>NC_132904.1:116230172-117430172 GCF_047675955.1 Chlorocebus sabaeus | reverse complement strand
TATTTTTGCCTTTCCTTTTCCAACAAACAACTTTAGAACTCACTCAACAAAAACCCTCATACATTGTTGTCTCTTTTTAAGATTCTCAGCTTTCAGACATTTTTGAATCTTAAAAAGGTGTGTATTGGGTCACTCTGTCCTCTGGCTTGTAGATAATTCAAATCAGCACAACTGCAATGTATAACTTCCAATGCAACAATCAGTTCTCAGCTATTTTTGCTGCCATGACATGCTTGATAAATTATTCTCTTATGTGTGAAACACTGTCAAAAGCACATTCATGTTTTGACAAACATCTCCCAAATTTGGAAGTCATGCACTGTGATTATTTGTAATCATCAGAACAGTTAATCACCCATCTGTAGTGGTGACTCCTTGTGATCTACTGCAGAGATGAACTTGGACTGTACGTGAGGACAATTCTCACCATTCTGGCTGTGATGCCACTCCCTTCTCTCCCAAAATGCTACTCAGGGAAGGGATTCCTTGGATTCCTTGGACATTATAGGGATTCCTTGGAACCATTCTTGTGTGTGTGTGTGTGTGTGTGTGTGTGTGTGTGTGTGTGTGTGTAACCTTTTGAAATAATATATATCCTTTTGGAAACTTCAGTACTTTAACTAGAAAGCCACTTAACATATTGCTTTAGGTGCCTAGTCTATGGCTAGATTGTGTAGGATAGAATCTGACTCCACTGTGTACTCATTATGTGACCCTCTAGTAAGTTATCGAGACTCCATGCTTCAATTCCCTCATCTGTCAAATGAAGGTGATGGTGCCTATGTCATAAAGCAGTTGTCAAGATGCCTAAGATAATGTATATAAAGAACTAAGTCTGTTTTTCACAGTGGACACTCTTTTGTTTGGAGCAAATCACTATGACTCACCTTCGAGGTGATTTCTTGGAAGGAGTTAGAGTTACCTTAAAAACCTACTGCTGAGTGAGTTTTCCCACATGTTCAGGACAGTGTGTCAGTGGTTTGGAAACTTGTTTGGTGTCAGAGCATGAATCCTTTATTCACATGCAATCTTATAGAAAACCCCAATGCAGAATACAGAAACAAGCAGAAGATGCTCTATTTGCAGTGGAGTGTGAGAAGGCTGCAGCCCCATCTATTCTGTCTGCGGTAGCACTTGCAGAGACTGCAAGAATTTTAAGGACCAAGGAACACGGTTTGAAAGTCTGCAGTCTATTTGATCATTCTATTTCAATGCCAACATTTTTGGCAATGTGTGCACATGCAAAATTAAGTCTAATATCTCATCTAGCCTTTTTATATCTTCGGCAAAATCCACAGATAGCCTATAATGTGCCTCTTTTGCAAGGTGGTGAGCTCGGCTAGAGATTTCATCAATGTATGTGTTTAGCAAATTACCCACCTTGTGAGTGCAATGCACCTGTTTGGATCGTAAAATCATACAGGGTGGTGCTTCTCAGGCTTCCCCATACACTGGAAACACCTGGAAGGCTTGCTAACCTATAGATGGCTGGGTCCCACCACCAGAGTTTCTAATCCAGCAGGTCTGGGGTTGGGTCTGAGAATGTGTATTTCCAACAAGTTCCCAGGTGATGCTAATGTCACCAGTCTGGGGACCACTTTGAAAGCCACTATTATAGGAGATGAGAGTGAGTGTGAGTGGTTAGTTCATAATATCGGGGATTTATTTTAGATAAAATATGTATATTCATCTGTAGTCTAGTGAAATTTTGAGATTGACTTAACAGGTATTTTTCTGAGTTCCTACTATGGGCCAAGAAAGCATTGTGCTAAGTACTGAGAGTCAAATAGATTAATACCTGCTTGAAGAAGATTACATTTTGGTAGAAGACAAGTAAACAGCAATTGCTATGGAGTATGATAAGTACTGTAATAGAAATAAGTAGGAGAAGCTAGGGAGCACCTATGTGGGAAGCTATGCTACCTTTGAGGCCCAGGGAAGCCTTCCTCAGAAAGATGACATCTACTATTTTTAAAAACATTTTTAAATTTTATTTAATTAATTAATTTATTTTTTTGAGATGGAATCTTGCTGTGTCCCCCAGGCTGGAGTGCAGTGGCACAATCTCAGTTCACTGCAACCTCCGCCTCCTGGGTTCAAGTGATTCTCCTGCCTCAGCCTCCCACGTAGCTGGGAATATAGGCGTGCACCACAATGCCCAGCTAATTTTTGTATTTTTAGCAGAGACAGGGGTTTCGCCATGTTGGCCAGGCTGGTCTTGAACCCCTGGCCTCAGGTGACCCATCTGCCTCAGCTTCCTAAAGATCATGTACACCATGATGTTTTGACGTATGTATACATTGTGGAGTGGCTAAATGGAGGTAATTAACATATTCATTATCTCACATACTTATTTTTTTTTTTTAGTGAGAACACTTAAAATCTACTCTCTTAGTGATTTTCAAGATTGCAATACATTGCTATTAACTGTAGTTACCATGGTGACTCTTGAATTTATTTCTCCTGTCTAACTGAAATTTGGTATCCTTGATCAACATCTCCCTAACACTCACTTCCCAACATATACTCTTAAAATAATAAACACACTCTCACCTTGAAGAAAACCTAAAAAATATTCAGTAGGTTTTAGGTTGTATTTGCTCGTGGTTAACTTCTATAGAGCAGACTAATCTTGCCATTGAGTCTAAGATTCAGTTCTTTTTAAAAAACATTTACTATTCCAAGAACTAAGACAAGTTCCTGGCAAGTCATGGAAGCATGACCTTTGTACAAGCAGATGTGGAAAGGGAAATGCTTGTTTTCTATGCTTGAGCAGCAAGAACAGTAATAGGAGAAGTTCTTGTAAGTTGTTTTCATTTCTGTTCCTTTTAAAGTATAATTAGAATGACTGGTCTATCATGTAGGGTACAATATTTGCTGGTAAGCAACTTACTGATATGTGTCTTGTGAAACATTTGCTAAGTGTGATTAAAATGCATGAGGTTGTGTTTCTGGAATGAATCATTCAAGCGTCATTTTACATGGTGGGCACTGAATTAGAAAAGTGAGAACTTTCTTCACTTAAATATACTTAAGTATCTCTATACGATATTTCTCATGTAAGAGGATTTTTGCATACCTCATAAACATAACCAATAATTTAAGTTATTTGACATAACATCCACTTTGACAAATGAGATATCAAAGAACAAAGGCAATTTGTTGCCCAGCGCCCCAGGGCCCTTGTTTGTCATCGTCTCCCTGGCTGTCTCACACTCTTCCCAATTTTAAATTTAGATGGAAAGAAGCATGCAGGTTGGAAAATTTGGGAACTATGGTGGAAAAGGGAATGATAATGATTGGTGTGTATTGAGGATATCCCAGCTTAGCTGAGTGTAAAAGTGATGGTTCTCTTAATGCTTGGCAACAGAGCCTAGTTGACCTCCAGATATCTACCGCACAATATCTACTGATAGCTCTGTGGAAAGAAAGTGCTTTTGCAGAGTAAAGTTGAAACAGGTAGTCTAGTTATTCTTCAATCTGTATCAGTGTGTTTTCAATCTTTTAATGCCAGGGCCTTGTATGATAAACATGAAAATCTCTTGTACCTCCCAGAGATTGTGATATGCCTTCCTCTTGAGAAGCACTGTCTCCTTTGCAAATTTTCACTAGCCAAGATGTCCATCTTTCGTGTCTCAGAGGCTGACATATCCTCCTTGAAGGATGCTGTCCCACTATTACCATCTGTGGATGAGAATTACTGCCCCAGCTGCATGGACTCCAAATCCCCTGTGGGATGATAGAAAACATCCAACTTTATTTACTTTTTTTTTTTAGTATCAAGTGAATTACATTAAACTTTACTAACAATTAATACATTAGTTAACACTGATACTTTCACTTGATTAGTAAGTCAGATGGTGACCTGTGATATGCCAATCCTGCGTATTCTGAGGAAAGAGTGGGCATGTCACAATGGGGAAGGCTGCACAGTGGCACTTTCATTCATTCGTCACCTTTCTTCACATTGTGACATAGGCACTTTGTTTACACTAATTTAGGTGAAATTTATGGTTTCCAAAGGACATGTCTAAAAAAGATTCCTACAAAGGAATCACAGATAAAATACAATAGCAACATTGTGAGCAGCACAACACCGTGAGTAAGTTAATATTAAGCATCCATCATGTGAATACAAATCTGTCCAATATTAAATGAGTTTGGGAGTTATGCAATATGACAAATTGCTTATAACATTTCACTAAACTTAATATTAAATTGTGTGGTAGAAATTGGAGAGCATTTTAAATGGGTAACAATAAACAAACACTATATATCAAAAATATTAGGATTGGGCTAAAGTAGTTCTTAGAAAAAAAATGTATAGCCTTAAATACCTATGTTAGAAGAAGGAATTAATTAATGAGTTGAGCCTACATTTTGAGAAGTTAGAAAAAACAGCACAATTGACTCAAAGAAAATATGTGATAGAAACAACAACAGAAATTAGTAAAATAGAAAGCATAAATGCAATTAGGAAAGTAACAAAATTAAAGATTTTTTGAAAGGCCGATAAAATTGACAAACCTCTGCCAAGACTGAATAAGGTAAAAATAGAGAAGACTAAAATAATTAATATCAGGAATGAAAAAAGGACTTCATGACAGAGGTTTCAGACACTAAAAATATAGTAAATACATATGAACAACTTTATGCAAATAATATGTTAAAATTTTAATGGAAAAAATCCTAAATAATGAAACATCGAAACCGATTCAAGAAAAAATTGACATCAGCGGTTAAAAATTGTTCCATCAAGAAAACTCTAGGGACATGTGGGTTCTACAAAAACATCAAAAGGAAAAGTGATATGCAAGATTCCAATCTTCGAAAACAATTGCAGAGAAGTCTTAAAAATAGGAAACATTCTGGAACTTATTTTATGAAGGCAGCATATTTTTGGTGTGAAATTCCAGTAAGGATCATATGAGAAAGAAAAAGTACAGGCCCATATAAACAAATTATTAGCAATCCAACAATGTTCACAAGGTTAATATTTCATAAGCAAGTTGTATTTATCCCAAGAATGCAAGTTGAGCATAATATTAGGAAATCAATTAAGCAATACACCACATTAATAAGTTAAAGGAGAAAAATCGTACGATCAACTCAACAGATACTGAAAAAGCGTTTGAGAAAATCAGCATCCAGTTATAATGAAAACTATAAGCAAAGCAGATACAAGGTAACTTTCATAAGCTAATAAAGGACATGCAAAAATTTGAAAGCAAAGGTCAGACTTCATGGAGAAACACTGAAAGTTTTCATTAGTAATCAGGAACCAGACAAAAAGTACCTATCATCACTCCTATTGAACAGTACCCAAGAGAGCCTTCTCCAATACGATAAGACAAAAATTCTAAGTAAAAGATATAAGAATTGGAATAAAAAACCAAAATTTTTATTATTTTTAGATTATATTATTGTGTATGTAGAAAACCCAACAATTCTACAGATAAATTATTAGAATTAACTTATCAAGGTTACTAGAGAGAAATTTAATATACAAAACTATTGCATTTTAACATCAGCAACAGTTAGAAAATACATTAAGAAACAAATGCCATTTACATTAACAACAAAAATAAAATACCCAGGAAATTTTTTTTTAAAGTTGTGAAACATGAGGAAGAAAAAACTGAGAATCACTTGCAAAGATATTACAAATCTACATAAATAGAGAATACTGTGTTTATAGGTAAGAAATGTTAATGTTATAAAGATGTCAGTTCTCAAATTGACCTTTGGATTCAATGCAATTCCAATAAAAATTCCAACAGGCTTTTTGTGGTTGTTTTGATTTGGGGAACTTGAGCTGCCTGATTCTAAAATTTATATGTAAGAGCACATGCCTGGTAATAGCCAAGACATTCTTGACAAAAAGAACAAAGAGAAAGACATGTCCTTCTAGTTATTAAGATTTATTATAAGGCTCTAACAGACTGTGGTTTTAGGGCAGGGATAAATAAACAGGCCAATAAATAAAATAAAGTGCTCAGAAAAAATCCATTTATACAAAGCAGGCATTGAAAAATAATGGAGAAAGGATAGACTATTACACAAATAGTGCTTAGGTTGTTTGTTACCAAATGAGAAGAAAAGTTAAATTGTATCCCAATCTCACACAAAAATCAATCCTAGTAAAGACTTCAATATAAAATTTCCAATTTTAAAACTTTTAGGAGAATAGCTTCGTGAACTTGGAGTAAGAAAAGATTTCTTAAAACACACAAACAGAGAGAGAGAGCGCGAGAGGGAGACCACTAACCACTGCTTGATAAATCAACTGTATTAAAATTAAGAACTTGTATTTCTTAAAAGAAAATAATTAGAGCACTAAAACAAGTCACATATTATGGTTATATGCTTTTAGTGCATGTAAATATAAAGATTAAAGTCCAGAATACAAAATAATTCTATGAGTTAAGAAAATGACAAACAACTTAATAGAAAAAAATGAACAAAAGACAAACAGATGGCACAGAATAGGAAACAAAATGGCTCATAAATTCATGTAATGATACTTAGCCTCAATAGTAATCAAGAAAATTAAATTAAAAACATGAGACTGTTTCAGACCCAACAGATTGACAGAAATAAGGGGAACAAAGCTTTATTATACCAGGTGTGGGCAAAGAGGAAGAGCAACTCTCATGCACTGTTGTTAAGACAACAAATCGATACAATCATTTTGGAAAACTGTTGGTATTACTTAGTAAAGTTGAACATTGCCTTTGACCCCGCAAACTCATTCCTAGATAGATGCCTGAGAAACTCTGAGATCTGTGCACAAGAAGGCAAGGAACAAAACCTCCATGGCAGTTCTACTTATAATTGAAAAAAAAAAAAAAAAAAGAGATGCAACTCAAATGTCCATCTATGATAGAAAGGTAAACGATTTGTGGGTTATTCCTATAATGGACTACCATACAGAAATAAAAATGAATGAACTAGAGCTACACCTATTAGATGGATGAGTTTCAAAATGATGGTGTTGAATGAAAAAAGCAAGTCAGTAAGTATGTGCAGTATGATCCCTTTTATATGGAGTTTGAACAGAGGAAAAAGAAATAATACGTTGTTTGGGATACATATGTAGGCATTAAAATTACAAGGAGAAACAGATGAATGATTAATATGATGATGGTTACCTTGAGGTGGGGTACGTGCATAGATTTACTTGGAGAGGACCATATAAATGAGATTTGAAAGTCCTAGTAATATCCTATTTCGTAACCTATGTGGTTGGTGTATGGGTGTTTAATTTATTGTCATTATTTAAACTGCATATATTAATATACTCTTTTACACTTATGAAATAAGTTACAACAAAAATATAAACATTTAAAATTCTACAAAGTAAACACTTAGACATTTTCTTTGATTAGTTACAAACATACTTCTCAAAACTTTTTAACAAGTTGAAAATTACACTCAGAAGCAAGAATAACGACACGAGAAAACCTTATTAATTTTGCTACTATTTACCTAATGATTATAGAATTACCAGGTAAGTATCTGACATTTTCACCAATAATGAAGTTTATTCTATCATTTTGCTCCTGTTATTACATAATAATTATTTAAAACCTAATCCTTTGAAAATGTATGTATGCTTTATAATATACATAACATATTAGTAAATTAGTACTAATATCTAATTTGTCCATAGCCACAAACATTAAATTGGAGAGGCATGATCTAAAAATTTCTTACTGGGAAATCAAAATATTTTTGATTAAGTGAGACAGCAGTTCTCAAACTGAGAGTGACTAATATGAGCACACATTAAAAATGCTATCTCCTGGACATACCCTCAGGGTTCTGATTCAGTTAGCCTGCAGAGGGTTCTGGAATATGCATTTTAAATACGCAGTCCAGGTCATTCTGTTGCAGGTAGTTTATCAGCCACAATTTTGCTCCAAGTTTAGACCCACCATTAAAGCACATCTTTAGAGAGCTAGGTCCCTTGACTGCAGAACTGCTTTTACTGAACAGTGACATGATGCCCTTGACCTGCACGGGGGGCTCTGTAAGAAAGAAATGCTCCCTTTTAAACTCATGGCAGAAACTAGAATGAAGATGGAGTTGACAAAATAATGTATGTAGAAAAGCAGATCATAGAGCCCAGTACACAGAGAATACTCAGTAAATGTTGCCTTCTTATTGTTAACAATACGCTGTCTTCTTTATGAGAGCACTTAGGAGTTAGTTCTTTCTGTTTTTAGTATAGGGAATAATTATGCTATTCTTTGTAATACAGCAATTTGACAGTATGGTTCTTAGTTCAATTTATTTTGATACTTGGTTTAAGTGGCTGTCATAGCTAACAAAAGGTACCTCCCACGGATATGTAGATCCCAACAGAAGAAGTGAAACATTGGTTGGGTTTAATGAATAATTATACCTATTTTTTCCCACCTCATTTACCAGTTATCCTAAGCAGTTTGTTTTTCTCCTATAGACACTCAATTGAGGGACTTTTGGATTCTTTACCAGAGTGCTTTGAATCAAATTAGTGGCCCATCCTTAGCACTTCATAGAATTTCATGGCATGCAAAAACATGTCTATTTTTTTGTACTATTTTATATTCTTCACCTTTTTCTTTCTCAGCTAGTTCTAAATAATGCCTTTTTGTTGTTATTTTTATATTCTTGTTATTGCCTTAAAGAGTTGTTGGAATACAGCGAGAGGAAGGGAAGGAACAGTGTGTGGGTAGGCACGTCGCTAAGATGGAAAACGAATAGGGAAAAGGGATGCAAGTGTCTTGGTCAGCTCAAGGTCACACACACCCTGGTACAGTAATCAGAGTTAGGGCACAGGTATCCGATTCACATCATAGTCTTTCATGGACATTTCTCTTTGTCTTTCATGATATTTATTCACCAAGTCTATATTCACTGGGTAAATACAGACAAATTAGCAAGATCTTCCATGGAGAATTGTGTTATTTTTGTTTATAAAATGGTCTCCACTACCTCATAAAAGGTTGTGGCATATCTTTTTAGTTAACTGGGAGAAAATTTCCGATGTTCACTGTAAAGAACGATAGGGGAGCAGTGCGTCTTTGATTTCTCTTAGTTGTGTGTGTGAACTTAGAACATTTATTTTAATTTTTAAATTTTCATTGGTTGAATTTTCATAGACCAAAGTAACTGTTATCAGTGAACCCAGTCTTTTTAATTTTTATTTATTTATTTATTTTTTATGGAGTCTCACTCTATCATCCAGGCTGGAGGGCAGTGGTGCGACCTCAGCTCACTGCAACCTCCGCCTCCCAAGTTCAAGTGATTCTCCTGCCTCAGCCTCCCACGTAGCTGAGAATACAGGCACATGCCACCACACCTGACTAATTTTTTATTTTTAGTAGAGATGAGGTTTCACCACGTTGGCCAGGCTAGTCTCGAACTCCTGATCTCACTTCGGCCTCCCAAATTGCTGGGATTACAGGCATGAGCCACCACACCCAGCCAATCCATCTAGTCTTAATAGAACTTTATGAAGATCATTATTTTGAAAAGAGTTTCCTGTTTTTTCACGTCGTTGAGGACAAATTTTTGTCTTATATTTCCACCTGCTGATAACAGTTAGCAAAAAGATCCAAGTGCAATAATAATTGGTTTGAAATGAGTTTACATAATTTTTAATAAATGAAAACTGCTCATTTCCTTTTCATTAATGCTTCACTGTTTCATCAGCTTTTAATTTCCCTTGCCTTTTTGGAAAGCCTTGCGTGCTCGATGATTTTCCTTTTTAAATAGCACTTCAGCATTCAGAAACATCAGCAAGCGTTTTGGAGACTATTCCCTTAGGAAATTTCTGTAGGGAAGCTTTTTCAGTAAGTGGCTTAGTGTTTTTAAGATGTTAATAATGTTGCTGATTTGGTCTTTCCTCAGGTTGCAGTTAAAATTAATTGAAAAAAAACCAAAATTCTCACTTTACCTGAAAGCCAAATAGTATTAAGGAATGGTGGACAAGTAAAGTAGGCTTTGAAGTAATTAATGGTATATCCTTTCACGGACACTGAAAAGTCATGGTTGACTACAAGAAAAGATTCATTCTCATACCTTTTAAGTGATTTTCAGCAAGGAAAGAGAAATAAAGCTAGATTAATTGACATTCTTATAGGCACAATTCTCTACTAGCTAATCATCTGCACATCTACAATACAGTGATAATTAACGACATGGAGATAATGAAGGATTTTTTTTTAAAAAAAAAAACCCTACTCTGTACACTTACTATACACAGGGCTCCATGTTAAGTGACTTAGATTTGTCATTTCACTTAATACTCTAAACAACCACAAGGGATAAGTAGTATCAATATTTTAATTTATTTTATAGATTTTATAGGTTCTCAGGAAGGTTAAACAACTTACCTGAGGTTATCTTGTGCTCAAGGTGATTAGCTTTAAATACTCACTTCTATGAGCTTAAATAGAGGATAACAGAATAATCTATTCTGCTTAAAATACTCACTTTCCTTGGTCAGGCTTCCTCTTGAGTTTTCTTCAGCTTTTTCTGGCTATTCCTCAGTCTCCTTTGGTACTTTCTCCCTCTCTTCCTGGCCCCTAAATTTTGAGCCCGTAGATTCTCAGGCCTCTTGAGATTGAGGCCTCTTCTAGTCTCACACTCTAAATTCTGCCCCAAGTTCAAAATACCGTCTAAATGCATGTGATCGCTATATATGGTTATCACCATCCCAAGTCTGATGAGCCCCTGTCATGGATCTTACTGCCTACTTGACACCTCTCCTTGGATCTCTTGCAGACATCTCATGCTCAACATGTACAAAAATCAACACGTGATTTTCTCCCTGAAACTATTTCTTACCAAATTTTTATCATCTTTGTGACATCATCATCCATCCAGTTGTACAAATCAGAAACACCTTTGATTCCAATCTTTTCCCTCTCTCCGTATCCAAGACATGACTTAGTCTCATAACTTCAGTTTCCAAAATGCAGCTCAATGCCATCCATTTCTTCCCGTGTCCCTGCTCCCTGGGCTTTTGCCAGAACTCCAGCCCTGGTCTAACACAATAGTCATTTGTTCTTCCTGCATCCTCTCTTTCTCCCTCCAAATTCATTCTCCATATAGTATTGGGAATTATTTTTAAATGTAAATTGAATGATGCCACTCTCCGGCTTACAATCTTCTAGTAGCTTATTATCATCCCTGAAATGAAATTCAGCCTCCTTCTCATGGCTGACAAGGTCCCTGCCTTCCTCTGAAGGCCTAGCTCCTGCCAGCCTAGAACATTCCACGCACACTGGCAGCTTCTCAATCCTGCAAACATGCCACTCCCAAGACATCAGACCTTGTCCCTGCTCTGGCTTCTGTCTGAAATTCCTCCTCTGGTGCCCACCCCTGACTTCATCCTTGCTGGGTTTCTTTTTCTCCCTCAAATCTCGGCGAGTGGTACCTTCTCAGAAGGCCTGCTTGAAATTGACATGGGTTCTCCATCCCCACTTTTGACCCTAACATCCGATTTGTATTTTTCATAGGACTTTTCTCCTTTGGAAATTACACCTTTATTTGGTATATTTGTTTATTAATGCTCTGCCCCACTAAACCACAAATTCTATGAGGGCAGGGACTACATCTGGTTCATTTACCACTGTAGACGTAATACCTCGTACTAGGTAGGCAATAAATATTTGATGAAAGAATAAATCAAGTACATCCAACCGGTAAGTGGTGAAATCAGGATCCAAACCCAGATCTGCCGGACTCCAGAATGTGTGTTGTGCACTATTATGCTATGAGTAAAAGTAATGCATGTTTGGTCAAATTTTAGTATGAAATACATTTTTTGAAAATCAAAAATTCCTTTTAAAAAAGTTTTTTTTTTTTTTTTTGGATAGAGTGTCTGTCTGTCACCTAGACTAGAGTACAGTGGCATGATCACAGCTCACTGCAGTCTCGACTCCCTCAGGCTCAACTGATCCTCCCACCTCAGCACCGCAAATAGCTGTGACTACAGAAATGGACCACCATGCTCAGTTCATTTTTATTTTTAATGATTATTGTTATTTTTTCAGATGGAGTCTCGCTCTGTTACCCAGGCTGGAGTGCAGTGGCATGATCTCAGCTCACTGCAACCTCCACCTCCTGGGTTCAAGTGACTCCCTTGCCTCGGTCTCCCAAGTAGCTGGGACTACAGGAGCGCACCACCACATCCAGCTATTTTTTTTTTTTTTTTTTGGATTCTAGTAGAGACGGGGTTTCACCATGTTGGCCAGGATGGTCTCCATCTCCTGACCTCATGATCCGCCCACCTTGGCCTCCCAAAGTGCTGGGATTACAGGTGTGAGCCATGGCGCCCGGCCTTAATTTTTATTATTTAGAGACAGAAGTCTCCCTGTGTTGCCCAAGCTGGTCTTGAACTCCTGCCTCAAGCGATCCTCCTGCCTTGGCCTCCCAAAGTGTTAGGATTACAGGTGTGAGACACCACGTCTGGCCTCTTGAAATTTGATGGTCCCTATGATAAGCCTCTGTTGGCTATAGTGTACTTGATGGACCTCTCTCCTCCAAACTGACAGTGACGCTGCATAACATAAATTTTACTATATTTCACATTTTGTTTACTAAGATGGCCAGACAAGGTCCTTTGCAGTGATTCTTCCAACTCCATCAAAAATTCTATGAAATCAAATAAAATGGCCTTGTACAAGTTACTTAACTTCTTTGAATCACTGTTTCTTCATCTATAATATCATGAAATAACTATTTTCTAGGGTCACTGAAGGGGACTCGAGGAAATAATAGATGCTAAGCCCTCATCAATGGGCTTAGTGTTTGGCAAATAAACAATAACGGGTTCTTTTAAAAGAAAAGTCTTAATTCTTTAGTTGACTGAAAGACTCTAATCTTTAGGGTCAACTAACCAGGTTTGGGTGGTGGTGGTGGTTGTTGTTGCTGCTGTTGTTTTAACTGTTTCTAAATCGTGACATAGTCCAGAGGAGCGGGATTGACACATGAAGTCATCAAATGCTGATGAAACAGTGGGGGACTAGGCAGGAGAGCTGCCTCAGAAAGGGCCCCTAGGAATCCACACACAGGCTCTAAATCTAGATGAATCAGACTCAGAATTTCCACTGAGTTTACACTTTATGACTGTAGCAAAGAACAGCTAGAGTCCCAGGTTGAAGTTGACGCCATTCTTGGAATTTGTGTTTGGCTCATGAATTTACATTTCCCACCACGGTAAACTTCTTTTTATAAGAGGAATATAGCAGCACACTCATTCTTTTCTAAATTGCTTTTAAAGAGAAATTTGATTCAGTTTATCGATTCTGCCCAAACAACAACATAAAGGTAAAAACACTGATTTTTAGTCATGAGAATTTCTTTCTTTTTCTTTCTTTTACCCCAGAGGACTTTGTTATCCAGCATTGTCAAGTGCTCTATTTCATGTGGTTTAATGAAAACCTTGGGTCCCATTTTTCTTTGAGATCAGTTTGAGAGGTCCATATTTCTTTCATTTAAAAAGTCAGAATTTCTTTTCTGAATCTCAGGTTTTGAGTATTATCATGACAAAGGTAGACAAGCTGGCAGAGGAAGCCGCAGAAGGTCTCTGAGAATCTGAAAGCCTAATAAATAGAGATGAATGGATTTTGAATAACAAAACCGTAGAACCATCTAACTTTGGGAAAATAAGATAGAACTTTTGTTAAATATTTATGTGTTTTGGAGAATAAAATTTTAGAGCTAAATACTAAAAATTTTAAGATTCATCAACTTTTACCCTGAAGCTTTAATTTACACACATATACATACACACACAAAAATGCAGAAATAAAATGGAACCTTAATGTCCGTAATAACTGGGACTTTAACTAAAGGAATGGCCAAGTAAATTGTTTCACAGCATCCTAGGGGGAAATTACTGGTGTTTCTTAGTATCCTATTGATACAGTTTGGGTCTGTGTCCCCACCCAAATCTCATGTGGAATTGTAATCCCCAGCGTTGGAGGAGGGACCTGGTGGGAGGGGATTGGATCACGGGGCAGATTTCCCGCTCACTGTTCTCATGATAGTAAGTTCTTATGAGATCTAGTTGTTTGAAAGTGTGTAGCACCTCCCCCTCCCACCCCGGCCTTCCTCCTGCTCTGGCCATGTGAAGAAATGCCTGCTTTGCCTTCTGCCACAATTTTAAGTTTCCTGAGGCCTCCCCAACCATGCTTCCTCTACAGCCTGCTGAACTGTGAGCCAATTAGACACCTTCTGTTTATAAATTACCCAGTCTCAGGTAGTTCTTTACAGCAGTGCAAGAACAAACTAATACATCTATGGATTTGCTCTAATATTTATTTACTCATTTTTCAAGGTAATCAGTTTAGTTTTTTTTTTCCCCATTTATGAAATCATATGTTTAAAGGCAATGGCATCAAAGCACTTGGTTGCTTGCTTTACATTCGTTAGTGTCTACAAGGAATTATTTTGTTAAAATCAAACTTTTTTCCTCAGGGCAATCCTGGGTTTATATTTTATTTCTTGGTTCTTTGTTCCAGTAGATTTTTACTCACTGAATTAAATCTGAGAGATTCATTGTTTTCTTTAAAATAGTATTTTCCAAATATCTCAGAATTAAGATCATTTTCTCTATATTAGGGGTTTTAGTGAAGTCAATTTCCTTTTTTTCTTTCTTTTTTTTTCTACATTTTTGGAAGGAGACTATACCTTCAAGGGCATCTGGCCCACCTGGCTAACTCAGGGTTCCATGAGAAGTCGAGGCCAAAGCAGGGGCCACCCACAGCCCTGGCCCTCTGAACTCCTTTCACCATCCTCAGCTGCACTTTGCAACATATAGGAACAAAATATCCTTGTGCTACCTTCATGAAACTAAAAGGTTCTGCCCCTCTCATTTTTCCAACCCATGTACATTTATATTCTTTCGGTGAGAAGGAAAAACTCGGCCGGGCGCGGTGGCTCACTCCTGTAATCCCAGCGCTCTGGCGGGCCAAGGTGGGTGGATCAGGAAGTCAGGAGATCGAGAACCATCCTGGCTAACACGGTGAAAGCCCTTCTGTACTAAAAAACTAGCCGGGCGAGGTGGGGGGCGCCTGTAGTCCCAGCTACTCAGGAGGCTGAGGCAGGAGAATGGCGTGAACCCGGGAGGCGGAGCTTGCAGTGAGCCGAGATCGCGCCACTGCACTCCAGCCTGGACGACAGAGCGAGACCCTGTCTCAAAAAAAAAAGAAAAACAAAAAAACTCAGAATAGGGTTGGAATAAATAATGTGGGAATTGCTTTACAAATAAAACAATAAGAGCAGACTTTGCCAGTGATCAGTGACTCAAGTTCATGTTTTAGGGGTGGCATTTAAAGAACCCGCTTCTAATAGCAGACCCAAAGACGAGGAATTTTGTTGTTGTTTTTGTTGCTGTTTCTATAACATGGGAGCACCTCAGAATGATACTTTCTGGTAGAAGACTTAGAAAAACAACCATACATTTTACAAATTTTAATGTAAAATTCATCAAATCACCACACGTTAAAGTTCTATAGTTGTATCTTCCTAACAAAGTATGGAAAACCCTAAGGCAGAGGACAGAGAAATAGTTGTTGCCGCGAGGTCTCTTGGTTTGCAAGAGTTAGGGGTGCCTCTTTGGGGATCTACCGGGAAAGTTGACGTTTGCTGAATTTGTGTTGCTGGGTATAATGCCTGGAAATACAACAAAGTCCTTGTCGGTTGCGATTGTCTGAAACTGTTCCTCAAAATAAGCAGCATTTAAATGTGTATGATGGAGACATGTTTCCCTGTGATTTAGGCAGCCTGTGTTTTCAGGGAAATTTGTCTAAATAACATACAAATGTCAACTTAGTTTTGGGATTCTACTTAAAATTAACTAATGAAAGTAATCGTGTATCAACACGACCAGGTTGAGAATACAAACAGAACAGGTAACAACAGGAGACATGAATAAAATCCATAGTGGCCAAGTATCTCTAGACTCACTGCATTTCTGCTAATGTTAAATTAATACTCAGAATACTTCCATTCTTCTCTCTTGGAGGTTCAAAGTAAGCATTTCAAATATGGGGCTTTTTTAAGGGTAAAAATTGGGTTATGTGCTATCTACAGCCCTTTTTCTCATTTTATGCTTTGAATATTCTGATTTGACACCTAGATGCTTCCGCATTATATGTTAAGTCATTTTCCCCTTGTCGAATTAGTTTGCCAAATTGCTTTCTGATCATGACTTTTCAGGAGAGCAGACTCCGTCCCCTGCACGGCTGCAGATATTCCTTAACAGCATTTTGCAGTCATCAACGTAGAGACTCATGGAAAGTGTGAATAAATATACGCTTGTAACTTCTTGATTTGAATGACCCATGTAGTTACATAAACCAAATTTAAGGACCAGGATGGCCTGTTAAATTAAGAATGTTTGTGGCAGATAAGAGGGAAACACTGGGAACCTGGTTTTTTTTTTTTTTTTTTGCTTTTGGTTAACATATAATTAACTCAGTAGCAAATTTCTATGTGACTACAGTCTTTAAATGTAAATAATTCCACTAATTCTAGGTTGAGCCAATGCAAAAGTTTCAAGACTTAAAGTAATTAAATGTTATCTTTTTCAGTAAAAGAATATATTTTTGCCCAACTAACATAGGGCAATATCGATGTATTTTTGTGCCCTAAAGTATTCCACAAAGGCATTCAAAAGTTACGGGGAGAAAATAAAGAATTGTAAGTTTGTTTGTTCTTAAAAGTCTCAAAAGGTCACTATCATCCTGATATGTCTCATTAGAAGTTAAAAATTACTAAATAAACCTGCGCATACAAGCATACACATATGAGTGGGTCTGTGTTCTTTAGTTAGCACTTTTGGATATATAAAACTTCAACTTAATACTTTTCCTCTAATTTCTCTGTCAGAATGCAGCATGATCTAGGATTGAAAAATATTAAATACAGTGGCAAAGCATTAGTTATGAAAGATGCTATATTTGCATAAGGGATTGTTATTTCATCCAATGGTAGACTATCTTAATTTCAAAACTATTTCACCATCAGTATCTCATGCTACTGAAGAAAACAAAAGCTAACCTAGAGGCTAGATGCAAACAGAAACACACAATGAAATGTACAGTGAACATTCTTCCTCCATTTGTTTCCTTAGCAAATAGAATTTGATTGCTGAGTTCTTCATGGAATGATGAGTCTTTTGTATTTTATTTCTATCTACAGACACAGAGATCTGTCCCTCTGCCATGGAGATGTTGTCTTATATGGGAGTCGTATTTGAGCAAACATAATTAAACCATCACAAACAGAGCCTTCCATTCGTCAGAACAGAGTTATCGCTGTTGTGCTGTAGACGCATGTAAAAGTATTTCACATTCTGCTGGGGGGAAGAAAAGACCATTAAATATTGCCTGGGTTTTTCTTGATCAGATTGTTTATTTCTCAACATTTTAAAGAGATACTTAATTTTTCTTGACAGCTATTTTTGTCAACACGTTAGAGAAACAAATATTAAGGGCAAAATTTGCATGGGATGCCAAGTGCTGGTATTTCCTGGAGTAATGCATACTGTATGCATAAAAATAAATCCCCTACTGTTCTCCAGAAAACGTCCTTGGCATTTGATGTGCTTTCTAAAGCTATATTCTCATAATGTTCTGCATCTAAGGTTTCAGGGTGGCAGTGGGGCGGGGGACGGGAATCATAATTTGATTGGTGTGGTTCAATACACATTTGAGCTTCATGCAAAAACAAAAAGTAGACACTAGAGGGTGCTGTTCGATCTCCTTTTTCACTGGACTGTGCAGCTGATGTCAGTGTATGGGGCACTGCAAAATGCCAGCATGGTCTTCTAAACAGGCCCAAACTGCAATGAAATACAAGCTGTAGAGATCCCCTGAGTTTTAGGAGAAAGGCTGGGAAGTTCAAAACACGGTGGATGGTAACTTAATTCAGAATTAGTAAAGAAGTAATTCTTTATTACCCTAGCCCTGCATGATTGTCATCTTTTGATAATTACTTAATTCCTTTGGTTGAAAGAAATTTTATTAGATTTCAAGCTCCCACTAAATGTCAAATGGTTCTAAAAATAGCTAGAATATTAGACAATGTTAAACAATTAGCACTCTCAAGTTTTGTCATTAGAATTTTGAGTAGAATACATACCTATTACTGGTTAAGAAACTACAGAATTCCCAGTGGTCACAAATGCCAGACCCAAAGATGTTGTTTCTTTTGATATCAAACAAATACCAAGTCAATAAGATTCCCAGTTAACTTCCTTTTCAACCTTTGCTAAGCCTGCACTTTCCCACCCCTTTACCCCGCAAGCAAATCTTTCAGAGCAGCAGGAAAAGGCAATGCTCTGAAGTTATTTTAACATATACTATCATATGGCTTCTCTTTGTAGAAAGACAAGGGATTAGGTTCGAGGGGGTAGGAGAGTGGGTAGGGTTCCCAGGTCAAGTGTCTAGTGTCACTTTGTGACATAAGAACATTTGAAAAGAAGCTTCGTGTTCTTATGTTACATACAGGAAAATTAAGGTATTGAGGCATGTAATAATTTGCGTTTCAAGCAGAGAATTAGTAGAAGAGTCAGGATCATCTCTCAGTTCTTCTGCCTTCCAGGAAGTCAACTAAAGGGCCCATTTGTTTTCAGTTTTGTAGAAGTATTTCTCTTTAATCCAGATAGAAGTAATTGGCTCGAAGGCAATGTGAGCACTATCACCACTGATTTCCAGCTCTTCTGCCTTCCAGGCACACAGGAAGTTGGTGCTTCCTCATCTCTCAAAGTCAGTTACAACCATCTGGCTTGCACTGACCAGTGAAGTGGGAACAGAAGCGATATGTGTCACTTCAGGCAGAAGCACGGAAGAGCTAGGGTGGGATTCTCCATGCTGTCTTCCCTTGCCAGGGTGAATCTTGAAGCCACACGTTGAGCTGACAACAATGAAGGATAATAAAGTCTCCAGCAACTTCCATTCCAGGATGACAACGAAAGCAGGGGTGACTTGCGTGAGCAAGAAAGAAACCTTGGTAAGTCACTGAAATTGTGGGGTATTCTATTTTTTTTTTTTTTTTTTTTTTTTTTGAGACAAAATCTCATTCTGTTGTCCAGGCTGGATTGCAGTGCCATGATAATAGCTCACTGCAGCCTCTACCTCCCAGGCTCAAGCGATCCTCCCAACTGAGCCTCCCAAGTAGCTGAGACTACAGGCATGTGCCACCACCCCTGGCTAATTTTTGTATTTTTTTGTAGAGATGGGTTCTCACTATGTTGCTCAGGCTGGTCTCAATCTCCTGGGCTCAAGATCTGTCTGCCTGGGTCTCCCAAAGTGCCAGAATTATAGGTATAAGCCACCACACCCAGCCTGGGGTTTTCTGTTGCATCATTACAACCAGGTTTATCCTGATGGTAGACATGTGAAGGATGCCAACCAAGCGAGGAAACCAAAAGCCAAGAATGAAAGTGTGGTGAAAAGGATTTCGATTAAAAAGCTTAAAAAAAAAAAAAAAAAAGAACTAGAATTTTTAATCGAGGAATCTCTAATGACTTTAATATGGGAATCAATAAAGAAGTGCTGTCAAGTAAGTAATATACCATTTCTTCCTTGTATGTTTTCAGTTAAAATTCATCTAAAAAGGTAGGCATGGTGGCTCACGCCCATAATCCAGCACTTTGGGAGGCCAAGGTGGGTGGATTGCTTGAGCCTGGGACTTTGAGACCAGCCTGGGCAACACGGTAAAACCTCATCTCTACTAAAAATATAAAAAATTAGCCGGGCATGGTGGTGTGTGCCTGTAATCCCAGCTACTCAGAAGGTTGAAGTGGTAGGATCACTTGAGCCCAGGAAGTCGAGGCTGCAATGAGCCAAGATCATGCTAATGGACTCCAGCCTTGGCAACAGGAGTGAGACTCTGTCTCGGGGGGAAAAAAAAAAAAATCATCTAAGGATCTCAGGTAAAACCATAAACGAGACATTATTGTATTCAACTCATAATCTGTTTGATTTCAAAAGCCTAACCCTTTAATGGTGTGAATGGAAATGGTGCATAAGCGCATCTCAATCCTCTGATCCTGAAGTGTGGGATAGTCTGGAATCCAGGTTTTCATGCAAACAAAGAACACATGCCTAACATTCATTTCTGTCTTGGTGAGGAAGAAGTACTGTGTCTCAGCTAGAATAGACAATGGTTTGATTCCTTAATCCATCTCAAGGCTCAGTATTTTCCCAAAAGATCTTAAGATGTCCAAGCAGAAGCAGACGCATATTCTTCTCCATCAATACCAGTTGTCCGCTTAGCTGCATAGCATGTGTGACTGCTGAGGTAAGCTGGAATGTGTTGATTCTCCCAGGGGGCTGGGAGAACAAAACAGCTCAGTGCACAGTCAGTCTGCACCCCACTTCTTCAGCCTAGTGACAGTATGATGCCAGTGCTTTGACATATGAGACAATGACCATTTCACCCACACTCACGTTCAAGAGCACTAAGCATTTTTGCTC
The DNA here is from genome assembly GCF_047675955.1 of Chlorocebus sabaeus. Classification (NCBI taxonomy): domain Eukaryota; kingdom Metazoa; phylum Chordata; class Mammalia; order Primates; family Cercopithecidae; genus Chlorocebus; species Chlorocebus sabaeus. The sequence goes on along the minus strand of NC_132904.1, from coordinate 117,409,689 downwards.
AGCTTTTCAGAGTTCCCAGAAAAATACAAAAATGTGATCCGTTTAAATCCAAGGCAACTTCAAAATAAACCTGAAGTGGGTTTTAGTTTGTTTTTGCCCTTAAAAAGCAAAGCATTCCAGGGATATATTTAGTAGGCCCTCCATTTTGTAGTTAATTATAGCAGATATGTGTTTGTGTACCACTTACAAAAGAGGATGCTGCCTGCTTCTCTTCTACACCGTACCTTAATGCTCTGCTAATGCTCCGTAAGTACACACGAACAGCAATATAACGGTGCATTAACGTTTTGGCCAACAGTGCCTTCCTGGTCCAATTGCTGCTATTTCTTAAAAAAAAAAAATTCATGGCATGCTCTTTAGTGTACAAAGCTTAACATCAATAAGAATGATTCTAGCCACCAAGTAATGAGAATATTTGAACACAAAGTTTATTTAAGGATAAAACACATTAGAAAGTATTTGGTTGACTTGTAAAAAGAGAAGGGATTGGGTTCGAGGGGGTAGGAGAGTGGGTGGGGTTCCCCAGGTCAGCAGTATCCCCAGTGGCCAAAGCTGCCATGGCAAGGTTGAAGGACGCAGTGGGTGGAGAGCGCCTCATAGACAGAACACGTGCATATCATAGATCAGACACTTCCAAACGCCAGCAAGATTCCTTAGAGGGAGTCAAACCTTCCAGTCATCACTTCAAAATCATTCCAACAGGCCCTCTCTCTGTAAAAAAAAGTGATCCAGAAATAGCACTGGCTTGACAGATTTCTCTGGTCAGATTTCCAGTCAGATTTCTCTAACTAGAATTTTTTTCCTTTACTGGTTTTTCATGTGAACCAAAGTTTCTAGTGACAACTGTCTGGAAATTTTTCACAAGAGATATACTTTCCATAACTGACTTGTAGAAGCCCCGTTTCATATTCTGAAAGAGGAGCTTGCATGTTCGCTGGTTTCTGGACCTCAGACCGTTGGAGGCAGGTGGCATCATTTTGAAATGCTGGACACTTTCAAATAGGTTTCGACTTAAGGGCACACACTTTGTATCCTACAGGGAGTTGAAGTAAGTAAATTACAGTACTTTATATAGCAATTTGAGTTAATTATGAGATCGTGCCTGATTTATAGACAAAATGCCATAATGAAATCTGGATCATGACGAGAAGAAGCGTCCAGACTTGGAGTTCAACTGAAGAATTAGAGGCTGTAAACAGAGAGGAACACAGTAAGCCCTATGGGGAAAAAAAATACCTGTTTGATAGGGATGAGACATCTTTGCAGCACTCAGCTAAAAAAGGAAACTTCATCGCCAAGAACCCATTTTACCCAAATGACCCTAAGGCAGCAAGGTAACAGAATTAACCCAATCTTTAAGAGAGTCCTACTTTGGGAGGCCAAGGTGGGCGGATCACGAGGTCAGGAGTTTGAGACCAGCCTGGCCAATATGGTGAAACCCGTCTCTACTAAAAATACAAAAATTAGCCGGGCGTGGGTGGCGTGTGCCTGTAGTCCCAGTTACTCGGGAGGTTGAGGCAGGAGAATCGCTTGAACCCAGGGCAGAGGTTGCAGTGAGCTGAGATCGTGCCACTGCACTCCAGCCTGGGCAACAGAGCAAGACTCCATCTCAAAAAAGAAGAGAGTCCTGCCAACCTCACAAGAGGTCAGGGAAACCATGTGCTAAGGCTTGTTTGCTGGAGGAAGCATCCCAATCCCAACCTCAGCCCAAGTAGACTTGACAGCCAGATGTAGGCCAATATATGGTCCTTAAATGGCTGGATAACTTGTTTTTTAAATTACCTTTATATTTTAGGTGAAAAAGCAAGGTTTTTGTTGTTGTTGTTTGTTTAATGGCCCTAGAATTCCTTGGGTATGTTCCCCATCTTTCCTCCTTAATTTCTGGAGTTTTTGAGGGACAGTTGCTGACCTACTGGGCTTCAAATCTGAATTTCTCCTTCTGGGGTAAAGAATCTCCCGTGTCCCATAGCTTCCTGCCCCAAGGTAGAAGAGTGTCTACCTCTGCAGCTCTTGCCATCCTCCTGCAGGGTTCCTGTTACACAGCTGCAGAGAGGCCCGTCCACCCTGCTCGTGCAAATCTGCTCACACCCTCCATTGTCCTCACACCAGTCCAGCCCTACAAAAGAGCAGTTAGGAAGATTAACTACACACAGTTCAACCCTTCCACTGGTATCGAAGGGCAAGGCTTTAAAAAGAGAGGAGGACAGGCTGGGTGTGGTGGCTCACGCCTGTAATCCCAGCCCTTTGGGAAGCCGAGGTGGGCGAATCACAAGGTCAGGAGATCGAGACCATCCTGGCTAACACGGTGAAACCCTGTCTCTACTGAAAATACAAAAAAATTAGCTGGGCGTGGTGGCGGGCGCCTGTAGTCCCAGCTACTCGGGAGGCTGAGGCAGGAGAATGGCATGAACCCAGAAGGAAGAGCTTGCAGTGAGCCGAGATCGCACCACTGCACTCCAGCCTGGGAGACAGAGCGAGACTCAATTCCCCCAAACCACGCCCCCCCCAAAAAAAAAGAGAAGGAAAAAGAAAAGCTCAATGCCATTGTTGAATGTTTATAAGTCAATGAAAAGATGTCTTTAAGGAAGTGGGTGCTGTTCTCAAACCGGTGTCCCCAACACCAGCCTCCTCATCCACTGGACCCACATCAGAGGCGAAACACATCTGAGCCTTCAAATCCCATTGTTTTAATAATCTCGGGTGTGTTTTAGAGAACATACATACTTTTTCTCCTAATAGGTCCCACTGAAATGATCTGTTCTTTGGGTTCTTTTGTGTAATCTGTGGCAATCCTGGAGTTTTGTGGGCAAGTCTGCAAGACAGAACACCACGGGAAAAATTTCACACAATTAAGCTGGTAACTTATTCTTCACCATGTTTTCACCTCTAAAAGAGGCAGTGACTCTGGCCTCAAGCATTATTGCTGCTCAGACTAATTAGAACCAATGCATTCTTGATCATCGAATCCACTGGGACTCTAGGCTGTGTGTTGAACAGAATTAAACACACTCTCCACACTGGAATTAGTACTTTTTCCTTTTTAAAAATCTCTCCTTCATTTCTGATGGATCCACACTGGAATGAGATTCAAAGAGGCTCCCTGCCCAGGAATAGGATTGCTGTATCTCATCAGGCACTAATGTATGCAGTATCATCTGTAAGTTACCCTGACCATAATTCACATCTTGATTCTGCAAACATGGTGTTAGCATAAAGCTGCAATGTTAAAGGCTAGCGGCCAGGTATCAGGCAATCGAATCTTAAGGACCCAACCCGTAAGTGGTGGGGGTGGAAGCCTGGCACAGAAGAGATGATTAGTTTGCTACTTCATCCCTCATCCCCTCCAGAGTCCTGATGTAGATCAGGTGAGCTGCAGGACACCTGGATAAACTGTATCCTGAGCTCAAGAGTTTGGTTCTGTAGTGGAACTTGGCCCAATGGTCATTAGAGTCAGGCCGCCTGGCTCCTTGAGACTCTAGTGCGGTGGTTCTCAGCCAGGCCAACTGGCAACATCCGGAGACATTCTGGGTGTTGAAACTGGGGGAAGGTGTGATTGGTATCCATGGGTAGAGGTGAGGAATGTTGCTAACATCCTACAGTGCACACAACAGTCCTCCAGAACAAAGAATTATTCCGTCCAAAATGTCAACAGTGCCGAGCTTTGAGAAACCCTAGTCTAGCATTAAGCCCATGACTGGTTGACAATTCAGAGATAGAAGAGTAAATAGATATATTTCCCCGTGTTTTCTCTCACTATCCCATCAAAGATGATTGTCCACCCCAAGCATCTATGGATGCTTCCAGTCCGGCCACCTGGCATTCACGATCTTCATGTTGGGAAACCGAGACAGTGAGAAATAAGGCTAAGCACTCTGTTTTCACACTCTCACTTACGATTTTACAGGAGTACTTTTCTGAGTCGCAGAGTGACACTGCGCAGTGAAGGTGAACTTCGTCGTAATCCCCTATGAATTTAAAGACGGTGACGTGAAAGCGACAGGTCAGGGAGACTGCGTTCTCCTCGATGCCGATGGTGTTATCTTTGATGTTCTGACACCTATTCAGAAAAAATAATGGAATCTTTGCTTCACATGTTTTCCTCTTACACTTTAATCCTCATCTTCGTTTCAAAATTTCACTTTTCACATAAAACTGTCGTAAGTGGCAGAAATGCCTTTACATTTGAAAGTGACCTCTGGACTGCCTGGGTTTGTCATTTATTATCACTCCCTCATATTTTCATAGTTTGTTTTGAAACATCAAACACCACCTCGAATTAGTATCCTAACTGCAACTAAAAACAAAACGACTGCAGGGACCACACTCAATTTCCCCACGCTTCAGTTTCTCATTCCGCCCCCTCATAATGCTGTGTTTTACCGATAGCAATTTAATAAACACAAGATTCATTCTTACTTCTTCTGTACTTTCTTCAGTTAATTATCAATGTTGGCAGGTGCCCCTGACTCAAACCCTGTTGGGAATACTTCCCACGCGTCAAAATCGGTAGGAGCTGGAGGGGAAAGAAGACTGGTCAGGGTGAGCTGCAGAGTCGCTTGGATGTAGCTGACTGCCACTTTTCTCAGCCCCCTTCCTTCTTGTGGTATTGAGCCAAGAGACAACCCCAGCCAAGACATCTCTCAGGCACAGAGATCTTGCTTCAACTACGTATAGTTCCCCAAATGCATCAGAGTCTCCTATAGTCCTGTGTCTTTTCACGCAATGTTTCCCCCGCCTGGAAGATCTTCCTGCTCTTTGTCCAATGCATCACTCCTGCCCTTTCTCCAACCCCAGTTCTATGGCACCCTCTCCTTCATAAATGTCCCCTAGTCATGCCCAGACAAGGCACAAACAAATGGCCTTTCCTGGATTTGCCAACAGCCCTCTGTTGAAATCCATGAGTGCAGAAACCAAGTCATATTCCTTACTGTGTCTCCACTGCACCACATGGCATGTGGCATGTATTTGAAAATTTTTGTCAGATGAATGAATGAGTGAGTGAATGGTGTTGCCATGGCCAAGACTGGCCCATAGGAACCAAAAAGCTCTTTAAAATGATAAAGATAAAAAGGGTGACTCTTCCTTATGTTTCTTCTCCCTAGTCCACAGGATTAAGTAGCTTAGCAATGAGGAAAATTAAAACTTGAAGTTATCCTTCAGCATTCCCACACATTTAGCCTTCCAAGCAAAATGCAAGTTGTTTTTCAAGGCAATAGTCCAATAGTCTCTCAAGTGCTTTGAAACAAAAACTTACATGCCATACTTTTTCTTGACACTGTTATTTATTTGGATAACCTGAACAGGCTCAAGGATTCTAAAACGGTAATAGCTCTTCAGTCTTCATACAGACCTTCCCTCTTAACCAGACCGCCAATTCTCTCCCAGGGAGATGACTTGAAGTTTAGGTATCAGCAAAACTGAAGGAAGGGGCATAGCGAGGCAGGAATGGCTGTCTGGGTGTCTTTCTTAGACTGAGCACAGACACCAAGCACTAGAATCTTCCATTAACAATGAAACATCTGCCCTGTCCTCTGTCTAGCACATGAAGAGAAAACAGAAGTGGCCTGCGTGTCCCCAGACTTACAAGCCACTTGCAGAAGTTGCTGCTGTCTCTGCCATCCACACAGCTGGAGAGAAACAACTGACCCCCAAAATACTTTAGTGGACCCATTTTGCAGCTCATTCATTAAGCATTGAACATCTGGTTTCCCTAAGTTTGCTGGAAAAAAACAATAACCACATTCCTCCAAGAAAGGTTAGGAGGACTGATGGATTCACCTACATAAAGACGTCACTTCCCACCCAACCACGGTTTAACTTGAAGATGTTTATTCAGACAGACACTGGGGTAAGCTGAGATTTATGAATATGCTCCTTGGCTCACTCTCCCTCTCTGGGTCAAGTCTTTTAAATACCGTTTTAAAAATGTTAAAGGCTACCATGTCCTTCGAAGGAGACATAAGCCCTATAATCTGGATTTGCATTTGTATAGTGTCTCATATATTAACCCTTTTATGTTGCAAAAGGAATACAATAAGAGGAGGAAGAAACATGAACAAAAGGATAATTGTGATGCTCACCCACTCATCTAGGCCTGAAGGACACCAAGAGTCACCACGTTCCTCTTTTTCCCTCTAAGGAGGATAAACACCAATTCAGAAATACAAATGCCTTAGTGAGGTCTTTGCTGAAAATTCCACAATACACCTCAGCAACCCATGCCACTCACCACACCTCGTCACTTAGGGAGTCGGTGTGTCTTGAAACCTAAAAGGATTTCTTCTCTGCTCCTTGATAGTTGTGTGACCTTGAGTGAGCTCTGTGCCTAGTCTCTCTGAGCCTGTTTCATCTGCAAACTAGTGAATGTCTATTGTTTGTCTTCCCAGAACCACACCCTTCTTCTCTTGGGAAACCATGCCTCTTCCCCTCAACCATAAAACTACTTACTGTATCCAAAGCACTCTCTGACCACTACAGGGATGGGGGCTGACCAGGCCAGGTAAATTCAATGGTGTATATCCCTACCTGCCAAACAAAGGATAAGCAAGTGGTCCAGGATAGGCCTGGGATTCCCTGCACTGGAGTTAGAAGTGCTCTCTTCTCATTGGTTACAATGCTATCAGAATAGGATTGCCAGTGTCTAACAAGGTCAATGAGAGAGAGAGAGAGAGAGAGAAGGGATAAAGCAAGAGGAGAGTCTTGGTAGCATCTGGCTCCCTGGATCCAATCATCTCTGAAGTCACATCCACTCCTGTGATTTGGTGTTACAACCATTAAATGCCTTGATTTTTGCATAAACTAGTTTGAATTGGTCTCTGCCACTCAGAATTCTGATTAATATATTTACTTGCTTTAGGAATTATTGTAGTCTGGCTGGCATGGTAGGTCACACCTGTAATCCTAGGACTTTGGAAGGCAAAGATGGGAGGATCACTTGAGCCCAAGAGTGCAAGACCAGCCTGAACAACATAGGGAAACCAAGTCTCTACAAAAAATAGAGAAAATTCACCGGGCATGGTGGTGTGCGCCTGTAGTCCCTGCTACTCAGGAGGCTGAGGTGGGAGGATCACTTGAGCCCAGGATGCTGAGACCGCATTGAGTCATGATCATATCACCACACTCTAGCCTGGGGCCTGGGAAACAGAGTGAGACCGTGTCTCCCAGAAAAATTATTATGGGCTTCAAGATGGCTGGCTAGAGGCACCCAGAACTTGCCTCCCTAACAAAGATGGGCCCAAACAATAAGCAGACTATCACAAGTTGAATAGAGCATCAAAGAAAGAACACTGGAATCCAGCAAAAGAGGGACAGAGGATCTCTGAGGCACGAAAATAGAGGGAAACAAAGCAGTTGGCCATGCTAGGGTCAGCTTCGAGCCAGGAGAAACTTCCCAATGTGGGAAAAGGTAATTGAGAGATCCTCAGTGGTCCATATTCCACTGCAGACTTTGGTAATGCTAGCCATGGGGGAGCCATTTGGACCCTGAGACTCATATAGAAAGCTACCTGGACTCCACATAACGGTATTGTTCCAGAGAAGGTGTTCACACCGAATCGCACAGCCTCCAGCCCCCCAGACCCAAGCAGCTGCAGCACAGTGCCATGTTGAGAGCCCAGCTCCCATCAGACTATATCTTGCCCTGGCGTCCAACAGCCCCTACTTCTCCACATCCCTGGAGCCCTGCTAACACCCACCCCTCATGTCTTCTCAAAAGGCTGCAGGTTCACAACACTCACTGGACTTAGTGGTGCAGCTGTGTCCACAGCACTCTAATCCACACAGTGTCCTACACCCTGGGGAATAGGTGATGCAGTGCACCAGGGAGGCTGTCCCCAGGGCCAAGGGGCTGACGCACAAGCTCCCCAGAACCCAGGAGCCACCTGCCTGCAGCTGCTGCCACTGTCAGCAACTCTGCCACTTCCCCAGCAGCAGGGCCACCAGACACCCATATACACCTTCAGAGGGCCTGAAGATCAGCCCTCCAGGTGGCGTCGTGAGGCCTGAGGACAGGCCTGCCCCACCCACCACCACTGGTGCCCATGTACGCTGTCGCGGGATCTGGGGTTTGACTCATCCACCAGTCACCACTGGCGCCCATACACGTCTTCCAGGGGTCTAAGGACAGGCCTGCCCAATCTGTTGCCACCACCACTGGCAACCACATGTGTCGTTGGGGGGATTTAGGGATCAACCTGCCCCATCCACTAATATTGATGGCTGCATGCACCATTGGGGGGCCTGACAACAGACCTGCCCCACCCACTGCCAGTGCTCACATGCACCATCAGGGGGCCTGCGGACCAGCCCACCCCTGTGCTCACACATGTCATCAAGGGATCTAAAGATAGGCCTGCCCTGCTTGCCACTCCCAGCACCCATGCACATCATCTGGGGGCTTACAGATTGCCCTGCCCTGTCCACCACTGCCAGCGACTACATTAAAATTTGCCTTTTGGGAACCTGAGGACAGGCCCACCCAGCCTGCCACCACTGCCAGAACTCACCCGTGTGCCACCTGAAGACCTGAGGACTGACCCACCACCACCACCACTGGCACTCCCATGTGGGGCTTTGGGGCCTAAGAGTTGGGCCACTGCTGCTACTGCCATCACTGATGCCACATACGCCACTTAGGGCCCGAGGACCCACCCACCCACCTGGCCCACTGCTACCACTGACCAAGGATTGGCCCACCTAGACCTACTACCATGAGTGCTTGTTAATGCCACCCAGGGGCCCAAAAGCTGGCATGCTGGCCTGCTATCACCACCACTGGTACCCAAAGACTGGCTCATCTGGCATCCCTGTCCCCAGCAAAGCCTCACCATAGCCTCCACTAATAGCCTAAGTCACTGACTAACTCACAGACATGACTGATGCTGATTACAGCTGAAGAAATCATATGGAGACTACACTGCTGTGTCCACCCAGAATCAAAGCCAAAGTCAAACCCAACCAACACTATAGATACATCTATAGGAAAAACTCCGTCCCTATAAAAGCTAGTCCATAAAATTGGAGAAGCAACTATGATACCAGATGCACAGAAACAAACATAAGCACATAAGAAATATAAAAAAGCAAGGACACAATAAGAACACCATAATTCTCCAGTGACCAGGCATGGTGGCTCACTCCTGTAATCCCAGCACTTTGTGAGGCCAAGGTGGGTGGATCACCTGAGGTTGGGAGTTCAGGACTAGCCTGACCAACATGGAGAAACCTCATCTCTACTAAAAATACAAAAATTAGCCAGGCGTGGTGGCACGTGCTTGTAATCCCAGCTACTCAGGAGACTGAGGCAGGAGAATTGCTGGAACCCAGGAGGCAGAGGTTGTGATGAGCCGAGATTGTGCCACTGCACTCCAGCCTGGGCAACAAGAGCAAAACTCCATTTCAAGATATAAAAAATAAAACAAAATAATAATAATTCTCCAGCAACACATTCCAACCAAAAAGAAATCTATGAAATACCTGAGAAAGAATTCAATATAATGATGTTAAAGAAGTTCAGTGAGATACAGGAAAACACAAACAATACAAAGAAATCAGAAAAACAATTCATGATCTGAGTGAGAAATTCAACAAAGAGACAAACAAAAAGAACCAAGCAGAAATTCTGGAACTGAAGAATTCAATGAATAAAACTGAAAAATACAATCAAGAGCTTCAACAATATGCTAGATCAAACAGAATAAAGAATTTTTTTGTTTTGAGATGGAGTCTTGCTCTGTTGCCAGGCTGGAGTGCAGTGGTGCGATCTCAGCTCACTGTAACCTCTGCCTCCTGAGTTCAAGTGATTCTCCTGCTTCAACCTCCTGAGTAGCTGGGACTACAGACACACACCACCATGCCCAACTAATTTTTTGTATTTTTAGTAGAGACAGGGTTTCACTGTGTTAGCCAGGATGGTCTCGATCTCCTGACCTCATGATCAGCCTGCCTCAGCCTCCCAAAGTGCTGGGATTACAGGCATGAGCCACCGCACCTGGCCAGAATAAAGAATTCTTGAATACAGGTCTTTTGAAATAACCTAGTCAGGCAAAAACAAACAAACAAACAAACAAAGGAATAAGAAAGAAAGAAGAAATCCTGTGTGAAATATAAGACACATAAAGTGACCAAATATTCTAATTTGGGGAATTCCAGAAGGGCAAAAGATGTCCAAAGGCATAGAAAATCTATTTAATGAAATAATAGCTAAAAACTTCCCAAGTCTTGCAAGAGATATAAACATCTACATACAGGAAGCTCAAAGATCCCAAATAGATTCAACCCAAAAATGTCTTCTCCAAGGCATATTATACTCCAAGTGACAAAAGCCAAAGACAGAATTCTAAAAACAGTGAAATAAAAGCATCAAGTTATATATAATGGAACCCCATCAGATCAATAGCAGATCTCTCAGCAGAACTCTCATAAGGATAGGACAGAATGCAAGGATATATTCAAAGTGCTAAAAGAAAAAAAATACCCGCTAATCAAGAATACTACACCCAGCAAAGTTATCCTTCAAAAATGAAGAAAAAATAGTATTTCCCAGACAAGCAAAAACTGAGGGTATTCACGACCAGACCAGCCCTACAAGAAAATTTAAGTGTGTCCTACATTTGGAAGTGAAAGGTTGATATATGACATAATAAAAACATACAAAAGTGTAACACTCAATGGTAGATCATACACACAAAAGAGAAAGAGAAGGAGTCAAATGTTACTACTACAGAAAGCCACCAACCCACAATAATAAATGATAAGAGAGAATGAAACAAAGGGTATACAAACAGCCATAAAGCAATAAACAAAATGACAGGAATAAGTTCTCACATCAATAATAACCTTGAATGTAAGCAGATTAAATTCGCCACTTAAAAGATATAGACTGACTGAACAGCTAAAAACAAACAAACAAAAAACTCCAATATATGCTGCCTACTAGAAACTCACTTCACCTGTAAAAGACACACATAGACTGAAAGTAATAGGATGGAAAAAGATAATTTGTGAAAAGCAAAACCAAAAGCAAGCAGGGGTAGCTATATTTGTATAAGATATAACAGACTTTAAGTCAAAGGCTGTAAAAAGAGACAAAGAAGATCATTACATAATGATAAAAGGATAAATTCAGCAAGAGGATACAACAATTCTAAACATATATCTATCCAACATCACAGCACCCAAATGTATAAAGCAAATATTGTTAGATCTAAAGGGAGAGATAAATTCCAAAGTAATGAAAGTTGGGGAATTTAACATCCTACTCTCAACATTAGAAAGAAAATCAACAAAATATTTTATTTATATTGTACTTTAGACCAAATGGACCTAACAGGCATTTACAGAACATTTTACCCAACAGCTGCAGAATACACATTTTTCTCATTAGTACACAGAATATTTTCCAAGATAGACCATATGTTAGGCCAAAAACCAAGTCCTGACAAATTTTTAAAAATTGAAATCATATTGACTATCTTCTCAGACCACAATGGAATAAAACTAGAAATCAATAACAAGAGAAATTTTGGACACTGAATAAATACTTAGAAATTAGGCAACATGCTCCTGAACAACCACTGGGTCACTGAATAAATTAAGAACCAGATTTTAAAAATTTTTTTAAAAACAAGTGAAAATGGAAACAGAACATACCAAAACATGTGAGATACAACAAAAAACAGTGCTAAGAGGGAAATTTATTGCAATATACACCTACATCAAAAAAGTAGAAAATTAAATCCAAAATTAGTAGAAGGAAAAAAAATAATAAAGATTAGGCCAGAGTTAAATAAAGTAGAGACTAAAACAAGCAAAGAATCGATGAAATGTAAATTCATGTTTTAAAAAGATAACAAAATTGATAAAGCACTGGTTAGACTAACTTAAGGGGAAAAAAGACAGAAAACCCAAATAAAATCAGAAATAAAAAAGAAGATAATACTACTTATACCACAGAAATATGAAGAATCATTAGAGACTGTTATGAACAACTATACACTTTGTAAAACCTACAGAAAATGGATAGATTCTTGTACACATACAACCTACCAAGGTTGAACCAGGAAGAAATAGAAAACCTGAACAGACCAATAACTAATAACAAGATTGAATCAGGAACAAAATGTCTCTCAGCAAAGAAAAGTCCAGGACTAGTTGTCTTTACTGCTAAATTCTACCATACTTTACAAAGAAGAACTAACACCAATGCTTCCTAAACTATTTCAAAAAAACTGAAGAGGAGGGAATTTGGGGATTCTTCCTAGCTCATTCTACAAGGCCAGCATTACCCTGATACCAAAACTAGACCAGGACACCACACACACACACACACACACACACACACACACAACAAGCCAATGTCTAAACATAGATGCAAAAATCCTCAATAAAATACTAGCAAACTGAATCCAACAACACATCAAAAAGATAATACACCATGATCAAGCAGGATTTATTCCAGGGATGCAAGAATGTTTCAATATATACAAATCAACAAATGTCATATATCACATAAGAATGAACAATAAAAACCATACAATTATCTCAATAGACGCACAAAAAGCATTTGATAAAATTCAACATCTCTTTATGATAAAAATTCTCAAAATATTATGAACAGAAGGAACGTGCCTCAACATAATAAAAGCCATATATGACAAACCCATGGGTAATATCACACTGAATGAAGAAAAGCTGAAAGTACTGGAACAATTCATGGATTCTCACTCTCATCATTCTTATTAACATAGTACTAGAAGTCCTAGCCAGTTCAATCAAGCAAGAGAAAAAAATAAAAGACATCCAAATTGGGAAATAGAAAGTCAAACTTTCCCTTTGCAGATAACATGATCTTATATACAGAAAAACCTAAAGATTCCATCAAAAACTCTTAGAACAGATAAACAAATTCAGTAAAGTTGCAGGACATAAAAACAGCATGCAAAAATTAGTAGCATTTTTATACACCAATAATGAACTAGCAGCGAAAAAAATCAAGAAGGCAATCTCATTTACAATACTTACAAAAAAATAAGAAATCTAGGACTAAATTTAACCAAGTGAAAGATCTCTACAAGGAAAATTACAAAATGAAGAGGACAAACAAATGGAAAGATATCTCATGCTTATGGATTGGGAGTATTGAAATTGTTAAGGTGATCGTACTACCCACAAAAAAAAATCCACAGATTAAATTCAATCCCTATCAATATACCAATGAAATTCTTCACAGAAATAGAAAAAAAAAATCCTAAAATTTGTATAGAGCCACAATAGACCCTGAATAGCCCAAGCAATACTCAGTAAAAAGAACAAAGCTGCAGACATCACACTACCTGACTTTTAAGTATAGTGTGAAGCTATAGTAGCCAAAACAGCATGATATTGGTATAAAAACAGACACATAGACCAGTGTAACAAAACAGAACTCAGAAGTAAGTCCATGTATTTACAGCCAACTGATTTTCAACAAAGACGTCAAGAACTTACATTGGAGAAAGGATGCTCTCTTCAAAAACTGGTGCTGAGAAAACTGGATATCCATATGCAGAAGAATTAAATTATACCCTTGTGTCTCACCATAAACAAAAATCAACTCAAAGTGGATTTAAATGTTCAACCAGAAACTATAAAGCTACTAGAAGAAAACAAAGTGAACATGCTTCATCATTGGTTGAGGCAAATATTTTATGGGTAAGATTTCAAAAGCCCAAACAACAAAGCAAAAATAGACAAATGGGACTATATTAAACTAAAAAGTTTCTACACAGCAAAGAAAACAACCAACAAAATGAAGAGACAACCTGTTGAATAAAAGAAAATATTTGCAAACTATTCATCCAACAAGGGATTAGTATCCAGAATATGCAAGAAACTCAAACAACTCAACGGCAAGAAAACAAATAATTCCTTTAAAAACTGGGCAAAGGATTTGCATAAATATTTCTCAAATGAAGACATACAAATGGCCCACAAGTATACAAAAAAAAAAAAAAAATGCTCAACGTTACTAATCATCAGGGAAATAAAAATCAAAACCACAATGAGATATCATGTCATGCCAATTAAAATGGCTACTATTAAAAAGACAAAAAGTAACAAATGCTGGTGAGGATATGGAGAAAGGGGAACTCTTCTACACCATTGGTGGGAATATAAATGAGTACAGTCATTATGGGAAACACTACAGAGGTTTCACACACACGCATGCGCGCGCACACACACACCCCCCCAAAAAAAACCACTAAAAATAGAACTACCACACGATCCAGCAAGGCCACTACTGGGTATTTATCCAAAAGAAAGGAAATTAGTATATCCAAAGAATATTTCTACACTTCTATGTTTATTGCAGCACTATTCACAATAGCCACATGGACTTGGGGTACCTACCACTATATTTCTGTGTGACTTTAGGCAAGTTACTTGATTGTCTGTAAAATGAAGCTTATAATATCTACCTCATAGGTTGCCTTGAGAATTAGATGAATTAATAAATGCAAAATGCTGGCCTCATAGGCAGCCAACAAATATTAGTTTCCATTCCCTTCCTCAAAAAATGATGCAGACAATATTATACCTGAAGCTCTGAGACTGTTGTCTATAAAGAGGTTACTCACCCTCCTTCGATGATGAAATATCGGAGCTTATCATTGCTGTCTCGGGAGGGTGTGGCATAGCATTTGTTGAGCGTTAGGATTAAATGTGTGGCGTCAGCTCCAACCACAAAAACCCCTACATACAGCACATCTCGAGTCGTCAACACTACTTCACCCTGCCGGTAAGGATGTTTGTAGGAGGCATTTTTGTAGAGAGCCATCTTGGTGGTGAAGCTGCCTTCTTGGGTTGGAACTGTCAGGTTAATTACACTAAAACAGAAACAATTATGAGACAGGAACCTAAAACAATGTTACCTGTTCAATTATCTACCATTTTTCAAGCTGAGAATGCAGAGGGAAAGCAAAACATGTAGTAGCAAAGTCTAAGGCTGTGCTGTCCAATATAGTACCTGCTAGCCACATGGGGCAATTTACATTTAAATGAAATAAAATTAAATAAAATTAAAAATTCAATTCGCAGCCCCCTGAGCCACATTTCAAGTGCTGAGCAGCCACACGCAGCCACCACATTAAACAGTACAGATGGAACATTTCCATCATCACAGAGAGTTCTATTGAACAATGCTGATTGAAAGGTTTTAGGCTCAAGAAACGTGAATTATGTTTTTCCTAGGGCATCAAAGACAAATGCTAGCAATTTTGATTATGCTAACCTTAACTGTCAAGGAAAAGAAAAAGCAATGTGCACAGCCCAGGAGGTGCCTTACCTTAGCATAGGCTTCACAACAGAATCCAAGGAGATCTTGATATCCAGCTCATAAGCACATGAAAATTCCACATTGATCGTGCGGTCCCTGGTGATGATGTTGCCAGTGTTGTTGGCACTTTCGATCCAGATTGTGTTTTTATACATGATATGAGTGCCATTGGACTGCAGAGCAAGGGGAAGTCAGAAATCATTACATCTGGGAGTGAGTATGTAGCTTGCATATCAAATCCATATCCCTGAAAGTGGAGAAATGGCTTCCTTCCATACATAACTTAGAGGCCAGTATAAAGCAGCATGGAGCTAGCCTTAGCATTTACTTGGGGCAAAAAAGTATTACAATAGGTATCAGCAGCACCCTTCAGTCTGCTAACCTTGAATACCCGTGGAAGGTGATTTCATCCACTACTGAATTCTAACCACTACCAGACCCCACTTATCTGTGAGACCCCAAGCTAGGAATAGCATGAACTATTGCCATTGCTGAGTAACAGAAATCTTCTTTTTCAATGCTTAATTCAAAATCTCTTCTCCACCAAATCCATCACCAGACATCCCTACAAGGACCAACATGAACAAGTGCAAGTTTCACCTCCTTACTCCTTTCAACCTCTGGTAAAAGTATTAAGAAATAGAGCCATGAATAGAAGACACACAGCAAGGCAGAAAAAGAAGAGAAACAAGATGCTTTGCTAACCTATACATTGCACAATCTGACATTAAAAGTTGGGACCTTACTATATTTCTGAAGTCAGCTGTTTTTTGTTTTGTTTTGTTTTGTTTTTAGTGACAGGGTCTCACTGTCACCCAGGCTGGAGTGCAGTGGTGCAATCATAGCTCACTGCAGCCTTGAACTCCTGGGCTTGAGATCCTCCCATGTCAGCCTTCCAAGCAGACACAACTACAGGCACTGTCACCACAGCCAGCTAATTTTTAGATTTTTTTTTTTTTTTTTAAATAGAGACAGGGTCTTGTGATGTTGCCTGGGCTCGTCCTGAATTTCTGGCCTCTTGCAGTCCTTCTGCTTTGGCCTCCCAAGGTACTGGTGAGAGGTGACAATGTGCTGGCAGCCCTCACTCTTGGCACCTCCTCGGCCTCAGTGTCCACTCTGGCAGCACTTGAGGAGCCCTTCACCCCGCCACTGCACTGTGGGAGCCCCTCTCTGGGCTGGCCGAGGCCAGAGCCGGCTCCCTCTGCTTGCAGGGAGGTGTGGAGGGAGAGGCGCAGGCAGGAACTGGGGCTGTGTCCAGCGCTCACAGGCCAGCGCCAGCCCAGGGTAGTGAGGGGCTTAGCACCCTGGCCAGCAGCTGCAGAGGCTGTGCCAGGTTTCCCAGCACTGCTGGCCCACATGCACCACTCTGGAATTCTCCCCAGGCCTCAGCCACCTCCCCATGGGGCAGGGCTCAGGACCTGCAGCCTGCGATGTCCGAGCCCCACCCTCCATGGTAGGCTCCCATGGGGCCCAAACCTCCCCAATGGGCTCCACCCTCTGCTCCATAGTGCCTGGTCCCATCGACCACCCAAGGGCTGAGGAGTGCAGGTGCCCCTCAGGACTGGCGGGCAGCTCTGCCTACAGCACTAGGTGAAGCCAGCTGGGTTCCTGAGTCTAGCGGGGACTTGGAAAACCTTTATGTCTAGCTAAGGGATCATAAATGCACCAATCAGCACTCTGTGTCTAGCTCAGGGTTTGTAAATACACTAATCAGTACTCTGTATCTAGGTAACCTAGTGGGGACTTGGAGAACTTTTCTGTCTAGCACTCTGTGTCTAGCTAGAGGATTGTAAATGCACCAATCAGTACTCCATGTCTAGCTCAGGGTTTGTAAATACACTGGTCAGCACTCTGTATCTAGCTAACCTAGTGGGGACTTGGAGAACTTTTATGTCTAGCTAAGGGATCATAAACAAACCAATCAGCACTCTGTCTAGCTCAAGGTTTGAAAATACACCAATTGATACTCTGTATCTAGCTAACCTAGTGGGGACTTGGAGAACTTTTCTGTCTAGCACTCTGTGTCTACCTCAGGGATTGTAAATGCACCAATCAGCACCCTGTCAAAATGGACCAATGAGCTCTCTGTAAAATGGACCAATCAGCAGGATGTGGGTGGGGCCAGATAAGGGAAGAAAAGCAGGGTGTTGGAGCCAGCCAGTGGCAACCCACTCGGGTCCCCTTCCGCACTGTGGAAGCTTTATTTTCGCTCTTTACAACAAATCTTGCTGCTACTCACTCTTTGGGTCCACGCTGCCTTTAAGAGCTGTAACCCTCACTGCAAAGGTCTGCAGCTTCAGTCCTGAAGCCAGCGAGACCAGGAACCCACCAGAAGGAAGAAGCTTCAAACACATCTGAATGTCTGAAGGAACAAACTCCAGACACACCATCTTTAAGAACTGTAACACTCACCGCAAGGGTCCGCGGCTTCATTCTTGAAGTTAGCGAGACCAAGAACCCACCAATTCCAGACACACTGGGATTACAGGCATGAGCCATAGCACTCGGCCTGAAGCCACCTGTTAAATGAGGTTTGGGACTCCCTTACCCCCTGAAATAGCTAAGCCTAGATGTATTTGCCTCAAAGAACAATAGAAGCATAAAAGACACAATTCTATCCATATACAAGACAAAGAACCACAGTAGGCATCCCAAACCAAGGAAAAAACACATCACTCTTTCAACTCCGTCAACCACTTAGCATGAAATGACGACTGCTCTTGCTGTCTTTCATTTTACACATGCCTATTGCTGTTTTCCAAGGCGCATATTTCTAAGCAGATCATCCTGAAGTTGGCTTTCGGGACAATAAATGTGCAAACACTCGAAGCTGTCGCTGCCTCTGCCAGGTGCTCTTTCCTGCTGCTTTTCTCACCTGCACAATGTTTCCACAATTCCCTTTGGTGTTGTTGATCTGAAAGGAGATAAAATCTTCCCCCTCGATGCCGGTACACTGTCTGTCATTGATCCTCACGCCCTCCCTCTCAAAACCGAGCTGGAAGAGTTTGCACTTAGATATGGACACTTCCATCTGGGATGCTTTGCAGGTCACCTCTGCATCGATAATGTCATGTGAGTCTGTGGGAACAGTTATTACGAAAGGTAAATCAGTGGAGTCGGTCTTGCTGCAGGAGTGGGAGCAAAGCATCTCATTACCATTCTCCTTTAGAAGAGGCAAATGATCTCCACTCAAAGACTGCAGCATTTCTAATTAGGCTTTGATCAGACCAAGCGAGCATATGAATTCATTCAAAGCACTAACTTGGGCATTAGCAGAGCCTTTTTAAAAAGATTAAAATGCTAATAAAGTGTCTTCTGTCTTTTCTTTACAAAAACATGTCTTCCCCCACCTTGCTGGTGGCAGCTACTTTTCTGTAAGCTACATACTGAACATACCAAATCTGGCACATTGTGGCCTGGCTGAAAAGCGTGCCTCTCAGGGACAGCAGCACTGGCCAGGCCACATCCGAAGCCCCTGCTGATTCAGCTTGGCAGAACCCTAGCAATTCCCAGGTGAGCACTAGGAGCTTGTTTTTTGACATGGCAATGCACCAATTGACATTTTCTCTTGAGCATGTAAATACCAGCTAATAAGCACTATAGAAACAGAGAAAAACATTTTTATCTGTTTAGGTGAAGCCCTTGTCCCCTCCTAAGGAGCCTTTGGTCAACCAGATTTTCATTCTCCAATGCTGTTAAATTTAGCAGCTGCCTCTGCGTTACTTGGTTCAGGAAGGGGAGCAGAGATGGAAGGCAAAGCAGCTCCGCTTCAAGCTGCCATCCAGGCAGGCTTGGCAGTGGACAAGGCCAGTTCCACACCAAGGGAGCTACAGTTAGGAACAAGTCCTGGAGTCCTAGTTATTTATGGCTTGCTTCAGACATTTCAGTTGTACATATCTTCGGGACCAAAAAGCTTTGGGCCAAATAAATCTGGCTTTAAATAACATTCATCCTAATTATTTCATATTGACATCAAAATACCCTATTTCCTTGTGCATCTAAAAGATCAATTTGGACCTTTCTGATGTTGAACGTGGCCTCAGATGGGAATGGCTGGTTCTATTCATGTACAAATGTGTGCGTTACAATGTATTGAGGAAAAGGATGTAGCTGTACTTTGAAGCAGTCAGATTGCTTCCTTGTTCTGCTTAAATGCTCCTGAAAGCTTCACTGTTTGGGAAAGCTTCACAAAGTGGGATGCATCAAGGTCCCTCCCCAGAGCAGCATCTCCCACGGGGCCTTTCTGGGTGGGGAGGTGGCCCGTGTCACTCACTGTTTCCATAGGGGGGCGGCTCGATGCAGCCACACAGCTCCCTGCCATTGCCCAGCTCGCAGGTTCGGTTGGGACAGTCCGCCCCCACACAGGGATCTTCAACCACTCCTGCTAAAAAGAAAAACACACAGAAACATGCACAACTTGATTTTCACACCTACATGCGGTAGCATTTGGTTCCACTCCAGACTTGCCTCTTTAATCACATTGGAAATGGTCAGATGGCAGCTGCAGGTTAACAGACAGGGCAACCTTCCAGAAAATAATGTCAATAGCTAGCAAATAGGTGCCTGCTATGGGCCTGGATTAGCTTCTTTGACCCTCGCAAATACTCCTCAAGGCTAAATATTATAAGCTCTATTTCACAGCTGAAACTTGCCCAAGGTCAAAAGCGAAGGTAAGTGGTGAAGACTGAATGCACAGATGCTCTTAACCCCAGTAATCTTACCACGATTAAGGCACCCACTACACTATAGCACAACGATTTGCACTGATATTTATATAAAGAGTAGCATCCAAATCATTTATCTCTACATCCCAGCATTCAACCACCTCATGGTTGGTGCACAATAAATATGTGTCAATAATGAACATATTAGGGCCAGTAAGATCCCAGAGAGGTCTCCCACACCAGGGCTTCTAACTCCTTTCTGATTCTTGGTTCACTTTCCCCCGTGATCTGCTACTTGATTTTGTAAAAATAGACAAAGGAAAAACCTCCACACAGCTCACCAGCATTGACTTAGATTCATGGTGCTGTTTTGCCAAAAGGGTAAAACTGTAAGTAAAATAAAGATGTTATGTGGAGTATCATCATCATGTTCTTATGAACAATATTTCTGTAACAGATGAGATCACCTGCAAGATAGTCAACGCCTCAGTTTGAGAACCACTAATTAGGAGCATTTTCTTTTAGAAGTTCATTTCTTTATTTAAAGAATCGCTCTGCCTATCAAGACAGAATATTCCTCCTGTTCATGATGGTATATGATGGACAGTGCTAAAGAAACAACTGTTCAATCCCAGCATGAGCCAAGTTGGCTTCAAGAGTTTTTTAAAAAAGAGTTTTTAAAGGATGCAAAATTTCATTTAGACAAGAGGAATAAATCCAAGCGATCTACTGTACATCAAAGTGGCTATAGTTAGTACCAATACACTGTACACTTGAAAATTACCAACAGCCTAGAGTTTCATGTTCTCACCACAGACACACATACCCCCACACACAGGGAAAAAAAGAGTTTAAAAACAAAACAAAAATCCCAGGCTGCCCACAGCTCCATACACCTCTTCTGACTCAGCTGCCATGCCCCTCTGGTAGGTAACTAATTACATTAGGTAGGAGTGCATGGATGGCTCAGCATAAGCCTGTCTTAATTTCTGGAAGGACAACTAAAAGAATGCCATCAGCATAAGTTAAATATATTTATTTTCAAAAGGTTGCTTTTTATAAAGATCCTTTCACTGGCCCAGTATATCCAGTACCTAGCACAGTGCTAAGCACATGGCAGCCACCAAGCGAATGTTATGATTGACCGACTCGGCATGAGAATGACAAACAGAATAACAGAAACATGGAGCAGAGGTTACAGTCCACAAGAAGGAAACGTTTATTTACAAATGTGGTGGTCCATCTGCCAACTGGCAGATCAAACATGCCCTTAGACAGATGGAAGCTTTGAGTATTTTTTGAATTATATATGTATTTTTTAAAATTCCTGACAATTTGAAAAGTTCAAAACAGTTAATTTTTAAAGTCATTGAAAGTATTCGTATGAACACAGCAGAGTAAAATATTAACAAATATTTTTGTTAGTTTCCAACAGAGACTAGTAATTTGCTTAACAGTTTCTGAAATCACTGAAATGTATTTTAATTAACTGCATTGTTTTTAGGCTCTGAATTAAAGTGTATTCCTACACTTGATCCAGTTTGGTCTGCAAATTTACCAACGTGTATGTATCGTCTTGGAGTCAGCCTGTTTTCACAGTGGTACCTATATACACACCGGGTTGGTGTTGTGGGTCAGAGCACAAAACACACATTCTATTGGCCACACCAGTGGGAGTGACCATTTACGTATATGGACACACATGTATGTCTATGGCACGTTTACATGTGTGTGTATACATCTATAATGGCTCCCCTATTTGATTAACACAGTAGGAAAATGAACAAATTGAATGATAGAATACACATCAAAATAATTTTCTTACAACAGAAAAAAACCCCACAAGATTCTGTTTATCTTTTTTCTTTTACCAGCTGATCTAATATATGTAATCTCCACAGTCAATCCAACTGCAGCTTCCTTTCAGCCCAGGTGGACATAACCAGCTCAGTTCCACCTCTGCCTTCCACCGGCTCTTGCCTTCGCTTTCTGATAGAGGATGGCCTCATGCCAAAGAAGCCAAGGTGGAGATGAGTTTGGGAACTAAAATCCATTGGGAATCCCACACTATGTCCCTCTACCTCATAAGCCACTAAACCAGGGCTCTTCCAACCCAGAGAGCCCCATCTTCCCACGTTTGTTTTCCAAATTCCATAGCTGGACTGGAACCATAGGTGGGTTAGGCTCCATGTGAGGGGCCTGTCACTGAATCTCGGCTGCAGCTCACAGCTGTCTACTATCCAATCCTGGAAGCAGATCTATGAGTAAATCTGGAGAGGACCAGTCATCCCTAGAAAAAGCAATGCTACCTGCAAAGCTGTTCTTTTCACTGAAAATGGAATCCACAGAAATAAAATAATTCTCTTACAGCAATTCTCCTTCTCAATCCATTCGGTGCTGAGGATCCCGAAGGAGCGGCAGGCCTCCCCATAGGCGGCCAGGGAGCCGCATAGCTGGAACTTCTTGTGGTTGTAGCAGCCGTCCAGGTAGCAGGACTCGTAGAATGGGAGGGGATCGAGAAGCCCATAGCAGGGCTGGAAGAAGCCCTTCATGTCGGTGAGCTTCAGGCAGTAGCCGTCACCCTGCATCTTCTGGATGTGCACATTGTCACACATGGCTGCATACTGGGAGAACTGCAGCTCGTTGCAGCTGGGGGCAAGAGGTCTGGTCAGACTGAGTGAAGCAGAAACAGCCATCTGAGATCTTCAATGGAAGGTAAATAGCATCTGTACCTGTTTTGCTACCCCTGAAGCTAGTGCACTGTGCCAATTCCAACACTAATTAGCTTTGTGACCTTCGGCAAGTCAGATACTACTGGTCTCTATTCTATCCATCTAAGAAAGTGAAACGGTAATTCCTGTTGTTTATATCACTGAAATACAGTGAGGGTAAAATGGAATGATGGATTAGTGGCCAAAGTGCCACACGAAAGGCAGATATTGATATAGTAACCACGAACACTTTGGCATAATTGATTGATATGATTGATACAATTGATATAATAACCATTAACAGGTATGGATATAATAACTAATAACAATGATAATAGTAATGATACTTGGCAGAATTAAAGATTTGAAAGGAAGCCTTCTAAGCCAGTTCCACTTTAGCCATTAGGGACCAAAAGCAAAACATTACAAGAAAGTCGGTGTCCAGCTGATAACAGTTTATTTTAAAATGAAGAGGAGGGGAGGGGAGGGGAGGGGACTGGTGAGGAGGAGGAGCAGGAGGGGAAGGGGAGGGGAGGGGAGGAAAGGGAAGGGAAGGAAAGGAAAGGGAAGGGAAGGGAAGGGAAGGGAAGGGAAGGGAAAGGGGAAGGAAGGGAAAGAGAGAGGGAAGGAGGGAGGGAGGAGGGAGGGAGGCAGGCCGGCCAAATTCAAACAGAATCATAATTCCTCAGGAGGAGCTGAACCTTGCCTATCTTTGGAAACGCTACAGTGGCTTAAAGTAGTGTTCTAAATATAATGTCCAAAGTTCTCTCTTTTCTATCTGTGGGTCAATGCATAGCATTCTAGAGTAAGCACCAAATTAGGAATCCTGGAATCTCGTCCTGGCTTTGCCATATATGGGGCCTCCTCATGTAAGTCATTCTCTGTCTTAGTCTGTTTTACCTAGGAAAGGAAGAGACTGGACAAGATACTGCCCAAGGATTTTCACAGCTCTGAGTCCCATAATTCACAGGATAGTCTAATATATGATACATTGTTCACTGTGCACTCGGGGCAGGGTTAAAGAGGCTTAAAGTGTGATTTCCAAGACTAGGGATTTAGCTGATATTTAGCATGTAAAGCAACATGATTGAGCCATTGTACAAGCAGAACTAACAAGAAAGAGAAGCATATCTACATACAGATCCAGAAAGGTATCCACATACTCAGCAGCCCTGAGTGGCCCTAAATTTAAAACCTTTGGAATAACTTTTTTTTTTTTTTTTTTTTTGAGACGGAGTCTCACTCTGTCGCCCAGGCTGGAGTGCAGTGGCCAGATCTCAGCTCACTGCAAGCTCCGCCTCCCGGGTTCACGCCATTCTCCTGCCTCAGCCTCCCGAGTAGCTGGGACTACAGGCGCCCACTACCACGCCTGGCTAGTGTTTTGTATTTTTTTTTAGTAGAGACGGGGTTTCACGTGGTCTCGATCTCCTGACCTCGTGATCTGCCCGTCTCAGCCTCCCAAAGTGCTGGGATTACAGGCTTGAGCCACTGCGCCTGGCCTTGGAATAACTTCTGTAGCTTACTCTCTCTTTGCTGGCCAGGGGTGGGCCTGATAATAACCTTGTAACTTCTGTTTTTAAAAAAGGCTTTCCTGATTCCCACCAACTTCTACCTACACAACCATAGTCAAGCCTTCTTGTAAGAGGCAAGGACACACAATTAGACCCAGCACTAAGGGAGTCAAAGATAGCCCTTCTTCTTCTGAGTCAACTCTTAATTCCACACCCAGCAGGGGTGCCTAGGTCCCGGGTGGGCAGCTGGTCAAGGCTTCAGAGTTCTCATCCTGGGCACACTCTTCTGTTTAGCCAAGGGCTGGATGACCTGAAAATTAGAGTTATATCATCTAAGCCCAACTCCTTCCTCTGTAGTTCACAAAATTACTGGGGTCTCTGATGTGCCTAGTTTTAGCATCAAAACTCCAAAGAGCTTTGGTTCATCTCTGTAGGAGAGCAGGGGCAGTGCTAAGGAAAGTGCATTCCTCATTCACACCACCCATGGATGTGAGAGAACCTGGGCCACCAAGTTTAGTGGCTTGAACTCCTACACCCTCACCTCTTCTGCATGCCATTGGTTTTCCAGCTCTGGGCCAGCACCACGCTGCTTACCACCGGCTTCCCTCGCAAAGTCACATAATCATCTGTTAGGTCCCCATTGAAGTTGCCACAGAGACCACACACTTTGTTCTGCAGCCTCTCGCTGATGCTGATTTTAATGACGTTGAAACCATTGTAGTATATCTGGATGTCTGGGCTGGTGTCAATCACCAGAAACCCCTCACTGCTGTAGATTTTCGTTGCCAAACCAGTTATAAATGGAACATTCACTTGTGTGCCATTCACCTACAGGAGGAGGAAAACAGAAAATAATTACGCTTAGAGCAGGGGTTGCCAAACTTGTTCAGGAAAGGGCCAGGGAAAATATTTTGGGCATCGCAGGCCCTGTGATCTCTGTCTCAACGACTCCACTCTGTCCCTGCAGCATGACAGCAACCATAGACAATACACAACTAAATGAGTGTGGCTGTGTTCCAGCAAAGCTTTATTTACACAAACAGGCAGCAAGCAGATTTGCCGGCCCCTGCCCTAGAGTTTAAAGGCATTCACTCATCTTACTGTGTAGTTGCCCCAAAGGAAGCAAACTACAGAACAGAAGTAGGGGAGAGGAGGTGAGAGATAAGAAAATCTTAGAAAAGTATAACCCACAATGAATGGCTGGATTTGTGTCTAAAACTTTCCCCAGCATAAGCCAATTACTGAAAATGAAATCCCAATCCTGTGCCAACGAGAGTCTAACACAGTTAAAATGGATCTGGGCATCATTGCCATGTTTATCGTTTTCTTGCTTATCATGTTCAAACTGGAGGTCCCCCCAGAGGACCTATAGGCACATTATTTTCTGCATTTGTCATTTTCCTGCTTTCTAACATTTTCTTTCCGTAGCCCTTGGAACAGAATATAACACGCTTTTCCTGTACTTACAAAATAAAAATTTTCTCCCCAGGCTATTAGTAGCTTTTGTACCTTAAAATAAAAAAATAAAAAACAGACACCTTTTTAAAAAATGAGTCTCTACTGTTTTGACTAGCTTGGGTATTTTGTTCAGCCACAATGTCAGTTTTTCTCTCTCGGGTGGTCATTTTCATTTTCTAGCTCCTGGATTCTGGACCAACGCTGTCGTGTTGATGTGGGCCAATTTGTAAAAGGAATGAGAATGTCAAAAACAGTGGCACCTTTCACTGAAGTTAAAACCGGTATTAAATTTCAGATTCTTCATTTTAAGCTCACAAAATACTGCTGGTCTTTTGCCTGATGCTTGATACTATGCTATTTGATGACTCTTCAATTAAAGATACACTCAAGGCCTGATTATCTGAGCAGGTGGAAAACAGATACACGCAATAACACTCAATTCCAAAAAGTGGTAATGTGGCTGTCTCTGGGTCCCTCCCTCCCTGTGCTCACAGTGCTGGGGCCTGGCTCCATCCTTCCAGGCGACCGGCAGCAGCAGCCTGCTCTGGCTGAGAGGCTGGGTCACCGTCAACAGTGCATCTGAGCAGGTGATCTTCTTAAAAGGAAAGGGTGGGAGGAATTCAAGTAGAGAGCCATATTTGTTGTGCGGGTGGGTGGGGGGTTGGGTGGGGGGTTTACATTTATTTACACACAGGTGTAAGATAAACAAGAAACCAGGCAGTGGGCCTAAGGAGGAGCCAACCTAAGAGAAATCCACCAAGTGCAGCCTCCCATTTCCTGCCCCCCGGCGGGTCATCACGGGGCCCTTGGACAAAGGAGGTGCGCGTCAGGTTTTTACTCAGATTAGTGTTTTGTAGGCAAATGCTTGCTTTCTCTTAGCTTATAGAAAGGATGGCAAAGATGAAGGGTGGGTCTGACTACAAGAGGGCAGAGCCAAAAATAATCTTAAGGGCTGTTAAAAACAAATGAGATGCATTTTGGAAAGTAATCAGAGTAAAAACTGATTTATCTAACAATTTATCACCTGAAGCTCTGTTAGCACCCATGCCATTGCCTGGCTCTGAGACCCCGCACGTCTCCTGCCTTTGGACTCATCAGCCAAGAACCAAATGGTGTCCATTCTTATGCTTAAAGCATCTTCATACTTTGTTTCTTTAAAACCTGGTCACTGTGTGTGGAACCCACAACTTGGCTATCTGGGAGAACCCTACACAATCCCCCAGCCAACCCCTTGTTTCCGGGCCCCTTCTTAAGAATGGACACCAGACTGGTCACCTTGACCGTGTTCCGGTCGCTGATGAGAATCTGCTCTTCGTTAATGTAGAAGTAGACGGGCGAAATGATGGTGAGGTTGGGGGCTGACCACTTGTCGAAGTTGATGATAAGCTGGAAGGAGATGTCGGGCAGTTTCTGGCAGATGGTGGACAGCACGAAGGCGCAGTTGGCCGGGAAGCGGAGGAAGGCGCCGTCGAAGGTGCGGAAGACGCCGCCGCCGGCCGCCAGGCAGTAGGAGGTCTTGGTGCTGAAGCAGCCACGCACCCCGTTGCGCAGCGCGCACTCCTCTTCGGACTTGCACTGGCGCGGGTCGCACTGGATCAGGTTGCGACGGAAACAGCGGCAGCGTCGCGTGCAGTCGCTGTTCCAGAACAGCTGCTTGGGCTGGAAGAGAGGCGCCGTTTGCATTAAATTCAGACTGCGGTCAGGGCTGGAGACCCCAAAGTCCAGTCCCCCGGGTCTTTTATCAGCTGGGCTAGCCTATCTTTAACAGGGCTGGAATTTGTAGGAGGCAGCAGTGGGGAAACGGTCTCAACTCAAAGGCTCCATCAGTTGCATGCAACTCAGACGCCAAACAATATGCAGTTTTGACATTTACTTATTTACTTATGTATTTATTCTTAGAGACAGGGTCTCATTCTGTTGCCCAGGCTGGAGTGCACTGGCGCAATCGCAGATCACTGTAAGTAACCTGGAATGCCTGGACTCAAGCTATTCTCCTATCTCAGCTTCCCTAGTAGCTGGAACTATAGGCACACGCCACCACACCCAGCCAATTTTTGTATTTTTTGTAGAGACGGTGTCTCACTATGTTCTTGAACTGCTGGGCTCGAGCGATCCTCCTGCCTCAGCCTCCCAAACTGCTTGGATTACCGGTGTGAGCCGCCACCCCAGCCATAACTTGATTGATTTTAATAAAGAACTCTGAAATCTTTGTGGCTGGGTTGTAGAACTAATCACAGTTAACCTGAATGTGTAGCTGTTAGAGGAACTAGGTAAAGAGGAAGAATATTTGGTAGAAAATATTCATCAAGGAATCACACTTCTGACAAGTACAGACTCTGCTTCAAAGATGAAATTAAAATTCACTTAAGAATGATAAATTAGCCCTTCAAACCTTAAACAGTCGTAAGAAAGCAATGACCAGCACTTCTGATTAACCATTTCACATTTCACAATCCTCACCCTTCCTTGTGTCTCGTCTGCTTCCAACTTACTTCTGTTGGAAGTACCTTCATTCCCATGTGTCCTGAATGTGAGAGATCTGGAGAACACCCGGGGTCCATGAAAGGAACGTTTTGGGATCAGACCACCTGGGTTTCAATCTAGTCCTGTATCCCCGCCTGTGCCATCTTGAGTAACATTACTCACCTCCCCAGTGTGACTTTGCTCATTTCTAAATTGGAGATATTAATAGTATCCTGTGGTTGAGTGCAGTGGCTCATGCCTGTAATCCCAGTACTTTGGGAGGTCGAGGTAGAAGGACTGCTTGAGCCCAGGAGTTTGAGACAAACCTGAGCAGCACAATGAAACCTCATCTCTACTTAAAATAATAATAATAATAATAATAATAGGCCGGGTACAGTGGTTCATGCCTGTAATTCCATCACTTTAGGAGGCTGAGATGGGTGGATCACCTGAGGTCAGGAGTTCGAGACCAGCCTGGCCAACATGGTGAAACCCCGTCTCTACTAAAAATGCAAAAATTAGCCAGGCATGGTGGCACATGTCTACAGTCCCAGCTGCTTGGGAGGCTGAGGCAGGAGAATCGCTTGAACCTGGGAGGCAGGGGTTGCAGTCAGCTGAGATTGTGCCATTGCACTCTAGCCTGGGCGACAGAGCGAAATTCTGTCTCAAAATAATAGTAATAATAATAATGGTAATAATAACCAGCATGGTGGTGCATGTCTGTAGTCCCAGCTACTCCAGAGGCTGAGGTGGGAGGATCGCTTAAGCCTGGGAGGTAGAGGCTGCAGTGAG
This sequence comes from Chlorocebus sabaeus, assembly GCF_047675955.1. NCBI lineage: Eukaryota > Metazoa > Chordata > Mammalia > Primates > Cercopithecidae > Chlorocebus > Chlorocebus sabaeus. The sequence continues at coordinate 117,380,777 of NC_132904.1, read as the reverse complement.
TTGTGATCCTGCTGCTGCACTCCAGCCTGGGCAACAGAGAGAGACCCTATCTCAGAAGTAATAATAATAAAATGAAATTTAAAATAATGTCTTACAGGGCAGTTGTAAGCACTAACTTAAATAAGATGTATAAAACACACTTCCTGGCATAGGGTAGGCACTCAATAAATAGAAGCTGCTATTACAGGAGTAGAACAGCTCATCGTCTTTCAGATGGTGAAGAAATTATGCAACATTATATAAAATACCTACAACATAGCGTATCCTCAACTGGAGGCAGCTATTCTTTTCTTTTCTTTTCTTTCCCAGGAGTCCTACAACTAGAATGTTATTTTCTACTTTTCCCAAAACAGGCGGCAATCTGCAGGCACGACTCTGCTTGGTAAGGTTTGCATTCTTGATGTTGCACTTGCTCTAGACTAAGAATTCCAGGAAACTGTTGGAAATTGGTCATGATTGTCCAAGTGGGAGGTGGTACCAACAAATAGAATGTGTCATAGAGATGTGGGCACTCAATGCATTATCAACTTACCAAAATAGTGTTATCCAGAAAAGATCTTTCAACAGCACAAAAAGGCCTATGTTTCTGTCTGGTCAGTTTTCTGCTTTAACTAGAGACATCAAAACCCTGGATATCAGCTACAGATATGACTTAGATTCAAGGGTAAATAGATAGAGGAGAAGATCTTCCAGAACAACCTTCCTGATTGCAGTGCACTTCAAGATGCTATTGCTGATTCTTTCATCCTCAAAGTGAAGTCATTGCTGGAACTAAGTCTACTCTCCTTCCAGACTTACATAACATATTCTGGGTGCCAACAGCCTCACAAATTGACTTCATTTCTCTTATCAGATTTATAGAATAACTGAGTGAATGGTTTGGCCTCTCCCTGATAAGAAGTCAGACATTACAGTGGTGAAAAGAGAAAAATAACTTGATGTATGTGGATATGATAAAGGGTAAATAATTCATCCACAAGAGAATCTGATCCTGAAACGAGCATCACAGTAAAGTGGCTGGCCCAAAGCTGCTTTATTCACCTTAATCACACATGACAATGACAGCTGGGTGATCACTCTACATGCTAATAGCCAGGCATAGTCTCTATTCATTTCCAAAGAAATTTATTCTATGAACAAGCCCCCAAGTGCTTTGGAATGGTGGCAAGTAGATGTGGATTCTTTGTTCTCTGAGTTTCCTGCTTCCCAGATGTAAGCTGTTGTCAAAATCCACGGAGGTTCTGATGAAAAACTGTTCATAATGTTTACACTGTAGTACTAAGAGCAGCCAAGAGCTGACCATGCTTTTCCTGAGAGTTCCAAGGGCTTTGATTTGCATCCTTTCATTAACACGCCTGGATTTTTCGTTTACAAAATGTTTCTCAAGAGAATAACAAAACAACAATAACAATAGCAGCTCCCAATTATTGAAGGACTCGATGCCAGGCACTAGGCTAGGAACCCAGCATAGATTATCCAACAGCCCTACTGGGTTGGTATCATTAGTCACATTTCATTCACAGGGAAACAGACGCTCAGAGAAATGACAGCGTTTGCTCAGTGTCACACCTCCAGCGGTGGTACTGCTAGGATCGAACCCAGGTTTCATTGAATTATGCCACACTGACACTCAGGATGCCTGCTGAGGGTGCATTGCACAGTTGATAGATGGATAGGTTTTGGTAAGTCTCCGGGCTGGGGAACACAGTTTATGGAGTACTTTTTGAGTTTTGAGCCTGATTATATCTTCTCCTCAACTGTGAGAAAATAGAATTCATTAATTTTTTCCACCTGTTCTACCTTTTCTTTTCAAATAATATTTCTAAGAGCTCATTTCAACACCCCCTCTCCCAAAAAGTCTCCTTTGATTAGTTCCACTATTTTACCTACTTCCTCCCTGTCTTTCTAATATAGCATTTAAATACATTTTCCACTGAAAGTGAAATTGAGGGTCACTTCCACATTTCTTTTATTTATCCCCAAAGTTAGGGCAACTTGAATGAGTCAATGTATCTTTACAAAAAGGAGTTACTATTTATTTTTCGCCTAGTTGATTTCCAATTCAGACATTTCAGTTAGATTTATTTTAAATGCTACTATTCTTTTTCACTTAAAATTGATTAGTTCTGTAGGGTATTATTTTTCACTTGCTGATAGGTTATTTTGTAACTGTTCTCCTGTTCTTTAACATACATTGTTTCTCTCTTCTGAATAGATTTTTAAGATCCTCAAGGCAGGGGACATGCTTTCTCATCCCCCCCAATACCACCAACACAGTGCTTTGCAAACAGCAGATACTCAATTAGTCGTAGTTGTTAACCATCTAACTTGCCAACATACAGTTTCGATGTCATTTAAATAGAGAATGGGCTTGAGGTCGAACCAAGAACTAAATACCTTATCTATTCAAGAGCTTTTCTAGCTTAGTATTATGGAATTCTAGCTTAGTATTATGGAAAGATTACAAAGTCCAAAAAGTGAAATGATTTCATGAACTAATATGTTTTATTGAGAAACATCTGCGAAGGGCATCTTCATAAACTCTATGTTTAAACCCCTGTAGGGGGCGCCGCAGAGGGTGGGATGTGGGGGCACCACATTAGCAGTCCGGACCAAACTCTGGGGATGATCCAGAGTGACAAATGGCACACGTGGAGATGGCAGCCACAGCTACCCTCACGGAGCCTCAACAGCCAGAAGAGGGAAGGCCGCCCCACTCAGCCTCCAGGTCCATATTTTCCAGTGACAAATGTCCTTAGCTAAGACGGCTACAAATGTCAGATTCACAGCCACCATATTTCCAAACTATAGCTGTATCTGAAGCTTTCAAACTGGGATTTACAGGACAGAAAACAGAGAAAGGCACGACAGAGACACACAAATGTGAGTGAGTAGGGGAGGCAGAGTGCCGGAGACCTTGCCAATGTGGAGGAGGGAGAAGGGAGACACTGAGGTGCTTTTCCAAATCTGACACTCAGTGCCCAAGAGCATCATCTGAACAGTGTGCTTAGCCTCTCTACACCCCATCCCACTCCCCTGCCTTGAACATGACGCTCTTCATAATGAAGTGGGAAAATTGGTCAATCTGACCAACCTCTTAGAGTTAGAGAGGAATCTGATCATTGGCAAGGAGGAAAACGCCAGGCTGGCCTCCCATACCTCGTAATATTTGCCATCGGAGTAGCAGCCGCAGCTGTGGGGCAGGATGCAGCTCTTGCCGTTGAGGACGTAGCCAGCGTCGCACTGACAGCCCTCCACGCAGTAGTGGCTGCAGTCACTCTTCAGGCGGATGGCGGCGCAGCGGGGCTGGCAGACACTCACGCAGCTCTCATAATGGCTGTTTGGAGGGCAGGTGACAGCTGGAACAGGACAGACAAGTCAAGGCTCACATGATCACAAGGCACCGAGGAGGGTTTTCTCACAGCTATTGCTCACCTACTCAGGGGGATGAAGGGCACAGGGAGAGGCAAGAAGTCGGAGGTCTGCCGCCTTTCTTCATCACTGCCCTCTTCGCTCACAGAAACCCTGGGTCTGATTAGTTGCTTCTTAAATAAAGGGCCAATGTGCAGATGGAGGTGGCTGGAGCTTCTCACATCATGGTGGTCCTCTCCTCAGCCTGGCCACTGAGATCTTCTATTGCCTGCCACCTAAACCCACCCCCCATCTGAATCTCCAGTTAGATATGTCACCTGATAACCTCCCAGGGCACCCACATTCCTCCTGCCTCTAGGTCTTCGTTCACATTGATCTTTCTTATTCATGCCCTTCTTCATCCTCTCAGCCTATCCAAATTCCTGGTTCTTCAAGTCCCAGTGGGAGTCCCAGCTTACCCATATAGCTCTCCCTCTTAGACCAATGTCAGCTCCTCTACACCCCAGAGCTTCTACAGAACCTTTTTCGAAGCCACCAGTTTACCATCCATAGATGCCTGAGCCCCATGATCTCTGAGAAGGCAAATGTACACTGTGTGTGTGTGTGTGCCTGTGTGTGTGTGTGTGTGTGTGTGCCTGAGTACACGTGCTGGCGTGCACGTGTGTGTGCATGTGCACATGTCTGTGCAAACTGACTCACATCAATTATGTTCTACCATTTTTCAAATGTATCTAGATGCTTCTATAGAAGGCAAGTAGGGTCCTGGTGAAGGGTGTGGGCTCTGGAACCAGCTATCAGAGACCCAGAGCATCACTCGGGCTCTCTGAGCTTCAGCTTTCTTATCTATAAATACAGATACCAATAGCATTCGCTTCATGCCTGGTTGCAAAGGATTAAGTGAGTCTGTGTGCTCAGGACAGTGGTTGGCACATAAGTGTTCCGTAAGTATTAGTCAATCATTAAAGATAGGTTTGCTTAAAAAGTTTTGTAGAAGCTATTATCTCAATCAATGTATACTAAAAGCACAACTACCATTATGTGGGAATGTCTACCCTATACTGTATACAGTATCTATACGGGGGGTTATTTCATTTATTAAATTATCTAGTGGTAACATCTACTTTTAGAGTACACAGTTCTATGAATTTTAACACGTTTTGATTCATATAACCACTCTCACAATATACCATATGTTTTTAAAAAAACATTTGTAGTTTAACACGTAATACTTGCATAGCATAGAAAATCCAAACCATACAAGTAAAAGCATGATGAAATGGCAACCTCTGATACCAAACTATAGTCCATTTTTCCAGAAGTGTTCTATGCATATACAAGCACCCATTTGTGTGTGTATGTATGCACACAAGCATATGTGTATGCCCTGCCCATTATTTTTTGCATAAATGGGAGCATAATATATACACATTTCTGCTCATTGCTTTCTTTATGACAATATTCATTTCATTTAGCCTCAAATTATTGCTTTTGCGCTGCTGCATGCTGAGTGTATTTTATGTGTTTATGCTGATGCTGCAGTGAACATCCCTGTACGTATATCTTTGCCCTCATGAGTAAGGGCATCTGCGGAACAAATTACTGAAAGTGGAATTACTGGGTCAAATGGTATGAATGCCACTAAGTTGCCTCTAAAGAGGCTGTGCCAATTTGTCTTCCTTCCTGCACTGTTGGAGGAGGTTTGTTTTCCCACACTCTCCTTGATTGTCTATCACCAACCTGTCTGATCCTTGGAAACAAGGTTAAAATACTAAATGTGCTGTCTCCTTATGCTATATGTGTATTATTATTATTATTATTATTATTATATATCCTTATTTAGTTTGCATTTCTTTGTGAGGTTGATCTTCTTGCTTTCATTTGTTTACAATCTATTCGTATGTCTTTTTTTGTTAACTGCCTTTTCATATCCTTTTCACATTTCATGTTGTTGAAATTTTTATTATTAAATTATAAAAGTTCTTTAAAAATTAAAACAGGCCAGGTCAGGTGCAGTGGTTCACGCCTGTAATCCCAGCACTTTGGCAGTCCAAGGTAGTGGATCACGAGGTCAAGAGATTGAGACCAGCCTGGCCAACATGGTGAAACCCTGTCTCTACTAAAAATACAAAAATTAGCCAGGCATGGTGGCACTTGTCTTTAGTCCCAGCTACTTGGGAGGCTGAGGCAGGAGAATTGCTTGAACCCAGGAGGTGGAGGTTGCAGTGAGCTGAGATCATGCCACTGCACTCCAGCCTGGTGACAGAGTGAGACTCCATCTCAAAAAAAAAAAAAAAGAATTAAAATAGGCCTTTGTGGTATGTCGTATGGGTTACAAAATATTTATCATTTGTCTTTTGACTTTGCATTCATTTTAAAATAATTTTCTAACTTTTTTTGAAGTTGTTTATCTCTCTGCCATGGAAAGATGTAAAATTTTTAATGTAATGAAATTTATCAAATTTCCCTTTTAACTTTGGATAATTTGTTCTGAAACGTTCTCTCCACTGCAAGATTATCAAGAACACTCCTTTGTTTTCTTCTAGTATTTTTCTGATTTAATTTTTTTATGTGTAATCTTTGTTCTGCCTGGATTTTATTTTGGAGTAAGAAATGAAGGAAGGATTTAGCTTTTCCCAGCTAGTTTGCCCTTTGACCTTTTACTATTTACTGAATAACAAATATGTTTTCCCAGTAATTTGAAATGCCAACTTTACCATATGCTAATTTCTCTTTAGTGTTTGGGCTTGTTTCTGAACTTTCTCTTCTTTCCCTTGGTTGGTCTTTCTGTTCATGTGCCAGTATTCACTTGTTTTATTTTTATTATTTATTTGTTTAACTTGTTCATATGCCCGTGTTAACAGTGACTGAAGGTCTGCAATACACTGTAATATTTGGGAAGAGGTATTACTAATTTAGAGATGTTTGCTATTTCAAGTATTTCAAATGGGTCTATTTCTCCAACTGGATGATAAACACCACATTTCACACTCTGATTCTTCCATACCACCCCAAACAGTGCTGAGAACATGGCAGATGGTTAAGAAACACTTGATTCTTGGAAAACAAACTTTCAGATTCCTAGTCCTGATCCACTGCTTCTCTCTCCCCACCAAATGATATACTTGCGAGCTGTGGAGTGATGACCTGGGCTCTGCACCTGAATTTGTACCATGGTCAAGAATGTGTCTCTTGCCATACCCAGCATCTGTGCCTTGGTAGACAGGATGAATGGCATGCCTAAAAAGCAATTCAGCTCAACAGAATGGACAGGGGCTTTGGAATCAGACCAACCTGGATTTGAGGCCTCGCTCTGCCATTAAGCAGTGTCACTATGGACAGGTCACTTGCTCTCTCCAAAACTCTGTTTTCTCATCTATAAAACTGGGATCACCATATCTCCCTCATCAAGTAGTTATCAAAATAAAATGAGATATAATTCATAAAGCTCCTCGTATAGTGCCTGGTACTTCAATAATAACTTCTGCAATTCATAGTAGTAATAGTTGTAATCGTAGAAGGAATTTTTTTTTAATAATTATTCAACAGGAATTTATTAGATGTTTGGAGAAATACATAAGACAAATCTTAATTATCAGACTCTGTACCCAGCATTCTGAAGTAGCAGCAGCTGCCTCCAATAAAAGGGAAAATGACGATGACAACCAACTTTGGCCACAAGTTAGGCACTGCGTGACCAGGCTCAGAGAGGCAGCATTGCACAGAAGGGAGAGCACTGTCTCAGGAGCCACTTTCCAACTTACCCAGGCCACCTTCCTCGGGAAAGTGACTTCATTTCTCTGAGCTTCAGTTTCTTCCTATAGAAAATGGGATTATGAGTAGTGCCTACTTGACAGGGTTGCAATGAGAAGTAAATGCATGAGTCCCCAGATCCCACTTAGAGCCTGGCACATAGTGAGAGCTAAGGAACTGTCATTTATTCCTTTTTTATTTCCTTCTCTTTCTCCTCTCACCATCGAATACCCTAATTACAGTCCCCCATTAAGGGACTGAAAGAATGATAGACTCAGCTCAATGAATTTTAAGGAGGGGCTAGTAATTAAGACAATTTACCTTCCCTTCTCCCTGTAAGCCTATTTGCTCAACTTAGGTTACAAGATTTTCCAATGAGTTTACAAATAAGGTAATTGAGTAATAAATTATCCCATTGATAGGAACGTTAGGATCCTTGAAAAACACCAGCATTCTACCTTGTTACCAAAAAAGCACAAGTTTGATGGGCAGTTCTAGGTTAACCCCTTTGCTCCTAAAGCACCATTTCTCATATCAAGCATTGGATGAGATGCTTGGATTAATTTTTGGTAGAACAAGAGTTGGAGAGAGATGGGGCCTGTCCTCACATGATGTGGAGTCATATCAGCTACAGTTAAAACAATCCTATTCTTAGGTCGAATGGCTGAATTAGGACTCAGTCTCCCAAAGCTTTTCTCTGCTTCTGAGATTCAAAATGGAAAAGGAAGTTGCCTCTAACCACGCCCTCTCCCCCAACCTGACCTCCATACCAGCTTTAAAACATATATTTTTTCTCCTATTTTAGTTTTTCTTTTTGCCATTCATTACCACCATCTCCTCAGGAGCTCTAACTTTTGGATCTTTACCCCTATCTTGAAATGTCAAGGTAGGGAAGGTCTAAGTCTCCTTGTGATGGGAACGATTCTAAGTTACCTGCTGGCCCTGGCGTATCAGCCTGGGACGTGCTGGTGGGAAGCTGGTAGAAGGCAAGGGATGGGACCCGAGACTGAGGATGAGGCAGGGCAGACTCGGCTCTGGGTGCCATGGGTAGAGCTCCCATTACTAGCAAGCCAGGGTAGAAAGGAGGCAACCAATGTTTGGACAGAAATTTGGGAGGGGAGAGGAAAGGGTTGCTGGTAGAAGGGAGAGAAAGACAAGAAAAATCACCTTCTTATCCTTTATCCCTAGCCAAGCTTTGTTGTGGGGGCCTTTCTTTCTTGGGGGTAAGGTTGTGAGGCCTTGCTGACTCGATTTCTTTTCCATCCCATGAGAGACAAAAATTAAGACCCATCAATTGAGGTGAGAGTTCCTAGCATTAACCCCTGTGAGCATTTCCCTATTTGTTGCAGTTGGAAGCACTGGTTTTTGGCATGCTTGTCCCCACCCCAGCCACCCTGAGAGCAGTACACCCAGCATGGCGTGGCTGCAGGTGAAGAGGGAAGTCTCTGTAACATGTCTCAAGGGGAAACAGGCGAGCTTTCCCTTCCAAAACAGCTTCCCCATTCTGCACCATGTTTAGGCCTCTGGGTCCAAAGCTTCGTTTTCTGATTTAGAGGAAGACAAGCTCTCTGGTCTTACTGGAATGACCCCAATGAATACAGAGTAGCTCTGGGGATTTACCCAGACCCGAGCTTTCTTATAGGTATATTTATTTTATTGAAGTCATCAGAGGCCAGTTTGTCTGGACTGTCATCCCTACTGGCACCATTCCCTACCCTGCCTGGCCTCACCCACTCAGGGACTGAGCCTGGATAAAATGGGGTTGGCATCTGTTCCCTGCCTTCATCTTCCTCCCACCTTTCCCTTACAATTGACATGAATCCAGTTGTGTGGAATGTAAACTGACTGTGTGAGCGTTAAACCACAATGCTGTTCCTGGTTTTTCATCTGAATTTCCTTTTCCAGGATGAAGATGGAAGTTGATTCTCTGGGGACCCTGCTGTATCACTTATTTAGAGCTCTATGCATTCCGGATCAATTTGTAGTTTTAAAAGAGCTACAGACCTTCTAAAGGGAATATGCTTTTTAAAGAAATATGCTATTATTAATGAGATTGAGACAGGAAAATAGATCAAAGCAGGTTAGCTAAAGACCAACAGTGTTTTTTTTCCCCCAAGTTTTTCCCATTCTTATGTGCTGAATGCAGGTAAATTATCCCAGTACATAGTCCAGCAGTATAGTATATGGGTTGGGAGCCTGGGCTTTGGGTTAGAAGCTCAAGTCCTGACTTTGCCACTCAGATTATACGACCTTAGGCAGTTACTTCATTCCTCTGAGTCTCAGTTGCTCCTTGACTAATTGGGTCATTGAGAAGAATAAATGAGGTATATTGATAAAATGTTTAGCATGGGGTCTTGGCTCAGAGCAAGCCATTAATATAACAATACCGCTTAGAATGCACAGAGTGGGCCTGGCTTTCAATTACCTAATTGGATCCCCTGGACGTTTCTGAGGCATAAACAGTAAAGGCAACATTAATACTGCTTTATGGAAGGGGAAACTGAGAACCAGGGAGGAAAAGTGAATTGCCCCAAGGTCACACAGATCCTTAAAGACAGAGTAAAGGCTAGAATCCAGGGGCACTAGTTCCTTCTCTAATGTACTCTTAATATTCCGCTCTGTTTCATAAACACAAAGACTGAAACATGACACATATGAATCAAATAGAATAACATGCTTAGACAAAGCATGCGGATTATTAACACAAGGATGGGCCCATGAGGTGCTGCTAAAACTTATCCTTCTTTCATTAATCTCTTGTTAGCATTCTATTGTGAACTTTGTGCGCCCAAATGCCATGTGCGATACTCTGTGATTTATATGCATGACCTTATTTCATCCTCAGGGTAACCCATGAAATAAGTGATATTAACTCTATCTTACCAATAAGGACATGGAGGCTCCAGGAGGTTACATGTCATGCTTCATTCAGATAACAAACTCAGTTCCAAAGTGCATATCCTTAAATTGCTACTCAATATGTTCTGACTTCTAGGGAGATGGAAGACTAGCCTTCCCAGAGCAATCAAGAAAGAAGAGAAGCTACAAGGAGCGACAATGAGAAGGACTCACTGCAGGATGTGTAGTTCCTCCAGCCAGTCACCGTGATCCCCTGAGTCTGGCAGGTGCTGGCATAGTTCTGCAGCCAGCTACAGGCGGTCTGCACCGCGCCCCCATCGATGCAAGAGTCAAACAGGCAGTTCTTGTAGAAGAAGCTGGGGTTAACTTTGCTGTGACACTTGGAGAAGCCAGCATTCTGGTTGGGGATCAGGCTGCACAGCTGCTGCACTTTGGAGAAACCTTCTACCTTGGCACAGGATGGACAGCGGTCCCCACAGCCCACCTGGCAGAAGGTGTCCCTCTTCACCCAGCTCTGCCCAAACTCATTGACACTGGATGCGAGCAGACCTATGGGCATCTCCAGGTCGTCGTCAGGGTTGCCGTTGTAGCGGCCGCACAGACCATAGGTGCTGTTCTGCATGCTCCGAGGGACTGTGATGGACAGGAAGGTCTTCCAGTCATATACAACCTTCAGGCCAAAATCAGTTTCCACCACCACGTGGAAGCCAAAGGAAAAGATATTTATCTTTCCTTGCCCCAGCTTCAGGGGCAGATAGAGCCGTTCACTGTTGACCTATAAGAGGAGAGATGAGGGGGAGAAACACAGTTGGCCCAGAGATTTCCCAGCTCTTCTCCTAACAATGAGTCTCTTGAAAGACAAGTCCCAGAGGGAAGTCGGAGCAGGTTGAATGTAGTCTTTGCATGTACTGTTGTTTATGTCAGTCAACTATTATTATTAGGATTTGAACAGACGCAAATGACTATCCTTGGTACACTAATATACCTATTTATTTCAGTGCCTTCTGTTTACATAGCATTATTTCCCCCAGGAGTTCAAATTGTTTTCTCCGAGGTAATGTAAAGGTAATAAGAATTCAATTAAAGTTTAGACTGAACTACCAAAACATAGAACTCTTGTGTTTCTATTTCTAGCTCTACCATGGAATTTATTTTAGGCAAGTCCCAGTGTATTAATTCCTTCGAGATTTCTTTTTTCTTTAAGGATGGCTTCACTTTGCTGTTCCCTCTGTCTGAAATGCCACTCTCCGCCCATCAACATGCCTGTCATCCTCCAGACCCTGCTCCAATGTTGCTTCTTCTGTAAGGCAAGATTTTCTGAGCCCGTGGTCAGAATTAATCACTCCCTTGTCTGGGAAACCAGGGCAGGTTATTTATACTTCTCTTGTATTCCTCTCCACCGCTGGCCAGGATCAAGCCTGCAGACACTGTATTGCAGCACACATCACAATCTGCCTTATGTTATGACTGGTGTACGCCCTTCCATCTCACCTACAAGATTATGGGCAACTTGAGGGCAGGAACCACGTTTTATTGATCTTTATGCCCACCTTCGCCTCATTACCCCCCAGGCACCCAGCACAATGTCTCCCACAGAGGGGGCACTTGACATACGTTTCCTCCCACATATTTTTAAATTCAGACAAGAGGGAAATCCCTTAACAGTAAACTCCAGGACTGCATTGCCCTTGAACTATTTTGATTCAGAGGAGCCAAATCCTACAGCCTGTGGCCAGGTTAGTGCATGATGGAAGATGGACAGCCAGCTTGCTCACTGCAGCAAGGGCTCACGGGGGAGGTGGCATGCCTTGTAGGAGAAGCAGCTGTTTTAAGATTGCTCTGACCAGAAATCCCTTCCCCCAACCTCCTTCCTCTCTCTCTTAGCTGACACCACTTTCCACGCCTTCTCCTGCCTTGGTTCAGACTCTCATCACCTTTCACCTTGACTGTAGCGTACTCTCCTAACTTGTCTCCTTGGCCCCAGGATTGCCCATCCATTCGGTCACTACCGCCATGCCAATAATCTTAATGCAATTGAAAGCAGTTAATCTAACCCTGAAAGCCCACTCCAGGGCTTGAGTAAAGTGTCTGATATTCTTAGCACTTCACCCTGGGCTCTCCAGGAACCGGCCCTGCCTCTCAGATCCACCCCATTGGCTTCCTGCACACCAGCAACACCCAACAGTTTGCAGTTCCCTAAATGAACCAAGCTGTGCCATTCCACCCTGCATTTCCTGTGCTGTGAGTGTGATGGATGCTTTCCGTGCTCCACCCAGGGCCCCCAGTCCCAGGCCCTGCGACTATGGGCTAATGATAACTCACAGCCAGCCTTGGCCCCATGGGAACCACGTTGCCCAGAAGATTCTGACCCCCTAATCCAAGGGTAGCCCTTGGCCAATTACTGGCTGACACTGTGAGTCGAGTGCCAGGGCTCCCACTAGCCCAGGCTAAAGCTGTTCTGCAGCTTGGACCACAGGCCTGCTGAGCTCTCTTGACCTGGTGCTATCCTCACTTTCCCAAGATTTCCCACCTCAGACTTTGCTTCTCAGGAACCTGACCTAAGACAACAGGGATGCCCTTGACCCCACCTTTTTCCTGGGGCAATGCTCACCCTTCAAAACTCAACTATCTCCTTCTGTGAGTATTCATTGAGGCAGAATTCATTCATTCATCCAGTAGACATTGATTTGACACCACTGAGTGCCAGGCACCGTGCTAAAGGCTGGGATACAAAACATACGGCCTTTTCCTAGGAGCTCATAGGCATGTGGCAGAGGGAAGTGCACAGACAGATAACAATACATGTGATAAAAGCAATGATAGAGGTAAACAAATGCACAGGCACCAGCCTTAGCCTGGGCACAAAATCAGGGCTGCCTGCAGAAGACAATGCCCACACCCGGTCTCAGAGGAGGAGGAAGAGTTGGCCCATCAAGGAGGGGTGGGAGCGAAGACAAGGGAATTCGAAGTAAAGGGCTCACTCAGTCCCAGCAAAGGCCCAGGTACATAAGGGAAAAATATCCTGATAAATATGAATAATTACAGCAATTTAGTGCTGCTGGGGCAGAGCGTGTGGCCTTGGGAGTGGTGGGAGATGAAAATAGACAGGTGGGGAGGGCCTGCATCATGAAGGGCCTTGTATCCAGTACACACATGGCAAAGCGGCCTATGAGATAAAGCCTGCAAAACACCCATTTGTTTTGTAAAACAAAAGCATCAGCAATCTTAATAAGAGAATTTAAGTAGGAAGATGAGGCCAGAATTTGGATTGCAGAAACAAATAGCAAATAAAGTAACAAACAGGAGATTCAGAAGCAGAGATGATGCTCTTAAGAATCTGACCAGAAATGGAAGGAGAGAGATTGGATTGAAGCTAGTGGGGAACTGGGGGCCAGGCTTGTTTGAGAATGAACATGTTTATGGGTTGAAGAGAAGGATGCTGTAGAAAGACACAGAAGGGAGAGGAGACAACAGAGGGCCAAGATCCCAGGGAAGGCAACAAAGAGATGGCAGAGGGGGAAAGCAGCCATGGGAGGAGAAGAGATGCCTCATTCTCGGCACTTGGAAGGGAGGAGGTGGAGAGGATGCAGTGATAGTCATTTAAGGGACAAGGTGCATGGAGGGTGAGAGGAGGAGCGAGATCAGGCCATGGAGACTCTGATCTATCCTGAAAGTTCACAGCGAATAAAGTAAAAGCCTTGCACTCAGAGGCCAATTGGTGCCAGCTGGCTTTTCTTCCTAAGTTACCTTGCATTCTATATTTCTAGCTATCTGATGTCACGCAGAAGGCAATGCCTTGGGGAGGCAATATAATTGGATGAAGCTAAAGGCTTGCAAATTCTGCCATTGCCAAGGAGCGCTTTGAGAAAGGAACACCCTCGACTCAGACAGGCTCGGCTTCTCTGTGTCTCAGAAACCCCACGCATGCCGCCTCCACCCTGGCACCACTGCCCTGCCTCTCTGTGAGTGAGAAATGGAGGAAAAGAGGGAGCTCAGAGGCAGGAGGTCAGAGGAAAAGGGAGAGGCTAGAATGGCAACAGGCTTGATGGATGGAGGAGGAAGTCGCAGAGGATGCTGAGAAGGTGTGGGAGGAGTCGGGGGAAGTGTATTTCAAATATTTCAGTATTGGAAATAAGACCACATATTAGAGTTTTTGGAGACAGTTTTCCTTTAAACCACAGACCCTGACCTAGTTCTCCAACAAGATCTTCTGCGCAGCCTTCCTGCATGCCTCACTTTGCTACCCACCCCGAGTCTTCATCAGTATTTCCTTTTCATGGACACCTTCACCTCCTTCTTGGCCTGGCAAGTGTAATCCTCCAGTGATCAACTCTGCGTCTTCTCTTCCAGGAAGCCCTCCCTGAGGTCCTCGCAGCTGATTTAGGCAACCCCTCCTCTGTGCTCTCACACCCTCCATGAGCAACATTTTTGCAGCTCTTCATGTTACACAGACGTTAATTGCCAACATGTCTGTCTCTAGCACTAGACTCTTTTAGGACAGAGGCCATATTTGATTCATTTTTCTACCCCCAGGGCTTGGTAGAGAATAAGCATCAATAGAAGCTCATGACACTAAACCAAGCCAGAGTGATGCTCAAAACCCCACTCTTCTGGCAATAAATGATAAAGACACAGGCTATGAGGACCCTGAAAACCTCCCCGTTGGCCTGAATCATGTCAGACTTGGCTGTGATGAAGCCTGGGGGTAGGGGCAGGAGTGAGGCAGTCTCTGATGAGCTCTGGCTGTGGATGGCTGAGATGGGTTATGGCGGTGCCCCCAGGAGTGGCTCACCTTCTGCAGCTCACCCCCCTACCCTGTCTGGTCTGTAGATAGCACATTTATTTCTAGTTTCTCTTGGCTTAGTGGATTTTCCCATGTCCTGCGGTGCTGCTGAATGCAGGGAAAGGTCAGAGTCATAGAAGAACCCTGTGTCCCAAGGAAGCACTTTCTTATCACCCTCCATTTCTGAGGGCCCCAGCAGTGACCTGCACTCTAGGCTGTGTTTTACCCAGCACTTCATTTCACACTGTCATCCTAACGGCCATTATTCTTCAGGCTCAGGGAGAGATGGTGACTAATAAAAACATCATGGGAAAACAAATGCAAATCATTGAATAAGCAGATTCTGCAATGCATTTTAATAATCTGAAGTAACTGTTAAATCTATCCCCTATGCCTTGAAAGAAAAGAACCCTCGATGAACCCTGAACTTGGTCTTCTTGTCAAGGGTTTGAAAGCTGTATACTCTGTTTCCAGCTTGAGCACTTAGGACATCTCAGTGACTTAGAAAGAAGTGCCCTAGCAAGAACTCCCCCCACCTCTTTAATCCATTTCTCCTTGACCCCCTGTTGTGGGTTACACTGTGTCCCCCCAAAATAAATGTTGAGACCTTAACCCCCAGGACCTGTGAATGGACTGATTGGAAATAGGGGCTTTGTCGATGTGATCAAGTTAAGATGAGGTCACCCTGGATTAGGTGGGGTTAACTCCAGTGAATGGTGTTCTTAAAAGGAGAAGGAGATTTGGACACAGAGAAAACAGGAGACACAGAGGGAAGGAGGCCATGTAAAGATAGAGGCAGAGACTGGAGTTTATGCTGCCACAAGGTAAGGAACATTGAGGACTGCCCACAGCCACCAGAAGCTATGGGAGAGGTAGGGGGTGGTGCTTCCCCAGGACCTCCTGGGGAGTCTGAACCTGCCACCACCTTGACTTTGGACTTACAGCCTCCAGAACTGGGAAAGAATGAGTTGCTGTTGTTTTAGGCCACCCAGTCTGTGGTATTTCATAATGGCAGACCTTAATAAACTAATTCACACCCCACTCTCCATCTCTCTGTGAGGAAGAAGTCTGCTGTGTGGTTCTCCAGGCTTGGGACTTTAGCAATAAGTGCATCTTGTGAGACTGGGGCAGAGCACATGCCTGGAAGGAGAGCTAACCCACTGGCAGCTTAACCCTAAAGTAGAGGGAAAGGGAAGGAAATGCCTAGAGACAGTGGGAAGTCGTTTATTGTGAAGGAGAGGGAAGGGTAGCATGAAAGAAGAGTAGGTGCTCACGAGGACCCCACAGTCTATACCTGAAAAGAACTGGGAGGATGTCTGAAGCCAACATGCGTAGCCTCAGGTGTCGAGGTACCTAAATGCAGACAGTGTGTAACACGAGGCAGAAAACACAATTCATCTTAAACTAGATGAGACAGGACCCATGAACAGATTACACTTTAAAAGAAAAGAAAAACCTGAAAGGCAGAAAGGCAGAAGAGCAGCGAGTATCAAAGAGATAAGTAACTGCATGAAAACACCTAAATCTAAGGGTGGAAAGACATCACAAAAGGAAACAAAGAGTAAAGGACAAATATGATGCAAGCAACGTGGGCAAAACGACCAATATATTTGTTTTAACGTAAGATGAAAATGGATAGAGGGAAGTTGTCGTTATGGGTAGCTTTGACTATCCAAACATCTAGAAATCTTATGTGGCTGAAAGCCAAGACTCTGACACAGTCCTAACTTGCCTCAGTGGCAATGTAACCTCTCAGATTGTTGAAGCAGTAACTAGCACTGTGACAAAATCACGGGAACCCTGGAAGAAAGCGGTTATTGTGTCGTTTCATTCATTCTTTTTTTGGGGGGTCGGGGGAACAGAGTCTCGCTCTGTCACCCAGGCTGGAGTGCAATAGCATAATTTCACCTCACTGCAATCTCCACCTTCCGGGTTCAAGCATTTCTCTGCCTCAGCCTCCCGAGTAGCTGGGATTACAGGTGCCCACCACTATGCCTGGCTAATTTTTGTATTTTTAATAGAGACGGGCTTTCACCATCTTGGGCAGGCTGGTCTTGAACCCTTGACCTTCTGATCCACCTGTCTTGGCTTCCCAAAGTGCTGGGATTACAGACATGAGCCGCCATGCCCAGCCTCATTCATTCATTTGACCAATGTTTCGAGTGTCACTAGGTGCAGGGGGTTGCCCATTCATTCAACATAAAGATGAATTAGGTATGGTTCCTGCCCTTATGAAGCCCATGATTAGAAGTGAGAGAGCTTTAGACATGAAGATCACGAAAAATACAGCCTGATGAATGCAATAATGGCTACTGGAATAAACTGTTAGGATGAGCAGAAAGGAAAACAACTGGAATTTAGGTTTGTGGTGTGCAAGCAAGGGAAGAGGACGACACAGTGAAATTGCTCCCTTAGATGCTAAAAAGGAAGATTTTCAATAAACTTGAAAGGCTTGGGAACCTCTCTTTGTCAGAGAAGGAAGTTGAAGGAATCCCGAGGCAGAAAAAGAAGTCAGTATAGTTGCCCAGGGAACTCTTTAGTTAGGTTTAGATAGTTTAGTTCAGTATAGCTCAGAATTTCTAACACAACATATACAAGATGAAAAAGAGTCCCTTTAGAGATAGAAAAATTATGACACAGACCTGTGATGATAATGTCAAGAAGGCAAACACCCTAAATCAGCTCTCTGAAATGCTAAAGCAGAGGCCATTGGCTTGCTTCTTAGCATTTCCAGTCATGTGCAGAGCAGGGCCCTGGAGAAAGAATGGCTGGGCCTGTGGCTGGGGCTGATGTCTGCAGGCCAGACGAGGAGTGCACAGAGCTCCTCAGCCCCACTGCCCCTGTCTTCGTGGTCAAGGAAGTGCTCTTTGGGTGAAAAGGTGGGAAGCTTAGAAAGAGTGAGTTGAAGCCTAAGTGAGTAAAGGGATTGTAGGAGAGCCACGAGTCCTCCAAATGTGTAAACTTACAAATCCTGTGGGTGCCAAAAGGGAGACCAGGAGAGATGGAGGGAGGCCAGAACAGGTGAATATCACCCTGATCTCAAAAAAGGGAAGTGGGTGGACGAGGACAATAGCATCAGTTAGGGAGGCCTAGTCTGTACAAGGTAGGCATTTCTTTTACAGGTGGAGTGACCAAGCTAGGAGGTTAAGTGACTGCCTGAAGTCACACAGCAGCCACCAAGCAGGGATGCTAACCCCGGTCTGTGCTCTCTCCAACATACTCCGCTGCCACATGAAAGGCCCACTTCCAGAGCTGGCTCTGCCTCCTAACTTGGTGTATGTGACTTGGGCAAATCATTTTTTTCTCTGAGCCTCTGTTTCCTTCTCTGTAAGATGAAGTGACCGAAAATCTCTAGGGCCTCTCTCTGCTTTAATATACTATGATTTTCTTTGGATTCCGGACCTGCCTGATTCAACTGCAGCCTGCCTTGCTGACCCCATCCTTACATCTCCACGACTCCCCTCTTGAGGGGGCCCCGTGACTACTCACCAGCACAGTGTGCTTGTAGGCTCGGTGGATCACGATGCTGTAGCCAAACACGGTCACGTCCACCTGCTTAACCCACAAGGCCAGTGACGGGTCCCGGTCCTCATTCTTGGCTGTAACAACAAACTTGGGGAAAGAGTCTGAGCTCGGCCTGCTTCCTGTGGTGCACAGGATGAGCGGGCAGCTGGTCTGGAAGTCAAAGGAGAAGCCATCAAAGGTGAGGTAGTGGCCATAGCCTGAGACGATGCAGGAGGCGTCGGTGCGGGCTTGGCAGTAGTACAGGCCACCCTCCTCCATGCAGTACTCATCATCCTTGCAGGGCACGGTCTCACAGTGGACACTGTTGTCTGTGCCATTGCAATAGCAGAAGATCTGGCAGTCCAGGTCCACCCAGAAGGTCTCATTGGTGACAAGTTGGTGCCCCTCAAAGTTGCAGCCACACTCACTCCGCGTGACACACTGGCTGCCCAGTAGAGCGTAGCCCTCATCACACTGACATCCCTCAGAGCAGCTATCCACGCAGATGGGGCCCAGGGCAAGGGTCTCACAGGTCTCTGTACATGTTATACACTCCTCAAAATGGCTGTTCTCTGGGCACTCCAGCGCTGCAGGTGGTCAAGGAGAAGACGGGTTTGAGAAAAGGACAAAAGTCAGAGACAGAAGTGTGTGTGCATGCATGTGTGTGTGAGTGCATGTGTGTGTGTGCATGCATGTGTATGAGTGTATGTGTGTGCGCGCATGCATGCGTTTGTGCATGCATGTGTGTTAGTGTGTGTTTGCATGTGTGTATGAGTGCATGCACATGTGATTGCACGTGTGTGCATGAGTGCATTGTGTGTGCATGTATGTGTGAGAGTGCATACATTGTGATCGCACGTGTGTGCGTGAGTGCATTGTGTGTGGATGTATGTGTGAGAGTGCATGCGTGTGTGCACATATCTGTGCATGCATGTGAGCATGCACGTGCACATGTGTGTGCATGTGAGTATGCATGTGTGTAATTGCATGTGTGTGCCTCTGTATCTGTGTGTGTGGTCTTATGCGCACAATACAGTAAGCTGTACTCATCCTCATTTGGGAGATCCAAGTTCCAGTGGCACCCCTTCATTCACATACTCTGCTAGGTCACCTAGCTTTCCATGTAGAAGATTTTGAGTCTACATTTCCGGCAAGATGGCCGAATAGGAACAGCTCCAGTCTCCAGCTCCCAGCGCGAGTGACACAGAAGACAGGTGATTTCTACATTTTCAACTGAGGTACTGGGTTCATCTCACTAGGGAGTGCCGGACAATCGGTGCTGGTCAGCTGCTGCAGCCCGACCAGCGAGAGCTGAAGCAGGGCGAGGCATCACCTCACCTGGGAAGCGCAAGGGGGAAGGGAATCCCTTTTCCTAGCCAGGGGACTGAGACATACAACACCTGGAAAATCGGGTAACTCCCACCCCAATACTGCGCTTTACCAAGAGTCTTAGCAAATGGGCACACCAGGAGATTATATTCCACACCTGGCCGGGAGGGTCCCACGCCCATGGAGCCTCCCACATTGCTAGCACAGCAGTCTGCGATCCAACAGCAAGGCAGCAGCAAGGCTGGAGGACGGGTGCCTGCCATTGCTGAGGCTTAAGTAGGTAAACAAAGCCGCTGGGAAGCTCGAACTGGGTGGAGCTCACAGCAGTTCAAGGAGGCCAGTCTGTCTCTGTAGACTCCACCTCTGGGGACAGGGCACAGCTAAACAACAACAACAACAACAACAACAACAAAAAGCAGCAGAAGCCTCTGCAGAAGCAAACGACTCTGTCTGACAGCTTTGAAGAGAGCAGTGGATCTCCCAACACGGAGGTTGAGATCTGAGAACGAACAGACTGCCTGCTCAAGTGGGTCCCTGACCCCTGAGTAGCCTAACTGGGAGACATCCCCCACTAGGGGCAGACCAACACCCCACACCTTACACAGTGGAGTACACCCCTGAGAGAAAGCTTCCAAAGCAAGAATCAGACAGGTACACTCGCTGTTCAGCAATATTCTATCTTCTGCAGCCTCTGCTGCTGATACCCAGGCAAACAGGGTCTGGAGTGGACCTCAAGCAATCTCCAACAGACCTACAGCTGAGGGTCCTAACTGTTAGAAGGAAAACTAACAAACAGGAAGGATACCCACACCAAAACCCCATCAGTACGTCACCATCATCAAAGACCAGAGGCAGATAAAACCACAAAGATGGGGAAAAAGCAGGGCAGAAAAGCTGGAAAATCAAAAAATAAGAGCGCATCTCCCCCTGCAAAGGAACGCAGCTCATCGCCAGCAACGGATCAAAGCTGGATGGAGAATGACTGTGACGAGATGAGAGAAGAAGGCTTCAGTCCATCAAACTTCTCAGAGCTAAAGGGGGAATTACGTACCCAGCACAAAGAAACTAAAAATCTTGAAAAAAGAGTGGAAGAATTGATAACTAGAATAATTAATGCAGAGAAGGCCATAAACGAACTGACAGAGATGAAAACCATGACACAAGAAATACGTGACAAATGCACAAGCTTCAGTAACCGACTCGATCAACTGGAAGAAAGAGTATCAGCGATTGAGGATCAAATGAATGAAATGAAGCAAGAAGAGAAACCTAAAGAAAAAAGAAGAAAAAGAAATGAACAAAGCCTGCAAGAAGTATGGGATTATGTAAAACGACCAAATCTACATCTGATTGGGGTGCCTGAAAGTGAGGGAGAAAATGGAACCAAGTTGGAAAACACTCTTCAGGATATCATCCAAGAGAACTTCCCCAACCTAGTAGGGCAGGCCAACATTCAAATTCAGGAAATACAGAGAACGCCACAAAGATGCTCCTCGAGAAGAGCAACTCCAAGACACATAATTGCCAGATTCACCAAAGTTGAAATGAAGGAAAAAATCTTAAGGGCAGCCAGAGAGAAAGGTCGCGTTACCCACAAAGGGAAGCCCATCAGACTAACAGCAGATCTCTCGGCAGAAACTCTACAAGCCAGAAGAGAGTGCGGGCCAATATTCAACATTCTTAAATAAAAGAATTTTAAACCCAGAATTTCATATCCAGCCAAACTAAGTTTCATAAGTGAAGGAGAAATAAAATCCTTTACAGATAAGCAAATGCTTAGAGATTTTGTCACCACTAGGCCTGCCTTACAAGAGACCCTGAAGGAAGCACTAAACATGGAAAGGAACAACCGGTACCAGCCATTGCAAAAACATGCCAAAATGTAAAGACCATCGAGGCTAGGAAGAAACTGCATCAACTAACGAGCAAAATAACCAGTTAATATCATAATGGCAGGATCAAGTTCACACATAACAATATTAACCTTAAATGTAAATGGACTAAATGCTCCAATTAAAAGACACAGACCAGCAAACTGGATAAAGAGTCAAGACCCATCAGTTTGCTGTATTCAGGAGACCCATCTCACATGCAGAGACATACATAGGCTCAAAATAAAGGGATGGAGGAAGATCTACCAAGCAAATGGAGAACAAAAAAAAGCAGGGGTTGCAATCCTAGTCTCTGATAAAACAGACTTTAAACCATCAAAGATCAAAAGAGACAAAGAAGGCCATTACATAATGGTAAAGGGATCAATTCAACAGGAAGAGCTAACTATCCTAAATATATATGCACCCAATACAGGCGCACCCAGATTCATAAGGCAAGTCCTTAGAGACTTACAAAGAGACTTAGACTCCTATACAATAATATTGGGAGACTTCAACACCCCACTGTCAACATTAGACAGATCAACGAGACAGAAAGTTAACAAGGATATCCAGGAATTGAACTCATCTCTGCAGCAAGCAGACCTAATAGACATCTACAGAACTCTCCACCCCAAATCAACAGAATATACATTCTTCTCAGCACCACACCACACTTATTCCAAAATTGACCACATAATTAGAAGTAAAGCACTCCTCAGCAAATGTACAAGAACAGAAATTATAACAAACTATCTCTCAGACCACAGTGCAATCAAACTAGAACTCAGGACTAGGAAACTCAATCAAAACCGCTCAACTGTATGGAAACTGAATAACCTGCTCCTGAATGACTACTGGGTACATAACGAAATGAAGGCAGAAATAAAGATGTTCTTTGAAACCAATGAGAACAAAGATACAACATACCAGAATCTCTGGGATACATTTAAAGCAGTTTTGTAGAGGAAAATTTATAGCACTAAATGCCCACAAGAGAAAGCTGGAAAGATCTAAAATTGACACTCTAACATCACAATTAAAAGAACTAGAGAAGCAAGAGCAAACACATTCAAAAGCTAGCAGAAGGCAAGAAATAACTAAGATCAGAGCAGAACTGAAGGAGATAGAGACACAAAAAACCCTCCAAAAAATCAATGAATCCAGGAGTTGGTTTTTTGAAAAGATCAACAAAATTGATAGACTGCTAGCAAGACTAATAAAGAAGAAAAGAGAGAAGAATCAAATAGATGCAATAAAAAATGATAAAGGGGATATCACCACCGACCCCACAGAAATACAAACTACCATCAGAGAATACTATAAACACCTCTACACAAATAAACTAGAAAATCTAGAAGAAATGGATAATTTCCTGGACACTTACACTCTCCCAAGACTAAACCAGGAAGAAGCTGAATCCCTGAATAGACCAATAGCAGGCTCTGAAATTGAGGCAATAATTAATAGCCTACCAACCAAAAAAAGTCCAGGACCAGATGGATTCACAGGTGAATTCTAGCATAGGTACAAGGAGGAGCTGGTACCATTCCTTCTGAAACTATTCCAATCAATAGAAAAAGAGGGAATCCTCCCTAACTCATTTTATGAGACCAACATCATCCTGATACCAAAGCCTGGCAGAGACACAACAAAAAAAGAGAATTTTAGACCAATATCCCTGATGAACATCGATGCAAAAATCCTCAATAAAATACTGGCAAACCAGATCCAGCAGCATATCAAAAAGCTTATCCACCATGATCAAATGGGCTTCATCCCTGGGATGCAAGGCTGGTTCAACATACACAAATCAATAAACGTAATCCAGCATATAAACAGAACCAAAGACAAAAACCACATGATTATCTTAATAGATGCAGAAAAGGCTTTTGACAAAATTCAACAGCCCTTCATGCTAAAAACGCTCAATAAATTCGGTATTGATGGAACGTACCTCAAAATAATAAGAGCTATTTATGACAAACCCACAGCCAATATCATACTGAATGGGCAAAAATGGGAAAAATTCCCTTTGAAAGCTGGCACAAGACAGGAATGCTGTCTCTCACCACTCCTATTCAACATAGTGTTGGAAGTTCTGGCTAGGGCAATCAGGTAAGAGAAAGAAATAAAGGGTATTCAGTTAGGAAAAGAAGAAGTCAAATTGTCCCTGTTTGCAGATGACATGATTGTATACTTAGAAAACCCCATTGTCTCAGCCCAAAATCTCCTTAAGCTGATAAGAAACTTCAGCAAAGTCTCAGGATACAAAATCAATGTGCAAAAATCACAAGCATTCTTATACACCAGTAACAGACAAACAGAGAGCCAAATTATGAATGAACTCCCATTCACAATTGCTTCAAAGAGAATAAAATACCTAGGAATCCAACTTACAAGGGATGTAAAGGACCTCTTCAAGGAGAACTACAAACCACTGCTCAGTGAAATAAAAGAGGACACAAACAAATGGAAGAACATACCATGCTCATGGATAGGAAGAATCAATATCGTGAAAATGGCCATACTGCCCAAGGTAATTTATAGATTCAAGGCCATCTCCATCAAGCTACCAATGAATTTCTTCACAGAATTGGAAAAAACTGCTTTAAAGTTCATATGGAACCAAAAAAGAGCCTGCATTGCCAAGACAATCCTAAGTCAAAAGAACAAAGCTGGAGGTATCACGCTACCTGACTTCAAACTATACTACAAGGCTACAGTAACCAAAACAGCATGGTACTGGTACCAAAACAGAGATATAGACCAATGGAACAGAACAGAGTCCTCAGAAATAATACCACACATCTACAGCCATCTGATCTTTGACAAACCTGAGAAAAACAAGAAATGGGGAAAGGATTCCCTATTTAATAAATGGTGCTGGGAAAATTGGCTAGCCATAAGTAGAAAGCTGAAACTGGATCCTTTCCTTACTCCTTATACGAAAATTAATTCAAGATGGATTAGAGACTTAAACGTTAGACCTAATACCATAAAAACCCTAGAAGAAAACCTAGGTAATACCATTCAGGACATAGGCATGGGCAAGGATTTCATGTCTAAAACACCAAAAGCAATGGCAACAAAAGCCAAAATTGACAAATGGGATCTAATTAAACTAAAGAGCTTGTGCACAGCAAAAGAAACTACCATCAGAGTCAACAGGCAACCTACAGAATGGGAGAAAATTTTTGCAATCTACTCATCTGACAAAGGGCTAATATCCAGAACCTACAAAGAACTCAAATTTACAAGAAAAAAACAAACAACCCCATCAAAAAGTGGGCAAAGGATATGAACAGACATTTCTCAAAAGAAGACATTCATACAGCCAACAGACACATGAAAAAATGCTCATCATCACTGGCCATCAGAGAAATGCAAATCAAAACCACAATGAGATACCATCTCACACCAGTTAGAATGGCAATCATTAAAAAGTCAGGAAACAACAGGTGCTGGTGAGGATGTGGAGAAATAGGAACACTTTTACACTGTTGGTGGGATTGTAAACTAGTTCAACCATTATAGAAAACATTATGGCGATTCCTCAAGGATCTAGAACCAGAAGTACCATATGACCCAGCCATCCCATTACTGGGTATATACCCAAAGGATTATAAATCATGCTGCTATAAAGACACATGCACACGTATGTTTATTGCGGCACTATTCACAATAGCAAAGACTTGGAATCAACCCAAATGTCCATCAGTGACAGACTGGATTAAGAAAATGTGGCACATATACACCATGGAATACTATGTGGCCATAAAAAAGGATGAGTTTGTGTCCTTTGTAGGGACATGGATGCAGCTGGAAGCCATCATTCTGAGCAAACTTTTGCAAGGACAGAAAACCAAACACTGCATGTTCTCAATCATAGGTGGGAACTGAACAATGAGATCACTTGGACTCGGGAAGGGGAACATCACACACTGGGGCCTATCATGGGGACGGGGGAGGGGGGAGGGATTGCACTGGAAGTTATACCTGATGTAAATGACGAGTTGATGGGTGCTGATGAGTTGATGGGTATAGCACACCAACATGGTACAAGTATACATATGTAACAAACCTGCATGTTATGCACATGTACCCTAGAACTTAAAGTATAATAATAATAATAATAATTAAAATTAAAAAAAAAAAAAAACCCTCTTCCTTCTTTAAAAAAAAAAAAAGATTTTGAGTCTGGGACCCAGAATTGAGCATCTGCTACATGCCAGACCCTGTCCTAGGCACTTTTGGGTACCTTATCTCAACAACCTGGAAAGTAAGGGAAATTTTATTACTCTTATCTCACAGGTGAGGAAACTGAAGTTTGATGATTTAACTTAATCTAACTAGTAAGTGCCAGACTGAGATTGAATCTGGGTCCACTGACTCAAAGACTCTGGAGAGGGATTACTGTATGTTTTGGGACCACAGAGACCTGTGGATGCTGCTAACTTAACTCTGGGATGTTATTTCCTGTCTTCAGGGCTTCTGTTTCCTCTTTCATTAAGTATGAACCACATTTAGCTAGCACAGTTGTTTTGAGGGTTAATAATCTAATCTATCAAGAGGGTCTTCATCAATGGTATGCCCTTTCTCCTCTTTGCACCTCCTTCTGTTACACAGACAGGCTATATGTAGGTATTTTTACTCTGTAGATTGGCTTGTAGTCTCTCCTTTTGTCTTTCATTTCTCTGTTCTTGGTGCCCTCTGGCCTCGTCCACCTCCTCATCATTCTCTGCAAAGGAGGTCATCACTCCACAGCCCCTCTGTTCATGCGCTTTCACCTTCCTGGACAGCCCCCGACCCACAAAGCCAAAATCCCACCTATCCTTCAAGTCTCTCTTCAAATTGCCCATCTTCCCAGAAGCCTTCCTTGAAAGGTAAGTCTCTTGGTCAAAAAGCACGGCACACAACTGTAATCCCAGCACTTTAGGAGGCTGAGGCGGGCAGATCACCTGAGGTCAGGAGTTCAAGACAGCCTGGCCAACGTGGTGAAACCCAGTCTCTACTAACAATACAAAAAAAAAATTAGCCAGGCGTAGTAGCACATGACTGTAATCCAAGCTACTTGAGAGGCTGAGGCACTAGAATTGCTTGAACCTGGGAGGTGGAGGTTGCAGGGAGAAGAGATTGCGCCACTGTACTCCAGCCTGGGTGACAGAGCGAGACTCCGTCTGAAAAAAAAAAGGCACATAAAATGATAACAGCACGGGATACTCACTGTGTCGCAGGCATACTTCCCATCTCTCACTATTACTTTAATGGGTCACAATTTACCAGGGGCAGGGACAGAACTCAGGAGCACAGGAGAAGCCTCCTACAAGCCTGTGCAACCTAAAGATCAGCGGAGGTCCCCACCATCCTCCGGGAAAATAAGATCTCACCTTTAAAACTTTCTTTGGCTCATATACATACTGTCACTCCTTAATACTGTTTTACAATCCAAGGACACAGAGGGCATTACAGAAAAATAAATTGCATGGCAATAATAGCTCTGCCCACAAGTACCGATACAACAGTTCTGCACTGTGGGCTGGAAGTCAATCATTTTTTCCTCTGGGCTAGAGGACTATCTCCACTCCCATTGACTACAATACCATACAGCTTCGAAGTTGAAGGCTAGTTCGGCACTGATTATATATGTCTGTATAGAGGGATTTTCACATTTGTCTCTAAATTATGAATGTTCTAACACTGACTGCAGATTTATGGTGATAGCAAATGGCATGACTTATTTAAATGGCTCTCACTTTATGACTTATTGTGTTGTCTGAATTTGTCTGAAAGTCTGGAACATACAGACGTCGAGTAATAAAACTTCCCGTAGGCCCTGGAATGCCTCTGTGAAATTATTTAATTGGGCAGCCTGGCTCCGCCAACAGGAGGGCCAGTTAAAAATATCTGAACACAGAGGCAGCCGTTGTCTGTCTCTAGGTTCAAAGAAGATTGTGTTCCTGATTGACAGCTGTCGTCCAGTTCGATCCCCACTCTGCAAGACTCCGACCAGATTAATCCCTTAGTACTTGGAGGCCTGATGAATCAAGTGGGCAGTATCCAGTCCTTCTCGCCAGATCCATGTACACAAGATCTAGATGAGATATCCTGGGGGACATCTCAAGTCGGAGCCCTGGCCCTCAGCCCAAGAAAGCCATGTTCCATGTGACTGCTTCTGCCCACATCTTCCCTAAAAAAGACATGATAAGAACTTCCTCCAGGTTTGCAGGCCCAGATGAGGGATAGTGAGAAGCTCTTCTCAGTAGCTGTCACACGCAGGGAAACAGGGAATATCACCATCACACCCTGCTAACTTGGCACACACGACGTCACCAAACTGTGCTCCGTGCAGCACAAAAACAACTCAGAAACATCCCCTGCCGGGTAGGAGTTAGCAGTCTAAAAGGACCGCACCGAAATGGCCTGGAAACAGAACAGATTTGGTATGGGGGAGACTCGGCAATCCTGTAGCATGAATGAAACACAACTGGGAGGCTCAGTGTGGGAGCAGAAACAGAGATTGTGTTGGATAAGCTGGAGATAGGACAAAAGAGGATATAGGGAGGTGGATGAAAAAGCTTTGGGAAAGTCTGATAAGGCCCCACCGGATGTGGTGGCCAACAGGAACTGTGGAGGTTCTCACGGCATCTGCTATTAGGTCCCTCCCTGGGGCTCACCAGGGATACAACTGCCCTTGTCTGAGATGACAACCACTAAGCTCTCCACACGCTCCTTGGATTTCCCAAGGTCAGGAATCATAGAGTTAAAAAGATGTGTGTGTGTGTGTGTGTGTGTGTGTGTGTGTGTGTGTGTGTGTAGTGTGTGGTGTGTGTGTTGGTTTTCAGCTCTGTCTGTTGAAAGGACCTAGAGGCAAAGCAAAGACACCCCAAGAGCAACGGGGACACCTCCCTTACATCTTGGTTTCTAACAACATTCCCCACTCAGCAGGGCTTCCTGGAGTCACGCAGATTCCAGCATGGGGCAGGGAAGATTAAAAGATGAGCGTGAAGCACCTTGTTATGCCAAAAGGAAGAAAGTGCTCAAAAAAAAAAAAAAAAAAAATGACAGAGGCATGCCAAAGGGACACAGGAGCCAGCTTGAAGGAGCTCCTACAGGCCAATCCAGAGCAATTTTAACACTGAAAATAATTAATACATGGAAGATGAAATACAGACCACTGGAAAAAACAGGCATCCATGTCCAGATTGAGAAGATGACTGATAGATAGAGAGATAGACAGACAGACAGACTGACAGGATATTTGCAAGTCTTAAAGTATCTCCCCACAGATTGCAAGGGAAAGCTCATAGTGACTCTACAGCAGAGACATTTGACAACAGCTTGACCAGGGAATCAACGTGCACATCACCAATGGGGGGAGGCTGGACAAGATCGTGCTTCTGTGTGTGCTGTGATTCCATGAGAAAAACCACATGGCACCTGCCCAGGAGGCTAAGTGGAGATGCACAGCTGAAGCTCCTCAGGAAGGAACATCAACCCCAATGGAGGGTCATTCTGTTTATGGAGGGCCATTCTGTTTCAAAAAGCAGGAGGCTGTGTTCTTCAAAAATGCCCATGTCAGAAAAGACAAAGAAAACTAACTCATTGTTCCAGATTAAAGGAGACTAAAGAGATATGACAATGAAATGCAATGTGTGATTCTAAACTAGGTCTGTACTGAGTGCCCCACCCTGGCACCCCAAAAGAGCTGTAAAGAACATTGCTCAGTCAACTGACAAAATTGGAATATGGACGTTAAATTACTGTAGCAATGTTAAGTTTCCTAAGGTTGAAAACTGTACTGTGGTTATGTACGTAAATGCCCGTACTCTAAGGAAATACATACTGAAGTTTTAGGGGTAACGAGGCATGAAGTCTGCAACTCAGTCTCACATGAAGGGCAGGGAGGGAGGAAGGAAGAGACAGGGAAAGGGAGGGAATGATAAAACACATGAACAAATGTTATCAATAGGTTAATCTGAGCAATGGGTATACAGGTGTTCTCTTATGTAGCTTTGAAATTATTTCAAAATAAGAAGCTAAGAAAATAAACAAACTTAGGAGGAAATACAGTGGGCCAGGTTTCTCACTCTCAGATAAAAGAAACTAAAAAATGGAAAACTGGCCGGGCGCAGTGGCTCACGCCTGTAATCTCAGTACTTTGGGAGACCAAGGTGGATGGATCACGAGGTCAGGAGTTCAAGACCACCTGGCCAAGATGGTGAAACCCCATCTCTACTAAAAATACAAAAAAAAAAAAAAAAAAAAAAGTTAGCCAGGTGCAGTGGCAGGCGCCTACAATCCCAGCTACTCGGGAAGCTCAAGCAGGAGAATCCCTTGAACCTGGGAGGCGGAGGTTGCAGTGAGCCGAGATCATGCCACCACACTCGAGCCTGGGTGACAGAGTGAGACTCCGTCTCAAAAAAAAAAAAAAAAAAAAAAAAAAAAAAAAAAGGAAAACTAGAAAACTCTGTGGTATTGGGCTGAAATTGTAGGTTCAGTGTGAACTCATGGTGAGATAGAGACAGAGATAGATAAAAAGATAAAGCGACGTACCTAGCTACATAAAAATGTGCATGGAGGGTGTGTATAGGCAATACATGCATTTCCTCACTCTCTTCACTAGGGAATGCTAGAATCAATGACACTCTAGGAAGAAGTGGGCATACCTGACACCCAGATCCTATCTCCTCAATACTGTGCTCCGCTGGAAGGAACCAAAGATCCTTGGAGAAATGGCTAATCCAAGGCTGGAGCAGAGAAAGTGCAAGATGAGCCCGGAGTACATTGTGCCTTGTGGAAAGCAATGAATGATGACGCAAATGTCAACAGAAACCACTGCTGGAAGGAACTCCCACTGGCCGTATATGGAACAATTTGAGCATAAAAACAAATTATGATAACAGATACAATCGGTTAAGTAGGAATCCATGATGAGTTCATACTCATCTAAATAAACAAAAATAAATAAAAAGACATCTCTTTACAGTAGAATGCCAACCAATAAATGCAGGAGCCATTGAATTAGAAAAAAATAGCCATTTCACAAACAATAATAAATGATTCAGGCAAAAATTATCACTGGATGCTAAATCTAGCGTATGAAAGCTTGAGAAATAGAATAGCTACCTAAATTTAAAGCATCTCCCTGAAAAATATGTAGTAATTATATGGTAAAAAACAGTAACTTTCAATGGAGAAACCTGACAGACACTACCTTAAGCAAGTGATCGAATCTATCATGCTCAGTGTAACGGGACAAACCAACATCAGAGTCCTCCAGATATGACACGTTGAGAAGACACGTCATTGCTTTTGTGGTATTCCTGCCAAAAATGCATAATTTCAATGTAACCAGGAAGAAATATAAGCCAACTCAAACTGAGAAACAGTCTGCAAAATAACTGGCCTGTACTCTTCAAAAACACTCAGACGATGAACGTCGAAGACTGAGGACCTACTCCAGATTAAAGGCGCCCATAGAGACATCATATTAAGATGCAACATGTGAACGTGGATTGGACTCCAGGGTTTTTTTGTTTGTTGTTTTGGCTATAAAAGACATTATTGGAACCACTAACAAAATATGAACATGGTCTTCAGATTACATAATAGTATTGTATCAATGGCAATATCCTGATTTTAATGATTATGTTATGGTCATATAAATGTTCTTATTCTTAGGAAACACACTGAAATATTTAGGTACAAACAGGCATAATGACAGCAACTTGCTCTCAAGTGGTTTAGAAAAACAGTGAGTATATTTTTAGAGACAAAATTAGAAAGAAAATGTGTTAAAATGTTAACGATTAGAGAATCTGAGAGAATGGTAGACTGTATTATTCCTGCAACTTTTCTGTAAGTCTAAAATTATTTCAAATTAAAAAATACTTTTGCTGACTAAAAA
The DNA here is from genome assembly GCF_047675955.1 of Chlorocebus sabaeus. Classification (NCBI taxonomy): domain Eukaryota; kingdom Metazoa; phylum Chordata; class Mammalia; order Primates; family Cercopithecidae; genus Chlorocebus; species Chlorocebus sabaeus. Next base: position 117,349,399 of record NC_132904.1, on the reverse strand, counting down.
TGGAGGACAGATAAACAGCTGTCACGGATGGAATCTTAATGGTGGCTTTGGCTTTGGTGCAGGGCCCACCTTCGTGGTAGGAGAGGGATGTGTGCCGAAGGCCAGATGAGGTAGTTCTAGCTCCAGGAGTGGGCTCTGCCTTTTGCCATGTTACTCCTCCCTCTGGCCTCCCCAATAACCAAGGGTGTTATATATCAGGCCTTCCCAGTAAGTATTCTAATTACTACTAGTACTTTCCACTGCCTTGTTGAGAGGAGTCAGACACTCTTGGGACAAAATTAAAAGCCAGTAACACAGGACTCTCTTAATGCCCATTGTCAGGTTTGCCCTGGGGAGCCTGCTAATCTCTATGCCCTAAAGGCGCCCTAGCCGATCACTTCCTATCGAAATGAATGCAGCTCTTCTTTGCCAAGGGAGAAGGCACCTACAGAGTCCTTTGACATGGTGCCTCTACCTTCTGCTAGATAAAGCCACATGTAAATAGGATGGCTAATTGTTCTACAGTGAAGAAGTACTGTGCAGTTAGGAACAAAAGTGAAGATGAAAAGCTATCTGGTTTGGGGTGATGAGTCTTTGGGAGAACACATCAGACCAGGGCAGGTATACACAGTCATTAACATCGCCCTTGGGCTCAGTCCCACCTGGAAGGGAAGTCCTGGGTAAGGCCCAGTACGGCATCTATTTCCGACCTAGAAAGCCTCTCCCAGAATCCAACCCCAACTTACGGCAGAAGTCATAGGTCCGCCAGGGCCCCACCTCCACATCGGCATTCTTGCAGGCGCTTGCATACCGGGCCACAGAGTCACAGAGCTCTGACTCATTGCCCCCACTCTGGCACAGGCGGAAGAGGCAGGTGCGGTAGTAGGCAGTGACGTTCACCACCCCATGGCACTCCAGGAAGGAGCTGTTGGAGGGGTCGTTGATGATGCCACACCTGGAGCGGCTTCGATAGAACTTGAGCAGCTCGGAGTCATTGTTGCAGGCCTTCAGCAGGTCCCCACACTCCCCGTTGCAGATCTCCTCGAAAGTTGTCCAGCTTTCCAGGAACACTGCCAGGTTGTCTGTGCACTTGCCATTGGGGAGACAGAACTCGTCACTGATGTTGGCGTTGAAGAAGCCGCATAAGCCCCCCGTGCAGTTGAAGTATGTGGTGGACAGCCGGATGTACAACAGACCTATGTCTGAGTACTGGACAGTCACCACGCCCCTGGACTCCACTGTCGTACTGTTTTTGTTTCGATAAATTTCCAGCTTCCCCGAAGGATGGAAAAAAGGCAATTCCACTTCCTGACCATTCAACTGAAAAAGCAAATCATTCTTATCATTTCCAGGGACACACAGAGGACTCCCCATTTCCTAGGCTGTGGGATAAAGACATGGTCTGCCCTATTGCTAGCCTTTTGAGAGAGGTCAAGAAGCTGATGGAACCCACACATTTCTTTCTTTTTGGATTCCCCTGATTAGACCCATTTGCTGTTTATATGTATGTTCTGGACCCAAAGCTAGCCCATAACAAACTAAACTGAAAGGTGAGCAAAAATCGCCTTAGATACGTGGCTCCCTCCTGCTGCCTGGCATCTCTGTTTTGGTACCTTTCAAAACAATTCCCCTCCTTTCCCGCCTTTCTGGCTCCTTTTCTCTTCCAATCTTACTTTTCCTGTGTCCCAGCTCCTCCAGGGCACATAGGATATCTCTAATGATCTAGGTGTCCATTCATCTATCTACTTCCTACTAGTCTATTAGCAAATAAATCTCTGCCAATGTGGCAATGGGAATAAAAACACATCCCTTCCAGTTTGTGGATGTGTATTTTATTATCTCCTTGGGCAGTACCGTGTTGGCTTTTGTTTTCCAAACTAGACTTCAGGTGACATAAAATGCATATTGCATCCCAGTTCTGCAACAATTAGCTGTGGGACCTTCACTTACCCTCTTAGTATCTTCATGTGAAATGAGGAGCTGCACTCGATAATTCTCAAGATTCCTTCTAGAGCTAAGGATCTATGAGTCTGGGTGCCTAATGATGGGTTTTTCAGAGCAGGTCAGAGGGGTGGGAGTCGCCCCTTACATCGTCCCACATAGACTGGCATCTACAGGCAGGGGAGTTAGTAGGGTGCAAGGGTTAAGAGCACAGATTCCGGAGCCAGCCAGGCGGGTGTGAATCCCCCTTCACAGTTATGTGTCCCTGTGGAAGTTACTTAGCCTGTCTGCTCCTCAGCTTTCTCATCTATAAAATGAGGATCATAAGATGAAGTGTGATACTGCTTATAAGGAGCTTAGAATAGTGCTTGGCACATAGTAAGTGTTCTGTAAGTATTTGCTATTCCGGAGAGCTGGTCCTGCTCTAATTGGAGAAATCCCAGCTGCATGCCATTTCTCCACCTGATAAGTCTTATTTGGTGCAGATCATTAGAAAACACTCCTGGTTGCAGCCATCTTCTTCCCAAAATCCACTCATAGCAGAGGCAGATCCTCCTCCTGGCTAGACGTACCAGGAACCCCTCCAAAGGAGCAAGGAGCCTTACCTTGACTTCCGAAGCCCCGATGCCTCCTATCTTGACCTCCTGGTTGGCCACCAGGATCCGAAGTCCCCGCAGCCAAGCAGGTCCTGCATCAGGCTTCTTCTTGTTGATGTCGATTTCCAAGTACTCTGGGCGCTCAGGGCAGGTCTTCAGGAGGGTGTAGGAGAACTCGGAGGGGAAGGCGTAGGCGGCGCCATCAAAGGTGTGCAGCACCTCGTTCTGGCTGAGCAGGCACACGGTCTCCCGCTTAGGGAAGCAGCCCTGGTAGCCGTCCTCCACGGCGCACACCTCCCCGCTGCTGCAGGTCTTGTTGAAGCAGTAGATGTCCCCACCCTCCTCGCACAGGCACTGCACCGTGCAGTTGGCCGTGGCCCAGAAGAACTCCCCCATGGTGTAGTAGTGGCCATTGAAGTCGCAGCCGCACTTGTGCAGCGGGACGCACTGGCTGGTGCTGAGGACGAAGCCCTGGTTGCACTCGCAGCCCTCCGTGCACGGCGTGGCGCAGTTCTGCGAGGCCGTCAGGTCGGAGCACGTGTCGGGGCAGCTGCTGGTGCACACGGAGTAGTGGCTGAAGCTCGGGCACTGCACCGTGGACACTGACGCGGGGAAAGGAAAAGAGCCGATAACAAGGTGAATGGACCCCGACTGCCAGCCGGCCAGAATCTTAACGCTCCTCCTGGATCATTTAGTTCCTAGAGTGAGGGTCAAGCGGCCACTCGGGGAAGAGAGAATTGAGGTTGTATCTGTAAAACCCAGCTCAGTGACTCTCCTAATAACTACTGAGCAGCGTGATTGGACTGTGAACTTCTATTGGAATTTGATCATCTTGACTAAAATTAAACTTTCAGGATGCCATCCTTTCTAGACTACTGATTACCCAATATAGGTTTATTATTTGGTGATCCACACTATCGAGATGTTTTAAGACCTTCCACTGATGGACATATAAATTGATCTGATTTTAAAGAGCATGGCCCATTCTTAGAAGGAAATAAATCCAATTTTCAGGAGAAATGAAAAATGTAACCATTAGAGGAGTAATTTGAAAACGTCAAATTTGTAACAGGGAGGTACTTAAAATACCTAAGTGTGACCAAGGAAGATTGTGGGGATGAATTCCCTGGGATTTTAAAAATAAGAAAGAACCTTGGCTATCTCCAAAAATTCAAAGAATTTGTGTGGCTATTTCTCCAGGAGACTAGGCAAGATGTCTTCTAAAGGCCCTTCTTGCCTCAGAAATCTTCGGTTTAATAACATCTGGGCCTACATAAATGTTTGAGTCTGGTTGAATCCAACAAGCAGGGGCTCAGGGGCCTAGTAAACTAGCTCTCTGAATTAAATAGAGTCCATTGCACCAGAATAAGAGAGAGAAAAGAAAGAGAAATGTAGAGGATGGTAAAGTAGTGACACTAGAAAATATCTATCTGTAGCCATTGTAACATTTGAGTTAGATAATTTGGATGCTCTTGGCTTATATAAGGATAAAGAGAAGCCATATTCAGTCTCAACTTGAATCCGAATATGGATGCTCTGGTCATAAGAGAGGCTGGTCAGTCACACAGCAAGAATACAGTTGCTTGTATTGTAGTTTGACCAAAACTCTTAAGAATTGAATCTGATACGTGATGGTTTATGTGACTCCAACTTATACTGATAGGAAGAATTCTCCCCCTAGCCTTGGAACTTAAAGAAACCTTTACATCTTCTCACCTCTCTAGTACTCTCAAATGCATGGATTACAATCTTCTATTTACACATATGGAGAAAACCAAGGACTAAGAAGGAAACGAAATCTATTTGTTTTTAAACTGTGTATAACTAGCAAAAGAAATAAATATTTAAGTGGGATACAAGGAAAAAATAATGAGACAACTAAATGGTAGAAAATGCTTAATCCAAAAGTGTAATTCAAAAGAGCCAGGATTTCCCTCAAAGTTGGGGCTTTTCCTAACCACTCTTAACATTTAAGAAAAAGGGCTTCTTTACTCATATGCTGTACTGCTCATCTGCAGCAGTAGCAGGGCAAAAACCCTACAGGGTCTAACAGTGAAGAAGAAAGTGCCAAGGAACAATTGCTGCAGGTTCCATGTGGGAGGGGAGCTGTTTTCCCAAGGGCTAGTTTTGATGACCCAGGCCCACAACTGCATTAACTCAACAGCCTAAAAAGTAGCCACCTCCCCCTCTGGACACCCCACCTCCTCACTCAACTCCGGAGCTGCCATCCCCTGCTAAGGGACTTCTTGCCATGCCTTCCATGTTTCCAGACCAGGTATGTTCATCAATGGGTTCTTGTTTCCTGGCTGTGCTATTAGGTGGGGGCAAAAGCAAAGATCCTTTCACAATTCGTTCTTTGTAATTTGTGCAATTTCAACCTCCCCTTCATTCTTGGGTCACAAGCCTTAACAAGGACATTTGGAGGAGCCCCCAAAGCCTATCCCTGCCCCCTACACAAGAGAGACCTGTCATGGGGATGGGATGCCAGCTTACCACACCCAGTCTGGGTTCGCCAGTCTCCAATTGGAATGCCAAGGGCTTGGCACACAAGAGCGTAGGCCTGGATGGCTTGGCAGAGGAGCGTGCCATTGTCCCTCACACTGCACAGGTCATACACGCAGCTGTGCACAAAAGCAGTGGGGTCCACAACAGTGCCACACTCCCACAGGGGCCCATCTGTCTTGTTGAGGAAGCCGCAGTAGTCAGAGCCAAAGTAGAGGGCTTCAGTGGCAGCGTCACATTGGGTGCAGTTGTCCACGCAGCCGGAGTCGCACTTCCAGTCCGCGTGGTACACACGCCAGCTCTCTCCCAGATCCAGGACAGACATGGCTGGCCTGCCATCCGGGCGGAGGAAGTCATCCAGTGGGTTTTTATTATAGTTTCCACAGAGTCCACAGGTGGAGTTTATATAGGAGCCTGGGATGGAAATGGAGGCGTAGTGCTGGCCATCAAAAGTCACTAAGAGCCCAAAATCTGTTTCCACAGCAGTAGACATGCCACTCTGGTAGATTTTGACTGTCCCCAAGTCTAAGGTGACGGGCAAAGAAGTCACTAGGTCATTAACCTGCCAACAACAGTAATAGTGAAAGGCAGGTGAGCAGGCGCCCGGGCACTGGGTTCCAGCAGAGATCAGGAAAGGAAGGCAAAGCAACTCCACACTGCAGAAAGAAGCCACCTAAATGGTCCAGGCTCCAGTGGGCTTCCCTCTGGTTAAGACAAAGGCCCAGGGGAAAATGGAGAGAGCTGCTTGTGGGCTAGCCCAAGCACTGTGTATATGGGCTGTGGTTGCTGTGGCATACCGAGTGCCACTACAGACTCCTCTGGGGACCGTCTGGTTGTCAACCTTTCCTGGCTGGCTCTTGGCTAGCTTCAAATCTTTTCTTCAAAGACCTGTCACCTCCCTTTTCCTCTGCATTCCTCTAAATATCCATTCTTTAAGTCTCAGCTTAAGTCATGCATTTTCCAGGACCCCCTTCCTGCCTTTAGTTCTCCCGACCCCACTCTCAGCTTGAGTGTGTGCTGGGTCCACTGCTGGACACCATTTAGCTTTGAGCCTGTCCTGATGTAGTATTCTCCAAGTGTTGTACTCTGTAACTTCCGTGTATCAGAACTACGTCATGTAACCATTCAACAACACATTTAAACACCTGCTAGGTACCAAGCACTATGTCAGGAACTGAGATGTAAAGGGTTAAAAAACATAATTGCCCCTGCCCCTCAAGGAGCCCTCAGTCTGCTGAAGAAGAGGGACATGCATTGATACTTACAGCACACTCTTTAACTGTGAGTCAATAGAGGATGCAATGGGAGAACAGTAAATGAACGTTGAATCCAGCGTAGGGGAATCACGTAAAGTTTTTAGAATCAGTTAAGTCTAACCTGGGTCTTTAAAGATAAACAGAAGTGGCCAAAGGAAGAGTCGGGGAAGGGCAGAGAAATCCAAGACAAGAGAGCAGGAGGGTGAGGAACAGCTGGGTGAGGTTGGGGGGCAGACACTGAGGTGTTACTGGACTACAGAGGGAAGAGATGGCTGAAAATGAGGCTGGAGGTACAGGCAAGGTCTATTCATTCTACAAGTATGTATTTAGGCCTTTCTGTGTACCTAGCACTGTTCTAAGAGTTGGGGATTAGCAGCAAGTGAAATGAACAAAAATCTCTGCCTCATGGAACTTGTATTTTAGCTAGGGAGACCAACAACAAGCAAAATAAATGAGTAAAACATTTATGTCAGATGAGTGTTAATGCAGAAAAATAAAGAGTAGGAAATACTTTTTTAAAAAGTGCTAAGGCACATATGTTTATTGCGGCACTATTCACAATAGCAAAGACTTGGAATCAACCCAAATGTCTATCAATGACAGACTGGATTAAGAAAATGTGGCACATATACACCATGGAATACTAAGCAGCCATAAAAAAGGATGAGTTCGTGTCCTTTGTAGGGACATGGATGCAGCTGGAAACCACCATTCTCAGCAAACTATCGCAAGAACAGAAAACCAAACACTGCATGTTCTCACTCATAGGTGGCAATTGAACAATGAGAACACTTGGACACAGGAAGGGGATCATCACACACTGGGGCCTGTTGTGGGGTGAGGGGAGGGGGGAGGGATAGCATTAGGAGATAGACCTAATGTAAATGACGAGTTAATGGGTGCAGCACACCATGGCACATGTATACATATGTAACAAACCTGCATGTTGTGTACATGTACCCTAGAACTTAAAGTATAATAAAATAAATAAATAAATAAATAGTGCTAAGGAAAAGGGTTTCTAATTTTAAATAGGGTGGTCAGGCAAGACCTCCTTGGGAAGGAGACATCTGAGATAAGGAAGCAAGCCATGTGGTTATCTGGGGTGAGACTGGCTCTTGAGGAGGGAACAGCAGCCCTAGGTTGGGAGCATACCTGGGTGCTCCCAGGATTACAAGGGGTGTGGGGGACAGTGTGGCTGGAGAGAGACAGCAGGAGAGGGCAGCAACAGATGACGTCAGAGTAAGAAGAGCAGCCAGAACAAGCAGGGCCTGTCGGCCATTGTAAAGACTTTGGCTTTGGCTCTGAGCAAGATGGACAGCCCAGGGAGTGTTTAAAGCAAAGGGTCGGCATGATCTGACTTCTGCTTTAAAAGAATCGCTCTGGCTTCTGTGCTGAGAACAGATTTTGGAGGGCCTTTTAAGCCAACGTTAAAAACAAAACAAAAGTTGGATTTCTATTCTGTAGGGAGAGCCCCTGAAGGCTCTTAAGCAAGGGAATGACATCATCAGATTTGTGTTTTAGAAAGCCCCTTCTGGCTAGCATGAAGAACTTGAAGGAAGTTGAGATTAGAAACAGAGAAGCCAGACAGGCAACTGCTGCAGGAGTCCAGGGAGGTGATGAGGCTGAGAGCCTAAACTAGCTGCAGACATGAGAGGGAGGGATGAGCTTATAGAACACACACAGCTGGATGTGGTGGTTTTGCAATGGGGCATGAGAAAGGAGGGAAGAATCAAGAGTGAGCCCCAGGCATCCAGTACGGGTGAGTAAGTGGCTTGATAAGCTTCAAAGAGAGAGTTAATTTTCTTTTTCACACTCACCATGCCTAGCACCTACAGACACTCATGCTCATGGGCTGGGATAGAATAACTTGTCTTAGAACAGCCCTCAGTGGGCTTGACTCTAAGTGCACATAAACTTTCCAGGGTGTCCTAGACCCACACTGATTTCTGGCACATGAGAAAAACAAGGGTCTTACCTGTCATCATTGTAGCTACTTTCTGAGTTGTCTGGGAGATGAGATGATGGTTTGAGTATCCCTTCCAACATTTACTGTAGCAGATGTCACATGCATCTCTCTGTCTTAACTACAATGTAGGCTTTTGCTAGAATGTACTTCAAAACTCTTCCAGCCTCTACCAATTACCCAAAGCTGCTAGCACTTTTTTTTTTTTTTTTTTTTGAGACAGGGTCTTGCTCTGTCTTCCAGGCTGGAGTGCAGTGGCACAAACATGGCTTACTGCAGCCTCAACTTCCCTGGCTCCAGTGATTCTCCCACCTCAGCCTCCTGAGTAGCTGGGACTACAGGTGCATGCCACAACACCTGGCTATTTTGGTGTGTATATATATATATATAATTATTTTTTTTGGAGAGACAGGCTTTCGCCATGCTGCCCAGGCTGGTCTTGAACTCCTGAGCTCAAGCAATCTGCCCTCCTTGGCCTCCCAAAGTGGTGGGATTATAGGTGTGAGCCACTGTGCCCAGACTGCTACCACATTTTTAGGTATTTATTACAGCAGCACCCCACTCCTGGTACCAATCTTCTGTTTTAATCTGTTTGGGCTGCTAGAACAAAATACCACAAACTGGGTAGCTTATAAACAACTGAAATTTATTTCTCACAGTTCTGGAGGCTGGGAAGTCTAAGGTCAGGGGGCTAGCAGATTCATTGTCTGGCAAGAGCCCACTTTCTGGTTCATAAATGGCACCTTCCAGCTGTGTTCACATGTGGTGAAAGAAGAAATGAGCTCCCTCTGGCCTCCTAAGAGCACTAATCCCATTCATAAGGGCTCCACCCTCATGACCTAATCACCTCCTCAAGGTCCCACCTCCTTATACCATCGCCTTAGGAGTTAGAATTTCAACGTATGAATTTTGAGGGGACACAGATATTTAGATCATAGCAATGGGGGAAGGGAATAAGAAAATAAGCTTGAGAAATAAACCATCCTGCAGAGAACTAGAAGTGGAAAGAAAAACCAAGGACTTGATTAATTTATTCTTATCTCCTAGGTAGAGGGTTAGCCAAATCTTACTAGCTAACCTTGCCTACAATATGGTTTTTCCTACCATAAGAGAAAAGGGAGAGAAGAACCATGTTACAGGGAAGGTCAGCTAGTAAGAGTGCTGAACACTTATCCATTGTTCTGTGCTGGTAAATGGAAGGGGAAATCTTCCCCAATGTTGGTATAATTATGAATATCAAATACGTCAACTGCTGAGTGGGCTCCTCTGTTCTTACTTAAGCTCCTGCTAACAAGGGGCACAGTCTTATTGTGTCCCAAAGCAGAAGCCATGGGGTAGGCTGGCTCTGGATATTTCTACAGTCCCCCCACCATCACAACCCCCAGGACCCCAGTTTCCCTGCCTCTGTTCTTGTCACACTCAGGCTAACCTGACACCTGGGTGACTGTGGGTGTCAGTAATGTTCCAGTTCATACCTTTTTTTTCTGGCATACGTGTTCATTTATTGCACCCCCTTTCACTCTCACTATGGAGTCATTGTCCTTGTGTCCCACAGTGCTTAGAGAAGGAGATCCCAGAGAACTCTTGCCCCCAAGTGTAATTCCTTGTTTCATTCCTCTGATCCTGTCCTCAACCTATGGTTAGCAGACAGCTGATAAGCCTCGCCTGTTTGCTTGCTTTTCTTCTGCCTGCGTTCTGGCCATTTCCCTCTTCCACAGTACCTCTCCCAGGATATAGATGGGGGCAGGGGGAGGAGAGAGAAGTGGAGTCACAGAGGCATAGGTCTTGGAACTGAAAGAAAGTTCCATGGGAATGGTCATAGGGAGCCAGCATGCACCGAGCACGTACTGTGTGCCAGACTTTGTACTGGACATTGCCCTGTGGCTATTCTATTTAATTCTCATAACAGTCTTAGGAGGTCCTTATCATTTTCTCCTTTTACAGATGAGGAAATTGAGGATCGGGGCTGGTATGACTTGCAAGTGACAGAGCCTGAGTCCTCCTAGTCGAGCTCCAAAGCCAGGTTTTCTCCACTTCTCCCTGCTGCCTGTATACCAGTGCTGAGGACAGGCCGCCAGGGCCAGCAACAGCCCAGGAGCCCTACCTCCTAGAGGGCCCCGTCTCACAGACAAAGAAAACGGAGCTCAAACAGGCCACTCAGCTGGCGGTGGTGGCGTAGGGATTTGAACAGGTCCAGCCCCAGAGCTCAAGCTGCTCATTGCCGTGGGCTGCTTGGCCTTGGCTCCCTTTTCACTGGAGCACCCTGAACTACTGGTGTTCATGTGGGAAAGAAAGATGAGAACTGATATTAGCTAGAAGGAGATGCTTCTTCTAGATGGATTTTTACTTATGCTGGCTTTCTTTGGTCCCACTGGTATATCTAATCCTAAACTGTTTATTTTGTTATTTGAGAACAGTTCAATGGGGGAAAATCCATGTACAGAACTCAGCTCCTAATCCTAGCGTATGAAGACAGTGCTAGAGGAAGGGGGGTCTGTGTTTTGGAAGAACAGATCTTAGTGGCCATTTCTAGCCTGGCACAGCGTGGCTGAAGAAGTCAGCTGCCTCCCGGCATCTCAGGCTCCGTCCTGCTTCCCAGCCCTCTCCCTGCCTGTCCCCATATGACCCTGGGTCAGGGCTCTGCCATCCACCAAGCCACTCTCCCCAGCAAGGCAGGTGTATTCAGAGACGCTTGGAAACCATTTGGCAAAAGGAAAAGGAAGCCATTGTTAGCTTGCAGTTGGAGTCACATAACCTTTTCTTTCTGAAACATTTACATTCACATCCACATCTCCCTGTCGCTACAGAAAATTGAGGAATCTGTGCCCTATGCTTGGACGATGGAACAGAGCCACACCAAATTAGCAGAGCTGCTGGGCCTGAAAGAAATGACGGTGTCCCTTTCCTTCTAAAAAAAAAATCTGACTGAGAATGAAAAAGAATTTTAATCAAAATACAAAATAGGAATAAAGCATGAAGCTTTATTTTTCAACTACTGGTATCATACACATCATCCCCAAATACAGGAAAGTAGAGGGAAGCTAGTGAAAAATTTTTCTAGCTTGAAATGCCAGCATCTATCTACAAGGATAAGTATAGTGCTCAACAGCACAATATAAATTTAAAAGGGAAAATCTCCAAACTTCTGTATCTGAACCCTTAGCCTTGATTTGATATACAGAGTTGTCCCTAGAGAGACTAACCAAATAGCAAGCACACTGGCATTTCAACCACAGTAATAGCTCACTTTCCTCATTATGAGACTGATAAACTGCACAGACCTGGGAAAGGCAGAGCCAGCAAGAGTGGAATTAGTTCCCTGGCCCTGCCTTTTGTTGGACATGCTACATCAATTAAAACTACAACACATTTTTCAAAAAATGAAAGAAATCCCTGCATTGGCATCAGTTCTGGTTTGTAATCTCTGTAATGACCTCCATGCCTGGGGATTAAGGATTGCACAGGGTTGCAGCAATCAACCCCTTGTGGTCTTGGTTATTACAGCTTGGATAAATACACAGCTGCAACAAGGTCTTGATTAACATTATGAAAATTGGGGCCTGCACAAATTGAGTAATTGCTAGTAGCTTTTTGCTTTCTCTTTTTTGTTGATGTCCCTGCTTGAAATCCAGGTGGACAGTGACAGGAATTATTTGCACATGCTAAACTGGCCAGCAGAGACCCATGTTCTTCTCTGTTATTCTAGGTGGGAGTTGGGGACTCTATTCAAGGAGTGTCTGGGCAGAGCTTTCATGGGACTTTCCCAGCCAAGCCTCACTAAGGAAGTCACCAAAGCCAATCCAGGTGCCTGCACAGGTAGTGTCTCTAGAGACATCAATTGATTTGGAGGTTTCTCTGAAAATGAAGCAGCAGCTCTTGAGCAAACAGAATTGGGGCTGAGGTGGGGTAAGGATTGTTAATCAAAGGCTGTAGTGAATTGGGGGTTTGTACTGCGTTTGCACCATCCACAGGGCATGACTATGTGGCTACAATTATTGCAAGCCAGGACCATGGGAAACTTATCTCTTTCCAGTTTTTCTGAGCTGTGCATATGTGTGTGTGTGTGTGTGTGTGTGTGTGTGTGTGTGTGTGTGTGTGTGTGTGTCTACCAGTGTTTATGAGGGAACTAGGAATATAAATGTACTCTAAGTTTAAAAGCAGATAGACATGTTGAGGAGAGAGCTTAGGATAGCTCTTGTACACATAAAATTTGGCCCAGTAAAGTATTTTACAAGCTATTTGCAAGGCAGGGAGAGCTGTGCATCTCTTTGGCACTGTAGAGAGACAAACAGCAGAACCAGTAGATCTGGGGAAGTCTTCCCTAGGCTGAAGAATCTCCAGCTTCTCCATTTCCCCGTGAAGGACAGAGAGGGTCTCACCTTGACTTTTCCATAGCTTCCTTTGGGGATGAGAATCTTGTAGCCATTCACCTCCACTGAGAGCTCCTTCACCCAGGAGACGGCTGAACCCCCGCGGTGTTCGTTCTTGGCCTCCACACTGAAGAAAGGGAGGCTGGAAGTCTGCAAACACTGTCGGGCCAGCAAGTAGGCACAGGAGCCTTGGAAGTGGAAGAGGAAGCCGTCAAAAGTGTGGTAGTGTGGCTCCCCAAACACCACGCACGTGCTGGTTTCCATAGCGCTGCAGTAGAAGAATTTGCCTTTGGGTTCGCACACCTCGTAGGGGCTACAAGAAGCCTCCTGGCAGTAGATCTCATTGTTGAAATCCAGACAGCGGCACTTGATGGTGCAGTTCAAGTCGTCCCAAAACACCTCCCCTCGCCGAAGGAACTGTCCTGGGGAATAATGACATTAGAGCCAACATTTACTGAGCATTTACCCTGTGTGGTGGCATTGGGCTAAATGCTTTACTTCCATCATACCATTTAATCCATGTAAGAACCTGTTAGGGAGGTATGGTCGCCCTCATTTGACAAATGAGGAAACTGAGGCTTAAGAGAAGTTGAGTAATTCATCCAGGATCACTCAGCAACTCCGTGGTAAAGCCAGGATTCCAAGCGGAGTCTGTCTGAATCCAGTCTAAGCTCTTGGTATTATTATCTCCATGGCTGGTGAGCAAACTCACATTCAAGGAAAACCACATTATCATTAATCCATGGAAAAGGGTATGACACTTGGAAGTCATTTCCTGCCTTTTCTTCCGAAGGAAGAGCCAGTTTACCCAGGTTACTCAGCAACACTCATTGTTTGTTTGCTAATTTGTTCATTCATTTAACAGACATTTGTTGGGGGCCCAGTATGTGCCGGAAAAGGTCAATAGCACTAATCAGGAGTCAGATGTATGAGTATAAATCCCAAGCTCCCTGGGAAGATTCTGGAAAGCGCTGACCACTTTCTTGGCACGTTTAAAGGCTCATGAATCCTGCAGATGCTGCTTAGGCAAGATTTACACCTACACAAATTGTCTTCTTTCCCACTCTAGGGCCCGGTCCAAGTCCAGGACTCCTCTGTGTCTATGCACTGGACAGACCTTCTTGACAAATTCTAGGTCAGGAAGAGAATGAGGAAAGGGGAGGGGAATGGTTTGAAGGGATGTGATAATTTAAAAAAATTTTGTCTTTGGTAGAAGTGTGGTCTTTAAAATCATTTCCATAAATAAATGACCTCCCCACCAAAAAACTTTGAAATTTTCTGGTTGCTAACATCAACCTTTAATTGAAATAGAAACATTTCTGGGCTGGGGGCTGTGATCTAGTCCTTGCTGGGGGGTTGGGGTCAAGAGAACTGAGCAGCAGTCACAAATCTGCAATCAATTTCCAAGACTACTCACTCAACTTCCACCTATCTGTTTTCCTAACCTGTAAAATGCGGATACTGCTATTTCTCATCCTTGTCTCACAGGGAACAGTGATGCTATAAAAAAAGTTGACACAGGTTGATAGAAGTAGAAGCACTTGTAAAATAAGAATGTCTGAAAAGGCAAGTATCAAAGACACAGCATTAAGAAATGTAAATAACATCTCGAGTTTGTATAAAACTGACTATCGAGTGAATAGCACAGGGCTGCAAGGTTAACCCAAGTCGGGGGTGCGGGTGCATCGGTAACAGTCTTGGCTCTATCTGCCCAACAGGAACAATGATGTTTCAACAGGCAATTCTATTTTATACCTGTTGAGAATAGGGTTGAAAAATGAGAGAATAGATTTAGTCACATTCCCAATAGGTCATGTGCATCAGCCCTGAAAACAGGTCCTCAATCCTCAGCACTCCTTGGCACTAGTTAAGGGCTGTATGTATTGTGACAGCCTCCAGTCAGCATCATTTCCAGGCCCTGCTTTTTCAGGCTTTCAATAAATGAGAGGAAAATGCCTTTGAATAGAGGGGGTTTGGACCAAAAGGTAGAGTCTTTGAGATAATTTTGTTTGTGGAATGATGATATAATAAACCAGCTCTATGGAACACTTCCCCTGTATACCCCAGGCCAAATCCCAATCTCATTAGATTGATAGATGCCCAGAGGCACATAAAAATGCATAGCAGTCTATATAAGGATATTGAATTCATCCTGGATATGAAACCCAAACCTATAACTCAGGAGGAAAAGAATGAAGTCAAAGTGGAGACTGTGTACACAGCTGGCATCTGACCAATTCCACAGCTCTGCAAGCCAATGTTTTCTGTTATCACAGCATTTCATTCCCAGGACTCAGGTAAGAGGCTGTCACTGGGCACTCATGTTGTATGGCCATAGTCAGTCATCTCTGTGATGCCTGGACAAGGGGAAGAGGTATTTGGGTAAGAGTCTGCAACTTCTCAGGCCCCTGGTCCAGGCTGTACAAGGGAGGGAGAGAATGTGGTATTGAGTTGCTATCTCTCACAGACCTTAAGAGATGCTGTATTTATACTCTGTAGGGGAGGAGGGTACAATCTCAAATCCTAATGAGCTCTGGAACTAGATTATTTCCTATCCAGTTAATACCAGCTTAGCTGCAAAACATTTATTTGTTATTTTGAACATGGGGGATTTTACAGAGTCCACAGAGGCAAGAGCCCAGGCAGGCCATCTTCACACATGACCTACCTTAGAGCAGAGGCACTAATTACAGCACAGAGAATGGGGCAGAGGGCACAGGTGTGTCAGACCATGTGAATGTGGCTTTTCTGTATATTAAACACATTGAGCCCAGGTGCAGTGGCTCACACCTTTAATCCCAGTGCTTTGGAAGGCTGAGATGGGATGATGGCTTGAGGCCAGGAGTTCAAGACCAGCCTGGGCAACATGCTGAGACCCTGTCTCTACAAAAAATAAAAAATTAGCTAAGCATGGTGGTGGTTCCTGCAGTCCCAGCTACTCAGGAGACTGAGGTGGGAGGATCACTTGAGCCCAGGAGTTTGGAGTTCAAAGTTACAGTGAGCTATGATCATGACACTGTTCTCTAGCCAGCCTGGGTGACAGAGAGAGACGCTGTCTCCTAAACAAACAACAACAACAACAACAACAACAAATTGAAGCTGAGCCAAGAAAGAACCCCGAGACCTCCCAGGGCTGCCAAGACAAGCAGCAGTCCAAGCTTCTATCTGAGGGGGTAAGGGCACCTCCTCATTCCTATCCAAAACTTCCTTAGAGGTCTGGAAACACTTTTCCCATGGTCTTCCTCTGTGTTTCCACAGTACCCTACACACGTGTCTATCATAATATGTCTTATGCTGT
This sequence comes from Chlorocebus sabaeus, assembly GCF_047675955.1. Lineage (NCBI taxonomy): Eukaryota > Metazoa > Chordata > Mammalia > Primates > Cercopithecidae > Chlorocebus > Chlorocebus sabaeus. The sequence continues at coordinate 117,333,491 of NC_132904.1, read as the reverse complement.
GCCATCATTGTTCCCATGGCTCTGTCTCCTCTACCATAGTAATGTCATGGGCAGCTACAGCAGCTTTATCTCTAGCACCTCACAGAGTGGCTGGCATTTCAATGGAGCTCTTAAAATGTTTTTCAGAAAGATGCAATGGCTTGCTGAATGGCTGGATGACTTGATGGATGGGTAAGTAGGTGGATGGGTGGGTAGGTGGATGGATGGGTGGGTGAATGGGTGGATGGATGAATGGATGGATGGGTGAATGGGAGGGTGGGTAGATGGATGGATGGGTGGGTGGATGGGTGGGTGGATAGGTGGATGGATGGGTGGGTGAATGGGTGGGTGGGTGAATGAGTGGGTGGGTGGGTAGGTGGATGGATGGGTGGGTGGGTAGGTGGATGGATGGGTGGGTGGGTAGGTGGATGGATATATGGATGGGTGGGTGAATGGATGGGTGGGTGAATGAGTGGGTAGGTGGGTAGGTGGATGGATGGGTGGGTGAATGTGTGGATGGATGAATGGATGGATGGATAGGTGGATGAGTGGGTGAATGGGTGGATGGATAAATGGATGGGTGGGTGAATGGGTGGGTGGGTAGGTGGATGGATGGGTGGGTTAATGGGTGGATGGATGAATGGGTGGGTGGGTGGGTAGGTTGATGAGTGGGTGAATGGGTGGATGGATAAATGGATGGGTGGGTGAATGGGTGAGTGGGTAGATGGATGGATGGGTGGGTGGATGGGTGGGTGGGTAGATGGATGGATGGGTGGGTGGATGTGCGGGTGGGTAGATGGATGGATGGGTGGGTGGATGTGCGGGTGGGTAGATGGATGGATGGGTGGGTGGATGTGCGGGTGGGTAGATGGATGGATGGGTGGGTGGATGGGTGGGTGGGTAGATGGATGGATGGGTGGGTGGATGGGTGGGTGGGTAGATGGATGGATGGGTGGGTGGATGGGTGGGTGGATGAATGGGTGGGTGGGTGAATGGGTGGGTGGGTAGGTGGATGGATGGGTGGGTGAATGGGTGGATGGATGAATGGGTGGGTGGGTGGGTAGGTGGATGAATGGGTGAATGGGTGGATGGATAAATGGATGGGTGGGTGAATGGGTGGGTGGGTAGATGGATGGATGGGTGGGTGGATGGGTGGGTGGGTAGATGGATGGATGGGTGGGTGGATGGGTGGGTGGGTAGATGGATGGATGGGTGGGTGGGTAGATGGATGGATGGGTGGGTGGATGGACTAATGAACAGAGGCATTATTTCCTGCTTCTAATTTCTATAGCTTCTACTCCTGGAAGTAGAAATATTATCAAAAATTCTGTTTTCTAAATATTTTTGGACACATAAAAGCAGGAATTCATAAACCAGGATGTTTCTCTGAAAGTGCACGGTGAGTTTGTACATCTAAAGGGGTTCGATAGTTCAGAAAAGGCTCCAAACTTTGGGTACCCAATGTGAAGGACATCCATCCAGGTTCAACTACAGCTTGTTCACAGAGACCTAAAGTCAGCTTTGATTTTCCTCGAATTCCTGCACGTTTTGCTGATGCTGGGAAGATTTTAGGAGAAGTTACCGTAAAGACTTACACTACTTTTTGTTTCTTTTTTTTCTAATCATTCTAGGAAGTGCTGATTTACCCTCATAGGAACTTGGCAATACTCCAACTGCACCCACTCCTGTGGATCTACAAAGTGCAGATGGCAGAGTGAGAATAAGGATGAGAAGAAAAACGTAAAGGGCAGGGGGAGGAAATGGCAACAACAACAACGAAAATAATGTTAAACAGGAGGGTTCCCTTCTGTCCCTCTGGCTGAGAAATCACTCAAGATCCTGGTCCATTTTGGAGCTGTTCAGAACTGAGAGCTGTGTGCACATCCCAGAAAAGGACTTCCAAAGCCGCGAGGTAGCGAATGCAGGGTTTTAGCTCCTGATGTGATGAATGTGCATGCTAAAATTACCTTGATCTCCATTACCCAGCTGAGAGATGTCAAAAGAGTAAGGCTTTGGGAATGAGTCCGCCCCCATGGCTTAACTGCCTGTCAGTCTACCCTAAACAAACCCTGCCTTGCCATAGACAGAGGAAAAGCTTTACCCCTGGAGGTGCAGCCATTGGCTGGGTCAATTTCCTTTCCGTCAACTTTAAATGCCCAGCGGCCTGGAACATTGACGTTTGTGGTCTCCTGGATATTCACGATCTCGGGGGTTCTTGACCCCGGGAGGCTGAAGAAATTGGTGAGGTTTCCACCATTAAATCCTGCCTGCAGCACAAAAGGAAGAAGAGATTTTTTTAGTACAAAAATCCCCCATGGGTTAACTGGCCCTACTGTCTTATTTTTAGAATCCAGCACCTCTAAAATCAAGAGCCCTCTTTCCCTGGAGTCATTAGGGCCAGCATTCCAGGTGAGAAAGGACTGCCTAGTTCATTTCATAGCCGAATCAGGGTGCCAAACATGGGCAGGACTAGCCTCATAGTTCACCTGCGAGATCAGACGTGCATTTCTAGTTAAAAGCCAGGATTCCCTCCAGAATGCTGAGCCACAGAAGCAGAGAGTGCAGCAATGGAAACATGCGTGGGATGAAGTGGAGAGTCACCTACCTGTGCCATCACTCCACCAAGACCCGTCAGGGGGTCACCGCCACTAGCCGTCCCCGTGGTCCAGTTGATCTCGTAATAATTGAAGAGGGTGAATGTGTAGGAGCCATCAGACACCAGGACGGCCTGGAAGGTGTTCACCTACAGGATGGGAATGCGCAGTCTCATGACTTGCACTCCCCAGGAGGTCCTGGCCCCAGGGAGGTCCTCCCCTCACCCTGCGCCCTCCCCACCCACAGGCAGCTCAGAGCTGCTCTGCAGCCAGGCCCTCCAGCTCTGACTCCTCTCTGAATTTGTTCTCACCTCCAGTGGGAAAAGCAAGACATGTGGGATTGTGCATCTAAAAGAGAAATTGCCTGAGATAAACCCAGAGTCTGACTCAGCGTCCGCTTACATCTCTGACTTCTACCAGACAGAAAATTCAGAGGCCCGGCTAAGCGTGTGATAATGTGAAAGCACCTATAGATGGCAGCATGAGAATAAACTACAGGAAAGACACTCGGCCGGGGACCAGGATGAAAGCACCCATTCCCCTTGCAGAGTGGGTTGGAAGAGGGAGCAGATACCAGTCCCTGTGATTAAAGTGGCCATGTGGATTGTGCTCTCTCCCTTCCCGGAAAACAACATTAATCTTGATGAGATGTCTCCCTTTTTAAAAATCAAAGTGAGAAAGTGATTTTTAAAAAGCACTTTGTGGAGAGAAATTACTCCTCTAATTGAGCATTTGTGCATCACTTTATTTCTGCAAAATCGTCAACATTCATCTGTACCCCAGACCAATGCTAAGATCGTATTGGCCCACGCATATCTTATAGCTAAGAAAACTAGGCACTCTGGGAAATGAGTTACTGGAAATTTCACAGTGACCCAGCAACAGAAAACGGGATTTGCGCCAGATTCCCAGTCCATCTCTCAGAGCACTGCCATTCCATGCTGTCTTCATTTTAAACTTTTTAGGATAGAGATGTTATTTAAATTCATATGAAACCTGTAAACGGTTTTCAGAAATAAGCTGTAGCAAACCCTGTCCTTTATATTTTCCACTTGCTAATCCTTACCCCTTGTCACATGTTTTCAAAAAATTTAATAGAAATAGAGTTAAAAGGAGAGGCTGCTTTTGACCTTTTTCTATTCAAACCTAGCACTTTTCCCTGCTGCCTGACAGTGTCCTGGTTAACAGTCTGTCCGATGCAGAGGAAGACACAAATCCTTATCCTGTGTAATCAAACTGGGGTAGAGGATCTTGGAAGCCCCAAATCTCCCCATTCTAGATGATCCCAGAAAGGGAGGCAAGCTACGAGTAAGAAGAGCCCTTTTTGTAAAGAACTTTTCTTCCCACGCTCTGTGCTGGCCACAGCTGATGGCGTTTGTGATAGACTTGCTCAGGTATATGCCTTCAGTCTCTGGCCCCATTCGACAGAAGAGGAAAGTGGGACACAGAGATGAGTGAGCAGTAGGTTCAAGATTGCTGTAAGGTCACCAGCAGGCTCTTTTTCAAGGGACAGGTGCGAAGTCAAGGTCACACAAGGACTAAAGCTAGAGCCTCCTTTAGACCAGGATTCTCCTTCAGAAGGGAATTCCTTCTCCCACAACGAAGCTGGAAATATCTGGTCCAAGCAGGTCTCAAGAGCAATCCATTTCCAACCCCTGAAGTCACCTCTAAACCAACCAGCCATCCCAGTGACACCCCAGAGGCTGACGGCCACCAGCACACACCGTGGCTCACTCTCACACATTCCTACACTACAGAATTCTTCCACATTCATTCGAAGACTCTTCTGGATAAAAAACCTTTTTTGCTTCTGAGGACTTCAGCCATACCCGGAGGAGGCAGCTGAAGAAAGAAGAGTCTGGGATTTGGAGTTGGAGAACTTTGGTTTGAACCCCTGCTGTGTCTCCTAGGAGATATGAATCCTATCCTTTTTCTTGCCACTTGAAGGAGATACTTGGCCTCTCTGGACCTGTTGCCTTCCCTTGAAATTGGAGACAGTACTCGTCCGGGAACATTTTGGGGAGGGTTAAATGATATGCAAAAGTAGCCTTCAGCACCAGACACATAGTAAGCCCTCAGTAAATACTAGTTTTCCTTCCTCGAAGTAAACACGTCCCGTTTCCTTCCCTTCTGTTGGCCTCACATGAGAATTTTTGCCTGTAAAAGACCTCTCAAGCCCAGTGTTTAGCTGGCCTGTGATATGTGTTTCTATACGGAAGGGGAAACATGGAATAACAGGATGAAAGAGGTGGGGCCAATTTCAAAGATGGTGATGGATGGACACTTTCGCAGCTCCAGAGAAGTACACCATCTTTTTTTCTCCAAGGAGCTCAAAGCACTTAGAGGTTACCTCATTCATCCTCATAGAAAGAGTTCTCACCTAGTTCAGAAATTTACTCCAAAGTACAAGCCAGAAAGTATCTAAATTATCTTGCCATTTTTATTGCCAATGGAAGTTTTTTTGAAAAACTGGTGGTCAGCATTTGATGGGCATTTCTTCCCTCCACCCCATGCCACTAAAATTTATCGACTGCTGGCATCCCGCATTCTAACGCTGTAAGATATGAGGCTTAAAGGATATAAAACATCACCCGAGGACTCGTTAGCGATCCACAACGTGACAGAGGGAAATGTATGCTTCTTTAGAGGTTATTTCTAGCCAATGCATCCGCTGTTTAAACTTGTGTCTTTCTGTTCTACAGAACCTCTTAACGATAAAGTGCTTCTTGATGCTCTGGCTAGAAGGTGCTAAAACATAATGTGTTCGTGGTGTCGCAGCTGTGAACTGCAAACCCAGCACTTTTTCACCTCTCTCTCGCTCAGTCGTTTTTGTTCCACCCCTAAACAACTGACTCATTGCCAAGGAAACTGGAAAACAGATGGAATTGGAAATAATCCTAAGTAAGTGGAGGGCAGATTTTTTGAGTTGTCTTTGCTTACTAGAAATTATACAGTTGAAGATGTGTCTACTACTTCAAAACTCTCCACTGGCAAAGTCACCCAAACAAGCTGCAGGCTTTTGTGAAAACTGCATTCTGTCCCTTTATGTAGAAAGTTGATTATCTCTGCGATAATGCCAGTGATAATCTTTCTTATTTGACTTTTATTTGACTGCTCATTTGGGATTTCAGAGCAGATGTTGAAATTTTATTCATGAAACACTTTCACTGCCCACTCTAATTAACATCAAATATGAATAATTTCAGCCCTGGTCACAATAAAAAAAAAAAAATGTCACAACATAATGAGCCAGTTCATTTGGGCCCAAACTTGGGACGCTATTTTTCTCTTCCAACCATATTTTACTGGGGAAAGAGGGAGGAAATTAGGGATGGAGGGAGGCATTTGTACCTCTGGCAAGAGAAAAGGACCTTTGGGTCCCTAGATGGGCTCCTAAGCATGTGGCCTGGAATGGGTCTCCGTACCTCAATCACTCTCCTGCAAAATAGGAATGTCACTTACAGCGGGAAAGTTCTTGAGGGTTTTTTTAGGCATTAGTAATGATTTGTGATAGGGTGACATATCTTCGGAAATATTACAGCTGACTGGGCTGGTTAGCTGTGATAGTTCCCTCTGTTTCCTGCAAAGTGGGTAGCAAGACTCATTAGTTTAACTCAAGGGAACTGACACTCCTTAGCTCTAATAATTAGACTCCTTCACGGTAGCGAAGATGGACAAGAATTAGATGTCAGGTTATGAAGTGGAAAGCGGAAAATTTGAATTATTACAGGTGTGGTGCTGCTGCCTCCATAAAACGTGACTTCCTCCCACGTCACAATGAAAACCCAAGTGGCAGAGAAGGTTGCCATGTCTTTGAAGTACTTCCTGATGTCCTTGGTGGCTCTTTTCAAGATGACAGGGTCCATGGTCTCTCTGTAATAGATCTCGCCTCGAATTCCATTGTGCACATCTGCCCAAAATGGGGCGATGAAGGCCCTCCCATCCGTCAGGGGAAAGGATTCCGGCGTGAACTGGCTCACTAGCACGTTGAAGGAAACAACTCCGTTGTTATTGACCTATGAAAATAAGAGAGGTTTTGCACAGTGGATCTGAAACCATAACAACTTCAGAGTCACAGACCAAGACAGACATTCGCCTAATTGTATGAATGAAAACAACTTTTAAACTACTGAATTAGAACCCCCAAATGCCGGCTTCCATTGCTTAAACTAAGAGGTTCGTTTACTTCCAGACAAACTCATTCGTTTTCTTTCACATTCGATTTGTAACTAGCTTCATTTCTGATTAATAATCAGTCTCATTTTCATGTTCCCTATCCTATCTCTATTATACTTATCAAATGCTCCTGAGTTGTGCTTGTGCATGTGCGTACGTGTGTACTGCAGGTGAGATGTGCATGTGTGTGTACTGCAGGGTGTGTGTGTACTGGGATGAGGTGTATGGGTGTGTGTGTTCTGGGGATGGGTGTGTGTGTGTGTACTGTGGTGAGGTGTGTAAGAGTGTGTGCACTGGAGTGGGGGTGTGTGTGTATTGGGGTGAGGTGTGTGTGAATACTGGAGCATGTGTGTGTACTGGAGTGGGCTTTGTGTGTGTATTCTGGGGTGGGGAGTGTGTGTGTGTGTACTGGGGATGGGGTGTGTGTGTATACTAGGATGTGTATGTGTGTGTTTGTGTACTGGGGTGGGGCGTATGTATACTAGGTTGGGGTGTGTGTGTGTGTGTGTACTGGGGGTGGTGTGCATGTGTGCTTACTGAGGTGGGACATATATGTGTGTACTGGGGGTGATGTGTATGTGTGTGTATATTGGAGTGTGTGTGTGTGTACTGGGGTGGACAGTGTGTGCATACTGGAGTGGGTGTGTATATATGTATATACTGGGAGTGGGTTGTGTGTGCTTACTGAGGTGGGATGTATATGTGTGTACTGGGCATGGTGTGTGTGTGTGTGTATACTAGGGAGGGTGTGTACGTGTGTGTGTACTGAGGGTGGTGTGTGTGTATGTATATTTGGATGTGTATGTGTGTGTACTGGGAGTGTGTGTGTGTATGTATACTGGGGGTGGCGTGTGTGTGTGTGCTGGGCCAGACAGGGAGTAACACGGTTACTAAAGATAGATTCAGGGTCACTAATACAAAATAAGCAGGAAAAAGAAATAAGCATGGAAGTAAAGTGAAATTTGAAAATTGAGGTGCTCTATGTTAGGCCTTGCTTCCTATTTTATGATGAAAGAGGAGTGTCAGAGAAAGAGAAATCAAACACTCCGTCCAACTCCAGTCTCCGACGAACAATATTCTGCTGTGGGTGAGACATTTAAAAGACCTCCACTGATGTCACAACCACTCCTGTGCTCAGAGCAAGGACAAGGTTAAGACCTACAGATGCCCAGTTCCATTCCAGCTCGTGTGGTGTGATACTGTCTTAGTACAATCGCTGCATAAAAATTGAGGCATGACTATGTTGTTTATATAAATGACTATCTTATGATGATTTCTTCATGATCTGTAAATGGCTTAGTAAACCAATTAAATAGGAAACCTTACTGGAAATCACAAGCCAAGATACACCCTCAGTTTACAAGGGACCTGTAAACAATTCAACCTCTGCCTGAATCTTTAGCTCTGTATGTTGGTAGATAAACTGATTTAACTCCGTGGCTTACATGGCTTCAGCAGCAGAGGTGCCTGTAGTGAAACTGCAATGATTGGATATAGAAAACCTGGAGATAATTTTCCTATACACTCCAATCATATGTTAATTTCCTGTTAACCAGTAACATTATGGACATTAACAGTGGCCCAGATCCCAGAGGCAAGTTATCAAGGCCTGGGCCAAGGGTAGGTCTACATGTTTGGAAGTAAGGCTTTGGGTTTGGAAGAGACATTAAGAGTCTGTTGTCTTCCAGTAATAGGGAACATCCTAGAGGCTTGAAGAAAACTGCACTACTCAAAGTGTTGGAAATGTAAGGAACAATGTATCCTCAAGTAAGTCTGCCTCAGGTTAAGGACCCTCCTGTGGCAAGGGCAAGAAAAAATTCTTCAGACTCCTTATCACACAGTGCAATAGAGAAGTAAAACTAGCTTAACTGGGCTTCCAATACGGAAGTCCTCACTCCCTTATTGCCAAAATCAGGTCAACACATCCCAAAACTTAAAACCAGCTATTGCAGACTAGGGAGGCCCTGTCGTGAGTAGAGAATAAAAGGCGTTTCAGGATGTCAGAGTGAAGTGTTTGCTAGGGAACAATAGGTGTAATTAAAACACACAGACTGGCAGAGGAAGCTGGTGATGACTCACATGTGTCTTGATTATATCCTATGGTTGAGATCAGTGGTTCTCAAACTTTTGTGGGCATCAGAACCACTTGGAGGACTCATTAAAACACAGATTACTGGCTCCTCCTCCCAGAGTTTCTGACTCAGTAAGAGTGAGGTGGGGCCCAAGAAATGACATTGCTAAAGAGTGCCTGTGCAACCCTGCCTCTGCAGGTTCAGGGACCACCAGTTAGGTAATGGAACAGGGAACTCTTTTCTAGCGGGAATCATCCCGGAGCCATAAATCAAAAGTTGGGAAGAGAGAGGTCCCAGAGGTAGAGATGGCCAGAGGTGGACATGCTTAGGGTTGCATTCTTCCTCCAGGGATGTGGTATAATCCCTCACCCAGTTCTTTAAGGCCAACAATAAAGGCAGGCTCGGTTGCTCTGAGTCTTCCTCTTCATGTGCAACCGTTTCACTAGCAGCAAACCCAATGATCCAAAAAAACAAAAACAAGAACCTGAGAACATAGGTGCCTAGAAGAGCTCTGATCACAAATGGGACCATTTCTTAGTGTGGGTTGGGCGATGGGATCCTCTGGCCTATCTACAGACGATTATTGAGGGTGGCCAATTCTGCAAACAACTTTGATATAATAGTTGATTACCCCTCTACTGTGTTCAGACTTGGCTTCGAATTGGTAGGAAGCCCAAGAACAACAGATGCCTAAACTTTTCACACCCCCAGAAGGGAAAGAAAAATGATATTGCTCCTACTGTGGTTCATTGTATCTTTTTATCTCATTGAGTAGCAGAAATAATGTTCATGGCATTGGGGCTTCTGCTTCACTTCTATGTTTAATCACCCACAAAAGCAATTTATTACCCTGTATACTCCTCCACCATGAACATTAGCCATTAAATATACCTTTGACTTTCTTAATCATAAAACCTATCAGCTCATGAAATCTCAGAACTTGTCGTTTTGGCTGCCAATAAATCCTCCCTTCCCAGAGCTCTGGAAGAGGATACTTAAAATGCTTTTCTTAATGACAAACAAAAGGGAGAGCCAGAGAGCAACAGCTGGGCTGCTTCTCCACTTACATAGACAGTGCGGTAAGGAACACCAAAGAAGAAAACTGGGATGGCCAACTTAATCTCAGATGAGCTTCCATCGTCTACTTTAGGGGTTTTGGTGTCATTCTGCCAAAATGGATACATGAGCTCCCTGGGCTGAGCTGTCAAGAGAGATGATGGTTAGATAGATGGCAGCTCCCTCTTCCGTTTGGCAAGCTACATCCCTCCTACTTACTGAAGTCAGTTTCTTTCAGTAAGGCTTGCAAGCTGAACACAAGTCACACTGCCTTCTCATTCATCCTAAACCTAGGCCATACACAGTGCAGTATCTTCTGCCTCTGGGAAAGGGGAGAACGGGAATGATAATGTTTCTCCGTAGGAGAAAGCGCTTTGTGCACGTTCTTGCACTTTCATGCATCTTGGTGATATCTATGGTTACAACTGGCTGGAAATTTGTGAAATTTCCCTGGAACCTTGAGCTTTCTGGGTACTGAGAGGCAGCCTCTAGGTCTGGCATGGCCACAGTTTTGAAGCTCCCTTTCTAGATCAAGAATTCCACTATCGTGTCTTTTCCTGAAAGGAGTTCCCTCCCTCTTGCCGCACAATTGGAGAAAATCCCAGATCCCAGAAGGAAATAAACAACAGCGGGAACTGGGACAAAAGTGGGAGGAGAGGATTTGTAGTAATTGGCCCATGAATGACCTTGATTGAGGGCTGGCCCTGCAAGAGGCTCTTTGTCCAACTCCTTTTTACAAAAGACAGACACAAGATCCTCCGGGGTCAGGGGGTTGGGTCCTTGAGAACTCTTTGGAGAGGAATTGCAGGGCTCTGACTGGTCCTCCTGGTCACGGGAGAGCTATCACACAAACACACACTGCACCCCGCCGTGACAGGGTTACCCCCTCTCCTGGCAGCCCCGGCTTGCTGCTCCCAGGTTTCCCATCCATACTGTTGCAAGGTGTGGCTCAGTTTTGTGGGAGAAATCAGACAAGTTCCCTAGGGTCTGCATCACTGAGGATCAAGTCCAATAGTATCTGTGAAATAATCTACATTTTGGATGTTACTTTTCTCTGCCTCTGTCCTTTCTTCCCTGAATGAATATAAGACAATAGGACACTATCATTTTCTCCCTTTTTCCCTTTTTTTAAATTTCTCATTCTCGGGGGCAGCGGCAAGTCCATTCTGGGCATCAGCCACACTTCTTGAGGTACCTGCTTGCTGCCATGAGATGCTGACACCCCCATTCTCATGTCGGGCCTTCTCCCCGGGAAAGTCCCTGCTCTGTGCTGATGGAAGCAATAGGCTGGGGAGCAACCGGCCAAAGACCGTCTTTGCTCCTTTGGGAGGCTTTTAGTGAACAGACAACAGCTCATGTAAAAGAGAGTGCAAAGGGGCCAGAAAGCAGGCCTGTTGCACCAGGCCAAGAGCCCGCTCTCCATTTCTGAAGCAGGGAGCAAGAGGAGTTCTGCCTCAACGAAGGGCTAATTTCTTTCCAGGGGCTGACATCTGAGGAAAGCAGGGAAACGAATCTGGTCATTAGTGTATATGCATCGTCCAAATCCCAGAAGTTGCTGAGAAGCCGCCCGAATTTGAGCCTGTAGAAGGCACTGTGTCAGATCATAGGCGCTCTGGGCCCATGAGCTGTATTTAGTTTACAACCGGCAGGTAAAAAGGGGTCTTCTAACATTTCTATTTACATAATAGTAACAAATTAAAAATTCCTAGAAGGTATGAATTTAAAAAAAAATCTTTATAATCGCTACGACAGTATTATACATAGGTACTTATTTCTCAAGTTAACAGTAACAAATTGTGTCCTGGCATGGATTTATCCTTCATGGGGAACTTTTTAGGAGTCGTGCCCAAGTATGAATGAGGGCTTAAATTCACACTGAATCATCATCATTTTTTGGAAAGATTAATTGGTATTTTGGGCTGCATTGATTGGCCAATCTGCCTAGGGAATGGAAAACCCATAATACCCCTTGGAGGAGACAGAAAACCATGGCCAGGGAGAATGACCCTAACCTCCTCTTCTGCTGCAAAGGTGAGGCAGTTTGCAAGATTCTTCTCTTTGCGGGTGATCCTAATTAGTTCACGATTTTGAATAGGAAAGAATGGACAGTTAAATATTTTTAATTTTAAGAAGGATACAAACAATAAGAATATCTAATATGGTAAATAATACTTGTCAAATGAAAAGGAGGGTGCTAAATACAAGGGCATAGGTTTAAACTACAGTAATTAACACCTCAGAAGCCATTATTATTAAAATATATATATATATAAAAAACTGTTAGCAGCATGGCCTATCAATAACATCAGAGTTGCTAAAAGAAAGAATATCCCTATTCATGCTTGCCCTAAGCCGAGAATTTCACAATAAACATAGCTATGTTTCCAGGATTTTTTTTTCCACCAAATAAAATGTTCTTTCTTGGAGCTGGGGTAGGAGGTTGAAGTCACGGGCCCTCTTTCATTCTCGTGGGGTCTCACACTGTGGTTTAACTGTTTAAATTCACCAGCTCTGGAAAAACATGAGCGCTGCACAGGGGCTGAACACGTGCACCTCAGACTTGTGCTCACGTGCCACCTGAACTAGACAAACTCTCAAAGTAAAGAAAAGTGCCTTAGAATTTTAGCCATAAAATGTTAAAATCTATGTAGACTACCCCATCTTTGTCTAAAATCCAAAACAACAGTAGAAGAAAATATATGTGGCCTTTCACTTACGCAGGGCAATGTTACACAGAGAAAGAGAAGGAATCACTGAGGGGAATAATTATCTTATTTAACTTGAAGTTTTAGATTTGGGGGCCACGCAAAAGGTCACTGATATACAAGCCACTGACATCAATACTATTGTAATTTCCTAGGTTTTGGCCAAAATAAGTAGATTATTTAAAGTCTCCACCACAAATTAAATGCCTTAATGGGAATCAGTGATCAGACATGAGGTGCACATACACCTATCTTATCTACTTTTAATGGAAGTGTTTTGCATTATTTTAAAGATCTACTCCATTAGCACAGGGCAAGCTGGTATATACAAATAGTATTTGAAGTTAAATCAGAAAAAAGTGGGAATATAAGTAAACCTCATTTAGAGTTAATGAATTTTACCCTTGATAATAGAATTTAATTACATTTTTCTCGTGTGTCTGTAGACACACGTGCACCTGCCCTTACAATTATGGTTCCTAATAAACATGTCTCTTTATCAATTCAAGAGCATGCTAACTGAGAGCTTTACGGAATTCTGTAGTACTCACCTTGGTGCCGTACAAGTGCGAAGATGAAAGAGACCCAAATTCTAAGGAATGATGAATAATTCATCCTGGAATTTTAAAAAGAAAAAGAAAAAAAAAATCCCCAGCTTGCCAGAGTAAATAGAACACCAGGTGTGTTTGGTGGCGAATCCCAAGACCATCAATACCATCATAGAACAAATTCACGTGACAACATCAACAGTGCTGAGTCGGGCTGAAATCCCCTGAATGCTGGCAGGTCCTCCTAAGTTCAAAACTTCACGAACAAATTACAGATGCCCAGAAGAAGCCAGTCTGGAAGTGTAATGAGATCGTTCTAATTGTCAAGTAATTATTTAGAATTAGTGAGAGCAGTATGAGTAAAGGAAAGGTATCTCCTGTGCATCGAATAAAGCACCGAAAACTAGGACCCAACGCTAAAGATGCATGCGGGTCCCGGGTTGTGTCTCTGCAGCAGAAACCACACCCCGGTGAGACCTGGCTTTCCTAATTTTCACAACAGCTTTCCACCAAGATCAAACAAACATTGGTTAAAGCACAATGTGTTCTACAGCTAGGAGAATTTAGAGTTTGCCATCACCTTCTCCATAGAAGGGAGCCGATCCATCATTCTGAAGTATTGACCAGAGTCAGGGCCAGTCTACTCTGTTCACTGACTTCACATAGTGAAATGAATGATAGAAACATTAGTAATAAAAAAAGAACCCGTCCAGAATTGGAATCACAATAAAAATAGAATCCAGTGCACAAGCAACCAATTAATTCCAGCAAGTTAATTAAAGAAGGAACACAGCAGAGATGAACTTGTTTTTGTGTTAGTTTACAATCAGTTGCACGGTGGCTTTACCCTCCATTAGGAGCACGTTTTGTCTGTGTCATTCTGCAAAGCTACAATGAGAACACGGATGCAAGCTCAAGTTAGATATCACCAAAGTGCACGGCTAGACCATGAAGTCTCCTCCTGAGAGTATTCTTAAAAAGAAAAACCTTCCTCTTATCATTTGAAGTTATCACAATTCTTCAGCCAAACTTTCATGGGAAAGGCAATTTATCCTGTGAGAGTTTTATTGCAAATCTTTAGTTGTCAAGTATATATGTTGTAATTTCAAGCACATATTAAATATTAGACAGTTTTGCTGGAAACGGTACAAAGGCTTTAGCAGAGATCACACACAGCTTTAACGGAGACAGATGCCATGCAAGTTTAAGACTATAGCCCTTAGGGAACTGTTTCAGAGAGAAGAAAGAAGGATTCATTTAGATATTTGTATTTACGAAAAATGTCACTAACCTGTTCTGTAGAGGCTGGAGGAATTGAGTCAGAAATATTAAGCCAAATCTTGGTAAGCCAGGAAAAATTAGCTAAAACAAGAATTCATGTCAGTTCTCCTCAACTTGTTGCCAATAATTTCTGATTCCTGAAATGATGTCTGAATCCCGCACTCTTAAAACCAAAAATTAAGTTAGTCCTGCACTAGAGACAGGTAAGTGTTGAGTTGCAATCAAGTTTTTTTCTATTGATTAAGGAAAAGTAAATCTAAAGATCAGTTTCAGGATTGCGTAGAGAGGTTCTTTTCCTGAAAAACTAGACCTTTTTTCCCCCCTTAAAAAAAAAAAAAAAAAAAAGGTAGATTCAGATGGAAATGTCAGGTACTTGGAGCTGAAACCTTGGGCCTTTCTGATCAGAATCACTTTGCACTGAAAAACACAAAAGAAAACCCCCCTTCTACCTTTGTACCCAAAAGAAGGCAACTGTATAATGTTACAGAATTAGCATCCACCGGCATGGGATTAAAACTCCAAACAAAGCAGCTGCCTCCAACATTTAAATGAAGTTGGTTTTTCTATTAAAGTCTTTTTTTGTTTCTCTGGTTTTGAACAGTCGCCACAGATAGGCTCTACTCTATTTTTTCACAGGTATGCATGAAGTATTTAAAGAAACTTTTCCAAACTTTTTAAGTTTTATGCACTCTCTTTTCTCTCTGATGCATCGCTCTGCAGGAGATAGGACAGGGCCCTTTCCAGGCAAAATCTAACAAGGGACCTAGTGCTAGACATGATCTTCCACAAGGGAAATCTCAAACTGTGGCCTGGAAACCTCCCCTGACACCCAGTGAGGGTCACTGGAGGCAGAGGGGGGAGATAAACCCCTCCTGATAAAAGTTTGCAGTAAGTAAATAGTTTAAACGGCATGTGAATAAGGGGAAAACGTGCTCGGTTAGATGCTTCCAAGCATCCAGTAGATGTGGAATGAGCAAAACTGGCTAAGGCATAAGCTGAATCTACTATTCGAAATGTTTAAATGGAATTTATCAAGAAAGAAGTAACTTGACTGTAGCAGGAAAAAAACTCTTCTGTAAATCAATGGGAATTTAAAAATTATTCCAAATTTTCTCTGATCAGACATTTAAATGCCAACTGTACAAAAGAAATATAATTCTAGGTTTAAGCATGTTGTCACAAGAGTGTTTGGTGAACTAAATTTTTTAGTTTAAATTACTCCATGTTTTTCCAAAAACCTGTGAAAATTCAGCAGGTTTCCCACATTGTTTATTCTCTCACTGGTGTTATGAATCCTCCACACATATTTACTTACAGATGTTAAATGACTGCTTCTCTCCAAATGACTCACATTTATTTATTTTTCTTTGGATTCTAGGAGTGCTTAGAATGGCACATATTTATATAACAGAAAAGCTAGTTTCTTGGGTGCCTATCTAAAATAAAATTAAGTTCAAATCAAAGACACATTAGAGAAGGATTCTCTTTGTCCAGCCTTAGGTTTTAGTCCAGTAGTCAATCTACATGTCTTGAAGCAAAATCGTTGGCTCCGTTTTTCGTGTTAATTTACAATCAGTTGCACGGTGGCTTTACCTTCCATTAGGAGCACTTTTTGTCTGTGTCACTCTGCAAAGCTGCGATGAGAACACGGATGTAAGCTCAAGTTAGACATCACCAAAGTGCATGGCTAGACCATGAAGTCTCCTCCTGACAGTATTCTTAAAAAGAAAAACCTTCCTCTTATCATTTGAAGTTATCACAATTCTTCAGCCAAACATTCATGGGAAAGGCAATGATCTTCCTGGTGGCATACTAATTGCTTTCTTCCTTTTTCATGCTCTCTAGGATATTTATATCTCAGCCCTTTTGACCCACGTTGGATGCTCCATCCTTCTCGAGGCAGGACTGCTGCTGGTATAAATGCCATCTGGGCATAACCAGATACACAAGATGGTGGCATACATGAATTAGAATGCCTTTGAGAATCCGGCTGCAAGGGAACACCAGGTGCGTGGGGAGACGCCAGGCTGGTTTATCACTTTGGGAAGCTGATCAGTGAGTGTGTGTTCTGGTGTACACCCAGTGGTCACAGATTGACAAATGACAAAAATCTCTTTTCATGCTGTGTCAGCAGGAGGACTTATTTTGTTGAAAGTGTGAGGTGAGCAAAGATTCTGACAAGATTTAGATGTGGGATGGGTGGGGGTGCATTGGAGCTAGTCAACCAAGATATTTGTGCTTTATTAAAAAAATGGCGAAGTTGATGCTATTTTATAGGCAAGAGGAAAGACAGCTCAAACAAAATCAAAAAATACAGTCCTCTAAAATCAAGTAGAATGCGTTTTATGTGTGGGCTGCTTTTGTTTTTGTGTTGTTTTCTTAACTTTCATATACCTTTTTCTGTGGAACAGATGGTCAGATGTGAGCTACTTTGAAATGATGCAGTTATTGGCTATGGCAGACGTGGAGATGCGCCACTCAGACCCCTCACTAAACTCCGTACAACAGAGATGTGAAAAGCACAGTTGGCCAACAGCCTCCAGTCCTCAGCGCTTTCAGACTCAGCCCCAGTGCTGAAACCCAGGACACACTCTTCACGGGATAGCCCTCCACCAACGACTGGGCAAGGTCAGGCTACACAGTCTAGCACTTTCCACCCAAAGCAGGACTCCCCAGATGGGCAGTTTTTGCTCTGGAGAGCCCTGTTGAATGACAAAGACTTGGTCAGGTGCTCAAGGGAAGCAGTTCTATTATACCAATGTCAAGGTCTACCTGGGAAAAACATACGTGTGTGTGTGTGTGTGTGTGTGTGTATGTATATATAAGTTATTACATACCATATGCATACATATATACTATACATGTGATTTATCATATACACATGTACACACACATGTACATATAGGTATTTTATATGCTTATTTTATATACCTAGCCTCATTTGGAGGCTATCTGGGTAGATGCCTCCAAAGATTTATTTCTGAAAATTTCTGATCCTTTAGACACACCCTACTGCACACCATCAGGAACTAAAATTTCTCCCAGAACAGGAAGACAGTAGAGAGGACTTTCCCCCACAAGGCAACAGTTGTTCTCTTCAAAAGCTGCTCCCACCTTCTCTCCTGAATGCCAGGCCTGTAATCTGGGCTAAGCTGCTGCATAACCCAGCCAGAAACATGCTGGGCCTGACAGGAGACAAAAGGGACTACGCCCACGAAGGTGCTGCAGGTGCAAAGCGCCAGCACGCACTGGTAGGGATGAGGGGAGGGCATACCCAGGGGCACTCTCTGGAGCTACAGACTTCAACATGGTGTCAAGAGCACCAGCGGATGGTGCAAACTCACTCCTAGAGAAGCTTCTAGGAGCCTGGAAAAAGTGATGGCTCACACTGAGCAAGGTTCAAATGCCTGAATTACCATGGCAGATGGCCAAAGAAGGGACCAAAAGGCTCACAGATGTTTGCATGGTGGAATAGATATATTATGTGACTCTGCTAGGCCCACTGGACAATCACGTTCTATGGAAGGCCAGAGGACAGACGCACCAGCCACCAAAGCCAGCAGGAATATACTGGAGAGGGAGGCACCAGCATCACTAAGCAGCTCAGTAGTGGCTCCCTAATGCCGGCCAAGGCTAATGCCAGGAAAGGTGATCATGGAACTTGGCTCTGATAGCAACGGAGATGATGGGTCCCTGAAGAAATACAGGCCAGGTGACATAACGCTACTGTGTGAAGCCAGGGATGCTGGGAGGGCAGTCATAACTTTCGTAATGACCAAGAAGATCAGAGGGGCAGCCAAGGGGTCTGATCCTTAAAGAGTCAAGAACATGCTTAATAAAGCACAGTATCCAAGGGGCAAAGGAGATGGGCAGCCAGCAAAAGCATGGTTTCCTCTGTATAATAATATAAAAGAGCAAGGGCCAGGCGCGGTGGCTCACACCTGTAATCCCAGCACTTTGGGAGGTCGAGGCAGGCAGATCACCTGAGGTCAGGAGTTCAAGACCAGCCTGGCCAACATGGTGAAACCCTATCTCTACTAAAAACACAAAAATTAGTGGTGGTGTGCCTGTAATCCCAGCTACTCAGGAGGCTGAGGTAGGAGAATTGCTTGAACCTGGGAGGTGGAGGTTGCAGTGAGCCGAGATCTCACCACTGTACTCTAGCCTGGGCGACAGAGCAAGACTCCATCTCAAAAAAAAAAAAAAAAAAAGAAAGAAAGAAAGAAAGAAAAAAGCAGGAATGGTTGAGAAAGGTGGAGAGCAGTGGTCCCAATAAAAAAACCATGGGCCCTGCTTGGTTTCTGGATCTGAGTCAGTTTTCAAATCTGGAATCTGTAGACTGAAAAGGTAACAGGTACCCAAAGGGCAGAACCCTCCAACACCATGGCAAATATGGTAATTTTCCCAATCTGTCCCCAAAAAGACCTTTGGCCATTTACACAAGTGACCATAGACTGGGAGAAGGAGAATGCTTAGACATTTTGAGGACTGTTATAGAAGGAGTTTGAGTTAATAATGATAAAGACTCCATTAAAGTGGGAACACATAGGGCTCAGAGAATAAAAGGAATCCTAGAAAAGTTTACAGTGGGTTTACAGGGGCTGCAGACCCGCTGGATGTTATTTTCCCAGTCCAAAGATATTACAATAAAATTAAGCTTAAATCAAAGATTCACCTAGAGAAGGATTCTCTTTGTCCAGCCTGTATTAAGGTTTTAGTCCAGTAGTGAACCTAAATGTCTCGAAGCAAAATCGTCAGCTCTGTTTTAATAAACTGCTAGCAGCATACTAATTGTTTTCTTTTTCCATGCACTCTAGGATACTTATATCTCAGCCCTTTTGGCCCATGTTGGATGCTCCATTCTTCTCGAGGCAGGACTGCTGCTGGTATAAATGCCATCTGGGCATAACCAGATACACAAGATGGTGGCATACATGAATTAGAATGCCTTTGAGAATCTGGCTGTGAGGGAACATCAGGTGCGTGGGGAGAGACCAAGCTGACTTATCATTCATTGGATTAGGAAGCTGGTCGGTGAGTGAGTGCCATTGGGATTGATGTATTAATACTTGGCACATTGCATCTTTAGCTTATAGAGTAACAACTATCATAGTAAGGAAGGCAAGTGGAAATCTCTGACACTCCCTGTCCCTACTCCGGCAAAAGTAGTCATATAAAAGAATATTGCACCCTGGGCTGTAGGGAGAATGGTAAACATTAGTATCACTCTTAAAGAAAAGGGGTGGTGAACTCTTACCATATCTTTATCGAACTGGCCAGGATGGATCCTAGAGAATGGCTATGGACTACTCCAACTTCAACCAAGCGGTAGTACCAAATGCAGCTGCTGTGCTTCAGACAGGTGATACGTGGCCATTCATTTGACAAATGCATTTTTTTTCCCTGTTTGAATCAGGAATGAGGGTCAAAAATAGTTCACATCTTATGCAACAGACAACAATATATATCTATATTTCTAGCTTTGCCCCAGGGCTATAAGTCTCCCACCTTCTTTCATATTGTAATGAAAGAGATCTGAGTCATCTGGGTACTACAGAACATCACCTTGATTCACTGTATTGACAACATCAACAAACAGGGCACCATGGGCAAGAGATGGCCAGCAGGCTGGACGCCTTAGTAACACACAGGGGCTCCAGAAGGTGGAAGATAAATCCTACAAAGATTCAGGGACGCTATTTCAGTAAAGTTGTAAGGAATCCAGTGGCCAGGAACATGCTGGGACAGTTCCTCCAAAGGAAAAGGCAAATTGCTGCATCATGTAGCCTGTCTACAAAGAAATTCTTTCTTCTTTGTCAGCTTCTTCGGGTTCTGGAGGCTACATGTTCCAAACCCAGAGAAATTGCTTCAGGTGATATGAAATTAAGCCAGTTTTGTGTTGGTCTGAGAACATAAAAGAATTCCATTGCAGCTCCAGGCTACGATGCAAGCAGCTCTGCTGCTTGGGCCATGTGTTCAGTAGGTCCTTTGATATTGGAGGTGTGTTTGGTGGAAAAAGATGAAATGTGGACTTTATTGCAAACCCCAGGGGAAGAACTACCACATAGGCCCCTGGAGTTCCGGAGCAAGGTCATGCCATCTGCAGCAAAGAATTACACACCTTCTGAAAATCAGCTCTCTCATGGGACTAGGCCATGTGATGGAATATTTGTCTAAGAGACAGTGGTCACGTATCCAGAACTTCCCATGAAGACCTACGCCTTGTTGGACCCACCAAGTCATGAAGTCAAGTGGACCCAGTAGCAATCTAGCATAAGATGGAAATGACATATCTGGGACCAATCATGAGTAAGATGCCTGAGTAGGTAGTCCAGACTCCATGTCACCTGACATAGTTGTGTCAGTACCTGCTCCCCAACCAGATCACACATATGGCTATATGTGGGAAGGTGAATACAACAAGTTGGAGGAGGAGGAAGAAGCCTAAGCCTGGTGCATGGATGGACTCAATTGGTGTGTGTGTGCGCAAGCCTAAAGCAGACACTGGCTGGCTTCACGACAGCCTCATTCGAGTGGCCTTGAAAGACAATGATAAGAGAACATCCTCTCAACGTGTGGTGCTTTGGGTGATATATCTTGTCATGCATTTTGTGTCAAAGGAGAAAGAGTTCTGAGGTTAGAATATGTATAAACTCATAGGCAGTGGTGAATGACATAGCTGGCTGGACAAGGGCCTGGAAAGAAAAAGATGGGAAAATCAGTGACAAAGGGGCCTGGATAGACAGACGAGGGTGGACATGAAGTGTGAAGATCTTTGTGTCATATATTATCACCTACCGGAAAACATCTACTACAAAACAGGAACTAAACAACCAAGTAGACAAAATGACTCGGCCAGTTGATGTAAAGCAGTCTTCATCAGTGTTGGTCCAATGGGTGCATATATAAAGTGGCTACAGCAGCAGGATTGGAGGTTATGCATGGGTCAAACAGCACGAACTTCCATTTAGCAGGCTGGTCTAGCTACCACGGTATCTGAAATGTTCAATCTGTTCAACCTGTGAATAACAGAGACCAAGGCTGAAATCCCAATGTTACTGTTGGGGAGACCATTTGGCCATTTGGTGGCAAAAGAACCACATTGGACCCCTTCATCCTGGAAGGGTCAGCCCTTCCTTTCCACAGGTATGGAGCCATATTCCAGACATGGGTATGCCTTTCTTGCCCAGGGGCCTCAGCCAGCACCACTAATGGGAGGCTTGCAGAATGCCTGATCCATAAGCATAGAATTACATGCAAAATAGCATCTGACTAGGAAACCTGCTTTATGGAAAAGGAAGTGTGGGAGTGAGCCCACAGCCATGGGATTCACTGGTTGGAGTAGTGATAGTATGAGCGGAAGATGCCAGCTGAGAAGATGCCAGGTGAGAATTGAAGTAAATTGCTTAAGGAGTAGGTGAAGCACCACCCTGAAGACAATATTATGCAAGGATGAGGTTCTATTCTCCAGGATACTGTGTACACAGCGAGTCAGAGACCTTTGTAGGGTGCGGTGTCCCCAGTAATAAGACTACATGGATCCAGGAACCAAGGTGTGAAGGCAGGAGTGGCCCTACTTGCCATTACTCCCAATGATTACTGGGGGACTTTGTGCTCCCCAACCCCTCATCTCTGGCCTATGCAGTTGGAAGTCCTGGTTCCTCAAGAGGGTACATTCTCACCAGGGGACGTGAGTCCTGCTGAACAATAAGCTATGGGCTGTAATGGTGCCTGGACACACTGGGCTCCTTGTATGCAGACACTAGCAGGCAAGAACATGAACCATCATCTCGTTAGGAGTAGCTGACTCTGATCAGCAGGAGGAGGCATGGCTATTGTTACGCATTGGGTTCAAGGGATAACATATGGCACTCAGGTGACCAATTTTGGTGCCTCTTGGTACTCCCTTACCCAATTAGACTGTGATGGACAAGTGTACCAACCCTAGTCTGATCAGCATACGGTTACGAAGGACTCAGACTATAAGGAACGAAGGTTTGATTAAGGTTTGAGTGAAACCACCAGGTAAGCCACTGAGACCAGAGAGACAAAAGCCAAGGGGTTATAAGGATAGTGGAAGACGGAGAGAGTGGGTACCAGTTGTCACTCTGAAATCAACTGCAGTGACAGGGGTGTTAAGCCATTTTCCTAGCCTCCCTCTTCTAAGTTTCCTCTCAGATAGAGAGGCCCACCAGAGCCCTAGAGGAGCTGCCATTGATCATGGATGGAAAATTGGATCTACACATTGCATGGAGTGGACCGTGGCAGACACTAAGATGCAAAACTCAGACCCACCCTCAGAAAAGGGATGATTTCCAGCTACAAGGTGTACGGTTAGCTGACAGCTTCCAACTGTTGGCTCCTTTAGCATCTATATCAGTTCAAGCTGAGGTTATGTTCTTGAAGCATTCCCATATCAATGATTGAGAAAAGTATTGATAAAGGGCCCTGGCCATTTCTGGCCAAGGTAGGACTCGTCTAATGGAAAATCTGTGCTCCAGAGCATCCTATTGGGCTGACTGATTCAGGTCTGTAGCATGGTCTGATGGTCCATCTCACTCAACCCTACTTCTTCCCCATTCTTTCACAGGTGTTACTCCCCAACAAACTTTCTGCACTCCCAACTCCACCTTAGCATCTGCTTCCTGGACAACAGAATCTGTGACATTGATGTCTCTGATAAATTTACAAGCCCTGTACAACTGTTTTGCTTCACTGTATGAACTACCATGGAGTCCAGATAGTTCTGTAATACAGTTGTTTCTACCACTTATCCACTGAGTGAATAATGTCTAACCTCCTAGATCTAGCTCATTAAGGTGATTACATCTAAGGCTATATTTACATTCTCCCTGAAAATGGTAATGTTGTCCATAACAGGATCCTCGAAATGCATGAGGTAATGGAAAAATGAAATTCAGATTTAAAGCAAACAAAATTTTAACACAACCAAGACAGTTCCTATTGTCCTAGTTGTATTCCCTAACAATGGAATAAAGCTTACATCTGCCCTCAAATGTATCAAATATTTCGGAAAACATTTTTCTCTTTAGTCTGTATTATTTGACGTCTGCTTCCCAGAGTCTCGTTTTTATTTATTTAACACCTTAATTGTATTACTTAAGTGACTAAGAAGCATTCAGGAATGCAAAGTCAGAATGATCTAATGAACTGAAATTGCATTGTCTTTTTTTTTTTTTTTTTTTTTTAACAGATCTAGATCCTGCAGATCATAATAGAAAAGCTGTCTCCTCTATTTTTAAAGTAATATTTATATTCTTTACAAGGCTCTCTCTTGAATTTTAAGGAGGAACAGTAGCGTGACTGCCTCATCCTTTCCAATAACAAAACCTTTGATAAAGGCTCCTGGAACATTAAATTATTGTTTTTCCTCAATAAATGCCTACTTTAAGTTCACTTGGAACATCATGCCTCCTTGATAAAAGTCTGAGTTGGAACTGAGTGATCTCTCTCACCTTTGGCTATCTGCTGAAACCAGTTTTAGGGCTCTAGAATGTCCCGAGGTTAAAAAACAAATCATCAGTCTTCTTGGGTCACATTACTTGTTCATTTATTATTGTGAGTAACACCCTTCCTGTGTCCAATATGGCATTTCAGAGGAGAACGGGGGACAACAGATACGTCCCAACCACAATTTCTCAATTCTGGAAATGGTTTGAGGGCAAATTCCAGTCTGGATCTAGAGCTATCAGCCACATCAGTGATTCTGTTACAGAGCCAATCAATTTAGTAAATGGATATTGCGGACATCTCATTTTAGTTTTTCAGTGAAAAGGAAGACTAACAATAAAGGTGTGTGCTGGGGAACTTTAGCAGTAAGCACTAC
This sequence comes from Chlorocebus sabaeus, assembly GCF_047675955.1. Lineage (NCBI taxonomy): Eukaryota > Metazoa > Chordata > Mammalia > Primates > Cercopithecidae > Chlorocebus > Chlorocebus sabaeus. The sequence continues at coordinate 117,309,233 of NC_132904.1, read as the reverse complement.
AGTACAGCCGTCGGTGCATGGGTTCTGCAACCAAACTGCTTGCCTTTGCATCCTGGTCTTGCCATTTACCAGCCATGTAACTTTTGGTATTACTTAACCTATCTGTGCATCAATTTCCTCACTAGTAAGAAAATGGAGATAAGAGTGTCAACCTCGTAGGGTTGTTGTAAAGACCAAATAGGAACTTCTTTTCCAGAGAAGAACTGAAAGAGAAATGTGACTTCAAAAGCCAACCTTGTTTTAAATGCATTCTAATAACTAGAGAAAGTCACAGTATTTTCCAGTCCAATAGTTATTGGATGTCTTGATACATGTCTACTTTGCAGGTACTCAGAGAAGCTCATACTAAATAGCAATTAAATAAAACGTAGCACAGAGGCTTAAATTACAGTTCTTTGAAATTTGAATAGCAGGCAGAAATAATCTTAAACAGGTCATGATACTTATGTATTTCTGAGGCATTGAAAGAGAAGTGAATGAACTCTGTCTCTTAAATACAGAAATAAAGTACAGTCCTTAGACTTTAATCCTTGGTGCAAGGTTAATTCATAACGGCTTACCAAGAAATTATTGATAAGCAAGCAAGGTTCAAATGTACAAAATTCTAATACATATAAAAAACTATTTTTCTAAGGAAAAAAGTAGCCCCTGAATAAGAACTGGCAAATTTTAATTTCAACAAATGAGATTTTTCAATCTTACTCATAAAAGGTGATGCCAAATATCTTAAGACAGGGTTTATCCTCAAAGGATAAAAAAGCAGTATAAAGAGCATGTCAGAAGCATAAGATTTTGCTAACAGAAAAGCAATAACACGTCTCTTATGAATCTTTGTTTTCTAGTTTTCAACTCTGGCAAAATTCCAATTAAATTTGTCAAAATGGTCAGACTTTTACTAGTTTGGGCCAATCCTCCAGAGAACTCAACCACAGAACCAATGAATATTTTTAGCTATATAAAAATAAACATATACCTTGACCCCACACTCCAGAAAAAAAATCAGAACACAAAGAGAAAATGGACTTGAATTTTAATTTTTTAAAGATTATCTATATATATATTAATAAAAAATGCAAAGAATAGACCTTCATGTTTAAATTATATTCTAAAATAAAATATATATATATATATATATATATATTTCCATTAACTGCAGGAGACAACTGGCAAGTAAAGAGCCTGAGAGAGTCCAGTCCCTCTCCACCACTACAATGGACATATATTTCAAGGAAGCACCTATGAAAAATAGTAGAGTGTTCACAACACATCTGGTAACACAGATAGCTTCTGGGTGTTCTTGAAAGCAGTTTGTTTGCATTTTCAATTTGACATGAAATGAAGGGAAAAATCAAATTCATAAACAGAAATGACATTACTTAGAACAATCTAGTATTCTGTATTCATGTTTTACATGCCCTAGAGCCTAGTATTTTCATGCAGCAAGCTACACTCACATGTGCGTTAGTAACAGCTATCAGCTGCACGCCTCAAATGGTGATCAGCTCGTAGTGCAAGTGCTCTCTGCTCCTACCACTGCTGGTTGAGCAACACAGCTGGAACATCTGGTTAGAACTGAATTTTCCTTTCTTTAAAAATAAGTGAAATTTTTAAAAACACTGTAGCATTCAGCCCTGTTACATGTAGCTCAAGTTACATTTTGGCCTTAATATTAACTGAAAGGTCTTAATAACAAGGGGCTTATACTATCTGCTGCTTTCTTACGTATTTATGGCAATGGTGGCAAAAGGTTGCAAAAACTTAATAATAAAAAGATATATGACTGGATTTTTTCCTTTAAAGCAATCTAGGATATTTCAACAATTCAAATTCAAAAATTGATTTCTACAATGGCTTCAGCAGCCATTCACCCACATGTAGAAAAGATCCCTTGGCTTTGATTTGGTTTTCTTTATTACTCTTTTCCTTTTTCATAACTGGAAATAATTCCTATTTTAGAAAAGATATGTTCTATACATTGTGCCTGCGGCAACATATCAGTAATACTGGCTATGACAGCATTTTGCCTCATAATGTCAACAATATGCTCTCACTGAATCTGGGCAAAGTCAGTATTAAAATACAGATAAGCTGCAGATAATCAATTAAGCATAACATGTAAACTCAAAGGTCCATGGTCTCTTCTCTCCTTCTTTTAGTCCTGTTATAAAAACAATTTTGGTTACAAGTGTCTACACAGCACCAATTTTATTTCAAAAGCAGCATCTTTACTCAGCCACCCAAATGAATCTATAAGTACACATGCTCAAATAGCTTTTTGCATTAACTTCTGTCCTGTAACTCTAAAAGACCAGTAATTGTATTACATTTTTCTCTTAATCAAAAATTATTCAGCAATTATTAAAACCATCAATTACAATGCCGTAAAAATACCCATATTCGCTGAATTAAATGAGAAGCTCCCTTTACATGCAACTGTATAATAAAAGAATTATGCCCGCAGTTGATAAACACTGTGTTCTGTAATAACAGAAGAAACAGGTCTCTAATAGTAAAAAAGCATTTCATAAAACTTTGCCATATATAAAATATCTTATTAATTGTGACCATTCCACTTATGATTAAAGCATAACATAAGTGTTTGTTCTGCCTTCTGCTGTGGGACAGTCCAGGGTCATACAACTTCAAAAAATAAGAATGCATCTGTTTCCCAGGCGGACAAAAGCTTGGGGCTCAATTACACTGTTTCTCTCTCAAACTCGTCTGCACTCATGCGTACATACACAAAGCACCTACAGTTTCAATCTCCATGACACTGTTGCCATACTTTTTTCCTACCAAAAGTCTGTCAGGAAAATGTGTTTGCAAAATAATTATTCTTGTCTATACCCAGCCTGGATCTCCATTGCTCATTTTTATGATTTTGAAAGATAATGTCTGTAGCAGAAGGAGAATAGGCCTTATTCATCTTTCTCAAACCCTTTGGTTTCCACCTTTAATGTTACACTGAATGTAGATTTGACTCAGTAGGCCTGGGTCAAAGGCTTTACAGATAGCAAACCTGAAGTGCATTAAGAGAATAAACATCTGCCACATGGCACAGGAAAATTTAAAAAGTAGCATTAATAAACACAACTCCTCATACATGAAGATTTTACAAGAGTCACCTAAAAATTTCATAAAAAAATTAAATTTGTAGGAGGGGTGGAATTATGTAACAAAGGTCAAAAGGTCAAATGCAATCAGATAATTGCATTCTTTGAAAAATACTTCACTTACACACTTGTATTTCTCAAGCTTCCCATCCATAAACATGGTGGACCGAGAAAAATGAAGGAATTACATCTGATTAACAAAGGAATAGAAGAACAAACAAAAAGATTTCCAAGTAGGTAAGGAACTAGCTTTTACAGAAAAGTGCTTTAAATGTGCTTCTGCAAAAAATATGACTTGGAGGCAATTGTAAAGTTTTGACACTTATACTTTACTCATAGATTGGGCAGTTATACTTCTATGAGGCAACTAAATTGAAATGTAAAACAAAAGAATTGTTAAATTATTACATCACAAAGCCCCAGGGAAAACCTGGGCATAAAAGCTCCCTTTGATTAATGTTTCCCACTTTTAATGCAAAGTGCAAGAGCAAGGTCTTCGAATGGATGACACAGGTGGGAAAGTCATAAGCTCTTCCCCCACATTCCCCACACACACCATAGTTTGTGAGCTAGTTCTCAACTCTCCTGGTGCATGTATCCAGGACTCTATTGAATTATTTATAAAGTCAGGCCTCAGTTCCCAATAGTTTAAAGTAATGAAAAAGAAAGACATGAGAAAATACATTCAATAAGCAAAAACAAAAGAACTCTAGAATCTGACATATTTCATGTTATGAAAATAATGGCTGACATAACGTACAAGGGACATTAAAAGTGAGTCAGTAACATACAAAGAGATCAGACTGTTCTGCCGGTGCTTCCAGAATAACTGCAAGTTTTCCTGGAGTTTTCACTCTACATCTATTCTTCTTCGAGGTTCTAACAGAGTTATAGCTTCTTACTGCGTACCTGAGATTAGAATCAGGTTGAAAAATGCTTAAAACACTTTCAATTATTTCAAAAGGGAGAAATGAGAAAAAAACATCACCCAGGTTGAGAAGTAAGAATTATGAACAGAACAAAACTATTAGGTAAACCACACATCAAAATGAAAAAAAATGGAACTGAACCAAAAAAGCCAAGGAGGGAGGGTAGCGGAAGGAAGAACGGGGGGAGAGAAGTTCTGGCCCTTCCTGTGAAGATTCCTTGTCCCCTCATTTAAATTTTCTAGGAGACCCTTCTAAGAGGCTACACTGTTCATGTTATCTTCACAAGTGTACCCAACAATAATGATAATCAGGTGGCAGGCAAATCCCAGTGAACACAGTAAGAAGTCGGTGATTTCTTTGTCATCTTTCCTTACAGATGGCACATACACTGGAAATGTGGCCAATTCCACTGGCTGAGCCAAGTAAATCTGTGGTAGAAAATACCAAAAATGACCCCCTACCCACTCCAGGGCGGAAAAAATACAAAATCCCTCCCAAACCTAAACAGAACAAAACAAAACAAAAACAACCTTCTCCCTCCTAAAGAAAACCACATTAAAAACAAATGCCCTGCAACAAGTCCTTATGTGTACGTTTTCACAAGGCTGGTAGAGGTTATTTTGTTTTGGATTCCACGTAAATTTTATCTCCATCCCTAATGCCAAAAGAATGCAATGCCCGAGAGCTGTACTTCATTTCCTCTGGGCCAAAGGGTGCTTCATGGTCAAAATAGTAGAGAAGCATGTTGCTTGTGGGTAACTGTACCAGAGTTTTTAACTGTTTCTTTAGTTCTGCAACTGTTTGGTCCAGACGAATGCTCATTTCTTCCACCTGATCGTTAAAGTGGACTTCTACTTTAGCACTGCTCTGGGGTCTTAGGTCCACTTCTGCCAAAGGCTCCAACTTCCCATATTTTGTGATCAGTTCATGATACCTAGAAGGATTAAAAACAACAACACTGTCAGCTTAAACTACTAGCACATGTACTGTGGACTTCTTCCCAACTACAGATAAACAGTATTACTAGGCTCAAAATCTTTAAAAAATCTTACTCTATGCATTCTGTGACCTAATATGAGTGCCCGAGGGAGGCCACTGTAAAACCGGGGAATCGTTTTTCCTGAAGATGGTCACATGCCTACTGTTAATCAATGATTACATAAGAATAGGCTTAGGAAAAAATGGAACCTAGAAAAGTAGACACTATAAAGATGATAGAAGTCCAATCTCTCTGTAGAACTTGCTTTCTTGGGTGTCATCACCAAGAAGTGCAGATATCTAGTCATGTATCTCTTGGGAATAGATGGAAAGACGGAAGGAGGCCAGCAGTTTCTGAGGCCTGGAGAAGCCATAACTTAAAAGAAAAACATGTAGCTGTATGTTAGCAATTAACCTAACTCTTTCAGAGATGCCTTGTTTGAATGTTCCAATCTAATTTCAGGTGTAATACATAGAATTTATGGAAGAATCAAGAATACATTCTTGGAAAAAAGTGGTAAATAAGGGATACACGTTTCTTGATCAAGGAAGGAATACAGAGCAAAAGACACCAAGAGGACAGTGAATTACAGAGATGAGAATAGGGCCCACAAAGGTCACGTTTCCCATAGAGAAAATTTTGTCTGCACTGCCAGCCCTGGAGGATCTAGATCCGATTTTATCAAGGACACTTACAAGTTTCCTACATATCAGAAAGGGAAAAAATGCTGAAAAAAATTAATATTAGTTTTATTAAAACCAAGATACAGTGAAGTCACTTTAATTAAGGATCAGAATACAAGTCACACAAAATTATCCCCCTACCTCCTCCACACCACTTTCAGCTTTAACTCAGTTAAAATCAATGTTATAATAAGGTTTGTGGGTACATTAAACATACAGTAAGACCACTGTGGCCAGGAGTGGTGGCTCGCACCTGGAATTCTAGCACCTTGGGAAGCCCAAGGAGAAGAATCACTTGAGCCCAGGAGTTTGACCAGCATGGACAACATAGCGAGACCCCATCTCTTAAAAGAAAAAAAAAAAGATTGCTGTGCTTAGAGATGGAAGTAATCATTTCCAATAAGTGGAATAACAGGGAACGCTAAAAATAGCCCTGGCTCTGTCTTCAGGGTCTTGACTCCATTTTATAATTAGCTGTGTGACTTGGCAACTCACTGTCTTTTTGGATCTCAGTTTCCTCATTAGTAAAATTAGGAATAATTTCTGCCCTTCCTACTGTATAAGACAGTCATAATAACTAAATAAAATATCAAACGAGTAAACACTTTGTAAATTCTATGTTCATAAACAAATAAAAATATTTACATTATATTACTGCTACTCTGAAGCTTATTTTAAAGCACATACACCCATTAAAACATGTAAGATTGCTGGACACGGTGGCTCACACCTGTAATCCCAGCACTTTGGGAGGCTGAGGCAGGTGAATCACGAGGTCAGGAGTTCGAGACCAGCCTTGTCAACATGGTGAAACCCTGTCTCTACTAAAAATGCAAAAAATTAGCCAGGCGTGGTGGTGCGCATCTGTAGTCCCAGCTACTCAGGAGGCTGAGGCAGAAGAATCGCTTGAACCGGGAGGTGGAGGTTGCAGTGAGCTGGGATTGTGTCACTGTACTCCAGCCTGGGTGACAGAGTGAGACTCTGTCTCAGAAAAAAAAAAAAGGAAATATATAGATATAGATATAGATATAGACATATGAATGATTGAAATCTACTTAGGTGGGACTTCAGGATGTCAGGATTTTAGCAAAGGCAAACAAAACAAAACAAAGCAAAACAAACAAACACAAAGCTGCCAGGACTTGAAATTTTCCAAGGCTCTAAACTGAAAAGGTAAGATGATTCAAAGTCTAGGAGTATCTTTTCCCCACCCCATATCCTAGTATATGCCTTCAAATAACTGAAACTAGGTTATGAAAATTTAACAAAATCTCAGAAAAGACAGCAGAACCCAGTGGTCAAATAAGAACTGAACCCAAGTCTAGAGATGTTTTACCTTCAGACTATAGAAAAGTAAAATTGTAATACCCTAGCTCTCATATTTTGCCTAGGAGTAACAAAAGAAACAATGTCAAAGTGTTCAAAGAGAATTTACTCACACTACATTTCAGCAAAGAGATGACATGAAGAGAAGTGACCACTTCAAGCACAAGCAAGATGATGAGACACAAAATAGCAACAGAGCACATACCACAGCAAAAAGAATAAAGGAGAGGAACACATAATAAGTAAAAGACAGAGGCAGAACTCAATCTGAAAGAAAACACAACTGAAGAAAAAGAAAACACTCCACAAAACTCAAAAGTCTAGAAATTACTAAGTACTTCAATATAAAACCAGCACTCAAAGATAAATGATAAACTGTAGAATGAGATGAAAATGGAGACTGCAGAGCTAAAGAAACAAACTGAAGAGCAAAATAAATGAATTAGAAAGAATGGCCCCAAAATATTATACCTAACCTAGTGCTTTGGTTTGAATGTGCTCCCGCTCACCAAGCTCATGTGCTGGAAACTTAATACCCAGTGCAACAGTGTTGACAGGGGGCACCTTTTAGAGGCGACTAGGTCACAAGGGCTTCATGAATAGATTAATGGTGTTACAGAGGGAGTCGGCTAGTTATCCTGGCAAAAGTGAGTTCAGCCCTCTCTTGCTCTCTTGTCCTTCCTCCTTCCATCATGGATAATACAGTAGGAAAGCCATAGCCAGATGCTGGCACCCTGATACTGGATTTTCTAGCCTGCAGAACTGAGAAATAAATTTAGTTTCTTTATAAATTACCAAGTCTCTGGTATTGTTATAGCAACACAAAATGAACTAAGGCACCACGTTTTTTTTTTTTTCAGAAATAAATTTAATAAGCAGATATTCTAAAATGAGAAATAACTTAAGAAATAGAGCACCATGAGTCCTTCTGGCAAAAAACAAAAACAAAACCCCACTACTCAACACTGAGATTAAAGAACTAGGGATAAGCCCTGAATCTATTTAAATATAAAACTAAAACACAGTAACAACTGTATACTCCTAGACTCATTCATACTTGACATTATAGCCAACTGAAGTAATCTCAACCATAAACATATTTTTACACAAAATTATGACCTACATTCAGAAATTAGCCTATCTTCCATAAATGGGCAAGTACATCTAAAAATTAAATGACCTACTCTGAAGTCTTAGTTTTCTCAAAATCAACATGTTCAAAAACAACTGCCACTCCCCAACTGTGTTCTCTTCTAGTCTTTCATATCTCAGTAAGTGGCACTGGAAACTATCTAATTATCCTAGCCAGAAAGTGGACAGTCATTCTTATTTATTTCTCTCCCATCTCTTCTCTACTTCTCTCATTCAATCAATTACCACATCCCACTCATCTTCCTACATATCCCATGAATCTATCTGCATTTCTCTTGTTCACTCACCTTACAAATTCAGGCCACTATAATTAATAACCTAGATTGCTACAATTTTTTGTGGCTGCATAAACTAGATGAGCTTTCTCAACATCTGTTTCACCCTCCTCCTGGTAGGCCTTCCTGTATTTCAAAGATGGAAAAGCTGAAAAATACATTTCCCCTACTCTGTTGCCAATGAGATTTAGCTTCTATCAATCACAGCCCTGGAGAGAGGCAGTAGATCTAGTAGATATAGTGTGGAAACAGTTTGGGTAGAGGCTTCCAAATGACTAGATCACACAGTTCAAGCAGTCTGTTTCTAGAGTCAACGACCCCAGCAGCAGCTTGCTGATCTCCAGATCACAGTTAAAGTGATGTGATCAGCACCAGGGACAGCAGCTTGTGAATTTTCCCTTTACTTGATGCCTTACAAAGGTGAGCAGTGCCCTTGGTGGGCCAGTTCCATGGTACTACTCTAGAGTCAATCCTAGAGAGGAGGCCTAAGTCTGCTCCTCCAGCCCTTCCACAGATTTTGTAAGCACTTTATTCACTGTCTGAAATCCCTTTCTTCTTAAAAAAGCTAATGGCTGTCCATGATCTTAGGGTGGCCCAAGACAATCCTTGTCTTTATGATAGCCACAGGGTATGTTATAAAGCACAAATTGTATCCCATCACTCCTCAACTTAAAATCACATAATACCCACCAAAATAAAGTCCTAACTCTTCAACATGATTGTGGTAGGCAGAATTTTGGCTCCCATATCTGGGTAGGCCTAATCTAATCATATGAGCCTTCAAAAACAGAGTTTCCAACTAGTAGCAAAAGAGGAAGTCAGAGACAGTCAAAGCACCAGAATTTGACACACTATTGCTGGTTTGAAGATGGCACACAGGGAAAGTGTAAGAAAGAAGAGAATTCTGACACCATTCTGACTGTACCTGCAAAGAGATTCTCCTCCAGAGCCTCTGATATAGAAAACAGCCCTGCTGACATATTGATTTTGGCCTTGTGAGACCCTAAGCAGAGAACTCAGCTGAGTCACACTGTGCCCAGACTTCTGTCCCACGGGACCGTGAAATACTAAGTAGGTATTGCTTTAAGCCATTATGTTTATAGTAATTTATTATAGCAGCAATAGAAAACGAATACAGTGAGCATAAAAAGCCCTTCATGATCTGGTTCCCTCATAACTTTCCAACCTTATTTTGTGTCATCACCATTACCATTTTCTGCACCTTCCTTTCCACTTGTTAAAATCTTAAAATCAATGTTTATTTATTAATTTACAGGTAAGGCCAGCAGACTTTTATAGATGGGTTAGGCTTTGGATGTGGGCTTTGAGAAATATTCACTATTAAATAAAAAAGAAGCAAGAGTACTAGAGTTGTGATTCACTATACATACTGAATATGTTCCCTTAAAAACTACATAAATAAAAATCATGGTTTCAAGATAATCTGTTTTCTCCCAATTTTCTTATTTTCCACTTATCTTTAAGCAGGAAAAATTAGTAAATATAAGAAATCATGATTTTACAAAATGTCCAGTAAATTTCAGAAAGCAATTCTGTCCTAGTCTTTCAACTTATATATTTTCTCATTATCCAAAAGTCCATCCAAACTGAACTATACTGCATGCATTGTACGCCTGAGCTTTTCTTAGCATGAGTTCCAATGTCTTCCTGAAGTATACTCTGAAGAGGTAGATGGTTTCTGCTGACTAAGCATTCTCTGAAATTAATGACTTTGATTTATATTCTACCAGTCAGTATCTTCATCTGACTATTAACAAGTATTTAATATTCATAAGCCCCACTTCTGAAGTGGGCAAAATGTAAATAAATCTACTTTGGAAAATATTACTGATAAGGATGTATTACAATCATCAAATGCTAAAATGTAAAGTATGCCATGTTCAGAAGTTCTCTGGTGCATTCCACCATGACTTTCTAACAGAAAATGGCCAATCACAAGTAAAACAAAATTTACTACAAACAGCATCAAGGCTAGCATAACCACGTGGGCAACTGAGAGTGATAAATGGAAACCAAATGCTAGCTGCAACCCTGCGAAGAATACCACCCACAGGCAAACTGGTGTGTTTTTTCCCTTCTTATTAAATAAAAACACCCACTGAGAGAAAAGCTTCTTTCAACTTTAGGGGTCTTTGAATCATAAGCAGTTAGAAATCAGGCTACCAGCAGAGTGGGGTTGAAGGTGATACTAACAAAGAAAGCAAGAGAGAATGAAGCCATCTGCGGTGGAACCAGGCTAGCTCTACTCCCAGTGCAAATAAGCAAAACTTCATACACTCAGGTCCTGGTCCATGGCACACCTGTCTAATGTTACATAAGAGCAGATTTTAGTAGCACAGTGGTCATTTTTAGGAGAGGTATGCCTGTTTCTCCATCTTGCCAATCCTCACTCCTGATTCCCAAGACTTGGGGGCATTTCCTCAATCACAATTCAGTCATATATGACTCCAGAATAGGAAGATGTGGTACCCTATTTGAAAAAGACCACAGGTTCCTGCCATATGTCTTAGTCTGTGTTTCTATTATAAAACCTAAAAAAAATTAATTTGTTCTCATGTTTGATTAGCCTTATAAATGATCCTAAATAAACAGTATATATTTTACATAATTTTTAGGAAATTGTAAAATGAAACTCTGTCTAGAATCAGGGACTTTCCAATGGCAGAAAGCATTCAGATTTGGACATCAAATCTCCAAATTCACAATCTTTAGGAGCATCCTAGGGAAAAATAAGGGGATTTACATTTTCTGCAGGTGCCTACGCCACAATGGGATCATAAATATCCCAGAAGTACTCTATTTATCCCTTACAACTGTCTAGAGGTGTATTCATGGGTAGCTTTTGTGGTAGTCTCAAGTTAACAATTCTGTTAATCAATCATTCCTCAAATGCAGACAAATATTGAATCAACCGAAGTCTTTACTCTAGGTAATGCTGTATTACTTCAAAATAAATCCCTAATACATGCATCTCTTTTTTTAAGAAATATAACAAATAAAACATGAAAAATCCCAGATGGTTCACTTGTTTAAACCAAACCTTGAAGTTTAATTAACTATAAGAAAAATATGGCCAGGTGTGGTGGCTCACACCTGCAATCCCAGCACTTTCGGAGGTCGAGGTGGGTGGATTGCCTGAGGTCAGGAGTTTGTGACCAGTCCGGCCAACATGGTGAAACCCCACCTCTAGTAAAAATACAAAAAAATTAGCCAGACGTGGTGGTGTACGCCTGTAATCCCACCTACTCAGGAGGCTGAGGCAGGGGAATTGCTTGAACTGGGGAGGTGGAGGGTGTAGTGAGCCAAGATTGCACCACTGCACTCCAGCCTGGGTGACGGAGCCAAAAAAAAAAAAAAAAAAAAAAAATTATTGAGTTTGTTTCCCAAGGCATTGGGAGGGATTCAAAAGTACATTCAAAACATCTTCTGACTGCTGTTATCTAATGTCTCTTGCTATAGTATGCCTTCTCACTTTTGTGTGGCATCATATCCTGGGACATCAAAGAAACCTCCTTAACATTCTACAACTGGGACTTGACAACCTACTCAAGGTTTTCTCAAAGTCACCAACATTCCACTTATTTAAAACACATAAGCATCACATTTTACAGGTAGAAGGAATCTTAGAAACCATCTATTACATACTTTACAGATGTAAAAATTGAGACCCAGTTTGTTAACCCAAAGCCTCATAACTAGTGAAAGGAAAGGTGGAGATTAGAACTCAGGTGTTATTCTGAGACTATCACTGTTTTAGTTTCATCATCTTAGTGGTTTGTTGCAATAGTAAATATTGTTCTAGAAATTATTTTCTCATTCCTACATTTCAAATGTCCCCATTCAATCTCTCTTCAAGGGTTCTCATTTCTCTTATTATCACCTATACTTGGGTAGTTCTAAAAATTCACTCGTGAACTCTCTTTTCTTTTTATGAGTTCCACCACAGAGCTCATTCCACTTACCTGAAGCCATAGATGTTTCCCACTTGTCTTCCGCAAATATCTGCATTTCACCTACCTCCAGAATTATTTAATGTCACCTTTCACACATATAGCAAAGTATCTTGAAGTGAATTTAGTATTTTCCATTTAGTTTTTCAACAGAGCTTAAGTCATGGAACTACATTTGTTTCAACTCACTATTTCTTAAATTCAAGTGTTATCAAAAATCATCTAGTAATGGATAAATAGAATGTGATCTATTCATATGATAGAATACCATACAGCAGTTAAAAGAATGATTTTAATCCACATTTATCAACATGTTGCACTTTTGCTCCAGACGCAGAGTAAAAATTGATAAAATGTAAAAGGTTGAAATCCAAGAATGTATAGCCCAGGCTCAAAAATGATAAGCATCTCCATGGACCAGAAACTGAACAGAAATACAAGTCATAGAAGTAAAACTACAAGACCTCCAGGCTAGAAATCTACAGCAGCAGAAGCAGTAAGGAGTTCAGGTCACACAAGGCAAAGGAGACTGAATGTGCTTCATGGGAGGCAGGGGAACTAGAGCCAGGTTCCCTGCTTGAAGTAGGGGTAGAACTGGGTGCTGAGAGGCTGTGCATGAAATGAGGATGAAAAAAAGAAAACTTGTGCAGATCCACTGCCTAAGGCTACCTTTGTAGAGCAATGGTTCTAATAAGTAAAAGAATAAAAACGTAGCTCCACCATCAGGAATTGAATTAAATCACTTGGTGCTTAAGACTAGGAATACGCACTATCTCTGTAATTATTGCAGGACAGGTTCTCCAAATTCCATTATAAGAGCTGGTTCTGGACCAGGAGTTAGGTGAGCTGCTTAGAGGCAAAACCATTAGACAGGGAGAGGCAAGCTCCAGCAGAAAGACATAACAATCCAAAATGCATATGTATCTAAAAACAGATATGTACACAAGAAATAATGAAGCAAAAACTGGTAGAACAACAAATAAAAATAAACAAACCCATAATTATAATTGGAGAAATCAACACTCCTCTCAGTAATTGATAAAACCAGCAGAAAACTGTTAATGATATAAAATATCTGAAATATAAAACATGCCGACCAACAACATCAGAATACACATTTTTTTCTAGTGCATAGGAGATACTGACCAAGAAAGACCATATTCTAAACCGAAAATGTACCTCAAATATACCACAACAGACTTTAAAAGAATTGAAATAGTACAAAGTACATTCTCTAACTATAATGAAATTATACTAGAAATAATTAACAGAAAGATGAGGAAAATCCCTGGAAAGGAAAATATCTGGAAAATAAACAACATACTTGTAAATAACCCAGTGAGTCAAAGAGGAAGTCACAAGATAAATTAGAAAATATCTGAATTCAATGAAAATTCAAATATAACAAATCCCAATTACAGAATGTATCTAAAGCAGTGCTTAAAGGAAAATTTATAGAATTAAATATTATAATAGAGCAGTCTCAAATCAATGATCTATACTGAAAACACCATAAAAAGATGAGCAAATTAAATCCAAAGCAAGAAGAAGGAAGAAATAAAGATATGAGCAGGAATCAATGAAATGTAAAAATTAAAACAGAGAAAACTCATAAAACCCGAAGCTGGTTCTTTAAAAATGTTTGTAAATTTGATAAACCTGTAGCTGGACTGATTAAGAAAAGATGATGCCAATACTGGAACTATAAGAGGGAGTCTAAGTCACCACAGACCACAAAGACATTAAAGGCTTATGATAAGCAAATACTATGAAAAACTTTATGCTTAAATAAAACAATTATAATTCAATTCAACAATTATAATTAAATGGGTGAATTCATTCAAAAATACAAACTACTAAAGCTCACTCAAGAAGAAACAGATAACTTGAATCATGCTATATGTCCATTAAATAAATTTAATTCGTAGTTAAAACCTCCAGCAAAGAAAATACCAGACTCAGATGGCTCTGATAAATTCTACAAAATATTTTAGAAGAAAATAACACTGTTCTACACAAACTCTTCCAGAAAAAAAGGAAAGAACACTCAAAAATGAGGCCAGCACTACCCTGATATCAAAACAAGACAAAGACATTATAAGAAAATTATACAACAATATCCCTTATAAGCATAAACACAAAAATCCTTAACAAAATATTAGCAAATCAAATTCACCAACATATAAGAAAAGATAATACATCATAACAAGTGGGATTTATCTTGGGAATTCAAGGCTGGTTAAAAGTGCAATTAATATAATTCACTATATTGATACATCAAGAAAAATTGTATAGCCTTTTCAGTAGATGCAGAAGCAGCATTTGAATAAATTCAGTACCCATTCAGGATAAAAGCTCCAGCAAACCTGGAATAGAAGGAAATGTCCTTAATCAAATAAAGGTCATGAACAAAAAAACCTATAGCTAACATCACTTTTAGTGGTGTAATAAATGATTTTTTCCTAAACAGGGAAAAAGGCTAGGGTGTTTGCCATCACTACTCCTATTCCAATACTACACTGGAGGTCTAAGTCAGTGTAATAAGGTCCAAAAAACAACAAAAATGTAAAAAGTCATACTGGTTGGAAAAGAAGACATGCACTGTGCTAAGTAACAGACAATATGGCTGTCTACAAACAATTTATTAAAAATCTACTAGAATTAATAAATAAATTTAGCAAGGCCGTAGAATACAGAGCCAATTACAAATACCAACTGTAATTCTATGCCTAGCAGTGAACAACTTAATTTGAAATTTTAAAACAGTACTACTTATAACAGGACCAAGATACGTGAAATCTTTAAATAAAATGTAGCCAAATATGTACAGAATCCTTATGTGGAAAATACACAACACCAGTTTTTTAAAGAATACTTAAATAAATGGAAAGAGATACTGGGTTCATGGACAGGAAGAATCAATGTTATTAAGATGTAAATTCTGGCCAAATTCTTCTATAAATTCAACACAATCCTAACCAAAATCCCAGAAGAATGTTTCATAGACTTCAACAAGCATACCCTAATATTTATATGTAAGGCAAGGAATTAGAACAGCTTAAACCATATTGAAAAATGTCAAAGTTGAAGGACCCACACTACCTTAATTGAACAGTTACCACAAGGCTACAGTCATCAAGATGGTGTGGTACTGGCAAAAGGATAGAGACACGGGTCAATACACACAGAATACAGAAATACAGGCCACCTATCTGATTGGTTTATTTCTGACAAAGGTATAAAATAAGTTCAATAGAAAAAGGATAGTCTTACCAGTGAATTTTGCAGGAGTAACTGGAACCCATACGCCAAAACAAAACACTTAATCCATATCCTACACCGTATAGGAAAATGAACTATACCATATGACCTAGGTGTGTGGTAGGCTATACTAAGTTTATGTAAGTACACTTTATGATGTTCACATGACAAAACTGCCTAATGATGCATTTCTCAGAACGTATCCCTGCCATTAAGCAACACATGACTGTCCTTAGGTGTAAATCTAATAAAAGACGAATAGGACTTGTACGTTGAAAATTACAAAATTCTAGTGGAAGAAATCAGAGAAGGCCTAGACAGAGAGACATACTGTAATCATGCATTGGAAGGTCTCACATACTAAAAATATTAACCTTCCCCAAACTGATCTATAGGTTTAATAAAATTCTTGTTAAAACTTCAGCAAAGTTTTCTTGCAGACAGAGATAAAATTAGTCCAAAATTTATATGGAAAAGCAAAGGCCCTAAAATAGCTAAAAAAATCTTGAAGAATAAAGTGTGAGGAATCATTCAACATGAATTAAAGCTTACTATATAGTCACAGTAATCAAGAGATTGTGATACTGTTCACAAACATACAGATCAATGGAACATAAAAGAAAACCAGAAGTACACCAAAACAAATATACTTTTCTGATTTCTGAAAAAGGTAGAAAAGCAATGCAATGGGGAAAAGACAGCCTTTTCAATGGACAATGCTAAAGCAACTGGACAACTATAGGCAAAAAAAAGTGAACCACAACCTAAATCTGTTGGGAAAAGCTGAGTGTTGGGAGAAGCTGAGGCAGGGTTTACATGTCTGACATAATGTAAGTCTTGGAACATGTCCGGGATCCAGGGTCTAAAACCCCTTGTGGCCTTTGGAATACCAAGCTCTGTGCTAAAGGGTGGAAGGCTACCCTGATGCACCATAATCTAAGCCCAGGGCATAAAATCCCTCGTGGCTTGGATAGAATCCAGGGTTCGTGGATCCTTGCTCCTTGCTCCTTGCTCTCCCAGGATCGATTGTATCTTGAGTTAAAAGAACCTGCTCTCCATTATCTCAAGTAGCAGAGCAAATGCTAAACCATCACAGCTATAATCGTGTGCATGCCCTTTCAACAAGGTTGAAAAGCCACAGTATGAGAGAAGAAATAGCAATTCACACTAACAAAGAATCATAAAATGCTACTTTATATTTCAATGGAGATATAAAATATGAAAAACAGACATCAAGGATACAAATCAAATTTCTGCTAGTGGTTACTTTTGGAGTAAGAAGTAGGACTGAGATTAGTAGAAAAAAGGCACTCCAATTTTATGTATAATATTATTTCTTTTTAATGAAAAATAAACTCAAAGTAGAATAAAATATTAACTATCATCAGTTCTGAACAGCGTGAACATGAATGTTTTATTACTCTCAATAATTTTTAGTAGTGTTTTACTGACAAAAAGCAAACAAAAATGAAAAAGATAAAACTGGCCCCCTGCCCTGGCCAAAACAAAAGTTCAGACAGCGAAGACAATTTTCTCCAAGCCCATGATTTGGGAGGGCTGGCTCTCACTCTCTCTTTCCTTTGCAAGTATATCCAAATACTTGTATATAACTCCAATCAAGATTAGGAAGGTAGTCTGTCTTCTGCTGGGCTGGGAAAGTGGCAAGAAGTCAAAATAAAGTCCAAGGTAACTGGAATGACAAAGGCTGTAAGCAACAGGGAAAGCTAACATTTCAGAGGCTCTCCATGGTGCACCAAAGAAAATGCCCCTTTTGTTTCCCCTCAGACTCTCAGCTGAATGTGAGGAGTGCTGTGTCACGGCCCTTGTCAGAGGATGATGGAGCATGGCAATATGGAGAACCCCAGGAGACTCATGTCCAGTATAGAAATGTTCCTTCACAACAGCAGGTCCTCTGTTTGGAAGGAATATGAGGTAACGGACACAGCACACTAAGATTTCTCCAGCATCCAAGACAAAATAAGCCTTCATTGAGGTGGTGTCCAAATACAGGCTGCTGCCTGCTCTCACAATAACATGGAGATACAATCAGTTCTATTTAGAAAAGCCATTAGTCTGAAGCAGGGAAAAACATACTCTCCATATTTTAAAAAGCATACCACCAATGACAATCAAATCAGCATTTGAGGAATTCCTAATGTAATCCTTGCCATCATAAAGGATTTCCCAGGACATAAATTAGGGATTACTCGGGACAAACAGAAAATAAGGTACCAAAGAAAAGAAAAGGCAAAGAAAAGCTTCTAAGAAAACCTGTTTCTGGAGTTGCCACTGTCCCCAACAATGGTACTTCCTCTTTCCATCAAATAATTGTTCACTGGAGCTATTTTCTTATGACTCCTCCTTATGATAAGCAAAATTTTAAAGTCTGAAAAGGCACCCTAAATCAATGCATTTACTTCCTACCACTGTCCTCAAAAACAAAAACAAATCATTGAGTTCCCAAAGATACATGATATGTTGATTTCTAAAAGTTACATTTTTTTCTTTTTTTCTCTTTAAAATTAAAGAGGATGACTGTGTATTAGGTAAGCACTAAAGAAGCAATTTAGATTCAATTTCTCAGATTCAATCTCCCAGAGGAAATGGAGAGAGAAAGTAAACACAAAATGAAGGGAACACTGAAAAATATAAGCAATGTGGGCAGACATCTGATCAAGGGCAAGGCAAAAATAATAAACATGTACACTTTACTATGTGCCAGACCCACAAACATGGAGGTTTCTTTCTCTCTAAATGGTATTTCTATACCCTCAGAGAAATCAGGGCTATAAACACCAAACAACAAGTACAACTTCACGATGCGTTTTCTGAGGACCAGTTCAAATTCTAGAGTGAAATTCAGTCTTAATACACATAATCTCTCTAAAAAGACATAAGCAACCTCCATCACATATATCCTCCTTTACTACAGTCTTGATTATTAAGTTTCTGGGTCTTTCTCAGCTGCTGCCTTTTTTTTTTTTTTTTAATTATTATACTTTAAGTTCTAGGGTACATGTGCACAACATGCAAACATGTGCCATGTTGGTGTCTTGCACCCATTAACTCGTCATTTACATTAGGTATTTCTCCTAATGCTATCCCTCCCCACTCCCCCAATCCCATGACAGGCCCTGGTGTGTGATGTTCCCTTCCTGTGTCCAAGTGTTCTCATTGTTCAATTCCCACCTATGAATGAGAACATGCGGTGTTTGGTTTTCTGTCCTTGCAAAAGTTTGCTCAGAATGATGGTTTCCAGCTTCATCCATGTCCCTACAAAGAACATGAACTCACTTTTTTTACAGCTGCATAGTATTCCATGGTGTATATGTGCCACATTTTCTTAATCCAGTCTATCATTGATAGACATTTGGGTTGTTTCCAAGTCTTTACTACTGTGAATAGTGCTGCAATAAACATACATGTGCATGTGTCTTTATAACAGCATGATTTATAATCCTTTGGGTATATACCCAGTAATGGGATCACTGGGTCAAATGGTATTTCTAGTTCTAGATCCTTGAGGAATCGTCACATTGTCTTCTACAATGGTTGAACTAGTTTACAGTCCCACCAACAGTGTAAAAGTGTTCCTATTTCTCCACATCGTCTCCAGCACCTGTTGTTTCCTGACTTTTTAATGATCGCCATTCTAACTGGTGTGAGATGGTATCTCATTGTAGTTTTGATTTGCATTTCTCTGATGGCCAGTGATGAGCATTTTTTCATGTGTCTGTTGGCTGCATAAATGTCTTCTTTTGAGAAGTGTCTGTTCATATCCTTTGCCCACTTTTTGATGGGGTTGATTTTTTCTTGTAAATTTGTTTAGCTTCTTCTTCTATATACAAACCAAAATCTCTCCACTTAACTTCCCAACTTGAAACCTTTCAATGGTTTCCCACTGTCTATAAGAATAAGCCCTACTGTCTGAGCATAGCATACCAAAGTCTTTCATGGCCTGCCCTGTTTCCTGCCTTCCTCCCCAGCATAATATGTATCATTACTTCCCAGTTACTGACTACTTTTTTTTTTTTTCAGGCAGACTCTAGCTCTGTCGTTCAGGCTGGAGTGCAGTGGCACAATCTTGGCTCACTACAACCTCTGCCTCCCAGGTTCAAGTGATTATCCTGCCTCAGTCTCCCCAGTAGCTGAGACTACAGGCACACACCACCATGCCTGACTAATGTTTTGTATTTTTAGTAGAAATGGGGTTTCACCATGTTGGCCAGGCTGGTCTCGAACTCCTGACCTCAAGTGATCCATCCACCTTGGCCTCCCAAAGTGCTGGGACTATAGGCGTGAGCCGCCGTGCCCAGCTCCCACTTACTACTTTTCACTAGTCATATCAAACTGTTGTAATTCACTGCACATAAAGACATTTCATACCTCTGAGATGGCAAGGTACAAAACAGAGAAAGTCCCTACTCCTACAGAGCTTACAGTACCATGAGGGGAGACTGACAATATACAAGAAATGTAAGTCAGGTGTTAGTAAGTGACAAGAAAAATATGAACAAAAGGAGGCCAAGAGAATTATAGGAGACAGAGGTGTGCTATTTTAGACTGGGTGAGGAGAAAAGGAATCTCAGATTAGGTATCAGCGAGGGAGAGAATGAAGCAGGTAGCCTGGTGCATTCCAAACAGGGAACAAAGTGCAAAGGCCTGAGGAGGGAGTGTGCTTGATGTGTGTGAGGAAGAGTAAGGATAGTTTCTGTTTTTTGTCTGTTTTTTTTATTTGAGATGGAGTCTTGCTCTGTCACCCAGGTTGGAGTGCAGTGGTATGATCTCGGCTCACCACAACCTCTGCCTCCCGGGTTCAAGCGATTCTCCTGCCTCAGCCTCCCAAGTAGCTGGGAATATAGGTATGCACCACCATGCCCAGGTAATTATTTTTTTATTTTTAGTAGAGACGGGGGTCTCTCCATGGTGGTCAGGCTGGTCTCGAACTCCCAACCTCAGATGATCCGCCCACCTTGGCCTCCTTAAGTGCTGGGATTACAGGCATGAGCCACCGCGCCCGGCCTCTGTTGTTTCTTTAAAAATCAACTTGAGTTCTTACAAACAGGCTGCTATGAGATGCACAGGCCTTAAGGGAGCAAGGGTGGACTCAGGGAGACTGGTCAGTAGGCTACTCCAATAACACAAGTAAGATATGATGAAGGATTTGGACTAAAGTGATAGGAAGCAGTAGTCAGATTCTATATATAGTTTTTGAAAGAAGAAAAAAAGACTAGATGTGGGGTATGGGAGAAAAAAATCACGAATGACTCCAACGTTTCTTCCCTAAGCAACTGGAATAAATGAAAAAAGGAGAAAAACTGGCAGAGCAGTAGATATGGCACAGGGGACTAGAGGTGAGGGAGGCAGGGTAGGGGAAAAGGGAGGGTATCAAAATTTCAGTTTTGGATCTATTAGGTTTAAACATCCAGACAGAGATACTAAGTAGGCAGTTGGAAATCGCAGTCTGGAATTTAGGGGCAGATCACAGCTGGATGTATAAATCTGGCAGTTATTAGAATACAGAAAGCATTTAAAGCCTCAGGACTGGCTAAGTATAGGGGATGAGTACAGAAGAGAAGAGGTCCAAGGACTAAGTCCTGGGGTAACTCAAGTTTTAGAAGTTGGGAACATGAAGAGGGCCCAGCAAAGGAAATATATGTCTAGCTTAGCTTCTTGAGAGTAGACACTACTGTTTTTGTCTCTTTATCTCTAGCTTGGAACCCAGTGCCTCTTGGTCCTTAGTAGGTATTCAGTAAATAAATTAAACTGCCTTTGAAACCCAGCTAGAATCTAGAGTTATTTCCTAGAAGTTCTCCTGGTAAGGCATGAGAGTCTAATAACTGAAATATGACCAGTCCAGTAAGGACATCTTTCCAGCTACTGCAGCACACACTGAACTTATTCGGAAACAGCATACCACACTACTGCTACATAAGCCACTAAGAAACAAGGCCCAGATGAAGGCTTTAAAAGAAAAAAGTCTATTGATTGGAAAAGCAAACAGTATGATGGTCAAAGGCCAAGAATCAGAAAACAGAGACTTTTCCTTTTCTGTTGTTTCATAAAGTAAATAAACATGAGACATATGACTGATTGTTCAGTTTTTTGTTAGTCCATTATTGCCATAAGCAGCTAGACAGGCTAAACTTCCAGCTCTACCTATCAGTAGAAGGCAATAAAAAGGATAATTGGGCACCTATAAGAAATTATAAAGCTCTTAATAAGTATGTCTCCCTTCAGTCTCCTAAACATTTTACTCTTTTCATCATAAAAATTCAAATGATTCAGATTTTGCATTTCATCCTGGAATAGGGAAACAGATATGTGAATCTCTGGATCATCTTTAAAGTCTTCTATTGCCAAAATGACTAATACATAGAAACAGATATGTGTGAATAATCCAACTGACTCACAAAATAACTTTGCTGCCATAAAGGACATTCAGCTGATCATGTCGGCTCTTTATTCATAACCTCAAAGACATTTTGAGTAACTTTTCTTACTTTATGTCAAAGTTAATTAGAGCTATTTCATGTTTAACTGACACGAGAGGAAAATGAAAGGAAGAAGAAAAGCTCAGGGAAGTGAACTAGGAAGGCTGTAGTGGAAGTTAGAATTTACAGGAAAATTGAGTTGAACACTGATTTCTTAAAAAATTTCATGAAATGAAAAGGAATGTTTTCTCCAAATAAATGGATACCTCCATCCTACCTGGAAACTAAAGTTCAATTTTATATGAGACACTGAATGATGTAGAGGGTCAAATTCCACCTTTTACTAACTATACACAGTACTATGTGCTATTCACTGACATTTTACAGAGAGATTACGGATATAATTTGGAAGAGAAAGAGATAAGTATAATACTAATACTCTGTATATATATAGCTATTTCATAACAAATACATACTTCATAACAAATGCATTTTAATGCAACTCCTCTGCTGTTATTCGCCACTCACTCTGGCCATCAGCATGAATACTATTATAGTTCCTTTTTAAAAGCCTAATAGTTCCCGGTATACTGCAAGGGCTCAAAAGACATTTGCTGTGTGAATGGGTAATTCCACAGGGGACTTGTATGAACAACTACTAAGGAACTGGTACTATAGTAGATATATGCCAACTTTGGCTGTCCAGCATCTGAATGCCCTTCTGATTGTTAGAAAACCAAAGATAGGTGAGACGCTGGAACCACTTCCTACTATACAAACTGAAGAGTAGTAGATATTCTCTTTCTCCATTCCTTGGAAGCTAGAACACGGGAAGCTGATATAAGACTGTCTAACTGTAACTGGGATTTTAAAGCTTCAGGAGTAATGCAAGGACACAAGGTCTAACAGAGATTATTCACAAGAGATACAGAAAAGCAAAGAAGTCGAAAGCATGGCTTTAAGTGTCTGAGGGCAATGAAAAAAAGCTCAGGGAAGCGAACTAGTAAAATGACTAATGATGTAAAATGACCAGTGTCAGAAGCATGTTGTTTGTATAGTGAGATACAGAAAGCTTGGCTGTACCTTGCTTCCCATCAATCCTGCTCAAACTTGAAATTTTCTGATCTTTTCTATTCTGTAGGCCACACAATATTCATTATTCTTTTACTAAATTCCTCTTCTACTTTGGTTGGCCAGAATTGATTTCTGTTGTTTGTACTAAGAAATTGGTACCAAAGAGTGGATTACAGGCAATAGTTCCTCAGGTAAGTAAGCACAATTTAGGATTGGTTTCTGGTCTAGAAGAGGCCAGTAAATATCCTATTAGTGTTAAAGGGATTCTGTAAGTCCTTGACATGGAGTAATGAAATAATTATCACCTGTGGTCACATGGACTGCTTTAGAGAGTGCTGTACTGTGCTGGTGATTTAGAGAGTGCTGTTGAGAATAGAACAATATGCGGGGCATGAAGAATTCAAAACTCTGAGGTAGAGCATCTGCTGTTCTAAGAATACAAAATAGCTTAAATAAAGAAAATGTTAAGGTCAAATCTCCATAAACTAGGCTTTAGGCACAGACTGAAATGCAGGTACTGTTAAGAAAATGATCTTTTTTCTCTTACAAAAATAGAGCTGATATAACCAGAAAAACAAATGCACAGGGTTTGATGCTCTAGGTTGCTGAATTACAAGTCACTTAAATTTGCATACATATTGATACTATTACATATACAATGGAGAATTGATTAGAAAACAAAAAGAAGGAGAATTGGAATGGAGGTATACAGGAGGATTCTGACATGAGTAAGAGTATCCTAAATCTCTAATTCTCACTTAGGCCCCCCTTGCTAACTGGGTAGCCCCTCCTCCCCTGTCAAATGAAACTGATCTTTTCTTGCTTACAAAGGCAGTAAAATCCCCCTGCCTGAGAGAATTTTCTTCCAAGAATAAACTTATTCCTCATTCACTGTGCTCTACTAGCTCAGATAACAGCATGCTCAGTAGGGTTAATTACAAAACACCAAAAGAATTGCAAGGCTTTAGTTATTTATATGGAAAAACACATAGAAAATAAGTATGTGCCAGGCGCGTTGGCTCACACCTGTAATCCCAGCACTTTGGGAGGCTGAGGCGGGCGGATCACGAGGTCAGGAGATCGAGACCATCCTGGCTAACATGGCGAAACCCCGTCTCTACTAAAAATACAAAAAAATTAGCCAGGCGTTGTGACGGGCGCCTGTAGTACCAGCTACTCGGGAGGTTGAGGCAGGAGAATGGAGTGAACCCGGGAGGCAGAGCTTGCAGTGAGCCAAGAACGTGCCACTGCACTCCAGCCTGGGTGACAGAGCAAGACTTCGCCACAAAAAAAAAAAAAAAAAAAAAAAAGAAAAAAGAAAGAAAATAAGTATGATAATGGAGATTATTATTATTATTGTGTCACTCATGTCCTACCTCTTCTCCATTACAAATCCTAAAAGGACCCAGAAGACATTTCCTACTCTAAGACCTTGAAAATATATTAGGAAGTAGAGCACCCATACATCTGAAAACACTTTATAGGTCAGGGATGCAGATAAGAGACACTGAAATCAGGTTGCCCATTTCAATGTAATGAAGGATGGGAGAAACCAAGCAGTGGCATTGAACCACTAGTGCATGGGGAAGTAGGTATAATTACATAAATAGCAAGGCCAGAACAGCAAGTAAAATAGTCCGAATGCATGAATCTTTTGCAATAGCTAATTGGTCATGGAGTCTTTAGGATTAGAATAAACAGGTGGTCTATGAATCCGTTTCAACAAAAGCACTGAAGCAAAAGCAACACCACTTCCCTAAAGGAAATAGAAAGACACTGTCACCACTAAGAACTGGATGATGATTCCTTATCATATTCCCATTTAACTCTTTAGTAAGTATGCATCTTGAAGAACAAAAGTGATACCAGTTGTTCTTTGTCAGAGCAGACAGGTCTGCAAACTCAAGGGTAAATGTGAAAAACACAATACAGCTCATGATTACATCCAGTGACTACCTTGCAAAACTCTTATTTCATATTTCTAGGTTTAGCAGCTTTAGAACCCGAGAGGCATGTCTGGACTAGTGCTACAACAATTATTCCAACTGGAAGCTGAGACTTCCAAGTACTGAATTTAAGTTCTACAAATTACTAGGAAAAGTCATCCCTTACCCACAATCCCCACTTAAAAATCAGCTTGTCGGCTAAGATAAGTAATCTTGACTGTCAAAAATGCAAGAGGGGTAATATACGAGTGTGGATGGAACCCTGGTGGTATCTGCTGGTATTACCAGGCCTAGTGGTAAAAAGTAATCTAAGACTACTAAAACCCAATACAAGTAAAACTACCAAGAGTGTAGATTTTACCAGAAAAGACTGAGATCCACCCCTCTCCCCCAACAAAGAAGTACAGAACACTGTCCAACAAAGTTATCTGCAGGCAAAGTTAGTTGCAAGCAAAGAAACAAAGGCAAATAATGGAAGAGGGAAGTTGTAAATACCAATTATAGCCCCAGTGTAGAAAAATGAGAGCATCAGTCCACATGTATATTTTGTTCTTTCCTGTTTCATGTAATTGTTTGTGAACTTTAACTTTCCTTTTCTTTCTTCTCTATTTTTCCCATTATTCTGTAAACAGTATATACCAGGGTAGTTAAGTTTACAACTGAATCAACAGATTTAAAGATATGGAAATAAAGGATAAATGAATACCACCCAAAGATCCAAGACTGGGAACTAGATGCAGCAATTCATAAGACTTAGGTTATGTCATTTAAGGAGAGAGAAATGTATTTTCATTTGTGCAAGGAATGCATTAGGGCAGATAATAATAATTTTTAAAAATGTAATAATTTTTAAAAATGGGGAAAATGTATGTGTAGATATCAAAGAGTCCTAATAGAAGACAGTAATACACACTATTTGTTTTTCTGAATTGTTCCTATTTGAGGGAAAGTCCCAAGATCAGAGGAAACAAGATTTTACACCACCTGCAGAAGCTAAAATGGAGCAGATAATCCACCTCCCTATATCTTGAGATGGGGTGTGAGTACGTGTCCTAAACATAGCCAGTTGGTCCCATGCAGATTTTTGATTCTTGGGGAATGAAGTAAAGGTGTGTGAGAAAACCCATTAGAATATGAGCTCCATGAAGGTAGGAACTTTGTTCACTTCTACTAACCGCACCTACAACACTGCTAGTCACATGGTAAGTACTTAGTAAATATTTTTTAAATGGAGAAAAAAAAGGACAGTGAGAGATTATTTTCAGCACTCATGAGGGAATAAAAAGTCCAATGATGTAGCTGCTAGTGTCCAGTGGTAAAGTCCAGCATGCAGTGTCTAGAGATGACACTGCCAGCAGCAATATATGAAGCACAACAAGAGTTCATACTGTATCTATCCTTGACTCCCTTGGTTCCTGTCTAAAGCTGGTTCTCCATCCTACCTAACAATTCTTTTCTTTTCCCAATAGTCTTTCAATAAATTCCTCTCCTGACTAAAGTTAATCAAAACTGGTTTCTATGACTCCCATTCAAGAATACCAACTAGCACAGAAGTATAAATGCACTTAGAATAATTATACCATCAGGGACAGAAAACAATTCACTGTACAGTTAGGTGCCACATGAAGACATTTTGGTCAACAGTGGACCACATATACAACAGTGGTTCCATAAGATTATAATGCAGCTGAAAAATTCCTGTCACCTAGTGACATCTTAGCATCGTAACGTAACATATCACTCAAGCATTTGAGTGATGCTGGTATAAACAAACTTACTACACTACTGTATAAATGTGTAGCACATAAAATTATTTACAGTACATAATACTTGACAATCAATGACTATGTTACTGGCTTATGGACTTATTATACTATTTATCGTTATTTCAGAGTGTACTTCTACTTACAAGAAAAAGAAATTAACTGTAAAACAGCCTCGGGCAGGTCTTTCAGGAGGTATTCCAGAGGAAGGCACTGCTATCATAGGAGACAAAGACTCCATATATGTCCTGCCCCTGACAACCTTCTAGTGAGAACAGATGTGAAGGTGGAAGATACTGATATTGATCCTGACATCAGGATCAGGATAGTGTTTTGTGTGTGTTTGTGGCTTCATTTTCAATTAAAAAAAAGTTTAAAAAGTAGAAAAATAAAATAAAATTTAAAAAATAAAAACGCTTATATAATAAAAATATAAACAAAATGCTTTTGTACAGCTGTACGATGTGTTTATATTTTAAGCTAAGTGTTATTATGTGAGTCAAAACGTTTTAAAAAATTAGAAAGCTTATCAAGTAAAAAAGTTAAACTAAGCTAAGGTTGATTTACTATTAAAGAAAAAAAAATTGTATAAATGTAGTATAGCCTAAGTGTACAGTGTTGATAAGGTCTATAGTAGTGTACAGTAATGTCCTAGGCCTCCACATTCACTCACCACTCACTCACTGATTCTTCCACAGCAAACTCCAGTCCTGCAAGATTTTCACGGTAAGTGCCCTGGACAAGTATAGCAGTTTTTATCTTTGATACCACATCATCACTATACCTGTTGTATGTTTAGATGTATTTAGACACACAAATACTTACCATTGTGTTACAATATTCATTACAGTCACATGCAGTACAGGTTTATAGCCTAAGAGTAATAGGCTGTACCATATAGCCTAGGTATGTAGTAGGCTATACCACCTAGGTTTGTGTAGGTATACTCTATGATGTTCGCAACATAAAATCACCTAACGATAAATTTCTCAGAACATGTCCCTATCATTAAGCAATGGATGACTATAGGTACGTACGCATGTATGTATGTACATGTATATATATGTATACGTGTGTGTCTGTCTATATACAAAAAACCTTTTGTAGTAGACTAGAAGTTAAATAAACTGTAATGACAGACTTATGCTCAAAGCTATTTTATTTATTAATCTAACAAATCCATTAATATGTTAGATTAAACCAAATGAAACCACATATTAAAGCATTTTTTACCTAAATAAAATTTCATCTGGTTTAACCTAATATACCTAGGTTGTGTTAAATGATAAAGTAGTATCTATTTTCCCCTACTTAGTTGTTCTCAGATAGTTTTTAAAAGTTACCTTAAAAATCTTACTTAATTCATCTAATATTCTTAAATGCTTAGCTTTAAAACACTACTAATAATACCACAAAGTCTTGTTATATGGCACTGATTGAGACTTATAGAATGTTAACCTCCTTAAAATCTATAAACAAGAGACAACTTGGGGGGAAAAATAGACATATTCAATAAGAATGAATTAGAATCACAGAATGAATTAAAGTCACAGGCATTTTGTAACCAAAAGAACAACTAACGTGACTGACATTCAGGCTGTTTGTCTAAAACTCCTCCAGTCAAATGGGTATTCATATTACCCTTAAAGTCATTAAGGAAGAAAAGTGCATAACTTTTCCAGTAACCAATCCTAGTTACCAATACCCAGAAACCTGTTTTGGGGGTAATTTTTTTCTTGTATGTTTGCCTATATCATACCTGCTACATTTCCTTTTACATTTACAGAATTAAAGTTAGTTCCTCATTAAACAACATTTATTAACTCTTCATATATTTAAAGTTAATTACTAATTTAGCCCTCAGCATTTCTCTTTATATTCACCATCCTAATTCCTTTAATATTTCCTCAAGAGTCTATTTTCTAGTCCTTTTCTCATATTCATATTCTGTGAACTTACTGCACATTTGCCAAATCTTCCTAACCAGAGAACTTAGTATATCCTAAAAGCAGATCCAACATGAATGAACAGACTAATTTGAGGGGTAGGTAAAAATGTACCCCAAAAAAGAAGATCAAAAAGGAATCAATGATACGGAGTACGCAGCAGGAGCTACCGGAATTGTCAAATACCCCATCATTCTTAATACAGGTGCAAAGCTAAAAGAAATATGCTGTAGAAAACGAGATAAAATAGGTTTGCTCTTGCGTTTCTTCCTTTTCTTTAAAATTTTTTTTAACAAAGTTCTCTAAGAAGGGTCCAATAACAAATGATTACATTTTGCTCTAACACAAGAGTTCTTAACTGTCATCACCACGCTCTAAAGTGTTTGGCCAATGAGGAATTTTTTACCTGAATGGCACTTCTTCCTGTGGAACATCCACATAGTAACGAATAAAAAATCTCTCAGAATCTTCTCGTTCACCATCAGTAACAACGCTGCCATTAAGTTTGGATACTGATGGCAATCTATAAGTTAAAACCAAAATAAAGACATATTTTAAGATACTTATATATTTAGCTTTAGAAAGAAACTAATTGGCTTGTGGGCCAGTCTCATTTTCTTGAAAGGACACATTTGATGTAGTTCCATTTGTATACAACTACTGACATGAACTAAAGTGGTCTAAACTGAAAAGACAAAAAAAATTGAATTTCACTTTCACGTGACACTGAACTTTCATAATCATACCTCCCCTTTCAAAACAAGATTCTAGGCAGCACTGTCCAACTTAGATTAATATAATGAAGCCACATATGTAATTTTAAATTCTTTAATGGCCACATTTTAAAAAAATAAAAATTAAACACATGAAATTAATTTTAATATTTCATTTAACCCAATGTATCCAGAATATATAAACATTTCAACATGTAATCAATATTTTTAAATGAGCTAATTTACATTTTTAGCCATATAAAATATTTGAAATCCAGTATTTATTTTACCCTTACAGCACATTTCAATTCAGACAAGACATATTTCAAGTACTCATAGCTACACATAGCTAATGGCTGTCATATTAAACAGCCCAGTCTAGAGAGTAGTCAGTAAAACTGGGTTATATAATTCAAAAATTAACTTATTATATTTGCAAAAGAATTGTGTAAAGAAAATAAAGCACAAGACCTACTGCAAGACGTATTCTTCTTCAAAGAGAAGTATGCTCACATTTATTTCTTCAGAAAGATATTAATGTGTACGTTAACAACTACAAAGCATTAAGGATCTGCTAGGCATTAGCTTGTCACAAAGATCAACAACCTGTTTAAAGAACCACTCTTCTTTAGAGAACCTTAAAGCCTATAGTTCCCCTTTCAAAACCACTATGTATAGTATACAAAGAGAAAAAGAGCAAAGCTCTATGGCCCTTGCATTTTAGCCCAAATCTTATTTCTGCTAAGGGTTCATACAAAAATAAATACTCATGGGAAATTCCCAATTATGTGGAGGCAGCGGCTGAGACACAAAAGGTAAGGGGAGTTAGAGAGAAGATAATAATGGTGGTCATATTTAAGTCAATCTACATTCAAGAAGAAAATGCAGATGCTGCTCTCTTAAGTTTTCCACAAATGAAACAGTCCAAGTTTCAGGAATTTGCGATCTGAATAATCAATACATTAACAGAGAAAATAAGGACAACCATAATAGAAATGATTCCCTACTGTATGTACTTTTACTTTGTGACCCCAAATAGGACTTCAAATATTCTAAGTATTAAAAAGCATAAAAACAGATTTGTAGACAAATTTTTCAGTGGTGTCAGCAGCCCAACTACATTTCATGTTTTCCTCATCATACTGTTCACATTCCTTTTCAGCAGGATTTGGAGCTACAGAGGCAGCTCCTTCAAGCACAGTCTGCTCAAAGGATGAATAAATTCATAGTGCACTTCCACTAAATAGTGCATTAATCCTTTAGTGAAACAATAAGGCCTCACAAAAATAAAGCAAAAACAATCAGGACAACAGACCTGGCTATTACCAATTTCCTTCGCTCCTCAGTGGTATAAGGCTGCAGAAGAGGAATTCCTAACAATCTCACTTCTTCCAGTTTGGGAAATGAGTTTAGCTTATCAATGTCTTCCCAGGACTGCAAACCTAATTTGAGAAATATATTAAGTAAATCCAGAGATGCACACAAAGAAGAAAAGAAGCATAGCAAAAATATTAGCTCAATTAATAACTTCTGAAATGTTAAAAATGATCATAAACTAAATGGTCTGAAAGTTTTCTTTATCCAAGGCAAGAGTAGAACATAGTTAAAACCACAAAAACTTCCCCATAGCCTCTCCCACCTCTGTGATCCAGGGGTTAAGAAAGAAGAGCGTTATTGTCTAACATCCTCTCATCTACTCATTTTCTACCAAAATGACTTATAAAGAGGGGTCACTGGTAGTTTCATCAATAAGCAGGATGTATGCCATGATTACATAATTTAAAGAAAGCTATGTGACCAACTTATTTCATTCAAATATAGACTCATGGAATAAAACTATTGATCAGAGTTGATACTAACATACTCAAATTTTTACCTGAAAAATTCTAAAATGAGGCAAGGTTGACAGAACCGGAAACTAAATACAGCTGTCCCTCGTATCTATGGGGGACTGGTTCCAGGACCTCCTACAGATACCAAAATCCACAGACGCTCAAGTCCCCTATATAAAGTAGTATAGTATTTGCATATAACTTACACAAACCCTCCTGTTTACTTTACCTCTAGGTTACCTTTAATAGCTAATACAATGTAAATAATTGTGATACTGTATTGTTTAGGGAATAATGACAAGAAAAGAGTCTGTACGTGTTCAGTACAGACACAACTACCCTTCTTCCCCCTGTATTTTCGATCTGCAGTTGGTTGAATGCATGAAGAGTCCATGAATATGGAGGGATGACTGTATTACGAATTTGGTGACAGGAGAGAGAGAACTAAAATTTAAAACAAACAAAAACAAAAACCTGAACCTTTGAGTAAGGAGAATATGTAACAAATTAAGATTTTTAGTCCTAAAATGAAACTCTTCTTATAGCTATGAGAAACATGTATTCTCCAAGTCAATACTTAACTTCTAAGTCAGGCAGGTCTTCTACATAGGAAAAATTTTTCTATAATAATGAAGCTGGTCAATTTCACAATGCATCAAGTCTATTTCAGAGAACAACATAGTCCCATCCTATTTTTATCAACCTTCAGCAGGGGTAAAGACAGAGGAGCAATTTAGGAGGTCTCTGGTGTATAACTATCCCAAGTCACAACTATCCTCATCCTTTAGAATGGCATTTCCAACAAGGAGGAAGAATAGTTAGCTCAAGGGTGTCAAGGTATGAAATAAACAGCTTCTTTGTGCAAAACACTGGATTTTAAAACTTACTTCCCACTTTTAAAACCTCTATGGTAAATTAAACTAAGTTTATGCTTTTTCAGTTGTAGGTTAGAGTTATTTCTAATCACGTAGGTGTTTTAAGAGATTAACTAAGACGGCCAGGCGCGGTGGTTCATGCCTGTAATCCCAGCACTTTTGGAGGCCGAGGTGGGCGGATCACGAGGTCAGGAGATCCAGACCATCTTGGCTAACATGGTGAAACCCCGTCTCTACTAAAAATACAAAAAATTAGCCAGGCGTGGTGGTGGGTGCCTGTAGTCCCAGCTACTCAGGAGGCTAAGGCAGGAGAATGGCGTGAACCCAGGAGGCAGAGCTTGCAGTGAGCCGAGATCACACCACTGCACTCCAGCCTGGGCAACACAGCAAGACTCCTTTTCAAACAAAAAAAAAAAAAAAAAGAAAAGAAAAGAAATAAGCTAAAAGACAATATCAAGAGAATGAGAAAAAAAGTCACAGACTGGGAGAATGTATTTGCAGAAGACATATCTCAGAAAGAACTGTTATTCAAAATATACAAAGAACCCTTAAAACTTAGCAATAAGGAATAAAAAACAACCTGGCTACAAAATGGGCCACAGACCTGAATAGACACCTCACCAAAGAAGATATACCGATAGCAAACAAGCATATGAAAAGACATTCAATATTATACATCATTAGAGAATTGCAGGTTAAAACAAGATACCCCAATGTACCTATTAGAATGGTCAAAATCCAAAACACTGAGAACATCAAACTCTGGTTAGGATGTAAAGCAAGAGGAACTCTTGAACTGCTGGTGGGAATGCAAAATGATACAGCCACTTTGGAAGACGGTTTGGTAGTTTCTTATAAAACTAATCATACTCTTACCATATGATCCAGCAGTCATGTTCCTTAGTATTTACCTAAATGAATTGAAAACTCATGTCCGTATTAAAACTTGTACACAGATGTTTACAGCAGCTTTATTCATAACTGCCCAAACTTGGAAGCAACCAAGATGTCCTTCAGCAAGTAGGTGAGTAGATAAAATAAACTGTAGTACATCCAGAAAATGTAATAGTATTCAGCACTAAAAACAAATAAGCTATCAAGCCATGAAAAGGCATGGAGGACTTAAAGACATATTCCTAAGTGAAAGAAGCCAATCTGAGAAGGCTACATACTGTATGATTTCAACTACATGACGTTCTGGAAAAGGCAAAACTATGTAGATAGTAAAAAGATGAGTGGTTGCCAGGATTGAGGGGGTAAATAGGTGGAGCACAGAGGATTTTTTAGGGCAGGGAAACTATTCTGAATGTTACTACAGTGGTGGACACGTGTCAATACGCATCTGTGAAGATCTGTAGAATTTACAACCCCAATAGTGAACCCTAAGGTAAATTATGGACTTGAGTGATAACGACGAGTCAACATAGGTTCATTGATTGAAATGGTACAAATGTCCCATTTTGCTGTGGGTCACTGACAGTGGGGGAAGTTGTATATATGTGGGAACAAGGGGTATATGAAAACTCTCTGCACTTTCTGTTGAATTTTGATGTAAACTTTAAACTGTTCTAAAAAATAAAGTTTATCAATAAAAAAGAAATAAGCTAAATATATTCATTCCTGTGATACACAGGATCGAATGGCAATAAACTGACAATCAATTACATACAGATACTAAAAAAGTCAGCATTTGAAAAGACATAGCAGGTTGGGATTCCTTAAACTAAGTCCAGATAAAATGGTCTATTTTGTAATTCTTTGTACTATTTTTACTGTGTCTTTTAATATCCAGTACATGAATTTCATTTCACTCTGTTCATAGCATGACCCCTTTAATGTATAAAATATAAACTGTCAACGTAATGCTATGCCACTCAGTATTTATCAGATCATTTATGAAAATCAAAGTCTTAAATTTAGCCAATCATAGGCATCTGCATGTCATATAGAAAATTCACTCTAAAAAAGATAAAACTGTGACTGAAAGAAATATACTTTCATTGTATTTCATGCATATGCTCAGGTTAATTTGAATGTAGAATAAGAACAAGCCTGAACCTCACCTGACTTGTGGAGGCTGATGGATCGAAGATTAGGAAACAACCTGGCCAATGAATCATCAGGCTCCTCAATAGCATTCAAATGATTGTTGGCCAGGACGAGGGTATCCAGTGAAGGAAACATAACTCCTAACTTTCGTATTTCAGTCCAGTCTTGGAGGTTATTGTCTGTTATATGTAGTAGCTTAAGAGAATGACAGCAAATAGAAGGACAAGACACTGTTTCATAGTCATTAAGGCACAGGAAGAGCTCCTCCAAACTGCAGAGACAAAAGGAAATATTTCATGTTTAAAGCAGTTTAGTTTCTACTTTATATCTATTTTCATTCATTCAATAAATAAATAAACAAGCGCCTACTATATGTGAGACTCTGCTAGGAATTGTGGAGAAAATACCAAGATGTCTTCCTGAAGTTCAAACTATAGCTGGGAAGACAAAACATAAAGTACACACTGAAATAGCAAAGAATGATGTAAGGTAGTGCGAAATTACTTTTGTGCTTAATTAAGTACTAAATTAAGCAGTACTAACTGTAAGTATAATAGTCATTCACATAAGAATGAAATTGAAATTATAGTTAGAATAACCAGGAAAGGATGCATGGCCTTGAAGGAGGGGAGGACTTCCACAAGTTGAGAGGACATAGAAGAAAATTCCAGAAACAACATGAACAAATGTTTAGAAGTAGAAATAATAACTATCATTTGTTGAATCCCTACCCTGTGTCAGACCCTATGCCAGGTGTATTACAGATTTTATCCCTACTTCTGCAAGGTAAATGCAATTATGCCCATTTTACAGACAAGGAAACTGAGCTCAAAGAAGTTAAGTAGCTCATCAAAGGTCATATGATTAGTAGTGAAACTAGCACTTAAATGCTCATTCTGTGCCATGCTGGGTGTTGGGTGCAGTGAGGAAACCAATCTCATCAGAGTGACAGTGCGAAATTAAGATGGAATAAGTTGGGTGGGACAAGATTCTGACGGGCTCTGAGAATTTCCATATTTATACAGTCAAAGAAACTACAGCTTCTTTAAATTTCCTTTGCACACTTACTTGTAAATACAAAGATAGAGACAAACGAAACATAATAAAGCATTTTTTAATTGACTAAAATATAATTTCTTTCTTAATTTATTGAAAATAATACTAGGTCAATTTTCCCATCAGATCAGCTAGGTACTTAATCATCTGAATGCTAACACATTTTAGTGATACTATGACTTTTTCCTCCCAAAGAAAAGGGCTGAGGCTCAATTCTCATATCAGAAGATTAAAATGGAGTAAGGCTGAGTTGATTTAGAGTGATAAGTGCTTCTCAGGGGTATTTTCTAGCCCAGAGATGACATATCCCATGTCTTGGTGCTACTCAACACTGAACATGTATTCCACTGGAAATGCTACTAGATTACCCGCACATTTTCATTCCAATAACTTCGTTTTTCTAACCTCTTTCTCCACTCAATCTGCAGTTCTAGTATTTCTTGGGTGGGAGATCAGCAGTAATCCTATGTACTAACACAGATGGCAACATAGCTCCCTCGCCCTCATGCTCTCTGGGCTTACTCTGGTAACTCCTGCAGTATCGTGTGGACTGTCTCCCAAGAAGCTTTGCTGTTGTTCAGGACAAGTTTGCGAACCCCAGAGAAGGACCCAGCACATGTTCTTTCTAAAACCGACAAATTCAGAGGGTTGGAACTCAGGTTTAGAAACTCCAACTGAGGAACATTTGACACAATTTTACTGACCTAAGGAGAAAAAAAGAAAAGCATTATCAGGCAGTAATCAGAGCTGTTAAATAGCAGTCATGCTCAAGAAAGCCTAGGGGAGCGGGTCTCCAGGCAAAGGGCTGTTTACATCAAGGAGTCCTATTTAGTAACGGTACTCACAGAGGGACATAAGTGATTTCAACAAACCTTGGCAAATAATTTAATCTTTCAATGAAATAGTGGCAGAACTGACTGGTACATAACAGAACTTAATGGTAAAAAGGAAGATTTCCTATGTTGCCTTTAGAAAGGCTTCTGATTCTGCTCTATGTGATGTTCTCTTTGATAAGTGGAGAAAAGATAGTTTTGATGACATTTCTTAAAGAGTTGAGATTACTTCATATAATTCTCTTTAAATATCTCCTTCCTCTCATTCTTAGCAAAATATTAAGGCTAATTAAAGGTTAAAATTCACCTGGTAATAATTCATGTGTTAAGTTTGATATTATCACAATCACTTAGAAAACAGTTTCAATTTGGTTCAAAGATGTACCAAACTTTAAAACATGTTTACTCAAAAGCAAACAAAATCCATAACTATATAATGAAAGGGAAAACAAGATTATCAACGATTTAGCTAGCAACTTGGTAGACAAAAAGGAAAAAAAGAAAATGAGCATTACTGACCTTAACTATTTGGTCTGCATGGTACTAGTCTCTTTGATATAGTTTATTCATTAAATTCTCAAAACAACTTGCAAGATACTACTACTTTCATTTTAATAAATGAGGAATCTGAGGCTCAGAAATGTTAAATAATTTGACTAAGGTCTTATAGTTACAAAGGTCAAGTCTGGGATTTAAAATTCAGAGCCATTTTTCTTTCCAATATGCCATATTTATACATCAAAAATATAACTAGAAAAAATGAATAAAGAAGACTGAAGACTATTTGGTACAATCTGTGAGAAGATCAGCTTAAACAAGTATGAAATAAATGCTAAATATCCAGTAAATGTATTAAGCATCAAACAGCCAGGCAATGTTGTAAGTAAAAGTTATAAGAAAAGGAGAAAAGAGTAGTTAGGATTAGTTTTAGAGTAAAAAAACCTGGGTTCAAACGAGGTTCCAACAGTTCCCAGCTGTGTGGTTTCAGACAAGTTACTTAACCTTTCCAAATCTCAATTTCCTCATTTGTAAAATAGGGAAAACAGTTCCCATCTGTTGGCAGGATTAAATGAGATACACATATAAAGTGCTCAGCATAGCAAGTGACACATTTTTTTGAAACTTGTTTCCCCACATCCCCCCAATAGCATGTAAGCGCTATAAAAGCAGATATAGTACTTACCTACTTCACTACTGCATAGTGGGCACTTATTTATTGAATAACTTAATGGCACTAAATCATTTAATAAATGTAACTATTATGAACATAAGCACAGTATGAACCATTATCTCAACCCTAGCTACTCAACAGAATCATTGACAGAATTTAAAATATACTGATTCCAAGGTTCCACCATAACTACTGAAACAGAAGCTTCATAGGTGGGACAAGCTTCAGGGTTGCGACCTGAATATCTTCCTTTTCAGAGCTCCAGAAGTAATGCCAAAAGAGTATCCAGGAGGGAGAACCATGGGTAGAAAGAAAAAGTAACCTGTATTTTACATCAGATCTACTGTGTAAACATTCAGTTCAGGAGCTCTAAAATCAGTGAGAAGTAGATTAATTCCAAGAAGTTTCAGAAGAGTGGATGAGAAGAAAAAGTTCCCTGCATTCACTATTTCACTTATTCCACACACTAACCCTATAAAGTGGGTACCATTTTTATCTTCATTGTACAAATGAAGAAATGAGCTGACTTTTAGAGAAAATACACTAGGCTTCTGTTTAAAGTGTAAGGAATTTATACCAGTGTGCACATATCCTCTTGCTTGATCCCTTTTGCAATCAAATGGTACCAAACATTTGTGCAATATATGGCTAGTATTTGGAGCTTAGTCTGTGACTAAAACACAGCTAAACAGTTCATGCAGGAACCAATCTATACTGCATTCTATGACTGAATACCAATATGAAGAACTTTCATACAGAAGATGCTTACCAGCTATACTTAACCTCTTTGTGGGGGTGGGAGGGGGACAGGAAATATGCTCCAACTAAAGCATAAAGAATAACTCAATTATAGGACAACCCCAGTTAAATAAAAATAAAACATAAACTCTTTGCTAACTACTACCACTCATATTTTATTTTTATAATAAAGAGGAAAATACTTTAAAAAATAGTCAATTTAAGGGTTTTGAAACAATTTCTGGGAGATTTCCCAAGGCTAGCAGATATATGACATAATCACCACAGTCTGCATTGGCATTACCGCACAGGGAAAATAAATATTCAGAATAATGACTTGTTAACTCTAGAATATCCTAAAAGATAAAACTGGACTAGAATTTAACCATTCAAGCAGGAAAAATAACAAATGTTAGAAATAAATGAATATTTTCTTTAAAGGGATGAAATAAAAAAGGTTTTTTTTGCGTAACCTCAAACTGATAAGGCTCAGGAAGACATAATATTCATTACACAGATAAATTTACTTATGACAGAAAAATTTCCCAGTACCAAAAGCTGACAAACATTCCATGAGTTTCTAGGGCAGTATACTGACTTCTCTTTTTTAAATTCTAAAAATAAAAAAGACTCCTCCAACTGGAATGAGTATGCTCATGTGCAGAAACATGGAGATGAACTCAGATCACCTTTTAGGTTTCTACAATTCTATTATTTAATAGGGGACCCTTTACTTTGGCTTCTAAAAAGGAAGAAATTGAAGATTTAAGAAAAATGGGAAAAGGGTTTTAAGATATCAATCTGTCATCTATACCTAAGCTATTCTCTACCTTACCTGAGTGGCTACTTCCTCCCTCCTCTCAACCACTAGGTTTAATTTCTTTCATAAAATGGTTTTGATAAGTAATGGAGTAAAAAGAAGGTACCTTGGGAAAGGACAGACAAAGATCTACTCAGCCAAAAATTCAAGTCAAAAGCTAAAAAATTACATTATTTTTAAACATAGGTGCCCAATTTTAGAAGGGTGAAGGCAAATCTTTGCCTCCCCAAAAGTATTACTTTTCTCATCCATATTTATCTTAGTCTCTGGATATACAGCAGCCAGCAAATTAAGCTACAAAAGAAGTTACTCATAACCTATAATATTCTTGGTCATCCAAAAAACTAAGGGAAAAATTATACAACTGGTTCCACATTGCCCTATCAGTACTGGCTGAAATAAATTCCGTTAATGGCTAAGGACAAATTATCTTTTTGGTAATCAGATATATGGGTTATAATGGGGTTGAAATGTAATGTCCTAAAACTGGCAACCTATGAAGCATTTGTAGCCTGGCAAAGAGTTTAATCAATCCTAAAAATCAACATTCTTTTGTCATATTTCTCCCTTCTCTACGTTCTGATATATCCTCTAGAAGACTGGGATCAACTACAGTTAAGGATAAAGAGGAAATAATAAAGGAATGATGAAAACAAAAATAAATTGGAAAATGGATACCGGAAAGTAACAGCAACAAATATTTACTTGAAAACTGCCTGAAAACAGACAATAGAGCACTTAGGAATATGCAAACTGAGTACAAATACAGTATAAATAAGTATGTGACCCTCTGGCTACATGTCAACGTGGCTTGAGAAAAATTTAACATAGACCTTTGTCTAAGCAGAGAAAAATGCTGAATTACTTAGTTTACACACTGTGTACTGATCCGTATTATACACATCTTCCTCCTGAGGTAGCAACTACATCACTATTAAACTGTTCCCAGTAATTAGCAAAAGCTTATATACATGGTCAAAGCACAAAACCTTTGTAAAATTTTGTATTTCCAAAGAAACAAATTTGAAGTGCAGATAAAGCATGTGTGGCAATTAAATGTTGCAGAGGACCAAGAAGGCACAATCTGTAATTTGTTAAACAGTAAACTACACAAGTTGTTCAGGTAAGTAAATAAATACATATACAAATAGAAGTTATTTTTTAGAATAGCCTTATATATCTGCATATGTTAATAAATCACTCAGAAATAGGTGACAATCATTGCGAAGAATTTTGGTTAAAATCCTAATAAAAGTAGGAAATATAACCAAGAACACAGTTACCAGATTAAACAAGGGCATAAAATAGATAAATATAAGAAAAGCTTACCAAAACTAGGTTATGGATAGGTTTTTCTTAAACAAGAAATCTGTCTTAGAATTTGTATAGCATTCAATATCTACTAAGTGTTTCAATGATTAATTTTATCAGCAAGCCTATCTTATGGATGAGCAAACTAAAGCTCTAAAGGATTAAGTGAATTTCTTAAGATCACAGGAAAAGTTGGAACAAGAGACCTTGAGCAATTCTTAAAATATAATCATTTAATGATTAACACACTCAACAAACATTTGACTACTTGGTATGCTGGGCTTATGATTTAAATAAAGATAAAAATCTCCACTTGGAATAAGCTCATAGTCTATTAGGAAAACTGTGAAGTAAGCAAGTCATCACACCTGACTGTGATAAATCCTTTCATACTGGTAATACTGGTATACTGTAGGTGCTCTGGGATAATCCGTCTGTGAGACAGCCAGGGAAAATTTCACAGAGGAATAGCAACTTGGGCCAAGTCTTGAAGGATAAATAGGAAGTGGCCAGGTAGACAAGAGAAGAAAGACAGCAGTGGGTTCAGAATGAATAAAAGCAAGGAAGCTTTTTATTTCGAGTTTATCATGAGCTGCAAGTAAAAGTATATGGCTAAAGAGGGAGAAAAAGTTCTAGAAATAGCAAAGGGCCATATGATGAACAGCCATGCTTACAGAGTCAGACCTTAGTTTCCAGGCAAAGAAAGGCAACTATAGGCCTCTATGCAGGACAGTGTCATAATCATGCTTCAGGTATTAAAAGGAGTCTGTGGTAGCACTATGGAAGACAGCTTAGCGGAAGCAGAATAAAGCCGGATCCAGGAAAACCCATTAGGAAAGTCTTCCTAAAGTCACATCAAAAAGTAAGAGCCCAAATTAAGGCAGAAGAATGAACCAAGGAGGAAGAACATTTTAACCTTATTCTTCAGGGTAGCTTCTATCAGGTAATGTTATAAGCAGGTAGGTAATGTTATATATAATAATAAGAGAATGTTACAAAACTGTATTTGTGTACTTTTACAAACTATGTGTGTAGTTTATAGTTACTCTGAGGTCAACACATCAGTTATGTCAAACCACCCAAGGGATCTGATAACATAAGAAAAGTTGTAAAATATTTGAATAAATTTCAATAACAAAAATAAATATATTTATAATCTCAGTTTCAACAATTTTATGTCAATTTTCAGTAAAATTTACATTACTGAACATTCAGTCAATATTTATATTGAAGTAGAAGTAGAGAATGAGCATAGGATGCATAAATTAGTGAAACAGTAGAAAATTTAATGCACTGTTAGCAGTTTAAGCTGACAAAGACTAATGAACCTCTTGATGCCTGAATTTCCTTAGCGATTTTCACCTTGATGAAAAACAAATTAAAAATAACAAAGCTAACAAAAAATCATCATAGATAGAGTCAGTTATTTGCTTTTTTTTTTTTTTTTTTTTTTTTTTAATTAAAGATGGGTTCTTGCTATGTTGCCCAGACTGGTCTTGAATTCCTGGGTTCAAGTGATCCTCCTGCCTCAGCCTCCTTAGCACTGGGATTATAGGCCTTATTCACCTTGACATACAGACATACAGACAATAAGATATACAGACAACAAGAAGCCATATAGACATCAAGTGAGAACAGAATTTAGAACATATAACATAAACAAGGGTTATTGCTGCTTTTCACCAAAATGTAGCAATATAAAAACTTCACCTCATGCCAGTCTTCGAGTTTGTTGTCAGAAAGATCTAGTTCCGACACATGAGCACAGAAGGCAGCAATTTCTTTTTCATCTCCTGCACAGGTTATTCCACAGCTGTTCAACACTAGTACACTTGGGAGGTTGAGGCGATCTGAATGATGGGAGACACAAAATACTTTCCATATCAGCCAAATTCTAGCCTACCTATGTTCAGCCCCCAGGAATCGTCAAGAAACAAAAATCAAACTGTGTGAAATTACACAAGGATCTAGAAAATACAGGATATAATGGGACCAAAGGGTACTGAATTCTAAGAGGAGACACCCAGTTATTGCCCAGGAGGAGCTCAGAAGTACTGCACCAGTACCACCAAAAAAAGTCCTTTAGGCTTTAACTCATAGAAGGATTGTTTATCTCAATTACCAACAACAGAGCCCTCATCCACGCTATCATCTTATCATCTGAAAAAGAGATCCATGAAATTCATGTGTGGACTACCAGTACTTTCTAACAGGCCTCAATTCTTTCTTTTTTAAATTTAGTTCCAAAGTATTCTGGATGGCTCTTTTCTCTCTATCTGATGTGTATCTTTATATTTTGTGCCTCTGAAAATCATCTTAAACATTAATCTACTAAATCACTTCTGTTAAGTTTGTATCATTCAAGAAATCTTCCTCACTTAAGTGGATCCATTCAGAACTCTAATCTCTCTCACTCTTGTCTATCAATTATCTCCATTTCATATCCCTACAGAATTTGTCCCTTATGAAAATTAGCCTTCTTTAAAAATATAACTATAATGGGAGAAAGTGTTTCAGAGTCTTACACTATTTCACTGAATTTGGTCAAACCGAGGCAATGACTTTTTGACTACGGCCTGTTTCAAAAACACATGTGTCAATAAAATCACTCTTACAATCTCTACTAAAGAGGATAAACATGAGAATGCAATCACTCTTTTCCCATTTGATATTAAACAAGGACTCATCAAAGTAATACTTTGTTAATGGAGACCTCCAAATTACATGGTTTTCAACTTGCTACTTTCAGCAACATATTTCTCAGAATGGGAATGGATCCCCCTCCAAAAAAATTACCAAGAAATCCACTTCTCTCTGCCATTTCAGGTTACATAGAGATAAAATTATTGTATTTAGAAACAGCAAACACTCAGTAACCTTTGAAAGTAAGAACTAAAACAGTGATTCAATATTAATCCCCCATAATTACAAAAAACTACTTCCAAGAACTCTCAATTGCAACGCTAAGCAAAAAGGCAAGCAAAAATATACCTTGCACATTTCTAGTTACAGATTTTTGATCACATCTAATCCCTCTCCTAGAATGTATCTCATCTCTAACCAAATTCTACATTCTCGAAGGACTAGTTAAAATCTCACAGCTTTGAATCATTTTTTGATCATATTAATTATCTTTTAAATTTCTTTCCCAGTCACTGTACCATTCATTTGGCTAAACATAAATTGTCTTGTGTTGATTTACCTTTGTAAATGCAAATGTCTTATAAACCAATTAGGCTATAAGGTCCTGGAGGGCACAGGCCAGTCCTGTACTGTTTTGTACCCTCTATGTTCCATAAAAGAACATGCATTTGAGATATTATCACTCAAATTTATTCTTGTCCTACACATGCAACTAAAATATCTCTTAGTCAGTCTGGAGGAAAATCAGTCCTGTTATGTTCTTTAGAAAACTGAAATCATAACAAAGAGGAAAGATTATTTGACTGTAATTAAAAATAAATCATTTGCAAACAAGGCAACATTGTGATTTAACATTCTAAGTAAGTTCCACTAAATAAGTGTTTTAGGTCCCATCTTTCTTACCTTTCATAGGAGAGCCCTGAGGTGTGGCTGGGACATGGACTCCCATCCCTGGGCCACGGCGATAAGGAAAATTTTCAGGACTGTATTTTTCACATAATACTTGCATGAAACTTCTTCCACTAGGTTGATCCATCTTTCTTTCTTAAAATGCTACAAGAAACCAAGAAATCATCAAATTATGTATTTACTCACGTCAGAAGTATTTATTGAAAACCAATTATTTATAAAGTACTAGACTAGGCATTACAAGACATATGATACTCGGTCACTGACCCTATAAACATATACTGTGGTGACAGCTTACAATTTAGGGAAGCTACATATACAGACAAATGACAGCAATAACAGTTGAGCATATATCTGCAATACAGATGAAAAGTATTACAAGATTTAGAAGAGGAGTTGATCACTTTCACAAAAGGGCAAGGAGAAGGCTTTTGGCTGGTGCATAGGATTCATGTGGGTAAGTAATTGGAGAAAGGTCTGAAAAAGAAGGTACAGATTGAACACCAGGCTAAATAGTTTGGATGAATCCTTTAATATCTGTCCCTCAAAATCCATTATCTTCTTCCATAGTCAAAGAACCTTTAACTGGATAACTGTATTTGGGAATGAGTGCTGGCTAAGTTCTAGCTGATGGGATAGAAACCAAGTATTCTGTGGCAACTTCTAGGAGTCATCCTTAAAAGATGACCAGAGTGTGCCATTTGCCCTCCTTCTTTGTTTCTTCCTCCATCTGTTGCCTAGAAAACTGATACCACCAGACAGTGAACCCAAGGAATATACACTAAGAAAAGTGGGACGAAGAGCTGAAAAGGTTTTGCATCGCTGAGGACTTCATGTAACTGAGCTGCCATACTGGTATATATCTCTGGAAATTTCAGTGACAGATAAATAACGTATTTTGCTTAATATCTCTTAGTCAATCTGGAGGAAAGATTGTTCTTCTCAATTTTTTAGTTACCTATAACTGGACCTACTCCTAAATAATACAAAATGTCATCTTTTTTCGTTCTGAGTTTGGTTAGTGTCCTTTCTGTTTAGCATCAGCTAA
Source organism: Chlorocebus sabaeus (assembly GCF_047675955.1). Lineage (NCBI taxonomy): Eukaryota > Metazoa > Chordata > Mammalia > Primates > Cercopithecidae > Chlorocebus > Chlorocebus sabaeus. The sequence continues at coordinate 117,264,383 of NC_132904.1, read as the reverse complement.
GGGTCCAAACATTGAATGACTCCAGCATCTGAGAAGATGAGTACTGAGAAGGACTCATGCATACATTAAAACAGGTAATATTAAACAACATGCTAACTTCTGACAACCTGATAACTCTCATTACTTAAAGGGCTGTCCTATGACCATATTAAATATTAATCAAAATATAGGCAGCTAAAATTGACCTCTGTAATTTCAACTATTAGGTATCAGGCATTTTTTCTAAAATAATCAGAAGGGAGAAGCATATACGTACAAAAGAAGGGATATCATAAGAAAAGGAACGGCAGTCAAAATGTATTATGGTATATATGAGTAAGCACAAAATATCTGATGTTGCCAAAGCAGCCTGACAATGGTAAGACATCATCCGGAGCATCTAAATAGGAACCTCAGAGGAGGTCTTGTATACCACATTAGGAGGTTTAATGTTATCCTATAGGAAACAGAAAAAACTGAAAGGTTTTAAGGAAGGGAATACAACAACTAATTTTTAGGGAAAACTCATCCTGGAGCTGGTGAATATGAGGGAAACAAGACTGAAGGTAGGGGGAAGAGTTAGGAAGATACTGCCAGAATACAGCAGACAGATCGTGAGAGCTTGAAGTGATTCAGTGGTAGAATAAATAGAAAGCAGAGGCATATTCATGAACATGTTAAAAAGCAAACTATTCAGAAATTACAGGGACTGAGGGAGAAGGTAAAGTCAAAAATGACTCCCAGATTTCTAGTTCAGGTGACCAGGTGACTGGTGATACCATTAACTAACAAGAAAGCAGGAACAGAGCCAGTTGTACAGAAGAAAATGATGAATTCCACTTTATACATGTTCAATTTGAAGTGCCTGTGGAATATCCAGGGAAACAATCTGGAGTCGCATGAGAAAAATGAGCTAAAGATGAAGATTTGGACACCATTATGATATACAAAATGTTATGAATAAGAACAATAACACAATAGTCACTGATATTTAAGGGACAGGAAGAGGAAGCAGAGTCATGAAGAAAAAGAAAGAAAACAGCCAGACACTAGAGTGTTTAGCCAACATTTCAAGAAGCTTTGCTGGGAGTGGAGAAGGAAGATGGGAGGATAAGAGAGTAGGGAATCTGGGCAACTGTCAAGATTTTATATCTTAAAATAAGAAAGACCCGAACATGGTTATAGATTACAAGGAAGAAGCCAGTAGCCCTGAAGAGGCTGAAACGTCACTACCCGTACTTTTTCCTAGAAGAAACCAGCAGGAACGAGCACTGAAAAGCTTCTCAGAAGGCTGTTTGGTATTAGCCAGATAATGCTTCAAATTGCTTCCCATTTGTGGTGACATGTTTACTTCACTATAGTTACTGGTTTACTTTTGCTTATATTGTTTAATTATAATGAACGTTAGGTATTTTTCTTGTGTGATTATCCTATCTCTACCATTACATTAGAGAGGGGAGTGGAAGTGTGTAATCCTATTTCCTTCAGTATCAATTCATAGCATCAGGCATAGTTTATTATACATGGTAACAGTTTGATAAATGTTGCCAAGTATTAAAATCGCCAGCCTCTCAGGTGCTGAGAAGAAACGGCAGAGAATTCAGGATGAAGGGTAGGTCTACGCCCCACTCAGTTCTGATTACCTAATAGTTCTGTGCCATCAGGCAAGTCAGTGCTATCTCAAATGTGTTCAACTATAAAATAAGGTATTAACATCTCTAGTACCTGGATTACAGGGTTGCTGTAGAGCCCTAAAACATACAAATGCACCATTTGGATTACAGGGCCATTGTAAAGTTCTAAAACACATAAATGTTAATTCTAAGAGGAAGTTGTACTACAACAGAAAGCACATGGACATAGGAAATTTAAGCTCTTTCCCTAGCTGGGTAAACCACAGGCTAATTATCTAATCTCTCTCTACTTTAATTGTCTCACTTATATATGGTCTAAACCTTCCTCTCAGGTTTGTAATAAGAATTTGAAAAAAGTATGAAAATAAAAGTGGTTGTTCAACTTGGCTCACTTCCTAGATTACTACCAGGACCATGATCTACTGGACTTTGTGGAAGCAATTTACAAATGCCTAGAACACAGGAGATGCTCACTGAGCACATGCCCAACCACTGAACAAAATTTTCATGATAAATGGCATCAATGCCATCATGAGTAAAGTGACCTTGAAAATAGAAGGCTGCCCTTTGCTCAAAATTCCCATTTTTGTAAGCTAAAAGATAGAGTTTGTTTTAGTACAAGACACTTTGTTCTTTCTATCCACACAGTGTTAAGTATTTACATAGCGACTGCCCTCTATTCCAACACTGAGTGTGTCGAAATTGAACTGTGTTGTGTTCAGCTAGGGCTTTGGGAACTTCAAGTTGAAAAGTTATTTTTCAATGTAAACTCCTCACCTCCAACAGCAGACAACATAGAGCAGGGACTATGCCACTAGAGACAGGCACCATAGCTATGAAAAAAAAAAAAAAAACAACCTGTCTCAAGCAGAATGCCAACAGAATTTTTAGAAATTTTTAACGAAAAAGCCAAAGAAGTTACATTGTTATCTTTCATACAATCAGCAGATCAAAAGAATACAAAGTGTGTGGGGAGGGTGAACTGTCACTGTCAAAATAATATCACTGAGTTTAAGCAGCACCTTTTATCTGGAGGCTTCAGAACCACTTAAACTCAAACTTACACAATTCAAGGGCAGTAATCTTACATACAAATTTAAATATAGAGAAACCAAGGGATGGTAGGAAAGACATATTCAAGTTAAAAGTGCTAGTAAGCAAGCAAACATGGGAACTTAAAAGCTTTCCCTCATGGTCCCATGTTGTAAGAACTCTTCCAAATAGGATTTTTTTTTAATACTTTTTTTTTTGTTTTGTTTTTGTTTTAAGACTGAAAAGCAACACCAAGCGCCTTCATTGGCCATTTTCCAGGATGCACTATTGGATTAGCTTTCCAGGAATGCAGATGGGCACACATTAATACATAGGTTTTGAATTAGAATATCAAGATTGTGAAATGGATTGGTAATGTAACTCTACTCAAAATCTGTTGGGACAGTCTGAGGAGGAACAGTAGGTGGGAAAAAAGGCTGAAAACCAAACAGATTGAAAAATGAGGAAATACAGGATGGAAAAAGATCTTTCACTAGAGTCTTTAAAAGGTTTTTGGGGGGTGGGAGGGTAATCTATGACATTTTGGAAATAACAGGTATCAAATTACATCAGACTGCCTCTATAGTTGGCAGAGTTCTAATACATTTGTAAAACTGTTCTGAATTGGTGCTGAAAACCAGACAGCCAGGGATCTTTGGTGATATTGCTTGCTTCCATTACTAAGTTGTGAAGTAGGCCTGTGAAAATTTCAATTCGTTTGTGCCTCAAGATCCTGACTGTAATATACTCTTGTAAAGTGCTTGGAAAAAGTCAGGATAACGTATGAATTGGAGGATAAGGTGCTCAGTACACTTTTGCCAACTACATTAAAATCAGAACAAAACATCCAGTTACCTAAGTACTCTTAACCACTGTTGAGGTTAAGTACACAAACAATTTGTATTTTATGTTCCCAATAAATGGGTTGGGTAAGAAGCTCAGCCCAACCGAAAGTTGTCTGAAGCTCAACACAACAGAAAGTAGGCCATGTCTGACCACTAACACTGGGAAACATGTAAGATAGATCCTTTTGTACAATAAGTATGCAAGGTCAATACTTATTTCACAAAGAAACAACGTAGAGTAGTATAATTCACAAAGTACAAATACAGCCAGCCTCACTAGCTAATTCCAAAAGATATAAAAAGTACCCCACAGAGTGCCAAAATATACATTTTAAATCTTATAAAAATAGATTTATCTGCTTGTATATGCAGAGACTATCTCCGGAGGAATACGAAAGATTTGCTTTCCAATGTTTACCCTTTTGAACAACTTGAATTCACCATGTGCATACATCATCTTTTTGAAATGTAAAATGTTTTTAAGTAATGTATCTGGAAATGACCTAATAATTTGTCAAAAGGTTTTTTAATGTCTTATTATAATATTTCTATTTTTAAAATTCCAAATTGGAATTTGTGTATGTAGAATATAAAATATTAATTTTGAAGAAACTGGGGAGGAAGAAAAGAGAAATAAAATAGATGGCTAAACAGAAATACATAATTTTGTAAAACAGCAACAGCGCAGAAAAAGCAAGCAGAAACAAAACATATCCAAGCCTGAGAACCAAACCGCAGTGAAACTAAGAGGAGAGAATGAGATGAACGTGAGCAGGCTGCCAAGGCCACAGCAGCGTTCTGCCCTTCTTTACCATGGCTTTCACAGGGCTCCACTATGGGGTGTATCAAAGGGCTGGAAGAATACCCTCAGCTTGCACAGTTCCATTTCCTTTGCTAGCCAGTTACCCATATCTTTCATCCAAATTACCAAAATTTGACCCAAATTATGCTGATTCTGGAGCCATAAGCTAAGGAGATGTGATGCCTTAAGATGGCTGGGAGATTCAGGCCTCCCTGTCACCTCTGTAGAGGTTAAAAAAGGAAAGAGGTGCTTCCTGCAGCAGGAAGCCATTTCTGCAGGTTTCAAGTTACTACAATAGTAGATACTTGGGAACTGATTTGTGCTTTTGAAAAAGAAATCACAATAATTCAAAATATGCATTAATTTAGGATGGGGCTAAATTTTCAAGAAGTTTTCATAGCTTTCACAAAAATGGAGAAAAGGAAAATACTCTCAAGTAGTTTAAAATTACTTTCAGTTATTTGACAAGGACCCATTTGTATTCAACGAATCAATCATATCTATTTATCAGAGAAGTGCAGAAACTACACTCTAAAAGCTACCTGCCAATATTTTGCTACCACTATTTGGAAACAAAACTTCAGGTAAACAATTTGTCAAAGGCTCCACAATTTCACCTTCAGGTTCCTTGGGTCAGATGACATTTCATTCTAGTGATTTGCTATCCACTTGGGTAATTGTTTTCTTCACAAGACAACCTAAGAATGAGAATTTCCTTACCAATTGTTTAGTAAAAATGCAGACAACTAATATACTTCGTTTTCTCTGCCATCTCTTTTCATTTTTATATCTTAACAAATTCTCCCAATTAGGTTTATTTCCCCATTCATTTATTTTTTAAATGTGTGCCTTCATAGAGCTTAGTTTCATTTAGTTCAGTTCAACAAGCATGTACCAGATGCTAAATCTACACCACACACTATGCTAAGCACTAAAGAAAGTGAGAAGGAATAAAATCCAAACTCTGCCCTCAGGGCATCCACACTCTAGAAGGAGACACATAACACATATCTAAAATAAGCCAGACAAGAAACAGTGAATTAAACATAAGAAGTGATTAACTTTCAGAAGTGTGATCAAGGAAGTAGGTGAATCCTGAGCCATTTTGAAAGATAAAGGTTAGCTGACAAGGTGAGGAATGGCATTCTAGGCACAGGAAACAATAGCACATGAACAACCACAAGAGACCAGAAACAAGGGTTATCAGCTGTACTGCTGAAACATAAAATATGTGTGCTGACAGGCAGGGAAAGGAGATTCAACTGTGGAGGTGACAGTGGTCAGTAAGGTCATGACTGACCTTTCTTGGGCTAGACTTTATCCTGCAAAGATAAAACAAAGAAAAATTCTGAGAGATTACCATGACTACAGTGCAAGGATAAGGGTTATTGATCTTTATGAAGAAAACAGAGGTCAAAAATGAGAATTTAAAAATCAGTAAAGGACTGGGCAACTAAGAGTTTGTTTACCTTAGGAGAAGCATTTCCAGTACAGTTAAGGGAAGAGAATCCATAGAATAGGGAGTTCAGTAAATAAGCCGAGAAAAGAGTAGCAATCATACCTTTGAGAGGCTTAAATGAAAGTGGACGAGGTGAGACAGCTGGTGGAAAAAAACAAGCGTTAAGAAAGAGTTTAAAAAAAAAAAAAAAAAAAAGACAAAAGAGAAATGTATTGCCTCTGAATTTGCAGGGGGTGGGGGGAGGTCAGCAAAAACTAAGAAAACGAAGCCACAGGAGGAAAATCTCCTAGCTGTCTTCAAAGAACCTCTCAGGATTGCTACCTTTCTCAATTGTTGCAAGTTTTGTTTTTGCTTTTTGTTTTTTAAACCCATTAAATTTTCACTTTGTGAACTCTTCTTCTAACCTCATCTCCAAAAAGCTTTCTTCTTTTGAACAATTATCCACTGTATCCAAACTCTGCCAGATTCTTAGACAATTTAGGTAGCTGGAATTTTTGTTTTGTTTTCTAAAGCAGTCTTTCTGATCTGCAGCACAAGAGTATCCCCAAAAAGACTAATTTATTCTGGAAAAGCATATGTATATATATTTTTCCCTCCAGGAAAGATGAAATAAATCAATGAATAAAGGTCTACTAACGAGCTTTATTCTAAATATTTGCTTTTAAAAACTACAACGTTTGGTGGGCACGGTGGCTCACGCCTGTAATCCCAGAACTTTGGGAGGCTGAGGCAGGCGGATCACCTGAGGTCAGGAGTTCGAGACCAGCCTGGCCAACACGGCGAAACGGTTTCCATCTCTACTAAATATACAAAAATTAGCCAGGCATGGTGGCACGTGCCTGTAGTCCCAGTTACTTGGGAGGCTGAGGCAGGAGAATCGCTTGAACCCAGGAGGCAGAGGTTGCAGTGAGTCGAGATCATGCCACTGCACCCCAGCCTGGGTGACAGAGCCAGACTCCATCTCAATAATAATACTAATAATACTAATACAATGTTCATTCTGAATTTTTTACAATTTCCAATTGAAAATAAGTAAATAACAACAATGGCAAAACCAGTAACCCCACCATGTAGTTTCCCTTTTTATTAGCTAAGCTAATAATGTAAATAAGTATTATCAAAAGCTTTTCATATCTGAAGCATAGAGCCACATCCACACCAGGAGACTTTAGATTTCACAAGCACATGAAGCCGGAGGATGTGCCTCATGGTGTGTATCCTTCCAGACCATTTTTTCCATGCTATGTAAATATATATTTTTTACACAAAGATTGAATATACAGTTTTATAATCTGCCTTTTTGCAAAACAGTCCATGAAAAATTTTCCATGTCAGTAAGTACATATCTACCTAATCATTTTTAAGGTTTATAAAGTATTCCATTAGTAAGTTTTTGGAGCTGAAGTCATGAATGACAGCTATCTCTCCCATATAAACACTTCCGGGACATTGACCAAGTCAGCGTAATTAGGCTGGATGGTCTCATTCTGTATGGCACTTCCAATTTCATTTATCCCGAAGTATCTATACCTGTGATTCTATCTCAGTTATTGTAATACAGCGAAGTGGATGCTCTCTTTGGATGAAACAGAAAATAAACTAATTATAATAAACTTTTAGCACTATTTTGTAGAATTATAGTTAGCCAATTCACTAACTTAACTCTTAGCATTCTAAAAGCAAAATGAGTGTAGCTGATAAATCCCTTATCATAACACAACATGCCACCACGATTTCACACCCTACTAAGAACCACCCTGTGTCTCAAAGTCTCTTACTCAACTATATGCTACACTATATGCAAGTATAGTAATGTGGCACATCAACCTTTCTTGGTAGGAGGTTTTTTAAAAATCCAGCACTGCCAGATGAAATGCGAATTTGGACTCCTGATCATTCCTTTAATTATGCTATCAGTCAGCCACTACCACCCTCTTCTTGTATCACAGTACTATGCTTCTCCTTAAAAGCACTACAAACATTAAAATACCTATCAAAAATCCTTTATTTCATTGTATTAGTGACAAAGATATCTAAAACTGTGACTATGTTATCAGTGAGAAGTACAGCCTCAGAGCTGTCTATATTTTCTACTAAAGAACTATACTGCGTTTAAGGCACTTCAGATGTTGAACAAAGACACAAACTTTTTTCATCAATAACTGCACATTAGCAACTATGACTGACTCTCATGCTTGTAGTCCACCCAAATACATAAACACAGCCCTTGAAATTTCTAATCCAAATACGCTAGCCCCAGAATGTCATAATTTTGATGAGAAATATGAGGGGAAAAAATCAAGACAATACTACTATTTAGACTGAAGTACCTGTTTGTGTGATATTTCTAAACACTTCTTTCTTCATTTCCATAGCCTCTCCTCACCCAAAAATGTTGGTTTAAACCAACTGTCTATATCCCTATTAAATTAGACATTCTGAAATATAAGACAAAAACACTTTGCATATACTTTCAGCAACAAAAACAACCAAAAAGGTTTAACATTCACTGACTTTTACTCCAAGGGCTTCCAAGGAGACTTCAACCCTGCCCATCCCTCCACCCTCACCCTGCCCCACCACACACATCCCCAACTCCTTTACAAACAAATTTACATCTACTCCTACCTTTCTATTTGGCCCAGATTCGATTTGGTAAAATCCCAAGGCTTTAAAGTTACATTTATTCAAAGCAGGATCAGATACATTTACTCTTGAACTGATGTCCCCCAACCAAATGTCCCTGCACTGAGATTAACAATCATTTTAAAGCCTAGTAATTTTCCATAAGCACTCTCTGAAACAGAAAAACTAACTTATCTCTATTTACAGGATACGAAACTGGAGGAACTTGCTTGGTTTTCTGTGGCCTTACCAGCATGCTAAGTCATACTTTCTGTAGCTCTAATCTGTCAAGCCATTCCATCTTTACCAAAAAAGGAGTATTTCATGTCAACAGTACACAACATCACACAGAAGACATGGAAACATAACTTACAAAAATGTATGAAATCCATTACAGCCAAAATTCCTCTTGTAACCACATCAAAGTAACTGAGCCAAAAAATTAAGCAACAGTACTGACTGGTCTAATCATCAAAGGGGAAAAAATTATTCCCAACTTTTCCATCCTTCCAAAAAGCAAGATTCTTTTTCTTGAATACATTAGGTTTCATCAGAAGAAAATTGTATATGCATGTTTTCTTTCCGCTGTGAACACACAAGTTTAAGGTCATTACTTAGCTGTTTACAGAACAGATTACCCCCATTATCTGTGCTCTTCAGCAGCTACAGAAGCCATCATGTTAAGGAAAAGCCTCATTAGGAACAGACCACCAGTTCATCACTCTACAGCTTTTCAGAGCAGTTTACAAACCACCCTGACTAATAACCAGGGATTGCTAGAATGTTGAAACATCAATCACGCATAAAGGTTGCAAAAGTTTGCAGGTCATTAAAAAAAAAAAAAAAAAATCCACATTTTTTTTTCACTAGCCCCTCCTACATTTAGTGCTATGGCAATATTGACCAGTGGTAATAAGTGCTAGTTCTAAAACTAAACTCCCTGGGGATGTAAATCCTGACTGATTCCACTACTCTGTGCAACTGTGGGCAAGTTACTTAAGTTCTCTAAGTCTACCCTTCTTCATTCACAGGAAGGGATAGTAGCCCGCAACTCCTAGCTCATAGGGTTACCAAAGAATGAATGGAGATAATATTGGTAAAGGGTGGTTAGCAAAGTGCCTGGCACATAGAAAGCACTTAACAAATATTAGCTAACTGTTACTTCTCCTGCTACCACTATTACTACTACCATCACCATTCAGTGAACATGGTAGCATGAACAGAATGTAGAGCTGGAGGACTAACTTGCAATTTTTGTTAAATAGATTTAATCTAATTTTTAGGTCCAAGGACTATGCTAAATTAATGCCAATTAATGAGTTGGCACAGTAAAAATGTCTGACATTTATGCTATTCCTCCTTAATTGGAAGAGCTTGCCCTTACCTCTCCACCTATCTGAATTTTATGCATCCTTCAACACACTACTCAAAATATACTTTAGAGATGAAGCATTTTCAGATACCTCTCCCGATAGTGATGTTTCCTTTGAGCTAAGCTCATGTTACTATTGCCTACAAATACTCAGTGGGCGATTAATCACATACTGGCATGTCATCTTTTCATTTTAAATAATATACCCTTATTTTTCATGTGTAGCAATGTAACTTTCATGTGTTTGTCTTGTGTCTTCAAACTGTACAGCTCTTGAGAGTAATAACCATATCCTAATGGTTCTTTGCATCTATCATATACTGGAACCTTGCATATAACTGACACCCCATAAATGTGCTAATCAGTAGGTTTTCTAATCACTTCTGATTGTGCATACCAAATATATTTTATGTAATATGAAAAGTAGGTTTATTAATAAACTCTGAAATCAAAGTACTTTAGAAACAAAAATTCTTCATAGCTACAGCTAGAATACATAATTTTATCTACCCCACAGAGATTCCAAAAGAGGTGCCATCATGTCACAGTCAGAAATATTTGCCACTGCAAGCTAAATTATTCAGCAAAAACCACAACCACAAAAGATTTAATACTGAATGTATGATTTTTGTACCCATACTATACTTTACAACTCATATGCAAGAGTTAATAATTTATGCCATACTTCAGAACAATAGGTGCTGCTCAGTAACTCAAGATGAATATATGTGCACTGCTGGTAGGAATGTAAATGGTACAACTGGTGTGGAAAATACGATTGTTCCTCAAAAACTTAAGCATAGAATTACTATATGACCCAGCAATTCCCCTTCTGGGAATCTACCCAAGAATCAAAAGCAAGAGTCAAAACCTATTTGTACACCAATGTTCATAGCAGTATTATTTACAATAGTCAAAAGGTAGATAAATGGATAAACAGAATGTGGCAGATACATACAATGGAATACTATCAGCTTTAAAAAAAAATTGACACATGCTACAACATATATGAACTTGAAGACATGATGCTAAATGAAATAAGCTAGACACAAAGGAACAAATGGTGTATGATTCCACTTACATGGGGTAACTTGAGTGGTAAGTTCACTGAGACTGTAGAATGGTGACTGTCAGGAGCCAGAAGGCATGAGGAATGGGGAGTTATTAATTAATAGGTACAAAGCTTCCGTTTGGAAAAAGAAGAAATTCTGAAGCTGATGGATGGTGATGGTTGCACAACAATGTGAATGTACTTAATGCCACTAAACTATAAAATGGTTAAAATGATAAATTTTATGTTATGTACATTTTACTACAAAATAAACATTTTTGAAAAACACAGGAATATAGTGTATGCTATATAAAAAAGATGAACATAGGTGAGGTCTACCATTTCTGATTCTTACTCTCAGCACTTATCAAATTAATACAAATAATTCACTTGAGGATCTTAAATCATAAGGGATAAAACAGCCAAGTCTCAATAAATACATTTAGTGGGAGATCTGATTTACGATGTATACAATCTTCATTCATCTTTTTCTTGGAATCCTTTATCAATAGTCATAAGGAAAATTGTCACTAATGAGGGACTAATAGAGCCAATATTTAAATTTCAACCTCCAAATGGTATTTCCCTTTACAAAACTTATGCCTTAAGTTATTAATAATGCCTATGAGAAAATATCCTAATACAATTCTCATATAATAAAAGTTTAATAGTTTAGACTTGTTTTCAACATTTTAAGAGTTGCAATTATTTCCTACAATTATTTGCTTCAATTTATCTATGAACTAAATAATAACATGATTATAAATAAAGGTATTCTCAGAAAAGAAGTCTCTTTATTGACATAATGGCATCTATCAGAACACTTAGTATTAGAAAGATTCATAGCATTATTATCTTAAAATAAAATGCCATAAAGATATGTGTAAATATGATGGAGAAGGGAAAGTGCTAATGCTAAGTTTCCTAAAAAACTGCCTCTCTCCCAGTATTTCATAGGTTGAGTCTCATTCTTCACAAATTCCCTATCTGCAATTTTCCCTACTTGCCAAAAGGTACTCGTTACCACAAAATCAACACTTGCAGCATTTTCGTGGTCATTTGCAGATAAACACAAAGTAACAAAAAATTTGAGTTGTTCAGCGGGTATGCTCCCTGCTGAGGTAGAACAAGGTGGCACTATGCCTTCTTGTTTCAGCTTTCATAATACAAACAAGTGTCCTTTCCATGATCTATCCAGTGCCATGCTTTTCATATTTTTGTGCTTTTGGCTGGTGACTTCACTATTTAAGTGGTCCCCAAGGGTAGTGTTGAAATGCCATCTAGTGTTTCGAAAGCACAAAGAAGCTGCAATATGCCTTATGGAGAAAATACACAATTACATCACTTTATTCAGGCATGAATGTAGGGCTGTTTGCAGTGAATTCAATGTTAACGAATCAATGATACATATTAAATATACTTACACAGAAACTAATATAAAACAAAATTATCTATTGATTACTTGACAAAATGTTATGATCAGAGGCTCGCAGGAACCTAACCCTATATTTCCCCTAGGAGTAACAATTTCCATATTCACTAACTCACTGTTCATGGCAACTTTATAAAAGTACTGTAAATAACAAGAATCAACTGTATTCTTACCCTGGGTAAGAAAAATAGACCAATGAAACAGAAAACAGAGCCCAGAAACATGTCCATGTAAATATGGCAGGGAAGTAGCATAGAGATCAGTAGAAAAACATTAAGCTACTCAGTAATTGGTGCTAGGACAGTGAATCACAATCTGGGAAAAGATGAAATTGAATCCTTACCAAAAAATTCACCTCCACACAAAATATGAAAGCAAACTTTATCTCCTTGAGAAAAAAATAAGTTATTTCTTCCAATAGGAAGAGAACTTTATGATCTTGATTTAAGGAAATATTTCATAAAGAAAACATTTTTAAAATCCATTAACAAAAAGTTGAGCAGTCAAATGAAAACTTGACCAGGCATGGTGGCTTATGTCTGTAATTCCAGGACTTTGGGAGGCCAAGGCAGGAGGATCACTTGAGCCCAGGAGTTCACGACCAGCCTGGGCAATATAGCAAGACCCCACCTCTACAAAAAAATCAGTCGGGTATGGTGGCATGTGCCCGCAGTCCCAGACACTTGGGAGGTTGAGGTGGGAGGATCACTTGGGCCCAGGAGGTGAAGGATGCAGTAAGCAGAGATCACACCATTGCACTCGAGCCTGGTGACAGAGCAAGATCCTGTCTCAAAAAAAAAAAAACTTTTGATCGTCAAAAGACATTAAACACATGAAAAGACAAGCCACGAACTGGAAAAAAGATATTTGCAGCACATGTAATATAGAGAACTCTTAAAAACAGTAAGAAGAAGACAATCTAATAGGAAAATGGACAAAAGACATAAACAAATAATGGAAAATAAAATTTAAAATGGTTAACATATGTAAAAGATGCTCACGTTCAATAATTTTCAGAGACAAAAATTAAAATCTCAATGAAATACCATTTTATGCAAATCAGCAAAACTTAAAAACTCCGACAATATCAAGTATTGAAGAAAATGCAGAAGAATAGAAACTGGCAATGTAGCCAGTGGGAGTATCAATCAGTACAAACACCTTGGAAAACAATTTATTACTGTCTAGTAAAGTTGAAGACGCACATACTCTATGATCTAGCGATTTCACTTCTCCGTATAAACTCTACAGGAACTTGCACAGCAACTTGTAATGTGTACCAGGAAACAAGTAAAAGAATGTCCATAACAGCATTGCTTAAAACTGCAAAAACCCTGGGGGAATTGCAGGTGCGGGCGGGGGGCAGAGGGAGTGCAGTGTGGAGACGCCCTTACATCTAAGAAAGGCAATTGGATAAATTACAATATATTCATAAAATAAAATGGCACACAGCAATGGAAATTAACATTTGGTAATTCATTATGCCTACTTCCTCATCAACACAAATGGCTTTTAAAAAACAATGTTGATTTGTTCACACAGGGCAGGAAAGAAAAAACAATGCTGAATGGTTAAAAAAAAATCACAAGAATATATACAGTATAATTCCATTTATACAAAATTTTAAAACATGGAAATTAGCCATCTTATCACTTCAGGTCACATACATATGTGGCAAAAACTGTAAAGAAACGACAGAGAAAAAACACAAAATTCAGAATAGTGGTATCCTTTGTGGATAGTATGATCAGGAAGGCAAAAACGGAACTCTGAATTCCCTTTCCAAATTCGCTCACCCTCCACTCTTTCCCATCTTGGAAGTTATATTTGACTTTTCTCTTCTCATAACCCCATGTAACTAACCAGCAAGACCTATCAATACCACATCCAAAATATCCCAATTTTGCCCAATTTTGTCCATCTCTATCACTTTATTCTTGTTGAAACCATCATCAACTGCTCACCAGGACCTCTGCATTAGCCTCCGCCCTGGTCACTCTTGACTCTTGTGCAATTCATTCTCCACAAAGCAGCCAAGTGATCTTTTCAAAATTTAAGTCAAATCATGTCCTTTACACTCTGCAATGACTCCTCTTCACATGCAGAATAGAATCCAATCTCTTCATCATAGTCGCCAAGGATTCATTTAATCTGATCACTGCTGATGTCTCTAATCTCATTTTCTGCCACTCCTTTCCCAGCCCACTATTCGGCCTCCGTGGCTTTCTATTTCTCAGACTTGCCAAGCTGATGTCCCCCATGGCCTCTGCATTTGCAGCACTGCGCTTTTCCTGTCTCTTGGCAGAGATGCTTCATCTCAGTGTTTAAGTCTCAAATTTAAACACAAATGTCACCCTCTCCAAGAGGCTGCTTCTGACCACCCCATCAAAAACAGCATTACTGCCACCATCACTCATGGTCACTTCACCCTCTGTCATTCTTTATAGCACGTATCATAATCATAATCCGTGAGTTTAGTGTTTGTTCTCCAGCAGAAAACAGGTCCCACACAAGCAGGGATTTGTCAGTCCAGTTCAGTTTTGTACAGAGCAGTGCCTGGCATATGATAAAAAATATTCATTGGATAAATGGAAAGTGAATTTTATTATCAATAGACATGAAGCAACACCTTCTGACAGTGAAAGGAAAATGAAGCTCACCAATGGCAGAATGAGAAGAAAGAAAAATTTTGAAAATCACTGAAAACGCATTATTCCAAGAACAGTTTTAAATAACTTTTCACAATAGTACTTGTTATGGTTCACATTCCTAAGAATGATTAGTGATTAATCAAAGTTTCACACAGTTTTAAGATCCTAAGTTTGGGAAATGTGCTACCTGTTTACATTTCATTTTTAGAAGAGCACTGTAACTAAAAAAGCATGGTCTTCAGTTAGTTCTGAGTTCACTTATGACTCTACTGTGTAATTTGAACAAGTTACTTACCTATCTCTATGCCTGCTTCCTCACTTGTAAAATGAAGCTATTAATAACTATTTCATAGTTAGTGTGAAAATTACATGAAATAAAGTTTTTGAAGCATCTAATTAAGTACCTGGCATGAAGTAAGTGGTCAATAAACTAGTTACTATTGTGAAAGCTGAGACGTCCAGACAAATGGAGGAGCTGATAGGAGTCAAATAAACAAACATCCTCCCCTTTTGGCAGAAGTGGGAATACATGCCAGGATTAAATCGTTTTCCCTCCAAAAAGACAAATGTACACAAAGGTAATATATAAGTAAGTATGGACGAAGGACTTTGAGAACACTGAGGGAGTGACTATCTTCACTAAGGAGGTCAGTCACATGTAAAACTGAGTTTTACAAAACAGCAGCAGGAATTTACTAGATGAAAAGAAGGGGAAAGCATGTGCACAAATACAAATGAGTGAGAGATGCAAAATAAAGTGAGAAATGTAGTGTAGTTGGTGTAGAGTATATGTGGGAGGATGGCTAGAAAATAAAGAATTGGTAGGGCCACACGGTAAGGGGCTAAGGTCCACCATTCGGAAGTTTGCACTTGATTCTTCCATCAGTGGGAAGATGAAGGGGACATGCTAATTTGACACCAATTCTTCTAAAGACGGCAAAACATCTTTATGACTTTAAACACCACATAGGGCCACAATCTGTTAATGTAAAATAGAAACTATTTTAAGCTTTAGTTCTTAAAACCATATGAGCAATTTGTTTATTAACAATGACTGACCTGGAACCTCTCCTCATGATGCTTTATTAATTACTCTGGTGACCACTGTTGTGCTAGGCATCATCATGACAGCAGATAAAATCTATCGTAAGTTTACTATGTGTTGCGTACTGTGTTGTTTTATATGTATTATCTCACCCAGTTATCACAACACTTTTATAAGGGGTACTATTATCCCATTTTGCAGATCAGAAAACTGAAGCAGAGAGGTTACGGGCCCAGAGCTAGTGACAGAGCCAGGTCTCAAATCCAGGCTGACTTTAAGGCCCTAAAATTAAACCAGTTTGCTGAACTATGGTATTGCTCAGTTTATTAACATCACTTGCTGAAAAATATGAGTGCCTACTGCAATTTAAAGCATCATGTTAAGTCAGTTACTTTTAACTTTTACTGTATGGAAGAATCATCTGGGCAGATTGATAAAATGCAGATTCCTAGATTCCACCAGAGATTCTGATTCAGTAAGTCTAGGTTAGAATTCAGGGATCTGCTTTATTTTATTTATTTTTTTAAACAGTGCCTCACTCTTCTTGCCCGGGCTGGAGTGCAATGGTATAATCACAGCTCACTGAAGCCTCAATCTCTGGGGCTCAAGTGATCCTCTGGCCTCAGCCTCTCAAGCAGCTGCGACTACGGGCATGTACCACTATGCCTGGCTAATTTTTAAATTTTTCATAGAGATGGGTCTCCCTACGTCACCCAGGTTGACTTCGACTCCTGGACTCAAGCGGTCCTCCTACCTCAGCCTCCCAAAGTGCTGGGATTATACGTGTGAGCCACAATGCCTTGCCGGATCTGCATTTTTAACCATATGTTCAGTCAATTCTGAACTACTTGGTCTATGAACTATGCTCTGGTAGACCCTGTGCTAGATGTCCTAGTGATTCATGGGTATTTGAGCCTCGTGCTCACTAGGCATTTATAATCTAAAAGGGATAAAAATAAGGTGCACAAATAATACAAAGCAATATAGCAAAAATAGTACAGACAACATAAGCAACAAAGACTTCAAAGAAGAGAGGTCATCTGAAATGAAATGAGAGTGTGTAGGATTTCATAAAGAAAGGGAACATTTTATATGCAGACTTTCCGGGATAATTTTACACACAAAGGAAGGTACATGAGCAGAGGCCTTGGCAGGTAGAGGAACTGCATTTACGAGTGTAATGATGATGCCAGAAAAAAAAGTAGAGAAAGTCTGTAGAAGGCCCAAATGTCAAGCTAAACACTATGGGCTTTATGCAGTACCTGTCCCTGTACTGGAAAGCAGCTAATGGTTTTTGAGGAGGGAAATGAAATAATCATAGCAATATTCTTTGGAAGAGTACTTTCATGAAGCTATGGAAACAAAAGACAAAGCGAATATTCCGGTTATTACCATTCTAATCCCGAAGAAATAAGGCAGAAAAGGTAGCATGAAAAAGGGAGGAATGGTAAATCTTAATACTAATCACGTGTAGGAGAAAGGCAGCAATCGCAAATGATTCCTTCACCCTTTAAGCCCAAATTGTATCACTATCAGTTTCACGTTACTTCTTACACAGCTAACCAGGCCCAAAATATATAAAGAGTTCACTTATTTAAAACACAGTCCAGGACTAAGTAAATTGGCCTCCAAGTAGCCAACATACACGTCACACACTAAGAAAAGAAAAAAAAGTATTACATAACAAATATAAGTACCTGATTTTCAAAACCATAGTAGTTTGGAAGCAAAAATTAGAAGGGGAAAAGAGCCTGCTACAGGTGGACATGCTTAAGAGTCTAAGGATCAAAGAAGAAACAAAACTATTAAAAAGCACACACAATCACTCAGGGTCACTTCTCCATAACTGTTTATTGACAAGTACACATGATTCCCAGAAAAATGATATAAATAAGAATCTTCCTTAATGTTCCAGGCACCTACCACAAAAGAAAGTCTTCTTTAAACATTCATTAAAGTATTTTAAAACAAACAGTATTTCCCTGATTAAGAGGTCATTTTTAAAGGACGGCTGATACACGCCAGCATAACCCCTCTATCAGTACCTAAGAAACAATTAAAGGCAAGAAAGATTTATAACACACAAAGTTTGAAGGTGACAGAATGTTTTCATAAAGCATTTGATCAAGAGTGTGACCCC
This sequence comes from Chlorocebus sabaeus, assembly GCF_047675955.1. Classification (NCBI taxonomy): domain Eukaryota; kingdom Metazoa; phylum Chordata; class Mammalia; order Primates; family Cercopithecidae; genus Chlorocebus; species Chlorocebus sabaeus. The sequence continues at coordinate 117,246,316 of NC_132904.1, read as the reverse complement.
ATTGAGTGTAATTTGGGTACTTCTGTCCTGATGACTGTGTCTTTGAATTCTATGTTACAAATAATATGAACTCATCCTCAACAAAAAGAAACGCTATTAAACTGGTCTTAAATACATACCCTGTGTACCTACTGAAATTAGACAACATCCTTTGACGCTCAATGTCCTGCAGCAATAGGCTGTGTAACAACTTTTCAAAAGACTTTAACATTACAACATTTAACATTACATGAAGGACTCTCACTTTGTTCACCAACAGTCATTAATGTTTATTATGAATTAATACCATTTTTCTAAGGACCCCACCTAAAATTTTTGTAAGGGGAATTAAGACGTTAACTGATTCAAAGTTATACTTAGGTTGATGATTAAGTTTAAAATATATACCAAAGTCACAGACTGTAAGGCTTGTATATATGTCTATGGCTTTGGTATATATTTTATCGTGTATTTTTCACATAATTTTCATCATGTAACAAAAAGTATATCATATTACTGGAGTAAGAAGAATTTGGGATGTTTCTAAATAGCAGAAAAGAAAACCAGTGTATCTTCACAACATTGGAACAGTAAAATAACATTTCTTTAACTATGTTGTGGCGATAAAGCAACTAAGTGGAACTAGGCCTCTCACATTTCTCAGACACAGCAAAGGATAGAGAAAACTAAAACACACAAGCATACACAAAATTTCATCAATCAAATGATCTGACAACTTTCAGATATTGAAGATCAAGATTACGGTACTTCAGAAAACACAGGTCAAATATGCTACGTGGTATAAACGTCTAAACCGAAGCAATCAATTGCACCTAGCTGCCCTCCCTCTCCCCCACCCAAAAAAAAATCCATCTTTTTAGAATCATCCCTGCTCTTCAGAAGCTTACAGAATGAGGACGCTGAAGCCAAATAAATGCGCTTTTCAGTGTTTTTCAAACTGCAAGTTGTGACCCACAAATCATCAATTTAGTAAATGTCAGCCAGCAGGTTTTTTTAATGCAAGAGGGTGGAATATAATAGAAATTAGCAGAACATATCATATGTAATAAAGGTAAATACTGCTTTGTGAAAGTTTCCCTTCATACCTAGGCATGTACTAGATCTGAATGTAAGCCATACTTAATACTGTGGGGCATGATTTTTTTTTTTTTTTTTTTTTTTTTTAAGTTTGAAAGTTACCACCCTAGAGATCTGGGTCTAACGCTGCTCAGGACCCTAAGGGTGAATGTTTTCCTCAGTCCTCGGCACCTATTCATACTCCTTGCTCAAGATAGACTACTGGAAACTAACTTAAGAGCTCCACAGCAGCATGACGTGAACAAGGGACAAGCCCCAGCTCAGCCTGTATTTGGATTTGAAAGCATTGCCCGCTTCTCTCAACAGCCCTAGGCGTTGAGCCTAGCAACCTTCAGAATAGCCTAGCAACCTTCCTTCCTCCACTGACTGTATACAGTTCAACACTTTCAACCAACTTTTCTCAACTACAACTTCTGGAATCACCGTGTTCCAAAAAAAGACAGTATTAAATCTCCTCTCTTCACCAATTCCCAAAATGTCTTCCTACTAGAAGACCTAGAACTCAACAGAGAAGCTCCACACAGATCCTTACTTCCCCCAAGATCCCAGCACCCTCCTGTCAGTCCCCATCTTATTCCAACACCCTCGTTCTCAGTCTCCCAACGTTGGCGCAAATCTTTTATCCCAAAAGCCCTTATTCAATTACCACATCCTTTTATCAGCCCTGGTAAGAGCAGGCCTAATGTCCCAAGAGCCTAGACAAGCCAGTCCTTCCCCCAGCAAACCTCCCTGGGGACATGTCCTCTTTTCTGGGATTCAGTAGTTCAGAGACAAGTTTCCTATTTCCCCAGCAGTCCCAGACACGTCTCCCTTTTCTAACAGCTAGGAGGCATCTACCCATCCCCCCACGCTGGGGCACGGTGAGACGCCTGGATTCTCCCAGGAACCCGGGCAGGCTCCCCAACACGCCCTCCTCCAACTCGGGGCCACCCCCCAGCCCAGGCCAGCCCAAGACCCTCCCAGCTCCGCCCTAGCCCAGGCCAGGCAGGCCCCATCCTCCCTCTAGCCCCAGAGCAGGTCTCCCATCCCCACAGCTGCTCGAGACAGGCCCCGTGTGGCTCTCAGCCCCTGCCCAAGTGTCCTATCCCAGCACCCTGCAGGAGCGACCCTCCGCGCCTCGGCTCCGGAGGGGAGCGCCTCGGGCCTCGAGAGCCCGGCAGAGCTGGCGGGCCTGGCTCCACTCACCCCTCAGCCCGGGAGGCGGGGAAGCTGCTGCGGCGGCTCCTCCGGCTGCGCCTCTCCTCCCCCCTCCCGGCCACCGCTGTCGCCGCCGCTCAGCCTCAGGCCTGTTCCCGGCCGGCCCCGGCCCGGCTCCGCTTCACCTAGACCCCAAATCTGGCCGCCGGAGCCCAGTGTCCTGCATTGACCCGGAAGCAGCTTTCCCGGCCCAACAACAACACGTGACCCCGCCGCACGTGTCACGTCCGCTGCGTGAATGGGAGGGGGCGCCAGAGGAGCGGGTACTCCCTAATCGAGCTGGGGTTGCCATGGCGACGGGGATGGCTGTACTGGCCTGGGCTTCACCACAAACACCTCATCTGCTCTTTCTCGTGCCCATCCATTGAGGGAACATCCCCAGGGGCACAATAGGAGTACACATTGTCATATCAGAGGACAATAGGAGCTGCAGAAAGGAGCATTGGGCTGAACCTTTCCAGAGACACTTGGAATCTTGACCCGGCTCTGTTACTGATTTGCTGTGTGACCTTGACCAAGTCTGTTCCTATCTCTGGCGTCAGCGTCCTCAACCATAAAATGAGGGAATTATACTAGATGAGCCCTCAGGGTATGGTGGCAATCTGAACTTTCTTCCGTGCCCCCTTCACAAGGCATCCCGAGCTTCCAACACCAATGTAGTAACAGCAGCTTTCATTTATTGAGCACCTTCTAGGTACAGGCGCTGCGCCTGTGCTATTTTTAATTTTTATAGCCCTCCAAAGAGATGGTATTTATAGAATTGAAAACAAGTTCAGAGTGCTTAAGTGATCTGTCCAAGACCACCCAGTTAGTAAACGTGACCAGGGTGAGATTTGAATCCAGGTCAGGCTGGCACCAGGGTCCATGCACTTCACTTTATGCCACGCTATTGCTCCAACTCCATGCCTAGTATTATTATATCTGACTGTTGAGCTGTGATTGCTGAGGTACTCCTTTGTCCATTTCTTTTGCAGAAACATACATGGAATAGGGATGGTGCTGGCTCATCCCAAAGTGAATTCAGCCTTGTATGGGAATATCCCCTGAAGTGCTAGGAGATGAAGATGTCTTTGTGCATACAGTGTATGTGCTTTTGTGTGGTGTGTGCCAGAAAATAGGTGGGGGATGTAATGTGCATGCACACGTCTGCATTGGTTTCTAGAAAGGGGAAACAAAATTCTTCAGGAGAGACCCAATAGCAGCTTACCATCATCAGTTCCTGGAGACTTATTTTTGTCATTCTGTTTTGTTTTGTCATATCCCATAGGTAGGGCTTAGAGAGGTTAGAGGGGAAAAAAAAAAAAAAAAAAAGCCAGAAGGACGTGGATAAAGAAACTGCCCTGGGAATAAAGGGGATGATTAGCCAAGAACTGTATCTTAGGTTTCTTAGGAGGGGGCTTTACTCCCCCTTCCACAGAGAACAGAGTGCCTTTCTGGCAATTTAAGAATTACTGGCTTTGGGAGCACTCAGATCATTGGCATGACCACAGTCAAAAGTAGCCTCAGTGGTGAGGACCATGAGAAGAGCAGAGTGAAATGTACAAGGTGGATGCTGCATGGATACTCTGTTGACAGACTTACTTCTGAGCTCAGGTACCTTTGGGGACACCCAGAAATGCTTAAGAGGCTAGTTGCCCTGTGAGCAACTAGGAAAAAAGCAAGAAATATGGGTTATTACTGTTAACATATACTATGTGCAATGTATATAAATACACATGAGTATTGTATGTGGCTGGGTGTGGTCAATTATACACTTCTTTTTATCTCTGAGATATCCTCCAATCATTTTCCTGCCTCTTTTCCCATCTTTCCCCTTATAGATCAAACTTCTAAAGACAAGATCAATGTCTCTACCCACCTCCCCATCTTTCTCCCCAAGACAGCTGGAATTATCTTTCTACGACTTATGTCTATAATCTCAGCACTTTGGGAGGCTGAGGCGGATGGATCAAGCGGTCAGGAGTTCAAGACCAGCCTGGACAATATGGTGAAACTCCATCTCTACTAAAAATACAAAAATTAGCTGGGTGTGGTAGTGCAAGCTTGTAATCACAGCTACTCAGGAGACTGAGGCAGGAGAATTGCTTGAACCTGGGAGGCAGAGGTTGCAATGAGCTGAGATTATGCCACTGCACTCCAGCCTGGGTGACAGAGTGAGACTCCATATCAAAAAACAAACAAACAAACAAACAAACAAAAACAACTCATATGTGATTGTGTTATTCCCTGGAACTTAAAACCCTTTCAAGGTTCTCTGTGGGTCTCAAGATAACATCTATTATTATTAATGTACTTCTCAAAATTTTTCCAGATCTGGACCCCACTTTTCCAGCCTCCTTTTCTCACTGTTGTTTGCTCTTCTGTATCTGCTCTATTCAATCTGGTAGCCACTAGCCACATGTGGCTATTTAAATTGAATTTAATTAAAATTAAATTAAATTACAGTTTCATTTCCTCAGTCACTTGACACTAGTTACATTTCAAGTGCTCAATCACGATGTATGGCTAGTGGCTATCATATTGGACCGGGCAGATACAGAATATTTTCATCATCACAGAAAGTTCTATTGAACTGCACTGCTCTGTACTCACAAACCTTCCTGTATGATATATTCTATAGGAATTCCCTCCACAAAACCATTTGCCTCAAATGTTCTTCTTTCACTTCCTTTAGACAGGAGGAGATCTCAGAGACAGCTTATTTCCTTGTTGTTTCTTTGGTGAGCATGTAAGCCTCAATGAAGGCACGAGTAGGTCTATCATGTTCACTATTGATTCTGCATTATTTCTAAGGGCTATCATATAGGAAAAGGAGAGAATGGACATTGAACTAAACTGAGAGAAAATAACAGAAAGGCAGATTTGTGGCCATTTTATTAGATATTATGATTATTAATTATCATTTTAGACAGGGTCTCTCTCTGTCACCCAGGCTGGAGTACACTGGCACAATCATAGCTCACTGCAGCCTCAAACTCCTGGGCTAAAGTGATCCCTGCTTCTCAGCCTCCCAAGTAGCTGTGACTACAGGTGTGTGCCACCATGCCTCCCTAATTTTTTTTTCTTTCTAGAGATGGGATGTCACCATGTTGCCTCAAGCGATCCTTCCACCTTTACCTTCCAAAGTGCTGGGATTACAGGCATGAGTCAATAAGCCCAGCCAAAAAAATATTCATAATTTGATCACTTTGACCTACAAAGGGCAATTTTATACTGTGCAACCTAATAATAAGGAAGAACTTCAGGAGAATTGGAGCTGCTTTAGTCAGTTCTAGTTAATTCTCTGTCATTGGAATAGGTTGAGCAAAGGCAGAATCTATTAAAACAATGTGTAAACAATTCCTGAATCAGAAGATTCGAAGTCTTGTAAGATTCTCAGTCTGTTTCTCCTACTGGATGTTTAATTCAGAATTGAGTATGCCATAACAAAAATCACAGCCACTTTCTAAAGTTTTGCTATGCCAGACACTGCTTGAGACATTTTATGTAGATTACTGTTTTTCCCTCAATCTTCACAATGATCTTATGAAGTATGTTTAATGCTATCAGATTTGCCAACTAAGACTGAGGCTAAGTCATACACCCAGCAACATACAACTAGTAAAAGGCAGAGTCCAAATTCACATTTAGGTCAGTCTGAAATCAGAATTTGAGTTTGAGTTCACAATGACCCTGTATGATGAGATATAGTTCTGTCATGAAGTTTCAGTCAGATATTTGCATGTCATTTTAATTTAACAATTGCTTATTTTGTAAGAGTTGTGTTGCTTGTACTTAGCTAGGTGGTTTGGGGAAAACAAAGATAAATAAGGCATGGTCTCTACAATGTAATTGGAATGATAACAGTGATACATGGCAACTTACGGGATGTTATTTTTTTAAAGGGGATAAGGGAATTATTTTCACAGCTGAAGGCTCTTCCCAAGTAGACAAGAGGATAAGGACATAATTATATGAGAATTTAATGTGAACAACAAAAGTACACAGATGGGAACACAGGGGAAGAGAAAAGCAACTGCTTCACTTGAAAGAATAATGGCTGGTTTGGTGATTGTGTCTTTAATACCATTCCTGGCTTCTCTACTAACCAGCTCTGCTTCTTGGACTGTTTCTGCCTAGAGCATTATCTACCAAATAACAGAGATAAACTGTGATATCTGCATAAACTATCATGGCAAACCACCTGAAATTATATATATTGTGTATGTTACACATGTATGCATTTTTAAGAGGAAGTGTCCCAGATTTCATCAGATGCGCACACACACACACACACACACACACACACACACACACAAATTCTAAGTCAAAAAATGTAGAATGGATGACCCCTTTAAATTTTGCATTTCTCAGATTCTATATTTTATTTTGGTCAACATTTTTCACATATTTGTCAGGAGCTGTACTGTCATGCCAAGCCTAGTGACCAAGCAAATGGCAAATATTTTTAAAATTTTAAACTGGAGGGTCATATCTAGAATTATTTAGGAAGGATCAGTATTTCCTTACTGGGCAGAATATGGTCTTTAAAAAACAACTCTTAATTTGCTTTTTTGCAATTTGCAATAGACAGATGAGCCGCATAAAGCTTAATTTTCAAGAAGACCTTACATTAATTAAGATCACTTGCAACAAATTGCTACACGCCTCACTAATCCCTCATAATTTTTTTTATTGTGAATAACAGACATACAGAAAAGTGCACACAGTGTACATAAATGTACAGCTCAATGAATTATCACAGATACGCATGTAACAACCCCCCATTTAAGTCCTAGAACATTGCCAGTTTCCCAGAGACTTCCCCTGGTACTTACACTCACAATTCTCCCCAAGTTAATTTAACTGCTGTTCTGACTTCTAATAGTGTAGCTTATTTTTCCCCGTTTTTAAATAAATGAAATCAAACGAGATGATTTCTTTCACTTAACATTATGAGACTCATCTATTTTGGTCCATGTAGCTATAGTTTCTTCATTTTTGTTGTTACACAGTATCTTATATTATAGTAACACTAATTATTTATCCATTCCACCGTTGGACATTTGGGTTGTCTCCAGGTTTTGGCTAAAAGCCTGTAGTCCCAGCTACTCGGGAGACCGAGACCTAAATGAAAGCTCTTGTCTTTAAATCTGAGAAGACACGATATGTCCATTTATCTGTGAAGACAGCCCCACCTACCAGACAAAATTGAATTGCTTCTTCCATTATGTTCCCAAATCCTTTATTCATTCTTCCATTATAGCTTTTATAAGTGTCTTTTTTTGTATGTAACCCCATTAGACCCAGAATTTGTCAAGGAGAAGGCAAAGGCCTCACAAAAGTAAAGAATGTCCTTGTCTCTTACATGTGTGTGTATATATGGTATGTGTATGTATATATATGGTATGTGTATGTGTATATATTTGATACATATGTACAGCAAGTATTAGAGTGGGGAAAGGGAAGTGAAGAATTGGTTATATGGCTATGGCAGGACAAGACTCAAGAATTTACAGAACCTAGGGCCCTGTCCAAACACTCCCTTGCAAATATCCCCAACTCTAGTGCACTCTTATTGTTCTCTGTCCATCTTGCAGGGCGAGCCCCGAGGTTGCTTAGGGTTCAGTTCTAAGGCTTCTCTCTTTTCTCACTCCAGTTTCTCCTTAGGTTATGTCATCTATTGCCCTGAATTTAAATAACATCTTCATGTTGATAAATTCTAAATAAGGAGCCCAGACATCTCTGGACCACCAGACTTGCATATCCAGACTTGCATATCCAACTGCCTATTAAATATTTCCACTTAGATAGCCCATATGCATCTCAAATTTAACATGCCCCAGAGAGAAATCTCAGTCCCCCCTGCTCCTTTCCCAATCTAATCTCCCCTATTTTAGTAAATAGTATCACTTTCCACACCAATTACTAAAGAAACCAGTATGATGGAATCATTTTTGACTCTACCAAATGCTGTCTACCTCCAAAATATACTTATCTCTATCTCTACAGATACCTAGCTCAGATAGGCACTCTATAAATATGTCATTAATGAAAAATAGGAAAAATGTCAATATGTTTGTCCACTTGAGAAACTCTGGAACAGGTTGCTGGGAGTCTTATTATATGAGAAGTTGGTATTCTTGTTGCCAGCAGGGTAAGAAGATACTGAAATTAAAGCACCCTAAAAATAAGTGGGGAAAGATTTTCCCAGCTTTCAGAATGAGTAAAAAATTACCTGAGAGGAGATAAGAGTCAAGGTGCTCAGATCCTTTTGAGTCACCATATTGTGGTGTGCAAGGGAGGAAAGCTTATACAGGTGTATTAGTCTGTCCTCATGCTGCTAATGAAAACATACCCAAGACTGGGTAATTTATAAAGGAAAGAGGTTTAATTGACTCACAGTTCAGCATGGCTGGGGAGGCCTCAGGAAACTTACAATTATGGTGGCAGGAGAAGCAAACAAGTCCTTCCTCACATAATGGCAGGAAGGAGAAGTGCCAAGCAAAAGGGGAAAAGCCCCTTATAAAACCATCAGCTCTTGTGAGAACTCACTCACTATCATAAGAATGGCAACATGGGGGTAACCATCCCCATGATTCAATTACCTCCCAACAGATCCCTCTCATGACACATGGGGATTATGGGAACTACAACTCAAGATGAGATTTGGGTGGGGACGGGATCAAACCCCTCTAGGCCATACCTTGGGAATTGTCTCCAACTTTCTTCACAGAAGAGCTTGTAATATCAGAGAGTGAAGCAATACGTTGCAGAGCTCATTCAAAGGATCATAGCATCCTAAGAAGAGGGGCAGCTCTGTAGTACCTGGAATGGGTAACACGGAGGCCAACAGCAGTGCCGGCAAACAGTAGTACTAAAGCAAAAGAGAAGCTTTACAAGCCTCTGACATGCAGGAAGAGGAGGTCCAAGAAAGGTGCATTTTCAAGCCTTCACGTTCCCAAGTTGCTACAGGCGATTTACACACACAAACATGCACATGTATGCACACATACCACAGCTTTTGTCAAAAATGTCTGTGAAAAGCACCATCCCATATCACCCTCTTATAGAGTCACTGTACACATTTGCATTATAAATGCTCCACAAAGTTCTGCAAAAGAAAATAATGGCTTAAGTATATTTTGTGCAGCATATTTGGCCTGGGAGCCCTTTGTCGTGGATACCTGTTACCATGTCACTGATTACTGCTCTACCAGACACGGGATTGCAGGGAGGCAAGATTTCTCTAGATATGGACTCAGGTTCAGAGGGTCCTGGAGAGTTCTTCACAAGGGGTCTGCAAATCCCACTGTGTACCAAACCCTGAATAAACAACAGTTCTTAAATACATAGGTGCTACTTTAACAAATATGGATCACTACCTATAATTTTAAAAATACTAATTTTTAATCACTTTATACTAAATGTGTAACAATGACCCTATTTTGCGGGAGCATGAAGAATATTTTTTCAATAAAAGGGTTTTTTAAATAAAAATGAAAAATTTGTGGATCAACCATATTTAAAGTGATTTTGACCCTATAAATAATGATGGCTAACATCTTTTGGTGCCTAATATGCATATGCATGGGTACTACCCTAAATGTGTTATAGAGATTATGTTACTTAATCCTTACAAACACTGGGTGCAATGTCCCATGTCACTTTGGGAGACCAAGGTGGGAGGATTTCTTGAGGCCAGGAGTGCAAGACCAGCCTGGGCAACTTAGCAAGGCTCCATATTTACAAAAATAAAAAGAATTAGCAAGGCATGGTAGTGCATGCCTGTAATCCCAGCTACCTGGGAGGGAAGCTGAGGTGGGAGGATTCCTTGAGTCCAGGAATTCAAAGCTGCAGTGAGTTATATTTGTGCCACTGCCCTCTAGCCTAGGAGAGAGAGTAGGACCCTAGCTCTAAAAAAACACTTTCTTTTAACCACCTTATGAAATAAATACACATATTGTCATTCCCATTTTATAGTTGAAAAAATTAGGCTTAGTGAAGTTAAAGTGCTTCAATTTGTTGAAAGCACACGTTATAAAGTGATAGAGTTGGGGTTTGAATCCAGAAGCCTGAGTCCAGAGGCAACGTGTTAACCACTAGGCTGTATCTGGCTCTCATTGGAATGATGTGTCCTGAAGGGAATAAGGCACAAGCCACATGTTCTATCTTTTTCAGGGAAGAATGGGGGCTTCTGTGTCCTGTTTTATGGCAGCTAATCCTAATCCTACAGGCTCCTGAGAAATGTCTCTCCAGACTTCTTCACAAGACTCTGCCCTCCCTTCTTCATTAATTATGCAACTGGAAAGAAAAGTCAATTCAGCATTTGGAGGAAAATGAAAGCATGAAAGAAGGGACCTTACCTCACCTTTGTTTTAGGCTAAAAATTCACATTCTTTCCTCGTGAAGTCACATCCATCTTCATAGCACCTCACCAGGATTTGGCCCAGAAACAATTGCAAAAAACAAACTGACAGAATTACCAAGAGTTATGAAGCAAAACACTCCCTACTGGGGTGGGGGGGGGCGTTGGGGGGGCAGTGGGGGGTGGGAGCAGTGGGGGGGGCGGTGGGGGGAGTGTCAATGTGCCTTTCCTAAAAGAGGGAAGCGCACGTGGTTCAGAGCTGAGGCCCCCTCACCTCACTCGGGGTTATAATGCTGAATTCTGTGCACTCCTCTTAGTCAGGGACAGGGGACGTAATTTGAGTGAGCTAAGTTGTACCCTTGAACCCATGGCGAGGCTTAAATATCTATAATTTTAAAAATAAAAGCAGACGCGCCAGAGAGCAAAAGGAAGGCAAAAAGTGTTACGATGGTCTTTCATGCATAAAGATGACGATGACTGAAAAAGTGCAAGGCCTTGACTCTCAGCCCCAGAAAATAATCTCCTGAGCGCTCCTGCTTAGTGTCTCGCATTGGAGTTGCTTTTGTCTGTCTTTCAGCATACAGCGTAGATTTTTGCTTACATATAAGTAGTGCTGCCCCATCCCAGATGGTATCCCACCAGGAAAATGGAACATAAAATTGCTTTCTTGAACTGTTTTTATTTTTGCAAGTTATTTTCTGGAGTTTTCCCAGCATGTCTCAAGCAGCACTTTAACACCTCAATTCCTGAGGTGCAAAACAGTATATTAGAAATGATGTATTGGGAAAAACGCTTCTTTAGGATCTAGATGAGGGTTAACAACTTAACTGCCTTTTTAAGAGCTGCATTTAAACGTGTATATGAAGGTTTTATGGGAAAAACAAAACTTTCGACTAGTCTGCACTGTATTAATCTATTCTCAGACCACCCAGAGTGACAATACTTTGCATAATTTCTTTTATAGATCACTCTGGAGCACTATGTTGTAGTGTAGGTATATGTATCTGTGTATCTATATATTTGTGTGCTTTTTAGCTAAAAGTAGGGTGAAAGGAGAAGAAAAACAAGGACAGGAAGAAAGAGAACTCCAGAGCAGGGTTAAAAGTGCACACAGTGATGACATAACGCATTTAACCAATAGATCTCAAATTTAGCTCTCCAGATATTGATTCAAAAAAGGAAAAGAACCTTGTCAGTTCCCAGTATCTATAGGATAAAACTAATTGCTCAGGATATTTTTAGCTCTCTGTGGCTCTAAGATCAGATAGGCATTTTCCCCAGAGACTTGGGACTGGACCATGTAAGATGCAATGCACTGAAGCTCATTGTCAAAAACTGTCTTTACAATGGTGCTAATGAGTTTCACTGGGCTCCATCTCAGCTAATAACATCTTACCAAAGGGTCCTTCCATAAGAATAATTCTGCAGGGGTCCCGTATGATGTGGTCCATATAGCCAGCTCTCTGCTGATCAATATTGTGCAAACAATAAAGTAAATCAACGCCAGAAAAATTACAATAGTAAAATAGAGTGGCTAGTTATCATCTAAGTGCAAGAAACTACATTTTGCCACTACGTGCTTTATAGACTTTTGATCCATTTGCATAGTTTTTTTGTTCCTTTCCCATCAGCACCATAAATATTTGAAGGAGGCTGTAGCTGATAGTAGCCTAGAAAAGGGCTCTTCTGGCCGGGCGTGGCGGCTCACTCTTATAATCCCAGCACTTTGGGAGGCTGAGGCAAGCGGATCACCTGAGGTCAGGAGTTCAAGATCAGCCTTGCCAACGTGGTGAAACCCCATCTCTACCAAAAATACAAAAAAATTAGTCAGGTGTGGTGGCAGGTGCCTGTAATCCTAGCTACTTGGGAGGCTAAGGCAGAAGAATTGCCTGAATCTAGGATGTAGAGGCTGCAGTGAGCCAAGATCGCACCATTGCACTCCAGTCTGGGCAACAAGAGCAAAACCCTGTCTCAAAAAAAGAAAAGAAAAGGGCTCCTTCTTCTCCTCCTCCCCCACCTCCTGCTCCTCTTCCTCTTCTTTTCTTGGTCCTCATCATCATTATCATCTCTACCATTTCTTGGACCCTTCTTATTTACCAAGCCCTGTACATATGTTCTTTACATGTGTTACCTCTGTAAGCCTCCCAGCAAAGCTGTAAGTTCTATTTTATTTTATTTTTTAATTGGGGATTAGAACCATTAAATGAATTGCCCAAAACACCACCAGCTCATACGTGGTAGAGGCAGAATTGACTCAGTTCTAACTTTCCATTGTGCCATGCCACCTGTATACATCCACGCTTTAATTGGGAAGATTTTTCCCCCTGATTTCTTGTGAGCACTTTCTATTTTGGATGACTTTATTCCAAATACCACATAGGACTACAAATCATTTGGGTAGAAACTCAGATTATTGATCCTTTGATTATATTTAATACTCTAGTAAAGAAAAACACAAACACTTCTCAAACCTTTTACTGTGTTGGTAGCAACAGTGCAATCTCAGTTCTTGAAGACTCTCTTCCAGATTTCCTTTGACTAACACATTCTGATTCAAAACTACTTATCTGCATTCCTTTAACTGGGTTACTGCTCCTTTTATACACTTGCGATAGGCAGATACTTTTTGGGTTGTTTTTCTGCTCGTACCTGTTGTAGTCCACTGTTGATAGTGCAAATGGCTCCCTCCACATACTACAGGTGCACCTAAATCATGAGACCCTTTAAGAAAAGTTTCTTTGCTGGCATAAAATCAATAGTTCAGCCTCCTAAAATACCTGAGGCCATGTCCATATGATTAAAAACATTGCTTTGAAAGGACGGTTGAGAAAGTGTTTTTCCTGGTCAATGACTGAACTTGAGTGACAGCTTAGTTCACCTGAGCTACAGGAGATTTCACTCAATCTTGTATGGTAAAGACTTATCCATATGGAAATATGTAGAGCTGGTCCATTCACTTTTACTACTGTGAATTGCTGCATTGTATTGATTAAGTCATAGTTTTCAAAATCTGTCTTTTCATTGGTATACTTTTGAAATTGCTTCTAGGTGTTTTGGTTGCGTCTGTTTTGCTGTTACCAACTATTGCAGTGAATATTTTTTGTCAGCGTCTACTTGTGAACATTTGTGAGAATTTTTCTAGAGTATATTCCAAGATATGGAATTGATGGTTCATAGAATGTTCCTCACTTTACCTTTACTAGATATTACCAAATTGCTCTCCAGTTTACCATCTACCAGAGACAGATACATGAACGTTTCCTATAGCCCACCTCCTTACCAGCTTTGGTACTATCAGATTTTTGTTTATTTATTTTGCTTACCTGATGGATGTGACGTATTATTTCATTGTTGTTTTGAAAGTCTTCAAGTTCTGGACAAAAGCTGACTTGGTAGCTTTGTGAGAACATAGTCTTGTTCTAAAGGAAGTGGACAGTTCATGAGAAGAATTTATTCAATTAGGTCCCAATGACTATGATAAAAGAAATCAATTACCCACAGTGCTTTGAGCACTTTTTGTTTGTTTGTTTTTTTGAAACAGGGTCTCACTCTGTCACCCAGGCTGGAGTGCAGTTGTGCAATTATAGCTCACTGTAGCCTCAAATTCTTGGGCTTAAGCAATCCTCCTGCTTCAGCCTCCCGAGTAGCTAGGACTACAGAGGCACACCACCATACCCAGCAAATGAGCACTTATATTTAAAATAAAAATGAGGCCAGGTATGGTGGCTCATGCCTGTAATCCTAGCGCTTTGGGAGACTGAGGTGGGAGAATGACTTGAGTCCAGATAGAAGCTACTGTGAGCTATGATGGTACCACTACACTCCAGCCTGGGTGACAAACAGAGACACTGTCTCTAAAATAAATTTTTAAAATAAAATAAAAGTGAGTTGCTGGTATCCATATTTTGACAAGTCATAAAAAGTTCTTCCTCTTTTCCTGTGCTGCATAACCTTTTCCTATTTGTGTTGAGTTATGAATTTGGTGCTACTCCAAAATAAATAATTCCAGATTGGTGCTTGTTTGCATGGGGAAAGCATTTGCTTAGAAATTTGAGGATTGGCTTTAGACAATGGCCTGAACTTGCAGGAACACAAACATGCTTTAAGATATTCCAAGTTGCTTGGGGTGTGATGGGATGGGGACTTTGGTCTCTGCCACAGAGGCAGGCTAGAAGCTAGGCAGGCAGGAGCCTGTGCAGGGGCCCTCTGAGGATGGACCATGCCTTGGAGAGCAGTCACAACTCTTAAGCTCAATTAATCAGCTACCTTTTAATCTGTGTTTATTTTCCTTTGTTATCTCTGGGCTTTTCATTTAGCCTTACTTTACCATTTCAGCTTTGTTGCAGCTGTGCTACAGGGAATTAAGGAAAAATTTTAAGTCAGTTTGAGTTTTATTTGTGCAAGAGCAAAAGTGGCACCCTAAACAAAGATGGCAACAGTGATTTGTGACAAGACTCCAAGGGGAAGATGAGTCTTGAGGGGACTGAAATCTGGTTATCATATCCAGACTCCCATTCTCATATAGAGATTCCACCTCCATTGCAATCTTGGAAGATTTTATTAAGTGAGACTGTGGGGGTTCTTAGCATCTCCCACAGAGGCCCCTATGGCAAGGTGAATCTTGGCTGACTCAGCTGTGAAATGAGCTTCTTATTCTTTTATTTCCAAGGAGCCAGCATATTGTCCCAGAAAGACCAGGATCTTTGAATTCTGGCAAACTTGAGCTCAGATCCGTGCTGGGAGAAGTTTGTGAACTTGGACAAAGTACTTACACTCCCCGAGACTCCAATTCTCCAGCTCTAAAATGAGGGTAACAAGACTACCTTAGAGAGTTAATCTTGATGATTACATACGATAACTTGTATAAAAGTGGCTAGTTTAGGCCTGGAACACAATAGACATGAAAGAAATATTTGTTTGCTTCTCCGCCTCCCTACCTCACGCCCTGTGTCTTGGGACCAGGTTTCCACAGTAGCTGGTGCCTCCACACTCTCAGACTCCAGGATCCTTGGTGTGGGTCTCCTGGCCCCAGGCCTTGTGTGACCGTCCAGGAGTTGACCTCTCCCTTGTCGCATTCCTGACCTCGGCTCTTGGGGAGCAACTGACTTTTTTTTTTTTTTAAGACAGAGTTTCACTCTTGTTGCCCAGGCTGGAGTGCAATAGTGGGATCTCGGCTTACCGCAACCTCCGCCTCCCGGGTTCAAGTGATTCTTCTGCCTCAGCCTCCTGAGTAGCTGGGATTACAGGCATGTGCCACCATGCCCGGCTAACTTTGTATTTTTTTTAGTAGAGATGGGGTTTCTCCATGTTGGTCAGGCTGGTCTCAAACTCCTGACCTCAGGTGATCTGCCGGCCTCAGCCTCCCAACGTGCTGGGATTACAGGTGTGAGCCACCGCGCTCGGCCTACGACTGACTTACAATGATGAACTCAGTATTATACCTCCTTAACACAAAGAAATCACTCTATTGATGGCAATTTCAGTTACCACAGCAGGTGTATGGGGGAATGCTGTATTTGAGAACAGCAGAATCTTGCAGTAATTAAAACTAACCTCCAGCGCATACCTTTACATCCACCTCAGGGCAAGCTATGGTATTGAATGGATTCAAAGTGAATGGATTTTTCACTGAGCGTCCCCAGGGACAATTGATGTCCTCACCTGCCCTTAAGGCAACTATCTCTCCTCACAACTGAAAGAGACTTAAGACCTATAGATGGTATTATGGATCTCCTTGACATGCTTTGGTCTTAAATTAGAATGCCTCCAATAGCTGCTGGCTTGGGTGGCTGACTGTGGAACTTTTCATCTCTCAGTTACCATTTCAAATTTGTCCCTGCAACAGCATTCTTCTCCTGGAAGAAGGCAGCCTCTGATAAGGAATTTGAATGGGGTCTCAGCCATGTCCCTTACCCGTGGACACTCGGCTAGCTGGAAACATCCTTCCTTCCGGCATGGTAGTCTCAATGGAGGAACTGAAGATCAAACAAGTTTAATCTCTGACCTGCACACTGGCCACCTAGCAGGGTTCTGTCTTTAGGGCAAGAAGGATCTGAAATAATTCATGCTGTTCTCAGCACAGTGTTATTTCTCCATAGGAGGCTGTCAGCTGCTGAGGGCTATCAATCTGACATACTTCTCTAGTTCTATACAGAGACTAAAATACCATTTAAGTCTTATTCCAACATTTCTCAAATCATGTGGGTATTACCAAGCATGAAATTATCATCTAAAAACTCAATTTGAAAGAGCTGGTTCTTTGGGGAAAATAAGAAAGAACATTTCTTCCTGTTTACTCTGAGATTTGCTTTTTTCCCCCAATAATGTGGTTATTGTGTCTTTCTTAATCCTAGCGATCAGGCTTGAATTTTCACCTAGTGTCCAATTTCCTCATAAATCTCTTCATTTTGCTTAATTTAAATGTTTTGGCCAACTTCATGGTTTAATAATGGGAAATAAAATTGGAGCCTTAATGATTACTAAGCAGGGAATTTTCATTTCATTTGGAATTAAAAGAGCTGTTAAAGGAGTGGACATCCCGTCAGACAGGCTGCCACTGCCTTAGCTGGAGCATGCCAAATGCAGCTTGATACTATACATTTCTTTATGCTCAGGGTATTCTCCAATAGGATTACTTGAAAAATCCCTCAACTCCATCCCTGCTTACATCCACCTGATTGCTATGCCCCTATTGATTAGCTAGTCACTATTAATTGAATACAGGCCATCTGAGAAGCCCCCAGGTCCCCAGTGTGTTGTTCTCTTGCTGCCCAGCAGAGCCAAGGCAAGTTACCCAGCTCCGATACGCTTCAACACAAGTTGTGTAATAGGGGCCCTGAGACCACAATTATCAGATAACTAGGCAGTAGAGAGTACTGTTTCAGCACTTCCACCTGAGCAGACTTAAACTTAAAAGAGAGACAGAACTATAAAAAGTTTTAAAACCCTTTTCTACTAAGTTTACCCACTGGAGAAAGATATCCACAGCATGGCTATGTAGCCTAGAATTCCCTCCTTGTCCCAGAGCTGGGAGGAAACCCTAGCTGGGTAATTCCCCCTGTGAAGAGAGAGGAGCTCTGGTTTCTTTTGCCTGTGTAGAATACAGTGGGTCCTCTGAGACAGTCAATGGGGAGACCGCTTGGCACCGGGTAGAAGAATGGGAACTGGCTTGAGATTGACTAACCCATTTCTGTTGGGGGCTTATTGGAGAGTTCAAATAATCTCAGATTCTTCGGGCTTGTCCCAGGGCATCTTTCACACCACATACCACTTCTTTCTAAAGAATATCTCACAACTACTATTCAGCATTTAATCACACATTGTCTCGGGTTAGAAGGCTGCACAAATAGACTTGACTTTCAAAACAGATTGTAAATGCCTCAAGGGCAAGAAATTTGTTTTTATATTTTTTTGTGTTCACTCATTTATTAATTGATA
Organism: Chlorocebus sabaeus; assembly: GCF_047675955.1. Taxonomy (NCBI): domain Eukaryota; kingdom Metazoa; phylum Chordata; class Mammalia; order Primates; family Cercopithecidae; genus Chlorocebus; species Chlorocebus sabaeus. Next base: position 117,228,258 of record NC_132904.1, on the reverse strand, counting down.
GATGAATGAGTGATCAATCCATTCATTATTCCAGCACCTGCTGTACTGAGAGCATTGTGCAAAGTTTGTGTCTCTGTGCTCCAGGGGTTCCAGAGAAGTATGCTCCCTAATTTCTGCCTCCAGTAGCGTACAGTCTTGTTGGATAAGCTTGATGTACATGGAAAGATAATAATGCAGTAGCCTGCAGTAAGAACACAATGACTCAAAAACACATAAAAATGACTAGAAGAGCTGGGCGCAGTGGCTCACGCCTGTAATCCCAGCACTTTGGGAGGCTGAGGCAGGTGGATCACGAGGTCAGGAGATCGAGACCATCCTGGCTAACACGGTGAAACCCCATCTCTACTAAAAATACAAAAAATTAGCATGGTGTGGTGGCCGGTGCCTGTAGTCCCAGCTACTTGGGAGGCTGAGGCAGGAGAATGGCATGAACTCGGGAGGCGGAGCTTGCAGTGAGCCGAGATTGCGCCACAGAGAGAGACTCCGTCTCAAAAAAAAGAAAAAAAAAATGACTAGAAGAAAAAACGTCAATAGTGTTTTTAGGTAATGCATTTGGGGTATTCTGTTTCTTTCTTCTACTTTTTGGATTTTCTAAATTTTCTATAATGTATAAGTATTACTTTATTAGTGGAAAAAAACCTTGAAGCATAAATTGAGTACCAATACAATATATAACAAAAATGTCAAAAAAGCAAATTAAGATTCAGGGCCAAATGAGTCATCCAGAAAGTGACTTCCTTCCATTGGGCCTTGCTTTCTGTATCCTTCAGTGCCTAGGACAGAAATGTGGACATAGTAGGTGTTGAAGGAACATTTTTTGGACTATATAATAAATACTTGTTGAATATCAAGTTTGTTAGTTGATTAATTTGCTGTTATGCCTCTTGTAGTCATATCTTTCATTATTAAAGAAATCTCTTCTATCGTTTTCTGACTGTGTTTCCAGTCTCTTCAATGAGACAATGTTTTTGTTTTACATATTATTTCCCCCTTGCACTATAGTTTGTCTCCTCTCTTACATGACACATATTGGTACTTTTGTCTCCTGTTTTAAATGGTAGTCTGAAGGCAGGCCCCATGGCCTGATAATCATAAGATGTCAAGGGTGGGTTGGAAAAGACTTTTACTGAAAAAGAGACTTTTGAGCCAGGCAGCTGTGTTCAAATCCTAATTCCACCACTGACTTCAACATTGATGCTGACCAAGTGACACAGTCTTCTTTTCTGTAACATAAGGAAAATACTATCTACCTGCTATGAATATTAAAATAATATATATAAAACAGAGTACCTCATCTGGAAATTATTAAATACTTGATAAAATATAGCAGCTGTTATTGTTATTATACTACTCTTATATGATTATCATAATAACAGGTCACCTAGTCTGACCTCTCACAAAATAAAATAATCTCTGATATTCTTAATGTATTAAGGTATCTCTGAGAACATTAACTCACATCTTACAGTGATAAGGAGATTGTTACTTTGTTTAAAGGTTTTTTCTTTCAATGATCGTTATTCCTTATCTCAGCAATATGCACCATTAGTTCTAGGGGCTACAGAGAAGAAAAAGTCTATAACCTTTTCCACATGGCTTCATCCATCTTTATAGCTCTCAGCCGTACCCACAAAACTCTCTCCTTCCCCACCAATTCAAATGTAGCATTTAATAAAGTTTTATGGATTTCAATTGATAGATTACCTTTGTAGTCTCGATGGCTTGGGTATGGTCCTAATGGTAGGGAAATAAACTAAATTGGTGCACTGACTGTGGGAAGGTCCTTCTGGTTTACCAATCTGGGTGGCAAACTTCTAGACCTCTAAGGGCCTACGTAAAATTCTCCTCAACTAGATATTTATGTCTGCTCACTGAACATTGCTTTCTTTCTCTGGAAGAAAAACCAGAGCAGCTGGTAGCTTATGTCAACTAAACGACTGTCCTGGCTAGTTGGTGTGTGCTATACTAAAACCATAAACCCTCAGTGCTATTAATAATAAGAAGAAACATTGTCAGAGAACCTAATAAAAACTGTTTTTCTAGTAAAAGTCCATTATTTTTGTTTGTTTTTTGGAGAGAAGGTCTTACTCTGTCACCCAGGCTGGAGTGTAGTGACATGATCTCGGCTCACTGCAACCTCTGCCTCCTGGGTTCAAGCGATCCTCCCACCATAGCCCCCCAAGTAGCTGGGACTACAGGTGCACGCCACCAGGCCTGACTAATTTTTGTATTTTTTTTTTTTTTTTTGTAGAGACAGGGTTTCGCCATGTTTTCCAGGCTGGTCTTGAACTCCTGGACTCAAGCAATCTGCCCGCCTTGGCCACCCAAAGTGTTGGGATTACAGGCGTGAGCCACCGCGACCAGCCAAATGCCATCTCTTAAGTCGTATATTTTAGCATCACTGGTGATTTCTGAGCATTTACGGAAGCAGGTTGTTTCAAAAACTAATGTAAAAGATTAGGGGTGAACAAAGTTATAGAATCAAAGTGATTTGTCTGCTTCAACAACAAAAAGCAAGAGTCCTAGCTCTCAAAAAACCAGCATATTTGGAACCTTGCCTGGGTTTTCTCCTTTCTGGGATCAGGTGATGTGATGCAATAAAAGATATCCTGGAAATGGAAACAGAGAGAACGGGGCTCTAATCTTTGCCCTTCATCTTGAAGCTTTTTCACTAACTGTGGCACTCTGGGCATGTCATTTCACTTCCAGAAATCTTCATTTTCTCTCCTGAAAATAATGTCTAATTCATGGGGCTATCACAAGGATTAAATAAATAAATGTTTTTGACAGGTAGGAGATCCTGGAGAAATGCTGGTTCCTTCCCTCAGTGTCTCTCCTTTGTTGTTGTTGTTGTTTTTTCAAGCCAAACACTAACACTTAGAAAAATTGCAGCATTTTTCTAAAGTCGTCAAAACTGGCCAGGTTTCCCAATATGGTAATCACTCTAAATGCCAGAGCTGTAATTTGTTGCCCTTCAAACCATGATGATGTTTCACATTTTAAAAGCAAATCACCAAGGGGAAATGTGTCTGTTTTCCTGGCAACTGAGGAGGAAACATAGATTGATTTTGATGACTTTGGTCAAGAAGACTGCATCCGTTCTGAGCAAGCACCATCTTGCTGGACTTACATGAAAATGGATAGCCCAGTAACCAAGTTTTGGTAATTTTATTTTGGAGCACAGATCACTTTTTGAGGATAATGAAGAGAGAAGGGAGAAGGCTGACTGATTTTTTCAAAGCTGGCTTGGGAGTTGGAAGACTGAATTCTTCTAACCTGTGTAGAAGACATGCAGGCAGTGGGAAGAAAACATTCCCTCATAGCTACCGTTTGGAACCAACTCTGAACCACTCTACACATATTATCAACTCTCTCCGCACTAGGTTCATGCCCAGTAAAGTAAATGAAGTCATATTTTTGTCTGGTATAAATTATTAAGTAGTTCTTTGCATGGTTGCTTTAAATCAAAGGTGTATTAGCATATCCCTGACACTCAGTTTCACACCTGCTGCATTTTTATGTGCATTTGCTCTCAGTTGAATTTGCCTCATTCATTCATGCATTCATTCATGGAAACCAAATATGTGCCAGGAATCCTATGCACTGTGAAAGATAAAAGATGGAAAAAGGATTTTCTCTATACTTTAAAGACCTCACTCTGGTAGGTGGGAGTAAGGGGGCCAGCATATGTGTCACATATAATTTAACGTAGCAGGTGATAAGGGTCGTAAAAAAAAAAGGGTTGAGAATGTTCAGGAGAGGGAGAGGTTGTTGTTTACTCCCTTGGTGATGGGGATCAATGAAGACTTCAAAAGGGAGGTGGCATTTAAGCTAGATCTGAAATATGGGTAGGCTTTGGCAGTGTAGAGATGAATGGGAAGGGCATTCCAGGAGCTGGCAACTTCCAGAGCAAAGGCCCAGAACATGGGATGCGGAGGGTCAATATGGGGCAGTGGGGGATACGGTTTGACTGCTGTGTGGGGTGGAAGGGAGGTAAGAAGTGTCAGGAGAAGGTTGAAAGATCAGCAGGGGCCCAATCGGGGAGACCTTTGAATCCTCTGAAAATAATGACAGCTTTAGCAAACAGCTTGCTGTTTTATTCAAAACAAGAGATAGGCTACCTGAGTAAGAATGTTTCTGAATTCTGTACTTTATTGGCCAATTCAACCACTCAAATTTGAACAATTTCATTGTCTGAGCTTTTTGAAAATGATTTTCTGCTTAAAATGACGAGGTTATTGATAAGAATGGAGTGTAAATGAAAGCCGGCCTGCACTGCTCTGGTTCTTTCTGGCTGTGTTCTATCACACTATCGGCACGACACTTTTTTCTAGTCACTTACTAATGCTAGAGGGACTTTCTTTTGCAGCTGATGGAGGTAGAGTGGGAATAAGTTTTAAGAAGTCAGCTCAAGCATCTTATCACTCATCTGGGAATGGGGAAAAACACCTTTTACCTCATGCATCTACATATGTGTTCAGCTTAGAAATAAATTACATCAAAGACCGTTCAGTGAGAACTAAGCCTCCAAAGCCAGAAGACTAAAGCCAGTAGTGTTACCTGGAAGCATGGAGAAAGGCTGAAGTAATAATGGGAAAAGTCTTCCGTCTTTTGAAAGGGACATTAGGGGCATGGACAGGAACCTGCTACACACACACACACAACACACACGCTGACGGGAGCCGGAAAGTCTGTGCTAAACTGCTACACACACACACCACACACTCTGTCACACACACATTGCACACTTACACATATACACACCCACTTGGTGCACACACACTACACCCACAGACAGGGACCTATATGTCTCTGCTAAGCTGCTACACACATACGTCACACACACATACACACCCACACCACACACACACCCTACACTCACACACTGAGAGGAAGCTGTAGGTCTGTGCTAAACTTCTACACACACCACACCACACTCACACACATATACATACCCACACACCACACGAATACACCCACACACACCCCACACCTCGACCCCACATGCACACATACAGTGACAGGAACCTGTAGGTCTACTCTAAACTGTTACACATCCCACACTCTCAGACATGACACACACACATATATACACCCACATACCCCCTACACACCCTACACCACTCATACACACACCACACACACATGTATACACCCACATACCCCCTACACACCCTACACCACTCATACACACACCACACACACATATATACACCCACATACCCCCCACACACCCTACACCACTCAATCACACACCACACACACATATATACACCCACATACCCCCCACACACCCTACACCACACTCACACACCACACACATGTATACACCCACATACCCCCTACACACCCTACACCACTCATACACACACCACACACACATATATACACCCACATACCCCCTACACACCCTACACCACACTCACACACCACACACACATATATACACCCACATACCCCCCACACACCCTACACCACACTCACACACCACACACACATATATACACCCACATACCCCCTACACACCCTACACCACACTCACACACCACACACACATATATACACCCACATACCCCCTACACACCCTACACCACTCAATCACACACCACACACACATATATACACCCACATACCCCCCCACACCCTACACCACACTCACACACACACCACACACAGCCTGACACTCATACATACACTTGCACAGCACACATTCACATATCACACACACATACACACCCACACACCACACACACACATATGCTACCCCACACTCATATACATGTCACACACATACAGTGGCAGGAACCTGTAGGTCTATGCTAAACTGCTACATACTCTCATGCACACACATCACACACTCACATCCCATATACACACCCATACACCACACACACACATCCCATATACACACCCATACACCACACACACACACACACACACACACACACTCTGGCAGGAACCTGTAGGTCTGTGCTAAATTACTACACATACACACCAGTTTAGTTTATATAAGGGAAAAATCAGCAAAGAAAAATAACTTCAAGTCTCTCTATACTGAACTATTTCTCATCTGATCCTCTGTAAGCAGGTTTTAAAGTTCTGTCACCACCTGAGCTTGAGGGCACACAGTCTCCTGGTAATGACAGCCTGTGCTGTCCACCTGTTTGTGACTTCTCTCCGTTGACCTTCACATTTGACCAATCTTAGTGATTTAAAATGCTTTTGTAGCCCATTCGGTGCTATAGGATTACAGATGATGGAAATGGAAGTTACATTTTATTATTTTTAATGGAAAAGCTACTAAGAAGCTAATCAGAACAATCCAAGGAGAATACCTTTCCAGGTAGACTCCTTGTGCTGTGACTAACAGGATGGTTAAATGGACTGAAAAGGAAGACAGTTCTAAATGTTCCTGTACAGCAGAAATTTGGACGTTTGGTTCTGTATTAATTTTTACACTGGCTCCACACCTTCGGTCCTGTTTTCTTACTCCTTCCCTCCAATTTTAAAAATCTTTGATCTTTTTTTTCTAAAAAGAGCTCCCAATCCACTTCAGACAGTTTCATTGCTTGTTTCAGTTAGCCTTTCTGTATTCTGTAGGGCTAGGCTGTTTGTATCTGCAGCTAATTCCACTAATACAACTTAAAGAAACGAAGGGATGAGACAGTGGTGAGAATCTCTAGTGTTGGCAGCAAACAGGAAGAAGCATCGTTTAAAAGCCAGAATTCCTCAAAAAGGGATGCTGTGGGTAAAAACAAAACAACAGCTATAACAAACTATCTTTTATCAGAGTGGTGCTGAATTCATCAACATGAATTAACCATATTTCACTCCAAGGGCAATGAGCAAGATCTTATTTCCCAGACATAAAAAAAAAAAATTATTAACAACCCAAACACGCAAACAGTCCTGCTTCCTCCACCCAACCTTCCTTTGCTTTTTCAACTTCTTAGAATCTTGAGCTCCTCTGAATTTCTACATGATTAGTATTCCAAACCACACACTCTAGCACTTTTATTGTTATATTTTGTGTGATATTTTTTCTGTTTCTTATAGGTTAGTTTTTTCCTTCAAGCAGAGTGTAGATCACTGCTTCTATGTCTTATTTCTGGCAAAATCTAACGTGGTGCGGGGTGCTAGGTAATACCCTCTCCAGGTCACTTACCAATCTGGAAAAGTGCTAGTGTTCTCTGACAACCAAGAAACAACATTTGATTGGGCACAAGGAATACTGAAGAGTGGGCAGGAGCTTTAGCTAATTTTCTACAGGAGAATCTTTTGCCCTAAATACAGATGATAGAGGGATTTGTAATCCACCATCTGTATCTAGTCTAACTTGTAAATAGGATCAAGCCCTCAGTTGCTACACCCATCAGTCACAATGCACTGACATGCATTGTGACATGTAAATCCTGGTGACTGAAATATTTATATGCATATGCTTAGTTAATCTACGGATATAGTATATGCTGAATTTTTTAATGACCCTTCTTGGGGCCTCAATTTTCTGCCACTTCTGGTAGAGAGCTTAGTTTTTACTTAATTGCCTTCGTAGACTTCTTTCTTTCTTGATCTCAGCATTACTTCTGCTGTTTGTCAAATGCTAACATTCATATTTGTTTCATTCACTCTCCAGATTTGGAAATTAGTATGAAATTCTAAAACTTGAATGATAATGTTCTAACAGTAGTGGTGGAATTTCTCTTGCTTGATTGCCCTCAAATCACAACAAGCTTGTTGACCATGTAGGTTCTAAAATTTGGATTTTTTTTTTTCCTTTGGAAGCCACACCCAGTAACAACTTTTTCCCCTATGGGAAAAGTCTTAGGAGAGCATACTGTCCCCAGCCTTTGAGGCAAACCTTAGGATGGGCAGGTTGTCAGTTCCTGAGGGCACTCTCTGTTTGGCCACTGTGGGGAGTCGCCTGTGGGGAGAAAGTCACCATTCCCCGAAAGGCAAAGGAATTACTCATGGTGCTTTAATTTCTCTTTGAGAAGATCCCACAGGAAGCATTAGCTATAAGCAAAATCTTTATGAAAGGATTCCTTCTCTGAATTTTCCAAACAGGCCTCTTTGTTATTACCCCAAGAGAGCTGACAACTAGTCAGGCACTCAAATCCCCCTTATCATTTCCAGACTGTTTTACCTTGCTGCGAACATCCCGTTGGTGGGAGGGCCACAAATGGTCTCTCAAGCTTCTCTCAAACCACCAATCTGGTGTTTCTGAAACGCCCCAGCCCTTTTCTGGCCTTGTGTACTTGACTCCTACACCACGGGGAAGCTCCCCCTTGGATTCCAAAAGAAAACTAAACTCCTTGGAATCCAAAACTAAGAAACTTTCACAGAGTGGCCCCAGGTGGATTGGTTATCATGATATTTCAGTCTCACCTAACCAATAAGAGAGCTGGCTGGCATGTTCCCAGGAAGAATATTCTCATATGAGCAGTGGATGAGAGGAAGCCAAAAGATTTTCGGCCCTCTCCATGCTCACCTTACACTCTACCTGGGTTCTGAGGTAGAGATCTTGTGACGGTTGGGGCCCTGCAAAGCAATTAAAAGAAATAAAGCAAAGTATTATATTTTAATTGATGTAATCTTCAAGCTCCCAGTGGAATCTGGGGTGATATCTGACTAGAGTTACCCTAGGTATCAATAGATGACTATTCTGTGAAAGTGCATTTAGGAAGACAAAACCCTAGGAATCCTGAACTTCATTAACATATGTATCCGTTTTTGGGGATGGGGGGCGGATTGGCTCTGGCTCCTAGGACTAAAAATTGAAAGAAGCCACCTAGACTTTTCTGGGATCTGAACAAAGAGCCAAAGCGGGTGGGGGAGTAGAGAGGGAGGTGGAGAGAGGGAGAGAGAGAGGGCAGGTGGAGGGGAAGACACAGAGTGGGTTTATGATTTTATTTGCTTTTCAAGTCTAGTACCTGGATATTAGACCCACTAAACCATACTTTCTAAACCCAAACAGCTTTCATCCATCACTAACATTTCAGGGTTTGTTTCTGTTTTATTGTAAATATTCCAGTTGAAGAAAGATAAACAGACAAGAAAAAACTGCTTTATACAGTATACAGAGTCAGATAGAAAATACAGAATGGAAAAGAAAGCCAACAACCAACAGATAAAAAGTGGAGACGAACCAAGGAAGAGTACTAGCTGGTTGCAAATTCACCCACCAGCTCGAGCGAGGTGCGGCCCTTGTCTCAGCAGCTAACAGAAACCATCTAGTGCTGGCAGTCTTATCTTGATTCCACACGGAGAAAGAAACAGACTATAAATGATGCATAGGGACATTTATTTCACTAATCCATTAAAAAAAGTTTGCTATTGATCAAGATAGGCTGCTCATAAAAATGAGTTTTTTTAAAAAACCACCCTTCCCGCTCCAAATGTGATCTGACAGTAGGAACCATGTTGTCAGAAGCATGATATGGAGCTGCAGGTTGGAGCACAGTGGCACCATTGGGGTCTGTTGTCAGCCGGCCTTCAGGTGCCCTTCCCACCAAATCCATGTTTCTCCACGAGGATCAGGCAAGGTTTAAAAAAAGACCCAAGTGTCTTGCACAGCTTGTTGTCATTTGATGGTTAAAGAGAAAAAAGATAAAGGATTCAAATTCATGAGTGAGGTCAGGTGAGGACAAAATGAGTATCCCTCACAGGAATAATCAGGGTACCATTTGGCCCCCAGGACGGCAGCCCTAACTAATTGTCCTGGCATAAAGAGGATGCCGACCAACCCAAATGGCAAAAACATGAATTAAGCTCGTCATCTTCCAAAGATGTCTTTATTTTAGTACATTTGCAACAGCAACAAAAGTGAGGACAATTCCATTCAAGGTGGTGGCAGCGGTGGTGGAGGTGGAGGTGGTGGTAGTGGCTGTTTGTTTCTCTCTCTCTGAATTTGCTAAGTTTACAATCGGAAATTGCATAGAATTTGTTTTCCATCAGCAAATGAGAACTCTCTGCGTGAAACTCCTAATTGGTGAAGTCAAGCAAAGGTCAAGAAGCTGCAGAAAGCCTCACCCCTCCCATACACGTGTGCTCTGGACTCTGCAAACTTCTCACATGGAGAGCAGTCACTAGCAGTCACCTGGTAACCCGGACAGCATCAGTCACTCCTATTTGGTGGATGGAACAGAAGTTAAATGCTTTACCTAAAGTCATACAAGGTGGGGGGCTACTGCTCAAGCTGAGGTTAGGACTCAGGAGTTCCTGGTTCCCAGGACTGTGTACTGACTAGGAGACTCCACCTCTCTCCCAGGAACCTAGCAAATTCTTGATTACTTAAGGTCCTTCTATTGAATAAATACACACACGCACACGCGCGCATACATACACACACATACACTTGCACCCAGGTCTCACATCTAAGTAGCAAGAAACTACCCAATCCATGATTGATAGTCTTGGGGGTCTGGCTTCATAGGCAGCCACTGAGTTTGGTTGAAAAGAGATGCAGTTGACAAAGTATGCACCATACCAACGGGGTGGCCCAGTCCTTCCTCCTCTGTGAACAGCATGTTCCACGGGAAGCCAAGGCCATGGTATGGGAAAATTCTATCTACTCTTTCCGCTCCTTAAACGAAGTCCTAGGATACTTTGTGCATTCTGTTCTCCTCCCCTGTCTGTCTTCAGAGACTACATTCACAAAAAGATAAATCCAACACAGTAACAGTGAAAGTCAGAAAGAGAAAGGGAAAGAAAAGACAGATTAACCCTTGACATCCCAGGCGTTTCAAGGTCTCTCTGAGTATACGATGAGTTAATTGCTTTTTGGCATCTAAAACTTTACTTCAATGCTTTTGAGACTCTCCATCTGACTCTTCCCGAGACCCCTTCTCTTGTGCTCCTGCAGGCCCCCAATCACCATACAGAAAGGAGAGTTAAGCACCTGAAATCGGATGCACTGGTAACGCAATATCCCAAAATTCAGGAAGAAGAAGAAATCGGGATTATTTAGGCTTCCATTCCCTAACCCAGCCTCCCCCTCCAAAAAACACAAAACAAATTAACAGAACTGAGAAGATGACAAAGAAGAAAAGGAGAGGAGGAAAGGGAAAAGAACATTAACAAAAATATACAAATCCAGAAAAGAAAAACTTCCCTGTTTAATTTTTTTTCTGTAAGAACTAGACGGAGGGTACATTGGCCTCTGACTAGGGGGAATTCAGCTGATGATTCCACCGATTCATCGGACTGGTCTGGGTAGGGACCCCCTACCCTATACTCTGTTATTTTGGCGAGAGGGAAAGGCCCGCTGGGAGAAGATGTCTTTGTGCCCAGGAGGGAGGGCCGTCCTTTGCCACTTGGGTGCAACGTCTCCGGGTGGACCCCGCTGCCTGACCGGGCGCGGTCTCTGGCTGGGGCGTCAGGCTCCTTGATCTTTTGGAAAAGTGACTGGCTCCGAAATCCGGAGAGGTGTCGACGCTGTACAAGTCCCGGCTCGCGGCTGACAGCAGCGCCCGCCCCGCCCCTCCTGCCCCGCCCGGCCTCCGCGCGTCCTGTGGCCGCCGGACTACTCGGGCTCGCTGCTGTTGGTGGTCTTCTCCCACTCCAGGCTCTCCTCGCTGCGGGCGGGCGACGGCCGTGCCCGCAGGCCCTGGAAGCGGCGGCACTCGGGGCAGACGCGGATGTGCGTGCAGCCGCGGGCCACCAGGGCGGCCTCCTGCGCCAGTCTCTGCGCGAGCTGGTCGGGCTCCCCTGCCCCGCACAGCTTCCCGTTGCTGAGCGTCGCCGTGCCCCGGGGCCGGCGCTCCTCGGGTATGGGGGGCCGGGGCGGCGGGACTCCGGCGCGCCGCCGGCGGGGGTGGATACTGTCCTGACACAGGATGATACTGCGCAGCTCGGTCACCATCTCCTGGCAGACGGACACCTGGAGGAGATAGCGAGGTCAGGGCCCAGCCTCTCAACCAGCCATCGCGGGCCCCTTGCTAGTTCGCTGGGATGGGGGATGAGGGGGACAGCGGTCACAGAATCGTGTCATCTTAGGTATGAAGATAATAAAGGCCTTTCAGTCCATCTCCTCACTCCACTCCCATTTAATGTCCAAACACCCTCCATACCATAATATTCAAGAGCCCCACCAGCTGGTCTCCAATCTTTGATGAACACCTTCAAAGACAATGATCTCCTTTTTTTTTTTTTTTTTTTTTTTTTGCACATTTCCATTAAATGCTGCTTCCTTTTACCCAGCTAACAATTTCTGTCCCTGAAATTTTCATTCATTGATCCCAGCTAAATTTGGACCTTGAAGCCTACTAAATAAATAATTCCTCCACCACATGTCAGTCTCTCAAGTATCTGAAAAGGCTACCATGTCTCTATGAACATTCTGTTCCTTAGGCTGAAGATTCCTGTTTCTTTTAGCCAACCGGTTATAGCTGGAGATGGATGTATCCTCATAATAAAAACAAGCGGAGGGTAATACAATGCACAAACAGTATAGTATGTATCACACCCTGTGCATCTGGGGCAGGCTTGAATGCAAACCCACTAATATTCCTGTAGCAATATGTATGTACACTCACACCGTGTGAGTGTGATAAAGGCCACAAACATCAGTCAAGCAAAGTCACCACTGAGTGCATTTGCGTCAAACTTACAAGGAACTTGGAACTCTCCCAGCTTTTTAGGTTTCAGAACTATGGATGAAGAATACAGGAGAGGGCTGGGCACAGTGGCTCACACCTGTAATCCCAGCACTTTGGAAGGCCGAGGTAGGCAGATCACTTGAGGTCAGGAGTTCGAGACCAGCCTGACCAACATGGTGAAACCCTGTCTCTACTAAAACCACAAAAATTAGCTGGGTGTGGTGGTGTGTACCTGTAATCCCATCTACTCAGGAGGCTGAGTGGGGAAAATCACATAAAGCCGGGAGGCGGAGGTTGCAGTGAGCTGAGATACTGCCACTGCACTCCACTCCAGCCTGGGCAACAGTGAGACTCTATCTCAAAAAAAAAAAAAAAAAAGGAGAGAGAATACAGATGGGCCTGTAATTTTTTGTTTGTTTGTTTAGACAGAATCTTGCTCTGTCGCCTAGGCTGGAGTGCAGTGGTGCAATGTCAGCTCACTGCAACCTCTGCCTCCTGGGTTCAAGTGATTCTCCTGCATCAGCCTCTCCGGTAGCTGGAATTATAGGCACGTGCCACCACACCCAGCTAATTTTTTTATTTCTTAGTAAAGACTGGGTTTCACTATGTTGGCCAGGCTGGTATTGAACTGCTGACCTCATCACTCACCCGCCTCGGCCTCCCAAAGTGCTAGGATTACAGGCGTGAGCCACTGTGCCTGGCCGATGGGCCTGTATTACTACTATTACTATTATTATTATATCCATTTCACAAATGTGGAAATGGAGGCTCAGAGAAGTTATGCATATTGCCAAAAATTGACTAATAGCTGACTCTGAATTTGGACAAATACCTATCAACTCCAAGCCCGCACATGCTCTGCTGAGTGCCCTACTCTGAGTTGAAAGGACACTTTCCTAGACCATATGGGAGCAGAAGTCCTCAGTTCTTTCATGTTCTTTCTTCCAATTCTATAAATGGGACAGTTGTTCTACCATAACCAAATTGCTAACACAGCATTGACTCTTTATTTTAGCTATTCGGAGTGCTCTAACTACTTGCTGAGTTTGTCAATGTACTTCCAGACCATGGGTGAGCTTTGGGGAGAATAACAAAACGTGAAGCGGCTATAGAGAGGTGACGTCACTTAATAGAATATGGCCTATATTTTTCCCGACTTGGATTAAAGGACCCCATCACACCCCCACAATTGTTAACTAAATAGCAGAGACTCTTGGCAAGTCACCTAACCTCTCTGTGCTTCTAATAATAACTACAATAAAAATAGTACCACCTGCCTAATCTATTACATGTGACAATAACATAATAATGTCGATTTATTGACTGTCTACTGTGTGTCAAGCACAGGGATAAAAGACACAGTGTTTACTGCAGGCAGCTCAACCTCTAGTTGGAGGCTGATACCAAAATAATTGCAACGTGGTGTGTAAGTGGTTCATGCCTAGGTTATAGTGGTGTCAAGAAGAAGGAGAATGACCACTTGCTGAGACACAGTAGGAGAAATGAGGAAGGATTCACGAGGAAGGGAACACTTAAACTAAGTCTTAGGGAATAAGTAAGACCACCACCTTTTAAGGGGTGGGCAAAAGGAGAAAGCCAGTAAAGCTGGAGACAGCAACACGAGGGGAACCAAGAAGCTGGGTGCCATGCAAGGCAAGGGAAGAGGGATTCTGAAAAAATGTATCCCCATCATCAAGGGACACCCCGAAGTCCAGTAAGGCCCAATAGATTCTCTTTGGTTTGGTCCACTGGGAGGGGTCAGACCTTTAAGCACTGGCCTTTCAGTGCAGGGGTAGGGAGAAGCCAGGCTGCCCTGGGTTTCGGACCAAATCGGGGGTGAGGAGATAGAGACTGAGATTCTCTCAGCTGGATCCCCTTGGTTTGGAAGAGGAGAGGGATAGAGCAAGCAATAGTAATCTTCCTATTATTTTGAAATATGGCAGACACGTTCATAATTGTGGACTGGAAAAAGAGCAGGCAGAAAAAAAATACGGGGGAGAAAGAGGATAATCCTGAAGTAGCTGAGGAAAGACAGGATCAAGGAAGAGACAGCAGAAGGACTGGGCTATCTGCTGTAGCTGCAGGGTGGCTGAGCTGTGGGGAGATGCTTAGTGGGGGTTTTAATTCAGGGCTGGCCACTCCTGATTTCTTGGGAGATGGGAAGTAAAATGAAGCTCTATGCATGCAGAAGCAGAGAAGCTTGAGGAGTGGGCAACAGCATGGAAGTCCTACAAGGAGACAGCAAAGGGGCTGAGCACAGAGGACCAGGACTGGTAGGCAGTGTTGTGTTAAGGCCCCATGTGAGGCCAGACTCCATAGACTTCCAGGGGCACTGTTTGTCCTGCTGTGAGATATTTCCCCAGTGCCAATTAGGAAAGGTTTTAGGAAGATTCAGAGTTGGGAGACTGAGATAGGGGCCAATGTAACTTAAAAAATATATATAATAATGCAATTAACATGTAAAGATTTATATATCTTCCCTGGGGTGGGCTGAAAGAAGAGCAGGATAATGTCTTCTTCCCTCTTCTCCAACTGTTGAAGCTGGGTAAAGTTTATGTTAACCCTGTCTCTCAGCCACAGCTGGGGAACTGAACTTATTCAAAATCCCCGAGAAGGGAGATAAAATTCTTGGATTCACATGAGTCGGGATATCTCTAAGGATCTTTCCCTGCAAGGCAAAAACATACTCAAAATGGAAGGACTGAGGTTGTCTTTTCCGTAGTAACCTGGTACTTTCACCTATTTTTCTCAACTACATCTTAAATGATAGTTCTAGAAGGCTTTGTTGTTCATAAAAGCTTTTTCGCATGTGTATTGGCTGGGCTGTTTCAAAGAAAACTGAAGCCCGGAGAGGTTAAGTGCCCCTTCTGTAGCTGCATAATTACTAAGTAATGAAGCATTGAGCCAAATCCCCTCTGCTGGGCACTGGGATTCTCTTCACTACACTTCCTGTGGGAAGCGTCAGAAATGACTTTATATGTGCATGAGTCGATGAACTTCACCCCATCTGCCAACACTATGGATCATACCCCTTTGAAAGTTTACCTCAGTTGCTTCTGAGTGTCTGAGAGTCCATAAAAACTCCAACATAGCCATGAAAATGGCCACGATTAAGCCACAAATAAGAACCACAAAGATTCCACCAATATTCTCCATTCCCAGGCCTGTAAGAAAGTGATAACAAATAAAAAATATTGTAAAAGATCAGAAAGACACAATCATTGTATCAAAAATGCTAAAATCATTTAAACAAGAACTTGAGTATTGTAGATGCTCAAGTAGACACCCATGAGTCTACCTGACATGTAGATACCCAGTCCTTGAGATATTTAATTATCTATCTGGAAAAAAAATGCAGCATAGTTGAAATAAAATGGAAGAGAGGGATCTTGCCATCAATCAAGGACACTGGCAAGAAGCCTACCAAAGAGTGTCTGGGGCTGGGAGGTGGGGACCTTTTAAGAAAAGGGCTCAGGCAAACTCTGACAGCTTATAGAGAGAGAGACATGATGCCAAAATACCTATCAGTTCTAACAGTTGCATAAAAGTTTTACTCAATCTTCCTAATATTGTATTTATGTGATATGAAAGCAACTGTTTTGACCAAACCATGGATAGAAAAAATTCTATTTACCTATCTTTGTCAACATGTTACTAAAATACTTATTTGGAAAGTAAAACTTTTTTTTTTTTTTTTTTTTTTTTTTTTTTTTTTTTTTTTTTTTTGGTGAGACGGAGATTTACTCTTGTTGCCCAGCCTGGAGTGCAATAGTGCAATCTTGGCTCACCGCATCCTCCGCCTCCCAGGTTCAAGTGATTCTCCTGCCTCAGCCTCCCGAGTAGCTGGGATTACAGGCATGTGCCACCAGGACTGACTAATTTTGTATTTTCAGTAGAGACGAGGTTTCACCGTGTTGCCCAGGCTGATCTCGAACTCCTGACCTCAGGTGATCTGCCTGCATTAGCCCCCCAAAGTGCTGGGATTACAGGTATGAGCCACTGAGCCCGGCCTGGAAAGTAAAACTTTTTATCCCACCAAACGAGTGCTTCACAAACCAGTTGCCATCAGAACTGCCTAGAAAGCTTGCTAAATATATTGATTCCCAGTCCTTACCCCAGACCTACTCGATCAGTATCTCTGGACATGGGGCCCAGGAATCTGTATTTTTACAGAAGTTTCACAGGTGATTCTTTTCTAGCCATTCCTAAAAATAGTTTACAAATTGGTAATTTTAGAAGCATTGTGCAAGTTTGTAAGTTCCTGGGAGTCAGACATCGTTTCTGGTCATGTCCTCATTGCAAAGCACGATACCTGGCACACAGTATATAGTCAATACATACTTATAGGATATGATGTGGCGGTTTCATTTCCACTGTGTCAAACACTGAGTTCAGCTATGGAATTAAATGCTTTTTTTGGCATTAGAGAAACCCAAACACAAAACACCCTGATTCAACTGGGGCCACAATCAGAAATCAAAAGGCATCTTTCATCCAGGAGGGTCTGTTGTGTCCCATGTTCTTCAGGAATGCTTGCACATCTGAGTGTGCAGTCAGTAGTGTCCTCACAGAACACGGAGCCTCGTCAGTGTCAGGGGCAGTCAACTTCGCATGGTACTATGAAAGGAGTCACAGGGCCAGAGCAGAAATCGACGCTACCTTTTGCACCTTGGAAAACTGGAAAAATAGCCCTATCTGGCCATTTCAGGACGCCCAGGGTTTCCTTTCACAAAGTCCTAAGTGGATGCCTGATTTTTGTTTTTAAAATAACAGTGCAGTAGCCATCCCTGCCTACAACTGAAAATCGGCTTAGAATGACGCTGAGGACTCACATGATGAACGCACCAAATGAACTATACACTCTGATCCGCAGGTCCACAGTCAACTCTTGAGTACCTGTGTGAATGCGGGAATTCTCTATTTTGAATAATAAAAAACAGGGGATCATTTAAAAACTCAATTCTACCTTCCAGGAGGAAGGTGCTTAAATGGGCAAAAAGGCCTTAAAACACCTATATTTGGAGGCCCCATCTCACATAAAAGCAAGTAGAAGAAAATGCACCCACATCTTGTGTTAACACCTGTCCCCCTAATCTGGGCCATTTGGGTAGAAGGTTTTCACTCTGGGAGCATCAAGAGCCACAAGAAGGAGGGGATGAAAAAGGGACACTTAAGAGGGAATGTACCAAGGAGCTGGCTGGGGTTTGTAGGCAGATACTTCAGCCCACAGATTTAGGGGTGGTGAGAACTGGAGTATTAGGATGTGTATCTGTGCGACACGGATGAATTACCTTCTCTGGCCAGCCCCTGTGGAGGGAGGCTGGGTGGACATCCCTCGTGAATGGGGAAATGACAATGGTGACAGAAGGACGGCCATCTGCTCAGGTAACTGGAGTCCCCAAGTGACTGCTGAGATTCTACAAGATACCCCCATCACTTGGCAATAGTTGTGCTTGAGATAGAAAACAGGACAAGGCGCTGGGTGCAGTGGCTCACGCCTGTAATCCTAGCACTTTGGGAGGCCAAGGCAGGAGGATCCCTTGAGGTCAGGAGTTCAAGACCAGCCTGGCCAACATGGTGAAACCCCGTCTCCACTAAAAATGCAAAAATTAGCCAGGCATGTAATCCCATCTACTTGGAAAGCTGAGATAGGAGAATCACTTGAACCTAGGAGGCGGAGGCTGCCACTTGATCCGAGATCGTGCCCTGGCACTCCAGCCTGGGCAACAGAGTGAGACTCCATCTCAAAAACAAAAACAAAAAACAAAAGAAAATAGGACAAGGGCCCCTTTGCAGAGGGTCTCACATTCCTCTTGTTTCTGTAGAGGTGGTTTTCTTTCCCCTTTAGGTCTTCTTCTGCTACCTGTGTTCCAGCTGTGCCCCCTGCCTCCCTATCAGTCACCTCCCTGGTCCTCCTCCAATCTTCTCTCCACTGGCTCTCTCCCTCAGTACATTCACATACTCAGGTCTCTCCCTCCTTAAAGACAAAGAAATCCTCCTTACTCTCTCCAGCTCTGTCTAATCCAACACTTCTTCTCTCTCCTTCCATGGCCAAGGATTTTGAGAGTTGTCTACATCAGAACTATTTTAAGACCTTCTAAAAGCCCTTAAAATCACTTACATTTGGAGGACCCATCTCACATAAAAGTAGAACAAAATGCACCCACATCTTACGTTAAATGCATTAAAAAATTTTTGCTCCTGATATTACTGAGTGGCAAGATACAGTTAACTTAAAATTGGCTGTGATTTCTCAGCAATCATTGCACATATATACAAAAGAATGTTGCAAAATTAAAAATATAACCAATAAATTATTTCTACATGTAATGAAGTTTTTACGAACATTAAATTTAAAGATTAATGAAGTTGAAACAATGTTACATTTTGGAGATATTTAATTAAACATGTCTTAATTTAATTTTGCAGTTTCCTTTTTGCATTCTGAAACCAGTAATTTTTTTCAGACCTCAAACATAATTTGGACACTCAAAAAGCTTTTAAGCTCCAAGTAACTCTGTCTATGATATCTAAAGGAGAAAATAATTCTGTTTTGAATACTCTTTTGTTCTTGCTATTCAATCTTCATCCCATGCAATTTTGTCTTGCACCACTAAAACCACCCTTGCTATGGTCACCAATGAACATTTTGTTTCTAGCCTAATGGAAATTTTCTAGTCCTAATCTTGCATGACCTTTGTTAGCATTTGAATCGTCAGTCACATGTCAGTCTTGGCATTTTATAAAGCCATTTCTTATCACTCTCTTCCTATCTCCTCAATCTCCTTTGATTGGCCTGGGGCACATTTTCTTCTCATTTTCCTGCCTTTGGTCTCCTACCCCTCATCCATGTCTTGGCTATTACCAAATCCTGCTGATTTTGCCTCCTGAATATTTTTCAATTTCTTACCCTTCTTTCTATTCCTCCTGCCACTTCCCTAGTTCAGGCACCCACCATCTCTTGCTTGGACTATTGCAGTAGCCTTTAAAACTCTTTCCCTCCCTGTAGCCATTTCCTCCTCAACTCTGCACACTACACAGTTGCCTCACTGATCTTTCTGAAATGCAAAATCTAACTGTGACACATTCTCAAGTAACACAGAATTGTTTATAGTTCCCAGCACACAGCATCATTGCTCCTACCTTCCATACCTTTGCTCCTGTTAATTCCTCTGCCTGGAACCTACCCCTACTCCCGAGACACACAGCTGGCTAAACTCAACCTTTCCTTTAAGACTTAGCTCAGAGGTCACTTCCTCCAGGCTGCCTTCTTTACTCTTACCTGACTTTTAGTGATACTACTTTTGTGTTTTACTAATAATACCTTATCACTATTATGCATAAAATAATACACTAGTTTATATATCTGGATTTCCCACTACACTGCGAGTTCTTTGAGGGGAAGAACCATGCCTTGCTCAACTCTTATAACCTCACAGTCATGGTACCTGGCCCATTATAGGAGTTCAGTAAATGTTTGTGGAAAGAATGAGCAGAAAGAGAGAGGACAAAGAATTCCAGATGTAGAGGGCTGCATTACCAAAAGCTCTGGACCCATATGTATTCCTTTCTAATTAAATTTGGTTTGAAATAATGGTAAAACGTGACAGCTCTGGTTGAGTGCTCCAGCCTGGTCATAGAGGAAGACGGCCCAGACTGTACTGAGTGGTGGCTAAAGGGGACTGAATATTGACATGGGCAATTCACAACATGGACTGCCTGTGTTGGGTAGGGGTATTGGGACAGTTATCAACAGGCATGTGGTCTGCACTGGGATAATTTTTATTAGATCAGGGACAGCTTTTGGGGGAGCTGAGGTTTAACAGGAGGCTGGTAGAAACCATGAGTCACTGAAACACCCCATAGTCTTTCTTTCCCAGCTTCTCGCATTTCAGGGCCAGCATGTTAATCATGGGTGTTGGCTCCAGAGTCCTGATTCCTGGCTGAGTGGCCTCCTCCTCACAGAAGCAAGGCTTGAATACCATTTGTGCCTTGAGGAAGTTATTGGAAAGAGGAAGCAAGAATAGATTGCTGGCAGAGTCAGAGTTGAAAAACAGATGGAGTGGGGAGTGGGAAGGGAGAGTTCGGAGAGCACAGCAGTTCCATTTAACACTGTCATCAGTCATTCTCTAGAAGTCAAATGCCTTCCACAGCACATCGACATTCATCAGAAGGGGCCCTTGATATGAACTCCCTCCAGCCTACAAGGCCCACGCGGCACTCACAGATGCCTCAGCACTGGCAAGGGGGATTGGGAAGCCATCTAGTCATCTCTTTCCTTCCCTTCTTCAGATGGGACCACGCATAAGCCATGCAGGCAGATGGCTTTACAAACTGGGACTTTCTCCTGACACTTGAGTCTCTGAGCCTCAGCTAGGCCCCAGCAATCAGCTGCAGTCACTGAAATAGAATCACGCTCTCCCCACAAACTCCTGGCTGGCTAAATACTAACTTTGGTGTCACCCGCAGATTGCCCACAAATATTTTGCCCACAAAATGATAGTTCACAAATGCAAACGAATAATGTTCTTTGTCTCTTGAACTAAGAATGGGAA
Source organism: Chlorocebus sabaeus (assembly GCF_047675955.1). Taxonomy (NCBI): domain Eukaryota; kingdom Metazoa; phylum Chordata; class Mammalia; order Primates; family Cercopithecidae; genus Chlorocebus; species Chlorocebus sabaeus. Next base: position 117,207,104 of record NC_132904.1, on the reverse strand, counting down.
GGGCACCCTGGAAGAGAGCACCTGTGAAGAGATGTGAGTCTCCACCCACCCATTTGCTCTTCCTTTGGTTCCGTCTGGCTAATAACCACTTCTTGGATTCAGGTACACTTGTGTCCTAGCCCGTAAAACCCTCACACATCTCCACGAAGCACTGTGGAAATCTGCAACTGAAATACAGAGGGAAAGCTCCTTTTGAACAAACAGTGAGGGAGGGCTGAGAAAAAAGGCAGAGACCACAAAAGCCATGGAGGCAGGTGCAGAGAATCCACTCGCACAGAGAGTGGACTGACTAGTGCCACGAGATCCTGGCAAGAGACAATATATTTGCTCTTTGACCTTGGTCAGCAGATCTTGACTGAGAAGCTTCCATGAGCTGGGCACTATGCTAGGTGCTAAAGCTCTGTGCCACATTGGCTCATCAAGAGCACTGGACAAGAACATGAATTCTTGGACCCATAAGGCTTTCAAGCACTTTCTATTTCAGAACTATATTCACTTATAGCCATGCAAGTATATCAAATAGTCCGATCTCCAGGGATTGTAAATAGCAACTTCATGTGCCCAGGTATAAACTGACTTACATGACCTTCCCAGAAAATGCAAAGTGATTCATCATGTTGAAATGGTAAGCTTGACATTTCGTCTTGCATTCACCAAGGCATCTGGTGACTAGACCTAGCAGATTCTGGAAAGAATAATGGGAGAAAAGTAGGCAAAAGGGACTCAAACCCGAAGAGGGATGGGAGAGGTATTTGATAAATTTTGCAATTTATCAAAACACGAGCTATGGGAGGGTGCTTATAATCCATCAAAATATGAGCTCAAGTACCTCATTTTTCATTTGCTATCTCATTCAATTATCATTAAAAACACCATAGAGAAGACCCATTGTCCCCACTTTACAGTTAAAGAAACAGAAATTCAGAGAACTTAAGTTGTCCATGTTTTCATAACTAATGTGAATTCTAGATCAACTTGATTCCAAAGCTAATGCTCTGTATATATGTAAAGCTGACCTTTATGAGTGTTTACTATGAGCAAAGTTAGCATGCTAAATCTTTTAACTCAATCCTCACAGTTACCCTGTGAAATGGGCACTACGCTTACCTGCATTTTCCTGACACAGAAACCAAGGTATAGAGGAGTTAGGTAACTTGCCCAGGGTTCCACGGCTGACAAGTGGAAGTGCCCAAATCTAAACTGAAGCCAGGCCCCCCTGCCGGCCAATTCCACACCACCTCTCCCGGTTACTCGGCATCCACTCACGCTGCAGCGGGGTGATGACAGAACTCAACCTGGCATCCTAACGACTGAACACATTCCTGGGAACCTCTAGAGGGACACAGGGCAGGGGTAAGGGGGTCTATGTGTGAGCTATAGCTCAGCTTATAAAATCCCCTTCTGTCCTTCAGAACATGACATCACATGTTTGAATCAATGATTTGTTGGCTTAATCTCAGCCCAGTTTCCAGACAACAGTGAGCTGAAGTCTTAACAATTCGACCTGCTTTGCTGCAGACTCATGGGGCCACCATTTGCCTCTGTTGTGATCGTGGTTTCTGGAAATCCCTCTGGAGTTTCTCTCTCTCAAAAATAGATCTAATTTGATCAGAGAGAGGCTTCCTCCACGGCATCTCTCTGAAACACTATCTAAATTCCCACATTCAGGTTTCCAGCCCTGGCTCTCTCCAGAGAAACCAGAGAACCAGGATAACTACGCTGGACCCCATGAGAAGAAAGAGAGAGGGAAGCATCCCCGGGGCCCTTCCACCCCCATCACTCACCCCCACTCTTGCTAAGATGTCTCACACTTCCATTCCCACCGTGCCAGACAGCAAACTTCCTGTTTTCTAAGGGTTCTGTGAGTCAATGCCACTGGCCTTTTTTCCATTCTTGAAAGGGAACCCTGATTTTTACAGCCTGGTGGTGTATTTATGTTCCTTTGAAGCCCGATTGTGAGCTCGTGTTTTTCAAGATAAAGGTATTTAATTTCCTTGGAGTTCACCAACCACCTTTTTGTCTAGCAATTGTTCTGCAAAGACTTCAGTAATCCAATCTCCTTGAATTGGGATGCCGGCATCTGTGAGTGGCTAGCGATATTTCTTTTTATAGCAGCTAAGTGAGAAAATAAATAAATAAGTGTTTTTTGAAAAGAAAAGGCAGAAGAAAATGAAACAGCTTGGAATGGAGCCTGTTCCTTTTTGTAATCTCCAGTTTTCCACAGGATCTGCTGTTTCATTTTTTTAGCGAGGTAGGGAGGTGGACAGTCACCCAGCTACGGGCAGGGAGAGTCAGAGGGGGCGAGGAAGCTAAGGGGTAATGTTGTGGCTCTTACCAGAGGCAAGCAAGACCTGGCACAAAGACTCGGGATTGGTGGCATTATCACAATGTTAGGATTCTTCTCTGGAATTTGGCAGTAATGTTTGAGCTGTAATACTGGATTAGAAGTGGGGTAAGCACCAGTTCCTTTTCTTTGAAATTTCTCGCATTTTAATAGGATAACAAAGTAGAAAAGGATTATGTTAGGCACTGGCGCGTCGTCTGGTACATTCTAATTAAAACTGCAGCCACTCTCAGTTTCAGAGGTCTCCGAAAAACAGACCCACTCACAGTTCCTTTCACCTCTATCCCTCTCTGCCCGTTCCACATTTCTCTCCTTCCTTTAGGCACACGTGAAAGCCAACTGATTCAAATTCTAAAAAAGAAGGATCACTTAGGAGCTGCTTGGGAAAGCAGGTGAAAGCTACTGCCCTCTGTTCAGCCTGAGACACAAGAAAAACAATGTTCCTAGGTCTCAATTCTTGGTGAACACTTAAAGACGTAAAGCCCGGGTGCGGTGGCTCACACCTGTAATCCCAGCACTTTGGGAGGCCGAGGGGGGCAGATCACTTGAGGTCAGGAGTTAGAGACCAGCCTGGCCAACATGGTTATATGCCGTCTCTACTAAAAATACAAAAATTAACTGGGCGTGGTGGCAAGCACCTGTAATCCCAGCTACTCAGGAGGCTGAGGCAGGAGAATTGCTTGAACCCAGGAGCTGGAGGTTGCAGGGAGTCAAGATCGCACCACTGCACTCCAGCCTCGGTGACAGGATGAGAATCTGTCTCAAAAAAAAAAAAAAAAGATTTAATGGAAGACATGTTTGGGTCATGTTGGTCCTGTTTTTCCAAATCCCTTGGACAATGAATGACACAGCATAGTAAGTTTGACAGCTAATTTACGAGAGAGATCGATCAAGCAATGGCACCTCCTGTTTCAGGCTAGTGCTTCTTGCTTGGTTTGGAAGAAGTCACATGCAGTTTCGCTTGGCCAAGAATCCTCTTAGCCTCTCTGAGTAATGTTTGCTTGGGCTCCAGCCATGGCACAAATGGGGCCACCACATTAAACTGGCACTAGCAGCTATGGCTGGGACAGTAGCTGAAGTCCTGGCTTTCAGAGTGATTTGCATAGCATCTCCCACACAGCCCCACTCTGAAACATTGCCTCTTATTAATATAGCTCACCCTCTTGTTCCAAAGGATGACCGCAGAGAGACAAGTTAACACTGGCTGGCTGATAGCACCCAGAAATCTTCGGATGCATTTGGGACCTGGGCAGGATGACTTCCACTGTTTATTTTCCCTTTCATCTGTTCAGTTCTCTTCTTCATGCCAGGGAACATTTGGTCCCAAAGTGCAGAGAGAGGCCTCCTGTTCACTTCTTTCCATCTTTCCTGGAAGCCTGATCTCCCTCTCTGCCTCCCCTCTCCCTCCACCCTGAACTCCACTGTCAGCACAGTCTTCCGAAACTGTGGAACCATCTAAACCATTGTGGATGCAGAACTATTTCCAAGGCCAACAACTGCAACAATTATAACTTTATATTTCTATTCCACCTCCAACTTCCATTTCCACCACATGGGCAAAAACATAGAGACTTTTCAGTCATTTCATGTATAAATTCGCTTAAATCCAGTGTCTTCTCCATTCTCCCTTCTTTCCGGGATGTATTTCAGGTTTGTGGTTGTGTCATTGTATTGGGGTGGGGATAGGTGTCTCGTCTTATGCTGTAGTCCACTTAGATTTCCAATATCTTTGTCTGGAGTTAAGGAAAACTCAGGCCTTTCACTGGGCCCTCTGCTATGGGTCCCTATGTGCCACCTCTTATGTCCCCCACTTCACTGAGGCATGGCACATATTTCTGGGGTTTGCCAAACTCCAGAAATATGCGTCATGCCACAGTACAAACTCATTACACAGCCAAACTCCCCAGATGCGAATTCTTCTCTGCTCCACATGTACCACCCACAGCCCCTGCACAAGTAAAAATCTCTTTAGAACTCTTGGAATACCCAGCTAATTCTGGGAGTGCTATCTGCCACTTGCCGGCTCCCAGGAGGGCAAGGACCAAGCACATTTTTACATGTCACTTCCTGCTCAGAAGCTCGTGTCCTGGCCAGGGCATCCTTTTATCTGATTTGCAGAGTTGGTGGCCTGGTTCTTCTATTTCTAATTTTTTTTTTCACTCCTACTTCTAGCATCAACTTTTTGCCCAGATTCTATTAGGAATTAACCTTTTGTATTCCAAAATACTTCTCTAGCATATCAAAAACCTCGCTCTCCAAGGACATTATGTCTGCTGTGAGCTTTAAGAACTTATTTTGGAACTTAAAGCCAATAATTTGACTTGGTTTCTCCTGAGGCAATAACTATCTCCTGGGACCATGAATGCCACCAAGAGCTCAGAATTCCGTCCCACCACACCTGCTTTCCGTGTGCCACATCTCACCCCAGAACCTTTGATGGCTACTGCCAATTCTCCCAAACCCAGTCCAGGGCACTGTTGCTGTACCAAGGAGTCTGGCAAAGCTGTGGCATGCTGTTGGGGCATCTTCCTGGGACACTGATTTTACTTAGGGCTTGGGTGGGAAAAGACATTCTTACATTAAATAAACATGCCTATATTACAGAGTAAGATGCAAAATTCACATGTATTTTTAGGACAAAACAGAAGATTTTCAGGAAATTCCGAACAAGTAGGCTGCTTTAGACAATGTCCTAGATCCCCAACAGTTCCCATTTGGTCTCCTCTGCTTTTGGTTCCTCCTGTGAAAATGTGTGAGACAGACTGGTTGCAGTCCAAATACCTTTACCCAGTTTTCAACTCTCTCTTAAGTCCAACCTCATCCTACCTATTCAGACTGAGTTCTCAGCATAACACCTGTGCCTCACAGCAGTCCTAAAGCAGCCATTCCTAAGGGATGCTTCCAGGTCCAGGCCATGTGCCCTTAAAGCCTTACCTGACAATTCCACAGAATTCATCACTTCCTCTTCTGGGCTTCCAGACATTCTCTTTATACCGCTATTAAAACTCTCCCACACTGCAACCATTACAGCAACTATCTGTGCCTCTCTCTAGCTTCTAAGCCTCTTAAGGGCAAGGCCAGGTTGTGTTCCTTTTGGTAATTTCAAAGCCTCGCACAGTGCCTGGTACACAGTATTTTACCACGCTGTTTGTTGGCAGCAATGAGAGCTACATGAATACTTTTCATGCCAACATTTGGGGTGCTGGGCTCCCGTTTCAGAGGAAACAATCATAAGATAAGGCTTTCCAGACTTTTCCTCCTCCAAAGTCAGGAGGACTTTGAGATGCTTGCTCATTCACCTATTCATTTATCTATTGTAAATGAATTGTTCATTGTTTCATCAAATACTGATGGCAGGTGATGTTCTGGGCATCAGGACACAAAAATTAATAAGACACAGTCCCTGTCCTTGAGTTGCTTATTGTCTATAGGGGGGAAAAATGTCAACAGACAGAAAATAAATGTCGTAAGTGTTGATTTTTGAAGAGCCCTTCAGCCTGAGGGAGAACGGATGGGTGGGCACATTCGCAGCTTGGGGACAGTATTCAAACCTCTCATTGTGCCTTAATTGCTCATTCAGGCCTCTCTCTTCTCCAGCACCTCTGCACCACCGCATGCCTTCAGTCAGCTGTTCAGAGGCAGGAACAACTGACTGAGCGGACAGCTCCTGGTGCGCGGGCTATTGGGGAAAGTAACTTCAAGCACAGTCTCATGAGTCACATTAGCATGACCCAGGAGAACACAACAATTGGTAGCTTCTGACAGCTAGCAGCAGTTTTCATCACACATCCCACAAACACTGGGTAACTACTCTGTGCTTGGCTCTGTTGGGGAGACTAGGACCACAGAAGCAAACGAGACTGAGTCTGGGTCTAAGGTGCCGGCAACTGAGCGGAGGAGACCAAGATTGCAGCATAGTGTGTTGAGTGCTCTGTCCAAAGTCACAGACGGCCCCCAACCCACTGTGGTGAGGGGAGAGGGAGATCAAGGGTTTCTAGGAAGACAGATACCTAGACATTTCTCCTATTTCACTTATCAATCAGAGGAAGGATCGATAAGCAGAAGGTCCTCTGCTGTGGGCCCCAGGTTCACCTCCCCATTTCCACTTTAGACAGCTGCAGAGCACACCACCACTACTGTCTCTCTGCAGATGGAGGTGAGATGGCACTCTTTCCTGCCATCCTTTAGCTCACTGTTATCACAGAGCAACATTAACATATGCTGACAATAATCCAATTTTATTTTAGCTATTCCAGGTCCAGCCACATGTTTCCAATGTGTCTTTTTTTCGGGGAGGGAGTGGAGGAGCATTTTGCTACCCACACCTTCCCTAGTACAAACCCATTACACAATCCAACTCCCCAAATGCGAATTCTTCTCTGTTCCATCTGGACCACCCACAGCCCCTGCACACAGCCCTGCCCACTGCGCTGACTTCTGCTCCACATCCGTCTTCAAGGCGCTTATCTGCCTGCAATGCCCTCCTCCCACAGTGTCAACCTATTGAGGTCCTGGGCATCTTCAAAATCTAGTTCACTCTATCCAATCCACAAAAGTGTCTTGACACTTTTTTCTGCATATCCCCCATTTTCTTTTACTCTGAACAAGCAGAAGTAATCTCCGCACTTCACCCCCTAGCATTTAACTGTAATTTGGCAAGTGTCAGTAATTGTTTGCTGACCACTTCCAGTAAGTTAATTTTGTTTCCAGAAGTCACTTTAAGATGCTTGCTGGTAAGTCTGCAGAGCTTTTGTACTCCCAGGCGTGTGAAGTGATGTGCTGGGACACCTCACTGTCACTCAGCACATCCCTATTGATGGAATGTCCAGCTGACCCTTGAAAATAACTCCCCTGCAGGCAGCTGATGGAGTCAGACAGCCCGGAAGTTCGGAGAGCAGCGGAGTACGGTGCTAGGATGCAGATCAGTGACAGCTACGATACACTGGGCCCGGGGAGGAGCCAAGCTCTGTGCTTTTTCACTCTCCCTTCACAGCAGCCCTACAGTGTGTTACTTACTGAACTCATTTTACAGATAAAGGAATGAGGGCTCAGCACTGTTAACTAATGTGCTGAAACTCACAGACTCGCGGTCGGTGGAGACGGGACTGAAATGAGGTCTGCCCATGCCCTGTGTCCATTCATGTCCACTGCTTTCCCCATGGTCAGATCTGGCCTTTGGGGAGTGAAGAGCCAAGAAGTGTGTGGCCTCACTCTGTTCCTCTGAGGGCAGCATTTCCTTTAAATTATAAAAAATACTTGCTCCATATATCCATATTCTTGAGACCTCTTCTTGCAAGATAGAGATCCACGTTTAGACACTGAGAATCACATAGTTATTCATTCGCTGTCTCATCAGGGACAGTCATTCATGCTGAGCAGAAAAGACAAGCACATGATATCCTTCATTCTGTTCCTCAGCTGTCTTCCTCAGGCAGAGCATGGACAGGTAAATCTGCTGCATATTTAACAAGGCTGCAGTAGATGGAGTAGTAGATATGGTATGTGACCATATGATTTATTGTCTAAACCAGGCCACTTTGAGAATGAAAGCTGTCTAGAAATAATTAATAGGCATTAACTGATCTACAACAGGTAGAAACAAGACTCTACCATCCTGGGCAAACTAGGGTAAGTGTTCCCCTACAGAAAATCCTGGGTGCTCAGGCACCCTCAACACTCCTTAACCAAACATCTCAGTCAGGGACTGCTTTCTATTTAGCCAAATTTAACATTCGCTCATTCATTCGATAAAATATCCACATGTCCGGCTCTGTGGGCAGCCCTGTGATGACCAACCCTGCCCTCATGAAGCTTACATTCTAGTAGAGAAAGTGGAAAGTAAACAAGTACATAAGAAATATAATATCAGGTAGCGATGAGGTCTGAGAAGGGAAATAAGGTGGGGTTAAGGTGATGGAGAGAAATGTGTAGGGTAGGAGTGAAGAGCTCTTCAAAGAGAGGCCAGGAGGAGGAAGCAGGTGCACAGGCCCTGGGGTGGAAAAGCCAGATGGGAGGCTTGGGGACCAGAGAGAAGAGAGGAAGGTTGAAGGGGAACAGATCATATAGGGCCCTGAATTTTATTCCCAGTGGGATAGGAAACCGTTGGAAGGTTTGTGCAGGGGAATCCTGACATCGAATTTGCATTTTTAAAAAGGATCACTCTAGCTAGTAGGGGAGAATATATTGTAGAGACGCAAGAATGGGAAACTGAAACCAGGCGATTGTGATTGCACAGGTGTGAGATGATGCAGCACGGGCCAGGGTAGAAGCCGTGGTGCTAGGGGTCAGAGGCAGCCGGGTTCAAGAAACACCATGGAGGCAGAGTCTCTAGGACTTGGAAGCCAGGTGGACACTGGGTGCCTGTGATACGCAAGACCCTGGGACAGACCTGACCCCTTGCCAGCCCAGCTTATACCTAGGCTCTTTCCAAGGCAGTTCTCGATGGGTCCTAGAAGTCAATATGTGTACCTGGAATTTGAACATGAGAAACAAGCTACTTTTGTCCTCTAGGGCAGGAGGAGGATGGCCCTGAACGTCCTTACCTTTAGCTCTGTGATCTTCCTCCTTGGGGCACTTCCCTCCTTCCCACCATTTGCGCTTCAGGATCTCCAGGCGGTTGTTCTCCTGCAGCTGGAGAATGGCCAGATCAAACTCGTCCCGGAAAACCGAGCCTGCAGGGGTCACAGGAGAGCCCAGGACACAGGTTGTGAATGCCCTGTTAGGCGTCACTCTGCTCCCCTTCCCGGCACACCTCCTGGCCACCCTGCCTGCTTTCACCTCCAGAGGGGACAGACAGATGCAGTGGATGGGGCGAGCCCATGTGGCCACTGCTCTCTACTCCATCAGGGCTTCCCCGGCAGAGTGGGGCGTTCTGGCTTCACGCAGGGTTCTCAGGTTTTTCTACTTCCCTTCTCTCCATGCTGACTGGCGCATCCAGCCCATGGCCAAACACCCCAAGATGGGTCAAGGAAAGGCTTTCCAGGCAGTCGTACCATCCACCTCCCCAGCCGGACACCACCACTTTCTAAATTAAAAAGATGGTCTATTCTGGTTAAACAACCTGCCCACCAACACCCAGGACACTGGCTGCAAAGCATCCAATCCACCTCCAGGAGGCCAGAGTTTGTGTTTCTGTGACACAAACCTCTTAGGTGTGTCCAATTTCTACTTTATTTAAATTAATTTCTCATGGCCAGTCACGGTGGCTCATGCCTGTAATCTCAGCACTTTGGGAGGCCGAGATGGGCGGATCACTTGAGGCCAGGAATTCAAGACCAGCCTGGCCAATATGGTGAAACCCCATCTCTACTAAAATACAAGAATTAGCTGGGTGTGGTGGTGCGTGTCTGTAGTCCCAGCTACCCAGGAGGCTGAGACAGAAGAATCGCTTGAACCTGGGAGACAGAGGTGCAGTGTGCCGAGATCGCATCACTGCACTCCAGCCTGGGCAACAGAATGTGAGACTCCGTTTCAAAAATAAATAAGTGAATCAATTTCTTAGGCACTTGTAACTCTCACTACATTACACCTGATAACTGTTTATTCAGAGACGTCACCAATCAGTGAGAGAAGAGCCACACCAGAGTGTGAGAATCAGGTCGCCAGGTGTTCCCTATCCTCAGCGCTGCCTTCTGAGCGCACGAGAACCCACTGGCCTGTCCATCACCCTGTTTCTCCCACTCCTCCTTCCCTCCTCAAAAGAAGGCTTTTTTTTTCTGTTCAGTACCATTCTTTTTTAATTTTTCTAATGCAATTTTGCCAAGGAGCTTTGGTTCTAGAATTTAGGTTTAATCACAAAAACAGGCTTAAATCAAACCATGGAAAGCTCAATGTCTCAGCACAGGCTGAGGCCTGAGATTATTAAGAAAAAGCTGCCAAGAGGCTGGAAAACAACTAAGCTGCCCAGTTTCCTTGCCCAAACTCTATGAAGGCTGGATGTGGACAGATGCCCCAGAGGAGAAAGGCTACTCTGAAGGATCAGGCAGAGCTTGGAACAAACAGATGAGTGCTTCTGAAATTTTCACGTGCATTGCAATCACCTGGGGATTTTGCTGAACTGCAGAATCTGATTCAGTAGGCCTGGGGTGGGGCCTGAGAGTCTGCGTTTCCAACAAGCCCCTAGGTGATGTCCATGCTGCTGGGCCATGGACCACACTTTAAGAGGCAAGGAACCAGAACATCGCCCAGGTCTCTTCCAACCGTGACAGCCCACGGCTCCATGGTAGAACCTTCCCTACTATAGACACAACTCTGCTTGGACACCCAAACCCAAGCCTGTAGCACTGGATGTGTGCACGTGATTTGGGCAGACACCAGCAGAGCTTCATGTAGAGTAAGTACTTATTACACATCTTACACATAGTTGGACCCGAACCCCAAGCCTGCAGCACTGAATGTGTGCAAGTGATTTGGGCAAACACCAGCAGAGCTTCAAATACAGTAAGTACTTATTATACATCTGCAGTGAATGGACACATGAACGAGTTGTCTAACAGAGGTTGTTAGGTGGTGAGGCTAATGAACATTCCAGGTTTAGAGAGAATGGTCTAGCCCAGCAAGGCAGTTCAAGCAGTTTCAAGGCATGTTCAACCCAACCTCCTAACACATCAGGGGCCACATGAAAGGGCTATTCTGCTTACTCGTTGGTTGCCTACTTAGTTCCTAAGCCACCTGATTAATTTTCCATCTTGTTCCTTGTTTTTTTCTCTTAATTTTCCTGGGTCCAACCACATTGCTTATTCCATAGTTAGGCTCTTACATTCCACTTAAGAATGATATACATGCTTGTATCTCCTGGGCATACCCCCAGCTGGACCTAAATCCTGGCTCCTCAATGAACTGTGTAATGTTCTTTCCAGCCTCATGTGGGAAGCTGGGCTAGCTCCGAGTAGACCTTCCCACCTATCCTGTCCTTTCTAGCTGATGGGACCCATTGGCAACATGGTCTGGTAAATCAATTACTGGACTGGAGACAAGCATCCTAGGCTCAAACCCAGCTTCTCTACCTATTCTGTGACCTTGGACAAGTAATCTATCAGCTCTGAATCTGAGTTCTGTCCTCTACGGCATTGGAATAACCACATATATCTTGCAGGGGGGCTATGAAGTGAGATAAAATGTGAAAACAGTGTCATGTCAGATATAGAGCAAACGCATTTCCTTCCACTTTTCCTTGGTTATTGATGAAAATTTCTAGAGTTGTGGTCTGTCTTACCCCGACTCTCCATCGTTTTGTTCCATGAAAACTTTGGAAGCATTTGAAATTTAGGTAAAATGTGTTAAATTGCTAGAGTATCATCAAGTTGTGCCTTAAGTTCATTTTGCAGTTCACACGATCATCTTGAAACAAAATGTCAGTGAGTATATCTCTCAAAGGGGTCCATAATCTGTATTATTAGTGGACACCAATGAAATATAATGGCATATAGAGGGTGTGGAGGTTTATGAGTACCTGGAGTGAAGCCTCCAGTTCATAGTTCACAGAACTCCTAGTGCCATAATTTACAGAGTTCAGGGATGAACCATATTATTACCTATGTTCATTCTCTTGGTTTCTGATCAGAATTTAAGTCATGTGCTTTTGTCAAATAGTGGTGGCTCATGCCTGTAATCCCAGCACTTTGGGAGGCTGAGGTGGGCGGATCACCTGAGGTCAGGAGTTCAAGACCAGCCTGGCCAACATGGTGAAACCCCATCTCTACTAAAAATACAAAAATTAGCTGGCCATGGTAGCGCACGCCTGTGGTCCCAGCTATTCGGGAGGCTGAGGTACGAGAATCACTTGAACTGGGAGGCAGAGGCTGCAGTGAGCCTAGATAGTGCCACTGCACTCCAGCCTAGGTAACAGAGTAAGACTCTGTCTCTAAATAAATAAATAAATAAACATACATATATATATATAAAATGTAATAACATAGGAAACCATGGAAGAGATGAGAAGGACACTAATATCCCCCAAGGCAGGCTCAGTGTGAGACACTGAGGTAAGGCACCTAACTAGATTATCAGGTTTAATCCTCCCAACCCCATATGGTAGGTATTAGAAACCTAATTTTATCAATTAGATAACTGAGGCTAAAGAATGCATCTAGGGTACCACAGCCAGTAACTAGAACACATCCCGGGGTCTGCCTGACTCCAAGCCTGTGCTCTTTACACTCCATAGGTGTGAGTGAATCCTGCAATTTACAGAATTATGAGCTAAGGTAAAGATCAACAACAGGGATGTGTACTGTAAATACAAAGATGAGCATACCGTATGCCAATTTTCTCCCAGAGACTGATGGCCTTGATTCCCGCTTCTTCCCCTGTTGCCTTGTACAAGAACACCCTCATGCAAGAACAACTGTCTACAGCACGGGCTCTCTATGTGTGTGTGTGGAGGGGGAATGGTGCATGTCAGAAGGGGGCTGGGGAAACATTCAGATCCCCTTCACAATCACCACAGCAGCCAAACATGTCCTCTCCTCATCTTCTTGGGGAGGTTCTGTTAGCAGGTGAAGGCTCAAAGTCCAAAGTGTGAATGTCCTTTTAAAAAGCACAGCCAGGATACCTTTCTGGAAGCCAAACATCTCTACCCTCCTATTAATAGAATGAGACGGGGTGACACCCAGTCAGCAGGCCGAACACCAGAGCGTTCCCGCCCCTTCTCAATGACCCACACCAACCTACTGTAGATGGATCAGTGAAATCCACAAATAATTTGAAAGCTATTTTGTCTAATCATGGCCGTCCCCTTTAGAAGTAAACTTTTCACTGGAGATGCTAACAAATAGCAAAATTAACTGATTTGAATTTCACCATCTCATCCTTCTTTCCACTGCTAGTAGAGATAGCAATCAACAGAGAAATGGCCAAGGGGTAGCAAGCAAGAAGAGGAACAAAAGGCCTATATACACACCAAAGGCATCAATGGCCTTTAATAATTAGTATTAGCCCTTTAAATTAGTTAATCAATCAGTAGCTAATCAACTAACTCTTTAATAATCAAGGATTGAGCACTGGTCGTTGATTAAAAGAAATACGTGTGTTTGCTTTAAAAAAAAAATAAACTTTAGACTGCCCACCTAAAGTCACTGTTAAACTGGTTCTAGCAACAGGGGTTACTGGATTCAATGCTGCATTCAGTGGTTTGATCTACCCTGACCCTGTCTGGACAAAGCTACCCAAAGAGGCTGTTCCTCTCCCGCATACCGACTGGCATGCCAATCCCATAGCCCTTGGTGTCCAGCAGGCCCCCAATCTGAGTGAGGTTGCAGTTTCGCTGCCGATAGTACTCGTTCATGGTGGATTCCAGGAGGAAGGCGTAGTTGGAATTCAACACCCGGGCGATTCCCTCCTCTGTGCTCTTCACGAACACGCTGGGCTGCTTGGAATACATGTAATTCCACATGCGTTGGTAGGTCTGGTAGCGGGAATTCTGGGAAAAGAACAAAAGGAAGCAGGATTGGGAAAAGAGGAAGGAAACGTTGGTTTAAAAAGAGAGGGAATCAAAGTGCACCTTAAGATGCTGGCCCTTCCTCTACTCTACCCGCTGATCACAGACAAGAACCTTTTCCCTTTCTGTCTCTCAACACAAGATGTTCACTGTCACTGTGTAATGGTAGAGGGGGGAGTTGTGCCTTTGATACCTTTTATAGAAAGATGAGGAAGCAACAGGGCACTAGGGCCCTGATTTGGTAATTGGTTTTGCCACATCTACCCTCAAGAGCTCTTCTACTGCCAACCTCCATTTTCCGGTAGAACTGAAATTCTGGTTGGGTACCTTCATTGTCCCTCAATTTGGGGCAGTGAACTTAGGTTCATTTAGGACTATACAGAAATACCCTTTGAAGAAGCAGTTTCACTATTTTCTATCCACCCTAAACCAGTTGATCAATCACATATACGAAGCTGGCTGCTGTGTTACAAATAATAACAAGTCAGAGAACTCTGGGGGTCTATCCAAACCCTGTGTTTGCATGATGACTTCACTGCTCTCTGTGGCAGTAGGCACTGAGACTTGCCTGGAAAACAGAAAGCTGAAGGCATTGGACTTGTTTCATGTGAAAATGAACTTCTTGGATATTAGGTTGGTTAGACACCTTTTAACCCCAGGGGAAACCTGCTTCCCAAGAGAGCTTGAGGCACATGAAAACCACTATTCCATCTGGTCTGGCTGTCAGTCGTGGCGATCAGTCAGTTTGCCTGACAGCAAACACATCGCTGTGGCAGGGCTTTCTCCTGAGCCTTGCAAGGGAAACTCAAAGAAGCCAACAGGTCCCTATCTGATACCTATCAAGTCTGGAATCAATGAAGCCAGTTCGTCTTAAGGTGGTGTTCCTCAAACTTCAGTCATTCGTGTATGAATCTTGCTCTAAATACTACCAATACGATTTAAATCACTTGTTAAAATGTAAATATATACATTAACCCCATTCTATGCAGTAATACAAATAAAACTACAGGTTTGATTCACTGCATATATACACTTTTTTCCTAATGACCATTAATATAAACACGAAACTATGGCAACAAAAAAATAGTTCCACATTAGACCTAAAATCATCTCAAGTATCACCACTCTGGCACCGGCTGATATTAACACAAAGTTCTTTTGGGACCTCATTCCAGGTGTATTTTGTGGAGCAACAGATAAATGAACCCCATGTGGACTTCCAAACTATATGTTCAAAAGAGATAATAAGATGACGAGAGATGTTTTTATCTCCAGCAGACAAACATCTCAACTTTATTCTGCCCAGTTCCCGATGTTGGTGAGCAACCAAATGGGGTTTACTTGGAAGAAGGTCATGCTGGAGCCTCCGTGAATTGTGCCATACTCAATGGCGGTCTGGTCAGCCAGGTCATCCACTGACTCAATGGGCACATCCATGCGTTGCACGGTCAGGAAGGCTGCCAGGTTGGCTGTGTAGGATGAGATGATGATCAGCGTGAATGCCCACCTATGTAGGAAAAGACGAGGAAGTCATCATTGCCCGGGCACTCCCTGGAGTCTTGGCCCCCAACCCCAGTCCTACTGTGACATGGGAGAGACCAGGCATCTTTCTTCTGAAAGAGCTTTCAGCTTAGTGGGGGAAGAGAAAGGAGGCAGGGCATATGATGTCAACAGAAATGAATCGAGTTGGTGAGCACTGCCTGGAAGAAGACAGCTGATTTGTTTTTCTTATTTCCTAAAGGAGATGATTATTGGGTTATTATTCAAAAGAGGTATAGTCCATGCACATGAGACAGTTTTGGACACTGTGAGAAATGAGCCAGTGAATGAGCTGCGCGTGCCAGCTCCAAGGGCTCTGTTCAGAGCTAGAGCAGGAGGGCTTCCTTGCCTCCTCGTGCTGAAGCCAACCTCAAATGTGCATTGCCAGGCACTGATCATCTACCACGAGCTACATCCACTATCTCACTTAATCCCTACAGCTCAGGAAGGCAAAATTCTTATCCCAATTTTACAGGTGAGGAAATTGAGGCTCAGAGAAGTGAAGCAACCTGCCAAGTAACACATTGATATATTCTTCTTCTTCTTCTTTTTTTTTTTTTTGAGACGGAGTCTCACTCTGTTGCCAGGCTGGAGTACAGTGGCGCGATCTTGGCTCACTGCAACCTCCACCTCTGGATTCAAGTGATTCTTTTGCCTCAGCCTCCTGAGGAGCTGAAACTATAGGCACGTGCCACCCTGCCCAGCAAATTTTTGTATTTTTAGTAGAGATGGGGTTTCACTGTGTTGGCCAGGATGGTCTCCATCTCTTGACCTTGTGATCCACCTGCCTTGGCCTCCCAAAGTGCTAGGATTACAGGCGTAAGCCACCGCACCTGGCCGATAAATTCTTTTTTTTTGGAGACAGGGTCCTGCTCTGTCGTCCAGGCTGGAATGCACTGGCTTAGTCAGGGCTCAATGCAACCTAGAACTCCCGGGCTCAAGAGTTCTTCCTGTCTCAGTCTCCCAAAGTACTGAGACTATAGGCGTGAGCCCCTGTGCCACCTGATAAACTTGTATTTTAAAACCAGTTCTATAAATTGTAACAGAAGATCTTTAGTAAAGACGACCTAGTGAAAAGCACCTTTGAACTGCTGAAAGGCTGGAATTAGAAAATACTCTTACAATGGTCATGCCATTTCAAATTAGATTGTTTTATTGAATAGACAGAACTCACTTAAAATTAGAATAATTTTGCAGCTCAGGCAGCCTATATCCTAAATCCCTTAAAACCTGTGTGTTCATTTTAGTAGGTTAAACAAGCCTTCTCCCATCTGGTCAACAGTATGGAGCTACATCCCAATCCCAAGGGGCTCAGAGAGAGATCGTAGCACAGTTTGGGATGGAGAATCACAAATTCTGAATCAGTGGCGCCTGAGTTCATGAGGCTTTATCCATTATAGACACACTGATGATGAATGCATAGTGATTAACACACAGAACTTGACAACCTGCTGCTGCTGGGTCGATTTTCAAGAGCAGCAGGTCCCATTGCCCTTTTTGCCACTGTGACCAAGAGCTCTTGCTGGCTGCCTCCCCAGGAGTGAAGCAACAGGGGCCTCCTCTGACCCGATGGGCACGTCTACATGGCAGACCACCGGCAAGTGAACTGGGTTTTGGTTCTGGCTGTGTTCCACTGTGAGACCGTGGGGAAAACCACTCACCTACTCTAAGCTCATTTACTTGTCTAATAAATATATGGGGATAATCATGCCTGCTCTGCCTGTCGCTGGAGAGTTGTGAGATAAAATGAAGTAATATGTCATGAGTGATCAGCAATCTGTAAAGGACTAGAGGGATGTGAGATATAGAGAAATGTCTAGAGAGACCATCAGACTGAAAATGGGATGAAAATCACCTGGCTACCTCCTTCTGCCTTCCCTATCTGTGACCTGTAAGTAGCAGGTGTCCCTCCATGCCCAAGGTCTGCTTTCCCTGCTCCTGCTTCAGCTCTTCTGCCCTATTGGAAGGTGCTTCTCATGACCATCCCTAAGAAGAGGCCTGGGGCAGGACGGTCCCCAGGAGGAAGCCAGCGCTCTGCAGCTGCTTAGCTGTGGTGGCGTGTGCTGGGGGTTAATGAGCCCTAGGTGTGGACATGACTCAGAGTTGGCTACACTCTGGCTACACCCCAGCTGGCTATTTAGGCCGCTGGTCACAAGGAAACTGGTCAGAGGGCACAAGCGGCTCAGTGCAAGGCCATCGGCTCTGCTGAGAAAGGGAATGATGCCCGCTTCCGGAGGGGTCAGTGGAGCCTCGCTCCTGTGTCAAAGGGCATTTTCAGTTGTCAAACTGGCATTCTCTCCAGCGACATGGTGTTTTCTATCTCATGCTCTGGGTAAGGAGGTCAAGGTAGGCCACAATGGCCCTGTCTTCTGACCTCCCACTCCTCCACGGAATGGACCAAACCGAGGCCCTGATTTAAGAACTAGGAACTGTTAGTGTGCTGGGAGAGAAGCGCACTGACCACCTGGAGTCGGGGCTGGCACAGGCCTGTCACAGCGGCTTCGCATTTGCGCTGAGCCCCCTCCCACACATGCTCTGAAACAGAGTGACCAAGCCACCTGCGGCCAGCTATTTAAAGCAGCGCTGAGTCCTCCCCTCAGGGCAGGGCACCTGCAGGATGGCTGGGTCCTGGAGGAGGGATTTCCTGGGGTAAGGGTGGAGCTGACAAGTGGATGAAGTGGGCAGTGGGGCCCTAGCTGCATCCATCCGTGTGAGCAGGCACTCCCGGAAGGAAAAGCCCCAGGGAGAAGTTGAACATCCTGGCATGCTCCTCTCCCAGGGCTTCTGCCCAGGTTCCCGGATGTTGTGGGACTTCTGTGACTCTCCTTGCTGGGACCGTCCATCCTTCTTCCTGGGGACCTGAGCTCCTGTTCTCCATGGTGATCTACTCAGTGACATCTCCGAACTATCTGGTAACAGGCGAGCATCTCGCCCAAGTTTAAATCCTGCTACATTTGTTGTTTATCAGGGAAAATGGAAACCCCAGACAGGAAGACGTGGCTGTCTCAGCTGCATTTTCACCTTCCTAACAGCCCAGTGGCTCCTCCAGTAATTCTGTCCAGACCACCCACTCTGGGCACCAGTACTCAAGGGTGGAAACATCACCTGTCCTTTTCCTTTGGCTAAACAGGCTGAGAAGGAAGGGAGAGAACCAAGGTCATAAGTCCTGTACGCTATGGCAGCCGTTTAAACCCACAGCAGATCTTTAAGAAAGGATCAAAAAGTTGTGTTCTGCAAACTTGCCTCTCCAGGCTATACACACACACACACACACACACACACACACACACACACACACTTGTTTCGTGTTGTTTTTCCTTTGCCCCCATAGTGGTTTAATAACAGTCCACATGTTTACGTAGCACTTTCAAGTTTTCAAAGAGCTTTCCCACACATTGAATCATTTGCTCAACTCTGAACGACAAGAGTTTGCATTTTCCCACACCTGCTGAGGTGAACAGGCCAGCAAGCCCCCAGAGCCAGGGGCAGAAACCCAAAGCCTCAGAAGGCTGGTAGAGGGGGCGTGATGTGGCAGCCAGGCTGGCTTCCTCCTGCAGGGACTTCCTGCCAGCAGGCTCATATTTGCATAAATCTGCATATGCCTTCTCAAACCTCAGGTCATTTTCAGGTCAGGAAGTTACCATTGCTTTGCTGAAATTCATCAAGGCTGTTTGGTCATCTCCTCTCCCTTCCTCCCTTTGTTCCCCTCTGCATCCAGACCCCAGAGAGTGAGTAAGGGAAAGGAGACCAAATGGCACAGAACAGGCCCCATCCATTGCCCCAAGCTTCTGAGTTGGCCGAAAGCACTCGGCTCCTTGCGTGGGTCTGCTGTAAGAGGCAGAGGCTCTGGGGCTCTAGCAGCTAGAGCCAGCTTATCAGAGGGTCCCTTTTGTGTCCCCACCCCACTTGGCCTGGTTCACCTCTGCCTGGGGCCTTACCAGACGCCACTGACACAGCGGGTGGATAAGGCGCGAGGGGCGATGGTGGAGCCCTGCTGCATGAACCCCCCGACCGGAAACCAGAGGCTGTTGCCCAGGGAGTACTGGTTCACCAGGAGGTTGCACCGGCCCTGGGCACATGGGTGTGGGCTGTACCACTCGTAGGGCGTCAACCTGTGGGAGAAAAGGAACATACACTAGTGCCACGGAGGCGGGGTGTGAAGGGACACGGGCAGGCTCCTCTGGCTGGTCTCATCTCTGAGACCGGCCTGTGGCCTTGGGCAAGCCACTTTCCTTTGCTGGACTTGGAGTTTCGCAACCAAAAAAAAAAGTGAAGTGGGTTGAACTGGGTTGATGGTTCTCAAACTTTTTTTAATCAAAGAGACATTTTTACCCTCAATAAATTCTGATGTGGAACTCCAAAATACAAAATAGAGGATGGCCGGGTGCGGTGGCTCATGCCGGTAATCCCAGCACTTTGGGAGGCCGAGGTAGGCGGATTGCTTGAGTCCAGGGGTTCGAGACCAGCCTGGGCAACACAGCGAAAACCCGTCTCTACTAAAAAATACAAAAAATTTAGCCAGGTGTGGTGGTGCGTGCCTGTAATCCTAGCTACTCAAGAGGTTGAGATGGGAGAATCACTTGAGCTCGGGAGGTAAAGGCTGCAGTGAACCAAGATCGCACCACTGTACTCCAGCCTGGACAAACAGAGTAAGACCCTGTCTCAAAAAAAAAAAAAAAAAAGATGAAAGTGGAGCCCCTGAGGCTAGGAGTGTCAAGAGGTGGACAGCCTGGGAAGCTGCTTGTTCTGTCACTGCCACTGACAGGGTGATGAGAACTACGGTTTGAAGACCCCCAGCCTAGAGCAGTGGTCCTCCAGCCTTAGACTACCTCAGAACCACCAAGCCGGTGTGCTGACACAGATGGCTGGGCCCAGCCCCAAAACTTCTGCGTCGGTAAGTCTGGGGTGAAGCCTAAGAATTCCCAAGTTCCCAGATGATGCTGACACCACTGGGCCAGTGTCCACACTGACAGCCACTGGCCTGATTGGTGTCTAAAGCAGGCTATCCCCTGTCTGTGTTTTGGACCTCCCCAGAGGCTTTCAAAAAAAAGATTGCTGCTGCTTGAGTTCCATTCCCAAATATTCTGGTTTCATTGGCTCAGGTGGGGCCTGGGCATCAGTGTTTGTTTAAAGCTCCCCAGTGAGTGTAATGCACGCATGGGGCTGAGAAGGGCTGTCCTGAGCTCTGTGCCTTGGGGTGAGGTGGGGACACTCCCCTGCTTTCCCTCTCAGCCTCACCACTGGCGTCTCTCTGAATGGCCCCTCTGATGCCCAGAATGCCCACTCTTCCCCTACCCACCAGGGACATGCTTGCAGCCCCGGCCCATTTTGTACTCAAAGTCTTCCAGCTCTGACGAGAGAAACAGTATGCACAGGTGTGCACCCCCCAGGCAGGTGGGGTGCTGTGTGCTCGGTGTTATCTTCACACCGCTCTTTCCTGCACCTGGCCTGATGTGCACTTAGTGTTCCTACTGTCACTGCCTCCCATTTCCATCTGCACCTCCCCGCCCCGAGTACAACACAAACATGTCAGCGTTGGCCCCTTGACCTGTGAGATATGCTCTGTCCCTCTGTGCAGGTCCCGAGGAGCTGGCTGGCACTCTGGTGCCCCACTTTGTTGGCTCCCAAGCCTACGGACCATTGGTGGGATCTGCAGAACTTCAAAGATACAGATTCTCAGGCCCTTCCCCTAGAGATTCTGAGGTCATGGGACCAGGGAATTCAAATGTCTAAAAGCTCCCTACGGGACTCTGAAGTCAACTCGCTTGGGAATGGCTACCAAAGAGCTGTCGTTTTCAGACATTTTTTTTCCCTGTAAAATCTTACCCAGAAGTACAATATATAAGAAATAAAAGTAGAGCTGGTCTGGATGAGGAGGAGTTGGGGACCCAGGGCTCTGGCTGCCCAGCCTCTTGTCATTTCACCCCTAAAGGCTCTGGTTGCTCCCAGGAGCCTTTGCAGTCCATAGAACCATGTTTGAAAATCACTACCTTAAGACAGAATACCTTAGACTCCAGTATTGTGTGTTGTGTGTGTGTGTGTTGTGTGTGTGTGCGCGTAGTGAGGAGAGAGAGGCCGTATGGTTAGCCCTTTAGCACATTTTCTGTTAACGTTTCTGTGATGCTAGATGCTGGAGGGAGTGTGTGTAGATGTGGAGGGGAGGGAAGAGGGGCAGTGTAACACCCCAGGGCTGGTTGAAAGCTCCAGGCTGCTGCAGGTGTGCTGAAGCAGGCGTGTATGTATCTGCTCACCAACCCCAAGACTTTTCAGGGCCCTTGAGGTGACCTGAGTGTTGTGGCATGCCACACACAAGGGCTCACATCCAAGGGGCAAGTGTGAATTACAGAGCAGTGGCACCAGGGCTCACGTAGACAGCCTTCTAACGCGGCAGCAGTGTGGCAAAGTGGAGGTGAGGTGTCAGACAGTGTGCTAGCTCCCCGTCTCGCAGGCCGTCATTGACAGCAGATACTCAACAGTGGCCGTGCCTACAGGCCCGGGAGGGCTTGGTGGCACCTAAGCAGCAAACTCTGCCACGTTTGAAAATGACCAGGCTGTCAGCAAGGCCTGTCTTTTTTGGCTGCATCTTGGCCCCAAAGACCTCCCTGATCTTGGGGAGCTTGGTCTCCACTGGAAGAGGTATGTGCAGACAGGTTGATGCAACCCTTCTCTGGCAGGCTGGGAAGTGCCCCAGGGGTTAGGTAGCCGGTGGTTCCCTAGGGCTCACCATGCAGCAGCTCCATCCCCGCGTGCCCCCCTCAGTCCAGTGAATGAACATGCCCTAGGGGAAGACCCCCCCACGCCACAGAGACGGGATGTGCACTCTAAAACGGTCTGCCCTGCCGCTGTGGCCTGGAGGCAAAGGTAACAACTGAGGAGACACCTGCGAACAGAGCCACGGACAGATTTCCAGAAGCTCCTCCTGAGTAGCTCTCGGCTCCCATAACAGCCCTTCGTGAGCCTCCACCGCAGTAAGTGGAAGGCTAGCAGCACCAGGGACCTGAGTGAGTGGCCTGGGAGCCACCAGGGCTCATTCCGCTTCTGGAGGGTTAAGCTGGCTCTCCTGCAGCTCAGGCTGGTCCAATAGCCTGTGGCCTCGAGCGAAACTACCTTTTCTGTGCACATTCTTGGGAGGCCACAGCCTCAGGCTGCTCCTCGGGTTTTTCCATAGGGCCAGGGCAGCCCCTGGTGTCCTGCGGATTGGGCAGGGCTTATTCTCCCCACTCCTGGGTCTGGCCCGTGTGTCTCAACTCAGCACTTCTTGAAAACGCCTCTCTCCATCCCGTCTCCTTGCCTCCCGCCACCAGCCTCCATGGTTCACATTCGACAGGGCAGCTGTGTTTTCAGAGGCAGACCCAGGCTGTCTGCATGGGAGGCCTTCTCCCTGGCCTGCTCCACTGCAGCCCCCAGTGCCCCCAGTCCAGATTCGCAGGCTCTGTTTCTTGTCATTCAGCACTTTGTGGCAGATCCTTTGTGGCAATGACTGATGCCAGGGCAGCCAAATGCATAGAGCTTAGTGAGAGTCATCTTCCTGCCACCCTCACCCTCCTCTCTTCCCAGGGCTCCTACACAAGCAGGGGGCTTGGGTGGGGCTCTGGGGGGAAGTGGGAGGGACAGGAGGCAGAGGTGCAGAAGCCAAGCCACCTGTCTGCGTCGTGCACAGTGGGGAATGTTTGGATGGGCAGCATGAGGTCGACAGTGGGGCAGAGAGCATTTCAGGTCCCCAGTCCTTCTCCTGTCCCTCTAGTTTGGCACCAAGATCTTCCCAACCCACTCCTCTCCTCCTCCCCAACCCCTCCCCATGCAGTTCCCAGAGGTGGACACGAGGTGGCGGTGTGAGGACAGGGAAGGGAAGAGGAGCGTACCGAGCCACCAGGAAGAGGACACAGCTGACAGCCAGATAGGCTAGAAGCATGAAGAGCCAGACGCCCGGAGAAAATGGGTCCAGGAAGGAGAAATAGCCGGGTTTGCGTCCCTGGAAATGGAGAGAAAAACAAGATTCACTGCACACATTCAGTCAAAATGACCTTGGGGCAGGCAGGGCAGGGCAGAGGAGGTAGTGAGTATGGGTCTGGCCCCAGTTCCCATTTCTCTGGGTTCTGGGTGACTGGTTTAAATGACACTGGGAATGAGGGTGTAGCCAGGCTGGGCAAACACCACCACCCAGCCCTGACCTCAGCAGGTGACACAGAACAGCAGCAGGGGCCATGCCACTTCCTAGGATGAGGCAGGCTTTGTGCTGGCAAAGAGGAACAACCCTCAGTGCCCTGAAGTACCACCCTGTGTCCTCCATGGGGGGTCCAGGATGGACTCAGGGAGCACCTTTGAGCTGCTGCTGTCTGCACTGCTGGATTCGACCACAGCATCCCTCTTAGACACTCACATCTTTTTCACAAGGATGCTAATACAACCGGAATCTCTGGGTTTTGTTTTCGGGGTGATCTCACACAGTAAGACCTTCCCCTGTCAACCTCAAAACAGTCCTGGGAGGCATAAGTTATTATTCTCATTTTACAAGTGAAGAAGCCAAAGCCGAGGGCAGTCAGAGATGTGCCCGAGGTTCCACAGCATGTAAGTGGAAGAGCCGGGACCCAAACAAGCCCATGTTTCCTGACTCAAAGTCCAGGACTCACACCACTGCGCTGTGGGAAAACATGTTGCAAGGCCAGGGAGGAGTCTGGCCAGAGTCCTGTGAGCCAGACGATGGAGCCAGGAATGGAATCCTGGGCGTCAAGCTCCCCACCATTCTTCACGGGAAAACAAAAGGGAATGAGAAGAATGGAGTTAAGTCATCTGCTCCAAGTCTTTAGCCGTGTGCTCTCAGGCAAGTCCCCACCCATCTCTGGCCTCAGTTGGAGTGGGACTAGATCTGAGGTGACCACGATCTGAGGTGACCAGTGGCCTATGGACGCATACAGCCCACAGACTTGGTTTACCCTGTAGCATCTACCTCATTTGTATTAGTTGCCAGCGTTAAATAATTGGGTAACTTCACATACAAATCTAGATTTCTGGCTTTTTAAAAAATGCGGCGATCTTGACACCACTGAGTCCAAGTTCCCAATTGGCTGAAGCTGAGTGTGGGCTGCCCACTGGAGACAGGGCACGTTCTCTGCAGCTCCGTGCTGCTACCCTGTCTTGTCCCAGGCTGGTTTCTTTCATTTACTATAAAACCACTGGACTTAGATGCGCTCTAAGGACTATTGTAAATGGAAAACGCTATGATTCTATGAGGCCAGAAATCCAGGAAGTCCATGGATAGGACTGAAAATCAGTACTAAGCTCAGGGTTCTATGAACAGGTCAGCGTTTAAGCTCAAGATCATATCGGCTATGGCGCAACCTACTGTCACTATCAAGGTATGTCATTTTTACACTGGGGTTCCCAGAAACACAAAAGGGAACTCCCTATGCCAATACTGAGCTAAACTCGACCAGCCCTCTGAGCTTTCATTATCCAGGGGAACCTAGAAGAAGCTGAGAAACTCCAAGTAACAATAGCTGTTTCCACGGCTGCATCTGAGGCAGGTGGGAGCAGACAGTTCTGCACGCTCCTGTTGTATCTGCACAGCCCCATCATGGGTGATTTCCAGCTCCTCTTCTGGACGCTTTTCCCTTCCTTCTTAGGGAGCCAGTGGGCACACTGTGTTTCCTTCTACCTGCGGTGCAGTTTTACTTTCCTCTTTGAGACAAGAGCCGGAGGGTACACGGAGAGGACGCGAAGACTCATCCTCTGCCAAAAACGGCAGCTGTTCTTGGGCACTGTGGCCTTTCAGCAGCATGACAATGACCTCTCATATGGTCTATCTGAAACTGTTTTTCTTTCACAGTATGGGCTCAGACCACGGAACTGCCCTTTGATAACAATTGCAAGTTCTTTGACCCACTGTGGATCCATGCTCAGTCTGCAGACAACACTCAGGTATTATTGGAAAAATGAAACAACTGGGGAACAAAACCCAGTAACTTAGGGAAGGGAGCAGGAGAAGAATGAGGAGATCATTTAAGCTTGTCTCATCCCGTCATTACATAAATCCTCTAACAGAAGGCAAAGGACTCCAGAGCAGCAGAATCCAAGTCCCCAGTTAATCATTCCTGTGTCCATCACGGCTTGACTGTGTTTCCTTCATCATCCTAAGAGCCAGAGGCAGACACAGGAAGACACAGAGAGGGCAGGATCCATATACAGAGTACGGAATCAGTAAAGGAGCCGATCATGCCTATACACCTACCGCAATAGAAATCACTAGCGTGGTCCACTCCTGGGGTCTTTTTTGACCCCAGAGCTTCTCTGAGTAAATGTGCATGAATTCCATGTGCCCTGTCACTTATGACTGTTTCAATCTGTCTCTCAACTGAAAAATCTATTACTGTTGCTTTCTGACTCTGAAACCCCATTAGATGCTCAATGTCAGAAATCTATCCCTGATTATATCACAACAGGTGAAATTGAGGAAAATGACAGCACTATTTAAAGCTGCCATATTTGGTTATAGGTGATAAGGAATGATGCACAGCTGTGGGAAAAATTCCTAGAGACCAAAGTTATAAAACAGAGAACATCACACAAACAAAAACGAAGACATGAACAAAGCTCCCCGAGAAACACACCAGTCACGTTGGCAAGGCAACATCTGATTCTACTTGTGATTGACTGATGCCAACCAGAAGAGCAAGGAAGGGGCAGTCATTTGAGATTTGGGTCCGGGCTTATACAGCCTTGGCTTAGGCTACATCCATGCTGTTTCTATGAAGCCAAAGAGAAGATTCTGAGTGCCCACCATTTTTTTCTATGTGGATGGTTTAGATCACTTTCTTCCCAAAAGACATGAGTTACTGGCACTTGGGGCAAGTCAGGTGTCATATGCCATAGACATTTCTTCCAAATAATTGATTTTCCTTAGCCCAAAGGAGGTTTGATGGTGATGCCTTTCTTTTGAAGAACTAAAAGTGCTTCACTATGTTCTCTTGATTTCAATACCCAATTTTCCATACTGACAGATGGAAGAACTGAGACCCAGGGAGGTTAAGTGCCTCGCTCAAATCATTGGTGATGGCTTCAGTTTCTCTGGTGCTCATTCATCAAGCTGTGCCATAGGCATGCCACACTCTTCTTCATTCAAATGGCAGCTGTACTGCATCTTCCTCTCCTTTTCATCTTCACATCTTTATTTACTCCAATAAATTCCCTAATTAATCCCACGCCTTCTCCCCAATGCCAGCAAACTCTCAACCTACACACCCTCTTAGAGTACTCTTGAACATTATTTATTTATACCCATCACCATTTATTGTGACTCTGCTGTATTTATAGGCATTTGTATTGATTTATACACGTCTCTGTTGACTGTGAGTTGGCCAGTTCTGGTGAATACAACCACTTTGGAAGTAGATTGGTGGTTATATATAGTCTATGTCCCAAATGTGGAAGACAGGTCAAGCTCTGCTGATGAAATTGAAAATTAGATGGCAGCAAAATTAGAATTAGCTCCCTTGACGTTTGGACTGTGCATCAGACTGACCGTCAATCAGTATCCCTGATGCTCTTTGACAGAGGGAGAGATGCAAAGGGCTGGTCATCAACTGACCACAATCCTGGTGTGTGTAGGTCCTTTGCACGATAGTAGTGGGGCTATCCATGGAGCTGTGAAGTGGCATTAAACCCCCCTTGCATGCCCAACGTTCCTCTTATCCTTCAAAATAATCTGTTAGCTCATTGATACTTCACTCTATACATACTGGAAGAAATGACGTTCTAGGAAGAATGCAATTGCTTTCCCAGAGTCTGAAGCCAGATTCACAGGGACACCAGAGCCAGGCAGTCAGGACAGGTAGTGAATAAAACCCAGACTCTGGAGCCAGACTGCGCAAGATTGAATTCTGGCCCTACCGTTTACAAGACACACAATCCTGGGTAAGCTGGGTAACCTCTAGGTCTCTGTTTCTTCCTGTGTAACATGCAGGAAATAATAACACCTACCTCATGGGGTTGTTCTGAGAATTCAGTGAGTTAACACATAGAGCTATATGTATGTTCACTCCTCTTCTGTCTAATGGTAGCCGTGAGTGAAGGGGGAGTGGGGAGATGGTGTGTTACAAAGGCGGGAACTTCCTTTTATACTGATGCCTTCCTCAGTGGACAAGAAATACTATACTTTCTCTCTTATGGTGACACATGTTAAAGATGCTTTGGGGAAGAATGCTATCTGGCTACAGCCACTTTTCAGAACTCCTGGAGTTTCTACGGCTGTAATATATGCATCATGAGAGTTCCTCTAGGGCTCTCCAGAGAAGCACTTAGGGCAATGCCAGGCTTTCTTCTGGAAGGAGGACTCTTAAAAGCCAGTGATTCCAACCTTTAGAACTCAATCCCTCCTCAGCCTTCCCAAAGAAGTCACTGACAGAGCGGACCAGACACGTGGCAGGTTCTCTTGGATCTGTGTTAGGGCTCTGTAGCCTAGCCACCATTTCCCTACACAAATGCATGATACCGGCTCTCTTCTTTCCCGAAACTCCACCCCCTCCCAGCATAGCCAAGGACAAAGGGTCCTTCATGTGCTTTTTTACAGTCTTTAGAACTAAGTGGCAATTTATAGAAAGGTTACTTGTGATATAGTCAACTCCCAGCAGTGCCCAATGGTCACTCAAACACTGTCCAGGGCTGAAGAGGTAAGAGAATGCGGTCTCTCCAAGACCCCTGGGAGAGGCAGGAGGAGGTGATTTCTTCCTGTCCCTCAGCAGGATCCCATGGATGGCCTCCCTCAGTGTGTCTGCAATGGACTGTCCTGCTGATATTTTGGTTTAGCATGCGCTTTCCACCTCTGACTCCAAGAGGAAAAAAGGAAGCAAGTAATTAATTCCTATCCACGTAAAGCACCCAGATGGGTCTGCTGCCCACAGAACTCACATGCTAGTGTATCTGTTTTCACTTACTGGCTGAAAATCTGGTGTGAGGAGACCTACATTCTAATCCTGGCACTGACCTGGACTTACTGAGTGGTGGTGCTAGGCAAGCCACTCAACTTATCTGGGTGCCATTATCTTCTCCCATAGAAATGAGCACCATGAACGGAGCACCTCAATCCACATGAAGAGGGGCCGTGAGAATTACTAAAATAATGTTGATAACACACCTGGAGCTTCTTCAGAGAGAGGCACTCAGTAAATAACTAATATTAATATGATTATACATTCAGGGATCCATATTTCCATTACATGGGCTATCATGTTACTTAGCTTTAAGGAATAGAACTCTATTCATTTTCCATTTTCTTATAACAGAGTATTAAGCAGTATTAGAAATGATTCACTGGTTTACTTAGCATTGTTCTCCATTTTCCTAGACAGTCTTTCCGAAATGAAACAGACCTTCTTGAAAAACGGGTAATACATCCAGCAATGTCATGCATTAATTTAATGTCAGCATTTATTTCTCCCTCACATTTTTTTTTTTTTTTTTTTTTTTTTTTTTGAGACAGAGTCTTGCTCTGTCACCCAGGCTAGAGTGCAATGTTGCAATCTTGTCTCACAACAACCTCCGCCTCCAGGGTTCAAGTGATTCTCCTGCCTCAACCTCCTGAGTAGTTGGGATTACAGGCGTGCACCACCATGCCCAGCTAATTTTTGCATTTTTGGTAAAGACAGGGTTTCACCATGTCGGTTAGGCTGGTCTCGAACTCCTGACCTCATGATCTGCCCACCTCAGCCTCCCAAAATGCTGGGATTACAGGAGTGAGCCACCGCGCCTAGCCTATTTCTCCCTCACTTTTTAAACACTGTCTGATTTTTCTTTTCCTTGAGAAAGAAGACTCTAGCTAAGAGTTAAGAAGAGAAAAAGAACAGAGTATAAAACTTTCCCATTTGTTAACCAAAGGTGGAACAAGTTGATACGGAGGGAAAATGGTAAGCTCACATTTTCCAGGGAGTCTTGGATATTCTAGCTGGCTTGGGACCCTCTCTGGGATCAGAGATAGTATCCTCAGATGGGAAAGGATCTTGAAAAATCAACTAAAGCATAGCGTTGACACTGAAAGAGATACACCTATGATACTATAAAGACAGGTAGTTGGACATGTATGGAGATTTGGAGACCAAAAACCTGGTTTCAATGCCCCCTGCAACATTGTGTTGCTTTTCCTCTTTCCTCTGCACTGACTGGGCTCACAGAGTTTCAGAATTTTGTCCCGTAAAATGAGAATCATACTACCTGCTTCATGGCATTGTTCCATTAAACCAGAGACTGTATATGGAAGTGCTTTATAAATTAGGAGACGTGAGTCAACAAACCACCATCTTACACATATTCCCAATCTCCTTGAAGATGTCAATACTGAGTTTTTATTTTAACTTATTTAATTTTTTAAGAGATGGGGTCTTGCTCTGTTGCCCAAGCTGCAGTGTAGTCATAACTCACTATAGCCTCGAACCCTGGTGATACTCCTGCCTCAGCCTTCAAAGTGGCTGGGATTACAGGCGTGCACCACTGCACCCAGCAACAATGAACTGTTTGGATGAGATTTATTCATGTGGGGGTTCTATGGGCCCAACACTGAATCCCAGGTTGGCTTCTACCACACTCTGATGATGCCTTGCTATAACAGTCAGGGTGTGCTTGAGGAATACAAACTCACTTTAATATTAATCTGAGCAAAACATCATTAGGTAAATTGCTGCTGCAGAAAAAAAGAGACAGAAAACTACATGATATAGTCTAACGTCAAATACAAATGGTTTTGGTTTTTCATATTCTTTTCCCCTCCATTCATGGATATATTTGAGAGCTCAAAGTATGCATCAATACCATAAAATCCTTGACTGCAAAATGTCCTTGGAATTATACTGCCATACCACATAGTACACTTATCATTACAAGGAGATGAGCTGATGTGCCAGGGAAACCAAGAGTCTTGAACTTCAGATGTTCTGCCACTTGGCTCCCATCCTTGAAGTACCAGGGGACAATAAAGGCTAAAGGCTGGACCATCTATATATAGCCGAGAAGCCCATCTGGCCCCAGACACGAATTCTGATACCTTCTCAGGTGGATGCTATGTTGTGTGTGGAATATGCAGGCATTGAGAGAGAGAGAGAGAGAGAGAAAGAGAGAGAGAGAGAGAGAGAGAGAGAGAGAGAGAGAGACCAATGAGTTCAGGTGGCAGCTACAGCCAGACCTGAGCAGAGGCTGCATTTAGGCTGCCTGAAACATCTGCTTCCCACCTCTTTTTGTTCTCAAGACCTACAGGGGTAAAGGCCAGAAGGCAAAAAAAGATCTATTTGGGTCACTTGTCCTGCTGCCTGGAATACTGGCCCTGTAAAGTTCCCTAATAGAATCTCAGGTTCCTGGGGCTCAGTGCTGCCCAATCAGGAGCACAAAGGAAATCACAGCATTCACTGCCCACAGGATCACTGGATTTATGGCCTGCCCTCCTTCCTTCCTGTTAAGTAAATACTGCATGTTTAGGATGACTCCATTTTCCATACCAAAAATCATATAAAAATCTATGGTCTGACAAGACCATACCTTTCTCTTAATGTAATTCCCATGGGAGGTTACAAAGGGAGAGAGAGATAAACAAAGAATAATATAATGCAGCCTAAAAGTGTTATAATAGAAGCATAGGCAGACGGCAAGCAGCTCCATCTAGGGGAGCCACATGGAAGAGCAAGTGCCATTTGAGCTGGGTATTGAAAGCCAGGGAAGAGTTTGTTAGCTGGCTGAGAGGCAAGCAGATGAGCATGAACCTAGATGAGGAGGTGGGAAGGGGCTGACCTGACAAAAGAGCAGTGAGCAGCAAGGGGCAAAGGCACCTGCAGGCAAAGACCTGGATGTAGGAAAGCTGAACTTTTTGTGTGAGTGATGGGCAGCTGGTGAATGATTTCAAGTAGGAGGTTGATGATTACATTTGTTTTTGTTTTTTTTTTTAAACCAACACCCAGGCTGCAAATAGATTATGAAGGAACAATTAATACACATTTATTGAGTATAATAGCTAACACTTTACTGTGTATATGTCAGGCACTGCTATGAATGTATTACATACGTATTGTCATTTAATTTGCATGACAACCCATTTTTACAAATGAAGAAGCTGAGATGTATGTGACATGCATCTAATAACTGTAAAAGATGGGAATACACCCAGACAGTCTGGGTCCAGAGTCCATGGTTCTCACTCTGCTGTTTCTTAGTGAATGCATATAATGACTGTTGCCTTTTGATGGGGATCCAGTAATGGACAAGAAATGCCTTGCCCTAAAGGAGGATACAGGCTGCAGGAATGGCAGCAGAGATTATGAAAGCCTGAGCCAAGGCACAAGTGGGGATACGCAGTGTATTTGAGAATTCTTTGGGAGGTGAGATGACCAATAGAATGTGTAAGGTAAGAAAAGTTAAGGATGGCTCAGGTTACTGGATGGAAATTCCATTACCTGATATGGGGCACAGGGAAGGAGGGATAAGTGTGAGTCAGAAACACATGGAATGCAGTTTGTGACACAGTTTTTGGGGTGCCTGTGAGACGTCCAGATGGAGATGTGAAGAAATGTGTCAGAAATACACTACTGGAACTCGGGGGAGCAGCCAGGGTTAGATTCACAGATTTGGGAGGGAGTGAGATTATCCAGGGAGAGTTGGTAGAATAAGAATAGAAAAGGACATTTAAGGTGGGTGAGAAAGAAAGAGAAAGAGAAAGAGAGAGAGAAAGACAGAAGGGAGGGAGGGAAGGTGAGAGGGAGGGAGGGGGAGGGGGAGGGGGAGAGTGAGAGTGAGAGAGAGAGAGAGAGAGAGAGGAGAGAGAGAAAGAAAGAGAGACTTTTAAAAAGCAGGATGGAAAAACAGTAACAAATGCCAAAGCCAGAATCCTCAGCCAGCCTGTGAGTAACAGGGAGTAGGTGGTAAAAAGAGCAAAACATTCTTATTTTGGTCCTAAGGATGCCTGAACAGAAACAGAGATGATACCCGGTGTTAGGAAGAAGGTAAATATCCCACAGTCAACTGTTGATGATCTGTGCTCATGAAAATGCCTAGATAATCTTAGATCGCTGGAAAGTCACAAATTATTTCTTTATACTTTAGAGACATACTTGCCACTACTTATTATTTTGCAGGCTTCAGCAATAATTCTTAACTAGGCATTCTAAGTTAATTATTTTTACATTTGCACACAGGTTTGATAGACACCAGATGCTCACTTTTTGGTAAC
This sequence comes from Chlorocebus sabaeus, assembly GCF_047675955.1. Lineage (NCBI taxonomy): Eukaryota > Metazoa > Chordata > Mammalia > Primates > Cercopithecidae > Chlorocebus > Chlorocebus sabaeus. Next base: position 117,174,587 of record NC_132904.1, on the reverse strand, counting down.
AATAACTCATCAGTCAGGTGACCTCATAAACATAGAACTACCATAGACATTCTTGATCCTTAAAGATCATAAATTTGATTAAATTACCCATATTATTGCTCACAGATAACAATTAGAGACAAATTGCAAAAGAACGAACACCCAGTGTTTAATTTCATTACCTTAACACTATGATATTAGAGATACAGTCTCTATGTAATTTTAGAATTAAGCTCTTGGGGTGGACTCTACTAGTTCATCCTTTAGCCACAGCAGATCTTCCTAAGGCCTCCTCTGTTTCAGACATAACAACGTTCATCTCAGACTTATTCTAACCAGGTATCCCCTGTGTTAGTCAATTTGGGATTGTTCTCTCCTCAGCTGACTTTTTGGTACTTTCTAAGCATGGTGTCTCATACACAGAATGCACTCAATAAATATTTGTTGAATAAATGTATAAACTGTCAGTTCTGCTTAGTGTAAGCTGTTCATCCCAGCACTCATTTCTTGCTTGGCCCCCTGTTATCAATCAGGTCTAGGCAGCCACGTGGCATCCTGGTGCTTCACTGTGGAGGCCAGAAGAGGAGAGGAATCCTTACCCAACAGTCAAGTGTGTGTGTTTGTGTGTATGGAGAGAGGGACAGAGATAAAGACAGGGAAAGTTATTTTAAGAAATTGGCTCACAGGATTGTGGGGGCTGATAAGTGCAAAAGGCAGGCAGGCTAGAAACTCAGGCAGGATTTCTATGTGATAGACTTAAGGCAGAATTCCTTCTTTGGGAAACCTCAGGTTTTGCTCTTATGTCCTTCAACTGATTGGATGAGGCCCATCCACGTTATCAAGAGTACTCTCCTTTACAAAGTCAATTCACTGTAGATGTTAATCCTGTCTACGAATACCTTCACAGAAACACCTGACTAGTATCTGACCAAGCATCGAAGCAACATAACCTAGCCAAGTTGACACAGAAAAGTTAACATCCCAGAAACGAATGCAGGGAAACTCATACAGGTCTTCAGGTGGTAGGAAATATTTAGTCAACAACCCAGTTTGGGATGTCCAGAGGGTTGGTGAATTGCGGCTTCTTTCTGGTCAGAGTTGGTATTCAGGACAGTGGTGCCCTAGGTGGGGAGGGCAGCCTAGCAGTAGGTGTTTCCTGGTGGCGAAAACATTTGGGGTCAGGTGCCTTCCACCAGATGGTTCCTGATGGGCCACTGAGTCACCGGGAGGGCTTTACTTCCCTCCAGGAATCTAGATATCAAGGCCAGAGCCTAGTGGTGTGGCTACCACAGGCCACAGCAGGGTAGTTTGGACAAAGGCTGTGTGTCTCCATTTCTTTTGGATGACCCCTGACTCCAGGGGTCAATGTGGGGGAGGGGAGCTCCAGAAATGGTGCTGGCTGGAAGACTGCCCAGTGAGTACCAACAGATATAACGATGGCAAGACACCCTCCTGGAGATAAGGGGCCTGGTTTCCAGGCTCAGCCCCGAACTAGCCCCAAGCATGACTTCAGTTTCCATATCTGTAAACTGGGAATTATCATACCTGCCCTCTTTCCCCCAAAGAACCATCTTGAGGACCAACTGAGAAAAAAGGTGCACAGAAGTGCCCTACGCAAGTGATTCAAAGACCACACACAGGAGGGTGGCAAGCTGCTCTCCTGTAGAAAGCACAGGCTTCAAACACACCATTCCTGGGTTTGAACCCTGTTCTTTCACTTACTAGCATGTGGCCTTGCCCACGTTTTTAAACTGATTGCAACTCAGTTTCCTCATTTCTAAAATAAGAACAACACAGCTGTATTCATCTCCCAGGACTGCCATAAAAAAGTACCACAACTGGTGGCTTAAAACAACAGAAATTTATCATGTCATAGTTCTGGAGGCTGGAAGGCCACATCGAGGTGTTGGTGGGGCCAGGTTCTCTCTGCAGACTCTAGGAGGATCCTTCCTTGTCTCCTCTAGCTTTTGGTAGTTGCCAGCAATACTTGGTGTTCCTTGGCTTGTAAATGCATCACTCCAATCTCTGCCTTCGAATTCCCATGGCATTCTCCTCTACATGTCTGTGTTCAAATTCCGTTCTTTTTATAAGGACGCCAGACATTGGATTAGGGTCCAGCCTAATCTAGTATGGCCACATCTTCACTTGAGTACATCTGCGAAGACCCTACTTCCAAATGAGGTCACATTCACAGGTCCTAGAGGTTAAAACTTCAACATACATTTTGGCTGGGGGGACACAATTCAACCCTTAACAACAACCCCCATCACAGGGTTGGGAGCATAGGCTGGAGCTGCAAAGGTGGACAATCCCCCTTTCTCTAGAGCTGGGATGTGGGGCCTGGCAAGGGGTCACTTCTTCAGCAGGTATGCTGGGTGATCTCTTGGTCTCTACCCTGCTGGGCAGCCTCGAGGTACAGGCTCTGTTCCGGAGCATACCATGGCAGCTGAATCACGGGCACTGAAACTGACCAGCGTGTTGGGCAAATCTGTATGACGCTCTGCACTTAGAGCCAGTTCAGCTAACAAGAGGAAAGGAAGGCTCTTCTGGTCCAGTAAGGTAAACTAGCAAAGTCAGCTATTTGCTGGCGCTGTAATGATTATCCATTGATGGATGGGACCCAGCCAGGGTGACTCTTCCTCTGCTCTTCCCACCGGCCAATATACTTGAAGGCTGTGTCTGTACTCTGCTGCCTGTTGGTGTGTTCTCACAAACTCACTGTGACACTCACCTTGGACTACCTAGCCAGAGGAGTCTTTCTGATAGGGGGCATGGAATGCAGAAAAGGGCAGGCCAAGTATAAATGACATTAAATTATCTACAATTTATTCTCCAGGACAGATCATTGAGAGAGAAAGAATCTACATTCCCTTGCCAGTTGCAACGCCAGAAGTGAACACAGGTGGACTTGGAAGTCGGCAACGTGCTTGAGAAATGCCAGGGTGGCTTATCTGGGCTGCAGGCAAGGGACCAAAGTGACCCACGGGGCCAATCACCAACACAGGATCCACCAAGTATTGAATGACCATTTTTGGTCATCGCTATTCAGAGAGGCAGAAGCAATTTTTACTGGAAAGCCCACAAGCATGACTTTTCCATCCCTCCAGCTTGCAAGTTTGTGCAGCTGATAGGAGAAAAAATAGCCCAGCACATTTGCATTTAAGTCTTGAAATCTAAATATTTCCGTGAGTCATTCATTATTCCCATATAACTCAGTGTTTGCATGCAAATAACTTTAATGACATAAATGCTTATAAAATAAGTCTCTTACCATATGAACGCGGTAAAGAATGCTAATTCCCAGAGTCATGAATGGCTTAGAGAAATCAATCACCTTCTCCCGTTCGGCTGTAATGGTGAGGCCTGCCACTGCCAGATCTGCTTTCTGAAAGGAACAGAGACAGCCTGTCAGTGGGGTGGCCATAGGAGATGAGGCACAGAGACCTGCGACCAGCAACCGTCACTGCTATTGGAGATGTGATGCTGGTCTGGCTTCTTGCTTGAGGAGTGGCTCTAAGTCAACAAAGCATACAGATCTGAATGATCACTCATAAAAGTACATGGATATTGAAGCTATAACTCATGTTCACTTGCTGTTAGATCCCTTTAAATACATAAACCATTTTAAAAACAGGGGCTATCACTACTAGACTGTTCAGAGACAGTCTCAAAGTGTCCTAGGGTAGGGGCTCGGGAGGAGGAAACTGGCAGATTGGGCTCCTGCGTTCTCAATAGCTTTTTTTTTTTTTTTTTTTTGTCAGAGACAGGGTCTCACTCCATCACCCAGGCTGGAGTGCAGTGGCGCAATCTCAGCTCACTGCAACCTCTGCCTCCTCAGTTCAAGTGATTCTCCTGCCTCAGCTTCCCAAGTAGCTGGAACTACAGGCGTGGGCCACCATGCCTGGCTTACTTTTGTGTTTTTAGTAGACACAGGGCTTCACCATGCTGGCCAGGCTGGTCTCAAACTCCTGACCCCGTGATCTGCCCGCCTTGGCCTCCCAAAGTGATGGGATTATAGGCATGAGCCACCATGTCCGGCCCATTCTCAATATTGAGTAGTGTTTGTTTTGTTCAGTTGACAGAACTCCACTGAGTGCTTATGGTGTGTAAGAAACTTTGCTGAAGGGGGCTACAGTGAAAAGTAAAAATGCTGGAACCACAGAAATCAGAAAAACCTTAATGCAACCCCATTTGTCCCACAGTGAGGAAGCAGAGACTGAGAAACTGAGCAAGTGGCCCAACGTCACAAAGCTCATCCCGGCTGGCTAGGATTCAGGCCTCCTGGATCACCGGCCACTTACGTTGCTGTCCAGGTGAAACTTCAGGTGTGATTAGTAGACCCAAAGAAGAGTCTCGATGGTGGTTCTCAAAATGCTATCTAGGGGGCCACTGACCTCAGAATCACCTGCTGGGTCAGTTAAAATGTGAATTCCTGAGTCTCATCCCAGACTTCCTGGATCAGACTTTCTGGTGGTAGGACCCAGGAAGCTATATTTGTAAAAAGCTGCCCTGATGATTCTACCTTATACTGTACTAATTGTTAAGAGCCATATTTTTATGACCTGGGCGCTGTGTCTCAGACTAGCCTACAACGACTGACATTTTCTAATGCTGGGAGATCAGCTGATGCAAGAGATGAAATACGAAAGTGAAGTGTGGTCCAACAATCTACAAACAGGCTAATGAGTTCTGAATGACTACGTACAAACATTGCAAAGAACACGGAGACAGGCCCACATTTTACACACAAGGGAATTATGATGTGTGTACAGGAAGGATAAATTCGTTGGCAAAGGTCAGTTTCTTCTCCACCTCAACTCCAATCCTCCATCACCAATTCAGGTTCCAACCCATAAAGCAGTCACACGATCCAGCACAGCTTAACAAACTTGGAGCCTTATACAGTGAGGTCATCCTTAAAAAGCAACTAGGGTGCAGATGAAAATAGAACATGTGAATGATTCATTCTGTATTTCTCCAAGACAGTGCTGATGACTGCTAGCAAGTGAATCGACCCTTGGGTTCAAAGTGAGGTTTGATTAGAGGATTATTAGTGCCTTCATTTAGGGGACTCTTTAGAGGGTTGCTTGGGCCGTTCGAAGCCTCAGCCCCTCCACAACAGAGGCACTGATTTGAATTCAGCTTTTGAGCACGGGTGTCAGGCAACAGAAATGAACCAAACTGGTAGCCAAGCCCTACCTGAAACTTGAGGGGAGGAAACAAGAGTTAAGTGGGCTGCAATGAAGAAACTGGAGGAAAGATGGCAAGATTAGAAAAATTAAAAGTGTTGAAATGGGCAAGAGGTAAACATGGCATCCGCTCCTTTCTCTGGTTGTTTTTTAAAAAATCTGTCTCAATTAACCAAAGTCAACAACTCTATCTTCAATTTTATTTTCCTCACACCCTGCTTTCCTCCCAAAGGGCAAACTTTGGATTGAAATTTGGAAATCATTTCACAAGTCGATAAAAGTTGGCCAACAGTGACATTATGCCAACACAATTCCGCAAGTCCCTATGGAGACACATCTGGAAATGGGCACCAGTTCCCTACAGGGTTCTTCCCTGGGCACACAGAGAATGACCACATGCCGAGGGAGAGCTTGCGCCCCATGTTTGGAGAGCGCATTTCTGTCTACTCACTCACTGACACTTTGCTACAAACAGGGAACCAGCTTCATGTGCACATTGCGGGCACATTCCTGCCAGCCCCAGTCTTTCTTTCCTTTGTCCCCAGTCAAGAGGACGCTGGGGGTAAGGGAGGCAGGAAAGGAGACAGGAAAGGGCAGTGGCAAGCTAAAGGAGGCCATGAGGGATTTGTGATGGTAGTTTCTTGCACTTAATATCATATTCTCAACATAGAGGAGTAATTACCTACTTTACCTTGAACGCACTGGGGTATCAGCAACAGTCACATGGGATCAGATTATTCCAATCACATGTGCATTCGTTATTTTACCTTAGTTAAAAAGACATTCTGGCTGGGCGCGGTGGCTCACGCCTGTAATCCCAACACTTTGGGAGGCCAAGCTGAGTGGATCACCTGAGGTCAGGAGTTCGAAACCAGCCTGGCCAAAATAGTGAAACTGTCTACTAAATATACAAAAATTAGCTGGGCGTGGTGGTGCACGTCTGTAGTCCCCGCTACTCGGGAGGCTGACACAGGAGAATCACTTGAACCCGGGAGATGGAGGATGCAGTGAGCTGAGATCATGCCACTGCACTCCAGCCTGGGCAACAGAGAGAGACTCCATCTTAAAAACAAAACAAAACAAAAGACATTATGCTATAAAGCAGCCTTCAGATGAAGAGATAATGTGCCATGAAAGCAAACTAGTAAGTTGGGGGTCTCGGACTGCAGTTCCACCCAGGAGTCGCTGGTGTAAGAAGCTGAGGGGCATGTAGAATGCTGAGGGGCATGTTCAATGACAACTCATCCAAGCCCTTCTGCTCCTCTGCCTCCTGGGGGGACAGGTGGGGGCCAGGCCAGGCAGGGGTGTGCTCTCCAGCAGAAAGAGCAGGGAACAGAACATCAGAAGACCTGGCTTTTGGTGACTGCTCCTGCTTTCATAGCCACTGAAGTATACTGAGCTCCATCGAGACAGCACCAGGGCAAGTGAGAACCAGATGGGCAATCGGCAGCTCTGTGCCTTGCTGAAGACAAATAGCTAAACACAGGCAAAGAAGACCCTAAGAAGCTGAGAGGCAAAATCTCATCAGGTGCACAGTCTGTGCAAACTTGCCGGGAGGAGCAGGAGAAGCAGCACCCAGCTGTCTCCGTCAGCTTTGCCAAGTTTTCTCAGAAGTACTCAGTGCTGCAAGGCCATGTCTGCTAAAGAGAAGGGAAAATCTGCGGACAAGGCAAAGGTGGAAAAGGCCTGTTATGAAAGAGAAAGGAAACCAGTATCTCTCCTAAAGGGGAGACAGAAAAAACATTAAAGGATCCTAACACACCCAAGAGGCCTCCTTTGACCTTCATCTTGTTCTTTCCTGAGTACTGCCCTCAAATCAAAGGAGAACGTCCTGGCCTGTCTGTTGGTGATGCTGCAGAGTTGCTGGCAGATGTGGACTGACACGGCTGCAGATGACTAGCAGCCATATGAAAAGAGGGCTGTGAAGCTGGAGGAAAAACGCCAGAAGGATATTGCTGCAAACTGAGCTAAAGGAAAGTCCGATGCAGCAGAAAAGCGAGTTATCGGGGCTGAAGAAAGCAAGGAAAAAAAGGAAGAGGTGGAAAACAAGGAAGATGAAGAGGAGGATGAGGAGGAAGATGAAGAAGATGAAGACCAGGGTGATGATGATGAATTTGGTTCTAGAGCATTTTTTCTTGTATATGAAGCATTTGATACCCACCCCCCGTACAAAACCCATTCCTTTTAAAGAAAATAAGTGAAATGTAAGGCTTTGTAGGATTTGTTTTTTAACTGTACAGTGTCTTTTTTTTTTTTTTTTTTTGTCTAGTTAACACACTACTGAATGTGTCTTTAGATGATCCTGTCTTGGTGGTATTTTTAATGGCCACTAACTTTGCCTGACACAATATGGGGATGTAAGTTGGCACAAAAATTTAAAGCAGGTTCTTGGTGCACAGCACAAAGTAGTTATGTGTGGGGGCGGTGGCTTATTCATCTTTAGTTGACTCCGATGAAGCTTACACATGATAACTGTCGTTCTGTTAACTGAGTACTGCTCTGTAATTGCAACAACAAAAAAGTGGCAGCTGTTTGGTTGACATTCTGAATGCTTCAAAGTAAATACAATTTTTATTTTATTTATTTATTTTTTATTATTTTTATTTTTTTGAGACAGAGTCTCGCTCTGTCTCGCCCAGGCTGCAGTGCAGTGACACGATCTTGGCTCACTGCAACCTCCACCTCCCAGGTTCAAGTGATTCTCCTGTCTCAGCCTCCCAAGGAGCTGGGAATACAGGCGCCTGCCACCACGCCCAGTTAATTTTGTATTTTTAGCAGAGATGGGGTTTCACCATGTTGGCCAGGCTGGTCTCAAACTCCTGACCTCAGGTGATCCACCCGTCTCAGCCTCCCGAAGTTTTAAAATTTTAAACCAAAAAGAACCGTGACTCTTGTCACTTGTGGACCACAACTTCATCATGACCTTAGGCAAATTATTCTACCATCCGGAATAGTGTCCTCAACTGTAAAACGAAAGGGTTCAAGCAGAGGTTCTCCAAGCTCCTTTCCGGCTGTCAAATCCCCAGCTTTAATGTGCCTGACTAGAAGAGGCAGAACGTACACGAGTGGCGCCCACTTTGCTTAAGTGGATGATGGCGGTCAGCAGTATTGAATACTCGGAGGAGGAAACTGATGACCAGACTAGTCAGTGAAGAGCAGCCGCTAGCAGGGACATTTGATTTTATAAGGAAAGAAATTCAGGAAGGGGCCAGCTGGGGAAGGCAGGTCTAAAATCGTAACCCGGGGGGGATGGAAAACCAGAAAAGGCTGGGACCATTAGAGCCACAGGGTAGGTCTGCCGGAGGAAGAAAAAGATTGGTGAACGGAAGCAGAGAGTGCTCCATGCATCCCATGTGCCTGGCTGTGGCACGGGGCGGATGTGCGCCTGCAGAGGGGTATAGAAATACATTCCCTCCGAGAGAAAGACTTCTCTCTCCTCTCCCTATTTTTGACTGAAAGTGTTCTTTGAAGAGCTTTGTGTTCTGCCTCTGAGAGGTCCCCTCTTTTATCTCCTGGATGTTTGTAGAGTTTACAAGGGGAGGGCAGGCAGGAGCCAGCCTGGAGGTGACTTCCAAAACATACTCTCTTTGACCTCCTGGAGATTAATAGGGGCCATGCAGCTGCCACCATTTCTGTCAATGCCTGAAGGCTTGGTGTGGGCACTGGTCCTCTCCTGGGACATGAGCCTGGCTGGGAGGAAGATGAGCTTTCACAACAAGGCTGTGGTCTGCATCTGCCTGGGCCCACTGCTCCCACTCTGGGCTTCCTGAGAATGGCATGAGGAGCGGTCTAATGGCAGTACCAGATCCGGGACCATCTGAAGCCAGTAAAGCCTTCCCATCTCCCTCTCTTCTTTTTCAGACAGCTGTTGCCCCCTTTCGGGCAAAATTCCCTCCCTCTCACTCAGCAGTGCCCTAGCACCATGGCGCTGACCTCTTTTTTTTTTTTTTTGAGATGGAGTCTGGCTCTGTCGCCCAGGCTGGACTGCAGTGGCGCGATCTTGGCTCACTGCAAGCTCTGCCTCCCAGGTTCACGCCATTCTCCTGACTCAGCCTCCTGAGTAGCTGGGACTACAGGCACCCACCACTGCGCCCAGCTAATTTTTTATATTTTTAGTAGAGATGGGGTTTCACCGTGTTAGCCAGGATGGTCTCAATCTCCTGACCTCGTGATCCACCAGCCTTGGTCTCCCAAAGTGCTGAGATTACAGGCGTGAGCCACCGTGCCCAGCTATGACCTCTTGCAGCCTCAGGCCTGCCTCCTCCATCGGGCCTGGCTGCCCTCCCTTACACACAGCCATGCTAATGGGAGGGTAGGATGAGTCAGGAGACCTGCCAATGCCTCTGCTCCTTGATGTTCAAATGTCCATGTGCAACTCACTTCCCTTCTCTGGGACTCATTTTTCTCCACTGTAAAATGGGGCAATACCTGCCTATCAATATTATGTGAGAGTCAAGAGAGATGTTGGTTGTGAAAGAGCCTTATCAATCATAAAAGTGTAGAGTGCTGCCCTATCAATAAGGGGCTAGCGAGGCAGTAGAGGGGGTAACTGAACTTAGTTTTCAGCGTGGCCTAGAACTACCTGGACTTGCACTCAACTTACTTGTTGTATGACCTTGGGCAAGTCATTTATTCAACTTTTTCTAAGTCTCAGTTTGCTTATCTATAACGTGGGGATAATACAGTATCTAGCTCCTAGAACTGTTGAGAAGATGAATGAGGCCACGTCTGTAAATGCTGAGCATGGAGCCTGGTTCCAAGTAAGTAGCCAGTAGGTGTTTGCTGTTGGGATGACAATGCTGCTGCTGCTGCTGCTACTGAACTTGACAATGAGGATCATCTTAGCAAGGGCTTATGGAGACCTTATGATGAGTTGTGGGCATGTTTGGAGGCAGGCAGGCCTGTTCTGTGTATGTACAGCCCTAACTGGTCACTGCATCCCCCACTCGGCCCCCTGCGGCCTTTGCCGGGTGACCTGGAGCACACACACAACTATGTTGACACAATGTGCTTCTCTGGTGTGACTGTCTGTCTCTGTGGACCCATGTGGGGTCCAGGCCTCCCAGACCTCAGGCTGTCCATCCTTTGCACAACTGGGAAAAATCTAGCACCTAGCTTGGAAAGCCAGTCATTCTCCCCAGCCCCTTCCTCGAAACATGATTCTCCTTTGGGGAGAATGAATCACACGGCCTCTCCAGCTCCCTTTGAATCCTCTTTCAGATCCTCTCTTCTATCTCTGATCAGCTTCCAGATCTTTCTTCTCTGACCTTTTTACACGGCACCCCCTCACCCCAGCTTTCTGCCCTTGGGGAGGCCAGCTGCCCCTGCCCCCTCTCCATGCAGGCAGCTTTCTTTAACTGTACAAGTCAGGCCTCCACATCTCCTGTTCACCTGCTGCTGGGGCTGCAGAGTGCCTCCCATTCTTTGATGTCATTTAACTCTGTAATTGTGTTACTTAACTCTGGGAAGCTTTAGGAGCCTACAGTTGGGATGAGAAAACGCTACCCAGAACAAGCATTCCTGGAAACCTTCATTCCAAGGTAATTGTCTCTGGAGATCCCCTGTATATTGAAAAGGCTTATGGAATTTCAAGCAAGGCCAGGCCTGAGGCTGTGAAAATGAGGCTGGTGTTATCTGTAAACACCCAGATAGGAAGAGCTCTGTGCCCAGCAAGCCTGGCTTTCCCGGGAGGGATAAGGCACATTTGGCTCTGGATGAGGATAGGGGCTGAGGGTAACATGGGGCTGCTGAGCTCACTGGGGGATTTCAGCGTGGGCGGGGGCTGTCTGCAGAGCCCATTGCCCTCTCCCTGCCTATTTCCTCCTCGCTAATGCTCAGTGTACCTTCGCAGCTCTCCACTGATTCTCTGCCCTGCACCAGGCAGTGTGCAAGGTGCTGGGATGCTACGGTGAACAAATACGGGCACGGTCCCTGACAGCAAAAAAAAAATTGCAGGCCAACAGAGCAGGTGAACAGGTATCAGATTGTGGGGAAAAAACAAAAAACAAAACAAAACAAAACAAAACACCTTGTAAAATTGCACGCATGCTGTGTTTATAGTGTGTTTATAGAGGGGTTATATATGGCACCATGAGAAGGTGGAACAGGGCTTGGGCAGAGCCTGGAAGGTCCACAGGAGCTTCCCCCCGATGAGACTCAGTTGCCTGAACACGGGTGACCAGTGAGAAGGCCGGGTGAGTATTCCCACAGAAGGTACAGCGTGTGTCAACGCCCCGATGCAGGAGGGAGCTTGGTGCTTTCCAGGGGCTGTGGGAAGGCCAGTGGCTAGAACACACAGGGCCAGGAGCGTGCTGTCAGATGAGGCTGGAGAGGCAGGCAGGGAGCAGAGGATGCAATGCCCCAGAGCAGTCAGAAGATCCTGAAGTATTTTCTACAGTGAATGTCCTACGGTATCAGACTTGTAATATCAATACAGCTAACACCCATATCTCTTCCTATGTGTCAGGCACTGAACTAAGCCCTTTACATGTTACCTCACTCAGTACCCACAAAACCTCTATGAGATAGATTACTCATTACTATTATTATCCTTATTTAACAGATGAGAAAACTGAGGCACAGAGAGTTCAAGTAACTTGCCCAAGGTTGCACAGCAAGTAAGTGGCAGAGCCAGGATTCAAAGCCACTTAATTTGGCTTCAGAGTCTGCATGCTGAATCTGCCGCACATTCAATCGGCTCTAGCGAAGAAAAAGATTGAAGGGAGGCAAGAAAGGGCCCTTTGCACTTTTCTCCTCACTCTCTTGCTATGTATATCACCACACTCCAGGCAATGTGGTCTCCACCCCATCACTCCACCAATGCCACTCCGGCCAAGGTCAGCATGACCTCCATGTACAGTGGCCAAGGGGTGCTTAGGTCCTTGTGTTGCCAAGTCTCCTAGCCTGCCATTCTCTCCAGTTCCTGCAGGCGCTCTCCTAATAAGGCCAAAGTCAAGGACATAGCTCTGCTTCCCTCCACCTGCTCTGACCGGTGACTCCATTGCCTGGGTCACTGGCACCAAGCCAAACTGGGTTCGAGTCCTAGCCCTGCCAGTTACTAACAGTGTGACCTTAGATAGGTGTGATTTCTCTCCCAGCTCGTTTTTCTTATCTGCAAAGTGGGGATAATAATTGCCCATTCAGAGATATTATGAGGATGAAGGAAATAATGCATATCATACACAAAACACCTTACCTGGAATAAAGCGGGTGCTCAGTATTTCTAGTAAAACTCACTTATGCACCACCACAACTGCACCTGTCCTCCCTCTTTAAGAAATTATTCACGACTCCCACTCCTCTGCAGTCCAGTGCGTGGGAGTCTGGCCCTCGTGGTCTGCCTATGCCTGCAAGTTCAGCCCCATCTCCATCACTCCTCTCCCAGACACTGCCCCTCCCCTGCAGCCAGGCCAGCTCAGCTGGCTCTCAACACACCTTATACTTTTCTGCAGTTATATTTACTCCACATCAAAAGTCCGAACATCAACTCCACCTACTCTTCAAGGTTTATTCAAAGTTTACCATCCTCATAAAGCCTTCTCTGATCATCTTCCCAGGCATAAGCCCTCCCTTCTCTGTCACCAAAGGGAGAAGGCAACGTTTGTGCCACCTGCCGTGGCATATACTATAAATTTCCTTGTATTAGCACAGGAGGCCTGGACTCACTCCAACTCTGCCACCTATGAGCTGCGTGATCTTAACTTCTCTGTGCCTCAGTTTTTTTTATCGATAAAGTAGGGATAATGATAGTTCCCACCTCCAAGGAGTTTCTATGGGAGTTACATGAGCAACCCACACAAAGCTTAGGCCTGACACAGATAACTCACAATAAATGTTAGCTCTTACTATTACTGCTGTTGACATTTGTGTGCATATCTCATCCCACGTTAGATAAATTTCCTGAAGCAGGGATCAAATCTTAAAAAAAAAAAATTAACATAAACACCATTTCAAAGCTCCCATTAGCCCTGTTTTGGAGACAAAGAAGCTGAGACCCAGAGAGGTTCATAATTTGCTCAAATACACACAGCTAGGACATAAAGAAAGCTAGCTTCAGACCCCCATGTACACATTCTCAGACTGTGCGCTTGGCTTTCTTATTACAGCACGGTTCGCAGTGACTTTCCCCAAGAGGGCACACAATCAGTCCCTAGTGAAGAGCCAGTACAGCCAAGGAGGGGACCCCCCTAAACGTGGCCCGCCCTCGAGCCCCTTCTTGCTGGCAGCTGAAGCAGGCTGACTTCTGACAGATGCCTGTGTGCAGGAGGGATTTTTGTCAGAAGGCTGGAACATTAGAACCAGAGTCAGGTCATGCTGTGGATGCGATCCGATACACCTCCTCATCCTCCAGCCTAAGGAAGACTTGAAGCCGTAGGTTTCCCACTAGAGGGCGCCCTTCTTCCCTTGCCCCGCCCCAGACCCGGTTCCCTCTAACACCGTGGACAGCGTCATGTGGGACGCCCAATCGGAAGAGGAAGGGCCCCTTGCTCCAACCTGGCTTAACGCAGCTGTCAGCGGAGGGGTGTTAATTACAGTCCAGGAAGGAATGGGGATGACAGGCCCAGGCTGAGCCAGAGGCCGGAAGGCTGGCTCCACGGAGCTGCTTCCAAATTCTCCCTAGGCCCCAGTCTTTTTGTGCTGTGCAGTTGAGCAGAATAACATCTGCATCTCAGTCCATTTCAAATTAGATTATCTGCTCACTTCCTGTCTTTTGATCAATTCACCTGCGGGCAGCTTTCTCCCTCCAACCCGCACCTATTGAGATGCTCAGGGAACTTGCCAGGACTCACTGGGGTCACTGAGCTGCAGCGCAATGGGATCAGGAGAAGGCAGGGAGGTTCACTCCCACTACTGGCCCACACGAGCATCTGCAGGGTTCATCCTTTATACTTCGGCGTCACATGCCTGGGAACGCAAACGCACACATCTGCTCTCCTGCCACATGAGTCAGGCTGTCTGCCCACGCCACCCGCCGCAGGCTGGAGACAAGGAGAAACTCTTAGGGGTCACATGGCACCCGCAAAATATTTGGTGTCCTTGTTCACTGAGAAGACTGGATGCCAAGCCCACCACTTCTCCCTTCTTTCAGAACCAGGATATAGGAACAAAGATCAGGGAATAAGGGAACAGTAAATAGCACCCAATTGTTCACCTGTGCCAACACACACACACACACACACACACACACACACACACACACACGTCTTTGCTAACCAATGCGAGCCCATGTTTGTAGAAAGCATTCCTGCTCACTGGGCTGAGCCTATCCACAGCAATGCTTGAAGAGGCAGAGGCCCAGCGGAGCGTTAGCATTCCTGGGGAAGTAGCAATGTCATCCGCAGGTCCAAGTGCTCCCTAGTGCTACTTCTCGAGGTTACAGCTTACTCTCGGGGCTGGATGAATTTCTTTCGAGTTAAATTAAAGTCCCCATGAAATATTTAGTTGGCTCAGCACAGGGCTGTGTTATTGGCGTATGGAGGGCAGATTTTAGGAAAGAACCAGCGCTAAGGAAAGAAGGGGCTGGCGGTTCATTTGCAGGTGAAATTATGTGGCACAGAGGTCCGAGCTAGCTCAGGAGGCCAAGCAGATACTGTTTACCCTTGACCCTTTCGTCACAGGCTCCCGCTCACTGGCCCACAAATCCTCTTGCTTTTTGGCGTCTGGCAGATGCGTGTTTGAATCCCAGCTCTGCCATTCACCAGCTGAGCTATTACCAGAAATCTGAGCTTCAGTGTCTTCATCTCTAAGACAGGCCAAATAACGTATACTTCTTATGACTGTGGTGAGGATTAAATCCAAGTCCCTGTGTAAACAGAGCTCACATGCGGTTCTGCTTCTTACAATCCCCTCTTCTCACTGCAGCCAGAGGGGTCTTTGGGAAAGCTAAAGCAGATGATCCCATTCTTCTCCACGTTGCCTTCTTGCTTTCTTTTTTTCTTTTTTTTTTTTTTTTTTTTTTGAGACGGAGTCTCCCTCTGCCACCCAGGCTGGAGTGCAGTGGTGCGATCTCGGCTCACTGCAGCCTCCACCTCCCAGGTTCCAGCCATTCTCCTGCTTCAGCCTCCAGGGTAGCTGGGATTACAGGCGTGCACCACCACGCCCGGCTAATTTTTGTATTTTTAGTAGAAACAGGGTTTCACGATGTTGGCCAGGCTGGTCTCACACTGCTGATCTCACGTGATCTGCCCGCCCTGGCTCCCCAAAGTGCTAGGATTACAGGCGTGAGCCACCACGCCCAGCCCACCTTCTTGATCTTTTTCATGCCATGGACCTCTTTAACAGTCTGCTGATACCTGTTCACCTCTTATTTTAAAATGTTCTAAAATGACTACATAGAAATTCAGTTATCAAAATTTGTGTACACTTTTTGCGGTATAGTGGTTATCTGTGCCTCTTTACATAACGAGAGCTGGAAGTAGGTCTAATAGCAACACTAAATTAATACCATTGGTGACAAAGTCACAGGTGTGGTTAATACCATGAAGCTTTGTTGACCACATTCATAATTGAAGGAAATATTACATTTCTGCTTGAACTTAGAAAAATATACAGATGTTAATTTTTCCTTTTTTCTTTTTTGAGACAGAGTCTCACTCTGTCACCCAGGCTGGAGGGCAGTGATGTGATGTAGGTTCACTGCAACCTTGCCTCTCAGGTTCAAGCGATTCTCCTGCCTCAGCCTCCTGGTAGCTGGGACTACAGGCACGCACCACCACACCCAGCTAATGTCTGTATTTTTAGTAGAGACAGGGTTTTGCCATGTTGGCGAGGCTAGTCTCGAACTCCTGACCTCAAGTGATCTGCCCACCTCGGCCTCCTAAAGTGCTGGGATTACAGGTGTGAGCCACTGCGTCCGGCCAATTCTTCCTTTCTAGTTTTGTGGACTCTCAGTGCTATCCTCAGACCATGAGTGTATGTGAACCCTGGGAAAAGAACCCGGAGACTTCCAAGTTCATAGACAATAAAGCCCCAACTCCTTACCGTGGACTACCAGGCGTTGGTGACCCGGCAGTCCACTCGACACACTCTAGCTAGTCATGCTAACCCCCATCCTGATTTCTGAACATGACAAGTTCACTTTCCACCTTGGGATCTTGGAGTTCACTCTTTCCCCTCCACATATGCTCTGCCCTGGCCATGGCCCAGCTGGCTTCTCACCGTTCTGACCTCAGCTCAGGCACCAGGCCATCAGCACGGCCTTCCCTGCTTGCCCACTTAACAGGGCCCTCTCCTCGAGACACTCTGGCTCATTAACCTGCTTTATTTTCTTCACAGCAGAAATCATGACCTGAAATTACCTTGTTTATTTACCAGTTTACCTGTTGATTGTCTAGAGTGCCATCTTCAGGAGGGAGTGACCTTTGTCTGCCTTAATCACCATACATCTCCAGTGTTAACAACCTGCCATGTGCCAGGCACTACATAAATATTTGCTGAATGAAGTCATGATTGAATGAATGAATAGACAAATCCAAGAGAGAGGAGCTCAATTAACATTATTCTCCATCCTTGGCTCTCAACTGGTAGAATAATTTTGTAGTAGAATGTTTTGACTAAGGGCACACCCTCTAGGGCCAGCTCAGCCGCTTACTAACTGCATAATCTTATGCCAGTTATTTAACCTCTTTGTACTTCAGTTTCCTCATCTGGAAAATGGGGTTAGTAATATTACATACTTTCTAGCTATGTTGGGGAGGTTAAATTAAGGAATATATAAAAAGCACTTAGAACAGTGCCTGAAACATAGGGAATGTTCCAGAAGTGTCAGCATTTATTATTTTGTTACAACTTAAAGGATTCACTTCAATTTTATTTATTTATTTTTAAATTATTGTTTCAGAAAATTCAATGTAGGTATTGAAGGGAGTACAAAGAAATCCCATGATTAAAAGACTAATATGCATTATAGATGTCAGTGTTTATATAGTTGAGGTGTGAAAGAGAAAGGGAACTGAGAGAAAGGTCCAAACAGGTTATGGTATGTGGCAAAGCCCAGAGAGGCCTGAGCTTCGCTTCCTCACGTCACTACTACCATCGCCATCACACCTGACTTTCTGAAGACTGACCAACAATTTATATGTCTAATCAAGAAAATAAATTGAATCCTATCTGAGTTTTCAGGAAGGAAGACATGCTCATTTCTTTTCTTTTTTTTTTTTTTTGTGATGGAGTCTCGCTCTGTTGCCCAAGCTGGAGCGCAGTGGTGTGATCTTGGCTCACTGAAACCTCCACCTCCTGAGTTCAAGCAACTCCCCTGCCTCAGCCTCCTGTGTAGCTGGGATTACAGGCGCACATCACCATACCTGGCTAATTTTTTTGTATTTTTAGTAGAGATGGGGTTTCACCATGTTGGCCAGACTGGTTGTGAACTCCTGACTTCAGGTGATCCATCCGCCTCAGTCTCCCAAAGTGCTGGGATTATAGGCATGATCCACTACGCCAGACCGATATGCTCATTTCTAACCCAAATGCACCCTTTATTGATAAAACCTCCAGTCCACGTTGCAGTCACCAATAAGCCATGGGACAAGGGGCACTGAATTTTCACCAGTGAGTCCACCCTCTTCTGACAGTCTCCTATCCCTGCTGGCTCCCAAAACAGCTGGTTAAGCTCTGGATTGCTGACAACGGGCAAAGCTACCCAGCCCACATGGCGATCCAACCTGCAGACCTGAACTAATGACCAAGCGCTTGTGCTGGCCTAACCAGTCCTACACTTATTTCGAGACTATGGGTTCCAGGCCCGTTCGGGGGCCTGTGTAAAGCCGGCCTGGGCAAGCCCAGGCAAGAGCTTTCTGCCGCTGTAGGAGCCCGACGGTGCCACTGGCTCAGGGTGCTGTCTTCCTTTCATTTTCCCTCCCACTTGTCAGCCCTGTAACTAGGAATGGTGAGATTCACAGGCCCGTTATTAGGACTGTTTTTGTTGGGTGAAATGAAATACCACCAACTTCTGGGAGCATTGCCCACAGCCATAGAGAACTTCTAGAGGCCTCCCCTGTGCCCCCTCTCTATTCCCACTTCTTCCCCCATCCCCTACAGCTCCTGAGAGACGGAGAAGGGAGGCCCCGGCTCTGAACTGCCCCACCGCCCCAGGGAGTGAGCAGTGATGTGACCAATCAGATCCACAAAGTGGATGGCATCTGGCCCCTTCTCATTTCCAATCAGCATGTGCACACGGTGAGACTGCTGCAAAGGGCAGCAGGGCATTTTCTCGGGAATCCCTGCCATTTTTTGAGGAAGAGATATTGTTGTGAACCTCTGGCCACTCTTCCTGGGTGATAAAGGTGTATTTGGTCTTTTTCTGAGCAGTGTCGCACTTGTTGACATGGATCATATGCCCATCAATAGTCATACCCCAGAAGTTATTTTTCACAGATCGTACTTGAGACCCACAGCAATGTCTAAGGTTGGCAGTAACCTATTTAGAGATGAGGAGAATGAGACTCAAGAAGTTATATGGTATTAAATTTGGAATAATGCTTACCTTTGGGTGGACGAAAGGTGTAGAGAGTGAAGCAGGAAAGAGGTGGGTGGGGACAACGGGGTCTTCGGGATGCCGCTAAGGGTATATTTCTTTATCTGGACAGTGACTGATCACACAGGGATCATTCATTAAGCTGACACTTATGATTTGTGCACTTTTCTATATGTCTATTTCAATACAATTTTTTTTAAGTTAAGTGATTTTCCCAAGTAGAAGAGAGAATGGCCACTGTCGAGCCTGCCACTAAATGCTCTGTTGACTCTGTGGTAAGGAGCCTGGAAGGGAAGCCAGGGCTGCTGCCACTGTACCGACTGCTGTGGTGGTGACCTCACACATGCAAGGGAGCCACACGCAGGCCTGGCCAACCCCCTGTGCACCTCTCTTTACACATCAAGAAGGGGTAAAATGCACATCTGGATGTTTTTGTGGATTTTCATTTTCATTTAGATGGAGAAGAGTCCAGATCCCTTGTCTGGCACAAACAGCTTAACAGATTGTGAAATTCCCAGAGGAGCCAATTCTGCCTGCTGCGAACGCCAGGCAAAGCCCAGGGGGAAGACTTGCCTCCCTCCTGGGAGTGGTAATCACCCTCCAGGACTTGCCAACCATCACCCTAGAGAGGTCCCTACAGCCCAGGGGAGAGGGACCTGTCTGTCCCAGATTCCACAGTGATGCCCTGACAGAGCTGCGTGGATCAACTACCCACCAGAATCTGACACTAGGACAGAGAAGTCATCACGGGGTCCCGGGTTTACGTCTGCCTCTGGGTAGCTGTGTGACCCTGGGCAAGTTACTTAGCCTCTCTGAACTTGCTTTCTCATGAGTGAAGTACGAATAGTACCAGTTTCTGCTTCATGGGTTTGTTCTGAGGATTAAATGAGTGAATGGATTGGGCCTAGCATGGGGCAAGTACTCAATAAGTGTTCGTTGCTGTTCTTTTTATGATGCTGTTCCTGATTCTGGCATCTCATCTCCATCCTTTGTGCATGAGCCCCAGAGATCCAGCCTCTGCTTTGGGCAGTACCATCCTGCCTGGTAAGTTTTTCTAATGCTGAGCCCTCCTATCTGATTTGCTCCTAGTAACTCCCCTTCCCTGTTGGCCAGACTAACCCCAGCTTGCACACTTGCTGGTCTCACTGGCCACACCTAGCACCTGTTTTGAACTCCTGCCTGTGTCCCACTGTTTGCCACCCTCTGACAGCCACCCAGGCCTCTGTCCCACTGTTCTGCCGCCACCTAGGACACGGCAGGTCTGTGTAGGGTGTATCCTGGATCTGGATAGGGATCTGTCTGGCAAGAGTCAACAATGCCTTTCAGTGCAGTCCAAATGCATCGACCGTACTACCCGCTGCCATTTCTAAGGGTCTAGGCCTTCGTATTGTTGCCTCAAGAGCAAATGTGGACACAGCTAGGGCTGGAATTTGGCATCACGCGAAGCAGCCTATGTGAAGGCTGCATAAGATAAGGAATAATTCCATAGGTTCTGGAAAGGGGTGTAACACAACAGGGCTCTCAGATGGCTGCCTCTGTAACTGCCAACACCGCCATCGGCACAACTGAGCCAGGCCTGACTGTCACGCTAAGAAATGGGGGGATGTCAGTTGCTCCTGACGAGCTATAGGATGGCAAGAAAAATCATCTGTACATAAGCCCCCCAGAACATATAATGATCCTGGCCAGGAACTGTGAATTGGCGAGGCCAAGCCAGGCACTATGCACATCGAACACACCAAAGACCTTCTGGTGAGGGATGGCCAGAGGGTAGAGGGAAGATGGAGGGAGGTGCCACATTTGGAATTCTTTGAAGCAGGACTATCTATTTACAGGAAGGCAAGGGATGAGCAGGGCCTGGCTGTGGGGTAGGGCAGGGAGCAAAAGCAGTAGGATGGGGTGACTGAGGTACCACCCTGTAAGCGAGAGGTGGCAAGTGCTGGGGACAGCTCTGCACAGCAGTCAGGAGAACACACGGATCCATCTGAGTTTGAATCCTAATTCTACCACTTCCCAGCCACGTGACCTTGAACAAGTTAGTTAACCTCAGAGCCTCAGTTTTCTGATCTATAAAATGGGGGCAATATACTTTTTTTTTTTTTTTTTTTTGAGACGGAGTCTCGCTCTGTCACCCAGGCCGGAGTGCAGTGGCCGGATCTCAGCTCACTGCAAGCTCCACCCCCCGGGTTCGCACCATTCTCCTGCCTCAGCTTCCCGAGTAGCTGGGACTACAGGCGCCCGCCACCATGCCCGGCTAGTTTTTTGTATTTTTTAGTAGAGACGGGGTTTCACCCTGTTAGCCAGGATGGTCTCGATCTCCTGACCTCGTGATCCGCCCGTCTCGGCCTCCCAACAATATACTCTTGCCCTTGTAAGGTTGTACTAAGATGAAATAGGAGAACATTTGTAAAGCAAGCATTGGCATTGTACCTGGCACACAGTAATGAGGCCAGTCCTATCTGTGGAGCAGGCACAGGCCAAGGCGGCCCAGGGAGCCATGGGGGTTGAGCACAGTGTTGGGAGTCTGGGTGAGATGGTTCCAAAGTCCCGATGGGTGGGGTGGGCACTTGCTCTGTGACCTCCCGCCTGCTGCCGCCACGTCTCACCAACACACATACTTCAGGAAAGAAAGCCCGCAAGCTTGATAAGAGTTGATTTATCCTAAAGGCAGTTGGACCATAGATGTGTGGGTGGTAGGGGCTGCACCAATACCCAGTTAGGCTGACAGCTTAAAAAGTGAAGCAAGGAGTCACTGCAACTTGGAGAACAACACTGGAGACTGGAGGGTCAATCTTAGAGTCAGACAACTCCCCCTGGACCTCTCCACCCCATGGAGAGAGCGGGGAGGGCAAGAATTGCTTACATTGTTCTTTCTCAAGATGATACTGCCCTGGGAAGTGGGGTGGGGCCGTGCATGCAGTGGGGTGAGCTGGAGGCCCAGCTGTGGGAGCCTGGAGGGTGGAGGCAGGAGCGAGAAGTGGGGATCAAAGGAAGTGCACGCAGGCGGGAGGGCAGCCCCCTCCTGCAGCCCTAACCTGCCAAACGCACCAGTACACGTGGACTGCTGCTGTGCTTTCCCTGTTAGCAAAAGGATCTTCCGAAAACCTACAACAGGTCCCCAGCACTGGGCTGTTTGATCCAGGCTCCAAGTGCTTTGGCATCAACGCTGGGATGGTTAATTCTCTTCCACATGCCTTTACAGCATCCATCCATCCACCCATCCCCTGGTGGCTGAGTGTTACATGTCAGGTCCTGTTCTGAACGCTACCAGCAGAGGGATAAAGAAGACAGCTATAGTTCCTGACCTCAGGAAGCTTACATTCTAGTGAGCAGTGGAGACAGTCAATAAACAAATAGTCCCATCATAAGCAAGGTGGTTTTAGACAGTAATAATTTCTTTGAAGATCATAAAATAGGATAGTGTGGTAGAAGGTGACTAAATGAGAGGATGGGGTCCTTCAGGCTGGCAGAGAAAGAACACTTCTCAGAGGAGGGGATGCCTGGCTTAGATGGAGACAATGACATGGAAACGGTAGACTGGAGATTTGGGAAACAGGTTTTTGAAAGAAGTGCAAACGTGAAGGCCACATGCTGGAATTGACCATGCTGTATCCAAGGAACCAAGAGGAGGCCAGTGAGTGTGGGGCACATGAGGGGAGATGCAGAGATGTAGGACGCGGGATTAGTTCTTCCAGAGAGAAGGGATACCGGTGAAATTGTGGCTGGTGCCAGGCAGGGCATAGAGGAAATGGTTATGCTCATTGAAGATGTGAGCAAATGGTAGCCCAGGAAGATTCAGATACTAATTTATGGTTCTGGGATAGACCCTGGCTTCCAACTCAAGATAATATTTCTCTAAGCCCAAGGGGACTAGTGGGTGCTCCACCACTGCCATTGCCTGGATGCCAATTAAGAGGGGGCCCCAGACACCCCCACCTCCTGGGGGGGAAGATCTGCTGCTTGTGTCTCCTTTCCCTGCAGAGGGCAAGAAGAGAGGGGGTTGGAACAGCACATATAACTTTGGAAGGCTGCCGCGCCTCTCCCCAGTAGGATCAAGACTGGACACAGGTGCATCTGTGTTGATGAATGATGCTGCTGTGGTCTGCATGGCAAGAGGAATGAACCCAGGCCAGCCCGGGAGAGGGAAGACTGGGGCCTGGATGAGCATGTCCCAGGGGAGCAGGCAGATGTGCATGTTTGGGGACCGAGGCAGGTGAGGCTGAGGAGCTGAGCTCCAGGTCAGAAGAGGAGGTGAAAACAGAGCCCTACGTGGGGAGGGAAGGAGAGGAGAGAGCGAACACTCACAGAGAGTCCACAAAGTGCGGGCACGCTAGAGGAATTATATTCCATTTATTTCTCATAGTAATCTGGGGTGGGTACTATTATTTTTGTTTTGAGGGTGAAGACCCCAGGGTTCAGAAACGTTGGGTGACTCGTCCAAGTCCACACAGCTTATAGCTGGCAGAGCAGCGATTTGTACCTGGGTGTCTGGTCGGGAGGAAAGGCAGTGTGAGGACAGGGGTGGGCACATCCCTCCCATTTTACTACCACCTGTATGCGGACAACTTCCAAATGGGGCTTGGGCCCAGCTCTGCCTCTTGCCAGCCTTCCTCACTCCCCCTACCTACTGACTTCCTATACCCATGTCTAATTCCGTGTCTCTGCCATCTAAAGCTACTCTTTCCCTGTGTGCCATTAATGACTTCCCTATCCATCTGTCATCCCAAACAGACCATGAGTCAGCCTGGAGTCTTCCCTCTCCCTCCCTTCCCTGTTGTCTCCCCATTCAATAACCAGGCCCCATCCCTTTTACCTCTGAAATGCCTGTTGAATCCATCACCGCCACTTGACTCTCACTGCCCCGACCATCATTCAAGCCTTCCTTTGAATTATTCAGTAGCTTCTGCACTGGTCTGTTTGCTTCCAGTTCTTTCCCATGCCATCCATCCACTCAACTGCATTGGGCACCAGGGGCTCTCAAACTCAAGCAGCATTGGGAATCAGTAGTTCTCAAACCTGAGCTCGAATCAGCACCACCTGGAGGGCCCGTTAAGTTGCAAATAGCTGAGTCCCACCTCAGAGTTTCAGGTTAAGTAGGTCTAGATGGGGCCCCAGAATTGGGATTGCTGACAAGTCCCAGGTGCTGCTGATGCTGCTGGTTCAAGGACAGTATTTTGAGAACCACTGCTCTAAAGTTTACACCAAAGATCTAATATTACTCCTCTTCTTTAAAAACTCCAGTGACTCTCCACTCTCTTTAAAATGGAGTCTCAGCTCCTTCCCACGGTCTAAGTGATGGTGACCACCCAGCCGAGACTTGCCTCTTCAGCATCACCTCTAGCTACTGCCCTCTCCAGCCTGACGTGGACACAAAGCACTCTTCATGTTCCTTAAACTTGGCATACATTTCAGACCCCACACCGTTCCCTCTGCTGGCAACTCTCTCCTCCTTGTTGCTTGTCAGATTCCTACTTGTCTATCAAGGTCTGACTTGACTGCACTTCCCTGAGAGGCACTGCAGTGGTTAGAATGACCGTGGGCTTTGATGTCAGATGGGTCTGGCTTTGAATTCCAGATCAATCACTTGTTAGCTGTGCGACCCTGAGTTGGCCTTCTCTGTTAAGTCAAAGTCAACCTTGGCGTCTTGGTTATGAAATATGAATAATAACATTTATCACATAAGATTGTTATGTGGAGAGGAAATGATGCATGATAAATGCCTGGCAGGTAGTAGGCATTCAATAAACACTGGCGACAATTCTCATTAGCTCTGCTCCAAAGCCTTGCCTGGCTTCCTCCAGCTGAAACACTTCCTTTCTTCTCTGTGCTCCCATATCATTTTGCATAGGATTCCCTTTTGTATATATCACAAGATAAGGTCTCATACTAACTTATACACTGGGTCTCATTCCCAGTATAGTTGGGGACGTCGTATGAATTATAAAGATTGGCCCTCTGAGCAGACTTAGTGGGCACATGGCTTGGCAAGCTAAAGGCACTTTTGTAGGAAAAAAAAAAAAATCAACAAGTGGATCCCATCCCATCCCAGAGCACATGCTTGGTGAGCAGAGTGAGGGCTGGGCTGCACGCCCCATTCCTCCTTCAGCATGTCTTCACCTGCACAAACCACACCTGAAGGTTCTATGTATACAGGATGTGAGCTCTATGAAATTAAAAACTGTGTCTTGTTCAAGCTGAAGCCACAACCAATATGGAATCAATGCATCTAGGGGCAGGCACTACTGGTTGAGGATGGTAAGTACATCAGAGTGGGTCAACAGGGTTGTCGCCCCGGGTTCAGGCATAGGATTCTCACTCCTGAGGGGAAGGTGAGTGAGAGAACCAGCGCTGGCAAGCTCAGCGACTCAGGCTTGGGGAATCCTCAGAAGCTGCATTTCTCAGTCTGGGTGGGAAGGGGAGCAAGGCAGAGGGGGCTTGGTCCCTGTATGCTGAACTGGAGCTCCTGAAAGCATCCCTGCCCTCAGACCAGAGTCTGGTGTCTGGCCAAGCCTGCAGGTAACATCCTCACCTCTGCTGTGTGGCTGGGGAATCGAGACTAGCTAATTCTTAGAAGACATTAAGATCACATTGTCCGTAGTTTCCTTTCCTGCCTCTGACCCAAATCAATTTCCTACCGCCTGTCTCTTCCGCTTAACAGCAAGCCAATCTCTTAGAAGGCTTTCAGATGCCTTAATTAATACATTTTCATTTCCTCTGCAGACCCTTCACTCCCCTTAACAGCTGGCGCTCAGTGGGGAAGGCAGAAATAATTCCCAAGAAGTGAACCCTCCAACAAGTTTCCCAGGCTGCTCTGAGATGCCTACTGGGGTTTGGAGGAGTTCCCAATAGGAAGCTGCTGAGGGAGCACTGAACCTAACTGAACTCCAACCCCTTCCAGATCTCCCCGAGCAACTCCTTCCGTGGAAAATAACCAGCATGGGGATCTGAGGATGGGCAGGGAAAATTCTGAAGTCTGTTTCAAATCTATGGCTGACTCTCTCTGGGCCTGGAGACTTTAAGCAGAGTGCACCTTCACGGGTGGCGCTCCGATGTCATTCCTTAGTCCTGCCCTGCTCGGGGCTCCCAGCCACGTACTCACACATACACTTAATTATCTTACATGCCTGTGCCTGCCTTGCCTTTTACCACCTGGACTGTAAGCTTTCAGAGATAGAACCCAACCTGATCTGTTCCTTTACCCCACACCCCAGCACAGTGACTGGCATGCAGATGTTAAATCACTGTCTGCTGATTGACTCACAAATGGAAAGTCTGTCTTTCTTTTCTTTTCTTTTTCTTTTTTCTTTGGCTCACTGCAACCTCCACCACCTGCTGGGTTCAAGCCTCAGCCTCCCGAGTGGCTGGGACTACAGGCGTGCACTACCATGCCCAGCCAATTTTTGTATTTTTAGTAGAGACGGGGTTTCTCCACGTTGGCCAGTCTGATCTTGAACTCCTGACCTCAGGTGATCCACCCGCCTCGGCCTCCCAAAGTGCTGGAATTACAGGCGTGAGCCACCGTGCCTGGCTGGAAAGCCTGGCTTTCTAAGCCTTGGGTTGATGCAAACCTACTAAAGGAAGCAAGCCCTAGGGAAATGTGAGTGCCCCTTATCTGAAATGCTTGAGACCAGAAGTGTTTCGGATTTCCAACCTTTTCAGATTTTGGAATATTTTCATAAACATAATGAGGTATCTTGGGAATGAGACTCAAGTCTAAAAACGAAGTTCATTTCTGTTTCATATACACCTTAGACACATAGCCTAAAGGTAATTTCATATAATATTTTAAATAATTTTGTTCATGAAACAAAGTTTTGACTGTTTTTGACCATGACCCTTCATGAGGATAGGTGTGGAATTTTCCACTTGTGGTTTCACGTCGAAGCTCAAAAAGTTTCAGACACTGGAGCATTTCAGATTTTGGATTTTCAGACTAGGGATTCCTAGTATTACCTGTATTACCACTTCACTGTGTTTCAGGCACTGTGTTAGGTTCGTAAGGATGTCAAGATGCATAAGCCACTGTGCTTTCCTTCAAAGAGTTGCCAGTCTTACTTCCACTAGGAATCCAGTCCAGTTGTCCCGATTCAGAAGTCATTTCTGCCCCTACCTTCGTACTCATTTATGATGTACTTTGCTATGTCTAATACAGCACTTATCCTGTGTGACCTCATTAAAATAACTTCTGCTTGCATCTGTCTGCTTTTTTTAGCTGAAAGGCTCCTAGAGGAAAAGGACCTGACCTCAACTCCTAGTATTCCTGGGCATTAGCTTCTTGGGGCTCTGTTTACTTAGTCTGAAAAAGGAGGTGGTCATAATAAGTCCAGTTTCCAGATAAGGGGTAGAGGACGTAAGTGTCATCCAAATGTCCCTGTCAAACTGGCCACTCAGAGCTACCTCCTTGATTACCATTCTCCTGGGCCAACTTATTCCTTCCTCCCCATTCTTCTAGGAGGCAGATGCAGAGAACAAGACAACGCCACCCAAATCATCCTCTGTTCCAGACACCAGTTCTCACATGCCCCTTTGGTGTAGTGAGAAGAGCCCAAGATTGGGGTCTGAGTCTGGGCTCTGGCCACTTGCTGCGTGTCTGAGCTTGGGTTAATTATGGAACTCTCCGAGCCTCTGTGTCTTCATCTGTGGAACGGGGTAATAATGCCTGTCTCATGGGCCATATGAAGATCGAATGAACTCGTGAGTGTAGAGCTGCTACATGGTGTCTGGCCTTGTCAGGAGCTATAGCGTCCCTGCTTCTACTCCCTTCCCTCCTGGTGGCTCAGCTTTGAACTAGGAAGACATATGAGCAAGGGTCTAGAGCACATGAGACCCCCATTCAGATCCCCTACAAGCCAAGGGAAGTCAGAGGATGGAGCGAATCGGAAAGGCACAGCAGAGCCCTCCACTGAGCGCAGGTAGGGCATTGGCTGGGCTCATACGGTTGGCAGCTGTGGCTCCAGAGGCCCAGCGGCAGTCTTCTGGGGTGTGTGCACCTCACTCCGGAATGCAGGAGAGGAAGGCCAACAGAGGGAGAGAGGAAGACGAGATGGGAGAGCCCAGCCACAGCCTCGCAGCCGATAGGGTCATCTCCGAAGAAAAACAGGGTGGCTGCAGTCACGAAACTGCCATTATTGCCCTTTTCTCAGGTGAGTGAAAGGACTGATAGTGACAGAAAAGAACCTTTTGGGAACTCACAACAAAGCAGAGTGTTGTCGAGAGAGCACACGAACATGGCTGTGGCTAAGGCACAGTCCAGAGCGCTGGCCCTTTTGTTCTCAAGTACACCTGTCTGTGAATAATGAGCCGGAGAAGATGGATTTCCTCCCTTCCCAGGTCTCAGTGGGTTGCATGCAGGGATCGCTACGTGGCACGCATCTCTCAAGGAGCCATTGTAGAAAGGACCTTCCCAGGGTGAAACAGCCCATCCCTTCGCCCCCGAGAAGCAGGATGACCTTAACCCATGCTTGAAGGTCTGCAGGAAAGGGGAGCTCCCTGCACTCACTGCGTCCCAAACTCAAATGCTGAAATCCCCACATAGCCACCAGCCTCTCCTGGGCATCCTCACCGTCACTGCTTAATTCAGACCCCGTTCCATTCTCCTGATCACTGGACAGCTGTCTAATGAGTAAACCTGCATCTGGTCTTCCCACCTCCAATTCATTCCCCTCTCATCTGCTAGAGTAACCTTTTGGAACCAAAGGCAGTTATGCCACTCCTCTCTTTGAATAAAACAAACAAACCACCTGCTCTTAGACAGCTCCCACTAGTGCTCTGGACATAGTTTATAAAGATCCAAACACATAAATCCTATCACGACTGGCCCCTGCCTACAGCCCTGTTCTCCTCCACCCCCTCTCGTGCTTGGCTCTAGTCGTCCAGAACCAATGGCACTGCAATGTATGTTTCTCACCGTCCACTGCACCTAGAATATAATATCCTTTTCTACCAAGGCGATCCTTCTTGATCCCCAGTGCTCTGCTCACTCGTCATTTCCTTGGTGAGTTCTTCCCTGCTCCTGTACCATACCTTATTCAACTTCTATCAAAGCCACCCCTGCCACTCACTACTCATGGGACTTTGAGCAGGTTCCTTAACTGTTTTGCAACCTCACCTGCCACGTTCGGTTATTGTGAGGCTTGAGTTAATACAATCAAGTGCTCAGAACAGTGCCTGGCCCATAGGAAGCACTTCATACCTGTCAGCTGTGGTTATTACCATCATTATAACTGTTATTAATATAGCATATATCTCACCATACAGTAATTCTTGTTTACCTGCCCGTCTCTTTGAGTAGATCCTCAACTCCTTATAGGCAATTCCTCACATCCAAGCGGTGCTTGTCAGAAAGCAGGCACCTTGATGAATGAATGAATGGTTGAATTATAACGGAAGCTCATCTCTTTCAGATTTGGAAAAATGCAGAAACTAAGCCTTAATGGGGAAGGTAAAGCAAAGCCCTCGCTGAGCTTGGCTGTCAGGTGGGGAAGGAGTGGAACACTGCACTTTGGCCCCTGGATCAGTATCTTTATTTTAAAGAATGCTCAGTAGAATTCTGTGACCTACTTGCAGTTGAAATCGTCTCTGGCTTCAAGGTGAAAAGCGATCCCAGAGGACCAGTTGTATTTTTTATTTTTATTTTGTTTTAGTTCAGCAAAATGTCTCCGGACAACCTTCCCGGTGGATTGAGGCCACGAACAGCCCAGCCCACCAGGCCTCTGGGAAGCTTCCTCCACAATCCTTTCTCCTGGGCACCCAGGAGAAAAAACGGAATGAGGCGTTTCAGCTTCATTTACACTTAATTCGTCAAAATGTCATAGGTAAGAGCTATTTGATGTCCAAGGCTTATGAGCCTTGAATCTAAGCCTTCCAAAGCCCTTTTCTCTTTGAACTTAAATGTGCCATTCTGCCAACATGGAGTTGAATGCCAAAGGGATACTTTGTTCTGAACTGTGAACCTAGAGGGGGACTCTATCTCTTCCCAAATGTGCTTTACTCTCTCCCAAGCAGGGCCCTGAGGATGGAAAATGCAGCTGTAGTGCCTTCCAGGGTACTACAGGTCAGTGCTTGATCAAGAATGCCTCCCTACCAAGCGGAAGGGGCCTTGGAAGTCATCTGCCCGGCTCTCTCACTTTACAGATGGAAGTGCAATCTCTTTACGGGCCAGAGTTGAACTTGGGTATCAAGTTCTGGCCACCTTCCCCATTCTCTGTCTGGAAGGACATCTCAGGAGTGAATGCCAACTGTGGCTGCAGGGAGATGAGGCTGTAATTCCTGCAGGTAAAGGCCATGTGCTGCCATGGACTTAGTCTCAGGTGCCTAAGTTTCACCAGACCTCTGCCACTAACTGGCAGTGGGACACTGGGTGGATCATTTTGTCCTTTGAAGCCTCAGTTTGCTTAGCTCTAAAATGAGGGTAATAATACCTACTTCACAGTGCTGCTGTAAAGGATGAAAGAGCTAATGCTTGTGAAAGCAGTTTGTAGACATTCAATCACTGCCCAAATGTCAAGGGTTTAAGACAACGCCCAGACAGATACTTGCCTGACGGCGCTGGTTCCCAGGTACCAGCTGTGGGAAGAAGTACTAGCATCTCGACAAAAACTCCAAAACCCTTTTCTGAACGCTCCATCACCTCCAGCCTCCATCCCGCCTACCTTTTATTGACACTCCCAACTCCAATATTGCTCCAGCCACATGAATGTCCCTGCATTTCCCCAATCCATAAGAGAAGCATTCTCAATTCTGAGCAGTTGCTTACATAAGGGATTTCATCTTGACTTACAGTCAATCTGTCGGCTCCACAGCTCCCTCTAGCTACAACCCTTTATCTTACTTTTCCTTATAGCCACCTGACTTTAATGAGTATTTCCCAGGCCACTGTCTCCATCTCCTCCACTCACTCTTCTTGTTCACAATTCAATCACTGCCACTAGACCTCAATCCAGTCACCCCCTGAAACTGCATTTGCCTGTGACCCCCGTATTGCTCAGCCTGGGAAATGCTCTTCTGTACTTCCTTTCAAGAGGCAGAAATCCTCTTTACCCATTCTCTTCCAGCTGCCTTCACAGGCTCCTGTCTTCCTCCCTCTTGAACATGTGCTCTTTTCCCTGAAAGATTCCTCCCTACTCATATCTTCAGTCGCACCCTCCTATCCATTCACCCTAGAGTCTATGCCTTCAGTCTGCTGAAGCCCACTCTAGCCAACTCTCTGCTGAAAGTCTCTAAGTAGATGTCCAAAAGGCACCTTAAACTTGCCATTTCCAAAGCTAAATGCATCCTCTCTCTCCTTCCAGACCTGTTTTTCCACCTCAATGCTGGGCACCACCAACCATCCGTATGTCCAAGTCAGAAACTGGTGAGTCATCCTACATCCTCCCTCTCTCTCACATTCCACATCCACTGGGTCCCCTAGTCCTGATGATTTCTTTATTAAATAGTTTTTAATGGGTTACACAATACTGCATATAGTATAACCCCTTTTTTACAAAAAGAACTTGTGTAAAACATATATGCATTTAAAAATTGGAAGGCATGATACAGAAATAGCCATGGGTATTATTGGGTGGTGGAATTACAAATAATTTTTAGCTTTTTAGACCTTATCTATTTTTCAAAAAGCATGTCTACTGCCGTATAAGAGAAAAACCTTTTTTTTTTTTTTTTTTTTTTTGAGACAGCGTCTCACTCTGTTACCCAGGCTGGAGTGCAATGGCGCGCAATCTCGGCTCACTGCAACCTCCACCTCCCAGGTTCAAGTGATTCTCCTGCCTCAGCCTCCCGAGTAGCTGGGATTACAGGCACACACCACCACGCCCAGCTAATTTTTGTATTTTTAGTAGAGATGGGGTTTCACTATGATGGTCAGGCTGGTCTCAAATTCCTGACCTCAGGTGATGCACCCACCTCAGCCTCCCAAAGTGCTGGGATTACAGGCGTCAGCCACTGTGCCCAGCCTATTATCTTTAAAGAGAGTTTTGGAATCTGTACCTTCCTCTAACTCCCAAGCTACTTTTGGTTCTCACCATCTCTTGCAACAACGAAAGCCTTTTTTCCGGCTCCCCTGTCTCCAGTCTTGCCCTCCTGCCCACTTGTTTCATGCTGCAGCTTAAACGGGCCCTTCACCAATGACAGCTGCCCACAGGCCACATTCCCTTACCACCATGTTCTGTTCCAGGCAGACCCGCCTTTGTGTGGTTCCTGAAATGCAAACTACCCCTGCACCTTCAAGTCCCCACGACTTGGCTCTTGTACTCTCTCTTCACTGGCATGCTCTTCTCTCTCCATGTTTCTTCTCTGATGGCCAATGTCTCTTCATCCTTAAAGATTCAGGCCTAGCATCACCTCCCACAGGGTCCTTCCCCACGTGTCACAGGCAGAGTGCAGAGCCCTCCTCCAGTCTTCTCTCTGCACCCTGCACTTTCCCATCATAGTCTTCTCACCCTGCTCTTACCCACATGGGGCCCCTATCAAAGAGTGGCCTTCCTGAGTTTAGAGACTATCAATTCATCTCTGTACCTGAATGCCTTGAACAGTTTCACCAAAACTGTTTATACATTCATGTAAAGGTACTGGCATGATACAGACAGCCCCTGGGATTAGTCCTGGGGCATCTGCTTCTTCAAGCTACTCCAGTCTGTCTCCTTTCTGCCAAGCACACCTCCAATGAGATACAAAATGACTGCTGCTCAGGCCTTTTGTGGGCTTAGCTGTGAAGGAGCTGACCAGACAAAACAAATTCAAACCTGACAGCCTCCCAAACAACCACCCTTCTCATCTCCACTGCCCACACATAGCCCCAAGGCAAGAGGCCACCCAGCTGGCCCAGTTTGTGTGAATCCATTTGCTCCCACTCCAACCACACTTCCCCTTTTAATGGGATTACACCAAAAGACATGCTCTGATGATTTCCATGAATATGCAGAAAATATGCTTGAATTCTCCTCCACAATGAATACATGGCCACGTGTCTAAGTCCATGGTCTCTGTATGCTTTCTGCTGTTATAACAGGATATCACAGACTATGCAATTTATAAACAATACAAGTTTATTTGGCTCACAGTTCTGGAGGCTGGGAAGTTCAAGAGCATGGCATTGTCAGCTGGTAAAGGTCAGCCATGGCAGAAGTGAGCACACAAGACAGAGAGAGGCACCAGAGGCCTGACTCACTTTATAACCTGTTCTTCCAGTAACTAACCTTCCTCAATGATGACATGAATCCATTCCTAAGGGCAGAGTACTCATGACCCATTCATCTCTTATTGGGCCCCACCTTCCAACACTGTTGCACTGGGGATTAGGCTTCCAATACATGAACTTTAGAGGGACACATTCAAACCACAGAACCCACTGTTTTGGGTAAGCAGGTGATAACAAATGTGAAAAGACTAAGGCTCTACAACTTCCACTGGAGATAACCCTGGGCCTCTACATTTCAATTCATATCACTCAGACATACAAGCAGTCACTATATTCCCCAAACTCTCCAAAGAAAGAGATTCCTTGGTCAACCCCCAGCCCCTCGCTGGGGAGGTTCTCCTTTATATCAACTTTCATTGCTTCTGCTGCAGTTTCAGTTACATGAACCTTGCTTGTTGTCCAGGGGAAACTGGTGGGCAGCTCTGTCCATACACACCCTGACACCTCATCTTTGTACACATTCCCTTTCTTCCCCAAGTTCCACATGTGCTGGATAAGTGAGAGCCCCTGGAGAGCTGCCATGCCTGCAGGATGGCCAATGTCTAGGCAGGATCCCTGGACCCCCAAGAGGAAATCCTAGGCTTACCCAATGTGTTACAATGGTTTTCACTCTCAGCTGTTGACCATTGGCCTAATTTTATTCTTTGTACTAGCAAACATATACCTCTTGAACAAGAAAAGGGCATTGAGAGACAGCCTGGTGTCCCTCAGATAATCACTCCTGGGGCCAAAGCTCATACCCACGTTTGCTCAGGCACGCCCATGAGGATTTCCCCACATTGTTACCAATAACCCTCCAGGAAGATGACCCGGCACCACTGCCTTCTACTGATTCACAAAGGGAAGTTCCAGTCTTCACTGGAGAGAGGCTCAGCAGGTTCTGCCACTGCCTTGGTGGTATTCTGCCTGCTGGCCTGGCCCAGTCCATGGTGTCTCCTCTGGCTGACCTTTGTATTGCCTAACCTCACTCCTTGCACCGTGTCCTCAAGCCTCCATCCCTGAGGCTTCTTTGGGCTGCTGTGATGCAAGGACACGTTGGACTCCTTGGTAACCAGACCTGCACTGGCGCATCCAGCTGCAGGCCAGGCTGTGGGCAAGGAGAGGGTCACAGCTCTCACCCACTTGCTAGATCAGCCTACATGTTATGCTTTGCACCTCGAGTGCTGTTACCAGTGTCTTGGGAGCCAACTTCTTTGAAGGTGGCCAAAGGGTCTGGGCACACAACCTAGAAGTGTTGGGGAGGTGACTTCCTGTGGTGTGAACTTCGGTCAGTGAGAGATGGGACTCACAGACACAAGTTTCCTCCTCCTTGCAGTGGACTGTTTAGTGAGGCAATAGTTTCACAGGGCCTCTGCAGGCTGAGCAGTCAGCTGTGCTTAATACAAAGCTATGACCAGCAGCTAACACACCCCTTCTGCATACTCTCCCCGCTTGCCTACCACCTTCCCCTTTCCCTCACCTCTGTCTGTGTACTTGTACTCCCTGATTTACCATGCAAGCTTTGACCTTGGACTCTCTTTTCTAGGGAGCCTGGCCTAAGACAGCTCTCATACTTCCTGTATGCCAAATAGTCTCTCTCTCTCTCTCTCTCTCTCTCTCTCTCTCTGTGTTATTTTAAATCTTTACCAAAAAAATCCTTTGCAGATGAACACTAGAGCTGTGGGGGCAGGGTTGGAAAGGATAAAATAATGCACTTAAGCACACATGGCTAGTAAATGAATAAACGGAAATTTTAGCTTAGGTCTGTCTAACATCAAGATTTGTGTTCTCTCAGATCATGAGTACTGAGATCAGACAGACCAGGGCTTAAATGCTGGCTCTGAACTTACTAGCTGTGTGATCTTTATCAGGTTACCTAACCTCCTTGGGCTGCCATTTCCTCATCTGTATAAGGGACAGATTTAGATGCAATGGTTTCTAAGGTCTCTTTCAGCCAGCACATTCTATAGCCCCAGGGGCCTCACAGGAGCCTCTGCTTGCTGTTATAGCCACTGGAATTTTCCTGTGCAGCTTGGGAAAGGGGTCACAAAGAAGGGATCCAGGCCTGAGGGCTACCACAGTCCTAGGGGAACATCCTGGAAAACATCTTAATCCTTCAAACCTGGGGATGGTGGGGTCCCAGTGTTATCAACGACCACCCAGGACCAACCCCAGTGGCACACAAACAGCCCTCAGCCTTCTACCTTTTCATTGCCCAGGAAACTCCCACCCATCCTCCCTAAGCCAGCGCACACATCCCAAGGGAAGCCTTCCCCCTACAGCCCCCTTATGCGCCCACAGTGCATTCTACTCGCCTCTAGATGTTCTCTTATAACTCCTTCCACTCTGCCTCCCCTGCACTTATCACTTATCACAGCTTGAAATTACACAAGAATGCGGCCATTCATTGATCTCCATCTCACTCACTAGTCCAAAAGATCTGTGAAGGCTGTGTCCATGTTTATTTTGTCCCCCATTGTATCTCCAGTGTCTACAAGAGTGGAAGATGTTCAATAAATATTTATTGAATTAATGGGTTAATTAATTAGTTCATGTCAAGTAGCCAAGTCTCAATGAGACCAAAGCAGCAGTATTTTTGCTTGAAAGAAGATCTGGGGTGAATTCTAAGATTCTGATTGCTCAAGTCATTAGGTGTGTGCCTGCACATCTATGAGTCCCAGACTCCTCTTCTTGTCCTCCAGTCTGTCACAGCTCATTAGGGGGCTAATAAGGAGACGGCTGTGCACTGACACCGCCATCCCTGAAGTCACCCTACCAGTCATCAGGCAGCCCAAGGAGACCAAAGAAATCAGCTCAAGGTGAATGAGGACATCAGGAAGAAGGTAAAGAAAAGGCCTGGCATTTCGGCTTTCTATGGTCTAACTATTGAGCTGTACCTTCACAGTGGAAACCAAATAAGAAGAATGTTTCAGGAGTGGGTCTGAAAGATTAAATAGAGAAAGACACAAATCCTCTTCCACTTAAGCACATACATCATCAGGCTTGAATCTCAAAAACTGAGGCTCGAGGACTGCAGAGGGCTTTCTGCTGAAGACTTCACCCTGCCATCCCCAATCCTGTGGCAGTCGTCCAGGGCTCCCTAGGCCTTCTGCAACCTTCTGTTGACTTGTCGGCCCTCTGTTTGCAAGCCCCTCTCTGCAAGCAAGGCCTCACTTCTGAACCACCCTCTCTGGACTCCAGTCGCCCTGGGTCATTCAGAATTCCCAGAACAAGGCTTGCCATTTTACCCTGCTGGATCACTGCAGATGCCGTCCATATTGCGTCAGGCAAACTCCTGAAGGATCCTCCCTCCTCAGTTCTTAAACACCTTTTCCACAGTTCTCATCTACATAGGACTTTTCCCAATCCCATGTCAAGGACTGTTTATTTAATACCTCAACTGGTATTTTTATCATTGAAAAGTAGGATTTTAAAAATTTATCTTATATTCCAAGTTTGTTTGATATAAAGGGTTTAAAGCATATTATTAATTCAATAAAGAAAAAGATCTGGGTTCCAATCGGAGCTCTGCCTTATGCTGACAGTATAGCTCCCGACAAGTCATTCAAGCTTTCCGGGCTCAATGGCTCATTTGTAAAGTGGGACTAACAACCAGCTAAAAGGTGTGTTTAAAGAGGATTAGAGATAATGCATGTAAAACACCTTGCACATCAGCACGTGCTGGGAGGCTGCAGGAGCTCCTTCTACCATTGATATCCAGAGGGGAAAAGAGTTGGATCAAGGTCACACCAAGAACCCAGGTCTGTGCTCTCTGCATTATGTCTTCATCACCTATCCTGATCATTAAAACTCAGTTATGGAAATACAGATGGTGAATTAGCAATGACTTAATTAATTTTTACAGTTGTTAATAGTGTGTACAAAGAAAACAAGAGATTTCCCCTTGGAAGAACTTTCTGTACCCTTGCTCTAACCTAACAGATGTCTGAGATTCTCCAACGCTCACCCGCATGTTAATCAAGTCTCCACATTCACCCTGAGAATCTACAGCAGGTCCAAGCGCACCTTGGCCCTCGGTCCGTAAAAGGACATGAACGCCAGCCAAAGATAATACAAGATGAAAGAAAATAACTGTAGCTGTGACCAACTCCTCTGCCAGTCAATCCCTTTGCCCTGTTATTTAGCCATGTCTCCCTTGGCAGTATCTCTGAAGCATCCAAGCCAGCTGATGTGGGTGCATTCTCTTCTCCCAGGGCCTGTTCAAGCTCTGCCAGGGAGTGCCAATGAGCCACAGAATAATCAGAACAACCAAAAAGCATCAAAAATGGAACCCAAACTCCCTAATCTGTGTTAACCAGTCAACGCCTCCATGACTCGTCACAGGCTCTGGACTGGGAAAGCCACGGGGTGGGATCATTGCAGGCTTATCCACGACTGCGCGTCTGTGCCAGCCCAGGCAAGATTTATAGCGTGAATGGACAAATAAATGACAAATGCATGAATGACTGACTGAACAAATGGAGGGTTCATGAGCGTGCAGCACAACCCTATGTTCTTCCAATCCCTCCCAGCCCACCCTCAGGCCCAGATCAC
Organism: Chlorocebus sabaeus; assembly: GCF_047675955.1. Classification (NCBI taxonomy): domain Eukaryota; kingdom Metazoa; phylum Chordata; class Mammalia; order Primates; family Cercopithecidae; genus Chlorocebus; species Chlorocebus sabaeus. Next base: position 117,137,218 of record NC_132904.1, on the reverse strand, counting down.
TTGTCCCCTCCTTACCCTAGCGATCAGCTCCCCGACCATTCCCGTCCAGGTGCCGTTGGCCTCGGGAACGCCGTACACGCCATCCCCAACCAGGCGGATCTTGTAGTTGAATCGGAGGATCTCTGCCAGCTCCTTGAGCATGTCCACACAGAAGCCCTCGTAGCGGTCATTGCCTTCCATCTCCTGGTGGTTCCCCTTCAGCATTAAATACGGGTTTTCCTGCAGCAAAACTGGGCAGCTGTCATTCTCATCTTAGCCCTGGTGTCTCAGCCACACGTGATGGGGAGGGCCGGGGCACAGAGGGCTGGGGGGGAGATGGGGCAGGAGGAGGAAAGTGACGTGGGTAATGGGCTACTTTGGGGTGATGACCAGTTCCTCTCCCTGATGTGCTCCTTAAAGCTGTCCTTCAGGGTGCTTCTATTGTCAGGAACACACAGTGGTTCCCACTGCACAGAGGGTCAGGCTCAAGCTGCTTCATCTTGTTTAAGGTCATCATCTGACTATACCCTCTATCTCTCTCTTTTTTTTTCTACCCCTGCTTTATTCCAGGCAGATCTAACTACATAGGTTGGGTATTATCAGAGATATAAGGATGTCTGCAATAAGCAGGCTAGGTAAGAACAGGTACATGAGCAACTGCAGTCCAAGGAGGGCATTGGGAAGAGGGCGGATATCTCCAGTGAGATGTCCAGAGAAGGCTCCAAGCTGAAGGTGGGATCCAAGCTGGGCTCTGGAGGAGGCAGAACACTGAGAGATGGAAGGCTGTGAATGAAAGGCATGGGCCAGGGGAAGGCACAGTCAAGGGCACAATCCTGAGTGGCTGCTCAGTGGACGATGGACCTTCCAGGGTAGCTGGAGCACAGGTTGTGGGCAGGGGCGAGATGGGAGGAGAAATGTAGATGGATGGATTAGGGTCAGGGTGGGCCTCAGACACCAGGATATGGTGGCTGCACATTACACAAGGTATAGAGGGGAAACATCAAGCGTTTTAAAGACGCAAGGCTGTCAACAAGGAATATTAAGTAGTAGGAGAGGAAGCATCCAGGGGTGAGGACAGACCCTCTTCTGAGATGAGACCCTGAATCCTGGGCGCAGGTTGGATTGGAGAAAGCCAGAAGGATGTAAGAGACACAGAAAGGAGCAGGCCTGATGACTGGCTGGTTGGGTGTGGGTCCTCAGAGCCTTGGAGCCTGGTGGATGACCGACAGCGGGTGGTATCATGGGGGGCTCGAATACCTGGAGGGGAGGAGGATTTGGAACAGGTTGAATCTGAGGTGCTGGCAGGCTATGCAGGCAGAAATGCCCCACTGGGTGTTTAAAATGTGGAGCGAGGGTAAGCCAGGAGCCAGAGATTGGACACGTCGCACAGAGATCAAGGCTGAAGCTGGGGAATATGTGAGACCGTCAAGGGGAAGAGTTGAGAAAGGGCAGAAGAGGAAGAAGAAGAGGCCCTGGGGAGAACCTGGTCTAAGGGAGTGGGGAAATGAAGGGCAACCACAGAAGACAACACAGAAGCAGCCAGGAAGGCTGAATATTAGGGAAACGTGGTTTTAGCGTCAAGGAGGAGGAAATTTGAAGACAGAGGATGTAGCCACTCCCACCATTCTCACAGACCAAGCAGGGCCAGGAACCAGCGTGTGGATCACTTGTCACTGCCGACCTTCTGGAGGCAGGCAAGGTGGGGGCAGCAGGACCCCATAGGATGAGTGAGCGAGTGCCGAGTGCCGCAGGAGTGAGGGTGGTCCAGCATTTTGACAGGTTAGGAGCTAAGGGAGGCAAGGCAGCAGGCACAGAGAGGGCAGATCGCCTCTCCTCCAAGCTCCTTCCCCACTGCAAACAGCAGGACTGGAGGGTCCCGGGGCCCATCCAGTTCTGTGATTCTGTGACTCCCTACGTTTGAGGGCGGCTTGAAGGGCAGCAGGGTGCGGGAAAGGTGAAGGCGATGGTGTTTTAGGATGGGACAGTCCAGGGTATATTTATAGGCAGGAAGGGAAAATCTCTGGAAAAGGGGAGAAAAGAGGAAGAAAGAGCCATGTTAGCGGGTGGAGCAAGGGCCCAGGAAGCGCAGGGTGGAGGCAGGGTGGCGGCAGGGTGAGGCTGAGGCCTGAGCCTGGAGGTGAGGTAGAGGGTGTGGGTGAGTTCACAGAGAGGAGGGAGCTTGTGCTGGCCCCAGAGTTGTGCTGAAAGTGGGGCAGATAGGCTTGAGGCTTGGTGTGTGGGAAGATTTTCAGCAGAGCCACTCAGGGGATGCGACAGGAGAGAGGAGAGCTGGGCTCAGGGATTACCAAGGTCCAGCTGCAGAGGGGAGGCCAGATGCAGACAGGCAGCTGGGAGCAGGGGTGGCAGGGACAATCAGGCTTGGGGACAGGTGTGCGTGGAGAAACCTGCACACCACGATTCTAGGAGCCAGGAGAGGAAAGTGCTGAAATCCTGACGGGTTGAGCTTACTCTGAGAGGTGCTTCCAGGCTGGGGAAGATGGAGAGGCAGACAGACCCAAGGTCACGGGGGGACTGTGCGGGAGAGCAGAGTGTGGGCATGATGGTGTGGGCGTGATGGTGTGGGCAGCCGGAAGGCAAAGGTCGTATGTCAAGGAGCAGGAGCTCTGAGTGGAAGGTGATGTGATTCTGATTCACGATGAGTCCACTGTCATGTCAATGAGATAGGGCCAGTCGGCCTGCCTTCCACACACGCCGTCCTCAGCACAAGGGCTTCTCCCTGCACTAACTCTCCACATACTCCCCCATCTTCCGCCTCATCTAGCTCATCTTTGTCCAGAGTCACACTGCCTCCTCTTGTGCCGACCCATGCCTCAGAACTACCCTGCTCTCATGCCAGGACTCACACAATCGCCCTCCAGTGTTTTCTGATTTGCGCCTGCTCTAGGTGGAATGGGAGTGGGGTCTGGGACGGACTCGTCACCTGCTTGGTTCCCCTACCTGGCTCAGCATGAAGCACTTACCAGTCATGTGAGTAAGAAGCAAACGAATGGCTTCATGGACAGGGCATGGCTGGCGGTTTCCATCTCAGGACTGGTAATGTCCCATTGTATCTTTAATTGTCCCAAGGGGTGACACAAATGCTCCTTCCCAAACACTTGCTAGTCTCAAGTTAATTTAAAACTTCTTGACATATTCAAAGGTCTTGGAGATGCATTGGAAAGCCCAAGGATGGGGATGGTTAGGGCTCACTGCCACTTTGGAGAATGCTGGGGGTTTGAGTGCTAGCAGCGGTGCTGTGAACGCAAGGTGAGAATGCGGCAAAATGCTGAAGACGAGGTCTGGTACAGAAAAGGTGTTCAGGGAATGGGAGCAGCAGCCACTTCCATGTGTTTGCTGGCATTAACCAATAAATCATCCACACATTCCCAAGTGTGCCCAGTGTGCCCTGACCAGAGCGGGGAGACAACATGGATACGTGCTGAGTTTTAGGGGATAAATCATTCAGGATTCTCATTTGCCAGGGAAAACGCACAAATGGTCGCCCAGGGACTGAATTAAGATCATCATTCCTGGTGAGATCTATCGGCTCGGATCGGCCACTGTAGCACACACGCACAAGCGAAGAACCAAGGCTAATAGTTGTTTGGGTTGTACTTACCATGTTGTTAAGTGTCACCTCACACATCAGTGTCCGGCCTGCACCCCACCCCTCGTGAGCACGTGCATGTATGTGAATAAACACACGTGCACACACACACAAATCAGGGTGACTTTCCCAGACTAGCAACAGGACCCTGCGGACTTGGCATAGCCGTGGACCTGTGCCAGAGGTCCAAGCATGGTGTAACTCCCAGCTCTGAGAGGCTGGAGGTACAGCCCAGTCACTTCCTCATCTCCCTCCCAAAGTCTTGTTGGCTTTTAAGGGACACCCCTACCCTGCAGGAAGGACTTCCTTCACTCAGATTCTAATTATTGAGCTCCTACTCTGTGTCAGCCCCTCTACTTTCAAGGAGCTCTCATCCTAGAAGGGCAGGTAGAGCTTTAAACAACAACCTCTAATAAGAGAAATGGGAGGGGCCAGGGCAAAATGCTAGAGACAAGGAGAGGACGGGAGTTAGAGCAGGGAAGGCTTCGTGGGAGATGTGACATCTGAACAGAGCACTGAAGGATGCATAGGCATTTCCAGCTGGAAACAGAAATTAGAGGGAAGGGTAACCCAGGCATAAGGAACAGCATGTGCCAAGGCAGGAAGGAGCAGGATGCAGCGAGCAGGTGTTGAGCCATCCAGTGGCATTAGACCCCACGCTGCATGGGGAGGAGAAGGTGAGGTGGGCTGGGCCTGATTACAAAGGGTTATGTCCCAAGCTAAGGGGCAGCAGGGCCTGGGCAGTGGCTGAAGGATTATAAGGAAGGAAATGCCAGGCCAATTCTGATTTTCAAATGACCATGCTGACAGGAGGGTCAGGGGACAGGCAGAGAAAGAAGGGAGCCTGCCAGCAGAGTATGGAGCGGTTCCAGAGAAAGAAGTAGAGGGGCCCCGATCCTGGATTAGAGCAGGGGCTTTGAGGATGGATAGAAGAGGACAGATCCAGAAGTTTTTTAGAGACTAAGAAGACAGCGGGAAGGAGGTCCCAGCAATCACACTGGGTGCTGCACACCCTCCCCCGAAGTGGACTCAGCCAGGCTCTTCCCTGCTCTCTGCTGGACAGCGACACCGCAACCCTCTCATCTTTCTGGCATTTTCACACTGGTTCAGATAAGCTAAGGCTGAGCTGAGATGGGTGTGGGTGAAACCCTGGGGGCTGGAACTGCGCTCTCAGTCCTTGCTTCAACAGCTCCCTCTGCCAAGATCACCCCTCCCCAGGCAACCCCTTTGCTGTGTCCTCACCACCAGGTCTCTGTTCAATGCTCCCCTTCTCGGAGAGGCCACCCTGACCACTGGGTATGAACACCGCAGACCGTCCCAGCACCCCGGGCCCTTCACAGCTCTAGCTCCTTTTCCTCAGCCTTGCAGCCTTCTAATTCACTGTTTGACAACATTGCTCTTTCCTATCTGTCACACGTTCCTTGCCGGAATGTAAGCTCCTTACAGGCAGGGATTCTTGTCTTTTTGGTTCACGGATGCACTCTGAGCACCTACAACAGTGCCCAGCATATAGCAGCACCCAATAAACAGTCATCGCGTGAATAAATGAATGAATGAATGAATGAAAATGTTCAGTGACTCCATCTCATGACAATGAAGGGAAACTTAATAGCCTGGCATTCAAGTTCCTAAGCGCTATGGACCCAACCCACTTTTCTGGCTTATGCCTCTTCCCTTTCTTACCAATGTTTGTTTCTCAGGAAAACCTGTACCTTTCTGCTTTTCCTGAACACCTGACGATGCCCTCCTTCATTCATGTCCTCCTCCCCACTCACTCCCTGTCTTTCAGAGCCCATCGTCAATGCCCCTTCTTTCCTGAAGGCTTTGCTGATCTCCCCATGGGAGGGACCTCTCTCTCCTCAAAACTCCACAGCTCTAAGTGTGCGCCTCTTTCCGGCTTTTATCTCCTGTTTACAGTAGATCAATCATTTCAGCCCAGGGCACCTGGGCCCCAGCAGTTCATAAAGCTAGTGATGGAGGTCCTTGAACTCTTTTTATTATCTCCAAAAGCCTAAAAGACATGGACACATTTGCAGACCTTGCACAGTTAGCAATGATAAGGCTGAGGAGGCGAACTCATGCATCGCCTCTTTGTTTTGGGCTGCAATGATATCAGTGTGGTACCACTGGCTATCTCCTGCTAATAAGATGCTGGGCCAGGCAGGGAAAAATGCTTTAGATTAGTTAAAAGGGGGAGGGGAGGAACAAACTAATGACTACTTAATACATGTAGTTGGTTTAATTGACAAATCTTTTAAACATAAGGCCTTAAGAGAGGAAGACAAATAATACCTTGGCCATATATGCACTTGACCTATCCCATCTACTAACTTACAACCTCAGGACAGAGAATAGAACTGAGTCCTCCTCATCTTTGGTCTCCAGGACTGGGTATAGCACCTGGCATATGGCAGGGGGGGCAGGGAAGGGAGGGTGAACTTGGCAATTACTGAATAGAACAGAATCAAATAAAAAGGGCAAATGGGCCGGGCGCAGTGGCTCACACCTGTAATCTCAGCACTTTGGGAGGCCAAGGCAGGCAGATCACGAGGTCAGGAGATCGAGACCATCCTGGCTAACACGTGAAACCTCGTCTCTACTAAAAATGCCTGCGACGGTGGGTGCCTGTAGTCCCAGCTACTAGGGAGGCTGAGGCAGGAGAATGGTGTGAACCCGGGAGGCGGAGCTTGCAGTGAGCCGAGATCGTGCCACTGCACTCTAGCCTGGGCGACAGAGCGAGACTCCATCTCAAAAAAAAAAAAAAAAAAAAAAAAAAGGGCAAATGGTCTCTTGCCCTATAGATTTTTTTTTTTTTGAGACAGTCTCACTCTGTCACCCAGGCTGGAGTGCAGTGGCACGATCTCGGCTCACTGCAACTTTCGCCTCCTGGGTTACAGTGACTCTTGTGCCTCAGCCTCCTGAATAGCTGGGATTTCAGACATGTGCCACCATGCCTGGCTAATTTTTCTATTATTTATTTATTTATTTATTTATTTATTTATTTTAGTAGAGATGGGGCTTCGCCATGTTAGCCAGCTTGGTCTCAGACTCCTGGCCTCAATCCTCCCACTTCAGCTTCCCAAAATGCTAGGACCACAGGCGTGAGCCACTGCACCTGGCCTCTTGCCCTATAGACTGATAGCTCTCTTTTTATCACCTGGAAATGAAGAAACAGGCCATGTAAACCCACAGACATTCCATGTCCCCTTCAGGATGTGGTGCGGGACGGTCCTGTTTTGTATACAGCAGGCACCCAGCAAGGTGGGCTGCTGCGAAGGGGCAGGGGTCCCCAGGGTCTGAATCCAGCTCCCCGCTCTGTGTCACAGGTCCCCTTCCCTTGCCCCTGCACAGCTGCCCCAGCTGTCAGGGTGCCCCCAAGAGGCATCCACAAACTGTGGTGCCTCTCCACCCCGATCCTCCCCTCAGCTGCTCTGAAACACATCAAATATCATTTCCATAAGACACAGCAACTTGAGTGTAATTACGCTGTCAGAAATTGGGCTCAGTGCTGTGATTAGAGCTCCCATCTTCTGTTCAAGGGGCAGCCTGTGAGTGCTTAGAGCCGGGGAGACACCCCAGGGAGCTGCAGCTGGGAGCCCGGGAGAGCCCACTTACCAGGATGGTGGTGACGACCAGGGTGGTGTTGAAGAGAGTGTCCGAAATGTTGGAGGCATAGAGGCGGCTGTCCATGCTGAGGCCCTCTGCCACGTGCCACTGGCCGATCTGAGGAGACCAACGGAGAGGACTGGGAAGAAATGGTGGCCTTCAGGGCTGGAAGGAGCCAAGAGACTGACCTCTGCCTCCGGCTGTGCTGCATGTGAGCAGGGAGGGGTGTGGAGTATGGAGCAGGGGGCTGAACTGCAGCAGGGAGACTATTACCCAGGGTTGGGGGGCTGAGGGAAGCGGGGGCTGTAACAGGGAAGAAAGAAAGAAAGACGTGGGGGAGAGGTGGGAGAGGAAAATGGAGAAATAAATCAGGAACGAATGCAGTTTGGTGAAGTTCTCTCACACAGAAAGGAACGGAACATGTGGAATCACATTATTTTGAGGCAGGGATGGGCTGTAGAGCTTTTCTGATCCGGCCTGCCTTCAATCATTTCTGAGTATCAAAATAAGAATGAGAAGGCTCTACTGGAGAGAACTGTGTCCTTTGATAAATGTTTGCTGGATGGCTGAATGAATGAATGAACCTCAACAGGTCTAGTCCAGATTGACTCATTTACTGGCTGTGAGAACTCAGGCAAGTCATTCACGTCTTTCAGAGCCCTAGTTCCCCATCTATCAATGGGGATGGTAACGCTTGTCCTGCCTTATCGGAGCTTCTCATGTATGTGCCAGTGGGTGTTCCATTATGTACCCAGACCCAGGAACACAGATCTCAACAATGAAACCTTAGAAAAGTTACTGAACCTCTCTGAGCATGTTTCCTCATCTATAAAATGGGGATAATAATAGAAACCTCATTGGGTCATTGTAAGCATGTATTTAACCTGGCATTCAATACATGCTGCTCTCCTTCCACGTTGTCTTTTGTTTTCTCTCTCTATTGCGTTTTGTTTCCTTTATTCTGTTTTTATTTTATTGTGATAAAAACACTTAAGATGAGACATATTTTTTTTTTTTTTTTTTTTTGAGAAGGAGTCTTGTTCTGTCACCCAAGCTACAGTCCAGTTGTGCGATCTCGGCTCATTGCAACCTCTGCCTCCTGAGTAGCTGGGATTACAGGTGCCTGCCACCGTCCCCAGCTAATTTTTGTATTTTTGGTAGAGATGGGGTTTCACCATCTTGGCCAGGCTGGTCTCAAAACTCCTGACCTCATGATTGACCCGCCTCAGCCTCCCAAAATGCTGGGATTACAGGCATGAGCCACCGCGCCCGGTCGAGATGTACTCTTTACCAAGTTTTTAAATGTACAATATATTACTGTTGGGTGTCTCATTGTCTCAAAGACCACCAGGTGAAAAAAAATCCACAACTTACTCAGTTCTTCACTCTGGAAATTTACCTAAACCTAAACTCAACAGCAATGAGGTTTTAGATGGCTTGTTTTTCCCAATGGATCTCTCTTTTTAATTTTTTTTTTTTTAAATAAGAGATGGGGTCTTATTATGTTGCCCAGGATGGTCTTGACCTCCTGGACCCAAGTAATCCTCCTGCCTTGGCCTCTCAAAGTGCTGGGATGATAGGCGTGAGCCACTGCACCTGGCCATAACTCTTTTTATACATATAAAAATACACACACACCTCTATGTACATAAAATCCCAATATATCTCTACTAGCTGGAGCCCCTGGCAAATCATTGCTGTTGCTGAGTGTTTTTAGGTGGGCAGACAGGAGAGACGGCTGGCTAAAAACCCAATGAAACACACACACCCTTCTCTGCCAGGCTTCTGCAGGCAGCAGCAGCAGCTTCCCTGGAGACCCACAGGAGTTCCACAGACGCCATGCAGTTCTACTCCGCAGAGCTGGGCTCTGGGTTCTTTTACGGAATTTCCAGCAACAATAAAGACATGTTGCACCCTTTTCTGCCGCTCCCACCCTATGGGGGCCAGAGGATTGAGAGTGAGAGGGAGCGGCTCCCTGCCTTCACAGTCTGGAGAAGGTGGAGCGTGTGGACGGCAGGGTCAGCCAGGCCCACCCCGGACCATCAGCTGGGAGCTCTCGCGGACCTCCAGTTCCAGGCAGGAGCCTTACGGTCTCTACAGTTGGGGCTTTCATGTGGAAAAGGGGAGATGACCAAATGCTCCCGTCCATGCCCTGCAAGAATGCCACCTGGAAAAGGGTGGGCAGCCGTCCCCATCTCTGCAAGGGCAGCATGGTTCTGTGCGTGTTCACATTCCTTTGCCGTTTACAAGCAAGGCCTCATACGTATCCATACAAGCCCCGTTTTACAGATAAGGAAACGGAGGCCAAAACAAAAAGGCCCACCCAACTTGCCTGAGGTCACAGAGCCTGTCAGCTGAGAGGCCTGAGCTTTGAGCCCTGCACTCTTAAGTGCAGATGAATCTTCCCGAGGAAGGTTGCCTGGTCATCCTGTCTGACTCCTCCACCATTCAGCCGCACATGCTTGTTTACTTGTGTGTCTCCCCCACGAGCAGCCAGTGTGGCTCAGGACAGCAGGTGCTGGCCTTACTTATGCTTGTACCCTTGCTCTGGGCCTGGCTTTAGAAGTAGGGGGGGTGGGGGGAACCATTGTCTCCACAGACTGCTGTTGTTGGTGAGGCATGGGCAGAAGGCACTTTCTCTTTCTCTGAGCCCTCCTCTGGCCTTGGAAGCTCCTATTGTCTCTTAAAGGGAACAGCCAGGCCATGGTATGGTCCAAGATTCCCCTTCCTCCTCCTCTCTGCAGGGGTGAGGGATGAACTGTTAGGTTTCCAAATGAAAGGGAAAAGGGTAATAGTTACCGGACACCTGATGTGTTCGATGTGTCAAGCCTATCATCTCTGAATTCTCCCATCAACCCTTTCGAGTAGTTACATGCATTTCTGTTTTAGTTAAGAAGAAACTGAAGCTCAGGGAGGTTTAATGGCTTGCCTAAGGTCCCCTGGCTGGCAGGTGTAGCATGGGATTGAACCTAGATCTGACTCCTAATTCTGTGATCTTTCATGTTTCTGCTGCTGTCTCTTAGGGTGGGGATACGAATGTGCCCTTCACTTAAGCAGGCCAGGCTAACCGGGGAATGGCTTCTAGGGCCCCCACCATCCACTAAGTCCAAATACACAGCTTTCTTCTCCTTGGCCTCGACACTCCACAAAGCCAGGTGAAATTATTGTCCTCAAAGAAGCTCAGTTTCCCTGTCTGAAAAATGGATAGAATTGGCCCCCAGTGGTCTCCTAGGTTGGGAGGGGCTATGTTTAGGCAGAAAGAACAGAAAAAGCAATTGGGCTAGATGTTAGCACTGGGATGTCTGGAATAGTACTGAACTCCTTAGAGTCCTTTCTGTCATCCTAAACCTCATACAACAGAGCCAGTAAGGCCTCAGCTCTCTACTACCCCCGTTCCCACCTCCACTGTTCTCAAGGGGTCTAATCCTCACTAACCACTTGTTCAAAGAAGCCCCAGCCCCAGACTCCTTGGTCTTCCCCAAGCCATGAGACAGGTAAAAGCCAGAGCCAGATCCAACAGCCTGAACTATGCGCCCTCCCTTCTCCCTCCTCCGGGGACACGGCAAAGAGACTAATTAGCCCCCAAGCTCCAGTCAGGAAACGAATCCCCCACCCACCCTGCCACTAGCCCCCAAGAAATTAATAAATTCATCAGATCCAACAAAGCGGCTTGGCAGCCATTATCCAGTGCAATCTAATTGCAGAAAGGCAGTGGGAGGGAAAGGGAGATTCAGAGCCAGGCGCCCTGGGATACAGGCTAATTGCCCCACCCACTGGGCACCCTCGAAGCCACACACGTGCCAGAAGTGGGCAGGAGATCCAGCTCTTTCATCACTGACAATCTGTGGCTCTGCCTCCAGCCAAATCCCTTTGCTCCAGCCCGCTGACACCTGCCCCCCAAGCCTCCTGTAGGAACAGCTGTTTTGTAAGCCGCTTCCACATGCCCACATGTGCAGGCTTGATTTTGCTTCAAATAATGTCTCTCCTTGGCTCCCTCTATACTTTGTCTCTTGCACTTGCTCTGCCTTTCCACTGTTTAGAGGCCCCAGGGGTTGCAGTGGAGGAGGAGAAGGTATGGATTTGGACAGGGCCACTGCTAGCCTACATACGGCATCCTAATACAGATAAGACAAAAGCACCCCTCTGGCTGAGGTGGCCCTGCCAGAGCACCCTCGGAATGCAGAGTTCGAGCTGGACTTCATCCCTGGGCGCTGCACAACCACAGCCACCGATGCAAAGTTGGACAGGAGTTTAACCTGGCTTCCTGCTGACGGGCTGTGTGAACTTGGGTAAGTTAGTGAATCCCTCTGAGCCTGTTTCCCCCATCTATAAAATGGGGATGAAAATAGTAATTATTACCTCATAGGGTTCTTAAGATTAAGGGAGATAGTGTATGTGCAAAGTACTGTGTCAACCCTTATTAGTTTTTAATACCATTGCCCAAGGCGGAAGGTGGAATCTCCTGTGTGCTCTGCGCAAGGTTTCACACTATGGGCTTTAGTTGATTAGGCAGATGAGGCTGGTGTCTCAAAGCATAGTTCCCAGAAATGCAAATTATCTTCTTCTCTGAGATGGACATTTAAAAACCAAAATTAAAAATGAAAACAAATGCAAATTCTTGGGCCCCACCCCAGAATGACTAAATCAGAAATTCTAGGAGTAGGGTAGGCTGCGTTAGAGCAGAGCAGAAAGACCAACTCAGATGACAAACGGGATGACAGCGAAGGGCTAGGGTGTAGAGATTAACAGTGCTTCAATGCCTGCCCACGGTCAGTTAGGAAATGTTACAAACTGGCTCTCCTGGGAAGAAAAAAAAAAGGCTCTGATGTGTAGCATTTGCCAGTTTCTGTGATGTAAACACACCCACTATGGCTGATTTAAAGCTGCCAACATGATGTCACCAAGCACAGAGCTGGGAACGGATGTGTGCAACGGACTCCTGCAGGCTGGGGCGAGCCGGCTCTAGCACTTGACTGCTGCCCGCCATACTCACACGGGCCCTGTGCTGGGCACTAGAAGGTTGTGCCTACTAATCCCATTGCCACCCCACTGTATTCATAAGGAAAGCAGGGTCCAGCTACGTTAATAATTTACCTAAGTCGCAGAGCTGGCGAGGAGAAAAAATAGGATTCAAAACAAGGCCAATGGTTGCTTAACTGGTTTCACAATATTTAAAACAAATGTGTAGTCCTTCTACCTACAGATTCTTAATGCCATTACAAGAAACATTTTATGATAGGAGTGCTTAGTCAAATATTAAAATGTAGGTAAATATAATTGATATGGGATGTGTTTGCACGTACACAACATGTATCATTTACCCAGCATCCCCAAGAGACACAGGTGGATATAAATTATAATGATCTTGCTCCTTAAGCATTAAAATTTCGGAGAGTTTAATTATTTATTCAAAACCATTGTTTCCAAAACTCCTTTCTAAAGGAATTATTATGTTCCTCTGTCCTCCTGAACAGGGAGCCTGTCTACCTTAATATGCAGTGTTATCATTACGAAGCCAGTTATTACACTGTGCCGTGATACAGTGCTACCCTTGGGGTTACTGAAATGTGGAGGGCCACTGCCTGCAGTTCTGCACTTTTATAAGTTAATTTGTCTGCTTCTCATAGTGTCTGTTTCTTTTCTCACTGTGAGCCATCACTTCTTGCTCCTATGAGGACTGCTGTCTCTGAGCCTCTGTCTTTGCAGGACCCCTGGGTAGACCAGCTAAGGACCAAGCTTGAAAGAAATGTAAGGAGAGCCTAGACAAGGGGGCTGATGGGGTCACAGGGCTGTAGTGAATGGTTCCGTGGCATCGGTAGGGGCTACCCATAGTTCTTTGGAAAGGTGATGACTGTACAACTGAATGAATGTCAGGGACCTGGATTTGGTCTGTCGTGTGATCCCCGGTCAACATAAGCAAGCTGGTCACCTCTGCAGCAATGCACGGCGGAAAGTCCTGCACCCAGCAGCCAGGACCCCAGGGGTCCTCTGCTGCTTCCTGACAGAGGCTGCAGTGTGTTACCTGGCATCAGGAGACCCGCATTTGTACCTGGTACTATGGCCACAGGTGGGTGACCCTGAACAAGTCAGTTAATTTCCTCGAGCCTCACCCCTCCCCAGCCTCCACCCTAATCAAAATCCCCACTGACCTTGCCTGGGACTAGAATCCACTCTGGGCCTCCCTGTTCTGTTCTTCACACAGCAGCAGCCGTCGTCACTACCAAATCTCACATACATGCCAGTCCCTGCTTAAAACCCTTCAATTGTTTACCATGTTGGCTTAAGGATAGAGACCAAACCCCTTAACATGGCCTGCAAAGCCCCAAGTCTTTCCTTTGCCCACTCTCCACTCTCCATCTTCTCATGGTCTTTGGGTCCAGCTTTACCTGTGCTGCAGCCACAGCTACCGTCTTCCTGCGTTCCAGTGCGACAGGCTCCTTCCCACCACAGCCTCTGCACGTGCCATTCCCTGTCTGGAACTCTCCTTGCCACATGAACCCCTGCCCCACAGCCCCTTTCAGCTAGTTTAGGAGTTGGCAAATCCTGGACTACATGTGGAATCCAGCCCGCTCCCTATTTTCTGAAATAAAGTTTTATTGGAACGTAGCCCCACCCCTTCATTTGTGCGTGTGACTGCTTTCCTCTACAACAGCAGATTGGCTCACAGCCATGTGACCTGCAAAGTCTAAACATTTATCATGTGGACCTTCATAGAAAAAAAATTTGCCAACTCTTGATCTACTTTACATCTGTTAATCCCCTCAGGCTTCAGCTCAAAGGTCCTTTCCTCCAGGAAGCTTTTCCTTGCTAATCCCTCAAAGTCAGACTCCTCCCAGAACCACGTTCTTTTCCTTCCAAACATTCATGGATGTGACTATTGCTTATGGCCTATCTTTCTTACTAGATAATAAGCTTCACGAGAGTAGGGATCATGGCCAGCTTTGCCTGCCCTTTTAACCCTAGAGTCTGGCACAGTGCCTAGCTTATCACAGATGCTCAATAAAACCAAGTTAAGTGAATACACCAGGAACACTGCCTATAGTATCTCATTTAGCCTTCAGCCTGTCTTTAAGAGGGAGTTATGTTGTACTCATTTTACAGATTTTAAACCTCTTGAATCTCAGCAAGATTAGGTCACGAGTGTCCCCAAAGTCACATGCTGCTAAGTACCAAGATGGAGATATAAACCCGTGCTTTCTGCATCCCCAAAGCATATGCTCCTAACCACTGTGCTATTTTGTTTTAGAGTCAAGACAGCGATGGGAACAGGCATAGCACAGTGCCTGGCATGTAAGCAGGGATGAAATGAACTTTGGCAAGTCCTTTCCTCTCTCTGTGACTCGGATTCCTTCCAGGCTGCAGTCAGTGAGCCCTCAGGCCCTTTCCTGTAGACCAGTCCTGGAGGCCCATGGGCTCACCTGGGTGTCATCCTGGGACTTGCAGGCCCTGCCGCGGAGGGGGAGCCCTGGCAATCCTGCCTGCTCACAGCTCTCACTCCTGCCTAGAATCACACAGGGCTGTCATTTTGCCACTTTGTTCCCTCTCAAGTAGGTAAAAAGAGATTCATTTTTAAAGCCTCGAGGGATTTCCTCACATCTTTGCCTGCATCCGTGGGTGTGCACGCAGCGCTATAACATTTAATATTTTATGTACATTTAGATGATTGTTCTTTGCACTCAGCGCTGCCAGGATCCAGCTTCTTCTAGGGAGGCCACCGTAACCCCAAGACAGGGTAAGTCCTTCGGCTTCAGACTCCGGTTTTACAAACACTTATTGATCACCTTTGCTTTCTGGGCACTCAGCCATGTGCTCTGCTTACATAAATTTCCTTGATTCTGCACAAGAACCTTGTTATTATTCCCACCTGAGAAATGTAGGCTTAATGGAGGTACTTCAGACAACAATAATAATGCTTAATGTAGGCACTTTCATACCAGTTTCTGTTGAATAAATGAATGAATGAATGAAAGTGAGACTCAGAGACGTCAAGCAACTTGGTGACGGTCACACAGTTACCAGGAGATTAAACTGAGATTGGAACTTAGGTTCTATTTATTACTATACCATCTGGTTGAGTTAGGACAGGTGTATGTTGTCTTGACCTTAAGACCTGGGCCTTCCCACATTCCTCTCTGATCATCATGAACTTGTTTACTGAATACAGCCCTGAAGGGAGTCACTTCAAAGAGCCCGTATGAGTGATCCTGACCAGGGCCCAGAGTAGTTGCTTAGGAACTAGCTTGGCACAAGGGGATTCAGGGGGTACAAGAGGACCCACATTGTTTTTCCCTCCTCTCCCATGCGTAAGCTGTACGAGCTGGGGTAAGGCATTTAACCTCTCTGAACCTTCTCCATCTGGAAAGAAATGAATCTGCCTACCCATAATGCAGCGTTGTTGTTGTCGATAAGCAACTGAGATAATGTACATGATGGCCCTTGACGAGCCACATTAAGCCATGGGAACATAAGGTAACGGTACCATTTAACAGTGCCATTGTGTATTTGGTGGGAATGCAGCCGGCCAGAAGTCAGGAGATTTGGGTTCAAGTTCCACCCTGCAACTTACTACATGGTCTTGGGAAGCTGATTTTGCTACCTGTAAGATAAAAAGAGCTCCCCTTCCCTTCTCCCCTTATTAGGATGATCTGAGGCAATTACAGATGGGACAAAAGTTTCAAGGCCTATTCAAATGCAAGCTCTGACCGGGTGCAGTGACACACACCTGTAATCCCAGCATTTTGGTAGGCCAAGGCAGGCAGATTACCTGAGGTCAGGAGTTCAAGAACAGCCTGGCCAATATGGTGAAACTCCATCTCTACTAAACACAGAAAATTAGCCAGGTGTGGTGGCACATGCCTGTAATCCCAACTACTCTGGAGGCTGAGGCAGGAGAATCACTTGAACCCAGGAGTCGGAGGTTGCAGTGAGCCAAGACCGTACCATTGCACTCCAGCATGGCCAACAAGAGTAAAACTCCATCTCAAAAAAAAAAAAAAAAAAAAGAAAAGAAAAGAAAAGAAAAGAAAAGAAAGCTCTTTCTATTTTATTCTATTTCAGATCCTTGTTCTCTAGGGACATCCAAAGTCAGATGAACCATAACCAAGGACTTTTTTTTTTTTTTTTTTTTTTACTCTCAGGTTCAGGGTACTAAGTTGAAGTTCTCACTAGGAAAGATGCATATTAATAATCTATTTGTGGCTTCATGAGTGCACAGAAATGATTTTGACATATGGGCCAGAAAAGTGACATTCAGGTGAAAACACTATGGCCAGGGATCCCAGGAATAAACTGAGTTTGTTAGAGTTTCAAAGTCTCTTACATTATATAGGTCTGTACTTTGAAATAAAACCAACTAAAAAGGTCTGTAATATTAGCCTCTGTGGTGAACACCTTGGCACGAAGGAGTAAATGCTTACTGCATTTAAATCTAATATCTCCAATCATAAAAGTTTCATTTACAGAGGAGACTGAGTCATGAGTAAGCAAGAGCCCAACTGAGTCCTGGAGTGGGTGATCTGGGGAACAAAGGGAGTTGCTGAAGTTGGCCAAAGGCTGCATTCTAGTAGCAGAGGGAACCATCAAATGTGTGCTTGTGCAGAATAATGCTGAAAATTCAGGATCAAAAGAAAGCAATGGTAAATGCCAAAGGTAAGAGATCAAAAACAAGTCTAGGGAAGGCTGGGAAGACTCGACATCAAGTGAACTCTAACTGGGCTTTATTAAGCCTGCAACTCAGTTGGTCCAAGGCAGTATTTTGTTAAACTGTGGGTTGCAACCCATTAGTGGGTCATGAAATCAATTCAGTGGGTCAAGACATGCATTTTAAAAAGCAAATCTATACCTAGATCAGGGTGTAATGCACATAGCAGGGGTAACTTGTTTCACAAGTTACATATAGATGGATGTTCATGTGCATCCTGAATTGCAACCCCAATGTAAGTCATGCTCAAGAAGTGTGCAAGTGCTTGGCATAAGACATTTGGACACTCTCTCTGTTCACCACTCTATCATCAGCCCTTAGCCGAGTACCTGGAACATAACTGGTTCTCAATAAATACATATTTTTTGCATCGATGAACTCCTAGTACTGGTCACTTGTTATAACTGAAGGACTAACTACAGTATAAGAAAATTATACAAGCTAAGACTTTTGAACACTTACCATATGCCAAGTACTGGACTAAAGGTTTTGTATTTGTTATTTCATTTAATCTTCCCAACCACATTAGAAGGGAAATACTGCCATCATCCCTGTTTTACAGATAAGAAAACTGAGGCTCTGAGAGATTGGATTTCTTGCCCAAAGCTCCATAGTCAATACAGATTCAAACCCAGACAGGTCCGCTATGCTACTAGATACAGATACTAATAGATATAGATACTAATGCTAATAGATATTAATTCTATTGGGTTGGGACTATATAGTTAAACATTTAGTAAACATTCGAATCCTTATCCTTTATCCATTGTCATTTGCCACAAGCGTTCCTGCCTGAGACCGCATATCCCTGAGGGTGGCCTTTGCTGTCCCTTGTCTTTGATTCTGAGTTACATATTTAGAAGAGGATACATAAATAAAGCTTGAGGAAAGGGAGGCTGGGCGGCAGTGAAATAAGCAGAGTGGGAGTTCTGGCTTCCCAACCAGCTCTGCCATCTACCACAACCACCTCTGGGTGGCCCCATTCAGACTCCTCACACTACCCTTCCCCTGGGGTTTCCCAGTCATCCACCAGGTTTCAGCCTGAATGTCACCCCTCAGGGAGGCCCCTCCCAGTCTTTTGTCTCCATCAAGATCCACGTCACAGACTTGTGCATAGTGCCCTGAACTAGTGCTTTGTAGCACTCATCACATTCGAAATCATATAGGTATTTAGGTAATTATTTGTTTCACACCCCTCTCCTGTACCAGAGTGAAGAGACTCTGTCTTGTTCACTATCATATGCCCAATACCTTGCATGACATTGGCACTTACTATATATTGGCTGGATGCATGAATAAATTCCCCTTTGTGGCTCCAGCTTCCAGGGAAGTGCCTGGCCTATAAAGGGTGCTCAAAAAATATCTGTTGAATTGAATTACAAAGTTCCTTTGGGCAAGTTATTTCTTTTGATCTTTAGTTATCTTACCTATAAAAGAAAGATATAGGCTTGCCCCTTCCAGTTCAAACAGGAATTCCTGAAAATGCTAGGTATATTTATAAAGTGAGGTAAATTTGCAAAGTGACTTGGGGCAGAGCCTGAGAGAGACAGGTTTATTCTTTTTTACTTTTGTGAGTGTCAGCAGCTGTCGTCTGAGCAGTTGTCTGAGCAGGCAGCCCCAGAAGGCCTCAGACAGGTGACGGTAGGAGGCGACGGGCAGCACTGCTTCCCTGGCATGAAGGTGAAGCAGGTGGCCACTGACATGAGGGATACAAGGAAGTCTCCGCTCCAATCTGCCACAAAACAGCTCCATGAAATGAAGGTAGTGACGGGAAGGGTGGAATAGATGTGTGGAACCAAGAAACACAACTAAGGAAAAAGGAAAAAGGCTTTAGAAAGAAAGATTTCTGCCCGATAGAAGAACTTTCTAAGAATAAGAGCGTTCCAAGATGGAATACACTGTTCCTGTAGGTGATGAGTTCCCTGACACTGGAGGCACTCAAACAGACTCTATGATAATCCATTTGCAAGAATCCAAGCAGCCAATTAGAGTGCTGGCCTAGAAGACCTTTATTATTCTTTTTGACCCCAGGAATATAAGATCTGGATTCTACTTCTGCATCAGGGGAACCTGGAGAAAGGCAGGACATCAACAGGAAATGAAGTCCTTGCTCATTTTGAGAAAACAGGAGAGCAGCAGTATGGGGCAGTGAACGCAGAGAAAAGGCCACTGTAGGAAAACTTCAGCTACTCATACGTTTGCTCATTCCTGGTCTTCTCTCCTGGCTGAAACTCACTACAGGTGATTCTCATTATTCATGGTAGTTCTGTTCTATAAAGTTGCCACAAACACTGAATTAGGGAATACTGAACCATTTTTGTTCCTATGGGAAATACAGGGCTAGGTTCCTGTGAGCCTCTGGTCACATTGTTTTCTTCAATCAATCAATCACTTTGTTTTACATGTGTTGCTGTTTGCAGACACCTCGCTTAATATATATTGTTGATGCATCAACATTAAACAACAGCAAGCCCACTCAGCCAGAATGCAGCTTACCTAACACATGTGCTTTCACTGGAAGGTACATCACTGTTCTTGTAGGTAGGAACACTAGATAGCACTTCAGCACTATGCTTAGGGGTCATTTTAAACAGAAACATTGCCAAGAAAAAGTACAAAACTAGACAAGATGTGGCATGCAGTGGACTGTGAGAAGGACACTTGTTTACAGTATGAGAGCTGAAAAAAGAAGACACGGTGCAGCCTTGTTCAGCCTCAGCTGGGAACGTGCACATCGGTGATTCCAATTTTTTGCTGCTCTGTGCATGTCTGCAAAAGCACTGTATTGATTTGGGGGTTACAAATAGATTTTAGCAAGTAGTCGAATTTGCAAACATGGAATCCACAAATAATGAGGATCAACCGTACTTGTCTGCTCTCAAATGTGAAGCTTGTGCCAAGACCTGCCCAGACTTCCATCCCTAATCCCCAGTGTCTGGCACAGGAAGCAGAATTTGGTCTAGCCCTCACTGCTCCTCCTGCCAAAGAGAATAAAAGCACATTGGCTGTTCTCAGAGATTCCAGTGACAGCGAAAGTAATAGGGCAGGAGTGGAGCTCAGTCCACCCCAGTCAGCTCTGACTAAAAATGCCACCCCCGAATGATGTTTGTATGAACTTAATAGACTTCCCAACTAGCTCATGGTTTCTGAAGTTAAATTTCCCAGAGATGAGCTGTGAGGATGCTCAGATCTTCTTTCTTTTTGGACAGAAGCACTAAGTGATTTCAAGAATTTCTGTTGCTGGCAAGGAGTGGTGGCTCATGCCTGTAATCCCAGCACTTTGGGACGCCAAGGCATGCAGGTGATCTGAGGCCAGGAGTTCGAGATCAGCCTGACCAACATGGCGAAACCCATCTCTACTAAAATGCAAAAATTAGCTGGCTGTGGTGGCAGGCGCCTGTAATCTCAGCCACTTAGGAGCCTGACGCAGGAGAATCGCTTGAACCCAGGAAGTGGAGGTTGCAGTGAGCTGAGATCGTGCCATTGCACTCCAGCTTGGGCAACAAGAGTGAAACTCCGTCTCAGAAAAAATAAAAAATAAAAAAAAAGAATTTCTGTTGCCTACATCACAACTTCCTTTTCTTTTCTTGCATAGTCGAAAATCTCACAGACTCACTTGTAAACATTTTGGGGGACGATCAAATTGGCCTTCCTCAAATTGCCATGTGTGGAGTGCATGGCGGGATCCATCAACATGAGGACTCATCTGCACACCCTGCTCTCACCTCCAGGAAGCTAGAAGGTATTTCGAATTAGCTGCTGAGGAAAGAATTTATCAGAGAGCTCAGGCATGCTGGAGATTTTTCATCTTACAAGAAAATTACTGCCAAAGAACATGACACAGGCAGGCCATGCCTGGCTTCATTTGTTAAACGCACCAGGTGGAGAAGTATCTTGGGAAAGCTGGTTGTATTAATAACAAAACTTTGCGCTCTGAGTGGCAGATGCCAACTGAACTCATGATTTTAATGAAGTGCCTGGGTGGAAGGAAGCCAGTTACTCGCTGTCCTTCTGGAACTCAGGACATTGAAGTCAGCAGAATGCTGGAGGGCAGGGGAGGACGCAACTTCTGAGCTTTCTGCGAGGCCTGAGCGTGGCCCGGCTCTGCCCCTGGCTGGAAGCTGGCCCACAGCATGCAGCTAGCATGTGCCCAGGCCTTGCTGTGCTCTGGCTAGATGGGGAATTTTTAGTTTTGGGGGTGTCAGCAGCTCTTGTCTGAGCAGGGCTCTGTCAGGCAGGCCTTTGAGGTGCTGGGATTCTCAGAGGAGTGGCATCACGGCTTCTGCTTCCCTAGGCTTCACACCCACCAGAGCCCCTGCCAGGTGGAAGCAGCAAGGCTGCCACATTAGAGAGTGGAAAAAGGAGGGGTCAGGGATGGAGGAAGGAGAGAGGCAGGGGAGGGAGAGGCTGTGGGGAGGCCATCCTGAAGCCCCGAGTGGCCAGCCTGGTAGAGCTGGTATGTGCCCTATCTGGCTGGCACGGGCCAGTCTTTGTGTGGTTACAGCCAGAGTGACCTGGTCCTGGGCATCTTGCTAGACCTTGCTTTGTTCTTCTCTCTGCCCTGAGCCACAGTAGAAGTGAGATTCTGGGAACACCACACACAAAGGTAGACAGATACATAGATAGTCATCTCTGTGTGAGATGACAGAACTAAAATTTGCAAATATAGTAGAATCCTCAAAGAACAGCTATAAACAATGTTTCATTTTGCTCTCACAATAATTTTATGATGCACATAAAGCAGACATGATGATGATCACCATCCCTGCTTGACTGAGGAGGAAATTGAGAAACAGAAAGCTAGAACAGAAACTGAGAGAGCTGGGACTCTGCCCTGAGCCTCTGACCATGAAGCCTTATCCTCTTCCCAGTGCCCCACACTGCCTGCTGCTGAATGTGGCTCCCTCACCTCCCTGGATCCACCTTCATTCTTTCCCCAGGCCTGCCTGCCTGCAAACCCCACACCTCTGGCCCGTGGCCTGGCCCACCTCCCATCAGAGCTGACTGACGCAGGCTGCTTCCTGAGACTGAATTAGCAGGTCCGCCTCTTCCGCTCTTCCAGGCATGAGCTGGCTGAAGAGGCACGGAAAAGAGTCACTGGGAACTGGCAAACTTCCCCAGACTGATCTCAGGCAGAAGCGTGATCGGGCATATTATAAGAAATATTTAAAATGCAGCACTTTAAAACCTTGTTCTTCTGCCCAAAAGCGGCCCCCAGCTCGAAAATTTAAGTAGCTCTAATTTGTTTGCCGGCTGATGTGTGAATAAGCTTCTGCAGTCAGTGAATTTCCCATCAGAGCTGATAAGCAGGAAGTCCCTGTGCTTTAGGAGAAAGAACCAGACTTATGTGGGCCAGGAAGGCAGGAGAGAAAATGCCCTTCAGGTTACACCCTGCCAAAGCCAGCTCATCTGCCCCTTGACCGTTGTCCCTGGAGTGGACAGGAGAGCCTGAGTCACTCATAGGAGAAAGTATTTCAGAGCCTTTTAGTGAAGTAGGGGAGCATTGTTCCTGGACGATGGAAAGAAATGGAAAGGGGGAAGATATCAGTGATCGGAGGGGCCTTCTGCTTCAATTTTCAAATTCCAGTTGTCAGCGGGGAGCTTTGTCATATGAAATCTCTCTTGAACAACTTGGCGAACAGTAGCTTTAGAGAACTCTCACGACAAAATCCTCAGGTCCCCAGGGCTCTGGAGTCCCCATTGGCGATGAGCTCCTTAGGGCCTGGACAGCACATCTGTGTGCCCCCTGCACACCTCCCCAGGGCCCAGGGAGGTGGGCTGTGCACACACCAGTCCCTTGTTCGCTCCTGTCTTCGCTCTCCAAGCCTGTCCTGAGCACCACTCTCAGCTGGCTCAGGGAGCCCCCAGCACTGAACAATAGTGTGAAAAGTAGAGGAAGCACATAAACGGAGCTCTGGACCGGTGCTTGCAGGAGCTGGGGGTTAGGGAAGCCTCACTGAGCTGAGTTTTGGAGACGTGAGTAGGAGTAGCCAGGTGAGGCGTGGAAGTGGGTATGAGTGCACTGGCACGGGCATGTGAGAGAGCCTGGCATGCCTGATTGCCACAGCACCTAGTAATGCTGGAGCAGAGTCGGAAGGGCCAGTGCAGAAGAGTCGGAAGGGCCAGTGCAGAAGAGGGGACTCAAACGTATGCAGCACCCAACACCTGTCATCCTGAAAGCAAATGGGGGCCGCCGAGGGCTTTTAAGCCCAGGAATGACGCTCTCACAGGTGTGTTCTCTGGTAGGAGAGATGGACTCGTTGACCTCCAACTCTTAAGAATTTTTGACATTCTATGAGATGTTGTCAACTATTTTAAACCTCATTCCAATTCCCCTTCTCCTGGATCCTTAATTAAAAAGAAGAAATAAGCGACTTCTCAGTAACTTTCAAGGCAGCCCCTCAGACACCCATCTCTTTTTCTGCTCCCTCCACCCAGATCTGCCGCCTCGAAGTTTCCTCATCAAAGGTAAAGTCACTCCCACTGGCTCTGGGGGAATCGCCTGTCAAGTGGCCTCCCCAGCTGGCCCACAGAGGTCTATTCCCAAGCCGGAGAGCTGGCACTCAAGGCTGCCGATTCCCAACAATCAAACCCGGCTCCAGTGCTCTGAGCCAGGCTCCGGCAGAAGCAGCTTCAAAGGATCTGCATATTTATGGTAAATTCCTTCCTCAAATTGAAAATGCATTAGACAGTAGCAATCACAGTACTCTCAGAGCTACCTTCCCGCTTCCACCCTGCAACCTGTCTGAGCCTTAATAGTCCTTCTCCTTAGCGCAGAAGGGGCTGGAGCTATGATGGGGTCAGCTCATAATACGAGGGGCTGGGGTCAACGGCACAGATGCCGGGGGTACCTCTCCATGGAGAGCATGAAATCCTCCTCACTATTCTCCCATGCCATGTGAAGGCAATGTCAGCGCAGAATGTCATCTGACAGGCAGGGCGCTTTGATGGTTTTCTGTTGTTCTAGGTTTGTTTGCTTTTGAAATGGAGGAAGGGGCCTGGGTATGGGGACAGGAGTGGCTCCCACCAGAGAAGCAGGTCTGCTAAAATTCCCACCAGAGCAACTAGAAGCTATTTTCCGGAGTTCTTGGCTGCACAGGGTCACGATAAGAAATGCAGCTGCCTTTACGTGACTTCCGAGTGCAGCAAAGCAAGTTCCACCGCTGCCAACGCAGGAGGATCCCGACTCCCCCGGAAAGGGGGCAGAGCTGCCTCTGCGTGGGCTTCTGTCAGGCAGGATGGCAGGAGAGGAGATTAAAGAGAGGCAGCCTGACCTCCTAGCAATGGGTGGGACCTGCCGAAATTTCAAGGAGTTGGGTTGAATTCTCTGAGCCTTCTAAAGACGACACTGGATCCCTGAGTTCTTGGTTTGCAAGGGTGATTCGGGAAAGTCATTTCATTCATCCTCCTCCTCGGGTTAGAACTCAAATCAGCCCCTTGAAAGCTGGGTTGATATAAGCTTTGGAAAACAAAAGTCTGGCTGTCAGCTCACAAGGCTTATTACTGGCCCTCTCCTTCACTGCCTTGCCAGTTTCTCCAGCTCTGTAGGAACAGTGTGAAATAAATCTGTGGTCTAAGGAAAGTGTGGCTCAGGTCTAATCTCTATGAAAAGTTCACAGGAAAAGAACCCTGTGTATCTGGTGGGAGAAAGGTAAGTGGAATAATTAATTGATCCCAAGGCCTAGAGTTCAGAATGAATAAAAAATTGGAAAACAAATTCCAGTAGGAAAGCTAATGCGGCAAATAGAAATGTGGTGTTCAGTCTGAGGAAACTCGTAACTCTCCAGTGCTCTCAGCTCTGCTGTTCAGCCCCATCTGGAGTGTGGTGTTCAATGTGGGCCTTGTGTTTTAATAGACAACCTAGACAAACTGAAAAGCACTAGTGGTGAGAGACGTGGCAGCCATGTCATGTTGGGAACTGCTGCCTGAGAAAGGAAAAAATGGAAGAGCATGACAACACCAGCCCTGTACAGTAAGACCTGGCTGCAATTTTTGTCTTCCCCAAAAGATTATGAGCTCTTGGGGGAACCATGATTCATGAATCTTGCATTCCCAGCCCCTGACACAGAGAAGGTGCTCGAAAATTCTATGCTAAATTCAGGCATGAAAGAATAAGTGAATGAAGTAAAATCAAACTTTTGAAAAACATTTGAAGAGCTGGTAAGAAAGAAGCAGCAGACTGTTCCTATTACAGCAGAATTAGGAGGCAGATTTTGACTCAGTGCCTGGAAGAATTTGGAATGTGTCCCTTGAGAGGCAGTGAATTCCTCAGCCCAGGACATGCTCAAGGAGAGGCTGGGTGGTTATCTCCTTCAGGGGAACAATGGAAAACGTTCTTGCACTGGGTTGGAGGAATCCATGAAGGGCTTGAAGGTCCCTTCCAACATGGTCTGGGGCAATTCTGTATAGTGGAAAGACCTTGGACTTTGAAGGCAGCTGTACTCAGACCCAATTCTTAAATCTGGCACTTACTGGCTATATGAATGTGGATACATGACTTCCTCTCTCTCTGTCTCAATTCCTTCACCTACAAGCTGAGAGAATAGCTCTCCTGCAGGGTTGATGAAATGATGAGAAATTTTAAATACATACGTACACCACTCAGCACAGCACATCACGTAGGTGACAATAAATGTTAGCGATTATGTCAGTAGAGCCGGCTTTCTATGTAACCACAGGCAAGCACAAGACTGTGCCATGCAATTCTAGTTTGGCTAATTCTTGGGTTCACCCAGGTCAAACGCTGGGAGGTTACGACCTTCATTGCTCAGAGAAATGAAATTGAGGTATCCACATAGTGATATACAGTGAGCCAATAGAAAAAGTTTAGATCTGCATCTTAAACTAGGAATAGCAAACCTCAAAGGCTTAATTAGAGCCTGTTAAGCTATTTCCGGTCCTCAGATGAAAGGTGCGCTCATCTTGTTACAGCACTAACAAAGTCGCTTGGGGGCTGCTCAGAATCTCTGATCTTTAGACCAAGTTAAACGAAGGAAATTCAGGGTCTTCTATCGCTGTGCTTCCTTCTTTCCCAGCCTCTTCCAAAGATTTCTCCCAAATCCGGAAGGGAGACTATACTTTCCTAGTACTGTCCAGGCCATCTTCCGTGTCATGAAAAGGGAGGATATGAGATGGACAATGGAGATCTTGCATGCGCAAAAACTGGGCGGTGGAGCTGAAACAATACTGTCAACTTCTATGCCCATAAGCCAACAACTGGGAGATGGTCCACGTTCAGAAATGTCACTGACAGGACACAACAGGGAACTGCCCTGACCCTGCAGTCTCCAGCAGAAGCTCCACAAAGTCAGTCTCAAGACTGAAACCTCTCTCCGAACAGAATCAAAATAGTCATTTTTAAAATAGTAGAAAACAACCCTGAGTTCTGACAGACTATTTTTAAAATGGTAATAACCCTTTAATCAGCCACCGGCAGAGAATGTGGTATTTGGTTCGGATGTTTTACCAATTACAACCCACCAGGTCCCCGCGTGAGGCTTTTAAATAATCAAAACCAGCTCTTAATGGTCACTCACCCAGACAGGAAGAGAGAGAATAAAACCAAGCCCCAATGAGAAGACGCCATTCCTAAGGCACGCCCAGCCCAGCCGGTCATCAGGACCCTGGCGCTGTCCTGGTTTGCAGCAGGTGGCAGCAGAACAACAGACCCGGCTAAAGGAGTTTCATTTGGGGTTTTAGGGATTCCAGGAAAGTGAGGAAAGGATAAGAGTGGGGGATCCAAGAGCACGGGCTTTGCAGTTGGACAAGCCTGAGCATAAATTCCAGCTCTGCCTGAAATCCTTGCTAATAGCAGGACCAAGTTCCTTCCGCTCCCTGAGCTCCCGTATTCTTATCGGTGAAATGGGAATTTATCTACCTTGAAGGGCTGTCCTCAAGATTGGAAGGGATTTGTGCAAAGTGCTCATGTGATGTCTGGTATGCAAAAAGTACTCAAAAGATGCTATTTCCCCTGCTCCTTGTCACTTTCTCCTCCCCTGCCCAGCATCACCTTGAATGGAATTGGGAGAGTATTTGCACAGAGGTATTGACATTCCTCCCACCCTGGAAGAGAGGCCCAATTAATTATCACTCCCTAAACCATTTCTTCATTCTGTAATAAGCAAGGGAAGGACACCTGTCAAGAGGCAAAGATTGGGCGGTGATTGGGAAGGGACCTGGGGACCAAAGCTGCAAAGCTACATCTGTGTCCATGATACATCACGCACAGTTTTCATTTGGTACTCATGGCACCTACACCAGACAGGGAAGCAGCAGGACGCTCACTAGATTTGTTGAAAAAAAAGGGGGGACAGGACATAAAGAGAATAATGACCATCCACTTTACAAGTCCAATCAAATATATGTGTCCCTTAGAGTAGTTGAAGGTCAAAGCACATCCTCTTTAATGGTCACTTCTGCAGCAGATTCCATCCAACACTGGCTCAAAAAGATGGGGGTAGGATGTGGAGAGGTCAAGAAAAAAATCTCTGTGTAGAGGCTGCAGTTCACAAATACTCTTCTACTAGGACAGTATTTGTCAAAGGGTAGTCTGTGGACCACCTGCACTGTTATCATCTATCTGGGTGCTGGTTAAAATTATGCGGATTTCTGGAATATATCCTGTTTTACTAAACTGGAATTTATAGCTGCGAGGCCTGGGAGTGTTCAATTTTTATGAAGCACTCTCAGTCATTCAGGTGCACGTATATATTTGAGAAGCTTTGCCCTGCACTGCTCATGTGTGCCGCTGCCGAAGAAACTGCAGCCGCTATGGAGGATTCAGGGCATAATCCCTTGCTGGCCTGGGTCGGGGGCTGAAGGATGAGCCCTGGGGGCTGGGGCTGATGACGCTGTTTCTTAATAACTCAGGCAGTCCTCTGGCCTCGGGGTGAGCACAGGCCAGCCTGAGCAGCGGCTGCTGGAGAAGCAGAATAAAGATGAAGAGGCACTTGGAGCCTAATCAGCTGTCCTTCAAGTGGAGAGTGGGATCAGGGCTACCAGCCAGCTCTGCCACTGCAGGTGTCTCTTGATGGAGGGATGCTGGAAGTGGGCTCTTTCCCTGAAGCACTCACAAAGCAGGGCTGAGGTCTAAGGGGAGTGTTTCAAAGCCTGGGATCAGGCTTTCTATGGAGTGAGCATCATGTTCTCCTAACTGTTCCTCCACTGTTATCATCTCCACCCCTTTCTCCTGTCCCCATTTTCTTTTTCCTCTTACCACTCCTGACACTATGTCACATATATATTTGTTTGCCCACTGCCTGTCCCCTACCAGAATACAGGCTCCACAAAAGCAGCCACTTTCTCCGTCTTAAAAAACCTATACCTAGAAGAGAGTCTGGCATATAATAGGCACTCAACAAAGATGTCTTGAAAGAAAGAATGAATGTTCTTCACTTCACATCCCCCAAGCACATTGGGGCTCAGAGAAAAGTGTGCCTGACAATTTCTCCACAGGCTGGCAGCTTCACCTATTCAGGTAATTAGGAGCCTGAGGGCACAATCTGAGTGTAATAACCCAAATTTGCACTTATGGTTTTCTATGTCAGGCTCCCTGGACCGACCGTGGGCACTCTCTCCACGCAAGGGCTGAATCTTTTTCAGCTTCGTTTCCCCCAGGCCCAGCATGGTACCTGATGCATAGTGTATGCTCAATATACGACTTGTTAGATGAATAAAATGACCATTTTGTGAAATGCCATCCCCATAGTTTCTGGCTGCCTACCTAACCCTGCTCCCATTTGAGAAATTATGCAAAATGGTAGCTGTTATTGCTTACAGACAATGCAGCTCTGGCCCAGAGATACGAGGCCTTGCTGAGAGTCAGCAGCAGGACTCTGGGCTCCCCTCTGTCTGGGACTCTTTCCTTTTACTGCCTCGCCTTCCAAGAAGGGTGACCTGACCTCGGGACCCAGCATAATTAAGATCTAGAAAGAACTCCACTGGACTTCTAAGGAGGGCTGATCGGAGCCTCTCAGATGTGGGGACCCAGAAGCAGGAGGCAGATGTGACAGGGCCTCCGCGGGGTAGGGCTTCATTCGAATCACCTTGGGGGCTTGACGACTGCATCAGTTCCTAGGGCCTATCATAGGCCTCCCCATCTAGCCTCTTGTGAGGTAGAGTTTTAAAATCTGTGTTTTTAATGCATTTCCAAGGCGATTCTGATGCATAATTTGTTGTAATGGTTAAGGACTTAGACTTTAGAGGTAGATCTATTTGGGTCCAAAACCAGCTCTGTCATTACTGTTTGTTCAAGGATAAGTCACTCAGTCCCCCTGAGCCTCAGTTTCTTCAAGTATAAAACTGGGACTAATAAAAAGTATCTATTTTGTAGGGTTAAAAGAGAAAATATATATGACACACTTACATGGTATAAGGCCCATGGCAAGAGCCTAATAAATGGAGGCTGCTGTGATGATGACAATTGCAGTGGTAGTGATGATGATACTGGTGGTGGTGGTGGTGATGACAGTAGTGGTGGTGATGACAGTAGTGGTGGTGATGATGACAATGGTGGTTGTGATGATGATGCTGGTGGGGGTGGTGGTGGTGATGATGATAGTGGTAATGGTAGTGGTGGTGATGATGGGGATAGTGGTGGTGATGATGATGACGGTGGTGGTGGTGGTGGTGATGGTGGCAGTGGTGGTGGTGGTGGTGCTCGTGGTGAGCATGTTGGCAGTGGTGGTGGTAGTGGTGCTGGTGCTGGTGGTGGTGATGGTGGTGGTGACGATGGTGGTGGTGACGGTAGTGGTGGCAGTGGTGGTGATGGTGGTTGCTGTGTTGGTGGTGGTGGTGATGGTGGTGGTGGTGGTGGTGATGATGGTGGGGTGGTGGTGTGATGGTACTGGTGCAGTGGTGGTGATGGTGGTGATGCTGGTGATGGTGATGGTGGTGGTGTGATGGTACCGATGCAGTGGTGGTGATGGTGATGATGGTGGTGATGGTGGTGGTGGTGGTGGTGATGGTGGTGGTGGTGACAGTGGTAGTGATAGTGGTGGTGATGGTGGTGGTCATGATGATGGTGGTGGTGATGGTAGTGATGGTGGTGGGGGCGGTGGTGGTGGTGATGGTGGTGGTGGTGATGGTGTTAGTGATGGTGGTGGTGATGATGATGGTGATGATGATGGTAGTGGGGGTGGTGGTGGTGGTAGTGATGGTGGTGATGGTGGTGGTGGTGGTGATGGTGGTGTTGGTGATGATGGCAGTAGTGATGGTGGTGGTGGTGATGATGGTGGTGGTGGTAGTGGTGATGGTAGTGGTGGTGATGATGGTGGTGGTAGTGGTATGACGGTACTGGTGCAGTGGTGGTGATGGTGATGATGGTGATGATGGTGGTTGCAGTAGTGGTGGTGATGGTGGTGGTGGTGATGGTGATGATGGTGGTGGTGGTGATGGTGGTGGTGATGAGGGTGCTGGTGGTGGTGGTGATGGTGGTGGCAGCGGTGGTGGTGGTGGTGATGGTGGTGATCATGGTGGTAGTGATGGTGATGATGGTGGTGGTGGTGGTGATGATGGTAGTGATGGTGGTGGTTTTGGTGGTGATGATGGTTGTAGTGGTGATGGTGGTGGTAGTGGTGATGGTGGTGGTGATCGTTTGTGGTGGTGATGGTGGCGGTGGTGATGGTGGTGTTGGTAGTGGTGATGGTGGTGGTGGTGGTGATCGTTGTGTGATGGTACTGGTGCAGTGGTGGTGATGGTGATGATGGTGGTGATGGTGGTGGTGGTGATGACGGTGGTGGTGGTGGTGATCGTTTGTGGTGGTGATGGTGGTGGTGGCGATGTGGTGGTGGTGATGGTGATGGTGGTGGTGATAGTGGTGGTGTTGATGGTGGTGGTGGTGGTGGTGGTGATGGTGGTGGTGACAGTGATGGTGGTGGTGGCGGTGGTGGTGGTGGTGGCAATGGTGGTGATGATGGTGGTAGTGATGGTAGTGGTGATGGTGGTGTTGGTAGTGGTGATTGTTTGTGGTGGTGATGGTGGTGGTGGTGGTGATGGTGGTGTTGGTAGTGGTGATGGTGGTGGTGGTGATGGTTGTGTGATGGTACTGGTGCAGTGGTGGTGATGGTGATGATGGTGGTGGTAGTGATGGTGGTGGTAGTGATGACAGTGGTGGTGGTGGTGGTGATCATTTGTGGTGGTGATGGTGGTGGTGGTGGTGGTGGTGATGGTGATGGTGTTGGTGGTAGTGGTGATGGTGGTGGTGGTGGTAATGATGGTGGTGGTAGTGGTGATGGCAGTGGTGGTGATGGTGGTGGTGATGGTGGTGGTGGTGGTGGTGGTGGTGGTGATGGTGGTGGTGATGATGATGGTGGTGGTGGTGGTGATGACGATTCTTCATAATCTCCTGGAAAAGGTGATTGTGCAACCCTTCAGTAGTGTGCTCCCTTGTTCAGCCACTCTGACAGTCAGGAAGCTCTTCAATGTACCCACTTGTTGCTGTATTTAGTGCTTGGCTTCCTACTTACTAGCCTTTCTAAGGCTTCAGAAGGGTTAGCCAAATAATAGGGAGTTGACTCTTAGGGTGATAGTGAGGGTGGGAGATCTTCAAGAGACAGTTCGAAAGTCATATCCCTTTCAGATCCCTGTTTCTTCTAATGGAGGAGGATCTCAGAAAAGGGGAAAAAGGGTAATGGTGAAGAATGAGCAAAGGAGTGGGGAGCTGAAAGGAACTATGAAGGACAAGGCATCCCTGCAATGACGGAGCAGGCAGGGAGCGGCCAGGAGAGGGGCTGTGCCATTGGCATGGGGGTGGGAGTTGCAGGTTGGTCAGAGAAGGGCAGACAGGAGAGACCCAGCCATGCACTCCAACACTGAAGGTTTCCTTGGCCCACATGAGATACAGTCTCTGCCTTGCCAGCAGGCTCCCTGGAGTCTAAATGGGCTCCAGGATTAGGGTCAGACTCAGGGAGTAAAATCCTCCCTGGGAATTCCTCCCTTACATGACACCCCCTTGCCTCCCCTTTCATCCCAGTTCTCTCCCTCTTGGTATTTTGCTGGGGGTGTAGTCCCTGAGCCACAGTGACTGCTCTGGTGGCAGGAAGGGGGAGGCTGGTGCAGGCCAGGAGCCTCGCCCAGGATCCAGCCTGCTGCTCTTGGGGATAACTGGGAGTAGGAGGCCATCCAAAACACCAAAGGCATCAATGAAATGGGCTGGGGTCAGAGAAGAGAACAGAGAGGAGGACCTGCCATCACCACGGCACAGCTGGGCTTACCTGCCGAAAACCATTCCTTGTGAACTGTAAGATTTTCAAGGCATAGTTGGACCTCTGGCCTTTGCTGTTGAATTCAATGTGGCCGGTAAGACCTTCCAATTCTACCTGTCCAAGAGAGAGTGAGTTACAGCACCAAACAGGCCCCAGGTTACACTTGCCCCCAAGCAAGATTTCTACACAGGGGCTATTTAAGGATGCCCCAAAGAGGCAAAGCAGTTAAGGTCCTTCTCCTGCCCACCCACAGCCAAGGCATCTTGAGATGACAAATGTGATGTCTGCAGAGACAATTCAGACTTGGCTTGGCCTGGAGTAGAAGAATGCTTCCCCAATAACGCCAAACCAACTGCACAAACCAACCCAGTCATGGTGCTAACTTGAGCTCACATTCTTCTCAGCCCCTCCTCCAGGCCCTTGGCTGTCCACAGCATTCATCCTCTCTGGGCAGGCGCTCACCCACCCCCAGGCCCACAGGAAGTCAGGATGACTCTCCACCTAACTCTAAATGCAAAGTCCGAGACATTGTGCTGCAGCAGGCTTCTCTGACAGAAGTCTTCTGTGTGGGGTAGAGATTCACATTCATCCACCAGAGGTGGCATGGCTGGGGAGGACAACAATGGGAAACCCAGCCAAGCTAGAAGTCTTGAGCCTGCAACTCCCACAGGGATGCCAGTCTCCAGCAGCACCACCCTTTCCCAGCTGTGTGGAGCTTTGCTGAGAACACTGCTGAGCAGACAGGCCAGGTGCTAAGTCTGGAATTCAGGGGCCCATTAACAGCATAAGGCTCGAGGGCTGTTGCCTTCTGAACAAACTTCCATGGATTCTCAGTGGTTATTGGGGCTTAGGGAACAAATGTGGCTCATGATCCATTCAACTGGGGTCACTAGAGAACACTGATTTACCTGGGGCTGTAATAAAAGGCACGTTTTGGGGAAGCCTGGAGTTGAGGGACTATTGTACCTTGAACCACATGTCCCACCCCACCAGTCTGGGCACGGCCCTGTAGGGCCTCAGCTGCTCCTCACCATGCGCAGGTAGTTCATGAGGCTGGTGCCGTGCTGCCAGATCTGGGCCGAGCCGCAGGACAGGGGCTTCACGCCGATTTCCTGGCTCCGGTTCAGTTCCTGCACTGCAGTCACCACAGCATAGACAGCATCAAACAGCAGGGCCGAGGAGAGCTGGGAGAGGCCGGGGAGCAGGCAGAGGGAGGGAGTGATGGGTGTAGAGGAAGGAAGGGAGGGGAGGGAGAAAAGAAGAGGATGGAAGAAGAAAAGAGAAAGCAAAAGAAAGGGAAATAAGAGTGCATCTTCATCGCCCTTGGCCCACGTCCTGTCTCTGGGCCAGCTCTACTGCATCCAATAGTCAGGTACTCACCCAAGACACATAATAGTGGCAAAGGCTGCTCTGAGATTCAAGCCTTGAGCTGGCCCTTTGGGCCCAAAATGACTTCAAGTGTACCCTTTTTTCTCTGCTCCAGGGAAACAAGCAACTGCCATTGCTCCCAGGAATCCTCAAGAGGCGGGTAGGGCTGCTTATGTCAAGAAGAGAAAGGAACCTGGCCACTGCCCCCCCATCTGCCCATTCTATAAGGCTCAGTTGAAGGTCACTTCCTCCTGCAAGACCCCACGATATTGTTTCTTCCTACATGTGCCTCATATTAGTCCACTTTGTACCGTACAACTTGATGAGTAGGTATGAAGCACATGGTAAGTTCAAAGCCCAAAGATTAGTAGGAGCCTATTCCTGTGATTACAGCAGGATGGGGAAGGGAGGTACGAGGAGACAGGGCACAAATAAGGGGAGCATGAGACAGAGTGTGACAGGTCCACAAAGGTCTTGCCAGGGATGGGTTCTAAAGAGGGAAACATCTGGTTGGGCAATCGAGAAAGTCTTTCATGGAGGATGCTGCACTGGAACTGAGCAAGAGTTGCTGGGAAGAGGGAAAGGCATTCCAGAGCATGGAACTGCAGGAACAAAGACTAGAAGGTGGAGAGTTGGACGATTCCTAGAGGGAGGGGAGGGGAGATAAGGGGTGGGGCTGGAGAAAGCAATCCATCAGACACGTGACAGGGGTCATGCCATGCAGGGCCTGAAAGTCAGGGAAGAGGTCAGCACAGTTGTGTGCCCACGTTTTCATCTTCCCTCTTAAACTGCAAGCTTCTCAAGGTGGAGAACACACAGGACCTTAATCTCTACATTCTGCACAGCATCTGTTATGGGGCTTGTCATGTGACTGGCCCCCAAGACATCTGCTTGACTCGAGTTAACTTCTGGCTGAAATCTTCCCACTACCCAATAAATGGATACAATGTTCGCAGCCTGTGGGGAGGGGAAAGCTGGGTATCTTGGTGGAGGTGGTAGGAGTGGAAAGACAGAAGCCACCTGTCCTTGAGGAACTTGCAATCTAAGGAGATAATACTACACTACGTTAATGTATGCGGGGTCCCTGGCAATACAAACAAACAAACAAATAAACAAACAAACCCTAGTAAGTGCAATTGACTATATACTCAGTACTGTGCCAGGGCCCTGAGGGGGGCCAGGAAGGCAGGTGGAGGCCTCCTGGGAGGAGTGGTGTTACAGGGCTAGAAGTCCACACACAGTCCCATTACAAAGCAAGTTCCTTCGTTGAAACCAGACATTCCATCACTGGCGACTCAACATTGCCCCTTCCAAGCCTCCTCTTTCAACTGATGGCATCCTCATGAGGGTCCCACGGGAGACCCTGTGAGAGCACCATTCCATGGGACCGAGTGCTTACAGCCTGCCTCCTTCCTAGCCAGCCCTGGGACACTGGCCCCTCCAAGGCTGGATGGAGGGGTGCTGTCGCAGGGTTTTCAAGCTCTCCAGGCAGTGTAAGCAGTGTGAGACAGCGAGGTGTTGAGGAAAGAGCTTGAAAGCATGAACACCAAACCCAGAGTCCAGATCCCAGCCCTACACTATGTGCTGAGTGATCCCAGGCACGTGGATCCCTCCAAGTAAGCGACAATTTCTGCATCTGTAAAAGAGAAGCAGTGACAGTCCCTGCCTCAGAAGTCTGTAAAAGTGCTCTGCAAACGGCCAGTGCCAGAAGACAGCGTTCCTGAGGGCAGGGGCTGTGCTCTCAGCTCCAGGCAGATGTCAGCAGGTGCTCAGGAAGCAGGTGTTGACTGAACTAAGCAAGGCTCCATGGAGTGATAAGGACAGAGGGCTACAGGCATGGTGGATGGCCTTATTTCCTACCCAGTTTTGCTACGTGTTGGGCCAGGAGGCCTAAGAGGGGAACTGGGTGAGCCAGCTCTGGATAATCTCTTTAAAAGGTAATTACAGAGCAAAACAGTCAACAAAGTTTGTCTATTCCAGTCCAAGTTCACCTGCATCACAAAACCACCTGACTGCTGTATGCTTTCTTCCTCCCTCTTCCCCTCTCCCTCCCTCTCTTGCTGCTTCTTCCCCTCCTTGCCTTGCTTCTTTGTTTTATTCCCACTTTTATTCAGCCACTACCATCTGGCAGATACCATAGACCTCAACACCTTCCCACTCTCCAGACACACTGGATCAGGCCACTGCCTTCGGCCTCCATTGAGTCTCCTGCATCCCCCTGCTCCAACTCCCCTCCTGTCTGTCCCTGGGTCCCGGAGTCTCCTGGAACCCGAAGATTAAGCAACAAAGGGCACCCAATTCTCACCATGGGGAACAGTGGACACCTCTGCAGTCCTGCTGAGCTAGGATGAGCTGGGCTGAGACGCCACACTCCCGAGTCCCTCCATCGTCTTCCATTCTCTCTTCTCTACCTCCCTGCTCTTCCCCTTTGCCCTCAGTTCCTTCTTCATTGGATTCACCCTGCATGGCAGCGAATGCTCCTTTGCAAGCCTACAACTGTCCTTGTCCTTCCATGTAACTCACTTTCCCCTGAGCAAATGTGGCTCTTTTATTAATGGGCCTCTCACATGCCACAAACTAATGCTGCAGACTCCCCCTTTCTGGCTTAGACAAATTGAGGGGAAGTTAGCTGCCCCTACTGAAACTAGCTTCTAGATTCTTCTGTTTGGCTATTTACATGATACTATAAACCAATTTCTGTCCCACCTTCTCCCTTGCCTCCCAGTTAATCTCAGCATTCTCAGATTCCCAAAATTGTGGAGTGTTTGAGCTGGAAGGAATTCTAGAAAACAACTCATCCAGCCAGGCCCGGTGGCTCATGCCTGTAATCCCAACCCTTTGAGAGGCCAAGGCAGGGGGATCACTTTGAGGTCAGAGGTTCGAGACCACCCTTGCCAACATGGTGAAACCCCATCTCTAGTATAAATACAAAAATCAGGGCCCGGGCGCAGTGGCTCACGCATGTAATCCCAGCACTTTGGGAGGCCGAGGCATGTGGATCATGAGATCAGGTGATCGAGACCATCCTGGCTAACACGGTGAAACCCCATCTCCACTAAAAATATAAGAAAATTAGTCAGGCAACGTGGCGGGCGCCTGTGGTCACAGCTACTCGGGAGGCTAAGGCAGGAGAATGGCGTGAACCCGCGAGGCAGAGCTTGCAGTGAGCCGAGATCGTGCCACTGCACTCCAGCCTGGGCAACAGAGAGAGACTGTCTCAAAAAAAAAAAAAAAAAAAAAAAAAAAAAAATCATCTGTGTGTGGTTGTGCGCGCCTATAATCCCAGCTACTCAGGAGGCTGAGACAGGAGAATCGCTTGAACCTGGGAGGCGGCGGCTGCAGTGAGCCAAGATTGCACCACTGCACTGCAGCCTGGGCAACAGAGTGAGACTCCAGCTCAGAAAAAAAAAAAAAAAAAGTCGTCTGACTCTCTTCTTTTACGAATGAAGAAACTGAGGCACCAGATATTCTTCTCTTGCCCAAGGTCACAAAGCAAGGCCTGAAGGCCCGGCACCCCTTTGTCCAGCCTGGCTTCCTCCCCTCTCCACAGCACTGTCTTCCACCTCTGTCCCGCTGAGAAGCCCAGGTTGTCGTTGCTCTATCAGATTTACTCTTATGCCTCATCTCCCAGGACAACTTGGGGCAATCTTTCATTGTTGCCTTCTCAGCAGCAGATGGGAGCGTGGGACTCTGGTGCCAGGGTGGGGGCAGGAAGGGGTGGTGGGCAGGCTTCTCAAATGCCCTGGGTTGGGGCCTTCACCCGGTTTGCCTCCTGGCCAGACTGGCTGTTTGTCCTCACGTTAGCCCCTCAGTTAAGAGCCATTAGCCACTGGCTGCCTACCTAGCACCCATTCTCCCCTTCTTTCTCCCATTTTATTCAGGTATCCTTCCTTGTCCCAAGCTGCAAGGAGCTTCAGAGGAGGCTGAGCCAGCCCCAGGTCCCAGGGAATCCTGGGTGGTCCAAGGTCCCCATGCCAATATGTGATTCGGGACTGTGTGAGTGACCCCATTGAAACAATGAGCCATGAACAGCGGCCTGGAAGGAGGGGCTTGCTTCTCAGGAAAGTTTCCTGTCTCCTAAGAGGACGCTCCTTCTCTCTCCTCTGGACATGTCTGTGTCTGGTTGGGATGCTTGGACTGCTGCAGCCAGCCCAGCTCCAGCCTGAGCATGAAGCTGGCACCAAGCAGGGACACAGCAGAGATGGAAAAGATTTGGTCTCCAACCTCATCACTCCGGAATCTTGCTAAGCCACGCAATAACACATTTCTGTTTTCCCACAAGGCATTTTAATACAGGGTTTCTGTTGCTGAGAGTACTCTGGTACCAAGGCCCTGGGGATCCCTTTCCTCGCAGAGGCATTGTTGCACAAGGCCCCAGAGTCTACAGGCCCCCTCCCCAGGTCCCCTCTTCCTCCGGTGAGGCTGTGTGCTGGTCCCCAAGAGACCCTCATCACGGCAGAGTTGCAGAGAAAGCACCATGCCATTTCTCACATCCTCCCACCAAGCCCCCAGCTTGTTCCTGCTACATGGTTGCCACTATTCCCACTCCGTCTGGGACATGGTTTCCTTGGCTGATGCTCTCTTATTAGCGCATGATGTGGATGCTGAGAGATCCGTGCATGCCTGTTGGCAATGTTCTTTGGCATCTCCAACTCCAAGGCCTTCAGGATTCTTCGAGTGCTTCTAGTACTAATGCCAGCTAGGGATGCGGGGCGTGGGGAGCAGGTAGAAGGAAAATCCTCAAGGTTCTGGTCTCCTCTCCATCTGTGCGTGGCCTTCAGAGGGGCGAAACCAGTGACGAGTCCCCCGTAGGCTCTGGGCTTTACGGTTCCTCTGTGTAGTTCAGCCTGGGCTGGTCAGAGCTGACCCCTTCTAAACCCAAACGTCTTCTCTCCCAGTGCAGTCTCCTCGGGTTCCTCCACCCATCACCAGGCCGCTCTCTTCTACAGGCTCCTGGCAATCTGCTCACACTTCTCACCTGGATCCTTCAAACTGCTCTGAGAATTCACTTCCCAACCCTTGTGCCTGCAGCTTTCTCCTCGCAGTCACCAATCTCCTGCCCTCACCCTATTTCTCCTCTGATGGTGTGCGAGCCTGTCATCTCTCTGCCTCATCAATTTTTCCATCTTGTTTCAGATCTCCATCCCAAAGCATCTTTCTCCCTCTCCTAATTGCTTTCTCCCTCCGCTATTACTTACTCATTTAGCTCTGGAAAGCATTTGGGGCTATAGTCAGGGAGAAGCAGTCTCTATTACAAAAGCCCTCCGGGCCTGGCGTGGTAGCTCATGCCTGTAATCCCAGCACTTTGGGAGGCCGAGTCGGGCGGATCACGAGGTCAGGAGATTGAGATCATCCTGGCCAACATGGTGAAATCCCATTTCTACTAAAAATACAAAAAAAGTAGCCAGGTGTGGTGGCACGTGCCTGTAGTCCCAGATACTTGGGAGGCTGAGGCAGGAGAATTGCTTGAACCCAGGAGGGAGAGGTTGCAGTGAGCCGAGATTGTGCCACTGCACTCCAGCCTAGGCAACAAAGAGAGACTCCATCTCAAAAAAAAAAAAAAAAAAAAAAAAAAAAAAAGAGAAGAAAAGCCCTCCATCCATGTCTCCACTTCTGGGCCCACCAGGGGAAGGAGGTGCCCCCCCGCCTCACTCCATTTCCACCCCTTCTCTGTTCTCTTATTCCATTTCCTTTTCCTCTCTGTCTTTCTGTGGCCTCCGCTCCTCATCTGTGTGTGCACACCTCTTGGTTTTTGTCTCTGCTTCTCCTGTCCCTGTCTCTTCTAAATACTAAATCCCCCAAATGGCTCAGTCCTCATTTAAAATCCTCTCCTCTTCCTTGGCACCAAAACGTTGCTTGGCAATGAACCCTCGATTCTCTTGTTTTTATATTTTCATTTGGTTCTTCATTGTTATTTTCTTTTGAGCTGTTTGCAAATTGTTTAGGGGAATGCAAAGCTCTGTATAAATTAAGATGAATCAATTCTGACTCAGGGAGCTGTGGCTGAGTTCCTTCCCCCTCCCATGACATGAAAATAAGAGTATCTCCTAAATACACACCTGTAACCCTCATCTCTCTCCACGCCCCAGATGATGGGAGTCCCAGGATTCTCCCGGATGCCGATTTGTCTCTGAACTTCTGCAGCTTAAACTCTACCCCCCAATATAAAACCAGGACAGGAACCATTAAAATCTCATGGAATAGTTCTTACAATCTGGATTTTATTCAATGAAATAAACACTTAATTACAAACATCTGCTTTAGCCTAAATTCTAATTACTTAATCTAGCCATCTGTAATTTTCATGATTTTCCAGGATTTTTGTTCTTTGCTGCGTGATTAATGGGAACGGCGTGTGAAGCTAGCGGGTGTGCATCTCCATTTGCGACACCCTGTCTTCTGCTTGCATTGTCTCAGGCAGAAGCACGTTTGCAGCTCCTGTTGGCCACCTGGCAGGTATGGCCTGGGGGCGTGGACTGATCCAGAAGGTTAGGAATAGCGGGAGACACTTACCCAAGTCAGGAGAAAAAGGCAATGGAGAGAAGAAAGTGCCAAGAGTGAAGAAAGAGCAGGGAACATCATGTGGAGAGAGAGAAACAGAAAGGAAGGTCTAGGGAGAAAAAGGTAAAGAAGGGGAGAAGAGGGAGAGAAAGAGAGAACGTCCCCACTGAGGCTGGAGCTGTAGCCTTTGTAGAACGCTTGATGGCGGGGACAGAACCAGACTGTTTTCCTGGAACGGACTCCCTCTCGCCTTCCGGCTCCCCAGAACATAAAAGAGCTGGGCTGTTTGTGCTGTGAATTTCTCAGCCTCCAAAGAGACAGGAAGAGGCACCACTTTTCAAAAGCTGGTTGCTAAAGTGAGAATTCTTGAGAAAGGTGTGTTGCTACTGTTGCTGCCGTGAGCTTCCTTTCCACACGCTGAGATGAGAGTGTCTGGAATACCTTCCCTTCCCTCTCGGAGGCCACAGAGACAGTAGCTGGAAGGTTCTCCGGCACTGGGAGACAGATGTAGGTTCTACTCCAGGTTATATTGGAGTGCTGATCTCGGGGGACTCTTGATGTGCCATCCAGCACTTCCATGCCTCAGTTTCCCCACTTGTCCAAAAGGGCTACATGACCACTCTTAACTGTTACTAGGATGCCCTCAGGAGAAAAACAGGAGAAGGTGGGATAATTTCATGGGAAGGGGCTACAGGAGTCTTCAGCTGTGTGCCGAGGTGAAACCCAGTGGGGTGGGCGCCCTGCTGTCCTCCGGAAGAAAGAACACTTGTCCATTTTATTGGCAAGAAAACCAAAGGGGCTTGGCTGAGAGAAAGCTGACTAAAGTAGACGCAGAGTCTGTGACCAGCACAAGGACCAGCTGTAGGCCTGAGGTCCACATAGATGCTCCTCGCACGGTCCCATGAGACAGCCTCGAGCCCGCGCAGCTCAGCCCATCTTTACTCTTATTCTCCACCAGCAGCACCAAGAGAGCCTCAGAGAACACCCCCACTCACTGAATACCCTCCAAGCATTCTTGTGGGGCATGAGATGCTGAGGCCTTCGGAAGTCTGACTTTGGACTGGGAAGGAGATAAACGAGGTCAGGGTTTCTATCTTTTAAACGGCCCTGGGCAGCATCCTCATGACAAGACACCCTCTCCAGTCCACTGAGCGAGTCAGCACAGCGCCCCTGCTCCACCGGGATGCCGTGGACCCCGCCTGGTGTATTGCACACAGATGAGCAGCAAATGACTGGCCTCCCTTTCTTCGGGCAAGCCTTCCCCGACCTCTGCAGGCAGAACTCAGGGGCTTTCCTCCGCTTCCATGAGAGTAACATAAGCCCAGGAGTCACCTTCCCAGAGGTGGAGGTGAACCCTGCTCCTGCATGGTGCATCTGGAGGACAGTGGCTCTGATCTTCACTGTGTGACTATGTGATGGAGCTAGCCCTTCATCCCACTCTGCCATGGTTTGTTTGGTCCCAAGTCTCATGTGGCAGTGACCCGGGTGGGTTGGATAAAGGGGGTGGACACTTCACAAATGGCTTTGTGCCTTTCTCACAGGAGCGAGTGACTTTTCACTCCAGTTCCCACAAGAACTGGCTGTTGAGAAGAGCCTGACACCTCTTCCCCTCTCTCTTTGGCTTTTTCTCTTGCCATGTGAGCTGCATACGCCCCCTCCCCTTGCCTTCCACCAAGAATGGAAGCTTCCTGAGGCCCTCACCAGAAGCAGATACCGGCTTCTTGTATAGCCTGCAGAACCAGGAGCCAAATAAACCTCTTTTCTTCACAAACCACCCAGCCTCGGGTATTCCTTGATGGCAATACAAACGGACTAAGACGCACTCTGTATTTGGGTATTCAGACTTTTTACCATGCGGCTTTGCATGTTTTCCCTCTAAAAGGGTAGAGTACATTTCCTCACTCCCTAACATGGAGTTTGTGTGTGTGACTTTCTTTGGCCAAGAAAATGAGTATGTGCCTTTCTGGGAGCCTAGGACTAAGAGGTCCTTGTGTTTCCACTTGCTTTGCTGCCCTTCTGTCATCACCATGAGAATATGCCGGGCTGGCCTGCTGGTCCAGGGGAAGAGGTACTGGCCCCAAGTAGGCCCAGTCTGGATTAGCCAACCCATGCATGCTGAGAGATCTCAACCAGAGCAGCAGAGCTGCCCAACCGAGCCAGCTTAGATGAGCGGCTCCCTCGCTGACCCACAGGTCCACGGGCTTTATAAATGTGTACTGTATGCATATTTATTGTGTATCATGAGATTTAGGAGTTGGCTGTTACACAGCATTTACATAGCAAAAGCTGCCTGATATATTTAATAATGCCTATTCCAGTATCTGGCATATATAGGTTGTTATATTAACTTACTTGGTGAGTAACTGTGAATTGAAGATAGAATCATATCTGATTCCATCTTCACAATAATGCTCTAAGACGGTCAGGCATAATTCACCTAAAATTATGGTAAAAGAATCTGAGGCCCACAGGGGTTACATCACTACCTAAGATCACATGGTGAGAAAATGTCTAGGCCAGTATTCGACTCCAGGCTCTGTGACTCCAAGGCCAGTGATCTTTTTAGCCTGCCTGACCATGGCAGCGCTGACCCACAGCTCTCTGAAAGGCACTCCTGGCCTTTGTGCTGGATCCTTACAAAGAAGCCCACTAGGAACCGAAGGACCCTCATTTGTCTGCTCGTGGCCAATGTGGGCATCAATGCAAAGGCAGACACCCTTAGAGAGAATGAAGAAATAGGGCCTAGGACCATTTACTTCACTAGGCCAGATGCCAAATGTGGTGAGGCTTGGGTTGAAGGGAAAGAGACAGATTTTTTTTTCCTTTCTTGATATTGTGTTGCAAGCCTTTCAAATTGGTCAGCACCTATTACAATACTGGAATGAGAACTGTAAGAACAGCAGACTCGGCTGGGAGAACAGGGCTTGCATTGCTGCTGGGGGTTGAGTCTGATCCTGCACATGAAACTGTGCTTTGAGATGCCCTTCTCTGTTCCTCAAACCATTTAATGGGCATGACTCCTTCCTTCAGCTGCCCTCCCCAGTCCTTCCCAGGGATTTTTGCCTCTTTTAGGTCTAAAATAGCTTGTTGGGATGGGTTCCATAAACCTTCACGAGACTGTTTCTCAAACCCCCTCCTCCTGTCCCACTCCCTGGATCAAAGCTTCCTGAGTTTTCCATGAGCTCTGACCTCCTTAGCTATCCCTTCCTTCCTAAGATGTCCACGAGGCTGCACGATCATAAAAGCACAGAGTTTTGTGAAAGGTCATTAAGTCCAGGCCCTGGCTTCCGCAGCCCGCCTCCAAGGTCACCATGTTGACCAAGCACTATTTAGACGCCAAGTGTGTAGATGTCTAGATATGCCTTTGCCTCTGGGCACGTCTTATCAAAGACAGGCAACCCTCCTATTTTTAAAACTCACCAGAGAATTTCCCACTCCAGGAGTGTACCTAATTCCATTGCCAGCTCCTAGACCTGATGCTTTTCCACTTCTATCTATAACTCATCATTCCGCCTGACTCACTCACTCACTCATTCACTCAACAAATACCTAGTAACTGCAGACATGTGTTGCTTAACAGCAGGGACACATTATGAGAAATGCATCATCAGGCAATTTCTTCTTTGTGTGACCATCAGAGAGTGTGCTTACACAAACCTAGATGCTATAGCCTACTACACTCTTAGGCTATATGGTATAGCGTAGTGCTCCTGGGCTACAAACCTGTATGGTATGTGACTGTACTGGATACTGTAGGCAATTGTAACACAGTGGTACGTACTTGCATATCTAAACATACCCAAACATAGAAAAGGGACAAGAAAAATGTGGTATTATCATCTTTGGAACCTCCATCATATAAGTTGTCCATTGCTGACCAAAATGTCATTATGGATGCATCACTGTACTTCCATCTAGCCAGGCTCAATTACAGTACAGCACGGCAAGGAAATGACAGTCCTAGAGAGATGCAAAGTGGCACGGAGGTTAAAAGTATAAACAGTAAAGCCATACGGCCTGGGTTCTGGTCCTGGTCCTCTGCACACTGGCTGTGTGACCCTGGGCTATTTGCCTAACCTTTCTGGGCTTCGGTTTTATCATCTGTAAAATGGAAACACTGATAGTAGCTGCCTCAGGAAGTTGTAGTGAGCATCACAAGGGCTGCCTCGTGGAGATTTAAAAATAAAATAATGTGTATAATGGGGCTAGGCAGTGCATAAAAAGCCACACAATCCTAGTCTCCTGAGAACTTGCCTTTTAACAAACGTACACAAGCAGATATTCTTGGCCTGCCCCACGGAGAAGAACATCCAACTCAGTGGAGAATGGCCATGGAAAGATTTGCTCCCATTACACGTGCCGGAAGGGGCCACAACTGCAGAGAGGAAGCACAGGGACTGGGCAGAGGGGAGCCACTCCGGATGAGCCCTGACTCAGGAAGTGGCCAGGGGGTGGACAGAGCACCAGACCAGGAGCCAGGAGTCCTGGGGCTAGTTCCACTCTGCAACAGCCTCGATGTTTGCCCTTGAACAAGACCCCCACATCCCCACTCCACATCCCATTCCAGCCTGGGCTTCAGTTTCCTTATCTGAAAAATGAGGGAGTAGATCAGCTTAAAGGCCCTTCTAAACGATTCTTGGATCCTAAACTCAGGCAGCTCTCGGCAATGGTATCATTGAGAGTCTGGCCACGGGGGACCTGCAGACATCACTAAGTGACAACCCAGTACCTCCACACAGCCTCTCCCCGCTGTCTACAGCTCATTGCTTCCCAAACATCACCCCCTGCAACCACTTCCCGCACTTTCTACCTCCCTTTCTGAGCTGGGACGGGAGCGGAAGACGGCTGGACTCCAGGAGGGTGTGTTCCCCAGGGGCTGGTCCA
Source organism: Chlorocebus sabaeus (assembly GCF_047675955.1). Taxonomy (NCBI): domain Eukaryota; kingdom Metazoa; phylum Chordata; class Mammalia; order Primates; family Cercopithecidae; genus Chlorocebus; species Chlorocebus sabaeus. Next base: position 117,092,370 of record NC_132904.1, on the reverse strand, counting down.
CAGAGGGGCAATGTGCAGAGGCCAAGGGGCACCAGGAAGAGCTCTGGCGGGTACTTACCGCAGGCCCAGTGAAGGGCACATGGTCACAGTTCTCCTGCCAGGACTGGTTGAGGCTCTGGGCAAACTCTTGGAAGAAAGCATGGGATTGGTTGAAAATGGAAAATCCCAGGATGTTGACACGATCATCCACAAGGCTGTCGATTCTCTGGAGTGAGAACTCCTGGAAAGATCCAGCATCAGAAATAAGAACATAGTTAGGAAAGGGTGAAGTGAGGGATGGACTTTGGTAGAGCACGTCCAGGTACCTCATTCTAGTCCAGAGAACACCAGACAGTCTGTTGGGACCTAGGAGTCCAGAGTTAATGAGAGTATTTTTTCTAGGAGTTAACACTGTGATAGTGGAGGGTGGAGAAGGAAAAAAAAAGCAGAATGATCTCTAAACAAGTATGTACAAGATGCACTAGCTAGAGAAAGAAAGAAAAAAGCCATGTGCCCAGTGGAGGCAGCACTAGGCACATGGGGTTTTTTCCATGAGAAGTGGGATGCTTGAGCTGTGTCTTGAAGGATATATAGGCATTTTCTGGGTGGAGAACTGTGGGTGGTCAAAGGCTACTCCAGCCAGAAATCCCCATGTATACAAGGGCACAGAGCTGAGAAAGTGCATGCCCCTTTCAGCGAACTGCCCGTGGTGTACTTGTACTTTGATGAAGACGTCACTTCTTAAAGTGCGATTCTACCATGAGCATCATCCAGGTTCCTTTTTAAAAAATGATAGGGCTGGGTGCGGTGACTCACACTTGTAATCCCAGTACTTTCAGAGGCCGAGGCGGTCGGATCACTTGAGGTCAGGAGTTCGAGACCAGACTGACCAACATGATGAAACTCCATCTCTACTAAAAATACAAAACTAGCCAGATGTGGTGGTGCATTCCTGTAATCCCAGCTACTTGGGACGGTGAGGCAGGAGAATCACTTGAACCCAGGAGGCAGAGGTTGCAGTGAGCCGAGATCGTGCCATTGCACTCCAGCTTGGGCAAGAAGAGCAAAGCTCCATCTCAAAAAAAAAAAAAAAAAAGGATGATTCCTGAACCTCACCTAACACCACCTGAACCCGAATCTGGGGAGCTGAGGCCCAGAAGCTTGCATTTCCAGCAGGACCCTAAGTCTTATACACCTGAAGCGTGGGTTAGCACACTGGATACAAGGGGGCCTGGGAGAGGGATGGTGAGAAACGAAGCTGGGGCAGTCAGCAGAGGCCAGACCATAAGAGTGAGGCTGCCAGGCTTGCGAATGTGCCCTTTGTCCTAGGTGTGATGGAACCCAAGGGAACTGTCAGCAGAGGAATGCCAAAACCAAGTTTGCTTTCCCAGAACCTCAACCTGAAGGTTTGTGGGTAGGGTGGTACCTTCATTTACCACTAATTTTTACATTCACTTGATAAACATTTAAGTATTTATCATGTGCCAGACATGGTTCTAGGCATGGAGGATATGGATGAGAGAGACACACTTGCTGCCCTTAGGAAGCCTGCAGTTAGTGGAAGAGACAGATAGTAAGGAAACAAATTCATCATCATTTCGTATAGCTATGGGGATGGGACTTGGGGTGAGGGACTGCTACTTTACATGAGGCACTCAGGGAAACCCCATCTAAGGCAGTGCCATTTAGAAGCTCAAAGGCGTTCTCCCTGCAACCCATGGTCCTCATGCAATCACCCGGGTGGGGCCAGGTGATAGTCAGCCTGGAGGAGTGAGTGCACCGAGGCCAGTTAGAGTTATAGAGAGGGGCAGTGTCCTCCTCTGGGCTCGGAGCCCTGGTCCCCAAGGTCTCCCTGGGCTCTGTACAGCAAAACCAGTCAAGAGGGTGTAGATTATCCAGCTCACTGATCCCTGCTCCCAGAAAGATGCCTTCAAATGTGTGTTAGGCCACCTTTTCACACAAAAATCACATTCATTGCATGTTCATTCCAAGTGCCTCGCACACAGCTCCACACCCTGGGGGTACACAGGACTTCCAGACCCAAGGACTAGCCTATCAGCTACTCAGCCTGACATGACAGATGGCAAGCGCCTTGGGCTTTCCTTCTGGCCAGGCAGGCAGAAATATTGCTTTCCTCCAGGCAGTCTCCTCTTCTGAAGACTCAGCTGCTATAGGCCCCTGGCGCCGCCTTGTATCCTTGCCACACAGCTCCAGTCACTGCCAAGGTCTCAGGCTGCAGGCCTGAGCTCACCTGACCAGAGCCCGGATTCATTAGCTTACATGTGCAAACTGGAGGTACCAAGCTTCCTTTGAAGCCACCAATGCCTGACAGAGTGGATTTGGATAGGGATTAAGTGTATTTTGGATCCTGCCACATTCCCATTAGGGGAACAAGGACATGCCAGAGAATGTACTGATTCCTACACTGATATTATCTCCCATCTCTCTAACAGGGCAGCTGCCCATGTGCTGTGGGCTATCGGTAGGCACAAGGGGGCAGACGGCTAATGAGAAGAAGATTCATTTGGCAAGGGTGCAGTGACTGGGGCAGAGCCAGACTGTTGTGGGCAAACCTGGGCATGGTTGGCAGGGGCTGGAAAATGTCCTCTTCCCTGGCTTCCTTATCATTGTGGGCAGACACATCAGCCCAACTCCATCCTCTCCCCACATGCATAGCCTGATGGATGGAGGCTCATTTTAAGGAAGCCCTGAGGCCCTGGATGTCCACAGATTCACAGTGGCAGCTGGGGTGATATAGTGGACTCAGGCTTTGGTGTTCAAATCCAGGTTCCTTACCGCACTGGCTGTATGACTTTAAGCAAGGTCTGTAACTTTCTGGGCTTCAGATACTCGTTTTTAAAAAAGAAACAATATTAGCAACCTTATAGGTTATTTCAAGGAACAAGTAAGATGCATGCAAAGCTTAGCATCATATTTGGCAAATACGACAGCTACTGAAAGACCACAGTGAAATCTGGGGCAGCTTCTGGCTCTCTGCCTCTTCAGTTCCACTTGTCTTGGAAACCTAAGTTAGGAAGGTATTCCCTTCAAATGCATGTTCTAGGTGGAGTAAGAATGAATGAGTTAATTACAGACACTTAGAGACAGTCTACCCAGAAGTCAGCCAGTCTGTCTTCCTGCTTTTTTATTCCTACCTTCTTATCCCTCAATTATACGCAACTTTCAAAGGCCAAACCAGATAAAAAGATAAAAATATTCCAGAAGTTTCCTTGATAATTTGTTGTTTATAATGACTCATGGGATAGCCTGTGGAAGGACAAGGAAGGGGGAGGGGCACATTCTTTTACTGCCATTTCCCACGACACTCGAAGGTTCTAGTATCTAAGAATCCTTACAGTTAGGAAATTCTTCTTTTCATCTAAACTTAGACTTTCCTGCTGCTATGGAAGACCATTGTCTAAAAGAACATGGGAAATAGCTGACCACCGCTAGTTTACAAACAATGAACATCTTCTGTGCCAGTACTTCTCAAAGTGTGTTCCTCAGGGCATTAGGTTTCCAGAAATTTCATGAAGACAAGTTTCCATGCTCAAATAAGGCTGGAAAACAATGCACATTATATCTGCCTTTTCAAGATTCATAATACTCACTAGCCTATTAAAGGCTGAAAAAAGTACGGCAGCGAAGCAGCTGGTTTCATTTTGTTTAACCCTGAATTTCCCAAACACACTGACCATGGAACAAATCAGGACCGTGGGTTTTTTTTCCTCCTCCAAAATCCATGAGTGCCTGGCAGTAGCATGCTTCAGAACGTAATCTGGGAAATGCTACTCTACATCTATTCAGAGAAACATTTCTTATAAATCCAAAGTCAAGTGGTGGGGACATTTTGTGGAGACAGATATTTCATAAAACTAACACATTTCAGGAATGGAAGGGATTAAAGTTCACCCAGTTTCTGTTGCCCACCCACCTTGAGTCCTACCCAGGAATGCACACCTGGCTCACTTAGGCTCCCACTGTGCCTCCCCAACCCCGCCCCAGCCACACTGCCTGGCTGGCTGTAACCTTCACACAATGACAGAAAGGGCTGGAAGCAGTCCCTCAGGTGGGACAGGTCCTCATGGGGACCTTGATCCTCTTCTTACAAATGTCCCAGGAAGGGATGTCCTGAGGGTCCCTGCTCCCAACAAGCGTCGACTCCCATTGTCCCAAACCAGGGAACCAGGGTGAAGCACAGAGCAAATGGAACCTGGTAAAGCCACGTGGTGGGGCAGAGACCAGGACCAGGTCTTCCACGACTCCACGTGTGGGTGGCTTTGTCACAGACCCCGTGTTGCAGTCTTTGTTCACACAGGTGGCCTCTCTCTACAGAGGGCTGTGTGTTTCCAGGAAGTAAAGATACATTTGCCTCATTTTTGAACTTCACATTGCAGCTACAGAGTGCTTGATACCTAGAAGCTGTTTGGTCAATGCTGTTTTGAGGACAGTTGATTGATGACATCTTAATGCCTTGGGTCTCACTGTGGCCAACTCTGACACACCCTGTCACACCTCCAGAAGGTGTAAAAACATGCATAGAAGCTGTGCTAACCACTGACTGTTGCCTGTGAATTGCATTACCGTATTTTTAAAAATCCTGACAGCTTGCTTTCTTATCACTGGGCTTTCACATGAAAAACATTTTTAAAAGTGTGTGCATGTGTGTGTGTGTGCGCGTGTGCATACATGTGTGCAAATCTTTGTGTATACAATGGTATGTAAGGGTCCAAATAGCTATAGTTGAAGGTCAGGTCAGAACCACAAGTGGATACAGGGGGATGTTATCCTGGGATGAAGGAAGGCCTCATGGATAACGGCTTGAGAGCTACACGGAAGGGCGCCCCTCACTTTCTGCAGCAGATGTGCCATGTCCAATGTCCGGGTTTACCAACAGGCATCCATCCACCATGAGCTGCAGGAAGCTTCATGGGTCTACCGCCTATTCATCACCTGGGCCAGGGAGCAACAGCAGGCTCTGCGTAGGGGCTGAGCTGGGGATGGGCCCAGACAAGTGAAGGTCCTAGAGCTGATGTAGTTTTGTTGGAGGAAGAGAGGAAGAGAGGGCCTGTGAAACTGTGAGATTACCATGGCTGCAAGGGGCTGACCATGCCTTATACCACACAGGGTCTGGTGTTAAGAAACACATAGCTTCAGTGTCTGGTGTCTGGGAACATGGAGGGATAAGGGAAAGGCTGGGCAGACCTTGTGGGCAGCTTCTGCAAGGGAGGTCTGGGGGAAGCAGTGCCCTGAGGACATGTTCAGCTGGGCTAAGCAGTCAAGTCCTGTCACTGGGGGCTGGATTTAGTCAACCCTGGGGACAGGACAAGGTTAGTCAACTAAAGCTAAAAGCACAAGAACGTTTAATGACCCAGATTAAGTTTCTGTGTTTGACCTGAAGTAGAAAAGCAAGAAACCAAAGCACAGGTCCAGGAGGTATCCTTAAATCAAGTTCATCTCCTAATTCAGGCCAGATGGGTAAGTAGGGGAAGTGGCATTCCGTGATGTTTTCTGCCCAACAGCCCCTTCCCCTTTGCCTTCCTAACCAATAAGTGCATTACTATTCTCCCAGGCACCTAAGTTAGAAACCTCAGAGACAGCCTCGACTCCCTTATTTTTTAACTCCACACCCAGTCAACTGCCAATTCTGTCAAACCTATCTCTTAAATGTCTCTTGAAGCTGTCCCTTCCTTTCTAATCCCACCAGGCCTCGTCATTTCTCCTCTGCAACAGCTGCTATTTAATGGAGATCATGCCTCTGATTTTGGGATACCTAGCCACCATACTGTTCAACTCCCAGGTTCCATTTATACTGATGGCCATGTGAATGGTGCCCCTTGGCATTGTGCAATGCGGCAATCTCATCAGGAAACAGTAGCATGTATTAGAAAGAGCACAAGTTTTGAAATAAGGCAGTCTTGGTTTCAAACCCTCATTTGGCCACATACTGGCTGGCCGATTTCAGGCGGGTCTCTGAACTTTCGGTGTGTTCACCTGTAAAGTGTGGGTAAGAGCATCTACCTTGCATGGGTAATCCATGAGGAGTGCCTGGCACACAGGCACTCGCGGCCTGGGAGTCCTCTTCTGTCCAAGTGCAATCTATCCTCCATGCTGCCGGTGTCACCAAAGTGGGAGCGCTGCCCCACTCTCCTCCCTTTTCCTGGTCCCTCTGAACTGCTGGGCCCTGCCAAAAGGAAAGATCTGGCCTGGAGGTCTTGCCTTCCTCTTTCTCTTCCTCTTTGCTTGGCAAGAGATGATTCTTAGCTACTTGTCAAATGGGAAAAGTTTTGCTAAATAAGTCACCATAGGCTGGGCGCAGTGGCGCGCAGTGGCTCACACCTGTAATCCCAGCATTTTGCGAGGCCAAGGCAGGGGGCTTACCTGGGGTCAGGAGTTCAAGACCAGCCTGGCCAAAATGGTGAAACCCCATTTCTACTAAAAATACAAAAATTAGCCGGGCGTGGTTGCGTGGCGTGTGCCTGTAGTCCCAGCTACTCGGGAGTCTGAGGCAGGAGAATCACTTGAACCGGGGAGGCAGAGGTTGCAGTGAGCCAAGATGGTGCCACTGCACTCCAGCCTGGGCGACAGAGACTCTGTCTCGAAAAAGAAAATAAGTCACCATAAGATGCTAATTGCCTGGTGTGGCGATTTGTGTTGAGATAGATGCCTTTAGTTGAAATTCCAGATCTTCCAACCATGAATAATCACAAGAAAACAGTAATTCTAATAATAACTACTACAATTTACTGACCAGCAACTGTGTGCCAGGCAAAACTGAGCACTTCATTGAGAACATGGGAGAGCTGAGGTTTGCCTCACATTGCATCTGTTCAGCATGAAGAACCCAGAAAAGGAGTCACAGCAAGTACCAGGGTGCAGCAGGTGGGAAGGAATTAGAAGTCAATGCAGTATAACTGCAGGCTTGTGTGGCTACGATGGCTCAGAGAAACAGGCAGTCCAATGCAGCTAGGTGAACTTGGCCAACTTCTGCTGAGAGCTGTCCAGCAGCCTCAGCCACCCCTAGTAAAATCTCTCCACGGTCATCATTATTTCAGCCTCAAATATTTCCCCGCTGGCCTGTGAACTCCTGGAAGGCAGAATGGACTGTCTCACTCACTGCTGTATCCCTGGCACCTAGAAAAATCAGTGAAACCAAGAACTGCCTTCTGGGCTTAATTAAACGGTTAGGAGAACAACTATGCTGGAAAGAGTGAGTATGGGTCTGGAGTCGCGGCATTCTACATCATACACTGTCTGTGGGCATTTTGACCTAGATTTTCCTCTCTGAAATCCCACATTCCAAAAACCAATCTTTTTAAAAAAAAAATCTTTTAATTTCTTTATTTTTATCTTTTTTAATCAGAAAAGTTTCCTCATTTTAAAATGGGGGAAATAAGACTTCACGGTGCCATTGTGAGACTCAAAAATGATAATATATAGGAGAGCTCTGTGCAGACTGGAAGCACGATACAGACTCCTTGAGTTATTACTATTATTAGAAGTAATAATAGAATAGCTCAAGGAATGCATGTTTCATGTACTTTCAGGGATCATTAGCAGGTAGTGAGGAAGGCAGTGTGCGGAGGCCTTCCTGAAGCCCACCAGATCACACCACAAAGGTGGCTGTCTCCGGCATCTGCATAAAGCCCTCAGCCCCAGGTAGCCCAAGAACCTTAACAGCTCCCTTCCCACCAGGGCCACAGGCAACCTGTAAAAGGTGTCACCCCAACACTTCTATGACTTCTGAAATCTCTCCGAATGTGAACACCTGGACCCATTTGGGTTTTAACTGTCCCTATTTGCAGCCTCTTCACTCCAGAACCGGCTCTGCTTCTTAACAGTGGTGTTTAAAATCCTTAACCCCCTTAACAGTGGGGTTTCCAGCAGTCCCTCATGTCTTGCCTGCTTTCACCCAAGCCTCAGCCTTTGATCCTCTCTGCTCCACGCTCAGCCCTGGACCCTAACTGCCTGGGAGAGGAGGCTGGCAGCCTCATGTCACCCACATCAAAGTGATTTATGAAATATCAATTTATTACTGAGTATAATAACATCAAATGCTTCCACGGATGTGGCTGAATGAAGCTTACAGGGCACTTTCATGCACTGTTTTGGGTCTCCCAACCGTAATTGGAAGTGGACAGAACAGGTTTTATTCATGTTCACATGTGGTACAAGAGGAAACCATGGTGACCACGAATTAAATGTCTTGCCCCTAAGACAGATATGGAATTAAGATCCAGGTCCTTGGCAAAGAAGACCAGTGATTATTCTATCTTCCCTTATTCTATCTTCCCTTATTCTATTTTCCCTTGTTCTATCTTCCTTTATTCTATCTTCCCTTATTCTATCTTCCCTTATTCTATCTTCCCTTATTCTATCTTCCCTTATTCTATCTTCCCTTATTCTATCTTCCTTTATTCTATCTTCCCTTATTCTATCTTACCTTATTCTATCTTCCTTTATTCTATCTTCCCTTATTCTATCTTACCTTATTCTATCTTCCTTTATTCTATCTTCCCCACCGTGTGCTCAGCACCGGGCTAGGCCACTAGGAGGTGGTGTCGGAGCATACCCCATCCCTGAGATTATTAATGATTGACAACTTCAAATGTTCTCACCCCAGGAGTCCTGAGAACACTAAACAATTCTAATTTCTTAGAATATTATTATGAAGTTGAAAAGGAGGAAGATAGCCTTAAGACTGTATCACTCTTTAACTTGAACTCTTTATCTTCCCACTTGGATCTGCTTCCCTGCCTTCGTTCCCTGTTTGTGAATGTCACATGATCCACCTGTCAATCAAGCGAGAATTTAGAATGCATCCTCCACTTCCATGTTCTCACTGTCTCCATCTCATTCATGTAAGCAGGTATGCACTCATTTATTGTCATTTGAGGACATTTTAATTTCTTTACATCTCTTGAATCTGATCCCTGCCCTCCACCCCATCATCTCTACCTCAAATCAGATCCTCACCAGCTGGGTCCTAGACTACGGACTCACTGGTTTCTCTTCCTTTAGTCTTGCACTTCTCCAAGTTCCTTCTCCATGTTATTGCTGGAGTGATCTTTCTAAACTCCAAATTTGATCATGAACTTCCCCCTCGCCGAATACTCCTTTACTGCATACAGGACTCCTTTATTGCATACAAACCCTTGGCTAGACATATAAGTCTTTTCATGCTATGATTCCTGTCTACCTTTTCCTCAGTGTCCACCTTGACCTCCTCCATCACTCAAGCCTGGCAGAAGTGGCCACTCAATCATGCCCCCATTACACCTCATCTACATACCTGTCATCACTTGGAGCTTTTTACCACAAGTTTGTTCAAAGCTACCTCTCCAAGGACTAGATGCCATTTGAAATAAATGCACTTACATTATCAGTGTTCACTCTGGTGCACCCCATATAGAAAGAAGTCAAGGCTGTTGACTGAAAACATTTAGGAAGGGAGCACTTGTCAGGCTGTGCCTCATCTCACCGCATTGGCAGCCTGGCCCTCTCACCTGCCCAAGGCTCTTCTTCATCGTTAGATCCATTCACTGCTCCTTGGGATCTAATGCATCGCAGAAACCAGGCCCCAGACCCTTGTCTCGGAAGTCCCCTCTTAGCCTTTTTGCAGGAAAGCCCCGGAGCCACCAGAAGTCCAACATCTCCTGGGCACGCTTACATCCTCTCCTTCCCTCCTGAGCCCACTTGACTGTGGTACCTGTCTGTCCATTTATCTGCATCGAAGCCTGTGCTGTCTGTGTAGGCTGGGAGATGGTTTTTTGTGTAACAGGTCTTTGAAGACAGTAGCAGCTGGGAGGCTAATTCATACCTGTCAATGAATTTCATTTAATAGGAGATTGGTCCTAAATCTGCCAGCTTTGGATTCTTCTCCCTGCATGTTTCGTATTCATTTACCCCCAAAACCTGGACATGCACATCCCTTCCTCCCGGGAACTCTGTCTTTTCTCTGCTTTTCTTTCCCAACGTGAGTCCACAAACAGGACTTCAAAGGCAGACCATATTCCATCTTGTTCAATGTTCTATCCCCTTCACCGTATCTTGTGCTTAGCAAGTGCTCAATACACATTCATTAAATTAATTAATGTTCACCTGCAAACACTCATCAGGGTAGAACTACCTTTACAAAGACTTCAGTCATACGCTTCCCGGGAGAGGAAGGCAGAGGCCAGGAGGAAAGCCCTCCTACCTCCTCGGCAGCGGCTGGGTCTGTCTTCATTTTTTTTTTTATTTACAAGACTGTTCTGGGTCTCTGGGTGCGAAATAAGTAGTGATTAACTGTGTGGTTAACTGTGCAGCTGAAACCTCAGGAGGTCAAATTGACATGAGAACTGGTGGACACCTCGGGCTCTCCCCTTAGGCTGCAGTGAGCTACCGCTTTTCTGCAGGCTTGCTTTCTTCTTCAAGCACGGATCAGGATTCACTGATCAGGCCTCCTGTTTATACATCAGGTGCTAAACCTCTCCTTTCCCAGGTCCCAACACATGAGAATCCGGCATGCAGAGATCCCAGGCACCCCCAGCCCCACCATCTCACCAGGGGTACAAGGAGTTGTTTAGGAAGATGAGTGATGCTGTCAATCAGTGGCTTCTGCTCCTGACTAATTTACGTGCTCCATATTGGCAGCAGGATCAAATAATGAGTTCTCCACAAGGGCTGGGCGTCTTGCTGGCTCTGCTGTGTTCTAGAGGCCACCAGGCTCTCAGATAGGTTCCCACAGTTGGGGGGGGGGGGGGTGGGGGCTGGAGGTGGGGATATGCATAACAGTTTTTCAGCTCTTGGACACTTTTTAGATCTTAGTTTCACTCATTCCTCCATTCATTCAACAAAAACATGAGTGTCTCCTTGAGAACACACATCATGCTGTGCACTAGAAATAGAATGATAAGTACACCCCATGCCTGTCCTCAGGATGCTTAAACTTAGTAGCAGGTGGAGGGCAAGTCCTGAAGTGTGGTTAATTACACAGTGCGGCACATATAAAGTGGTCTTTTCTACCAGAATTGCTGCTGATATTCCTGAGCTGAGAGTTGACTGCAAGTTGAGACCCGAAAGCTGAGCAGGAGTCAGCCAGATAAAGAGGTAAAGAGGAGTTTCATGAACAGAGAAACCACAGCATGTGCAGAGCCCCAGAACAGCAAGAGCTTATGACAGATTCAGGGACCTGCAAGTCCTTCAGTATGGCTGGGGTGTGCAGGGGGAACGGGAGGTCACCGGAGTTATGTTAAAGGGTTCAGACTTTATCCCGAGGGTAATGGGGAGACAGACACCGAAGGGTTTTAAGCAGGAGAGCACTATGATCAGGAATGGTTTTAGGACTATCTTAACTCTCTGCCAAGATAAAAATCCAGCTTTGGAATTCACAGGAGAGGCATCTACCACGTGAGCTATGGCTGGAGGCTTCAGTGGAATGGGCAGGCCTCAGGCTTGCCACTGGGCTGTGAATGTGAGGGAAGCTTCAGATGGTGATTCACTGAGCTGTCGATGCCTTTGACATGGAGTGGAGCCTGACGCTGAGGATGGAGAAGCTGGATTGCTTAATAATAACAGCAATTGCTACTCCTAATGGTGCTTGTAATACAATAGCACTTATAATGTAATAATAATAATAATGCGATTTGCCATAATGCCTTTTATTCTCAGTCTCCCTCTGCTTTCCAAACATTCATTAAATCTCAAACACACTTCTCAGCAGGGCCCAAATTCCTCAGGGCCACCAGCCTCCCTGCTAGCCACAGCAGCTTCAAGAGGCCTTGGTTTGCCCCTTTGCCTTGGCTGTCAGTTTTCCCTCAGAGGCTGGTTTACAGGCCATCATCAGGACGCAAGGGATGGGCCCTGCCCTGAGCTCCGCCTTGCTCCAGCAGAGACAACACAGAGTTTATCATTTGCATGATCAAGGGATGTATGGATTTCCTGCCTCAAGTGTCTCCAGCACTCTCCTCCCAGTGCCCTGGCCCCAGATCTCTCCTTGTATACCCTTTCACCAGATGGTAGAGGAGAAAGGAAAATAAGTAAACTAATTTACACAGTTGGCATGTGTGGTAGGCAGGATTCTAAGATGACCCCCAAGAAACACACACACACATACACACGCACACACACACTCCCCAGGACTGTGACTATGATGAATTTTACCTCTGCAATTAGGTTACGCTATATGACGCAGTTGGCTTCAAAGAAGGAGATTATCCGGATGAGCCTGACCTAAGAGTCCTTTAAAAGCAAAGAGTTTTCACTGACTATTTGCAAAAGAGGAAGCCAAGGAGATATGAAGTGAGCGAGGGGTTGGACTAGAGGGAGGTTCCCTGTTGATGAGATGGAGCAGTCATGGGGAAAGGACCCAAGAATGGTCTCCTGAGGCTAAGCTGTCCCTAGCCAAGAGCCAGCAAGAAAACAGATTTCATTCCTATAACCACAAGGAAGTAAAGGAAGTAGATTCTGCCAACCACAGGAATGGGCTTGGAGGGGGACCCTGTGCTCCAGATGAAAACGTAGTCAGTGACAATCAGATTTCAGCCTGAGCAGAGAGCCAGTCATGCCACGCTGGACTTCTGACCTATGTGACTTTGCACTAATAAATGCTGATGTTTTAAGGTGCTAACTTTGTGGCAATTTGTTACACAGCAATAGAAAACCAATACAGCACAGAAAAGCCAAAAAGATCAGTTTGACAAGTACAAGATGTGGGCTGGGAGGTAAAAAGCAGATTCTCACATCTGCCACTTATTGAATGAAAACCCTTAAACATCTCCGAGCCTCACTTTCGTACTGCGTAGAACTGGAACACCCACCTTGCAGTGTTATTTTGAGGGTTAAAGATCTTGAGTGGAAGGTGCTGGGCATGGCGTCTGGCACACTGCTGGTACTCAGAGCCAGCAACGCCTGTTGTGGTAATACCAGCTTTGGGAAATGGGCAGATTTTTATTATTAGACTCTCTTGATTGTGAATAATTGGAAATTGCTGGATCAGTAGACAGAAGGAAGGCCGAGGTATTTCTCATTAAATTAATGAGACTTCGGAATCTTTAACAACTTTGTGACAGAGGTCAAGGCAGCTTCCTCTTCTCCCAAAGCTCTATTAGATAGAAGGCCTGGGCAGTCAAAGGCGAGCATTTCCATTATGTGTCCAGAGATCAGAGACACTGAACCACAGTAGTCTCCAGGGCTTTGTTCTTATTTCAGTTTGATGTATTTTATATGCACGGTCTGATGCACCCAGTCACCAATACACACGGGCATAGAAATTGTGTGTGTGTGTGTGTATGTGTGTGTGTGTGTGTGTCAGGGGCAGATACAAGCAATGCGTTTCAATTTTTACTAAATGGATGCTACACAAATATCTCAAACTCGGCTCTGGGAGCCCTGTGGGACTTATCTTCCCTGTCACACTATTTGTCAAACATCAGCAAAGGGGTTGTCTGATAATTGGTTCCTCTGATGCAAAACAAGAGTTTCTTCACCTCCACCAGGGTCTCAACACCCTCTGTTGAGTTCAGGTGCTGTTGCATTCAGACACTAAATGCTTCTTCAGTTTCTATTGATTTCCTGGCAATACCCATTCTGTTCTCACACCCCCTGTCCCCCTTGGTTAGGAACTGAGGGTATCTGGAAACTCTTGCCTCACCTTGGAGAACCAGATCTCACTGAAAGGCCCAGGGGCTGGCTCCTCCTCCCCTACCCGAGCTCTGGGTGGGATAAAGACCTAATTGGTTAATTTTCATTTTTAGTAATCCTGCATCCCCAGGGTACACTGTCTGGCTATTCTTCCAGGATAACTGACAATAATGCCTCATTTCCCCCTGATATACTGATTCATCAGTCCCAGCTGAGACCCACTCTTGCTGTGGGTGGAGAGCAGATGAAGGGACCCAAATCGAACAGCTTAATATTGGGGTACTCTTGGGGGAAGTTCCCATGCAGCTTGGGGCCATTCTTCTGATCACCTGAGCTTGCCAAGGGAAAGGTCTCATCTCTGATACCTTTTTCTCCTCTTCCTCTAGCCCAACAGGACGGGGTGAACAGCCACATACCCACCAGCCAAGTAAGGCAGTGGCTTGATTTAAATGCCCCCTGAACCAGAGCCTGTGCTAGGTACTGTTAGCATAAGGAGAGGGAAAGTCAGAAGTACTGAGGAAAGAGCGGCCGCCTATAAAAGCTGGTGAGAAGAAAGGTGAACAGAGCACAGGAGGTAAGCCCTGCCCACCTGGGGCCGCCTGGAGCTCTGGATGAAGTTCATCGATGGCATGGAGCATCTTAGAGTCAGTCTGTACCTGTGCCTACCACATCCCCTGCCCACTCAAGGGCTTCCCGGTCATCCTCCCTGCAGCATTCCTCCTCCAGGAGGGAGTTTCTCCTGCCTTGGATCTCAGGGCGAGAAGGCTCCCAGGGTCAGGAACAGGGATGCACTCCAGTGCTGGCAGAATAAAGTTCACCTTTCAGATGCTTCTTCCTAGCTAGCACCGGAAGCAAACCAAGGCTACGCCACCTTTAGGACTGGCCTAATCTCCCTGTTCCTGCCCTAGGGAAGCTCTGGTTTCCATTCTCTTTTTAAGCCAGTAGGGCCCACAGCCTGGAAGAGGGACGCTTGTTGACAGCTATTCAAGTGGTAATCCCTGGGTCTGGGATGTTAGGATATTTAGACTGGGACAGGCATTTGTAACAAGCCACCACCAAGCTAAAGGTGCTGACTCAGGTCCACTTGGGACTCGCGCCTTTCCTCTTCCCCTGCCTTACATAGGATAGTAAGTTGGCTGACTGTGTGGAGTAATATGAAAGCTCTGAAAGGTTCTCCCCATCCCCAAAATACTTTCCTTACAAGCTCCACAATTTCTCATGCAATCTGCTTCCTTGGTTAAGGCCTTAGTTAAAAAGCAAATGTTGTCTGGGATGCATGAGCCATTAACTGGGTGTATCCCCCACTTAGAATGTCCTTCTCTACCTGGCTAACTTCGATTGATTCTCCAAGGCCCTTTGGATGTGGCCTATTCCAGGAAGCTTTTGATGAACCTGCCAGGCTAGTCTGGAGGCCCTCCTTTGATGGCCCCATAATACCCTGTGCATATCTTCATCACTTTATTGAACCCACTGATTTATGATAATCGGTGTGTGTTCTTCTTCCCCTGTAGTCTGACCTCCTGGAAGGTCAGAATTTTATTCTTCATTCTATACCCGACACATAGCACAGTAAGTGCTCAATTAATACTGATCTAGGGAATGTGTGAACTATGTGAGTGAGGAGACCTCCTCTCTCTACTCCTGACTCACTGTGGGAGCCTGGCCAAGTTACTTTCCCTCTTCAGTTCTGTTTACTCAACTGTAAAAGGATGAGATTTAGTTAGATGTTCTCAACAATCCAAAAGAATTTAACGTTGTCATGGACATTAGCACCTTGGCATAAACTGGATTTTCAGATTGCGCCATCATCTCCCAGGGCTCTACAGAGCAGGTGAGGACACAGGACAGGTACTTCTGGGTAAGGGAGTGGTAAGAGATTGAGATAGCTCACAAGACACGGGTGCTTCCCCACCTTGGGGTATCTGGACAGCTGACTGCACTGCAGGGATGAACCAGCCAGACGAGGACACTGGAAAAACCATGAAGAGGAGGGTGGCCGATTTCATCTGGAAAACAGGCTGGCCAGGAGAATTCATCTGGTTGTTCATTATGTATTCATCCAATCCATAAACTCAACAGAATTTCAGAGCTGAAAGGTCTTTGGAGACCTTCCAGCTTGTCTCCAGAGGAGAAAGGGCTTGTCCAAGATCACACAGTCAGTGGGACAGCCAAGACAAGACCTTGGGCCTACTGATGCCAATTCCAATGCTGAAAAGTCTGGCAAATGTGCACAGCAGCAGGACATCATCTCACTTGAGACTCCCTTGGCTGGCTCTGGCTCCACCTCTCTCCATCCCACTCTCCTGCTCTAGGCACAAAAAGGACCATAACTTACCACTGCCTACATGTCACTCTCCAATTGCCATCTCTAACCCATGCTTCAGTAAGGGAAGCCATATCTGTAAACCCTCATCCAAACCCCCAAAGAAGAACTACATGCTCCTTCCTCACATTAATAGATGCAGACCTCTTCAATTCACATCCTGCTGGACCACATCCTCCTAGTCCTTGTATCTCCCACCATACAGCAGGCACTTAATAGATGTTTGCTGAATAAATGTAGTTGATGGTAGCATTTTCCATAGGTAAATTGCCTAATCATAGGCAATAGGTAAATTAGCTGGCTAATCATTTTATAATCCTATAACTTGGACCAAGGAACTTCAAGCTGTCAGCCACAGTTTCCACAATGCAAAAAATAAATCTTCAGTCAAGGCCTCCTGAATCCCCTTGTGATTCTCTCTGTTGTTTCTCCTTCTGAATATACCTCCATCTTCCAACAACCATGTGCAGAGAACAGGTACAGGAAGGTTAGCAGCTTTGGAAAACATAGTTTTGGATCAATAGCATCTCTGTAAGAAACTGCTGTGAACATGTACACCCAGGAGACACCTGTCACCGCCAGACCTGCCACCTCTCAGGGTTTGCATTTGGTGGGGTGGTACCTTGGCAGCTCACACTGACACATGAGGAGCTTTCACTCCATTACTCTTTTTCTAGTTGCACTAAAAACATATTTATTCACCAAAGTATACTATATTATGCAGAGTGGCTCTCCTAAAAGGTTCAATAAAGCTGAAATATGTGGCTACTCTTAATAATTTTACAATAAACTACACTTTGGAATCAATTGCTCTGGCACTAGAAAGTTGTCTGGCTGATGGATTATAACTTCTGGCTGTGTGTGTGTGTGTGTGTGTGTGTGTAGAAGTGTGCATAGGGATGTGCGTGTATACGTTCAAGTGTGCCTGTTGCATTTTTCCGTGAAGGATTGAAAGATGTGGAAAAGGCTCACGCATCCTGGGAACTATAGTTCCAACTAGGTGAGAGGCCAATTGAAATGTTTCTGATAACAGCTGTAGAGTTTTGGAAAGCTAGAGGCAGTAAATCAGGAAACTGAGGCCTAAGGATGGAAATACTCAACAGGGAAGTGAGGAAAAAAAGAGGGAAGGGAAATAATATTTACTAACAACCCTCAGGATTAGAAACTTCCCAAGGTGTTCACAAAATAATGTTATGAGATAAGCATTATTATCTCCATTTTACAAGAGGGAAAACTGACAGGCCAACAGGTTAAGTAACTTGCCACATGTACATCTAATGTATGGTAGGGCCCAGAAGGAACTGAAGTTCTCTTTGATCTGAGGCCCTGGTAGCTTCCATTAAACCATATCTCTATCCTCAGTGTCAACACAGTAATCAGGCTCACCCAACCTCATATGCCCAAGCCATTGGGACAGAAGACAGGACTAGATCACTTCGTAACGGTCTTTATAACCTGAAGGACAGGTTTATTTTAAAGACCCTTGGGTTCTGGCTCTATGAGTCAGCTGCCAGGTGTTGGCCCGAAGACACCACATGATCAAGGCTGACCAGGGCATGGTGCGGCCAGTGAAGGAAACAGTCCCAGGTGACAGAGAGACCACTTGGCACAATCAGTCTGACTGTCCTTGCACTCTTCGACCCTCCCCTGCCTCAATGATCATTCTTGGTGCCAACCCTGGGCCTCAGGTTTTGACATCACTCTCACTCAGCAGAACCCCTGAAACTGTGTCTCTTGGATCCTGAACTAAACCACCCTGCATGGGCCTGCACAACCTTAACTTCAAATCTGTCCAGCTCAGAATGGGAGGAAGGGTATTCCAGATGGAGGAGCTGTCATGTAGGCGACTCAAGTACCAGGGGGTCCTGGGGAATAGGGAACAGGGCCCAGCTCTCCTCGGCTGAAATGCAGATAGCTTCCTTCGTGCCTGAGGCTTAGCTGGGATGAACTCAATTCCTGTGGGATCTAAAGAGATGAGTTATCTCACTTAGCCAGCCCTTCTACCCCAAGAACTCCAGATATTACGGAATGCTCCATTCACTCATACAATATTTATTGAGTGCCTACTATGCAGGAGGCCACTGGATCTACGGTGATGAATCAGACTGATTTCATCTTGCTTTTCTGAAGCTCAAAGTCTGGTGGAAAGGTTAGCGTAGAAAAAGGGATTCCCACTCAAGATGAATGCTACAAAAACCAGAACGCACGGTGCTGGGAGAGCGTGTGACAGCAGACGTCACCTTGTGGGGCGTCAGGGAGACTTCCTGGGGGAAGTGACATTTACGTAAGACCCAGAAGATGAGTAGCATCAGCTCGCCAAAGTAAAGAGTGAAAGAGTGGGGCTGTGCGCGTTCTCACTTCCTCCTGGAATCAATTATTTTTTCCCTCTCTGTCTGACCTGGGTCCCCTTTCTGTAATAATTTTAGCAATTTCAAATTACTTATGGCTAATCTCTCTGATAAACCTTTGGGAAAATAAACGTAGGCTCAGGTCTGCTGACAATGAAATGAACCCGGGGAGGAAAATTGGCTGCACATGTCCTTTCTGCCCAAACAAGATAGAGACTGGGGCGTGGAGGGGTTATTTCTGCAAGGCTCACTCGGACTATAGTTTGGGAATCTGAGGAGCCGTCGGGTGAACAGAAACTGCTTCCACAAGTCACACGAACTCCCCAACCTGATGGGGCACTCTCCCCTCTCCCCAGGGAACGTCCCCAACTCCAAGGCATTGTGAACTGAAGTGAAACAGGGCCAAGGCTGAAAAGGCCCTTAGAGATCACCTAAAACAACCTCACAATTTTTCAGATAAAAAACTGAAGCCTGGCAAGGTAAAATGGCTCACCCAGATACAGGCGGTAGAGTGAAGAGGTTAAGAGCTACCTGCCTGGATTCGTGATCTGACTTGATCACCTTGATCAAGATACCAACGCTTTATAAGTCTTAAGCAAGCCTCAACTTGCTCATCTCTAAAATAGGGATAACACTGTGCCTCCTGCTAGAGTTGTTTTGAGGTTTAAATGGGGAAAATAACTGGGAAGCACTTATTAGCACTTACTTACAGAAAGTATTCAATAAATATCAACGGTTGATATCGCCATGCACCCAGCTAGTTAGTAGCAGGTCTGGAACTTGAAGCCATAGCTGCTTCACCACTAGTCCAGGGCGTCGCCTTCTATAATAAAGAGGCTTCCTGCTGGCGTACTCCTTCCCCCTGCCTTCTAACATGGCATACCCAGCTCTCAGTCCCTTCTCTCTAGATTCCCCAAAAGAAAAACTCTGGGTGACCACTGCCTCTGTTGACACCCCACAAATGGCAGCCTACCCTCCAGCACAGTGATGGTGCCAAGAGCAGGGAGCTCTGGCCCTGCCTGGGACACGGCAATGAAATGGTGGCAATGGCGTCCAGCTAGTCACACCACCTGCAATGCCGTAGCAGCTCAGTGACCAGCAGACTGCACAGCCTCCTGCTTCCAGCGTCCAATTATTTCCCACCTTTCATTGGCAGTCCCTGACTTTTGACCCTTACCCTTAAATCTCAACACTTCTCTCTGCCGAGATGGCAGCTCCTGCCTTTGGCACAGGGCCCACTTATGTTCTCTGACAATAGATTGGGGTGATTTTATCTTTTCTATTAGGCAGTGACTGCATATCTCTCTGGGTTCATTAGTAGCTGGATAATCCTTCCAGATTTATTAGCTCAAATTGAGCTTCCTCCTTCATCTTTTCTCTTGTGGCATCAACCACCCCTGCTGTCTCAACGGTAGACTGGTTGCCCAGAGGCCCTTACTTCTTTATGTCTTTTATCCAAACTTCCATCAATCTTGCACAACAAAGGTTTTCCCCAACCAAACCCAGAGGCCAACTGGAAGACAGAGACTCCCTTGCAGAGTAAAGAGCAGAACAACACAGTGCATCTATAACTGTCCTATGTGTGCCCTCCTTGGATAAGAGAACACAGGGAGCTGACATCCTTATAACTAAGTGCTGATCTCCACTTTTAGGATCAGTTATCCTCTAAAAAGACAAGCCAGGGCTTGGGATGCTAATTTCTTTTTTAGTAATACATGATATAGATGTGTGATGATGATTGACAATTTAATAACGTGGCAGAGATTGTTTTGTGGTCATTAAATCCATTTCCTGTTCTCCCTGGGCACATGGCTAGCCTACGTTTCCCAGCTTCCCTTACAAGTGAGTGTGGCCATGTGATGAATTCTAGCCAGTGGAATTGTGAGCTGAAATAATACGTGTCACTTCCAGGCCTGACACATAAACCCTCCCATGTATGATCTTCCATGTTGTTTTCCTAACACTGGTCTCTAAGAGGACATATTTATAAACCAGAAGAAGACTGGGCCCTTGAATAACCTTATGGAATGCTACTCACCAGGAACACCCTTTTGGGACTTCAATTGAGTAAGAAATTTACTTCCACTGTATGACACTATGATATTTGGGGGTTTATCTGTTATAGCAGCTAGTATTACCTACCTGGTTCAGTGTTATCAGTAGCTAATTTTTAAATCTTACTAAGATTGTTAAAAGATAGATGTTATTGTTATTCACATTTTACATATGAGGACAAAGAACCCCCAAAGGCCTCAGCTGATAAGCTCCTGAACTGGGGATTTTTACCACTTCTGACTGATTTTAAGGATGCAATTTTTATACATCAGCTACTTTCTCTCATTACAAAGCTTCTTAATCACCAGGACTCTCAACTTCAGTCATGTGGTCTTGCTTCTTCCAATTTGCACACTTCAAATAGAAATAAAAAACACATCTGACTACTTCACACTCATTGGGATGGCTATTATTTATAAAAATGAAAAACAATAAGCATTGTCAAGATTGCAGAAAAACCGGGACCTTTGTACATTGCTGACAGGAACGAAAAATGGTACAGTCATTCTGGAAAACGTTTGGAGGTTTCTCAATAAATAAACGAATAATGACCACATGACCCAGCAATTCCACTCCTAGGCATATACACAAAAGGATTGAAAGCAGGGACTTGAACAGACATTTGCACACCCATGTTCATGCCAGCATTATTTGCAATAGCCAAAAGGTGGAGGCAACCCAAGTGTCCATCTATGAATGAATGGATACACAAAATCTGGTGTGTGTGTCTACATACACATAGTCTATTATTCGACCTTAAAAAGGCAGGCAATTCTGATGTATGAATGAACCCTAAACAAAGTCAAACACAAAAGGACAAATATTATATGATTCCACTTATATGAAATACCTAGAGTAGTCATATCCATACAGAGAGAAATTAGAATGGTGGTTGCCAAGGGCTGGGTGGAAAAAGGAATGGGGAGTTTGTGTTTAATGGGTACAGAGTTTCATTTTGAAAAGGCAAAAAAATGTTTCAGAGGTGGATGGTATTGATGGTTGCATAACAATGTGGATGTACTTAATACCACTGAAAAGTGTACTTAAATATGGTTAAGATGGCAAATGTTATGTCATATATATTTCACAATAATACAAAGCTTAAGAAAAGAAACGCAATTTCTGGCACATGCTGCAACATGAACGAACCTGGAAAACATTATGCCGAGTGAAATAAACTAGACACAAAAGATAAACATTGTATAATTCCACTTCTATGAGGCACCCAGCTAGAATATGCAAATTCATTGAGAAGAAAAAAACATGGAGGTCACCAGAGGCCATGGGGAGGGGGAATGGGGAGCTATTGCTTACCGGGCACAGAGTTTCTGTTTGGCTTAAGTTTTAGAAATATATAGTGGTGGCCAGGCGTGGTGGCTCACGCCTGTAATCCCAGCACTTTGGGAGGCTGAGGTGGGTGGATCACGAGGTCGGGAGATAGAGACTATCCTGGCTAACATGGTGAAATCCCGTCTCTACTAAAAATACAAAAAATTAGCCAGGTGTGGTAGCGGGCGTCTGTAGTCCCAGCCTCTTGGAAGGCTGAGGCAGAAGAATGGTGTGAACCCAGGAGGTGGAGCTTGCAGTGAGCCGAGATCATGCCACTGCACTCCAGCCTGGGCAACAGAGCAAGACTCCGTCTCAAAAAAAAAAAAAAAAAAAAAAAATTGAAATATATAGTGATGATGGTTGTACAACACTAAGAATATAATTAACGCCACTAAACTGCAAACAAAGGCAGGCAGATTGATTTCTGGATGGGGGCAGAAACTAGTTCTCTGTGTTGGCATGCTTTTGTGACTTGGCACAGTAATTTTATTTCTCTTAATTTGTTCCTTAAAGGGTCCACTTCATTCTGGCCTGGACTCTTGACCCCTTGCCTCAGTCTACCTGCCAGGACTTACTTCCTCATAGTTGCTCTTCGTGTGTCTGACCTCTGGCCAACTGCTGTCAATTTACCTGTCAGGTTCTCATGATTTGGACCTTACAAGCTAACCCTCTGCCCCAGGGCTCCCACCTTAACCAGGTGCCGTTGCCGTCTGTTGATCAGAGATTTGCTCCGAGGGGAATGATTCCTGACCCACTAGAACCAGAAGCAGTGGCACGACGCTGTTTCACTCATCAAGTCTCTAACATCAGTGCCGACCACCCAGATCTCACTTTGAAATAGATAATATAAACAAAAGGCTCAGATGTCAGCTCACTGTTTCCTATGACTGTGTGCCTTCATCTCTATACTTCCTGTCACTGACTTCCTCCTCTGTTCTGGAGAGGGGCTGTCCCTGTCTGCTGCTCCCTCCCCTCCTGCAGAAGTGTCTCTCTCATGGCCTGACACCTCACTGTCACCCTGTCACTGAGCCCAGCTTCCCCTGTACCAGAGACCTGGCCCTTCCCTGGACTCGCCCAGCTTCTTCCAGCTCCGCCTGTGATCGCCGTGTGACCTCTAGCAGCCTCCGCTCTCTCTGGCTCAGTTCCTCTTATTGCATCAGTCACCTCTGTCACCCAAGGTTCAGGGTTAGCACACTCACTCTTCTGCTGGCTAGACCCTGACAGAGAGAGAAATTGTGTTTCTATAGGGTCAAATGAACTGATGGTTTAGAAGTTCGATTCATGATGGATAATTTTGTCCCAATTCTTGTGATGGTTAATCAACTGACAGAATCCACAGCAGTCAACCTAATTCATTTATGATAGATGCCCTAAATCCACCACTTTTCTTTAGGCCTTGATGGGAGTGAGGTATGGGCATCTGATCAATTACTCAGTAATTACGGACACAAATAAACCCTACAATGGTCGGTTCAGTCACATACAAAAACCGTACTACCTAGTCCTATTTCTTATCTGGAAATAAATAAAATGGCATTTTAGGAGTCACTTTCACAGGCCATGCATGACTGGGGAGCAAAATAAGCATCTTCCATTCCTTTGAGCCCATGGGAGGCATAAGCTGGACTTCTTAAAATAACACCTTCTCCTAAATAAACTTGTACTGTGAGTCTGTTGCTGTGTGTACGTTATCTCCCAAAGCATGTGCTATTAGTGTCCACTTACAGAAGAGGTTCCTGGGGCTCAGAAAGGTTAAGCAACCTGCACAGGATCACACAGCCAGTAGCAAGTCAAACAAAAGTTTTGAGTCATGAGTACCTAATGCCAAAGTCCGTACCCTTCCCGTTTACCAAGCTTGTTCTCTAAAAGCTGATCTGAGGACCTACTGCATCACTGTAGCAGAATTCAGAGTGATGAGACATGGTGGAGATCTCCAGGGGATTCAGAGAAAGAAGA
The DNA here is from genome assembly GCF_047675955.1 of Chlorocebus sabaeus. Taxonomy (NCBI): domain Eukaryota; kingdom Metazoa; phylum Chordata; class Mammalia; order Primates; family Cercopithecidae; genus Chlorocebus; species Chlorocebus sabaeus. The sequence continues at coordinate 117,068,757 of NC_132904.1, read as the reverse complement.
AATAAGAATGAAAACCCACTTGGCATCTGTATTGGGGAGAAGGGACTGGAAAATGTAGAAAACAACTCATTATCCTCTGGATGAAGCCTCTCCCTCTACGGCCCAAAACACCAACTGGGCCAGATGCGGTGGCTCACGCCTGTAATTCCAGCCCTTTTGGAGGCCAAGGCAGGCAGATCACCTGAGGTCAGGAGTTCGAGACTAGCCTACCCAATGTTGTGAAACCCCGTCTCTACTAAAAATACAAAAATTAGCCGGGCGTGGTGGTGTGTGCCTGTAATCCCAGCTACTTGGGAGGTTGAGGCAGGAGAATGGCTTGAACCCAGGAGGCAGAGGTTGGAGTGAATCAAGATGGCACCACTGCACTTCAGCCTGGGTGGCACAGCGAGATTCTGTCTCAAAAAAGCAAAAACAAAAACAAAATAAAACACAACAAACAACAAACAAACAAACAAAAAAACCACCAACTGCAACTGGGCAGAAAGAGTGGTACTAAAAACAGTTTCTTTACTCCTATTAGAGGTTTGTCCCTTTTAGAAAGCCAAAGCACTCATGAGAAGCTTCTAGAATATTCTCTCACTGGCAGACTTTTGCAATGGCTCTGCTGTCGTTTTCTTGACTATTATTCAGTCAGCATCACTCAGTTACTTTTCATCATGATTTCCCCTTGCAAACTTACAAACTGTTAACTCCATGAGTCCTGTTAATTCCTAAAGCTCATCTCATCCCATGCCCACCCAAAAAGGAGAAAAGTTCTTTGAAAACTGAAAGCATCATAGAGATACGTATTTTTCTAAATATAATGCCTTAGAAACATATAGTACTTTGATATTTACAATAAATTTTTACTTACAGAATTCCAGTTAATCCTCATATAAAGATTTTATATTCCCAGTTTTAAAATGAGAAAACTGGGGTTCAGAGTCACTGCGACTCAACCAAAGGCTCACAGCGAGCATTAAGGCAGAGTCAGGACTTGACTCGGGCCTCCTGACTTCACGGGCCAGTGCTTTTTCCACTAGATAACATCGTCACCATCGTTCTTATGATTTCTATGAATGGGAAGTAGTGGTACACTGTGGAGGATGCTGTCTTAAAAACCTCTAAGCCAAGCAACTCCACCTTATTCTGGTTACCATCCTGGGAACTCATATTCTAAATGAACGGCTTCCTTCCATCTGCTAAATCACCCCAGTGACACCTCGCTGCCCAGTTCCTTCCTCCTCTACTGATGTTGCCGGCCTAATTTAGGGAGCCTGTCTGGCAGGCTGGCTCTGGCCTGCTTTTTCCCTCTCCTCCCTCTATTTCCCAGGCTCCCGAAATGGAACACAACTGTACTTTCATCTCTCTTTGCTCCTCTGCCAACTTGCCCAGGCTCCCCCAGATGCTTCCTTACTTTAAGCAAATGCTTTTGCATTGTTCTGGGAGTAGTCTAATCCTTTTTTCCCTTTTTCCATATTAATGCTCTAATTTATAGCAGCAGTGTTAAGAAAAAAAAAAGAAACAAAGAAGTTCATCTGTTTTATGTTTTGAGGGGCATGGGGGGGCTTCTGGGGTGCTGGTAATGCTCTATTTCTGGAGCTGTGTGCTGCTTACACAGGTGTGCTTACTTGGAGAAAGTTTTCTTAAGCTGTGCCTATATAATATGTGTGGTTTTCATCTACATGCACGCTAGACTTCAAGGAAGATGCCAACAATGGGGCAGGTATTTTGACAGTGGTGGTGAACTAGGCATTTCTACTCAAGTTCAAGCAAAGGCTGAATGACTTCCTGGCAAGCCTGTTGTGGGAGTCCCTATACCAGAAGAAAGGTCACACTGAATTCCTCTAAGGTCTGTTTCAACTCTGAGAACAAAGTCCTGTCGGATGCTACAGGGTCAACATTCCCACAGCAGCCCCCGGAAAGGACTGTTCGTAGACACCGACGGCTGGAAAAGAACAAGGATCTCAGAGTCCAAGCCTGTCTCTCTGGGCTGACATCTCCTAAACCCCACAGGATGTTTTAGGACACCTGATCCCTAAGTCCATGTAGAGACTGGACTACAGGCCAGACTCGTTCCTCCTGGACCTACTGAGGCAGCTCATCCATCACACTACGGACCAGAATTCGCTTTATGTAGCTAGTGGCATTTGAATGGCAATATTAGATTCCCCAAATCCTCATTCTCCTGTGGCTCACAATTGTTGGGATGAGGATTTCCAGGATGCCCTGCCTCTCTGATTGGCTTCTTCTACTCTGCTTCTATCTCCCGTACTCCTCATCTCCTGGGCTTCGTCCCTCATAATCCACCAATCCTGACCACTGACAACACTCTCTTCCAAGGAGGTGAGCTGTGAGAGCCTCTTACCAGATTAGTGAAGATGTATGTGTAATAGGCTGACACCATCCCAAGTTCGGCTGCCTGCAAGGCAAAGAGAAGGAGATTAGAGAAGAAAACAAAACTCACTTGAAACAAATGAGCAGTAAGGGTTCCAAGTGTCTGCCATTTGTCTGGCCCACTGCCCTTTGGCACCAGGCAAAACAGAACATCTTGATTGGTTCTTATGTTGCCCTTGATCTTGGAGGATGGAGCAGAGAAATTCTGGTCTCAAGAGCGGGGTCTCTCCACCTCTCCACCTCCACTATGCAGTGGCACGCATAGTAGCTGATGTTCTTATATACAACATACTCCCATGGTTATAGCCAGATCTTACTGAAACCAAAAAGGCTTTTAGGGAAATGAAGCAAATAATAAAACAGACTACAATAATGATCTCCACAGCTATTAACAATAACAATGGCTAACATTAACCCACTGTTTAGTATGTGTCAGGCACTCTCAAGCATTCTAGATGGGATAACTCTATGAGGTTGGCACTATTATTCCTCCCCAACCCCATTTTACAGCTGAGGAAACTGAAACAATGAAAAGCTAAGTGACTTGTACAAGATCACATGTCTCATTACTGGAAAAGATAAAAGCAAATCCAGGCAGCCTAACTGCAGTGCTTATATCCAAACTGTACTCCCCCTTCAGGACTGTTACATTGATGGAATGACAAACACAACTCTCTTCGGGCATAGATAAGAGAGTCCGTAGGTTGTAGCAATGCAAATGAACTCCACTCCGTCAGAGTGCAGGGCAGACTCATAAGGGTATTCTTGAACCTGCGGTAACGTCAGAAACAAGTGACTCATTTGCAAACCTGGGTCCTTCATTCGTAGTAAGGAGTCAGTTGCCTGTGACATGCCTCACCCTTGATCACGGCACATCAGTGTGACATCACTCCACAGCTGAGAATTGCTACATCAGAAGAGTCTCCCTTTTGTCTGATCTTTGTACCCGTCATAAATTCCCCTAGCCAACCTTCCCTGTCAGTGTGCCTGGCTTTGAGTGTGACAGGTGCTATAGAAACTGACATGTAGATCAGGTAAATAATGAGCTCCGCTCTCTCCAGGGCCCTCATCCCTCCTGACAGTTGGCTAGATTTTCCTAACGTATCCTGCAGCCCTGGGCCACTGGGAGACCGTTTTGTCATGACTATTGAGGTGGATGGAAGAGAAACCAGACCAAGGGATGATTACATTTTCCTCTTACATAGTGTTTATCTCCCAAGGAACTCAAATAATTTTGTGAGTATTCTTTTTTTTTTTCCTTTGAGTCAGAGTCTCCCTCTGTCACCCAGGCTGGAGTGCATTGGCGCGATCATGGCTCACTGCAACCTCTGCCTCCCAGATTCAAGTGATTCTCCTGCCTCAGGCTGCCAGGTAAGCTGAAATTACAGGCACCCACCACCACACCTGGCTAATTTTTGTATTTTTAGTAGAGACAGGATTTCGTCATATTGGCCAGGCTGGTCTTGAACTCCTGACCTCAAGTGATCTGCCCACCTTGGCCTCCCAAAGTGCTGGGATTACAGGCGTGAGCCACTGTGCCCAGTCATTCTTACGGGAAACCTCGCAGGCTCCCTGAGGAACAGGTTGGGGGTAATTCTATCATGGTTGTTCCAATGGGAAGCTGGAGGGCAAAGGCTCAGGGGCTGCGGCAGGAGTCTCGGGGCACAATGGAGCTCAAGGCCTCTTTGGTGAGGCTCCTTCTTCCTCCAGGCCAAGCTATATTTCCTCCTCCACTTTCAAGAGGATGGTGTGGCAAGATGACCAACCCATCCTATGCCCCACTGCACACACACACTCACACAGTCCAAGTAAGAGTGCTGCTGCATCTCACCCCCGCCTAGACGGATGTGACCCACTGAGCGAGCCCACTGCTTACAGCGACGGGCTGGGGGCAGACGGACCGGGAGGGGCCACAGTCGGGAGCTAAAACCCATTTTGTGAAATCTGCTGTCCTAGAGATAAAAGACAAGAGATCCTTGGTTTTTAAGGCCTGATTTCTGGGTAAACATGGAGTTTGTTGTTGGAACAGCCGCTCAATAAAATCAGGGATTACTCTGCAAATCCTCCTGAAATCAAGAGACGGCAGAGTGCTGCCAAGCTCCGGGGGCTGGGCTCCCACGTGCACACCGAGTCTCCCAGAGTCCCCGTGTGCTCTCCGCCCACTCTGCTTCCCACCCTTGCTGAGGCCCTGTGAGGCCCTGTTGTGCCCTCCTGGAGTGGGGAGTACGGAACCCCAGGGAAGCATGAGGACAGAGGCTAGGCCTGATGGAACACCTGCCTGCCTGGGAAGGCAAATGGGAAAAGGGAACAGGCTTTCCTGAAGCCTGGCTGCTCATTCATCAGTGTGGCTCCCAGGTCACAGGAGTTGGGGCTGACAGGTGGGCTCAGGAAAGACAGCCCTGAGGCATCGAGCAGAACCATTTGCTAATAATGATCACTACACTACAGGCAGAGCTTCCTTCAAAAGCATGGCCACACACACACACACACACACACACACACACACAAATCTACAAAGCGTTTTTAATTAACATACCCAGTATTGGCAAGGGTGCTATAAGACACCTATACGCTGCTGGAGAAAGTGTAAACTGTCACAGCCTTTCTAAAACGCAATCTGGCAAATCATATCAGAATCCTTAAAAGCATGCATACCTTGAACTCAGTAATTCCACTTCTAGAAATATATGCTGGGGAAATATTCATGAATGTGTATAAAGATTTATGTACAAAGATGTGCATCTCAGCATTATTTATTGTAGCAAAAGATTTGAAACAATCTGTATCTCCAACAATAAAGTGATGGTTAAATAAATTATGGGACATCTGTATGACAGGAAATGAGGCAGCCATTAAAATATTTCTAGAAAAATATTTAATGACATGGGGAAAATACATGGCATAGAATTAAGCGGGGACAAAAAGCGCTTACAGAAAAGTTTGTGCAGTATGACAATAATTTGGGGGGAAAATGTGTCTGTAAAGCAGAAAAAAACAGACATCAAAATTTAACTGTGGTTAAACAGCTCTGGGTGATAGGATTGTTAATAATTTTTCGTTTCTTCTATGTGCTGTCTTTTCCATACATTAAAAAATGTCAACAATGAACTAGTAATATTGTTCGAATGTAAAAAATCATAGTGCAACATCAGACGCTGGGAGCCACGGAGGGCAAGAGACTGGCCCCCAGAGGCTTCCACCAGGGCTGTTCAGGCAGGCTCCAGCTACCGCAGGGGGACCTGTGTATTCTGAGCTACCCTCCACAAGGCACATGTGTCTACTAAGCTGAAGCTCTCACTCCCTGCTCCCAACCTTCCCTAAAGAGGGCCCCTCTCCTCCCATGAAACTTGGGGGAGCTTTTCCACCCTTAATGACTTCATTGATCGTAGCTCCAGGCATGAGGAAGACAGAGAAAAAGAAGAAAAGAGAAAAATGCTGTGTTTCTGTGTGTGTGTGTGTGTGTGTGTGTGTGAAAGAGAGATACTGTCTGTGTGTGTGTGTGTGTGTGTGTCAGAGAGAGAAAGAGAAAGAGAGATAATGTGAGTTGGGTACACACACACACACACAGACGTGGCTTTGGAGCTCTGGAAGATTACTATAGCAACGGGCTGAAGGGACAGCCCTGGGTACTGAGAGAACTCATTCAAATCTCTTATTAACTCTGAGTCAAAAACGAGCTGGGGAGGGGTAGCGGGGAGGGAGCGGGGAAGGAGAGGAGACAATCATCTGAGTGTCTGCGGGCTCCTCACAGCTTGGCAGAGGTTAACGAGGAGCCTCGCTGCCCTAGTGGAAGATGGCAGGTTGTGTTTAAATGTGCAATTAAAATGGCATTAGAAGAAGCCAGTGCGCCTAGAGAGGTTGTGGGAGCCGCCAAGGGGCCTGGAAACGGGGCCCGCTCTCTCCGAGGTTCATGCCCAGCCCAGTCACCAGCCCAGGAACTGGCGTCAGGTGACTCTGACGCTGCCCAGTTATTTCCAGCTGTTTGTCCTATGTGGGGCCCCTAGGCTCCTGATTTCTCTCTCTTTTGGATGAGCCTCACTCACACAGTTCTGGTTTCCAGTGTGCATGTTCTGACTCAGGCGCCAGCACTGCCCCTCTGACTCCAGGAGCATAGGAGACACTACCTGATTTGCAGATAAGAGAGGGCTGTGCAAGCTCGGCCCTGCTCCACTCAGGGCTGGGCCTTGGACGCATCTGTTCATCTCCCAGAGTCTCAGTTTCTTCATCTGTGGGGGAAGACATTATACCTACCTCACATCATTGCTAAGAGCTCTAGGCCGGGAGACTGACTGCACAGAAGCTCTGTGTAAACTGCTGTGGACCGATTTAATGCTGTGTCAGATTAAAGACAGAGTTGGCATTCAGCAGGACACACTGGTGTGACGGTCCTAGTGTGAAACTACGGAAACATTTCTACACCATTTGGCAAACAGCCTCTGCCCAAGCCCCTTGGGTGCCCCACCCAGCCCCTCCTAGGAACCCACAGACCTCTCCGCAGAGCCCTTCGCAGAGTCTAAGTTTGGCAGCATCTAGGTGTCTCCGCTGCCTACTGTCCTGCTGCCCCAGTGCTGCAAACGACATCCCCTCACCCTGCTTTCTTCAGTTTTCGGGAACCGCCCATTGAAAACGGAAGCACAGGGAGAGGTGTGTCAGAGTTCAGGTCCGGCCCGGGGCTCCGTCAGCCTCAGCTCAGGAGGACCCTCAAGGCAAGGAGTGTGGAGGGTGGGAGCTCAGCAGGGGAGGGGAGAGAGGGAGGCTCCCACCTTCAGGAGGATGGTGTGGGACATGGAGGCGTTGGCGTGGATGATGATGGTGGCCGTCTTGTCGTCCCGGATCTCCTTGAGGAGCGGGGTGGGGTCCCGGGTGTCATCCAGCATGCGGACGGACAGCGTGTCCTTGGAGATAAGGAATTGCCGGAGCAGCTTCTCTAGGTTTAAAAGGCCTGGAGGGGAGAGAGGATGAAGCCCCTGAGGGTCCACAGAGCTGCCTCTAGAGACACCTGGGCAGAAATGGAAAGGCACGGAGATGTGTGCTGGAAGTGGGGTTGGGGGGTCTGGCCCCATTGCCAGCATTAAGGAGCCAGATCATAACCTGAGCAGGTTTCTCAGCCGCTTTGGGCTTCAATGATCACATCTAAATAAAAGAACACTTCAGAGCCCATCACCTCCCCTGACACCCTAGAGAATGTTCTTTCAAGGTAGAGACAGAAGCTCCCTTGGAATAAGAGAATCCCCCCCTCCTCCTCACCACCCTCAAAAGCTGGACAGGATGCAGAGACCAAGACCTGGGTTCAGAGACCACCAGGCCTGAGTCTGCTTCTCTAATCCATGGACTTCTCCATGTGGCCAGTTGTCTTGGCCTCAGTTTCCTCATCTGAGAAGTTAGAATTATCACAGCAGTCAGCACTCAGTTCCAAGGCAAGGATTACAGGAGGCCATGTGTGAAGGCCTCAAGCCCGAGCCTCGGACACGGTAAACCCTCATAAATGTTACACTGGGCTCTGTAAGAGCCTTTGTTTTCATTTTGTAGGTGGAGGAGCAATTCCCTAAGATCCCAAGGTCCAGAAAATAGATCTAGCAAAACGCTTTGAACTCCTCAGAGCCTCGTGGCTGCATTAAGACTAAGTATTATGATGATCATAAGAGAAGAGGCTTTGAACTGCACTCCAGCAGGCAAGAATCTGGGCCCAGAACAAAACAGAAAAAAGGGACTGTGCACCAAGGACCTACCCCTGCCCTCCCTCACTCCCTCCTCTCCTACCCACCAGCTATTTGATGCCTAGGGCCCTGGTGGGAGGAGGGGTTCCAGAATAATGTCACTGAGACAAGAGGGTCTTAATTCTGCCTTGTCTTTGGAAAGGCATGCCAGCCAGGAGAGGGTATGTGTGTATGGGGTGGGGGTGGGAAGTGTGGGGGATGGGGTGATGTAGGGGTGCAGGAGGCAGAGTGTGGTCTCAATTCCCATAGAAAAAGACATCATGTAGGCGTTTGCTCCCAAAAGCAATGAGAAGGGCAACATTTATCAAATGCTTATTGTGCTCCAGTTAATGTGCTAAACAGTTTACATGGCTTATCTCATGTAAGTCCTCACAACAATCCCATAAAGTAGTAGAATCCCCAGCACAGAGGAGAGTCGGAGGTAGAGGGAGGACGAGCAGCTGGCCTCACACACTGCGATGGCGAGGGAAGAGCTGGCTTTCTAACCAGTCCGAGGTCCCGTGCTGCTGGTTTCTGTCCTGGCTGACGGGATATTCAACCCGGGGATGGCTTGACTACAACCCCAGAAGACTCCTTCCTGCACAGGTTCCTCACCGCCCAGGCCAAAAGGAGGAAGAGCCTCCCATCCACCTCCTCGCGTTGCAGATTGGTGACATGACTTGCTCAGCACAAAGAGACACGGGGACACAGCTGGGACCAGAATTCTGATCTCCGTTTTTTGATTTCCATCCAACCCTCTTCCCATGACACCAGGCTGCCTCTGAGGACAAACTCAGCTGGAGGCAGCCGGCACAGTGCCCGGGAAGGCCCAGAGACACGCGTCTCAGGACTTAGGGGAGGGAAGCTGATGTGGGTGTGTGTCTGTGCTTTTTCTTTTTTCACAGGAAGGAGAGGATAGTGGAGTTGGAGCCCAAGGGCCTGGCCTGATAGAGACAGGAGCTCTGGGAAGGTGCTGCCAACCCGTCTTCGTGTCACCTGTTTTGAGAAGGCTTTCTAGGGAGCTGGAGGTTGTGGCAGGTCGGGGAGAAGCCCTGGGAAGGCCTGTTATTTATAAAGATGCTTCAGAAACAGCCCAGCTGTGCAAACCACAAAACTGGCCTTTCCTCTCTTCCCTGACAGGGTTTCAAGGGAGACTTGTAAAGACTCTGCTGCTGCCATCTGTGCCCCTCACAGCCCCTCACCACCGGCCCCCACAACAGTGGCACTGACGTTGCAGGTTACTCCCTGCCAATCCTGATCCCGAAGCTCTGGATTCAAGCTCAGGGTCAGCCCTCCTTAGCTACGTGACCTTGAGAAGTTGTCTAACCTCTTCAAGGCTCCGTTCTTCATCTGTAGAATGGGCAAAGGAGGATGAGAACTCACTGTGATCACAGGAGAAAGCCCGCCGGGAAATGGGATGTATGGTCTCCATGTTACTCCTGTATTTACCCATCCCCAGAAGTGCTCCAAGGGCAGGCACGGTGAGGCAGCTGAAGAGTCAGGCAAGGACACGTCTGTTGAACAAACACTCTCTGGCATGTCCTGAGTGCCAGGCACCGGGCAGACAGGACACCAGGCAGAGAAGACGGGTCACATACAATCCCTGCCCTCAGGAGTTTAGGGTGGTGGCACTCGCAGCTAAGTTGATGATGAAGTTCAAATCACATCCCCGTTTTGTTTGGCAGCCTGAATTTAATCTTTTCTTTTTAGGGGGCAACCTCATTTTGTCCTATATGTAAAATGGAGACAGTATTTACTGCCTCTTCCTCAGAGACGATGTGAAAAGCTAACTCCTGCCTGGAGTGCCTGATCCAAAAGACACTCCAACAAGGAGGTGCAGGGAGGCCACGGACCTGGGGCACCCGGAGTCTCAGCTATCTCCTGGGCAGGTTGTGGGTGACGGTGCCCCACAGTTGGAGAGGTGAACAAGCAAGGGGTGGCAGAGGCAGCCCCCCCACCCAGGTTCTAGAATGGAGCAGGAAGAATCTTTAGAGCCCGACTGGGAAAGAGGCCAAATCCCCTGGGATTCTTCAGACAGGCAACGAAATTCAGTGGGACGAGACAGGGAAGGCTGGGGAATGACAGCAGGATTATGCACAGCATGGTGATGCCCGGCAGAGGCTGCCGGGAATGCTTTATTCCTTTGCAAATGGCAGGTGCACGAAACTCCCAGGGAAAGAGAGCCCCCAGATGTCAGATAAACCGGGGACCTGTTCCAATCAATTCCCAGCCTGCTACCCCTTGGAGAGTTCTGCTGTCCTTTAAACAAATAGCATCATTCCCCATCCCATATAACATGCTCTGTGCGCCGAGACGCAGGGCGGGGAGAGGAGAGAGGAGAGAGGCGGCGGCAGCGAGTCCTCTGGGAGGTCTGCATCCCGCCCAAAATTGCCTGTTAGTCAGTTGCTCTGTTTCCCAACCTGGACACACCTGGCTCAGCACAAAGAACCCAGTCTGGGGACATGAGTGTCAACCCCAGCACTGCCAGGCAGGTTACTATGGCAATGGCCCTACCCCTCTGTGCCTCAGTTTCCTTTTCTGTGGAATAAGGGGAATGACTACATTACAGGGTCATCAAGAGGATGGTAACTACAAGGGGCTTAATAAATCTTGTTTCCCACTCACCCCTCAACTGCCCTTTATCCCATCTCCTTCCCGAAACGTTCTCTCCATTCTCCAGCCTCCACCCCCTTCTCACTTCTCCCACCTCTTACAGGATTATCCAACCCACCAAAGATAGACTTGGTTTTAAACCACAGAAAGTATTTGAGAGCACGTATATGCGTATGTATGTATATGTGCATATATGTGTGTGTATATATTTATAATATACAGTCTATGTATAAATGATTTCAGTGTTCGGTAGGGAACCCATTTCAGACTTCCCGGCACATCCCCAGGGCAGGCGGGGTGCATGGTGCTTGCTGGATTGGACTGATGTAGAGACTCTGGGGGAAGAAAGTAACTACATCCTAACGGGTCAGGGGAGCAGCAGTGCCAGGCAGGAACCGTCGCCATGTCACTTGAGGAGCAGCTGACTTGGGTGCCTGGCCGGAGGGAGAGTGGGAAGGGCTGTCACGAGGCCGGCTAGCTCTTGGCAGACTCAAGGACTAAACCTGGGAGTCATGAGGGAGTGAAAGTCACAGGGGGACAGATTCCAGCTCAACATAAGGAATAACCCTTCCTTTATGATGCAGTGGGCTGCCCATGAGGTAGTGAGTTCCCCATCACTGGAGGTAGTCAAGGAAAGACTGCAGCCCCTCTGGAGGATCACTGTAGAGGGAATTAAACCAGTGGATGAAAATTTGAACTAGAAAAACACTGATGTCTTTCCAGCCCAGAGATGCTCTAATTTTATGAATCAGAAGAGGATACTTTTTAATTCTAGGCAGTGGAAGAAATTTACATTAGGAAAAGTGTGGCTTAGTTACACTGAGAATATTGAGTTTTCAGAGCAGTTTGGCATTTTCGAATTGTCATTCTCCTCACCTTTATCTGTTTAATGGAACTAAGGGATTCACCAAAGGCAGCTGCCATCACAGGGGTTAAAAGCTGCTCTCTTCCCCACACGCCATCCACTTCCACCCCCACTCTCCTCTCCTTCGGGACCATGGCCCAGCAGCAGGCCTGCCTGCCTGCCAAGTCTAAGGCTGAGAGGGGCCTAGGGAACCTATTAGCCTTGCTCAGGATGCAGCGGGACGGATCGATGAGAGACTCGGCAGGCAGGCTGTTCTGGGAGGAAGAAGGGAGGCTGGCTTCTGGAACTGGAAGGCAGGGGCCAAGACGGGTGGGAGGAGGATGTCAAGGCAGGGAAAGGCACAGCCGGGGTGGACACAGCTGCAGGACAAGGACACGAAGACCTAAGTGATGGGTTCGCAGGGGACACAGAGGACCCTTGTATCAAAAAATATTATAAAAATAAACACGTCTTTCAACCAGCTTCCTTCCCTCTCTACTAGCTGGAGTAGCACCTTGGTCTGGGACCAGCACTTTTTAACCCTGTGGGAAGCAGCTCATGTAATATTGACCTTGGCAGATTATGGTGAGGATTTAATGAGATAGTATGAATTCAATATGGCACATAGTGTCCTAAACCTAAACCTTCTCCTTCCCCCTGCCAGGTGCCCATGCCTCAGGGTGTGTGGTTGTTGGACCTCTTCCATCGTGCGAACCCTCACCAGAGGGACAAGATGAGGGTCCAAGGTGTCCCCAGGTGGGGAAGGGGCACAGAACAAGTTCAAGTTCTGGAATGATGTATTTTACCTGCATCCCAAATTTGTCCCATCCCACACCTAAGCTCTGCTCCAGGAACAGGCAGGGGAGACCAGCGGGGCAAGAGGAGGAGAGGGAGAGAGGAGCCAGCTGAGGCTTCTTGCTCACAGGTGGACCGTAGGTGGCTGTTTGGCCATCGAGGCTGTCTCTTCTACAATGGCAAGAATGGGTGCGGGAAGACCCCGGCCTTCGTGTTCCCATCAGCCTCCTGATTTCATGATGTTTCCAGCTTGGGCCTCAGCCACTAGGACCCGGTAGACATCCCTGCTCTGAGAATAACCTTCAGTGTTTCCTAAATTCCTTCACATACACAACTGATTTCATCCTTACCACTGCCCCGGGAGGTGGGCATTATTATCCCTGAGTCAAGATAGAATTGCTGGGGCGGGAGAGATTCAGTGACTGAGATCATAGGGTCAGAGGTCCCGGGGCAGGCCAGGATCCAATCTCAGGTTATCTGATTCCACATTCTGGTCTCTGATACATGGGATGGTCTCGGTCCTCCCGTATTATAGGAAAGATGGTCCCTCACTTTTCTCTCTTCTTTAGGAAAGCTGGGAGAGAAGGTAGCAGGAATCATGTGACCTTGAAAATGGAGATAATCTCTCTTTTTTTCTGCATTTAATGAGAATGTTAATAGGGCCCATCTTATATGGTTATTGTGAGATATGGTTTAAATAAGAGAATCTAAAATTTAAACGAGATAATATAAAAACCCTTAGCATGGTGTTGGGCACGTAGTAACTGCTCTGTAACGGGAGGACTGTGACCTTCCTGGTATCAGTGCAGAGCTGCATGGTTAATTCTGAATCATTACGAGCAAAAGGCCTCCCACAGGGCCTCCTGGGGACGGCACAGGGCAGGCCCACTACCGTCCTGGTTACTTTTCCAGGTTCTTGGGTATCACTACTTACTCCCCATCCTCCACCCCCACGGCCACAACCAGAGTTGCAGAATAAAATAACAGGAATTAAATGTGGTATCGTGTTCTGGGCCCAGTTACTTTCCCATCCAATTACCTCAATAGACATTATTATCGCTTTGTTACACGGGAGGAAACTAAGGCTCAGAGAGGCAGATTGACCTGTTCTGTGTCACACAGCTTCCAAGTGGTGGTGCAGCTTGGCTGACTCCGGTATCCTGCCGTTCTCTTCGGCAGCACATCCTCCCCAAGGGCAGGGACTGCCTTGAGATCCAAGTCTGCTCCACTCCAGCAGCCTGGGCCACGTTTGGTGAACACAGGCTGGTATGAGGACAGAGCCTGGCCTCAGCTAACTCTTGCTCCCAGGTCTGGCCAGGCTTCATTGGAAAGAGATCAGAGGAAGGGAGGAAAGGAAAACTCGCGTGTGCCGAGCATTTCCTCGGTGTGGACGCAGGGTCATTCACTCTCCAGGTGTCATCCTATTTAATCCCCTCAGCCATCCCGGGAGGGAGGTCTCACGGCCCCCTTTTTACAGATGAGATGACAGAGGTAGAGGGTAAAGTCACTTTCCCAAGATCTCACAGGTAGAAAATAAGTAGCAGAAGACATGGGGACATAGGCCATGTAACCACAAAAAAAGGACATTAAAATATTCAGAAAGAGGCCAAGTGCAGTGGCTCACTCCTGTAATCCCAGCACTTTGGGAGGCGGAGATGGGCAGATCACCTGAGGTAAGGAGTTCAAGACCAGCCTGGCCAACATGGTGAAACCCCATCTCTACTAAAAATACAAAAAGTTAGCCGAGTGTGGTGGCTCACATCTGTAACCCAGCTATTCGGGAGGCTGAAGCAGGAGAATGGCTTGAACCCAGGAGGCAGAGGTTGCAGTGAGCAGAGATTGCACCATTGTACTTCAGCCTGGGTGACAGAGTGAGCCTGTCTCAAAAAAAAAAAAAAAAAAAAAAAAAAAACCCAGAAACACAAAAGCAAGCATTTAAAAAATAATAATAATAAAATAAGGCCAGGCGTGGTGGGTCACACCTGTAATCCCAGCACTTTGGGAGGCTGAGGCAGGCGGATCACCTGAGGTCAGAAGTTCGAGACCAGTCTGGCCAACATGGTAAACCTATCTCCACAAAAACATACAAAAATTAGCCGTGTGTGGTGGTGCATGCCTGTAATCCAAGCTACTTGGGAGACTGAGGCAGGAGAATCACTTGAACCCGAGAGATGAAGGTTGCAGTGAGTGAGATTGTGCCATTGCACTCTAGCCTGGCTGATAGAGTGAGACTCTGTCTCAAAAAAAAAGGAAAGAAAAGAAAAGAGAAGAGAAGAGAAGAGAAGAGAAGAGAAGAGAAGAGAAGAGAAGAGGAAGAGGAAGAGGATGAGGATGAGGAGGAGGAGGAAAAAAAGATTTGAGCCATGTAGGAAGATAGCAGATAGCAGAGAAATATACAGCATATTATACCTGTGGCTCTGGGCTTTGCCTGAGGTCAACAGGTAGATCCGCGGCAGGGCTAGGTGATCTAATCAACAGGCCCTGGGCACCCACAGTGGTGAGCCCCAACTCTCCTTGGAAGCCCCCCAGTAGCCAACTCCCTCAGGCTCTGTGAGTTCTGACTAGGACGGCCACGCCTGGGCTGCTCACCACATCTCCTCCCCCAGCCTCAGCAGGAAACAGGCACTTGCAAATGTTCTTTTTTCTCATTAAAGAAAAATAATGTAATATACAATATCGCTCTACTTGGTCCAAAACCTGCTTATTAAAAATCTACTTTTGGGAAGCAAAAGAGTAAGTGGCATGATTCTCCATGGAATTATCTCCGTTATGCCTAATTTTGATGGCTGGAAAATAGAATTAGATTCTGCTCCTAATTCTACTCACAGCATCTCTTGGCCCTGCATTAATAAGGAAGATGGAAGAGTGTCTCCTTCGGAGCTCTGAGCTGCATTTCCCTTCGGTCCCTCATTTTCTCATCCCTTGATTAGATTTTTAATCCTCTTTGCCCTTGAACTTCTGCTCTGCTCCACCTTCCCTCCTCTGGCCCTGGAGGGTGGGGACTGGAGTCCCTCGGCAGCCTCAGTGAGTTTGTTCCAGCAAATCTGTTTCGTGCCTGCCAAGTCTGCTGGGATGTGGGCGGGCCCCTACTGCACCTGGACAGGCACATCTGCTCCAGAACCTTGTCTGTGCTTAGCTGTCCTGCACTCCTGCTTGAGGGAACAAGGGCGTGTGTTGTTCAGAGAGATCTCTGTCCTTCCCTGAACACTGCACCTGCCACCCTCGAACCACTGCTCTGTTTGTGCAGACCATGATGGTGGAAGGGGGTCATGGAGAGGGAAAAGCCAGCTTGAGGATCAGAGGACTAAGAAAAAGTCTTAGCTTTGCCATGTACCAGCTGTGCGACCTGGCGCCCCTTAATACCTCCAAGACTCTGTTTTCTCAGCTCTGGAATGACTGGGGAGGAGGGAGGTAAAATGGAGAAATGTTAAGTGAAAGTGCTTTGCCATCTGCACGAAACTGTGTGAATGTTAAGGAATGTCATAATTCTAATGGGAAGAGCCCTGGGCTGGGAGGCAACACAATTAGCATAGTGCTTAGAGTGTGTAGTAGATGCTTAGCAAACATCTGAGCAACCTGCTTCCCAAAGCCCAGTAAGAGCTGAAGCAGAGGAAACAAGTTTCAGCCTAAAAGCAAGCCAGATTGTGACTAGATACAAAAAGAACTTCCTGTCAGGTTGGTGAGATATTATACCAGCACTGAGGAAGACTGCAGGACAATCTTTGCCTGGAGACATTTGCGGGTGCCCTCGGTCTCTTAATAACCCCGCTGTGTACACAGGGTACACCAGTTCAGTCCTGCCAAAATGGTCTCCTGGCAGTCAGTTCTAGGGGAGAATCCTTGAGCCTGTTACACCATTCGAAGGTCCAAGGGCGCCACAGGAAGACAACCACAAAGTGGAATGCAGCGCTTTCTACTGTGTCGCTCGAAGTGGGAACATCCTTCAGGTTGAAAAATCAGCATTCTTTTTCCGCTCATGGTCAAACTTATTTCAAAGAAAATGAAGCAAATACCTGTTTTGGCCACAAGACATCTGAGCGTGTCCATGCTAATGTGTATCGTCAACTTCCTCCACTAGGAGGAAATAGAATGAAGGGTTATCCAAACATTATTTTTTTGCCATAAAACTCCTGGTCCACAAAACACTTATCATCAAAGCAGAGCTGTTCTGTAGAACTTTCTGCAGTGATGGGAATGTTCCATACTTGTGCTGTCCAACACCAGCAGCCACCAGCCACGCAGCTACTGACCACTTGAAATGTAACGAGACAGACTGAGGAGCTGGATTTCTAATTTTATTTAATTTTAATGAGTTCATATGTACACTTAAATAGCCATATGTGGCTTGCAGCTGCTGCACTGGTCAACATAGATCCAGAGGAAACCCATATGAAAAATACAGGTGTAATGACGATGGTGCACTGGACTGTGATCCAGAGACTCTGGATTCAAATCAAAGCTCTACCACTTACCAATTATGAGACTCTAGTCAAACCACCTTCTGGGCCTCCCTTTCTTCTTCTCTAGCTGAGGGGGTTAGAATCTATGTTCACTGACCTCTTGCCAAACCCCCTTCATGGAAGCCCTGCTGGAGAACTCCAGTGTACCTCAATTATCATTTTACTGTCTTTCTTTCTTTGTTTTTTTTTTTTTTTTTCTTTGAGACAGGGTTTCACTCCTGTTGCCCAGGTTGGATTGCAGTGGCATGATCTCAGCTCACTGCAACCTCCGCCTCCAGGGTTCAAGTGATTCTCATGTCTCAGCCTCCTGAGTAGCTGGGATTACAGGTGCGTACCACCACGCTCATCTAGTTTTTGTATTTTCAGTAGAGACGGGGTTTCACCATATTGGCCAGACTGGTCTTGAACTCCTGACGTCAAGTGATCTTCCCACCATGGCCTCCCAAAGTGCTGGGATTACAGGTGTGAGCCACTGCGCCCAGTTTACTGTGTTAATTGCTTCATGACCATTGACCCTGCTTAGTTTTCCATCAAGTCTGCTTCATTTTTGAGAAGAGAGACTGCGTGTTGCTCTCTCATGTCGTACGTAGAGCGTAAGGGTGCCCAGCACCCAGGAGATGCTCGAAGATGCGTGCTGACTGCCTGAGTGATGGACTGGAGCGCTCTTGAATGCACCCAACTTGCTGGTGCCACTCAGGGCCTGCCTGTTGAACAAGGCTTTGGGTTCAACTTTCTTTCTCCAAGTATGAGGGTCCCCAGGCCCTTAGGTCTAATGCCAGCTCCCACCTCCTTTGCCCTTTTCATGGAGCCAAAACCAGTTGTTCCACAAGGGCACACCCATGATGAGAACGGCCTCTCCACAGAAGACGCTCCTCGGAGAGTGACCTTCAAGGGCTTGCAGATGACACAGGACCAAGTCTGCGTTCCTCGCCTGCTACAGGGATCTCTGCTCCCTTCTCCAGCCTCTCTTTCCATCTTTATCCAGCACGGACTCTAGGCTCCAACCTACTCCCCCTAGGTACAGCATCAGGATTCCTGCCTCCCTCTCTTGCTCCTCATCTGGCATGCCCTATCTCCTTTCCCTCCTTTTCTAAATCTTTTTTATCCTTTGAGATCCAGTTGAAGCCCTGCCCACATCCCAAAGCCTATCTAGCACCCTGTACTCAGGGACCTTCTCCTTCTCGACTGGCCACATTGCACATCTGACACTTAGCATAAACCACTCTGGGCCTTCTCAGATCAGTGGCAAGGGCCCTATTTTCTCTGCATCCACTTCAGGGCTCTGGAAAGAGCTTTCGACTTGAAGTGAGGAGGCCTGTATTTGAGTTTGGGCCCTGATGCTTCAGTTGTGTGGCCTTGGGCAAGTCATTTCACCTCCTAGAGTCTCAACTTCCTCAACTTTGAAATGGGGAGATCCAACACCTCCAAATCCCCTGGGTGGTCACAGCAGAGTTGGAACTCTGTTCCTTGATTTCTTGGGTAGCACAGAGTAAATATTCAATAAATCTGTATTGGATAAATGAATTAAAGCACATGCCAGGCACAGAGATCTGGGAAAGTAGGTGGTTCTGACTCTTAACAGAGTGGTGGCTTTTGTATTTGGAGACTGTGGGGATTCCAGGAGGCAGGAAGGACTTGAGAAGGCAGAGCAGTTCTGAGAAGCCATAGAAAGGAGCCCTAATAAAGATGGAATCACTTTGCAGTGTAACCCATAAAGACCCCCAGGGTAAGCCCTGGACAGGTGAGCTGCACAGGACACAGATGCCTGAGGCTCAGGCACTGGGCTCCAGCAGTAGCCAGTGGCCAGCACCTGTTTGACCACATGTGGGTGCACAGCTGCCGCTGGGAGCACACAGATGCACAGATTTGCTGGAAGGTGCTGGCTTAAATTAGCTAAATCTCATAAACACTAAATTTATGTCACAAATTGTCTGAGAGTCATAGAAAACACATTTCCAAAACCTGCATTTGCTAAAAAATGCTTTATCAGGAATTGACCTTGGACCTTGTTCCATCAGCAAAACCTGCTCTCCAGGGGAAGAAGCTCTTCAGCCATCAAGTACAAATGCATCCAATTTTATACGTTCCCTCTCTCTCTTTTTGTATCTCCTTAACAATGAAGCCGAGAATGTGGGAATTGAGTTTGCAGATGCAAAAAGGCTTGGCAGTTGGCCAGTCTCCTTGTAACCTAGTTCCCCTCTGTTCCACTCATGCCCACGGAGTCCTGGCAAATAGTACTCCTGGATGGACTCCCTCCCCATCTCTCCTCTCTCTCTCTCTCTCTCTCTCTCTTTCTCTCTCTCACTCACTCTTTTTCTCTTACACACACACACACACACACACACACACACACACACACACACAAGGATAGGAACGTCCAAACCCACTGGTTAACAGCCCTGTGGATCTGAAGGAAACCTCCCCTTCCTGGAGGGTCTCCAGCCAGGGGCACAGGGAATCAGGGCAAAATAAACAAGACTGGACTGTCTGGGGCGGAGCCAGCCTGGGGAAACTTACATTCTGCTTTGGCACAGATGAGGCAGGCGGTGGTGCAGTTGAAGAAGTTCAGGATCCCGGCTACAGCCACGCTTATGTCGGTGTTGCTGGGGTGGAGGTTCAGGGTTGTGAATCTCTGGAACTGGAACTTGACGAACTCCTCTGGGGCCACTTTGAAGTGAGGGACCTGGCGAGAGGAGCAAAAACGGACAGCAGGGAGGATCCAGGTGGGTGAAAAGAAAGAAAGAGGGATGAGTGAGCCGAGGCTGCAGAGGGTGGGTTCTTTTATGTAACACCTTCACCAGACGCCAACGGGAGAAGGAGCTCCCAGGGCACCCACTCCGTGGGAGGAAGACGAGAGATGACATCCCTGATGACGCTTCAGAGAAGCAGCCCCGGGACAGAAAACTATTTGTCCAGAGACCCGGATGAATGTACTGTGGGTCTGCAACCTGGGGTCTGTGGTCCTGAGAAGGCAAAAGAATCGATCTTTATTCTCAGAGGAACTGCCTGCCGCTGGGCAGAGAGACAGTTGGCTCTTGAAAGCATAATCCTTAGAATATTTTATTTATAGTTAATACATCAGAGCAGAGACGGCAGAAAGAGAAAAATGGCTACCTTGGGACTAAGAGAAGAGTCCCATTAGCCCAGCCCAGCCAACAGGTGTATAGTAACCAGCTCCCAACAAACTTCAGTGGAGAACGCCCAGGGAGAGGAAGTAGGGCGGGGATGGGCTCCTGCACAGACTCACACGGGCGCACGTGGAGGAAGGAAGCCCTGCAGGCTGAGAAACCATCTAGAGAACCTCCAAACACAGCCAGGTAAATAAATACCTGGTTTGGCTTCATTAGGACAGTGTCAGCTTCCCTCTGCATCTATTACTGACATTTCCAGGACCCACTGTCCTGCCTTCTTCTCCCAGGAAAAGATCTTAAGAGGTTGTGATGGCTGCTTTATTGGCGGCTTAGGCTATTTGGTAGGTAATAGGAAAGTTACAATGTAATAATCTGCCATCCACCTTGATTTTATTCTTTCACCCTCACCCCTGGTGTTCAGAGCTGACAGAGCTGAAGCTGAGTATCAGTGTGTATAGATGTTAAAGCAAGGAAGATCGATAGTAGACAGCAGGAAGAACTTCCTGGTGGTGAGTAGATTGGCTTCCAGAATGGATTATTCAGAAATGACTGAAGAATTGTCTCTGCCTACTCCAGCCCAGAACTTATCCTGCCAAGAGTCTGGGAAGATGTTGGGATGGTCTCTGTAGGATTCTCCTACTTTATCCTTTTAAATTTCTGGGAGAAGTCAGCTGGAGACCAGAGCTCCTCTGAGACTGAGGTGGGAGGAGGATAAAGATTTAGCAGACACTAGGGAGAAAATGTCTGAATTCAACTAGGATTAGCCTTTGAACCATAGGGAGAGGGCAACCAATATTTTCCAGCAGAAACTGAAAAACGCAGACTTCGGGAGAGTCTGGTGAGTTATGAAAGGCAATTCTAAAGAGTGAAATTGATCTGTGTCATAAGGATCTTTCCTCCTGCTTGTATTTTGTATCCCATCCACTCTGTCTAAAGTGAATAACAAACAGACCTTGAAAGGAAAAGGTCACAAATGGGCAAGACAGAGGGGAAGGCCGGGCAGGGGCAGGGTAGCCTGGCTGGCTGGTTTGAATGTTTGAGCACCTCTGACCAAGGTCGTCCCTGCATAACCCTCTAACCCACCACATTCCATTAGCAGCTAACCCGATAGAGCACAACCCGTTAGCACCCCCTAGTACTGTGGAGCCCTTAGAGATACCATGAATCCACTGGATCCTAGAGATGGATGGGAAGGACTCAGGAAGGTCAAAACAAATGGGTTTTGGGGTCTGCAGACTTGGGTTCGCATCCAGGTTCCGCTATGTGATTTTCCGGCAAACCACTTAACTTGTCTAAACGTCATTAAAATGGAGATAACCACAGGTGCTTCTTAGAGCTCTGGGAGGATAAAATGTGCACCTGTGTGTAGGGTGTATAATAGCTCAATATCTAACGAATAATAAGTGCTTGGGCAAGGCCCCTTCTCCTTCCTCCCCAAATATAGAAGCTCCCACAAAGCTCTTGGAGCTGTGCGCACAGGGGGTGGGGGCTGAGGAAGGGGAGCTGATGGGGAGCCCCCAGCACAGTCTCTTTGAAGCCCGCTGGGCTCTACTGGGTCCAGGGAGGGATGGCCCAGCCCAATCCTGGTCCTGTGGTTCCCTCTCTAGGACAAAGATCGATCTATACTCAAGTGCAACTGCAAACGTATCCCAGGGAGCCATCACGGAGGTGTGTGGGGGACAAGAAGAGGTGAGCAGAATGGAGAGAGAAGCAGCAAGGCAGAAGGCAGCCAGCCACAAGGGCTGCAGAGATGTCAGCAGCATTTAAAGGAATGGACTCCTGGGTGAGAACTCCATTGCTTTTCCCTGGAGCTGGGGAGAATCCGTGTAAGGCAGTTCAGCCTCATAAAACATTAAAATAAATGCATAATCTGAGCAGAGAGGAAAGGTTGCTCTAGAAGAAACATAACCAGACAAAGGCGGGTAAGCGTCTGGCCGCTCCCAGGGCAGTGCAGTCTGGCTGGCTGGTCTGGCACAGGGGCAGAGGAGTTGGCTGCAGATCAGGGGCTTGGCCTCTGGCCTGAAATGCCACACAGGGTTAAAGGATATGTTGGCTGAGATCAAACAGCCACTGAACCCCAAGAGGAGGCCATATTGGAGTGGGGCTTGGGGGAGGATTGTGATGCACAGCAAAGACCATGTCGGGGCGGAAGGAGGGAGAGAGGAGGAAAGAAAAAGAGGATGCAGAAGAGAGAAGATGGGGAGCTGAAGTCTTGGCAGCCCCACTTGGTGAAGATCAGAGCCACTGCTAGAATAACGACCTGCCATAGATTTAAGCTGTTTCTTAGAGTGTGGCAAGAAAGATGTAAATTACACATGAGGTCTAACTTCCTGGGCCAAGGGCTGGGAGAGGCTGGGAGGGACATAGCAGAACAGAGCTCCTTTGTGGCCTGGGCTGGCCTCAGAGTTGTCTTTGAGGATATGTGAGGGGGAGGAGGATGGGGAGTTGTCAGCCGCAGCCCACGTAAGAAGGTTCAGGGGCACAGTCTACAGAGAGAGGCCCAGCTACTGGAGGAGCAGGACCAATGCAGCCAGGATTAGGATTGCGGCACTTAAATGTGCACACTATTCTGAGAGTAGGCTCATAAAATCAGGAAGATAAATATTCTTCTGCCCAAAGCCTCAGGGACTCACTGAGCCCTGGATCATAAGAAATAGTGGTGGTATCAGAGGGGTAGGCTCCTCCCAGCAGGTGTGGGGTGGGCAGAGCCCTGTCTGTTGCTCCTGTCCTGGCAGGGGCGGCTCACTGAGGAGGCACCCAGTCCCTCCTGCAGCAAGTGCTTCCCCTATTTCTAAGAACTGGGTCCTCCTGAGACTAGAGCTTCTGGAAGGCTGAGTCTCCAGGCCTCTAGGGCAGAAGCAAGACTGAGCCTTCCTCTCATGTCCCTGCCCCCGACCCCACCCAGGCCCTGACCTCATGCTTGATCACCAAGCTCCATCTGCTCCCTAAGGACCTGGCGGGAAGGCCCTTGGGGCAGACAGGGGCTAAGGGGCCACTTTCTCATTGTCTCCTGAGGATATATCTGAAGGGGAAGGATTGATGGATCCAGGAAAGACCAGGAAAGATGCCAGCACTAGACAGAATCTCTGAATTTCTGGGGAAAAAGGAGGGGGAGAGCTAACAGAATAGGGAGGGGGGCAGTCACTCTGAAACTTGTCCCCTACCGTTTTTTTCTCCCATGGAAACAGAACTAGAGAAAATGGACTCAACGCTTTGAAACTGGAGAGGCTCCAGTTCGAGTCACATCTGAGGAAGAATGTGCTGCCTGAAGAAGCAAACACTGGAATTGGTGAATGAGGAAGAAAGCAAGATAAAATCTCTTTTCTAGATAACTTATATGACAGAGGCTTTCAAACTTTATTTTAGCAATAAAATGTAGCAAAGCCTTCCTCGAAGGCTTCCTTCCCCGGAATCCCGATATGTGCCCAGATAAACAGGAGCTGCTCACGTGGACACAAGAGTGGACGCTCAGACGTCTGCCCGCTTGGCCTGCCATGCCCACCACCCTCTCCAGCCTCTCCCTCTACCCATCACCACCAAGAGGCCACTGGGGGCACCGCCATGGAACCCTAAGACACAGAGGAGCTCCGCTTCAAATTCCTGCTGTCAAACACCTCCTCCCAGACCCCTCCATGCAAACATCCCGGAGCAGGGCAAGCCCACTGCTTCTGTATTTGTATTCATGTTGTTGTTACTAATGACACCAACCCAGCCTTGACAGGCTCTTCCAGCCCTTAAGAATCAACCGTATCTTTGGATCCTGGGCACAGGCTCCAGCGCACGGATATTCCCCAGCCCTGCCTCACCACTCACCTCCTTCTCTCCACAGATGTTGCTGATGATGGAGCTGGAGGCTGGGCTGGACGATGGCCCAAGGACAGCGACCACCCCCTTGGGGAGGATCTGACACACTGCAGCCGGCAGCAGGGACAGGGAAAGAAGCAAGGCACTCATCAGGTCAGGCTTGGGCCACGGCCCAGTCCCCTCCTCTTCACCCGCTGCCCCCTCACCTTCTACCCATCTGCTCCCCAGGCCCCTGCTCCAACCCTTCCAAACCCAGAGTCTCTCCTTCTCCCCCGGACGACTGGGCTCCAGGACAGTTTTATTGGAGTTTATGGACGGCATTAAATGAGGAAATGACCCAGGTTATGACAACATACGGCCATAGCCAACAGGGTGTATAAATTGTCTGGACTGTCACTGAAGGACAGAGGCTAATGGAGCAAACCTGCAGACTCCATCCCGCAGCCCAGCCTGGCCTGCAAGGGGGTAGGGGGAGCCCCAGCACAGCTGCTGTATTAGTCCCCCCAAATATAAAGAGAGTATAGGAGGAGGAAGGCAGGCAGGCGGAGGTATGAAGGAGGGCGAGGATGACACAGACAGGAAGAGAGCAGGTGCAGCTAAAGTCAAAGGGAGCAGAGGCAAGAAAAGAGGAAAGAAGATGGGAGGCAGGGAGAAAGCGAGAGCAGAAAGAAGTCTCATCTGTCAATGCCCCCACCGTTCACTTCGTCCCATAGCCTGGCACATTCCCTCCCCCAGGCAGGGCATGTCCCGTCCTGACAGATCAGCATGGCTGGGATCTGGCCTTTCCCTCCTGCACTGAACACTTGCTCACCTGTCCGGGATCAGCTCCGACACCACCTTCTCCTTAGACCTTCCTGTGCTTATTTATTTATGTATTTATTTATTGAGATGGAGTCACACTCTGTCACCCAGGCTGGAGTGCAGTGGTGCAATCTCGGCTCACTGCAACCTCCGCCTCCCAGGTTCAAGCGATTCTCCTGCCTCAGGAGTAACTGGGATGACAGGCACCCACCACCACGTCTGGCTAATTTTTGTATTTTTAGTAGCGATGGGATTTCACTGTGTTGGCCAGGCTGGTCTAGAACTCCTGACTTTGAGTGATCCACCTGCCTTGGCCTCCCAAAGTGCTGGGATTACAGGCATGAGCCACCGCACCCAGCCACTGGGCTCCTTTAGATGGAATTAACACTGCCTTTGGCTCCCAAGGCCTGGGGTTCATGCCTCTAGTCTAAGACACTGTATCTGTTTTGGTTTGTTGTTTAGAACTCTCCTCTCACTAGATTTCAAACCTCTTAAAAACAGGAACTGAGCCACATTTATCTCCTAATCCCCACTTCTCACCTCTTCAGTGTCCGGCACAATATCTTCTAGAAAGTAGGAAGCCCAGCTCAGATTTGCTGAGTGAATGTGCGAAGGAATGGGATGTGTAATCAGCAGAGGGGGAGAGAATCTAAGATTTTAAAATGCTAGAGACTGAGAAAGGGAGGATGGGAGAAAGAGGGAAACACAGGGAGAGAGGACAGGAGAGAATTCTCAGTGCACACACTAGGGTATCAGAGCCAAGGGGCCACCCCTCAGAAAATGCAGTTGAGGTTCCCACTGCATCCTTGTCTGCAAAACTCAAGGCTTAACTCCGTATGTTTTTTTTTTTTTTTTTTTTTTTTTTTTTTTTTTTGAGACAGTTTTGCTCTGTGCCCCAGGCTGGAGTGCAGCGGCGCAATCTCGGCTCACTGCAAGCTCTGCCTCCCGGGTTCACTTTTTTTAATAGAGACGGGGTTTCACCGTGGTCTCGATATCCTGACCTTGTGATCCGCCGGCCTCGGCCTCCCAAAGTGCTGGGATTACAGGCGTGAGCCACTGCGCCTGGCCTCCATATGTATTTTCTTCCTACTCGTATTAGGAGTCAGGCAGAGCAATTTCCCTGGGCTAGCAATCGAGGTTAAGGGACTAGTACAAGGTTTCTTATTGAACCAGCTGCAAAGCCACACCTGCCATGTGGATGCTTTCTCCTGGGTTAGAGTCCAACACAGCCAGGTGATCACCTGAGGCAGAACACCAGGGTTCAAATCCCAGCATTGCAATTTACCATATGAACTATAGATCTCGGAGTCTTCTCTTAGCTTAGGGCTTGGGCAGGCATCCCACAACATCCCAAAATCTCAGCTGACTGGAGGACTCATCAGTACTAAGTATCTGGCCAAGGGAGTGATGATCAGGCTTCATCTCTGAAGAGCCTCTTCAAAGTCCAAGCTATTTCCATGGGGGTTATCTCATGTGACCTCAGCCAACTTAACTCTTATAGCCCGCTAGGTGCTTTAAGTTCATCATCCCATCAGATCCCTACAACTGCCTTGTGGGAGTGGGGTCTTATCCCCTGATTTTACTGGTAAGGACACAGCACCCTACAGATGTGAAGTGCCTCCGTTCTGGTCACACACCTAATCAAGGCTAGAGCTGGCATCTGGATTCAAGTCTCCTGACCCACATCCAGGGTTCATGTTCCTCTCTCATAGCCACTTACTTTGTCTCCACTGCCCCCTGCAGCCAGCCACTCCTACACCCAGCTCTTCTCAGCCTCTTACAGTGGAGGTCCCCCTGCCCACCTCATCCGCTGAATCCACTTTCTCCAAGGTCATCATGACCTGTTATCCCTTCTCATCCTGTTCTCTTTCTGTAGCACTTGTTGTTCTGATTGCATTGTTCTTTAGAATTTCCTAACACCGTCCAATCTGGATTTTCCTCCAGTTCTCTAGTCAGTCTTTCTCTCAGTGCTGACTCCTCTTCCTTCTCCCACCCACCAAATTCGGGATTTACCCATGACTCACTCTTCCTGGGCCATTTTACCATTGCCTACGGCCTCCACCTTTGTCCCTGCCCGGATGACCCTGCACTCTCACCTATGTGCTGGGTCACAAAGTCAAGTTCCAACCACCTGCTGGATGTTGCCACAGGGCCTTCCCTCTGGCATCTCGCACTCAGTTCTGTAAGAGCTTGGAGTCTGATGCCTGGCTGTCTGGGTTTGGGTCTCTGTCACTTTCTAGCTGTGAGACCCTGAGCAAATTACCAAACCTCTGGGCCTGTTTTCTCACCTACAAGATACTAACAGCACCTCTCTCATAAGGTTGCTGTGAGAATTAAAGTGAATTCATACTTAACACTTAGAATGGTACCTGACACGCTACATGACCCTTTTCTTATTATCCCCACCGTATCAGATTTGTTATATATTTTTCACAGTCTGATTGGATCTCCACACTTCTATGAGGAAAATTCATTTTTATCTCCACTTTACAGCTGGGGAAACTGAGGCCTGCAAAGTTTAAGTAACTTGTTTAAGATCACACAGGTAATATAAGGTCGGACTGGGCTTGAACTTGGGGATCGACCTAGCACCAAAGCCAGTGCTCTTATCCACTCTACTGTACTCCTCTTAGCTCCTCAAGCTCAAAGCCACAGTTATCCTGGCCTCTGTCTTGCCTTCCCTCACTAAAGCTGTCCACTTGCTTTACCAGCCAGGGACCAGGTTCCGACCATCTGACCTGCTCACTCTCTGCCAGCCCTTCCTTCCTACGTCTGTTGCCATGGTTCCAGGTCAACCCCTCTTTATAACCTGCCCTTCTAAGGGGTCTCTCTGTCTCCAGGATTCTTCATTTCCAATCCATTCTTTAAATGGTGGGGCAAATTATGGTCCTAAAACATAGATGGGAGTGCTCCCCCAAGGCAGAGAACCTGTCTTATTTACGTCTGTGTCCTCCATACTTGGAACAAGACCTGACTCGGAGTTACGTGGCCAATAAACAGTTGCTGAACCACACTGAGGCCCACTCAACACCTTCCATGGAAAACGAGAAATAAACTAAATGTATAATCATAAGGGAACAGCTATATAACATGTGAGTGGTATGCTCCAATGGAATATTATTTAGGCATTTAAAACACTTATGAACAGTTTATAATAGTATTAAAAATATTTATGTAATAATACTAAGAGACAGAGGCAGGATATAAAATTATATGTATATCTATACGAAGGCTACAACTAAGCAAATACAGAGAATACTTACACATTGAGGAATGATTATGAGAAGATGTTATTAAAGACAACATTTACTGAGTGTTAATTATGGCCCATTCGAAGCACTCTTACAGGAACTGACTTATTTAATTCCCAAAACGACCTGATGAAAAAGGTACTATTACTGTCATTCTCATTCTACAAGTACAAAAACAAGACAGAGAAATTAAAGAGCAGAGTCGAGATTCAATAGCTCCACCCATTTCCCCAAAGACCAGCTCCTTCACCACTGCACCACACAGCCATCCCCAGCAAGTGGCAATTAACTGGGATGTTTGTAGACTGCCTTGGCCATTGGAACACTGAGTTATTTTCTTCCCTTTTTTCATTTCACTACGTTCTATAATGAGCATGTATTCCTTTTTATAACATATTATAAAAAATACAATGCTATAATAAAAGCATTCTTCTGACGAGCAAGTAAAATTCGAGTGACTCTGGTCTCCTTAAGTCCTATCTTTGCAGCCTCTTCTCCCACCGTGCCGTCTCCCGCTGCATGCCAGCTCACCTAGAACATACTTTGTACATATTTTCCTGCCTGATCCTGTTCCCGAATGGTTATCTCTAGACCAGGGGTTCTTAACCTGTAGCCTGGGGTCTGCAAGTAGAAGTCAGGGGTCTGTGAACACTTGCAGGGAGAATTACATCATTCTTTTCTCTAACCCCTAAGTGAAATGTAACATTTCTTTCCATTTTGAATGTAGGCAATAAACCACAGTATGTTAATAGCACCTGTGACTTTGTTTCCCACAGAAATCACCAAAGTTTTCATATCACACTTTAGGGCTAAGGATATCTTGAAATACCGGTTATATTCATTATTACTTCAAAATTATGGTAGTAGTTAGACTCGATGCTGGGCTTGGCTATTTAATACATTAATGAAGAAGCACATATATTAGTATACCACTATTAAAATATAAGTGCATTTCCATATAGCTGGTTTCCACAGTCATCCTATCCATTTTATTGGATTTCTGTTGTTTATTTTCTGTCCTTTTTTATTAATAAAAATGTTTTTATTCATTTAAAAACATTTATCTGAGAAAGGATTCATTAGCATCTCCAGACTACCATGGTCTAGGTCTTCTCTTGCCCTTCTGCCTAGCAAACTCCTACTCATACTTCAGCATCCAGCTCAGATCTTGCTCCTGGGCCAGAAGGCATCTCTCCCTCCCTATATTGACAGCACAATGTGGCTCTGAGTCAGCTGCCTTTAGGAGACAGTGCAGCTTCCTTACTCTCTGAATTCCTGGCCAGCTTCTGTCCCAAGCACACTGGTGACACTGGGTCCCAACAGAGGAAAGTTCCTCCTGAAAATAAATTCTCAGAGAAGGCCACAATTCCTTATTCCCAATTCCAAAGTCCAAAAGGCTCTGAAACTTGATGTTTTTCATCGAACTCAGTTGTTGGCAAAATCTGATCTCAACAGACAGATGTAAAGCTATTTACAATGTGTGAGTATTTGAATATAAGCATGCATGTGTTTGAGTATGGGATTACTGGAGATTCAACTTTATATATGGTACATGCACCACACAACCATTCTTTTGTTTTTGTGTGTTTGTTTGTTTTTTTGAGACAGTGTCTCACTTTGTCACCCAGGCTGGAGTGCAGTGGAGCAATCACAGCTCATTGCAGCCTTGAACCCCTGGGCTCAAGCAATCCTCCTGCCTCAGCCTCCCGAGTAGCTGGGACTACAGGTGCATGCCACCATTCTTGGCTAATTTTTTATTTTTTGTAGAGATGAGGTCCCACTACATTGCCCAGGCTGGTCTTAAACTCCTGGCCTCAAGCAATCCTCCCACTTCAGCCTCCCAAAGTGATGGGATTTACAGGCATGAGCCACCACGCCCAGCCCCTCAACCTTCCCAATGTCTCAATCTGGATTCTACACACCTCAAGCCTCAAGGGTCTGTGGGCCTGTGCCTGCCATTCTGAGCTCCTCAAACACATTTGTCAACGTGTCCATCTCCCTCAGTGGATCATAAATGGCCTTGAGAACAAGCGTCATGTCTATTCAGCCCTGGCAAAAAGAAATTGTTCAACAGATGTTTGCTCAACTGAACTGAGATGATCCCAAATGAGTCCAGTGGAACTGAATTATGTCTTACCAGTGGCTACGGCCCGGGGATTTCCTGGGATCTGGGAATTGGTCTTTTGTTCCCTATGAAGGGTGCCCTGCTCAGTAGAAATGGAAATCATTTATAAAGGGCCTCAGCTCTGGAACCCCTGTACGCTGATTCTGCAAGCTTCGGCCGTGTGAGCAGTTTGCAGGAGGCACAGGAAGGGAGGGAGATGCATTTACCTCTTCCTCTCAGGTAGCAGAGGAGTTGGAAGGCTCAGCTGCTGGAATAAAAGGCCACGATGGGGTATGGTGGCCCCATGGAGGAACTTCTTCTTCTCAAAATGCTAGCACTGGCATGGATTGGAGACTCCTTAGAAGCCCAGGCTGGACGGGGATGGTGGCGTGAGAGGTGTTGTGGAACTTCCTCCTTTCCTGTGTCTTCACAGGGTCCTTCCTCTGGACAGAGAGCAGTTCAGGGAGGGGGGGGGTGCGGCTGTGTCGCAGATGGTTCAGAGGGGTTAATGGTAAGTGCCACTGACTGTAGCCCCCTCCAGGGAAGGAGCAGCTTCCTGGATGGACCCAGGGACCAGATCCTCCTGCCTGACAGTAAGCAGCTGCTCAGTGCTCTCTGGTCCCAGGTGGTACACAGCCCTGGCGCCGCAGGGCCCACAGAGCTGTGCACTGGAGAGAGGCTGGGAGTCCTTCATGCGGAAGCACTTCCCAATGCTGCAGCCTGAGTGGAGCAGACGGTACAGTCTCCCTCTGAGCCTGTTCATACTGCACAGAGTACATGTAAAGCCCTGGCAGCCCAGGGCAAGGCAAACAATTGCCTCTATCACTTCCGAAGAACCATCTCCTCTCTTGTGCTAAAGCTGTCAGGAACGCATTCCACTCTGAACTCTCTGGGAGTACAGGGCGGACTAAATGGATTGGCCTTGCTGGCCCTGGAGCCGAGGAAGAAATGTGTGAGGGAGGGAGTGCCACGCCCCATGACGGGCCCCCTGGTGTCCAAGAACTCGAGACAGCCATCACTTCTCCTCACCAACAGCATATCACGCAAAGCCTTCACCTGGTCCCAAGACACCGTGTAGGCAGCAATACCATTTACTGGGGCTTTCCAAGTGCCAGGCACACATGCCACCTGAATTCCTACAGCAACCCTGAGAGGGAGGAGTCACTATGCTAATTCCACTACTACTAGGTAACATTTATGGAGAGTACACACTATGCCAGGCACTGCTCTAAGTCTTCTAAGCACCATCTCATTTAATCTTCACAACAACCTCATGAAGTGAGAACTCTTCTTATTCCCACTTTACAGAAGAGGACTGTTGGGCATAGGAGAGAAGCTCAGGATGCTGGTAGAGCCAGGATTAGAATCCTGGTGCATCCAACTCCAGAACTTCCTCTGCCCCCACGTACACGCTGTTTCAGCCACAGTCTGTCACTGCATCCCAATGTACCCCTCTTTGTTCCTGCCTTGAGCCTTTGCTCATGCTATTATGCCATCCACCTAATGCCTTCTTCTCTCTCGTCATCGATCAGCATTCTAAGATCTGGCCAGGGGCCTCATCTGACCCCATAGCCTGCTCTGCCTACCTCCTAGTTCTGACCTCCTGCTCCCCTGTCTGAGCCACTCATTGGCACGTTCTCTGGAGAGCCACCTAAGATGGTGTCATTTTGCAGATGTGTGCATCTGAATTACTTCTTCCTGGAGAAGATCTTGAACCTCAGTTTCCCCATCTGTAAAATGAAGGGGTTGGACCAGATGATTTCTAAGTACAGCCATTCAATGCATGACTGAGCCCACATCATGCCCATGATGTGGGTAGCTCCGAGAAGGGGAGTAAGGAATGTATGCTGAATGACTCATCACTATTTGCATGCCTTTCTCTTCTGGCTTCTTACTTTTTTTTCCTTAAGCCAACTTCAATTGATTCTGTTGAACTGAAGGAGGGATGCTAGCCCTCACTTCTTAGAGGCAGCTCTGAATCACCAGAGGTCATGCTCGTGGAGCCTGTCATGTTCAGAAGCCTGTGCAGGAGGTGCAGCCACGTGGAGCCGGAACACTATGCACCGTGCTCCACGAGAGGCCCGGATAACCAGGGCGCCTCTAGTTTCAAGGGGAAACTGTGGACAGCTGATAGCATGCTTGGCCTCACAGAGACAAACTGAGGCACAGGTGAGGGGTTGACAGGGAAGCCCCTGCTTCTGGGTCTGCAGGAAATTAAACCTCAAACTGGTTCCAGCAGCAGCAGGGACGGAGCCTCGGGTTGTTTGAATGGTAAAGGGTGGTGCTTAGTTCAGCTCTGATACATGAGCCGCAGGAGAAACGCTGATCTGTAGGAACAGAGGAGCGCGACGCTTGTGGTAGCTCCCTGCAGAAGAAAGGCTGAGGCTCAGATAAGACACGGGCGGAAAAGAAGGAAGGGCCAGGTGGGACAGGAGCTGACCTAATAGGTCTTGTCCATCCCTGTTATTTTAGATCTGTGGGCTGTGTAGAAGGAGTTAGAAAGTCAAACACGAAGAGCCTGGGGCAATAATGGTGGAAGGGCAGAGGTGGGGGATGTCAGATGCAGGCTGGAGAAAGCTTTACAAGTGACCCTCACTTTAAATAAACCCATTATATGAAAATCTGTCTATTTGAACCCAAGAGAACAGGAGGTGATTTCCTCCTCATATCTTTCCAGTTTCCAGGCTGGCTATTAATTAATGCCCCGTGTGATACTCTCCATCTCAGAGCCTCGCTTTCAACCATCAGACGAGGGGGCTGACCTCTGGCTTCCAGCATCGTCAGCTTCTATACACTTCATAATCTTTGATTCTTGAAATAACCATTGCTTCCCTCAACTGACTCTCCCACCCTGAATAGGATTCATTAAGTGTGATGTGGATGGAGCTTTCTGAAATCCCCGTTACTCAAAGTAAGGCACAACTGTGCCCTGCTGGAGTGCTACAGACCCAACTTCAATCAAAGCCCCTGCTTTCCACAGTCAGACATCATCACTAGGGTCTCTTTCATCCCCCTGAAGCAGAGTTCCTGGCCACAGGGTGACAGGTGTAGGGTTAGGGCAATTGTCCAGGGCCCCAGAGCCACTTGCATTTTTTTAAATTAACAATGCGAATTAGCCCTGGGCCACTAGCCCAGGGCAAACCACGGCCTTTGGCATTGGGCAGCAGCTGGCTTGAGGAGGCTAGGCATAACTTTCAAAGGTTCAGAGCTATCAGATGCATCAAGCCCAGAAAACTAGAAAGGGAAGGGGAATATCCAATGACGATGGATGCTGACATTAGGCAGGCCGCTCGAGAACAGCCCTGGAGACAGTGCTGCCACATAAGTAGGGCTGAACTTTGAAACAGAAGAGAGAGGGGGAGGCTGGCAATAAGTTGGGAGGAAGCCTGTTCAAATGTGGGGTGAGAGAATAAAGCCAACAACAAAAGCCACAGCTGCCACTTCCTGAAGGCCTGCTATGTGCGGTGCCGAGCATTTCACCTACACTGTGGCGGGGAGTGCTCCCCGTGACCCTATGAGGCGATGCTACCATCGCTCCCATTTATGAACGAGGAAACAGAGGCACAAAATGGTTTAACAGCCTGTCTACGTCACACAGCTAATACATGGGAGACCCAGGATTTAAAGCTTGTCAGTCTGGTTCTAAAATCCATGCTGTGAATTTGTATACCACACAGCCTCGCCAAAGTAAGGATCACAGTGCTGGGGGCTCTCCTCCACCCAGAGATCCTGTCTCCCTCCTCCCTTCCTTCCCCAAACACAATCGCTGCCCCACCCTGCAATAGCCAACAGGTGGTAGGTGCTTAAGCCGCAACCCACCTGCCCCCTTACTTTGGGAGGGAAAGAATAGGGCTGGAGCCTTTCAATGAACCTTACCTGGGTAGTGTTTAAAACCCACTGCGGAGGAGCACTCTGGCTTCAGGTGAAAAGCCTTTGGAGTGGGAAGTTCCAGAAGTTCCCTCTCCTAACAAATGCTAATCATACCTCAAACACACTGAGATGTAAAAACTGAACTGAGGGCCACTTGCTAAGAAAATACCTGGTGCCTAAAAGAAGCCCATTAAAAAGATGCCCAAAGTTCTATAAGGTAGAATAAAGATATCCATTTCCTTTATTTCCCTGATTGATCTGGCTCAATATTTTAGATATATTGACTTTACTAAGACAGGCTGCACGGGTCACTAAAGAGGAAATTTACATCTGCTAATGATGCCATCCATCATGGGCAAATCTTGGCTCCCTCATTTCTGCCAGAGAAACCCCGAAGAACCGAAGAAGAGAGGGGCTGGCTTTTCAAAGTATGGACTACTGAACTATTTAGAAACCTGGACCCTTGTCTGAGACCCGGCCCCCTGGACAGGGAAACACTGTGGACTGGACTGGGGGTTCACAAGGAGTTGTTGCCAGCATTTCTGATTTCATTTGCAAGGTACTGGGAAATCTGAATCCCCCTTCCATTATACTGGAAATTAACCTCCATGACAACTAGGATTCTTGTCTGTTCCCTGCTGAATCCTCATGGCCTAGAATAAAATATAATAGGCACTCACTAAACACTTATTGACTGAATGAATAAATGAGCGACTATTCTGGCCCTTGTTCCTCCATGCCTTCTTGGGGAGGAATCTGTGCCTATAGATCCTGTTGGCCTCAATGGCCCTGTTCTATATGGTATGGCCCTCCTTCAGTCATAGGACCAGGAGGGACCAGGAGTAGATACTCTCTCCAAAGGTAGTTATTAGGTAGCCTGGCCAACACCTGCAACTTGTGAGACTGGCCACACTGCAAGTTGAGCTGGTCCAGTCAGAGCCAGACCTTGGGGATGCACACTAAGAGGCACTGGGGGAAGCTGCCACTGATGTGCACCCTAAAGAAGGACTGAAAGCCATCTGAGGGCAGGAGCACATCTCTTATTTCCTGCTTTGTTCCCAATGCCTGATATCCTGAATTATGCCTGAGATAGAGTCAATGCTCAATAAAAGTTTCTGAATGAATAAACAGAGAGTACATCAGGTCTGGGTAGTCATTATGGACAAGTACATGATGAATAAACCAGGGAACCCAAACTAAGAGAGAGGGAAGAGCCTGGATCTAACAGCACAGGAGCATGAAGGAAGCTGTGAGAGGGAGAAAGGCTAGGGAGTCTCCAGAGCCACCGCCTGCCTCACTTCTTACCTTTTCTGGATCTCACAATAATAGCTCACATGTGATGCTTGGGCTGGTGTGGATGTACTGATTTTCCTGCAACCCTAACAGCCCAGGCTGGAGCTTTGCTGGATCCTCAGATGGAAGAACAGATGTATTTGAGCAAGTTGTTCTTTTGTTTTGTTTACTTATTTTTGCCACTGAGGGTGGTCAAAGGTTGAAACAAGTTAGAAAGGGAGGAGATGGGGACTCCTCAAAGTTTTAGGGAATAGATACTATTATCTCTGATTTGAGGGGCTCTTCTCCTGCCCTCTGAACTGGAGCTGTTCCATTTCTAGCTTAGCCACAAGCCACCAGCCCACTAACTTGGGCTTAGTCTTGTAAAATTGTCAAGGTAATACGAACAGTAGGCCGGAAGATTGCAAGGAGGTGTCGTGGACTGTGCGCTGGACCACAAGGTCCAGGACCAGCTCACCCACTGACTAGCTCTGTGGTCTGGCAAATGATTCAACAGTTTTGAACCTCAGTTTCTTTTATAAAGTGGAGGGGATAACACTTAACTCTGAGGTGAGAATTAAAAGCAGTACCCAGCACATAGTAGGGGCTCCATATGTGTGACTTGAGCGACCTACTACGTACAACTGTAAAACACCGCAATTCACAGATTTTCCTATATTTAAAATAATTTAAATCTCACAATAGGCTGGGCACAGTGGCTCACGCCTGTCGTCTCACCACTTTGGGAGGCTGAGGTAGGTGGATCACTTGGGGTCAGGAGTTCAAGACCAACCTGGCCAACATGGCGAAACCCCATCTCTCCCAAAAATACAAAAATTATCTGGGCATGGTGGCACACCCCTGTAATCCCAGCTACTAGGGAGGCTGAGGCACGAGAATCACTTGAACGTGGGAGGCAGCAGCAGTGGGCTGAGATCACACCACTGCACTCCAGCCTGGGCAACAGAGCAAGACTCTGTCCCAAAAAAAACCAAACCTCACAACAACCTACAAGACTTGCAAAATAGAGCCTAGTATTCCTATTTTAAAGATGAAGAAACTGAGGTTTGGATAGGATAGGGTAAGTGACTTACTGACTTATCTGAAGTTACCCAGAGAGTGAGTAGTCAAATTCCATCCCAAGTCCCA
This sequence comes from Chlorocebus sabaeus, assembly GCF_047675955.1. NCBI lineage: Eukaryota > Metazoa > Chordata > Mammalia > Primates > Cercopithecidae > Chlorocebus > Chlorocebus sabaeus. The sequence goes on along the minus strand of NC_132904.1, from coordinate 117,032,591 downwards.
GTTTCTCCCACAACACCGCCCTTAGCGTAAGAAAGCAAGGTAAGCAGTCAGATGTGTAGTGGCTAAGATGCCCTCGGGCTGGCCGTCTCTCTTAGCGCACGCAAGATTTCATTCAGGGACATGTGGACAAAATGTCCAGAAGATGAATCAATCAATATATGAAGCAATGAATGAATGAATGAATGGGTATCCTGTCTTAATTCTACTCTACACGTGATTCGCAACAAAACCTGGGAATCTCATCCAGGCTGAGAGCCTCACAGGACCTCCTGGTTCAAGTTCCTCTCCTTCTGCTGGAAACATCGATATCAGGTATCTCAGAGGCCTGGTGACTGATGGGTGCAGCTCACACCACCGCTCATCCATCCCCTGCCAGCAAGGGAAGAGGCACCCTGCCCAGTCTACGTACTGGTTTCTGCAGTCTCGTATTCGCTGTCTCTGAGAAGCTCAAAGATGTCCACTTCGACCTTGGCCTTGCCCAGCCTCTCAGGAGCGCGGTTGATGCGGTTCTTGGCCAGGGTGATGGAGAGCCGCTCCCCTCTGCTGCACTCCATGGGGTCGTCCAAGATAGCAGCTGTGGGCAGGCAACCACATGGAGACAATTGGTACTCTACCGTTACTGTCACCCTCCTCCTTCTCCAGCCTCTCCCTGCTGCCACCTTCCTCTTCCAGGCAGCGCCCCAAGTCCCTCTCCATCCTGCCATGCTCAGAACCGTCCCCCAGAGCAAATTCTGTCCAAGCTGAAGGGTCTCGGTTTGCAGCCAGGCATATAGCTGTGAATTCTAATGTGGATGCATGCCTCAGGAACCCTGTAATACCAGAGAAGGCCACTAGGGGTCCTGTCTGCACGAGGTCCCCAGGTCCAGGCATCCTGATACTTGGATACCTGTCTCCATGCACACAGGTAAGCAGGCATTGTGCAAAGCGAGGCGGGTAGTGGCTGTCCTTTGAAATGGTATTCAGAACATATGAGAAACTCTCCCTGAGGTGAGAGAGGGTTAAAGGATGCCAAGTCTGTGAGGGAGGGCCGTGGTCTCAAGGAGCAGCTGCCAGACACTGCCAAATTCTGGCTCCCCAGGCTCTGACACCGATGGGCCATGCCACCAACGTGAGCTACTTAGTTTCTCTGAACCTCTTTTCCTCACTGAACATTAGAAAGAGTAGGACAACCTCACAGGGCTGGTGTGAGGATTCACTAAGATAATGTATGGAAGTGGCACAGCACACAGATTTAATCAGTGTGACTTATTCAGTGTGGATGACTGCAGTGGTATAATACCAACAGTTGCCCAATTTCTGGGAGCAGTGTTAAGGATAAGTATTATGGTATCACAGACAACCGGCTTCCAATCCCAGCTCCAGCCCTCCACAGCTCTGGGACCTCAGTTGCCTCACTTTTAAGGAAGTAGAGAGAGCCCTGGGCTATTGTGAAGATTACAGGATATGGCATGGGCTCAACACAGTATCTTGCACACAGTAGGCACTCAATAAATCTAGCTACAGAGATTCTTAATTCTCTTGATGGAGATGTTACAAAAATGAAGATCACACAAAAACTTGTACACAAATATAAGCAGCATTATTCATAATTGCCAAAAAGAAACCCAAATGTCCATAAATTGGTGGATAAATAAAATGTGGTGTACCCATACAATGGAGTATTATTCAACGATAAAAAATAGCAGGTACTGACACATGCTACAATATGAATGAACCTTAAAAACACTATGCTAAGTGTGGCTGGACACAGTGGCTCATGCCTGTAATGCCAACACTTTGGAAGGCTGAGGTGGGCAGATCACTTGAGGTCAGGAGTTTGAGACCAGCCTGGCCAATATGGTAAAACTCTGTCTCTACTAAAAATACAAAAATTAGCCGGGTGTGGTGGCATGATGTCTGTAACCCCAGCTACTCGGGAGGCTGAGGTAGGAGAATCACTTGAACCCAGGAAGTGGACATTGCAGTGAGCTGAGATAGTGTCACTTCACTCTGGCCTGCGTGACAGAAAAAACAAACAAACCATTAGGCTAAGTAAAAAAAGCCACACACACACACACAAAATACATATTGGACAGTTCCATGAATGTGAAATGTCCAGAACAGCTGAATCCACAGAGGCAGAAGGATTTGTGGTTGCCTAGGGTTAGGAGAAATGGGGAGTGTCTGCTAATGCAAGCGGTGTTCTTTTTGGGGGTGATGAAATGTTCCTAAAATTGTGATAATGGTTGTACTACTCTGTGAATATATGAAAAAACCACTGAATTATACATTTTAAGGAATTATGTGGTATGCAAGTTATATCTCAATAAAGCCATTATATTAATAGAAATCACAGAAATATCAACCTTATCTTTCAGAGGTTGAGAACTCAGAAAAGCAACACAGGAAATCAAGCCAAATAAATTTCACTGACATGTGGCCTTTGAATGTCTGGTGGACACAGAGATCCAGGTTCTATGATGTCCTTTCTGTGCATTGCTCCATACTCACTATAATCCATCCCACAAACCCAACATCAGGACACAGAATATTGCAAAACATTTTTTCCTTGATTTGTGGATTTATTTACATGCATAACTTCATTGAATACTAAAAGTTAAATGTCATTTACTCATGTTGGCCATGCCTGGGGCCACAGAGGTACACCCAAGTCCGAGGTAATCAAGTGGACTTCTGGGAATTAACTAGCAAAGTCCACACACACCTGGGTGATCAGTCACCTGCAGAAGTGACCACGGCACCATGAATGTGACTGAAGAGCCTGGGAACATTTAAATCACCCCCACACCCCCACCTCAGGGAAGCATGACCAGATGGAGGTGGCTACTGAGAGAGTAGAAACTGGGACAGTCACACTATGGCATAAAAGAATGACAACCTTGGAACTAGAAAGGAAGCAGGGCAGCCTAGAGGAATGCTTCTCAAATGGCGCTCCCTGGCAGGCCCCTGAGTTCTACCAAGAAGTGGAGGGGAGGCTGCCTGGGATCTCCAGCCCCATCACAATTCCACCTGCTTCCGTTTTAGGGGTTGGGGTTGCACATAAGAGTTGATGTGGGAAAAAATGTTTTGCTATTAAAAATATACAGGGGCTGGGCATGGTGGCTCACACCTGTAACCCCAGCACTTTGGGAGACTGAGGCAGGCGAATAAGGTTGGGAGTTCGAGACCAGCCTGACCAACATGGAGGAAACCCCGTCTCTACTAAAAATGCAAAAAAAAGAAAAAAAAGAAAGAAAAAAAAAAAGGCAGGCATGGTAGCAGGCGTCTGTAATCCCAGCTACTCAGGAGGCTGAGGCAGGAGACTCTCTTGAACCCGGGAGCTGGAGGTTGCAGTAAGCCGAGATTGTGCCACTGCACTCCAGCCTAGGCAGCAAGAGCAAAACTCTGCCTCAAAACATATACATACATAAAATAGGAAAAAATCAGCCAAGCTGTAGAACAAGGAAAAGAGACATCTAAAGTGTCAGGAACTGGCAGTGCCATCCAGCATGAGTTGGACAGACACTGGATCCATGACACACGAGCTTTACATTAAGCTACAATGTCAGCATAACCACTTAGTGGACACTATCTCACTTAATCTCTGTAACAATTCCATGAGGCGGATGTTTTATCTTCACTTGGACACGAGGAATTGGAGGTCAGAGAGGTCATGATCTGCCCATTCTCACAGGTTTGAAGCATGACAGAGGAGGGAGATGAGCCCAGGTCAGTCTGACTCCAGACCCTGCACCCTGACCACAGCTTGTCTTCCTTCTTATAAAAAAAAACTCAAGGATTTGCTGCTAAGCAGGGGGTGCGCTAGGGAGCGTGCATGAGCCTTCTAGGGACTGTAAAGGAACCCTCCTTTTACAGACTGTAAAGGAACCCTAAAACACCAATAGCAACAGGCTTGCCCCCTGGACCTCTGAAAACTCTCACAGGGAACTTCCCCTCCTCCCTTCTCTCTGTCCTCCCTCCACCCCAGTGACATGGTGTTTAGACTGTGGAGGCAGCTATCCTTCCCTTTGGGCCAAATGAGCTCACTGTTACAACGCTTCCATCTACAACCTACTAACTATTTAACAATCACTTGTAATAAGATAAATAAAGTAGTAAAACAATCTCTCGGAAAATGAGTGTGTCCGCTGCGGGTCTGGGAACTGGGAATGTTTTGATGTAGTTGTTCATGTTTCAGAGTCACGCTGGGCCTGCCTCTGCCTCATCAGTGTACAAAGGCCACAATTACACCTGCACCACAGGAGGCAGTACACACCAAAGGGTCTGCGCTGGAGCCCAGCAGTTCCATCTATTCCCACTTCATTTTGGAAAAGTAAATATTCAAGAGTGTGCTATGGACTTCCGCAGATCCCCCCAAATTCATATATTGAAGTTCTAACCCCCAATATTACTGCCTTTAAAAATAGGGTCTGTAGGACAAAACTAAGGTTAAATAAGGTCATCAGGATGGGACCTTGATCTGATAGGATCAGTGTCCTTATAAGAAGAGACACCAGTGCCTCATGCCTGTACCAGAACTTTGGGAGGCCAAGGCAGGCGGGTCACTTGATGTCAGGAGTTCAACACCAGCTTGGCCAACACGGTGAAATCCCGTCTCTACTAAAAATACAAAAAAAATTATCCAGGCATGGTAGTGTGTGCCTGTAATCCCTGCTACTGGGGAGGGTGAGGCACGAGAACCACTTGAATCCAGGAGGTGGAGGTTGCAGTGAGCCAACAGGATCATGCCACCGCACTCCAGCCTGGGCAACAGAGTAAGACTCTGTCTCAAAAAAAAAAAAAAAAAAAGCCTGGCACAGCGGCTCACACCTATAATCCCAGCACTTTGGGAGTCTGAGGTGGGTGGATCACCTGAGGTCAGGAGTTCGAGACCATCCTGGCCAGCATGGTGAAACCCCATCTCTACTAAAAACACAAAAAATAGCCAGGTGTGGTGTTGGGCACCTGTAATCCCAGCTACTTGGGAGACTAAGGCAGGAAAACCAGGAGGCAGAGGTTGCAGTGAGCTGAGGTTGTGCCACTGCACTCCAGCCTGGGTGACAACAGGGCAAGACTCCATCTCCAAAAAAAAAAAAAAAAAAAAAAAAAAGAGACACCAGAGCTCACTCTCTTTTTCTCTCTGCCACGTGAGGATAGAACAAGATGGTTATCTGCACACCAGGGAGAGGGTCCTCATCAGGAAGCGAATTGCCTGACACCGTGATCTCGGACTCCCAGCCCCCAGAACACTGAGTAACATTTCTGCTGTGTAAGCCACCCAGTCTGCGGTGTTTTGCTATGGTGGCCTGGACACCAGTCTGCCATGTAACAGCATACAGTCGGCTCACAGAGCATCACTGCACACACCTTAAGATAGAGGGATAATAAGCAGGTGGGAAATAGGGAACGTGGGAATCTTATAGTAAGGGGAGGATGAGGTCCTCTCTTCACCCCATTCCTCTTTCCCTGCCCACAGCATCTAATGCAGAACTCTGTGCTCCAAGTTATTATGCAGGTCATTGCCAACTCACTAAGATCTAAAACCCTGTCCTCTCTACCTCCTAACCCCCGTGCCATTCAGGGACCACTTTTCATTAGGTTTTCAACAGTGATTCAGCTCTGGCTGGAAATGGCCCCAACCAGTGGTTGGCTGTCAGGAAACATGAGGATCGTAATAATTAGGATGACACCAGGTACTCAGACTCTAGAGCTGTGGACATGAAAGACAAGGTGGAGGCTCAGGCTCTCTTGGGATACCAGAGAAGCATGTCCTCCACAGGCAGTTACCAAACAGCACGCTTCTTCAGTAGTCCCAGGAGTGGGGACCAGATGGATGAAGGAGAGCAGCTTGCTCAAGACTTAATGTGCGGCGAATGCTCATGGCCTGCGCTGCGTCCCCGAGGCCTGGCTGCCTGGTTGGGCTGGGATGCTCCGAGTCCCAGCTGCTGCCTAATGAGGAACAATATGATCCGGCACATCCTCCAGCCCTGGGGACTGCCCTGCAGAGAAGCCTCACACCACAGTGAGGCTGGGAGGTCTGGGACCACAGCAAGGGCAGAGCTTAAATGGGGAGACGCGTTCAGAGACCTGGGGCTTCCCCCTCTTTCCATCCATGAGGCCTCAGTGCACAATGACTCTTCCAACCCAGGTGGACTCCAGATGCCTCCAGCATACCCAGGAAGCTGGGATCCCTTGCGTTTCCATCGAGTCTTTCTCCCCAGGAGCCCCAAGCACTTCATCCTCTGCCAAGTTCTGAGCTCTAAGGCTTATGCCAAGAAAAGGGGAACCCCTTGATTGTGCCCTTCTCCACCCCTAAAACTCCTCTCCATGTTCTTGTCGCATGCTTGTGTCAACACTGGAGGGGACTCCCCCTGCTGCAGCCCCTTCCAACTCAGCCCTAATCAGTGTGGCCATGGCGACCCCGAGAGGGCATACAGCCACTGACCCGCTCAAGGTCCTCAGAATCTCCCCACTCTCTGAAGAGCTGTCCCAGTTAAGTCTCTGGCATGGCCTCAGGCCCCTTCTGTCCTGTCTTGGCTTCCACATACCTCTGTGGTCACAGTATCCTCTCTACCCCCAACAAGGTGTCAGAGCCTCCATGTACAGTCCTAGACTGGCCCATTAACTCTCCTCCATGCCTTTGCCAACACTGTCCCTGTCCTTTGTTCTCCCTTTCCCTACCAGGGCTCTTTCCTCCCTCAGACACCTCTTCCAGGAAGCCCTCTCTGACCCACTAGCCACAGTGCTCTCTTTCTCCTCGGATTTCCCAAGAAACTCCTACCATTCCAGCAGGCTATTCCTTGCACACTGCCTTGGAGGGGTATTTATCCTTCTATCTGTACCTGTGAGTTCCCTCAACTGCTCATGTAATCCACCCTCCACATCTGTGGGTTCTGCATCTGCAGATTCAAACAACCATGGATTGAAAATATTCAGAAAAAAACAGTAAGAAACAACAATACAATAAGAAAAATAATACCAGTAAAAATACAGTATAGCAACTATTTGCATAACACTTATACGGTATTAGGTATTAGAAGTACTCTGGAGATGATTTAAAGTACATGAGAGGATGTGCATAAGTTATATGCAAATACTACGCATTTTACATAAGGGACTTGAGTGTCCTCGATTTTAGTATCAGAGGGAGGTCCTGGAATCAATCCCCAGTGGATCCCGAGACAGCTGTACTTAAAAAGCCCAGAGTAATCCCTCTTTCCTTTGAATCTTCCCAAACTCCTCATCCCAAATTAATTTCCCCTTCCTTTGAACTCCCACAGAAATTCCTCTGCACCCTTCATTAGACACAAGCCACTTTTTCATTATGCTGATTTGTCTATCTTTTCAGCTCCTTCAGGGTGAGGACCACACCTGATTCATCTCCGTAGCCGCACAATTCTGGACGCAGAGTAGGCCCTTCATGAATGGTTGCTGAGTGAATGAAAAATTCAAGGCCGCCTGTCTTTTCATCCCCTACAGCCAGTAGGAGACGTGGAGCCTGGCGATGGTGCAGTCAGCGTCAGGCAATGAGTGGACTGACAGCAGCCCCTACACACAGGTGTCCGCAGGGTGGATGACCCGCCAGAGGCCTCCAGGGTCCCCCGGGGCTGGCTGTGTTCCTCCTGCTCCCTGGATAAACTGGACTGGGGCTGGCTCACACTCCACAAATTCTCAGCAGCCCAGAAGTGACCCCTCAGGTTGAAAAAGCAGCCTCCTTAATCCCTCAGTTCTTCCAGAGCCTCGCTGCTGAAGATTTCCACGCACTTCGGTAACTCTTACCCTTTTAAGGGGTAAAATAAAGAGGTTTTACTGGAGAGTCTTTATAGGCAGTATCTATAACACTGCCTGTGGCTGTTTGGTTCAGCCGGATAGAGCCCTGTGTTAACAAGAAAAAGTGATGGTTTGCACCTTGGGGAGCGCGTTAGCTCTGCTCCCCAGCTGACCCCGACTGCTTGCTCTCGGAGGCCCAGCCACAGCCCATCCCCATCACTCATCTGGCACCTCTGTCCTCTGTGTCCCGCTCTTCAGCCCCTTGTCCTTGGTCATCCCTCTTGCTGGAGGAAATCACATCACTGTGCAGCCGCTCCCGCCACCAACTCACACCTTCATCCCCATCTGGGGCACCAGGCTGGAACACTACCAGCCTTGGGGCTTGCTCAGTCAGCTCCTCCCACACCACAGAACCTTAGCTTCGGCTGGGTCTGCCAATACAAAACCCCACAGACTGGAAGGCTTAAACAACAGAAATTCCTTTCCTCACAATTCTGGAGGCTGGAAGTCTAAGATCAAGGTGTGGGCAGGACTGGTTTCTTCCAAGACCTCTCTCTCCTTGATGCGCAGATGGCACCTTCTCCCTGTATCTGCACGTGGTCTTTCTTCCCTCTGTGCCTGCCTGTGTGCTGAGCTCCTCTTCATGTAGACAGAAGTCAAACTGAATTAGGGCCAAACCTAACAACCTCATTTTAACTTTCTTACCTCAACACCAAATAGAGTCACATTCTGATGTCTTAGGGGTTAGGGCTTCAATATAGAAATTCTGGAGAGGAAACAACATAGCCCCTAAAACCGACCTTTACCTCTAACCATCACCCAGCTCTTAGTTCCTAACACCGCCCTTCCCAGCCAACTATCACCCTGCTCTCAGCCCTAACACCTCCAGTCACCTCTAACCATCACCCAGCTCTCAGCCCTAACGCCTCCCCTCACCTGTAACCATCACCCAACTCTCAGCCCTAACACCTCCCCTCACCTCTAACCATCACCCAGCTCTTAGTTCCTAACACCGCCCTTACCCTCAAACCATCGCCCAGCTCTCAGTCCCTAGCACCGTGCTTCCGCTCCAACCATCACCCAGCTCTCAGTCCCTAACACTTCCCCTCACCTCTAACCATCACCTGGCTCTCAGCCCTAACACCGCCCTTCCCCTCCAACCATTGCCCTGCTCTCAGCCCTAACACCTCCAGTCACCTCTAACCATCACCCGGTTCTCAGCCCTAACACTGCCCTTCCCCCACAACCATCACCCAGCTCTCAGCCCTAACGCCTCCCCTCACCTGTAACCATCACCCGACTCTCAGCCCTAACACCTCCCCTCACCTCTAACCATCACCTGGCTCTCAGCCCTAACACCGCCCTTCCCCTCTAACCATTGCCCTGCTCTCAGCCCTAACACCTCCCCTCACCTCTAACCATCACCCAGCTCTCAGCCCTAACACTGCCCTTCCCCTCCAACCATCGCCCTGCTCTCAGCCCTAACACCTCCTCTCACCTCTAACCATCACCCAGCTCTTAGTTCCTAACACCGCCCTTACCCTCAAACCATTGCCTGGCTCTCAGTCCCTAACACCGGGCTTCCCCTCCAACCATCACCCGGCTCTGAACCTTAACACTTCCCCTCACTTCTAACCATCACCCACCTCTCAGCTCTAACATTGCCCTTCCCCTCCAACCATTGCCCTGCTCTCAGCCCTAACACCTCCAGTCACTTCTAACCATCACCCGGCTCTCAGCCCTAACACTGCCCTTCCCCTACAACCATCACCGTGCTCTCAGCCCTAACACCTCCCCTCACCTCTATCACCTGGCTCTCGGCCCTAACACCGCCCTTCCCCTCCAACCATTGCCCTGCTCTCAGCCCTAACACCTCCCCTCACCTCTAACCATCACCTGGCTCTCAACCCTAACACCTCCCCTCGCCTCTAGCCATCACCCGGCTCTCAGCCCTAACACTGCCCTTCCCACCCAACCATCACCCGGCTCTCAGCCCTAACATCTCCCCTCACCTGTAACCATCGCCTGGCTCTCAGCCCCTAACACTACCCTTCTCTTCCAACCATCACCTAGTTCTCAGCCCTAACACTGACCTTCCCCTCCAACCACTGCCCAGCTCTCAGCCCCAACATCTCCCCTTACCTCTAAACATTTCCCAGCTCTCAGCCCCTAATACTGCCCTTACTCTCACACCATTTACCCTAACACCGCCCTTCACCTGTAACCACTGCCGGGCTCTCACCCCTAACACAGCCCTTCACCTCCAACTATCACCCTGCTCTCAGCCCCTAACACCGCCCTTCACCTGTAACCACTGCCGGGTTCTGACCCCTAACACCGCCCTTCACCTCCAACCATTGCCCTGCTCTAAGCTCCTAACACCACCTTTCACCTGCAACCATTGCTGGGCTCCGACCCCTAACACCACCCTTCACCTCCAACCATCACCCTGCTCTCAGCCCCTGGCTCTCAGCTCACACACTGGTTAAACTGAGGCCACTCTCAGTGAGCTGGTTGATTTTGTGCCCCACACCTTCCCAACAAGCTCAGGTAACGAGGGCTCAAGACCCCCCACATCTTGCCTTCCTCTCCCCTGGGACTCTGCCTCACCAGCCTTCCTTCTTTTTCTTCAGCCTTTCCCCCAGGCCAGCTGGTTCCCCTGTGCTAACAGTCAAGGCCCGCCCCTCCTATGCAGACCCTCCCCTGACCACCCTGACCAGTTGTGCCCTCTGGCTCTCCCTTCTCTGTCACTTTCAATGCAAGCCAGGCTTCTCAAATGACTACTCAACATTTGCTGACTTCACCCCATGCCACTGCACTGTGCCTTCCGTCCCCACCACTCCACCCAAACTGCACCTGCCAAGTCAATATCAACATGCATTTTTGCAAAACTGGTGAACTTTTGATTCTGTGTCTAATTATATCACTAGCTGGCAATACGACTTACAACCTGCCAGGTGCTGTCCTAAGAACAGCATATATGTTATCTCATTTAATCAACCTCCTTGGCTTCCATGAAACTACTCTCCTAGGGTTCTCCCACTGCTCTAACTGTTCCCTCCAGGTATGTTCTTCTGCCTCCCCTTTAAACAATGGTGCATCCAAGGTCTTTGCAGAGGCCTCCTCTTGCCGTCCTCCCAGAAGCTTCCTGATGGATCTATTTCACAGCCGCCTCCATGGGTATGTTTTACTTACATCCAACAGCCTGGTGACATCTCCATGAACGTGTCCGAAGAGCATCTCAAACTTATGAAGACCCAAAGTAAACCCACCTCTTCCCTCCTACATTCTTCCTGTTACATTCCTACATTTAGTTAATAGCAGCACAAGCTACCCAGGCATCGTGCCTTCACCCAGTTCCTCACCTCCCAATAACCAGTCTCCAATTGCTTCTGGTTGTACTTCCTGAAAATTTCTCAAACCAGTCCACTTCTTTCCAGTTTTAACACCACCACCACCCTACTTTGGTCCTTTCATCTCAACGACTTAACTGCAACCTCTTAACTCTTATCTGGTTTTCCTGCCTCCAGGCTGGCACGACCACCACCTGGCGCTCCTCAACCACACCCTCTCATAGCTGCCAGAGTGTGCACTTTGAATTGTAAAGCCCTGCTTTAAAAGCTTCCATCCTCAAAATAAATGGAATTCCTTGGCACGGCACACAAGATCTGAATTGACTCTTTGTCAAACCTTTGTGCCTCCCCGCTCATCCCTCTCTACCTTCTAGAAACAGTGAACTACTCATAGCACCCCTTACACACAGACACACATAGACACACACAGACACACACACGATGCTGCTGCATGCCTGCACACCTTTGCTCACTCCTCCTTCTGCACTCTCATCTTTGCTCACTGACTATCTTGGCTCAGACATCCCCACCTTCAGGAAGCCTTCCCTGAACACAGAGGCTGAGCAAGTGCACAACAATGTGTTTTCATAGAAACCCATGTATCCTATAATGTACGCCCATCATTGATCTAGTTTTCCACTGCCAGGGTTTAATTATTCCTATCCCCAGTGCATTGACCTCGCTTGACAACAGGAGAACTTCATGAATGTTTGAGCCAAACTTGTCTTGACTTTTGAGGGATTCTATGCCAACTTCTATTCCTACTTTCATAATTACTACTTTGACCTGTACCTTTTTGGAAAACTGATTTTAACAAAGGTACGGTGGGGTAAAAAGTCTTTACACAAATTTTGCTGGAACATTTGGATATCCATATGTTAAAGAAAAAAGAAATCCCAATCCTTACTCATGCTATATGCAAAAATTGACAAAAATAATGAACCATAGACATAACAGTAAAACCTAAAACCATAAAACTACTAGAAGAAAATCTTTGTGATCTTGAGTTAGGCAAAGATTTCTCAGATATGACACCAAAAGCACAACCCATAAAATTAAAAAATTAGTAAAGCAGACATCATCAAAATTTAGAATGTATGCTCTTCAAAAGATCGGAATGGAAGACGAGCCATAGGTGGGGAGAAAATATTATATTCAAAGCACGTGCTGGATAAAGGACTTGTATCCAGAATATGTAAAGAACTTTCAAAGCTCAATAATAAGAAAACAATCTAATTTTTAAACTGGGCAGAAGATCTGAATAGACATTTCACCAAAGAAGTTGTACAGGTGGCAAGTAAGCATGTGAAAATATGTCCAATGTTATTAGTCACTGAGGAAATGCAAATTAAAACCATAATGATCTATTACTACATATCTATTAGAATGGCTGAAATTAAAAAGCTTGACCATACCAATTGCTGACTTGGATGTGGAAGAACCAGAACTCTCATATGCCCCAACCTCTTCCCTCGCTCCCCTTCCTCTCCTATGTAATGCTAGACACTATGTAATTGTCCCCCAGTTTTACACCCTGGATTTAGTCCACAGGCCACTCTTCATTGTGTAATTTCTCCCTTAAGGAACTTAATAATTTTCAACTATCAGCCCTATGCAGATAACTCCAAAACTCCTATCTCCACCCCCAATTTCTCATCTACACATCAGACTCCTTTTTCTGGCTACTAATAAGAAATGTCCAAATGTCCAAATTCTGCATCCCAAATGTAACTCATTATCTTTTTATTGAATTGGGGGCTCTTTGTGGCTTCCCAGTTTCACTTCATAGCACCAGTTGGTCTCATGCAAATCCCTGGGGGAGCTGCCTTGCACTCTCCCTGTCCCTACATCCCCTCCATCTGCTTACCCACTAAAGACTGCTGAGGTATCTGCCTCCCACCCCCTGCCCCCATTCTGTTCCCATCTGCCACCACTCCTCGCTTTCTTTTGTAATACGTCTACACTGTCTTCTGCCTCCAGTCTCTCTTGCACCAACCTAGCTACTCTCCACTGCAGAAGCACCTGCCTGGTCCTCAGGCCCTCCACAGTCTGGCCCCAACATGCCTTTGCAGACTCACCTTCTACTGAATTCTATGACCACTTAGCTACATCTAGATTGTCCTTGCTGAACACTGAATACACCGTGTTGCTCTGCCCTGTTTTTTTTGTTCAGGTGGTCTCTTCCTGGAAAGTTCTCAGCTGTTTTTTAAAACCCATGTACAAATCCTACCTAATAACCCTCATTCTCATACCCCATTCCCACCGTGCCCCAGGTAAGCATTGAACTGCGCCAGCCCACACTTTCACCCTCCTCAAATCCTACAAAGCACTTATTGTGTGCACGATTCATTTAGTACTTAATATTTTGCTTTCTAATTGGCATGGGTAATGCATTCACTCATTCAATCATTCCTTTCTTTATTAATTCCTCAAATACCTATTAAACGCCTATCTTAAGCAAGGCACTATGTATGCAGAGAAGGATAAAATGTATCTCTGCTTTCAAAGTGTCCAGAGAAGAACATAGTCATACAAGCAAATAGCCACAACCCAATATGGTAAGTGATATGACAAAATCCTACGATGTTCCCACCATGAACCAGGTGTTCAGGTGCTGGGAAATCACAGGTGACTAAGATGGGGTCATTTGACTCTGGAAGGCATCCTGGGGTCAGGGGATAGAGCCAGACTTTACTGTACAATGAAGTGATTCCATAGAGAGAATCGCAAAATTCTAAGGAAGTTCAGATAAAGGGAAACCAAACTCCAGGCGGTGGGGCAAGTTTTAGGGAAGGCCTCACGCATTTATCTAACGCACATGTGTTAAGTGACTACTACCTGCCACGCTTCACACAAGAGTCAGCCTTGAAGAGGGAAGTGAGCTTCCCAGGGAAGCAAGGAAGCAAAGTGTGTTCCAGTGTGTGGTGACTGGCTCAGCCGGTGGGAGGGGCCTGAGCACCTGGCAGGGAAGGCAGATGGGAGGAAAAGAGCCGGGGCATGAAGAACCTGTGTGTCTCGCTGGAGAACTGGGATGGAGCCCCGAAGGTCCAGAAGGTACCGAGGGACAAGAGGAGGGCTTCCAACAGGCGATGACATCATAAAATTTGCATTTTAGGGCAATCACTCTCAAAGATACACTGGAGTGAGAACTGAGATACAAGTTGGGAAGATCAATAGTCTGGGAAAGAGAAATGAGACAGGTACTGAGTGGGGCAGGGAAAGAGGATCAGAGAGAAGAGGCAGATTCTAGTGAGATAAATCCGGCAGAATCAAACTCAGTGGGGCTTGGGGGGAGGTAAGAGGACTCTTGATTTCACTGACAATTTAGATGGTGATATCAGTAACCAAGATAAAGAATACAGGGGGATAGAGAGAAAGATTTTTCTTTTTTGTTTTTGGAGAAGGGCAAAGATGATGATTTTGGTGTAGTATTTATTAAGTTTGGGGCGCACTGTTTAGTAACAGAAAAAGTTACTGGTCTGGCTCCCCAGATAATAATCCAGGCTGGAGACACGGAGACCCGGGAGTCCCCAGGGTCAGGGTGATAATGACACCTTCCTCTCCTCTCCTGGAGAGGAAGAACCAGGCTAAAACTCTGGGCACTCAACATTTGGGCGAGTGTAGGGAAAGAGACTGAGCAGCAATGGTTACACCAGAGGATCTAAGGAGAACAGAAGTCAGATAAAACAAGGACTGAGCATTCTCCACAGGGCTGGGCAACTAGGAGGTCACCGGGGACTTTAGCAAGAGCACCTCCAGGGGAGAGGTTAGGCAGCATTTAGATGGTAGCAGGTGGAGGAGCGGCTGAGAAGTGAATGGAGAGAACCAAGTAGCCGGTCTGGGAACGGAGGGGGCGTAATTAGGACAATCGGCGGAGGGAAGCACACCCTCCAAGGAAGGGTGTTTAAATTAAGACGAGAAGGGCCCAGAAGAGGAGCCAGTGGGAAGGGAAAGAGAAAGTCAGAAGAAAGGAGCACTTTCTGAAGCAAGCCCTGCAAAAAGGCAGCTGGAGGGAGCCTGGAGCACACGCAGGCTCATCGGAGGTGAGAGAAGGGACAGCTCCCCCTTCATGGGTGCCTTCTCCTTTTTTGCCTTTTAATCATATGTCACCCCATGTTTGACACAGACACATGGCCACCTAGCTCAGACCACACTTACCAGCCTCCCTGAACTCAGGAGGCCATGGGCTAAACCTGGACTAGCAAATGGAAGTAAAGTGACCGGAACATCCAGTTCATCTCCTTGCCGGGGATGTTCCTGGCCTTTTTTGCTGGCTGGTAATGATAGCAAGAACATATAGAGACCACGTGCTGCTGATGGCAGTGCCGTCCGCCACCCTCCATCCTTGGACCACTACTATTTACCTCCAGGTTTATGTGTGAGAGAAAAACACTTTGATTTTGGAGCTACTGCATTTTCAGGTCCTTTTGTCTTCATGGCTCAGCCTATGTTCCCACTTAGAGCTGAGCCATAGAAATACAATGCAAGGCAGCTGGACATGGTGGCTCATGCCTGTAATCCCAGCACTTTGGGAGGCCGAGGTGGGCGGATCACAAGGTCAGGAGATTGAGACCATCCTGGCCAGCATGCTGAAACCCTGTCTCTATTAAAAATACAAAAAAAAGAAAAAGAAAATTAGTTGGGCTTGGTGGTGCACACCTGTAGTCTCAGCTACTAGGGAGGCTGAGGCAGAAGAATCGCTTGAACCTGGGAGGCAGAGGTTGTAGGGAGCCAAGCTCGTGCCACGGCACTCCAGCCTGGCAACAGAGTGAGACTCTGTCTCAAGAAAAAAAAAAAGAAAAGAAAAGAAAAGAAATACAGGGCCGGGCGCAGTGGCTCAAGCCTGTAATCCCAGCACTTTGGGAGGCTGAGACATGCAGATCACAAGGTCAGGAGATCGAGACCATCCTGGCTAACACAGTGAAACCCCGTCTCTACTAAAAATACAAAAAAAATTAGCCAGGCGCGGTGGCGGGCGCCTATAGTCCCAGCTACACGGGAGGCTGAGGCAGGAAAATGGCGTACACCCAGGAGGCGGAGCTTGCAGTGAGTGGCGATCACGCCACTGCACTCCAGCCTGGGCGACACAGCCAGACTGTGTCTCAAAAAATAAAATAAAATAACATCAAAAGAAATAGGTGAAATTTAAAAATTAATTTTAATATTTTCCTTAACCAAATTTCACAAATACTATGTTTTATTTCTGACTTTGTTTTTTTGAGACAGGGTCTCACTTTGCTGCCCAGGCTGGAGTGCAGTGGTGTGATCTCGGCTCACTGCAGCCTTGGCCTCCTGGACTCAAGCAATCCTCCAGTCTCAGCCCTGAGTAGCTGGGACCACATGTGAGCACCACCATGCCAGGCTAATTTTTGTATTTTGTGTGTGTGTGGTGGGTGGGGGGAAGACTCCTACTATGTTGCCTAGGTTGGTTTTGAACTCCTGGCCTCAAGCAATCCTCAGGCCGTCTCGGCCTCCCAAAGTGCTGGGATGACAGGCATGAGCCATTGTACCCAGCCAAATACTATGATTTTAATATCTAATCAATATAAAAAGCATTTGTGTATTTTGTATCCTTGTTTTCATACCAGAACTTCAAAATCCAGTGTGCATTTTATATTTAGAGCACATCTCCATCCAGATGAGCCAGGTTCCAGGGGCTCAATACTAATGACTATGACACTGGGTAGTGCAGGTCTAACTGATGCTGACAGATACAGCTGTAAATAAATATTTGCTTCGGGTGGGGAGTGTTGAGAGAGGCTGAGCTGGATGGCTTCTATTTTCTCTGAAAAGAGGAAAGGTCTCATCTTCATCTTCCACTAGCAAGACTGACAAAGATAAGGAGGTGGCTTCAGGGGAGGGCTTGGAATAGCTGCTCTGATATGTAAATGCATTTCTGTTTGGACCCAGTTGAAATGAAGAGATGTTGGTGTGTTTCTGAAAGCGGCCTCAGGGCACAGCCAGAAGCAAGGCAGGTAGATGTCACAACTAAGAGTAGGAGGTGATCAGGTGGGTGGGCAGGACTGGGGACTAATGAGTGAAGGTGCTATCAGGACCTGGCAGGGGTGATGGGCTGGGCCTTTTCCACTGGACAGGAAAGGGAGTAACACCCAGAAAAAGCTGTCCAATGGGTTAGCCCCAGCGGAAAGGAAAGGCTGCATATGTGTGGAATACGTGGCTACCAGGATTCGCGGAAGAGCGAGAGCAGGGGAATGTGATGGTGAGACTGGGTAAGATGCTGTTTTCAGACTGTGGGATTTGGACATGTATGGTTTTAGAAGCAGAGGGTCCAGGGCTGCCATGACTCGGAGTGCAGCTGTGATGGTGACGTGGAGTAGGAGAGAAGTCCATCAGAAGGGAGGCAGCCGAGGATCCCCAAGGCAATGGCACAAGTGGGATGGCCCCTTGGACACTAGGATGATGAGGCCAGAGCAAGGCAGCAGTGAGAGGAAGGCTGGGAGCCCTACATGAGAATAGCAGGCACAAGGTGGGGGAGGACTTGGACCAGGCAAGAATGGGGGAAATGTTTGAAGGCTGCACTGGGGAGTGAGGGAAATGCAGCTGCCGCTCTTGAGTAAGCAGTTGCTCTGGAGATGGGTTGGAAGGAAGCACTCTGACAGGGCAGATGAAGTGTGATGGGCTTGGCATCCCCACGGAGTGGGGGCTCTATGTGTGCCAAAAGGGCCGGGAGGGCAGGTGAGCTGGGGATGAGCACAGAGCCGCCAGGAGGATGCGCATGGAGATGCAGAGGCGTGCACAGAACCAAGCTGCCCAGGCGCTGCAGAGAACCATTTCCCCGTGCTGCGGGACTGCTGCCTAAACTGGAAACTCCCCAAGTGCAGGAACTAGGTCTCCTCTTATCCTGTATCCCCCATACAACTCAGCAGAGCCAGGGGAATGTTAGGCACGTTAAGCACTTGACCCTGACATGAGCTAACTGTTGGACTTTCACAAGGTTAACCTTTTAGTCTATCCCTTCATCTTTCACACTCCCACAATTAGCTAAAGAACATGGCCCCTGAAACAAAGTGTATGAATAAAGTCCCTGGCATCACCGGCAATTCTATCTGCAGTTAGTGCCCTATGTATATGGCCACTTTGTAAGGTCTCTAGATACCTGATTTGATATTCCCAGTTAGCCTCCTTAAACAGTT
Source organism: Chlorocebus sabaeus (assembly GCF_047675955.1). Lineage (NCBI taxonomy): Eukaryota > Metazoa > Chordata > Mammalia > Primates > Cercopithecidae > Chlorocebus > Chlorocebus sabaeus. Next base: position 117,014,335 of record NC_132904.1, on the reverse strand, counting down.
CCTTGCTCACTGTGGACCGGCTCACCTCCCTGTAGGTTTCCTTTTGGGTAGGAAGATAGTACTCATGTGTTCTCTTTTGAAAGCAGTCATGGAGAGCCCCCAGCTACATTTGGGCAAGCTCAACCAGCCAGCTCTGGCCAGCCCAGATGCACGACTGTGGCAGTTCGGTGCCCGGGATATCCAGTCTCATGGCTCACTGCACACACAGCCAGGCTGGAGGAAAGGAACAGTGGGCTGGAGTTGCCCATTTGTCTTGTCTAATGGCCTGCCAGTGACAGCATTCTGGACGACTTATGGGACAGAGCGGGAATGAAGGCAGAAGGGATGGGAGTGATGGGGGCTGCTGGGAGCCTTAATGGGTCTAGTGCAGACAGAGACGCCAGGCAAGGTCTGCCTGTTACCTCCGGGGGAGACCGAGCCCAGATCAGCTCATTGTCTGGGATAATTCAATTTGACTTGCATTTACTGAGCGCCAACCTTACGCCAGGCACAAGTGGGATAGATGCTGTTGAGAACACAAGACATGAAGACATGAAGCAGTTCTGGCCCCTGCTCTCAAAGACTCATGGATGAACTGGGGAGACAGTGATGGGGCAGGGGAGGGAGGGTGGAGATCACAAACTAGGTGCCTGGCAGACTCTGAAACTCGAGCTCAGAGGGGCAGCTGGAAGGTGCCATCTCAAGAATCCACTCACCCCTGGACCAACATCACTCCATGCTGTCTTCTGACCCACCTGTCAATCTCCATCATGTTACATCACCATTACATCATGTCACCTCCCTGATTCTAGACAGCGTGACCCTAAGCCATAGCACCACTGAGGGTCTTATCTCTACATTTTTAGCCAAAGCTATGAATAAATGAGCATCATACCCGCTAGAGTCTATAACACAGGACCCTGTGGCCTCCGATCAAAACTGGCAAGTACCGTGGGAGCCAGAGGTCTGACCACACCAAGGAAAAGCGCAAGCAGAAGGAAATGACAGATTAGAATGGCTTTGAGTTCTTTGCAAGAATATGGGTAGAAAAGTCTGGAGGGCCATTACTTTGATTGTTTCCACCTTGGAGTTATCTGTCTCTTTTCCCAGGAGATCAAAGCGCAAGTACTGGGTATTTTTATTCATTGTCATCATTCCCCAGGGAAGGAGCCAGAACAGGGAAGGGGGTGTTTTTTATCCAGGAGGACACGGGGGCTCTGAGTCCAAGCTAGGGCCCCACCCCGGGGCAAGAGCAAAATATTCCTGTGATCGTTCCTTCAAATAATATGCAGGTAATCTCTCATTTGTCTGTTTCCCTTTTCCTAAGGTGAAAGGGAAGAGATATGTATTAATACCAAGTCACTGTTCTACATGCTGGGGAGTGCCTCCTGGTGGAGGTCACATCTAGGATGTGGGTGTGAACCCTGCCTCGCTCCCCATCCCCTCAGCCTCCCTGAGGCTGGGACCTCGCTAACACACTGCCTCCTTAGTTGACTGCAGAAGTCTCACACATCCTTTCAAGCACTTTGCAAAACAAACACCTCTCAGGTCTGTCCTCCCTCAAAATCCCATATTATGCATCGTATTTTTCCTGGACACTAAACTGCCTTTTTCCTTGAAACTAACCTGCCTTGGTCTTCTTTTCTGGGTAAACGTACGCTGTCTGGATTAATTTCCTCGAGAGCTGTTGCCTGAAAGAGATGCTTAGTTGGCTGTTGTCAGAATATTCAAAATGCATAGAGGGACAAGGGAAAAGAAATATCACTCACCGCAGGGGATAAAAAGCAGTCCCATTCCGATGCCATATGCCACGGAAGGGAAGAGCTAGTAAATTTCATTTAGTAGAGCCCACGCAATTACCCACTCTAAAAATTAAGGACCGAGACCATAAACCTACTAAACTTCAAATCTTCATAATGGGCTGTTAAATGAGAGACAAAGGGAGAGGGAGCAGAGGGAGAAAGGAAGAAGAGGAAAAAGACAAGAGGGAAGGGAACGGGGAAGGCGAGAAGGAAGGAAAGAGGAAGGCAGGAGAGAAGAGGAGGAAGGCAAGAAAGGGGGAGAACAGAAATACAGGATTAGCAAGGCAGAGCAGAAGGCAGCGCCAAGCAGAAAACAAAGTCAGAAACAGAATTTGACACACGCACATTCTCAGAGGAACTCCCGTTCTCAGGGTCTTCCCACTGTGTTGCCAAAGAGATTTAAAGTCACACCGTAGGCACACAATTGTATTCTGCCAACTTGGAAATATTCAGCACTACTGATGTGGGGCTGGGTAATTATTTGTGGTGGGAGCTGGGCTGTGCGTTGTAGGGAGTCTAGCAGCATCGCTGGGGCAATGGTTTGAACGTGTCTCTTTTCAAATTTCAGGTGTCCCCAGTGTGATGGTATTAAGCAGTGGGGATTTTAAGAGGTAGTTAGGCCACAAGGGCTCCTCCCTCATGAGTGTGATCAAGTCCCTTATAAAGAGGCCTCATGCACTCTTTGGAAGGCAGAAACTTGCCCTCCTGCCTTGTGAGGATGCAGTAGATGCCAGTAGCATGCTCCCCAGTTGTGACAACTAACAATGCCTCCAGATACTGCAAATGTCCACTGGAGGAGGGAGAGGGGGAGAAATTGCCCCCAGCTTAGAACCACTGGCGTGGACCCTTTTCACATCACAACTGTTGGTGCCCCCAGTTTACCTTATTTCAGAGCCCTAATGCTCCAGCACCCCCTACACACAGTCACAGGAGGAATCCCTGCAGGAGGCACCTTTTGACAGGGCTGCTTCACTATTCAGAACCACTTCAGAGCATCCAGTGTCCACTAAGTAAAAAAGTCATACTGGCGGCCGGGCGCGGTGGCTCACGCCTGTAATTCCAGCACATTGGGAGGCCGAGGTAGATGGATCACGAGGTCAGGAGATCGAGACCATCCTGGCTAACACGGTGAAACCCTGTCTCTACTAAAAATACAAAAAATTAGCCAGGCGTGGTGGCGGGCGCCTGTAGTCCCAGCTACTCGGGAGGCTGAGGCAAGAGAATGGCATGAACCCGGGAGGCGGAGCTTGGAGTGAGCTGAGATCGCACCACTGCACTCCAGCCTGGGCGACAGAGCGAGACTTCCTCTCAAAACAAACAAACAAACAAAAAGAACCAGTCATACTGGCTACCTACTAGGTGCCAGGCTTGGTTCCAAGCATCGGAAAAAGACTGGTGGATGGGAAAGAGACCCAGACTCAAGGACCTTATGCTCTAGCTGAGGAGGCAGACAGTACACATGTAAAGAAATAAAAGCAAGATAATTTCAGGTAGCAAAAAACCGCTACAAAAAATAAGGAAAAAAAATAAGGAAGTATGAGAGAATGATGGGGGGTGGTCAGGGAAGGGATGTTGCTAATGAGGTGCCACCTGAGCTGCGATCTGAATCAGGAGGAAGAAGCCATGGGAGAGAGAGGAAGAACATGCCAAGTTGGAGGAGCAAAGTAAGAGGGAGCTTGGCAGCCACTGGCGTTCAGCGGCTGGAGTGGCGCGTGTGAGGTGAAGAACACAGGGAGGCACAGGAAGCAGGGACACACAAGTTGTCACATGGTCTCAAGGGCCATGGCAAGAATCTTATTCCAGGTGTGAAGAACAGTCACTGGAGGGTTCTAAACCCAGCCCAAAGTCCTGAAGCTGATTCTAGGCTTCCAGAGACCAACCCCACTCACCGCCAGCTTCATCCGCTTGTATCCCTCTGCACCAACTTGAGCGCCCATCAGAGTCACCTAGAGGGCTTGTGAAGACACAGACCGGGCAGGGTGCGGTGGCTCACGCCTACAATCCCAGCACTATGGGAGGCCCAGGTGGGCGGATCATGAGGTCAGGAGATGGAGACCATCCTGGCCAACACAATGAAACCCCGTCTCTACTAAAAATACACAAAATTCGCCAGGCATGGTGGCAGGTGCCTATAGTCCCAGCTACTCGGGAGGCTGAGGCAGGAGAATGGCACGAATCCAGGAGGCGGAGCTTGCAGTGAGCTGAGATCGCACCACTGGACTCCATGCACTCCAGCCTGGGCGACAGAGCGAGACTTCATCTCAAAAAAAAAAAAAAAAAAAACCCCACACACAAAAAAATGGATAATGTAAGTCCTCAAAAAATTAGAAATAGAATTACCATATGATTCAGCAATACCACTTGTGGGTATATATCTAAAATAATTGAAAGCGGGGACTCAAATTGATATTTGTACACCCATGTTCACAGCAACCTTATTCACAACAGCCAAAAGGTGAAAGCAACCCACGTGTCCAGCCACAAATGAATGGGTCAACAAAACACATACATACAACAGAATATGATTCAGCCTCACCAAGGAAGGAAACTCTGACACATACTACAAGGATGAACTTTGTAAACATTATGCTAAGTGAAATAAGACAGACATAAAAAGACAAACACTGTATGATTTCACTATATGAGGTACCAAGGTTGTTGCCAAGGGCTGAGAGGAGAGTCATTGTTTAATAAACACAGAATTGCAGTTTGGCAAAGACAAAAAGAGTTCTGGAGACAGATGGCGGTGACGGTTGCACAGCAATGTGAAGGTAGTTAACACTGCTGAACTGTACACTAAAAATTGGTTAAAACAGTAGTTTTATGTGTATTTTACCAAAATTAAAAATAATTTTAAAATACACAAAGTCCTGTTTTACAGTTTACAAAGCACATTCACACATGTGTCTCATTTGTATCTCACGCTAATCTAGGATATTAGAGTAAAATAGTACTAGTCCCACTTCACAGATGAGTATTCTGAAGTCCAGAAAAACTGCCTCCTTATTGTCTGGCACTTCAGAGCTGCCTGAGCCAGACAAAGGCATCCATAGGCTGCCCCACCTCAAGGACACATGGCAGACACGTTGAGGAATTAAAGCTAAGAATCAGATCTCTTGCTCTATCAACGCTCTGTCTAGTGTATCACAATGCTTGTAGAATGTTCTGTAGAGTAAATCACCTTTCACATGCTAAGTGATGTAGAAATACTACCTGGCTAGCTAAGAGAAAGAAAACAGGCAAGGAGAGAGTGAGAAGCAATGATTTGATGTGAGGAAGATTCCCGCCTCATGATTTAGGTATAGAGGGAAAACCAACATTTTCTGCCTTATATGGTGGGTATTATTATTATTTATTATTATTATTTTGCAGATGATAATAAAGAAAATAGAGTCCTTAAATCACTTGACCAATTTCACCACGACTTTGAATCCAGGTCTATGTGACTTCTGGGTGCAGACTCCCACTGCTGGAAAGGTAGCCTCCCCCTTGTTCCAGAATGGTCTAGTTGCCAACCTGTGGCACCCAGGCCTTCTTGCCCCTGGCTAGCAGTCAGCTGATTCCTTGCCCAGTTCGCCTTCTTCTTCCACCACGCCCCCAACCAGGGTACTCGCCCTTTAAAGGGGATGCCGTCCCGACATGCCCTTTCCTCTGAATGGACCCACCCACTAGCTGCCCTTTCCCCAGCTCCTGACCAGCTCACTCTGCTTGGTTTCTCAGGGTAAGGACAGACATGACATGGAGGCTTCTCTCTTCACCTTCCTTTGCCCAGGCTCACAGAAGGCCTGCGTACGACCTTCTCCAAGAATGGTTGGTCGGTCCCCCGTCTGTCACAGGACACACACCTCCAAGGGACTTCTCAGAGGACAGAAATAATGTTCAGTCCATCACATCTTTCTCACAGTCCTGCCCCTCACTCATGAAGGAACGAACCCACAACTGAGGTCCTGGTGCATCTGTCCCACTAGGTCGGTGCTCACCTCCCCAGCCGACAGGAGAGCAGTCAAGGTGCTCTCAGAGCAGGGGCTGAACAGCAGGGGGCCTGAGATGTGCAGCCCCACCATGAGTCTGAGAAGTTCTGTATCCTGTGGACTCACAAAGGCACGTCACACCAGCTCTGAGTTAGCTCTTTCTCCCACCTGGCCTCCTTATTGTCTGGTACTTCAGAGCTGCCTGAGCCAAACAAAGGCATTCATAGGCTGCCCTGTTCTAAGAATGCAGAAAGAGCTGAGGCCCCACTGATTTGAAGGAGGGGCTCATCGACCCCTGTGTCATGAACTGGGCTGCAAATGTGACTCCAGCTCCCAGTTCTCCATCAGAATTTGTCATTTGGTGGCCTTCCATTTCTCAGCATCCAGAACTGGTTAATCTACCAAATGTTAGCCCACTCCGTGAATCTGACGGTAATGAGGTCAGCTTTTGCTTTATTTATCATTAGAGCTGGCAGACCCAAAGGGTAATTTAGTGTTTGAAAAAGCCAATTTTAAAACTTTACGTCAGGTGACACATTGCCAAATGCAGCCTAATAACCGTATCATTAAATACAGACTAAAGTCTTCATTTAAATTTATTTTCATCTCACCTTGTCTATAAGGCTTAGGGGTATAAACAGAACGAGTCTTTAATCCACAAAACAAATTTATCTGCTCTCGTGTTTCTCCCCCAGTCAGCGTCCTAGTGCCTCTGGAAGTTTGTTGGGGTCCCGATCCTATCTCTCAAAGACACTTTTCAACTCCTATACATCAAAAGCACATTCCTCGTTCATCAGGCCTCTACCATGCTAAGCAGTGGAGATGTGCAATTGATATAATTGATGTATTCATGGTCCCTGCCTTCGAGGAACCTACAGACTTGTGTGGAAACAAAAGCAAATAATTATAACATGATAGGCACTGAATGTTGTCCCCAGATATCCTCCCAGTTCAATGCCTCACCTACTACTGGCCTCCGGTCCTTGTCACCTGAGCAGCAAGGCCTTCCCTGAGTACAGAGTAGGAAACAACACCCCCACCTCATCCTTACCCTGCTCTACTTTATTTATTTATTTATTTATTTATTTTTGAGATGGAGTCTGGCTCTGTCACCCAGGCTGGAGTGCAGTGGTGCCATCTCGGCTCACTGCAACCTCAACCTCCCAGGTTCAAGCGACTCTCCTGTCTCAGCCTCCCAAGTAGCTGGGATTACAGACATGCACGTCCGGCTCCTTTTTGTATTTTTAGTAAGGACAGGGTTTCGCCATGTTGGCCAGGCTGGTCTTGAACTGCTGACCTCAAGTGATCCACCCACCTCGGCCTCCCAAAGTGCTGGGATTACAGGTGTGAGCCACCGCACCCAGCCCTATTCTGTCCTTTTGTCCATACTGTATATCAACACCCAATACAGTCCACACTTCTTGGCTTCTTTGTCTGTCTGTCAGACCCCACTACAGCAGGGGCAGGGATTGTGTCTGTTTTGTTCACTGCTGTGCCCCCAGCCCCAGCCCTGTGCCGGGCACACAGTGGGCACGCACTCACTACTTCCCAAGTAAGACATGGATGGCGGCTGGAGCAGAGGTACGAAGTGACTATGGGGCACTGGGAGAACCCCCATCTTTCTGGGAAGTTGCCCGGGAAGGTTTCACAAAGGAGGAGATTGGCTAAACCAAGTTGTAAGATAGAAACCTACTGTTTGGAGAAGGGAAATTGCAGGTCCATAGTCACAGAGAAATGACACCAAACTGTTTGTGTAGCTGGATTGGGGGTGACTGGAGAAAAGAGCAGAAAACGGGTGAGAGGTATTGGGGGGCTCTGAAGTGCCTTGCAAGCCACTGAAAGGGACCTGGACTTTATCTCGAAGATAAACTTTGAAGAAATCTGCATCGGTGTTTTTAGAATGGGAGAGAAGACTCGAGCGTGAAGTTTCTAGTTCCTTACATGACTCGAGCAGCACGGGTTCCTGCCAGGCCTTTGTCATAGCCAGCCCCCGAGGATGCCTGGTGACCTCTGCCTCCTGGTATTCACACCCCTCTTCCCCTCTTGTGACTCCCTGAACACAACGGGGGTTGATCTGCCCAACAGCACATGGCAGAAGTCATGGGATGTTGCTTCTGAAACTGCTGCTTCCATGTAAGGGGACTTTTCTCTCTCTTGTCTCTTGCTCTGGGGAGAGTTGGCTGCCCTGCTGTGAAGGGGCCTATGGAGAGACCAACACGGCCAGGTGCTAAGGCCTCCAGCCAACAGGCACCGAGGAACTGAGAGACCCGACAACACCTTGAGTGAGCTTGGGAGTGGACTTTCCGGCCCCAGTCGAGCCTTGGGATGGCTGCAGCCTCAGCCCAACAGCTTGAGAGTGACCCTGAGCCAGAAACACTTGCCAAGCAGCTCCCACATTCCTGACCCTCAGAAACTGTGTGAGACAACAAATGGTTCTTGTTTTAAGCTGCTAAGTCTTGGGATAACTTGTTACAAAGCAATACATTGTTATTACAGCTTAATTCCCCTCCAAGAGCATCCAGTGATCTCCTGCCTTCAGGACAAAGACTGCAGTAGACATGGAGGTTGTCCCTTCTACAAAGGCTACTAATCAGAGATTCCCAATGAGGTCAGGCAAAAAAGACGGGGAACTCCAACTCCTCTCAAAAGCCCAGCAGGCGGAAAGAATGCCTGAAACTCAGCTTCCCTCTGAGCGAGGCCAGACACAGCCCTTCCTCCAGCTCCTGGGGCTGGCAGCTCTCCCCACCTGGCACTCCGGCCCACGCAGTCCCAGAGGTGCGGTAGAGATGTGAGCACGCAGTCAGTTTTACTGCTTCCCTCCACTTAATTCATGAGTTAATCAGAGGACAGTGCAGCCGCGCCTGCACAACAATAACAGAGGGCAGATGTTTCTGGGCAGGTTTATCTCTTGCTGGCACAACACTGGGAAGCTGACCTTTCTCCGCCACGTTTATTAAGTGTTATTAACACTTTTAAGAAGGTCGTAGGTGCCCAGGTCCTTAGTCAAACTGAGAGATGCCTTCTCAGGGAAGACTTCCCAATCAGCCACTGCAGGATGCAGCCTGCCAGGGGAGGCTCTAGGGGCAACCGGGTGGCAAAAAAGGGCTCAGCCTGACCCCAGTGGTAATAATAAAAGCATTTCACGAATACCCCAAGAGGTAGCATCATGCAGCAAGGAAGCCATAAGCCTGGCTCTCACAAACTCCAATTTCAGCTAGACCATTTAGTTTTTGCCCTTAGGCAAGTTATTTGGTCTGAACCAAGAGTTCTCATCAGGATTGTCGGATTGTCATCAGGTTTAAATAAGAAACTGCAAAGAAAGTGCCAGCCACAGGCTCTGAATATGACAGGTATTAGTCAAGGTCTTCCTGCTAGGATAATTTGTAAAAATCTCACCCCTGCCCCATCCTAATCAATACACTGTATATTCTCTTCTTCTTTGTTCCATGCATGTAGTAAGCATTTCCAAATAGTACCTGTCATTGTGGTCATGTTTTATACTTTCCAGAACACTTCCAATATTCATGAACATGTTAAATCCTAATATAGCCTTGTAAGGTCTGAGAGGTAGGGACTCTACCCGAGTCACATCAGTGATAAAGGGAAGAGTCACGACCAGAACCCAGGTTGCCTGATTCCCTGTCCTCTTGCTGCCCAACCCAGCCACGTCTCTCAGGTCCTTCCTCCTCCTCCCCGTCATCAGACATTTCACCACTTAGGGGGGCTCTCTTGTATGGCTTGTGTGCCATTTCATGTGTATGAGTCCAGATTCTTCAACGGAGGGCAGTTTCTTAACAGCTGGAGCTCTGGGCTTGCCAGCAGACCAGAGGCAGAAGAAATACAGAGGCCCAGGGTGTTTTCCAGGACAGTGGACAAGAAGGAGCCATGTTACAAGGCCCTCCTTAAATACCAACTCACGTAAGTCAGAAGTGCTGAAAACATAAACTGCCCCTCTGGGATGCCAAGGGCAGAGGAGGGGAAGGGAAGGAAGGATTACTGGGTGCCCCCATGCACCTGACACCACACACACACCTATCTGCACCTAGCCCCATCTTTATCTCATCTCCCACCCCTGGGGCAGAGTGTCACTCATGCTGCATCAGTAGGCCCTCTGCTGTCATTTAGGTTTCTATTTGTTCATGCATGTATTCACACACTCCCTAACCCTCAGCTGGGCCCCCACATGGTCCAGCAGCCCTGTCCATGGACTTAACCATTACCAGCTCAGAGTCCCCACTCCTCTCAGCCTCCCAGCCACCCTGATATCCCTTCCCTCTGCAGATCACCCCACCTCCCCATTCACAGAGAGAATGCAGACTATCAGGACCTGGGTTAGGCTACAGTGCCTGAATGTTTGGCCAAACACCAGTCTAGATGAAGGTATTTTTTATATGATTAACATTTAAATCAGTAGACTTTGAGTGAAGCAGATGGCTCTCCACAATGTGACTGGGTCTCATCCAATCAGTTGAAGGACTTAAGAGAAGAAAAAAACTGAGGTCCCCAAAAAAAGAAGAAATTCTGTCTCTAGACTTCTGCCTTTGGACCTGAGCTACAACCCTCCTTGGGTCTCCAGCCTGCTGGCCTGCCCTGCAGATTGAACTTGCCAGTCTCCATAACCATGTGAGCTGATTCCTTAATATCAATCAATCTCAATCTCTCTCTCCACACACACAAATACATACACAAACACACACACACACACAGCTGGTTCTGTTTCTCTAAAGAACCCTAATACACAGCTCTCTAACCCTAAAGCCACCTCCCTAGAACTCCCTTTGGCAAACTCCTACCAATTTTTCAGTCTCGGCTCAAACATGACCTGGGGAGGCCTTCTCTGGCTCCTCCAGGCGGAGCTCTTTCTCCTAGCCTCAGCATCCTTCCAACATGAAAACATGATTAGATGGTGCTATGATCAGCTCTGTCTGGTGATATTGGTAGCTATACCTTCTGAGGGTCTAATCCTGATGTTTGTTGCTTCTGCTGACTCTCATTTGCAGCGGTTGCTTTCCTCTTTGTTGTTCAACTTTGGATTGCAAGCTCATTGTCAGTGGGACTTTTTCTGTGGGAATCCTTTATGGCCAGGGGAGATGGTTTGTTCACTTGAGGGTTTTGTTTTGCTTCTGTCAGAAACTTCAGGAGCATTGCCAGCCTGTGACCACTTTCTATACAAACGTTTTAACTTGGTAATTCTCGGACCAGCAGAGGGTATAAGTTTAAACTTCAAACCCTTTGAGAGTAGTCTGTGGTTATAAAGTCTCCGGGGACTATTTTTTCTAACTCAGAGCCCAGGTTATCCCCTCTACCTATGAGTCGGCTCTTTTATAGTCTTCATTTCACCGAGAGCATGGCCTTGAAACCACTGACTTTGTGTGGGATTCTCAATTCTAACTCTCGCCTAACACAGTTCCAAGGTCTTGCCTCCTATCTTTCCTTGGACAATAAAATCCAAATCCCTTGAACTTCCTGAGGAGCAACACCCCCACTTCCCCACTCCAGGCTGCCACCGCATCTATTCGCACGCTCACCACTTCAGCTTTCAGCTTTCTCTCCGTGTTTGGTCCCTGGCGGTTTTCCTGTCGCTCCTTCTTGCTCAGCTAGCTTCTCAAAAAGGTTTGTTATTACATTTTATCCAGCATTTCCTGGTATTTGATAGGAGTTTTCATATTATCTAGTCAACCACACTGTCGGAAATAGAAATCTGCTGTATTTTAATTATATGTCTGTGTATCTGTCTGCTCCCGCTGGGCTAGACAAGCTTCTTGAGGCAGAACATTTGATGAGTGCAAGGGTGGGCTTCAGACCACAGACTGACTAGACACAAAGCCTGTCTCTGCTCCTTCCTAGCCATGTGGCCTTGTGCAGGTTACCTAATCCCTGTGTCCCAGTTTGACCATCAAAAACAAGTGAAAATATCAACATCTACTGTTTATGATGATTAAATAAAATATGCAAAAAATTTCAAACAAAAACAGGCATATGATCAATCCTCAATACACACTGCTATTATTGTTGGAATAGTAATCTCTAGATGCTCAACAAATACGCATTTAATTTATAATTGTCAACTTTATATCCTCATTGCCTAGCATAGTAATGTTGGCTCATCACAGGATTCAATAAATATTTAATGAGTTAATGTGACTAGATGACTAGATGAGTGAATGGATGAATACACCAGCACTTGGACCCACTTTCCCTTCTGTCCGAGGGAAGAGGTATCCCTCCCCTGTGTAAGGCCAATCCTTCCAGCAGCATGCTAGATCCCATTCCTTCCCACTTCTTCCCATGCCCTCTCTCCCAAAACTCCATCTTCCCTTCTCTCCTTCTCCCCAGAATATAAAATGTTCTCATTTCTTCCATGTAACACACACACATACACACACCCCTCCTGTTCTCACCTACCAGCCTTGTTCAAGCTTGTAGACCACCTCCTTTTTTGACCTCCTTAGCCTGAGTTGAAGGCACTAAGGCACTGTTTCCTGCCCTAATTTCCATCCTGGTCCTTAACCACTGCCTGATAACAGAGGATGGGGAATATACAGTAGTTCTCCTCTTGTCATCCCCAGTACTTACTTACTACTGAAACTAACATGCAGTAGGTGCTCAATAAATTTAATTTTTTTTTTTTTTTTTTTGAGATGGAGTCTTGCTTTGTTGCCCAGACTGGGGTGCAGTGGCGCGATCTCAGCTCACTGCAAGCTCCGCCTCCCGGGTTCACTCCATTCTCCTGCCTCAGCCTCTGGGGTGCCCGCCACCATGCCCGGCTAATTTTAATTTTTTGTATTTTTAGTAGAGATGGGGTTTCACCGTGTTAGCCAGGATGGTCTCAATCTCCTGGCCTCGTGAGTCACCGGCCTTGGCCTCCCAAAGTGCTGGGATTACAGGCGTGAGCCACCATGCCCGTTCTCAACAAATCTAATTAAATAAATGAATGAACAAAAGCTAGTGATGTACAATACTCATTTACCATTTACTCATTTACCAATACTCATTACCACCCCTAGGAGCTCAAAAAAAGAACCTTCAATAGTTCCCTGGGATAATCTAGGTGAATCAGTTGCTTGTTAAAGTTCCAAGTTAGGCTTATATTCATGGCTGCCCTGATGAGCAGGCCCAGAGAGAGGTGAGGCTGGACAGGGTTTGGGGAGGAGAAAGCATAGTTCAGTTCAGACCATGTGCTTTGACACAGCCAACTCCCTGTCCTACCAATGCTAACTATAGTACAACTCTGGGAGAGCCAGTCTCTCTGAGTCTCAGTTTCTTTATGGACATAATGGTGATAGCACTATGTAGCCTTACTCTCTCTCAGGGTCGTGTGAGAAACAATGGTATATGTACTCATGGAACCGTGAAGCCCAAACATGAGTCAGTATTGCTGTGATTCTGCCCTCTTCCTTTCCCAGCTCCAAATCAATCCCACCACATGTTTGCTTTGACCTGATACTCTTAGCATGTGCTAGCCTATTCAGGATGCTCTAATAAAATATCTTTGACTAGGTAGCTCTTAAACTACAGAAATTTATTTCTCACAGTTCTGGAGGCTGGGAAGTCTGAGATCAAGTTGCCAGCAGATTTGGCATCTGGTGAGGGCCTGCTTTCTGGCTCATAGATGGCTCCTACCATAGATGGCAGAAGAGGCAAGGGAGCTCTCTGGGCCTCTTTTATGAGCATACTGATCTCATTTCGGCCACATTCTTTGTCACATTATAAAAAGGATGTCCTCTCCTCCACTCCTCCGTTGTCCAATAACATATTCCTCATTTCTGTCTGAAACTTCATTGGGATGGCCTCTATCTTCCATATTTCTACCAACATTCAGTTCATGACCACTTAGCTAATCTCTACAAAGACTGAAGCTTTCTCTATGGTTCTCCTCTTCTGAGCCTTCATCAGGATCACCCTTAACAGTCTGTTCTTGGCAAGGTAAGCTTTTTCTAGTACACACCTCAAACCTCTTCCAGCCTCTACCCATTACCTAGTTCCAAAGCTGACTCCACATTTTAGGTATTTGTTACAGCAGCACCCTCACTTCTTGGTACCAATTTTCTGTCACAGTCCATCTGGGCTGCTATAACAAAATACCATAAACTAGGAGACTTATAAACAACAGAAAATCATTTCTCACAGTTATGGAGTGCTGGCAGATTCAGTGTCTGGTGAGGGCCCGCTTTCTGGTTCATAGGTAGCACATCCAGCTATATCATCACATAGTAGAAAGAGCAAGGCAATTATCTGGGACCTCCTTTATAGGGTACTAATCCCACCAGCAGGGCTCTACCTTCATGATCTAATCATGTCCCAAAGTCCTCACCTCCTAATACTAACACATTAAAAGTTAAGTATACATGAATTTGAAGTTGGGGGGGGAGGGCAGACACAAACATTGAGACCATGGCACTTCCCCAGAGTCAAAGTCTCTCACTGCATAAAATATAGAATTAGGCACAAAATACTTAAATGCATACACAGCATAAGAGAACAAATAAATGAAATTCATCCAAAAGAAAGTATACCTTGTCAGCCAGCCTCAAGTAGGACTGGCCAATGGCAGATCTTGTTTATAAAGGAGGGAGCAAGGTCAGAGAAGAGACAGGGCCTGATATAGTGATGGGACTGAGAAACAGTTTGCCACCAAAAGAGGTAATGTGTTTTCAGAAAGGATGGCTGGAGTCAGAAGCTTAACTTTGGGTGACTTCCCAGTTTTGCTGAGGGTCAGCCCTCATTAACTTTCACTGTGTGGCATAAACAGATGCTGGGAGTGAAGGTCATTTTATCATGCCACCATCACCCAGGAAGATCTGTGCTGTAGAATTTGGGAAGATTAGTGTGTGTTTGTCTTGTACGCCACGCCTTGACTATATAGGAGGATCATTCAATTCCTTTGCTTCCCTATTGCACCCCTGGGGACTGCAAACCTAGTAAGTGTTTCAATGACTACTTACTAACTGGCTAATTGCAGAACTCCTCTGGATCTAGGAACAAAAGTAAGAGCAGGAAGACCCCGCTAAAATGTATGGGTTTGGGTGTTACCTGGAAGTGAGAGAAATATTTCTCAGCCCATTGCCATTATTTTGAAGAATTAATTATATATTGGTTAAGCTGGGAGGGAGTCATGGCAGTTCCCGGGTAGGGAGAAGTGTTGCCCAGAAACTGTTGGTGCAGGCTTTGTCCACCATGGAGCAACACATAGATGTTGTAAGCCTCACTGTGCACAGTCCCAGCTAAACTACACTTCTTGCAGACCCTCAAAAACACCAAGCTGTCAGTAGAGCATACTGCAGTTGACTCCCTATCCATTCCATGTCTCCTTCATTATACAATAGCAACATAATTTAGGGACTGAAACCCTGCTCCAGGAATGAGTTCTTATTAGTGTAAGTCAGGGGTCAGCAAACTATGATCTGCTAAATCTAGCCTGCCACCTGTTTTTTGCTTGTACGTATGTGCATGTCTTTGTTTGGGATGGTCTGCAAGTTAAGAATTGTCGGGCGGATCACGAGGTCAGGAGATGGAGACCATCCTGGCTAACACGGGGAAACCCCGTCTCTACTAAAAAATACAAAAAAACTAGCCGGGCGAGGTGGCGGGTGCCTGCAGTCCCAGCTACTCAGGAGGCTGAGGCAGGAGAATGGCATAAACCCTGGAGGTGGAGCTTGCAGTGAGTGGAGATCCGGCCACTGCACTCCAGCCTGGGTGACAGAGCCAGACTCCATCTCAAAAAAAAAAAAAAAAAAAAAAAGAATTGTCTTTACATTATTAATGTTTTAGGAAAAAGCCAAAAGAATATTTCATGACACATACAATTACATAAAATTAAAATACTAATATTCACAAATAAAGTTTTATTGAAACATAGCCATGTTCATTCATTTATGTGTTGTCTATAGCTGCTTTTGTGCTACAATGGCAAAGTTTAAAAGTTGTAATGGACTCAGAAATAAAAGAATCATAGAGACAATTATGAACAATTTGAACAATTATTTGTCAACCTAGAGGAAATGAAAAAATTCCGGCCGGGCGCGGTGGCTCAAGCCTGTAATCCTAGCACTTTGGGAGGCCGAGACGGGCAGATCACGAGGTCAGGAGATCGAGACCATCCTGGCTAACATGGTGAAACCCCGTCTCTACTAAAAAATACAAAAAACTAGCCGGGCGCGGTGGCGGGCGCCTGTAGTCCCAGCTACTCGGGAGGCTGAGGCAGGAGAATGGCGTGAACCCGGGAGGCGGAGCTTGCAGTGAGCTGAGATTGGCCACTGCACTCCAGCCTAGGCCACAGAGCAAGACTCCGTCTCAAAAAAAAAAAAAAAGAAAAGAAAAAATTCCTAGAAAAATGTAACCTACCAAGATTGAATCAGGAAGAAACAGAAAGCTTGAACAGACCAATAGCAAATAAAGAAACTGAAGTAATTAAAAATCTTCCAATACAAAAAAGCCCAGGAACAGATGGCATCACAGCTGAATTCTACCAAACATTCAAGGAAGAATTACTACCAGTGCTTCTTAAACTCTTCCAAAAAATAGAGCTAGAGGGAATACGTCCAAATACATTTTATAAGACCATCCCTTTGATATTAAGCCAGATAAAGACACTGCGAGAAAAGGAAACTACAGGCCAATATCACTAATTAACATTAATGTAAAAATCCTCAATAAAATATTATCAAACTGAATTTAACAACTCATCAATCAGATTATACATCATGACCAAGCTGGATTTATGCCTGGCATGCAAGGCTGGTTTAACATATGCAATTCAATCAGCATGACACATCACATTAATAGAATGAAAGATAAAAGCCACACAATCATCTCAATTGGTGCAGAAAAACATTTGACGAAGTTCAGCATCCCTTCTTGATAAAAACTCTTAACAGTTTAGGTATAGAAGGAAAATTCCTCAACATAATCAAGGCTGTTTATTAAAAACCCATAGCTAAACTCATAATCAATGGGGAACAACTGAAAGCTTTTCTACTAAGATCTGGTACAAGGCAGGAATGCCCATGCAACTTCTATTCAGTATAGTATGAAAAGTACTAGTGCTAGCCAGAGCAATCAGATAAGAAAAAATAAAAATAAAAAGGCATCCAAATTCAAATGATCTCTATTTACAGATGACATGATCCTATATGTAGAAAACCCGAAAGATTTAACCCACACAAAAAAAACTGTTAGAATAAATTAATTCAGTAACATTGCAGTACACAAAATAAACAAAACAGCATTTCTATATACAAACAATGACTTAGCTGAAAAAGAAATCAAGAAAATGATCACATAAAAATTGATAGCATCAAAAAACAAAATGTTTAGGACTAAATGTAACCAAGGAGGTGAAAAATTTTTACACCAAAAGCTATAAGATGTTGATGAGAGAAACTGAAGATAAACAAATAAATGGAAAGATATTCCATATTAATAAGAGTAATATTGTTAAAATACCCATACTATCCAAAGCAATATATAGATTTAATGCTGCCCCTATTAAAATTCCAATGACATTCTTCACACAAATAGACAATCCTAAAATTTCCATGGGACCACAAAAGAAACCCCTGAATATCCAAAGCAGTACTGAGAAAGAAAAAGAAAGTTGGAAGCATCACACTTCCTGATTTAAGATTATATTAGAAAGTTGTAGTAATCAAAACAGTATGGTACCGGCTAAAAACAGAAACACAGACCAATGGAACCAGAATGGAGAACCCAGAAATAAATCCAAACACAGTCAACTGGTTTTTAACAAGGGCACCAAGAGGACACAATGGGGAAATGATAATCTCTTTAATAAATGCTGCTGAAAAACTGGATTTCCACATGCAAATGAATGAAATTGGACCCTTATCTTACACCATACACAAAAATAAACTGGAAATGGATAAAAGACATAAATGTAAGACCTGAAACCATAAGACTCTTGGAAAAAAACACAAAGAAAAAGCTCCTTGACACTGGCCTTAGCAATGATTTTCTTGGATAGCACACCAAAAGCTTAGGCTACAAAAGCAAAAATAAATAAATGAGACTACATAAACTACAAAGCTGCTGTACAGCAAAAGAAACAACAAAATGAAAAGGCAACCTACGGACTGGGAAAAAATATGTGCAAATCACATATCTGATAAGAAGCTGACATCCAGAATTTATTTTTAAAACTCTTATAAATTAATAGCAGAAAAACAAATAACCCAATTTAAAAATGGGCTAAGGACCAAACAGATGGTTCTCCCAAGAATACATACAAATGGCCAACAGATATATGAAAAAGTGCTCAACATCACTTATCCTCAGGGAAATACAAATTAAAACCACTATATCACTTCACAACGTAAAAATGGCTATTATCAAATAGACAAAAGATAACAAGTGTTGGCAACGGTGTGAAGAAAAGAGACCTCTAGTGCACTGTTTGGTGGGAATGTGAATTGGTAACAGCCCTTACGGAAAATGGTATGGAGGTTCACCAAGAAATAAAAAAATAGAACTACCATACAACCCAACAATCCCTTCTCTGGGTATATACCCAAAGAAGATGAAATCACCACCTTATAAAGATATTTCAACTCCCATGTTCATTGTACTATTAATCACAATAGCCAAGATATGGAAGCAACCTATGTATCCACTGGCAGACAAATGGATAAAGAAAATATAATATATGGATTCCTTGGCAAGATGGCCGAATATGAACAGCTCTGGTCTGCAGCTCCCAGCGAGACCAATGCAGAAGGTAGGTAATTTCTGCATTTCCAACTGAGGTACCCGGTTCATTTCATTGGGATTGGTTAGACAGTGGGTGCAGCCCACGGAAGGCAAGCAGAAGCAGGGTGGGGTGTCATCTCACTGGGGAAGTACAAGGGGTAGCGGAACTCCCTCCGCTAGCCAAAGGAAGCCATGAGGGACTGTGCTGTGAGGGATTGCTCTGTGAGGGATGGTGCTATTTGACCCAGATACTATGCTTTTCCCACGTTCTTCACAACCCACAGACCAGGATATTCCCTCGGGTTCCTACACCACAAGGGCCCTGGGTTTCAAGCACAAAACTGGGAAGCCATTTGAGCAGACACCAAGCCAGCTGCAGGACTTTTTTTTCATACCCCAGGGGCGCCTGGAATGCCAGCAAGACAGAACCATACACTCCACTGGAAAGGGTGCTGAAGCCAGGGAGCCAAGTGGTCTTGCTCAGCGGATCCCACCCTCATGGAGCCCAGCACGCTAAGATCCACTGGCCTGAAATTCCTGCTGCCAGCACAGCAGTCTGAAGTCGACCTGGGATGCTCAGGCTTGGTGCGGGGGAGAGGCATTCGCCATTACTGAGGCTTAAGTAGGCATTTTTCCCCTCACAGTGTAAACAAAGTCACTGGGAAATTTGGACTGGGTGGACGGAGCACACCGCAGCACTGCAAAGCCGCTGTAACCAGACTGCCTCTGTAGATTCCTCCTCTCTGGGCGAGGCATCTCTGAAAGAAAGGCAGCAGCCCCAGTCAGCAGCTTATAGATAAAACTCCCATCTCCCTGGGACAGAACACCTGGGGGAAGGGGCAGCTGTGGGTGCAACTTCAGCAGACTTAAACCTTCCTGCCTGCCAGCTCTGAAAAGAGCAGTGGATCTCCCAGCACAGTGCTCCAACTCTGCTAAGAGACAGACTGCCTTCTCAAGTGAGTTCGTGACCCCTGTACCTCCTGATGGGGAGACACCTCCCAGCAGGGGTCGACAGACACCTCATACAGGAGAGCTCCAGCTGGCATCTGGTGGGTGCCCCTCTGGGACAAAGCTTCCAGAGGAAGGAGCAGGCAGCAATTTTTGCTGTTCTGCAGCCTCTGCTGGAACGGGGTCTGGACCACCTCCAGCAAACTCCAGCAGACTTGCAGAAGAGCAGCCTGACTGTTAGAAGGAAAACTAACAAACAGAAAGCAATAGCATCAACATCAACAAAAAGGACGATCACACAAAAACTCTATCCAAAGGTCATCAGCAGCAAAGACCAAAGGTAGATAAATCCATGAAGATGAGGAAAAACCAGCACAAAAAGGCTGACAATTCCAAAAACCAGAATGCTGCCTCTCCTCCAAAGGCTCACAACTCCTCGCCAGCAAGAGAACAAAACCAGATGGAGAATGAATTTGACAAACTGACAGAAGTAGGCTTCAGAAGGTGGGTAATAACAAACTCCTCCGAGCTGAAGGAACATGTTCTAACCCAATGCAAGGAAGCTAAGAACCTTGATAAAAGGTTAGAGGAATTGCTAACTAGAATAACCCATTTAGGGAAGAACATAAATGACCTGATGGAGCTGAAAGACACAGCGCAAGAACTTTGTGAAGCATACACAAGGATCAATAGCCAAATCGATCAAGCGGAAGAAAGGATATCAGAGATTGAAGATCAATTTAATTATTTAAAGCGTGAAGACAACATTAGAGAAAAAAGAATCAAAAGGAATGAACAAAGCCTCCAAGAAACATGGGACTATGTGAAAAGACCAAACCTACGTTTGATTGGTGTACCTGAAAGTGACAGGGAGAATGGAACCAAGTTGGAAAACACACTTCAGGATATTATCCAGGAGAAGTTCCCCAACCTAGCAAGACACGCCAACATGCCAATTCAGGAAATACACAAAATACCACAAAGATACTCCTAGAGAAGAGGAACCCCAACACACATAATCGTCAGATTTACCAAAGTTGAAATGAAGGAAAAAATGTTAAGGGCAGCCAGAGAGAAAGGTCGGGTAACCCATTATGGGAAGCCCATCAAACTGACAGTAGATCTCTCTGCAGAAACCCTAAAAGCCAGAAGAGAATGGGGGCCAATATTCAACATTCTTAAAGAAAAGAATTTTCAACCCAGAATTTCATATTCAGCCAAACCAAGCTTCATAAGTAAAAGAGAAATAAAATCCTTTATACACAAAGAAATGCTGAGGGATTTTGTCACTACCAGGCCTGCTTTACAAGAGCTTCTGAAGGAAGCACTAAAAAGGAAACGAAACAAAACAAAACAAAAAAAAACCAACTGGTACCAACCACTGCAAAAACAAACCAAAATGTAAAGACCATCAACACTATGAAGAAACTGTGTCAACTAATGGGCAAAATAACCAGCTAGCATCACAATGGCAGGATCAAGTTCACACATAACAATATTAACCTTAAATGTAAATGGACTAAATGCCCCAGTTAAAAGGCACAGACTGGCAAATTGGATAAAGAGTCAAGACCCATTGGTGTGCTGTATTCAGGAGATGTATCTCACTTGTAAAGACACACATAGGCTCAAAATAAAGGGATGGAGGAAGATTTACTAAGCAAATGGAAAGCAAAAAAAAAGCAGGGTTGCAATCCTAGTGTCTGATATAACAGACTTTAAACCAACAGAGATCAAAAAAATACAAAGAAGGGCATTAAATAATGGTAAAGGGATCAGTGCAACAAGAAGAGCTAACTATCTAAATATATAGATTTGCACCCAATACAGGAGCACCCAGATTCATAAAGCAAATTCTTAGAGACCCACAAAGAGACTTAGACTCCCATACAGTAATAGTGGGAGACTTCGACACCCCACTGTCAATATTAGACAGATCAATGAGACAGAAAACTCTATATATAACAAGTATATTCAAGACTTGAACTCAGCTCTGGACCAAGTGAACCTAACAGCCACGTACAGAACTCTCTACCCTAAATCAACAGAATATACATTCTTCTCAGTACCACACAGCACTTATTCTAAAATCGACCACATAACTGGAAGTAAAACACTCCTCAGCAAATGCAAAATAATGGAAATCATAACAAACAGTCTCTCAGACCACAGTGCAATCAAATTAGAATTCAGGATTAAGAAACTCACTGAAAACCCCACAACTACATGGAAACTGAACAACCTGCTCCTGAATGACTACTGGGTAAATAATGAAATTAAGGCAGAAATAAATAAGTTCTTTGAAACCAATGAGAACAAAGACACAACATACCAGAATCTCTGGGAAAAAGCTAAGGCAGTGTTTAGAGGGAAATTTATAGCACAAAATGCCCACAGGAGAAAGCAGGAAAGATCTAAAATTGACACCCTAACATCACAATTAAAAGAACTAGAGAAGCAAGGGCAAACAAATTCAAAAGCTAGCAGAAGACAGGAAATAACTAAGATCAGAGCAGAACTGAAGGAGATAGAGGCATGAAAAACCCTTCCAAAAATCAGTGAATCCAGGAACTGGTTTTTTGAAAAGACTAACAAAATAGATAGACCACTAACCAGACTAATAAAGACAAAAAGAGAGAAGAATCAAATAGACACAATAAAAAATGATAAAGGGGAGATCACCACTGATCCCAAAGAAATACAAACTAACATCAGAGAATACTATAAACACCTCTATGTAAATAAACTAGAAAATCTAGAAACAATGAAGAAATTCCCAAACACATAAACCCTCCCAAGACTAAACCAAGAAGAAGCTGAATTCCTGAATAGACCAGTAACAAGTTCTAAAATTGAGGCAGTAATTAATAGCCTACAAAAAAAAAAAAAAAAAAAAAAAGCCCAGGACAAGACAGATTCACAGCCGAATTCTACCAGAGGTACAAAAAGGAGCTGGTACCATTCCTTCTGAAACTATTCCAAACAGTGGAAAAAGAGGGCCTCCTCCCTAACTCATTTGATGAGCCCAGCATCATCCTGATACCAAAATCTGGCAGAGACACAACAACAACAAAAAGAAAATTTCAGGCCAATATCCCTGATGAACATCGATGCAAAAATCCTCAATAAAATACTAATGAACCAAATCCAGCAGCACATCAAAAAGCTTATCCACCACAACCAAGTTGGCTTCATCCCTGGGATGCAAGGCTGGTTCAACATATGCAAATCCATAAATGTAATCCATCACATAAACAGAACAAATGACAAAAACCACATGATTATCTCAATAGATGTAGAAAAGGCCTTTGATAAAATTCAACACCCCATCATGCTAAAAACACTCAATAAACTAGGTATTGATGGAATATATCTCAAAATAATAAGAGCTATGTATGACAAACCCATAGCCAATATCATACTGAATGGGCAAAAGCTGGAAGCATTCCCTTTGAAAACCAGCACAAGACAAGGATGCCCTCTCTCACCACTCCTATTCAACACAGTATTGGAAGCTGTGGCCAGGGCACTCAGACAAGAGAAAGAAATAAAGGGTATTCAAATAGGAAGAGAGGAAGTCAAATTATCTCTGTTTGCAGATGACATGACTGTATATTTAGAAAACCCCATTGTCTCAGTCCAAAAACTCCTTAAGCTGATATTAACTTCAGCAAAGTCTCAGGATACAAAATCAGTGTGCGAAAATCACAAGCATTCCTATACACCAATAATAGACAAACAGAGAGCCAAATCATGAGCAAACTCCCATTCACAATTGCTATAAAAAGAATAAAATACCTAGGAAAACAACTTACAAGGGATGTGAAGGACCTCTTCAAGGAGAACTACAAACCACTGCTCAAGGAAATAAGAGAGGACACAAATAAATGGAAAAACATTCCATGCTCATGGATAGGAAGAATATCGTGAAAATGGCCACATTACCCAAAGTAATTTATAGATTCAATGCTATTCCCATCAAGCCACCATTGACTTTCTTCACAGAATTAGAAAAAATTACTTTAAATTTCATATGGAAGCAAAAAAGAGCCCGTATAGCCAACATAATCCTAAGCAAAAAGGACAAAGGTGGAGGCATCATGCTAACTGACTTCAAACTATACTACAAGGCTACAGTAACCAAAACAGCATGGTACTGGTACCAAAACAGATACATAGACCAATGGAACAGAACAGAGGCCTTAGAAATAACACTACACATCTGCAACTATCTGACCTTTGACAAACTTGACAAAAACAAGCAATGGGGAAAGGATTCCCTATTGAATAAATAGTGTTGGGAAAACTGGCTAGCCATATACAGAAAACTGAAACTGGACCCCTTCCTTACACCTTATACACAAATTAACTCAATATGGATTAAACACTTAAACGTAAGACCTAAAACCATAAAAACCCTAGAAGAAAACCTAAGCAATACCATTTAGGACATAGGCATGGGCAAAGATTTCATGACTAAAACACCAAAAGCAATGGCAACAAAAGCCAAAATTGATAAATGGTATCTAATTACACTAAAGAGCTTCTGCATAGCAAGATAAACTATCATCAGAGTGAACAGGCAACCTGCCAAATGGGAGAAAACTTTTGCAATCTATCCATCTGACAAAGGGCTAATACTCAGAATCTACAAGGAACTTAAACAAACTTACAAGAAAAAAACAACCCCATCAAAAAGAGGGTGAAGGATATGACACACTTTGCAAAAGAAGACATTTATGTGGCCCACAAACATATGAAAAAAAGCTCATCATCACTGGTCATTAGAGAAATCCAAATCAAAACCACAATGAGATACCATCTGACACCAGTTAGAATGATGATCACTAAAAAGTCAGGAAACAACAGATGCTGGAGAGGATGTGGAGAAATAGGAATGTTTTTACACTGTTGGTGGGAGTCTACATTAGTTCAACCATTGTAGGAGACAGTTTGGTGATTCCTCAAGGATCTACAGCTAGAAATACCATTTGACCCAGCAATCCCATTACTGGGTATATACCCAAAGATTGTAAATCATTCTACTCTAAAGACACATGCACACGTATGTTTATTGCAGCACTATTCACAATAGCATGGACTTGGAACCAATCCAAATGCCCATCAATGATAGACTGAAAAAAAAAAAAAGTGGAACATATACACCATGGAATACTGTGTAGTGATAAAAAAGAATGACTTCATGTCCTTTGCAGGGACATGGATGAAGCTGGAAACCATCATTCTCAGCAAACTAACACAGGAACAGAAAACCAAACACTGCATGTTCCCATTCATAAGCGGGAGTTGAACAATGTGAATATATGGGCACAGGGATGGGAACGTCAGACACTGGGGCCTGTCGGGGGTTGGGAGTCTAGGGGAGGGATAGCATTAGGAGAAATACTTAATGTAGATGACGGCTTGATGGGTGCAGCAAACCACCATGGCACGTGTATACCTATGTAACAAACCTGCACATTCTGCACATGTATCCCAGACCTTAAAGTATAATTAAAAAAAAATATTATATATATATGTACACACACACACAATGGAATATTATTCAACCTTAGAAAAGGAGATCTTGCTATTTGTTACAACATGGACGGACCTAGAGGGCATTGTGCCAAGTGAATAAGGTGGACAGAGAGACAAACATTACATTATCTCACTTATATGTAGAATATTTTTATAAAGAAGAACTCAATATACAGAGAATGAACAGTGGTTATCACAAGCGGGGATAAGGTAGAGAAGAAATAATAGGAAGACTTAAGTCTAAGAATACAAAAAGGCAGGTATGTAGTATGAACAAGTTTAGAGACCTAATGTACAACGTGGGGATTAAAATCTACTTATTTAACAAAAATCTCTAATATAAAGTGTGTTGTATTGGAGATTTTTGTTAAATAAGTAGATTTTAGCTGCTCTTGTCATAAAAAGCATGTGTGATAATAGACATGTTAATCTGCTTCACTATAGCAACCATCTTACTATCTATATGTATCCCCTAACATCATGTGTAAGCCTCAAATATATACAATAAAAAATTTATTTTAAAAAAAGATTCCGGGAAAAAAAGAAGTCATAACAGAGACCATATGGCCCACAAAGTCTAAAATATTTACTATCTGGCCCTTCATGGAAAAACTCTGCCAGTCGCTGGGTCTAAGTCAATCACAGTAATCCCATTTCCCTTACCAGTGTTTTGGTTTGTTTTGTTTTGCTTTGCTTTTAAGAACCCAGACTAAGTCAATCAGAGCTAGGCATTCCCCCGTGACAATAATCAGTTCAGGGTAGTCAAGTGAGCCAGACGGGCCCCATAAGACCTGAGGGAAGAGACTTCGGTTCTTACTTTCATGTTAGACTTGAAAAAAAAAAACACTACTGATAACCCACAATACAACACAAGGGGAATCCAATCTTGGGAGAAGCCAATCTTGGAGAGAAAGCCGATCTTGGGAGAAAGCTGAGGCTGTGAACAGTGGAGTAAAGAGACTGGAAAGCCTGAATCTGATGTCCCTGAGCCACCAGGACAAACAATGCTCACAGCCTCCCTGGCTCCCGCCTGCCTCTAGACTTCCTACCGTGGAAGCCAATTCATTTTCTTGGCATTTTAGCTGCTTTCGGTTTAGTTTTCTGTGACTTGCAACCAAAAGCTTCTCTCTGACCCTGACCATTTGCACATACTGTTCCCTCTGCCCAGAAAGCTCTCCATTCCCCAGCCCTTGCCTGGCTAACTTCTACTACTCATCTATCAAGCTTCAAAATACATGGCAATGTCACAGGAAGGCCATCTTGTAGCCTCCTAGACGAAGTAATATCCCCGCGCTATACACCATCCCTTGTCCGCAGTACCCTCGACTCTCTCTTTTGTAACACACATCACTTATGTATTATTGTTTGTTTATCCCTGCCTTCCTTGCTAGTCTTGGATATAAGCCAACGCCATGCTTGTCTTGTTCTCTACTGTATCCCCAGTGCCTAGCACAGTGCCTGGCAATTAGGTGCTGACTAAACTGCACAAGGAGCAGCATTTCCCAGACTATGTTTCATGGAATACCAGTGTCCCATGAGAAGCAGGTAGATAAGACACCAAGATATTCCCATTTATTGATGTCTACTATAGACCAATTAACAGCTGGTGATTATTTTTAGCTGCCCTCTCCCTTTTTCTTCTGTAATGTTTCACTCCAGTGTCCTGTATAGAGTATGTATTATTAATAGATGATCACCCTCTTGTTATTAGAAGTTCCAGATCTAATACCTAAATAATTTCAAGAATCATTTAGAGGATTCTAAGCAGTGGCCTTTGCTACAGGATTTCTCAGAGACACTGTTACAGCGCTGACCCTGTAACGGTGCCACGGGAGGTGGGCAACGCCGGGGCCTTGGTTATGAGCCTCTAAGAGGTGAATATATATAAAATGCAGTATTTCCCAAACGTATTTGATGATGGCACACTTTTCTCTAAACCAAGTAGCATCTTACAAGACTCCAGAGCTGGAAAAAAGAAAAAAAAAGAAAATTTATGAAATCTACTGGCTTAGGGCCTTTGGGAAAAGACAAATGTAGAGGCAGAGCATGAAGAGGCCCTCCGAGGTATCCAGTAGAAAGCAACTGATTTGCTAAAGACTCCAGAATCACAGATGTTAGGCACAGAGGCCCCCCAGGTCTTCAGGATGGGCACAATGAAGCAGAGTGAAAGAGAGGGTTGTAGGGTCTTGTACCCACTGTTCTACTGCATGGGATCCTGTGCCACCTTGCTTCCAGAGTGGTGTGAGCGGCATGGACTGTGCTGCACTGAGCCTTAAGGAATGCCCAGGGAGATGGATCCAGAGGGGTCACCTTGGGGCCAAGTGATCCCCACTTGGCATCCCAGCCTAATGCCCACTCCTGGGCTAGGAGCTAAAACCAATCCAAGAAGCTCGGCTATCAGTCTCCATGTCGTCAATCCCATGGACTGTAAATAATTTGCAGTCTCTCACTGAGGCAGAGCCAAGGAGAGCTCCAGTGGAGAAGCTGAAGCTTCAGGTTCCTTTCCTGTTTTCCCAAAACACCCTGTGCAGGGTGGGGACAGAGTGATCCTGCCCTCCGAAGCCCAGAGGGAAGGAATCCCATGGAATTCCCCA
Organism: Chlorocebus sabaeus; assembly: GCF_047675955.1. Taxonomy (NCBI): domain Eukaryota; kingdom Metazoa; phylum Chordata; class Mammalia; order Primates; family Cercopithecidae; genus Chlorocebus; species Chlorocebus sabaeus. The sequence continues at coordinate 116,986,795 of NC_132904.1, read as the reverse complement.
ATCCAAACTCTCCTCCACAGACAACTGAGACTTAGCAACGGCCCCCGATCACTGAAGGAGAACTGGTGGCTCTATGTCCAATTCAGCAAACCTGTATTTCTAGAGCCCAAGCCCTATTTTGAAATCCAAAAAAAGTAAAATATAGGGGACTGGAAGAGATTGACATTTCACTGCTTTCTGCCAGACCCTGGGACCTCTTTTCCATTTCACAGCTGTGGAGGTGGACAGATTCTCTAGAAAGAGATATTAATGGCTCCTGAGCCCTCCCTGGGCCACATGTCATCCTTGCTATTTTCCATACTCTAAGTCTTTTTGCCTCCCAACCCCACTGTGACAGGCAGTACTATCATCCACATTTCACACTTAAGGCACCTGAGGCTCAGAGAAGTCAGAGGACTTGCCCAAAGACACAGCCAGAGAGAGAGAGAGCTGAGGTTTGGCTAAAAGCTCATGCTACTCCCATTGGCCACACCACCTTCTGGAAGCCCCAAGGCAGGTATCGTGGCCCAGCAGACACAACCTCAAATATGCTGCCCCGTGGCCCTTGACATTTTTATCTCCCTAGAGGCTGCTTTCAGGGAGTCCAGCAGTATCTCTGTGGGACTGGTGGCTCCTAGTAGCCAAATGTGTGCCTCCAAAACCTCTCAGGCCACCTCTGGGAGTCTCTTACCCTGCTCAGTGAGGAAGCAGCTCCACGATGCTGCTGCTGTGTGTCAGTGAGAAAAGACACTGACAGGCCATCGATCTGATGAGCACACACTCGATTCACTCATGGGTGAAATCCTGCACCTCTTTCGAGAGCAGGAAAATCAGCTCCGCTGACCTGTGTTCTTCAGGCAGGAGGCAAGCTGAGCAGAGGCTGGCTGGCTGGCTGCAGGTGCGCAGCACAGTGGGAGGTGATTGAAAGGGAGATGAGTTATCCAGGCAGCATAAAGCCTGCAGAGAAGCTGCCAGGGACAGCCCCACCTGTGTCCCAGCCTCAGGGCCTGGATGCTCCCCCATACTTACTCCCTGTCTCTTAAATAATAAAAACATTCAAGAGTCTCAGTGTCAGGATCTGAGCTCCATGTCCCCTACAGATCAATGGAAAATATGCAAGATCCACAGGATGAGACGACTGGGGTCCATTCGTACAAGAGACAAAAGGCAGTGATGGTAAACTTGGTTTAAGAGGTATGAAGAGTTGGCAGGAAGATAAATAATTTGGAGTCCAGTATGGCTCACGGACCTCAGCCCTTTGAGCCAAGTCCTAGAGAGCACGCAATAAAAAACAACCAAAAACAAGACAGGGGTTTTCTTTTGGAAACTAGGCATATAAGGCAACCCAGTTTCTTTCCCTGTAGGGCAGAATGTGGCACAGGGCACTGGGGAACATTTTACCCCCATCAGGACACCACAGAGGCCTTAAGGGTCAAGAGTTAGAGATGGGCATGGAGGCCCTGGGATCCACAGAGGGGCAAGAGCAGGCTAGGACATGGGGTCCCAGCAATATTGCCGGAGGGTGGGGAGCATAGTATATAGAGTGGGCACACACATGTCTGATAAATGAAAATATACCTTCAGACTATTATTCCTAAGGGTAGTGTAGCCTGGAGAAACCAACGTTGCAACAGCAATGCCATATATTGGTTTAGGGTGGTGCAGGTGACCAAGTGCTTAACCATCCTGGGGCAGGTAGCATCCGTCCTACCTGATGAGGGACACCAAGCTTACACGGCTGGGATCCAGTCAGGTCTGGAGTCCAACACACAGAACAGAGTCTCATGATACTGGAGACAGAACACCTCTGTCCTAATCCTAATCTCAACAATTAGTAATTGTCACTGTGGGCAAGTCACTTAACCTCCCCAAGTTACAGTTTCCTGATCTGAAAATGGTGACAATAACAGTTTACCTACGAGGTTATCATGAAATGATAAAATGTCCTAGACCTTTCCAGGAGCCTCAACTCTCCCTGGAGGGTAGGAGGGCAAGGCCAACCACGTTGTCTGTTAGCACAGAAATAAAAGCCGTAACAGGCTTGAGGGACCTTTACAAGCAGGCTATTTTCCTAAATTGTTTTCACTGTTGATTTGCCCAGTAAATTCTTTTTATTGTTGTTACTATTAGTATTTATTATCTTCGGTATTTTGTTGTTGTTGTTGTTGTTGTTTTGTTTTTTTGAGACAAGGTCTTGCTCTGCCTCTGTCACCCAGGGTGGAGTGCAGTGGTGTGATCACCACTCACTGCAGCCTCGGCCTCCCAGGCTCAAGTGATCCTCCCACCTCAGCCTCCCAAGTAGCTAAGCCCCCAGGCATGTGCCACCATGCCTGGCTATTTTTTTTTTTCTTCAAATGTTTAGTAGAGATGAGGTCTCACTAGGTTGTCCAGGCTCAGCTTGAACTCCTGGGCTCTAGCAATCCTCCCACTTCAGCCTCCAAAGTGCTGGAATTACAGGTGTGAGCCACCGAGTAAATGCTTTTTAAACAGTTAGCTCTTCCTTCCCCAGGGCTCCCTGAGCACCTGGCTCTGCCATTAGCGCTCAGGCCCTTGGCACCCATGGTGTGACTGTGTTCTCCTCACCACACACGGTGGCTGTAAAGGCAGGACTCAGCTCTGTTCACCTCTCTACCCTCAGGGCCTGGAATAGTCTTTGACTAGACAGTCTCAATAACTGTTGAAAGAATAAACTTTGAACCTCTGTCCTGGACCCATTCCAAATTACCAGAGTCCAAATGAATGAGGTTTAATTGTAATTAACACTGACATAGTTTGCAGTTTGGATTCAGATGTCTCCCTTCAAAGGACACTGTGAAGAAAGTAAAAAGACAGCCTACCAATGAGAGAAAATATTTGCAAATCACATAAATGATAAGTGGCTATATCTAGAATATAGAAAGAACTCTTACAAACTCTTACAACTTAATAAAAAGACAACCCAATTAAAAAGGGACAAAAGATCTGAACAGATAGATCTCCAAAGATGATATACCAATGGCCAGTAAGCATATGAAAAGATCCTCAACATCATTAGACTTAGGGAAATACAAATCAAAACCACGTGAGACAGGATGTGGAAAAATTAGAACACTCATACATTGCTGATGGGAATGTAAAATGGGGCAGCCACTTTGGAAAGCAGTCTGGAGTTGCCCAAAGGATAAAATATAGATTTACCATATGATTAGCAATTCTGCTCCTAGGTATATACCCAAGAGAATTGAAAACATGTGTCCACCTAAAAACATATACATGAATGTTCATAGCAGCATCATTCACAATAGACAAAAAGTGGAAAAAAAACAAGTATCTATGAACTGATTAACAAATAAAATGTGGTAGAGCCATACAATGGAATACTATTCAGCCATGAAAAGAAATGAATTATTGACATACGCTACAACCCAGATGAGCCTTGAACACATTACGCCATGCGAAAAATACCAGACACAAAAGGCCATTGTCTGATTCCATTTGTATGAAATGTCCAAGGGCCTGGCACAGTGGCTCACACCTATAATCCCAGCATTTTGGGAGGCCGAGGCAGGCAGATCACGAGGTCAAGAGTTCGAGACCAGCCTGGCCAACATGGTGAAACCCCATCTCTACTAAAAATACAAAAATTAGCTTGGCGCGGTGGCGGGCACCTGTAATCTCAGCTACTTGGGAGGCTAAGGCAGGAGAATCGCTTGAACTCGGGAAGCGGAGGTTGCAGTGAGCCAAGTCACGCCACTGCATTCCAGCCTGAGTGACAGAGCAAGATTCCGTCTCCAAAAAAAAGAGAAATGTCTCAAATCGGCAAATCTACAGACACACAGAAAGCACATGAGCGGTTGGCAGGGGCTGGCATGAATGGGGACAGTGAGGAGTGATAGCTCAAGGGGATGGGGTTTCTTCTTGGGGTGCTGAAAAAGTTGGAAAAGTGATTGTGATGAAGCTTGCCTAACGGTTAAATACAATAAAATACGTTAGAAACCATTACATTGTGTACTTTAAATGGGTGCATTGTATGTTATGTAAATTCATCTCAGCACAGCTGTTTAAAAAACAAAACAAAAAGGAAAAACAGATTCTGATGTCTTCATTATTCTCAAGCCTCTAATTTTGAAAGACAAGGGCCGGCGTCATCCCTTACCTGTTGTATCCCCCACAGCACCTAAGATTGGGCTGGATGTAGAATAGCTCCTCATATGTTTGTTGAATTGAAAATGATGACTGTTTTGCCAAAAAAAGAAAATAGGGTATGTAGTCCCTCATTCAAATTCAACACCATCAGGGAAACAGTCTCCTAAAATCTATAGAGGACTTGTTGGGATAGGCACGATCCCAATTTTACAGAACAGGAAACTGAAGGCCACTTACATTGCTTGTCTGAGGCCATGCAGCTAGTGAGTGACAAAGGTAGAATTACATTCTAGTGTCTCCTGATCTGATTTTCCCACCCTAATTCACTTTGTCTTCCCCTAGTCACCCTGAACACACACACACACACACACACACACACACACACACACACACACACAGTTGTGTTGTCTGATTGCTCAACTGCTGGCCCAGGCTTTGGCCCCTGCCTCTGCTCCCCAGCCTTAAGCCACAGGCCCCTCAGGCCCTGCACCAAATTATTCAGATTCACCTGCATTTCTGTTCTGCTCTGAATAAAGTTGGGTAAAACTCCAGGGCTTTCTTGCCCATTTTCTCCAAACCACCCATCGGTGCTCAGCCGCTCTCCTGTAAAGGACATGATGAGGTGAGCAGTGACGCCTCATTCGGGAGTCCCCACCCAGCTGAGCACCCTGAAAGCTACAAAGGAAGGGGTGGGACTGGCCTAGGAGGAGGCACCTCCAGGCCATCTTCCAGCCTAGGCCCACGGCTGTGCTCTCCTGCCTCCATCCCTCGCTTGGAGGGAGCCTCCTCTGACTTGACTGTGGAGGGGGTGAACAGGCTTAGAAGCCCACTTTAGGTCACTAATCACTGCCATGCTTCATGCCTCGGCTGTGCAAACAGTGACAACAGGTGGCCCTCAAGCAGAGCAAAAGAGGAGCAAGGCCAGTGTAGACAGCTTTGGGTGGGGGGGCAGGAGAGTCCCCACCCTGACCCCTCTAAAAAGTTGTGTGCTCCCTCCTCCCTGGGAGGGCGGAAGGTAAAATCAACTAATGAAAATGGGAGAACTTTAAAAGAAATGAAAAAACACAAGCTAGATGAAGTTTAAGGGTCACCAGGCCAACACTGTTCAACTCTCTTTGACTATGAGAAAGCCCGCTGGGCTCAGGGAAGGGGTGCATCTCTCCATTTCCCACCCAAGCTGGGGTCACTTTGGCTTTTGCAACAGCTCTTAGACGGGGGCCTGCCCACCTTGACCGGCTGTGTGACTCTGGCTGTGGCTCTGCCCCTCCAGACGTCAGTATCAGATCATGGGGGGAGCTCTGCTGAGATGGCTCCCCTAGCAAAGTTACAGACTCTGCTCTGGCCCAGTTGCCTCAAAACTCTGCAAATAGAGTTGTGGCTTCATTTGCAGGGATCTCTTCCTAAAAACAGCAGCCTTTTGGGACTGAAGAGCTAGATTTTAAATCAGACCTCCTGCTCCCTGGCTGAGTGACCCCGGGCAGGCCCCAGTTGTCCTGAGCGTCTATTCCTCACTGGTCACAAGAAGTTGATCATCTCTTCTTCATAGGTTGTGGGAGCATGCTGGCCAGGGCCTGGTGGGGTGCACAGCTGCCCTGTCACCCTGCCGAGAACACCCAGCATCTTACTGTTAATAGCTCCTGCAGCTCACATCTCGGAAGAGGGTCCTCAGAGGGTGTCTCCCCACCCTCCAGCCGCAAGCCGGCGATGCAGATTCCTGGGCTCCCCTCCTGATATACCACAGCAGACTCGTCAAGGAGACCCAGGAACCTTCATCGGGAGAAGCTTCCCAGGATCATCCTCCCACTCAGCACTGAGGACTGCTGCTCAGGAGAGCACAGGAGCCAGCCTGGAAGCCCAGCAGGGCTGGGGAGGAAGGAGCAGGCCCTTCACTGAAGATGCTGCTGACATCAAGCCAGCACAGAAGGTCTAGAGAAACCTGTAGGATCGTTTCCTGGTGGGAACACAGGGCTGCTTCTACTGCATCCAGGTGCCTGTCCAACAGTGTATCTGACTTGTCTGCTTCCTCCAGAGCCTGGGCCCAGAAACCTGCCCTTCCCCCGAACCCACCCAGAGCCCAGCAGGGAGGGGCTCCTGGGGACTCTATGCAGAACCCAACAAAGCAATCACTTCCCTCTCAGAGCACAGGCTTATGGGAGTCTGCTTGGCAGCCTTATCGGCCATTTATTTTATTTATTTCATAAAGCTACCGATAGGACTTCCTATGCAAATAACTCCCAGATGAGATGCAAATTGGGATTTGGAACCAAGAACTGCTAAGGCTTTTTTTTTCTTTCCTTTTTCTTTTCTTTTATATTGGAATGGCACTGTGGCACATCCGGCCTCATCCTCTGCCCTCTGCCCGGCAGCTTCCTTGCCACGTGCTTCCCGCTGGCAAGGCTTTGCTTGCCCCTGCCAGCCACGGGTTTTGAGCTGGCCACAGAGAGCTTGTTAATTGTGCTTGAAGTAGGGGGTCTGGGTGGTGAGCAAGCCTGGGGGGCCGTGCCAAGGTGAAAAGAACACTGGAGTCTTCCCACCCTGTGTCCCCTGTACACAGGTCAACTTAGATGCAGGTGTGCAGACAGGAACCCCCTCCCCAATTAACTTTCACGTTGCAAAAGGCTTTACTGCACATGTGTTCCTCAGGAGCCTACAGATCTGGGTTCAAATCCTGACACAACCACTAAACCCACTGTGTGATCTGAATTTAATTTCTCTGAGTTTCCACTTCCTTGTCTGTGATGAGGATAACAATGCCTACTTTCTGATTTGGTAAAGATTCCATGGAAGCATCTGTCCAAGGTACTCAGTCCAGTGAGAATAGCTCATCGATAGGTTATTATTACATTAATTAAATGGAACACTGAGTACCTCACTTTGGAGAGCCTGTGTTCTAGATGAGGGAGTAACCGAATGATAGAAACAGAGGTTTCCAGGCCGGGGGTGGCAGCTCACGCCTGTAATCCCAGCACTTTGGGAGGCCAAGGTGACCAGATCACTTGAGGTCAGGAGTTTGAGACCAGCCTGGCCAACATGGCAAAACCCCATCTCTCCTAAAAATACAAAAAAATTAACCAAGTGCGGTGGCACATACCTGTAATCCCAGCTACTCAGGAGGCTGAGGCAGGAGAATCACTTGAACCCGGGAGGCGGAGGCTGCAGTGACCTTAGATCATACCACTGCACTCCAGCCTGGACCACAGAGCGAGACTCCATATCCAAAAAAAAAAAAAAAAAGATTTCTAGGATAGTTTGAATGAAGATCCCTTTTTTATAACCAGGGCAGGATTAGGGTGTACCAAGACTATGCCTTGGCAATTTGTTTTTTTCAATTCAGTGAACATGTTTTAATGACTACCGTGCAGGGACCAAATGAGAAACACTTGATACTCAGGCTTAACACCCCTCCTGGGAGTCAAGAGCCACGGGTCCTGTCTCAACTGCCACAAAGTAGCCTGTGAACTCCAGCAAGTCACTTTCTTTCTCTGCCTCAGTTTCTTCACCTATAAAACGAGGAGGCCATACCAGGACCTCTGAGGCTCCTTCCAGTGCTAAACTTGTGGGATTTTCTACCCAAGGCTGCTGGACTCCCTTCTCTCCCTCTCACAAAGCTAACAAAGCGCATTAACAAATGGTTCTTGCATACATAGAAAACAACCCTAAACTCAGAACCCACTGCCAGATTGGTTTCTCTTTCTAATCTGTCAGCAAATATTAATAGCATAAAAGTAAATTTCAAAATGATTCGGAAACATTCCCCCCTCCTCACCACCGCCGAGCCCATCAGCCCTTTCGTGGAGTCCCACCAAGGCTGAGATGCTGAAGGTTGCGCTGTGGGGCCCCTTCTCTGCAACTGGCCTTCGAAAGGGCTCCCTACTACAAAGCAGCGCTGGCATTATTTACCATCTTCCTGTTGTCTGTCCTCTCGGAGGCTGTGCTTATTGTGCTTGCCTACACCCTCGATTTGCAGCTGGATGAACCCAGGCCTTTTGGTGTGATTCATTCTGGGGAGTTCCTCTGTCCTGTCTCGCAGCCTCTCTTCCTGCCTGGAAAGCTCTACAGATTGCTCTGAGCCCAGCAGCCCAATGGTTTCCACAAAAGTGGGTGGCACAAGGACAGAAGTAGGACTGTTGGCTTCCCTGTAGCTCCTCGACACCATATGTGAGCTGGGCAAATAGAGGCTCTCGGGGCTCTGTTGCCGGTCCCCTCTCCCAACACCTGCCCATGGCACCCTAGCCACAGAAGAGAGGAGGGGGCTTCTTTCTAGCCTGGCACCACAGCCCAGTGTCCAGAGATCACCTACTTTGGAGCCCCGGAGTGATCTGTGTCTTCCCAGTTAGATGAGCAGAAGACTGCGAGGATGTTGGGAGTGGGGTGGGGTGGGGGGAATGTTGGCAGAGCTCCCCTGAGGCCAAAAAAAAAGTATTATAGGGCCAAGTAGGGAACCAACTCTGCTACACCCAAACCCACCAGAGCTTTCTTGTTCCCGCTTAAATGTACCCACCTTAGCCAATTTCTAATCCTCACAGATCAGCAGATGGAGGAGGACATAGTAGCTTAAATAACTTAAAAATGGCCATAAAGCCTGGATCAAAAAGTTAATGGGTTCCCATTTCTAATTCATTTGACTTGGCTTTGTGGCTATAGCACCACCACTTTTGAGGAGGCCTTAGAAAAGCTACCCAGGAACGACAGGTAGATTTCCTTAACAGTCCTGGGCAGATGGAAGGCCGCCGCTTGCCCAGCCTCTCCTTCAACTCCCAAAGGGCCCTGGGCAATTTGCTGTCCTGTGGTTTCAATAGAAACCTTATCTTTTTCATGCAAAGAGCGAATGGTGACCAGGGAGGGCTTTACAGAGGGATTGGGTGCTGAGAGCCACTGTGAATGGTCACTAGGTGTAGGGGGGAGCCCATTTGCCATCGGGGGAGGGGGGGGAAAAACCAGGTGCAAATGCTAGAGCCAGCAAAACACAGACATGTTTCATTCCTTCCTCACTCTCTTCTACAGCTATTCATTACTCTCCTGTGTGCCAGGTGCTTCCTAGACTTGGAGACACAGCCATGAGGTCACCAGTGCCTGTGGGAGAGCAGAAATGGTGGGTCTGGTAGCAGAGGCTGTCCCCTCACCCGCCCGCTATACAGCAGCACCCTACTCTCATCTCCCCACAGACATGGGGCCTGCGTACATCGAGGAGAGGTTTCAAGGTGATAAATAAAAGTGAGGAGAAAATGAGGTGCAAGAAGAAGACAGAATCAATTATTCCAAGCAAATTAAAAGTGCTCAGCAGGGGGTGGAAGGAGATGGGAGGAGGAAGGGAGAGTCTGGGAAGGTTTCCAATGGACACAACAGCCAAATGCTGGACGAGGAGGGAGACAGGGAGAGAGGAAGGTTTAACCTGTTGGCCAGTTTCCCACAGACCACCTTGGGAGACAAACATCAACTCCCCAGCCAAGGTCTTGGCGGTGAACAGAGAGGCTGAAGGCTGCTCTTCAGAGCAGAATCACAGTGCCCAATGGTGCTTCTTAGAGAGGATATTGAATGAGCTACATTAATCCACAGAGGCGCCTGGCAGTGATAAGCGTAATTAAACCACTTAGTTGCTGGATCATGGGCTTGGGTTACAAACAGTCAAGTTTACTCATCGCGGCCCTCACCCTGAATCTTGTTTGAAGAGCACGCTTGGAGAGGGTGAGGCTTGAAAACTGGTGTGTGCGCGCGTAGGTGCGCACGTGTGCGTAGCCATGCACATGCTTAAAAGATTTTGGACCAGGCCCTGAGCCCACTTCTAGACACTTTGATAAAATTCTGATTAAAATTATTTGACAATAATGTTCACAATATTAACCACAATACCAAAAATGTGAACAGTACCACTGAGCCGTGCTCAAAATAAATCACTAAGCAGAAATACCACAAATGGGACAAATGGGAACGGCACATAGAACAAGGAACCCTGGCAGCCTCTCCTCCCTCCTTCACCTCGTGTTGTTCTGAAGACCTCCAAAGCAATTTCTAAAGTCCTAGCTATCTGTCTAAGCTTTTCATCAGCCTCAAACCACCTTAGCACTCCTGACTTTACATCTAGGGTAATCCGTTTATGGGGTTTTGGACTTTTTCCATCACTTCTGGCTTCCTTCCAGACATTTTCATCACCGCTAACATTGACTTGGTTTGTCACACCCCTAGGAGGGGAGGAGACTGGGGCAAGTCAAGACAGGCTGGGGATGCATAGGTCTGGCTCAGAACTGCAGTCGTCTAGTGCCTGTTGGGACGTGCAGTTAATCAGTTTCCAACAAATGTGAACTGAAGACCAACGGATTAATAGGATGTGCTGAGGAAGAGCCTGCTGCTCACTCACTAATTGTTTGTTTATTTAACTGATGATCACACTATACTCATTAGGGGTTGTTAGAACATCAAGGCAGTAGGTCTGCTGATACTGAGAAAGGCTTGAGTTTGTGGACCTGAATTGCTTGTTAGAGTCTGGCAACAGCATGCACCTGTTATTTCAGGGATGCCACACCTCACAGAGCTACCAATTATTGAGTGCTTACTCAAAAAAAAGCCAGGGATGATCTCATTTAATTCTTAGAGCAAGCCCATCATCCCTGGCTCAGAAAGGGATGTGGTTTGCACAATGTCACACAGTTTACCAGTGGTGGAGCCAGGATTCCAACTCCATAGTCTTAACCATTCTGCTGAATTATCCCATCCTCCAACCTTTGCTTCCATGGGTAGTGACTGCATTCATTCAAGAGTTGTCTGTGTTTGAAATCCTACTGAGTGATGTGCTAAGAGAAGATGGGAAACCTGAGCTCTGCCTCTTCTCTGAGGAATCTGTCATTCCTGATGATGACAGAGAGACCTTGCTGTCCAATGCTTGCAGCTCATGAACATTTCTTGATTTCTCTGGAATGGATTGTGGCTGAATAGAAATGGAGCCTTCATTTCCCCTTTTGGGTAAGCAGAAGCTCCTCCCCGTCTGCTACCTAGGACAGTTCCTCTCTTAAGGCATTTCTGAAGTCACCACACTGTTCGTTGACCCTGGGCTCTGAGGGCACAGAGCCCTCCCCTCCTGGCTAGGACAGAAAAGGGGGCTGGAGGAAGGGGCAGTTCACTCTTCTCATCTTGCTCTCATGACCTATCCACCTGTCCCACCTACCTACCTACCTGTCCCATACCCTATCTAAAAAATCAGCAGAGCTGCTGATACACAACAGGGCTGAGCTTCTTACACAGTTGTGCCTCCCTTGAGTTTTCAGAAAGGGAAGCTTCAGCTTAGAGAGGCTTAATAACTTTCTCAAGGTCAAAGAGCAAAGAGGAAATGAACACATCTCTGTTCTCTGGGTCCCAGGGCTCTGAGCATTGTGGTGGAGTGGGGAGAAAAGGAAAGGAAGACTTTGGTCAGCTTTAAATCAAGCTCAAATGCATGATTAATAAAGACACTGACGTTTAAGAAGCACCTTATTCTTTAGAAAGTAATATTGCAAGAGCTATCACAGTTACTTTTCACAGTGACTCTGCGAAGTATTTGTGATGGTCCCATTTCACCCAGGAAGAGGTTAAAAAAAATCCCCAAGTCCCAAACTCATTAAGAGCAGAGCTGGAATCACAATGCTGGGTTGGACAGCAAGCCCCAGGTGCCTCATGCATCGTCAGTGCTCTATGGTAGCTGCTATTATCACTAGCTGAGGTTGCAAAGGGGCTTCTCACTACCCTCCTGAATACCTCTCAAGTCACAACACTCCCACCCTCAGTGGGAGTGAGGCTAAATGTTGTTCTATGGTCCAAAACAAGTTCTATCTCTTTCTCAATCTCCATCCTGGCCCCTAAATGAGCAAAATCACCAATTCCCAAAAGATCTTTCAGAGTTTTGTGCAGTAGCCTGACATAATGAGAATCCATTCGACCTACAGGACAAACGTTGTTGAATCTCATTTTTCAAGGTCAACAATGCCCAACTGATTCTGCTTTAACACGTTCACACCCATTCACCCAAATCTTTCACTTTTAGGAAAGTGAAAGTTACTCTCCAGAAATTCTCCTGCAAATGTACAAAGACCCAGGCACAGGGATGGGAACAACCCATATGTCCATCTCAAGGGGAAAAGTTAGTTCAATGATAGTATAGAGGACAAGCACACAGCTTTTAAAAAGAAGTAGATGGATGTATATGAACTGATATGGAAAGCTGTTCACGATACAGTGAAATGGGCTCATTGTAATACAGTAGGTATGGCCATACTGCCCAAGGTAATTTATAGATTCAATGCCATCCCCATCAAGCTACCAATGAATTTCTTCACAGAATTGGAAAAAACTGCTTTAAAGTTCATATGGAATCAAAAAAGAGCCCGCATCTCCAAGACAATCCTAAGTCAAAAGAACAAAGCTGGAGGCATCACGCTACCTGACTTCAAACTATACTACAAGGCTACAGTAACCAAAACAGCATGGTACTGGTACCAAAACAGAGATATAGACCAATGGAACAGAACAGAGTCCTCAGAAATAATACCACACATCTACAGCCATCTGATCTTTGACAAACCTGAGAAAAACAAGAAATGGGGAAAGGATTCCCTATTTAATAAATGGTGCTGGGAAAATTGGCTAGCCATAAGTAGAAAGCTGAAACTGGATCCTTTCCTTACTCCTTATACGAAAATTAATTCAAGATGGATTAGAGACTTAAATGTTAGACCTATTACCATAAAAATCCTACAGGAAAACCTAGGTAGTACCATTCAGGACATAGGCATGGGCAAAGACTTCATGTCTAAAACACCAAAAGCAACAGCAGCAAAAGCCAAAATTGATAAATGGGATCTAATTAAACTAAAGAGCTTCTGCACAGCAAAAGAAACTACCATCAGAGTGAGCAGGCAACCTACAGAATGGGAGAAAATTTTTGCAATCTACTCATCTGACAAAGGGCTAATATCCAGAACCTACAAAGAACTCAAACAAATTTACAAGAAAAAAACAAACAACCCCATCAAAAAGTGGGCAAAGGATATGAACAGACAGTTCTCAAAAGAAGACATTCATACAGCCAACAGACACATGAAAAAATGCTCATCATCACTGGCCATCAGAGAAATGCAAATCAAAACCACAATGAGATACCATCTCACACCAGTTAGAATGGCGATCATTAAAAAGTCAGGAAACAACAGGTGCTGGAGAGGATGTGGAGAAATAGGAACACTTTTACACTGTTGGTGGGATTGTAAACTAGTTCAACCATTATGGAAAACAGTATGGCAATTCCTCAAGGATCTAGAACTAGATGTACCATATGACCCAGCCATCCCATTACTGGGTATATACCCAAAGGATTATAAATTATGTTGCTATAAAGACACATGCACACGTATGTTTATTGCGGCACTATTCACAATAGCAAAGACTTGGAATCAACCCAAATGTCCATCAGTGACAGATTGGATTAAGAAAATGTGGCACATATACACCATGGAATACTATGCAGCCATAAAAAAGGATGAGTTTGTGTCCTTTGTAGGGACATGGATGCAGCTGGAAACCATCATTCTTAGCAAACTATCACAAGAACAGAAAACCAAACACCGCATGTTCTCACTCATAGGTGGGAACTGAACAATGAGATCACCTGGACTCGGGAAGGGGAACATCACACACCGGGGCCTATCATGGGGAGGGGGGAAGGGGGAGGGATTGCATTGGGAGTTATACCTGATGTAAATGACGAGTTGATGGGTGCAGCACACCAACATGGCACAAGTATACATATGTAACAAACCTGCACGTTATGCACATGTACCCTACAACTTAAAGTATAATAATAATAAATAAATTTTTTAAAAAAATACAGTAGGTATGGAATGTTCTCCATTTTTTGGAGAAAAAAATATATAGATTTAGTATAAATAGAAAAAAGCCAGAGGAATGTTCACCCATGCTGCTTAACTTGGCAGGTGAGAGAGAGAGGCAGAATCATGGGAACCAGGAGTAAGCGTTCTAGAAGATGCCCAGTGGACTCTGGCCGGAGTCACCTCCTGTGTCTCCACTGTTTTCCCTCTAGCTGTGACCAGGATGAAAACTGGAGGCCTCTCCCCAGCTGTCATGTTGGGACATCAGCAAAGATGAGCTGGGAAGGTCATTCCCATTTACATCCCTACTCAATTCCCCTCAGTCATCAAGTCCCATCGGGTTCAGAACAAAATCAAATCATAAAAATGAAACATAGATTTATTTACCACCGTGGTAGAATTGGGCCATTTTTTTCTATCAATTTCCAAGCCCAGAAATTGCCTTTTAAATGGATAATGATGATTCTGAGGGTCCAGTTATTACCTTGAAACCTCACATTTTGATATATTCAATGCTGTTCTCTTATATAAATAACAGTTATTACTGCAAAGCGATTTTTTTTTCCCTTGCACTTCCAAAGTGTTCCTGCAGGAGATGGCAAGAAAATGGATTCCATTAATATTCTACGTAGAACTGTTGCTTTTTCCAGCACTAACTTCCACATAAATCTCCTTGTGAGTCTTTTTATACAAACGCCACCCCTTCTTCCCTGCACTGCCCCACACTTTCTACCCCACCCGTATCTCCTCCTGCTTCCTCTTTACTCCTCTTCCAGGAAAGGGAACACTCCATTCTCTGGCTGCCCAGTCAGCTGCTGGGACACCACAACTGCCCCCTTTGCCCAGGGCCTGGCAGAGGGTGAATGGCAGTCGACATTACTCCTGTTGTCCTTCTTGTATGCAGCCAGAGAACAAGCTTTTCAGTTCTATCTTCCTGCCTATTTGGTACTAATTAAAACCCCAAAGTAAAACATACGAACAACAAAAAGGCTAAGTAATGGACAAGGGCCAGGGACAGTGGGGTTGTGGGTCTTGCTGTGCCCAGCGTCCAGGCCCGGGGGAAAATGGAAGCCCAAGCCCCACACCATTTCCAGACATTCCCAAGTCCCAGCAGCTGTTTGTGCCGGCAGAGTCTGATGGCGCCAAACTTTAACAGACACCCGACAGCCTCATTAACGTTCCTGTCAGCCTCGTTCCCCGTGGACAGCTTGTAGGTTGTTATTAGGAAGCCTCTCTAAAAGACTCTATCACTGCAAAGTGCTTCGCACTCACTTCACGAGAGAGACCGGGGTGCTGGGAGAATTACACAGGACTTAGCTCCATCTCCGTCTCTAGGATCTGTCAGCTGCGCACCTCAGAGGACCGATTCTGTCACTGTGCCCTTAACACGGCCCTCTGGCTTCCCGGTGCATGACTCCCACACCAGCCTCGCTGTGCTACTCATTACAATGAAGATCAAAGTTCACATATTAAAGCCCTTCCACCCACAGTACATACTTTTCTCTTTACCAGCAGCTTTAAAGATTCTCAAGGCAGATACTATTGCTCCCATTTTATAAATAAGACAATTGAGGCCCGACAGCGTGAGCTGACTTGTTCAAGGTAACAAAGCAAGGTGGTGAAAAAAATTTTCAAAAAGCATCTATGAGACCTTGTATGTGCTGAACTTTGTGCCAAATCCTTCAGTACATCATCTTTGCAACAATTCCCCAAGCAGTAATGGGCAGAGCTGCGATTTGAACCCGGGTCTTCTTTGTGGCTAATTCCAAGATTCTATTATACCAAAACTTTTCTTTCAAAAAAACTTTTATTTTAGGTTTGGAGGTACACATGAAGGCTCGTGACACAGGTAAACTCACATAACAGGGGTTTGTTGTACAGATTACTTCATCACCCAGGTATTAAGCCCAGTACCCAAGAGTTATCTTTTCCGCTCCTCTCCCTCCTCCCACCCTCCACCCTCAAGTAGACTCCTGTGTCTGTTATTTCCTTCTTTGTGTTCAGAAATTCTCATCATTTAGCTCCCACTTATAAATAAGAACATGTGGTATTTGGTTTTCTGTTCCTGCATTTGTTTGCTGAGCATAATGGCCTCCAGCTCCATCCATGTTCTTGGAAAAGACATCATCTCATTCTCTTTTTTTTTCCCGAGACAGAGTCTTGCTCTGTCACCCAGGCTGGAGTGCAGTGGCATGATCTCCGCTCACTGCAGCCTCCGCCTCCTGGGTTCAAGCAATTCTCCTACCTCAGCCTCCCGGGTAGCTGGGATTACAGGCACCCGCCACCACACCCAGCTAATTTTTGTATTTTTAGTAGAGACGGGGTTTCACCATGTTGGCCAGGCTGGTCTCGAACTCCTGACCTCATGATTTGCCCGCCTTGGCCTCCCAAAGTTCTGGGATTATAGGCATGAGCCACCATACCCAGCCAATCTCATTCTTTGTATGGCTGCATAATATTCCATGATGTATATGTACCACATTTTCTTTCATCTGTCATTGATGGGCATTTAGGTTGATCCCATGTCTTTGCTATGGTGAACAGTGCTGCGTTGAACATTCACATGCATGTATCTTTATGGCAGAATGATTTCTATTCCTCTAGGTATATACCCAGTAATGAGATTGCTGGGTCAAATGGTAGTTCTGCTTTTAGCTCTTTGAGGAAATGCCATACTGCTTTCCACAATGGCTGAACTAATTTACACTCCCACTGACAGTATATAAGTGTTCCCTTTTCTCTGCAACCTTGACAGCACCTGTTATTTTTTGACTTTTTAATAACAGCCATTCCGACACGTGTGAGATGGTATCTCGTAGTTTTGTTTTGCATTTCTCTAAGGATCACTGATATTGAGCTTTTTTTTCCACATGCTTGTTGGCTGCATGTATATCTTCTTTTGAAAGGTAGCTGTTCATGTCCTTTGCCCACTTTTTTTGAAACGGCGTCTTGCTCTGTGGCCCAGACTGGAGTACAGTGGCACAATCTCGGCTCACTGCAACCTCCACCTCCCAGGTTCAAGGGATCCTCATGCCTCAGCCTCCCAAGTGACTGGGTCTAAAGGCACACACCACCATGCCCAGCTAACTTTTGTATTTTGAGTAGAGACGGGGTTTCCCCATGTTGGCCAGGCGGGTCTTGAACTCCTGGCCTCAGGTGATCCACCAGCCTTAGCCTCTCAAAGTGCTGGCATTACAGGCGTAAGCCACCGTGCCCGGACTATGAGGTTGTTTTTCTTTTGTAAATTTGACCAAACCTTTCCTTAATTCCTGAGATGTGAGCCCAGTCTCCAAATTCCCAGATCATATTTGTTCCCCTGTGTCCCCATGGTAATTTACCTCTATTGCTGCAGCTACCCTAGAGTCATTGCATATTCACAGATCTATGTCTCCTCTTAGCCACAGAATTCCCCCCAGGGCAGGGACTACATCTTACCCCATAGGGGCCCACCTTTGCTGGTCGGAAAGAATGAACGAAGAGCAGGGTAATGACAATTGGTTGATGTGAGTGTGTCTGTGCTTGCCTGTGTATGTATGTGTGCATGTATACTGATATCCATGAATGAAAACAGAAGGTATTTTATATTTAAGCTGAAAAGTTAAGGTCCCCTGTGGGGCACTCACACAAACAGAAGGCCACCTGAGGAAGGAAATCTACACGTTTGCTGTTTTTGCAGAAAGGCAGCATTGCACAGTGGTTAAGAGCATACTGCCAGGACGAGGCACAGTGGCTCATGCCTGTAATCCCAGCACTGTAGGAGGCTGAGGTGGGCAGATCACGAGGTCAAGAGATCTAGACCATCCTGGCCAACATGGTGAAACCCCGTCTCTACTAAAATTACAAAAATTAGCTGGGCGTCGTGGCACATGCCTGTAGTCCCAGCTACTCGGGAGGCTGAGGCAGGAGAATCGCTTGAACCTGGGATGCAGAGGTTGCAGTGAGTCAAGGTCACGCCACTGTACTCCAGCCTGGGTGACAGAGTGAGATTCCGTCTCAACAACAACAACAACAAAAAGCACACTCCCTGTTCTGCCACTTCTCAGCTGTGTAAACGGAGGCCAGTTTCTTAACTTCTTTCTCTATGCCTCCAATTCCTGAACTGTAAAGTGGAGGATACTGTGAGTAGTAAATGAGTTAATGCATACAGGGGCTCAGGAAGACCCGACACCTGGTAAATTCTCAGTGCTAGCAATCACACGAGGGAGAGAGAGAGCACAGCAGTGGAGTTCTGGAGCAGGTGCCAGAAAGCTGCCCCCACACACACTATCCATAGGTCTACTGAGGCCCCTCCTCCCTTAGGTCCCTGGTCCAGCTGGAAGACCCCAGAAATACGAGGTAGGGTTGGACACTCAGTGCAGTCTCAGCTCTTGCAACAAATAAAACCAAATAAACATGCCTCATCTCTATGGTAAGGTGAGAATGACCCAGGAGAGGGTCCATAATAAAGCATTATGCAGACACATGGCTAGGAGAAGGGTGGGAGAGGCCACCGCACTTTACAGATACTCTAACTGAGGCACTCACGGGAGGGGGATTGACTGATGGGCAAGAGAAGCAAAGAGACAATGCTCCCATTCCTCACTAGTCACTCAGCTCCAAGGGAGCACAGAGACTGGGGTAATCTCCTCTGGACCAACCCAGGGAGGCCAGAATCCCAGGAAGATGCCAGAGATAGTTCCTCCCAGGTTACTAGGCAATGCTGGATCCCTTCCTGGCAGTTCACCTCCCCTCTGCCAGCTGGGGCCCTATATGGGTGGAGTGCATGATGGGGCATGATGCTCAGAGTCCCAGCTGGGACAGGGCCACAGGGCAGCTCTGGGTAATGTGGGGTCAGCAGGTTCCTGTGGGGATGCCTCAGTCCCTATCCTTTCTCTAGCTGAAGGCTCTGCCACTCATGTGGGGGTGAGAGAAGGAGGGGCTGGGAGCTACTGCCACTGTCAGAGCCTGGCTGTGATTGTCTAGCTTCCGCTGGTTTTCACATCAACAGCAGGTGCATGGCCGGCATATGACTTCCCCAGCAGCCTAACTACAACCCCATGCTATGCTCAGGTATAACAGTTGTCGACTGCAGAGTACAGCCAGGCTCAGGCATTTTATTAAAATTCTTGAAGTGGAGAGTAGGCTCAGAAGGGAAGGAGAGGCAATCTACACCTATGTGATGCCAAACATCTGGTTAAATCTGCGAAAGTTCAGCCAATTGTTCATGTAGTCCACATCCCAAGCTGTTCCGTGTCATGCAAACCAGCCATCTGTGTGTCCCAAACACAGCCTTTGGCCACCAGATGGGCTGCCCTGGTGGATGAGGTTGGGGCATGTGAGGTCAGCTGGCTGGAGCGCAGTCCTAGGGCGAGGGTAATGGGTTTGGTCTGTGTGTGATCTTGTTAGTGGACTCTGTTTGGAGCCACAAAAGTCACCTCTAGTTTAGGCCTGCCCTCTGGATATGAGACAGATGTGTGACTGTACCAGATCAGTGTAAATCCATCACAAATGCTAGAAACTGCATATGCATACTGACACTGAGCACCGTCACCTGAGCACAGAAAGGCCGAGACACACACTCACCTCTAGATCTTGGGCCTCCAAAGTGCCCCATACTGCAAGGCAGAAGTTTGCTCCGATAGGTGTATGCTAAAATAAGAGACGTCTAAACACGTTGTCTCAAGAGAAACACAGAATGACACAGAAAGTTCTAGAAGCAGTAGAAAAGGATTCCTTTCCTGTAGGCCTCAGTTTTCTCACCTAGAAAATCATCTCCAGGGTCCCTGCAACTCTAACCTCACTGGGCAGTGAGCAGTCCTAATGTATAGACTCTCACCTCCAAGGGAGCTCTGGTCCATGAAGCAAGGCCTAGAAGAGGCCCAGGCTCAGCCCTGTGGGAATGTCTCTTGAGTTCCTGACACAGAGGGCAGGAAAGCAGGCAGAGCCCATGGGAAACTCAAGGGGGCCAGATCAGCTAAGATTAGCCGCACTTGTGTGGTAAGCACCGCTCTAAGCATTTTAAGCATAGGAACCCATTTCTGATAGTAATTCTACAAGTAGGCACTATTATTATTTCCATATAGATGAGGAAAATCAAGCCTGGCTGGTTAACACCATCCCATCCTACTAGAATGCCTCTGCCCATGGGCAGGGCAGGTGGCTACAGGAGGGGGGATTGAGCCTTGGAAACTCTACTAAGAAGGGAGGACACCAGGCTGGTGTGGATTGAAGACTACGAATGCTCTTTTTATATTGCCAGGCTGCTCTGAAGAGAGTATCCAGCCCTGCTGTGAAACTTCTCCGCTTCCACTTTTTGGCTCTGATCTTGGAATGAACAAAAGGCTACTCTGCTCCTCTCTGCCGACAAGCCAAAGTCCGCTCACCACCAGCTGCATCTCCAACTGCCCTGGCCTGCCTCATCTTCAGGTGCTAGCCCCTCCACCCCCATCTCACCAGGATGGGAAATGACTGTGACTGAGCTTCAGAGGGAAGGCACGAACAAGACACAGGGAGAATCCACTCTCTCGACTTTGCCAAGGCAGGTGGTGATGGGGATCAGAAATCCCAGCTGACGGCTTTGATCTGCTTGGCATCCTGTCTCAGCAGTTGGCTGCTGTTGCCCACAAGTGTGGTGCCTCCCGCCCTTCAGGCCCTGCTTGCCCTGCATGTAGAACGGCAGCTGGCTGCTGCCTGCCCTGCTGCAGGTCTATCTTCAGCATCATGCATTGGGCAGAGCAGCGCGTTGAGACAGGGTGGGTGGGAGGCAGGGGCTGAAGGGTGACGGACTTCAGCAGAACACACCATGTAGCTCATCATCCAAGCAGAGTGCCCCGCCATTGGGGCTGAGTCTGACTTGCATTTGTCTGGCACTAAGACAGTCGAGGGAGTTCCTGACCCATCGATTGCCCTCTCTTTTGCATCACTCAAGGTTCCCTTGAAACCATTGCCTCCACCTCACTCCTCATTCTCGCCTGAACCCACTCTGCTAGGCTGTTGCCACCACTCTGAGACAGTGCTTACTGAAGTCACCTCACTTACCTTGCACCAAAGCCCATGGGTAATCTACGCTCACTCTAGTCTCCCAGTAGCATTGAGCAGTTAAAGCATTTACTCCATCTTGAAATACTTTCTTCTCTTCCCTGATACCTCATTCACCTGTTCCTTTATAGCTACCGCTTTGTTTTCCTGCCTCCATGGCGGCTCCCTCTCAATCTCCTCTTCTTACCAGACATTCAAACACTGGAGTGCCCCCAAGGCTCAGTCCTGGGCTATCTGCCCTATCTATCCTCTCTCCCAAATGAAATTACCTATTCCCAAGGCTTTAAATTCCGCTTATGTTTTCATGACTTTTTTTGGTTTTGATTTTTTTACCTGTTTATTGTAAAACAAAACATAGATACAGAAAACAACACACACAATATAAGTGGTTTACTGGATCATTATAAGGTGAACACTTCATAATAACTATGCAGGTCGAGACATAGAACTTTGCCAACCACCCAGAAAGCCCCCATGTCCTCATCCCAACCGCAGGCTCTACCTCCTCTCCAAAAGTAACGACTTCCCTGACTTTTAGAGTAATCACTTCCTTGTGTTTTTTTTCTTTTATGATTTATCACCCAAGTGCATTCTCAGACACTAGTCTTGCCTAGTTTTTGAAACTTTATGTCTTCTCTCTTTTAATTTACAGATTCCTCCTTCATCTCTTTCCTTTCCGTACAATTTATTTGTTTGTTTGCCTGATGGAATTTCTCCCAGTCTAGATTCTGTGGCCGGCATACTTGTGTGCAGTTCAACACATTGAACTGTCTCTGTATTCTTGAACCTGACAGCTGGATTCTGAGGCTTGATCAGGCTCAAGTTCAATTCTTTTAGCCAAAGCTATGCACGTCGTTAGGAACACATAATGCCTGCTTTTTGCTCTGTTTTTAGTATTAGCACCTATTGGTGCTCAACATCTAATGTCTAGACTCTGGATCCATAAATCATTTAGATTTCATTTATCAGCAGAATAATTTTATGCAGAGATGCTACCCCTCATCTATTATTTGGTTTTTCAAATAATGCATTCAAATAGTAGTGATAAGAAAAGTGCTTATTTCCTTGTATTTACTAAGTTTTCAAGATAAACTGGTGTCTGGCCATCCTCAGAAGACAACCAATTAGATAATTTTTAAAATGTCATTATGAACTCATGAATATAAATATACTAGACCATGTCTAAACATGGGTTCCAATCCATTGCAACAACTATCTTTATTAAAGCTCAAGTTGTCATCTTTGGCTAGTGGGAATCTCGTTAAGTTGGCTTCTAAGTCCTTTTTATATGACCTGTTCTGGGCTCATATTGTACATCTTCTGCCCAGACCTGGGATCAGCCATTTCTCCAAGATGCCCTGCCTTCTTTCAATGGGAAATGGTATATCACAACCACATCTGGGCATAAGAGGCTCATTGTATTTCTCGGTCATACTTTCTAGGCCTTTTTCAGTGAACAGAGGTGGGCAGGGCGGGGGGAGAGAGAGAGAGAGAGAGAATATATATATAATTAAAAATTCAAAGTCAAGTCCACATCTACAACCTTACCTCTTCTATACAACTATGTATTTCCATTCTTTTGAAATGAGAATTCTGGTCCTCAAGAACACAGAAATAATAGAATTAGAATGATCCATAAATGTTCTAATTATTCATTTGCTTTATCCTACATTATACAAACAACAGCCTCAGAATAACAATAACAATACTGATACCACTACCAGTAAATTATGATGACCAAAACAGTGTAAAATGTCTTAGGCAGGTCCTGAGGCTGTGCTGGGCTTAGAGCCAGTGGACTGGAGCAGTGCATGACCTAGGTAGACACCAGCTGAAGTGACTAAGGGAGAGTTTGGTCCCCCAACCCCACTCAGCACAGCTGGCAGCAACAAAAGTGACTCCCTCCTTCTGCTTGAGGAGAGAAGAGAGAAGAGTAAAGACAACTTTGTCTTGCATCTTTGTTACCAGCTCAGCCACAGTAGGGCAGGACTCTGGGCCGAGTCATGAGGCCCCCATTCCCAGCCCTGGCTCCCAGATATTTCTAGACATACCATGGCCCAGAAGGGAACCTGCTACCTTGAAGGGAAGGACCCAGTCTTGGCAGGATTCATTCATCACCTGCTGACTAAAGAGCCCTTGCGCCATGCCTTGAATAACCAACAGTGATACCCAGGAATACAGACCATGGGCCTTGGGTGAGACTCTGAGATGTGCTGGCTTCAGTTACTAGCTTGGCCATAGGAGGACAGAGCACCAAACAGGCTCTTGGGATCCCTGAGTCCAGGCCTAGGCTCTTGGACAGAATTTCTGGACCTGCCCTAGGCCAGAAGGGAGCTCACTGGCCTTAGGATTGTGTCCCAGACCTGGCAGTATTCACCACAACCTGACTGAGATGTCCTTGGGCCTTAAGGGAACATTAGCAGTGGTCTGGCAGAACTCCCCATGGGCCAATGGTGGGGGAGGCCACGAGGAAAGGCTCCTCTGCCTGTGGAAAAGAGAGGGAAGAGTGGGAAGGACTTTGTGCCAGCTTAGCCACAGAAGAATAGAACATCAGGTAAATTTCTAAGGTGTTGTATACTCCAATCCCTGGCTCCCAGACAGTATCTATGGACCCACTTTGGGCCTGGGGGAACTTGTTGCCTTGAAAGAAAGATGCAAACCTGGCTGGCTTTGCTACCTGCTGATTGTAGAGCCCTAGGGCCTTGATCAACCATAGGTGGTAACCAGGTACGGGTTACAGTGGGCCTTGGGTGAGACCCAGTGCTGTGTTGGCTTCAGGCATGACCCAGGGCAATTTGAGTGGTGGTGGCCATAGGGGTGCTTCCATCACCCCACCCCCAGCTCCAGTGGCTAAGCACAGAGAGAGAAAGATGCCATTTGTTTGAGAGAAACTAAGGGAAGAGATCAAGAGTCTCTGCCTAGTAATCCAGAGAATTCTTCTGGATCTTATCCAAGACCACTAAGACGGTAACTCTGTGAATCTGCAAGAACCACAGCATTACTAGGCTTGGGGCCCAAGACCCGTTGAATACCTGGAAAGTCTTCCCAAGAAGAATAGCACAGACTGTGAAGTCCAGATTGTGAAGACTACAATAAACACCTAACTCTTCAATGTCCAACACTGACAAACATCTACAAGCATCAAGACCAGTCAGGAAAACATGACCTCAGCAAAGGAACTAAATAAGGCACCAGGGACCAATCCTGGAGAAACAGAGATATGTGACCTTTCAAAACCAGAATTCAAAATAGCTGTGTTGAGGAAACTCAAAGAAATTCAAGATAATAATTGAGGAAAGAATTTCAGAATTCTATCAGATATATTTAACAAATAGACTGAAATAATTGAAAATAATCAAGCAGGAATTATATACTTCTTGAGGTCCCTGAGTCCAGGCTTAGGCTCTTTTTGCATTTGATAAATGCAACTGATATACTGAGGAATGCATCAGAGTCTCTTAACAGCAGAATTGATCAACCAGAAGAAGGAATTAGTGAGCCTGAAGACAGGCTATTTGAAAATACACAGACAGAGGAGACAAAATAATAAAACATGCCTACAAGATCTAGAAAGTAGCCTCAAAAGGGCAAACCTGAGTTATTGGCCTTAAAGATGAGGTAGAGAAATAGACAGGGGTAGAAAGTTTATTCAAAGGGATAATATCAGAGAAATTCCCAAACCTAGAGAAAGATATCAATATCCAAGTACAAGAAGGTTATAGAACACAAAGCAAATTTAACCTGAACCAGACAACTTCACGACATTTAATAATCAAACTCCCAAAAGCCAGAAGTAAAGAAAGGATCCTAAAAGCAGCAGGAGAACAGAAACAAATAACATACAACTGAGCTACAATATGTCTGGCAGCAAACTTTTCAGTGGAAACCTTACAGGTTAAGGGAGAGTGGCATGACATATTTAAAGTACTGAAGGGAAAAAAACTTTTACCCTAGAATAATATATCCAGTGAAAATATCCTTCAAGCATAAAGGAGAAATAAAAACTTTCCCAGACAAACAAAAGCTGAGAGATTTCATCAATCATCAGACCTCTCCTACAAAAAATGCTAAAGGTAGTTCTTCAATCTGAAAGAAAAGAATGTTAATGAGCAATAAGAAATCATCTGAAGGTGCAAAACTCACTGGCAATAGTAAGCACACAGAGAAACAGAATATTATAACCCTGGAATTGTGAGATGTAAACTACTCTTAAGTAGAAAGACTAAACAATGGGCCGGGCGCAGTGGCTCATGCCTGTAATCCCAGCACTTTGGGAGGCCAAGGCAGGTGGATCACGAGGTCAGGAATTCAAGACCAGCCTGGCCAACACGGTGAAACCCCATTTCTACTAAAAACACAACAATTAGCTGGGCGTGGTGGCGCAGCCCATAATCCCAGCTACTCGGGAGGCAGAGGCAAGAGAATCACTTGAACCCGGAAGGCAGAGGTTCCAGTGAGCTGAGATCGCATCACTATACTCTAGCCTGGGTGACAGAGCAAGACTCCGTCTCAAAAAAAAAAAAAAAAAGGAGAAAGACTAAACAATGAACCAATAAAAATTCATAACTGCAACAACTTTTAAGGCATGGTACAATATGACATAAAGAGAAACAAAAAATTAAAAAGCAGGGGGACAAAGTTAACATGTAGAGTTTTTATTAGTTTTCTTCTTGCTTGTTTGTTTATGCATTCAATGTTGTCATCAATTTAAAATAGTGAGTTATAAAATAGTATTTGCAAGCCTTATATAAGGTAAGCCCTCCCACCCAAAAAAAAAGACATACAACAGATACACAAAAACTAAAAAGCAAGAAATTAAATCATACCACCAGACAAAAACACCTTCACTAAAACGAAGACAGGAAGGAAGGAAAGAAGGAAGAGAAGATCACAAAACAACCAGAAAAAAAAAAAAATGGCAGGAGTAATTCCTGACTTATCAATAATAACATTGAATATAAATAGACTAAATTCTCCAATAAAAAGATACACAGTGCTTGAATGCACAAAATAACAAGATCACATAATCTGTTGCCTACAAGAAACACAGTTCACCTATAAAGATACACATAGACTGATATTTCATGCCAATGGAAACCAAAAAAGAGCAGAAGTAGCTATACATATATTAGACAAAATAAATTTCAAGGCAAAATCTGTAAGAAGAAACATAGAATGTAATTATATAATGATAAAGAGGTCAGTTCAACAAGAGGATATGACAATTGTAAATACATACGCACCCAACACTTGAGCACCCAGCTATATAAAGCAAATATTATTAGAGCTAAAGAGAGAGAGAGAGACCCCAATATAATAATAGCTGGAGACTTCAACACCCCAGCACCCCACTTTCATCATTGGACAGATCTTCCAAACAGAAAACCAACAAAGAAACACTGACTTAATATGCACTATAGAATAAATAGACCTAATAGATATTTACAGAACATTTCATCTAATGGCTGAAGAATACATATTCTTCTCAGCATGTGGATCATTCTCAGGAATAGACCATATGCTGGGTCACAAAAAAAGCCTTAAAACATTCAATGAAATTGAAATAATATCAAACATCTTATCTGACCACAGTGGAATAAAACTAGAAATCAATAACAAGAGGAATTTGGGGAACTACATAAACACAGAAAATAAACAATATGCTCCCAAATGATGACCAGTGGATCAATGAAAAAATTAAAAAGGAAATTTAAAAATTTACTTAAACAAATGATAATGGAAACACAACATACTAAAAGCTATGGATACAGTGAAAGCAGTACTAAGACGGAAGCTTATACCTGTAGGTGCCTCATTAAAAAAGAAAAACAACTTCAAATAAATATCCTAATGATGCATCTTAAAGAACTAGAAAAGTTGGCTGGGCATGGTGGCTCACGCCTGTAATCCCAGCTTTGGGAGGCCAAGGCGGGTGGATCACAAGCTCAGGAGTTAAAGACCTGTCTAGCCAATATGGTGAAATCCTGTCTCTATCAAAAAAAACACAAAAATTAGCTGGGTGTCGTGGTGCACACCTGTAGTCCCAGCTACTCAGGAGGCTGAGGCAGGAGAATCACTTGAACCCAGGAGGCAGAGGTTGCAGTGAGCCAAGATTGCACCACTGCACTGCAGTCTGGGCGACAAAGCAAGACTCCATCAAAACAAAACAAAACAAAACAAAATAACAAAAAACAAAAAACAGGAACTAGAAAACCAAGAGCAAACTGAACCCAAAATTAATAGAAATAAAGATCAGAGCACACATAAATGGAACTGAAACAAAGAATACAAAAAAATCAACAAAACAGAGAGTTGGTTTTTTGAAAAGATTTTTAAAAGTGACAAACCTCTAGCCAGACTAGGAAAAAAAGAAAGAAGATCCAAACAAACAAAATCAGAGGTGAAAAAGGAGACATTACAACTGACACTGCAGAAATTCAAAGGATCCATTAGTAGCTACTATAAGCAATAAATTGGAAAATCTAGAAGAAATAGACAAATTCCTAGATACAACCTCCAAGATTGAACCAGGAGGAAATCCAAAACCTGAACAGGCCAATAACAAATAATGAGATCAAAATAATAAAAAAGTCTCCCAGTAAAGAAAATCCTGGGACTCAACGGCTTTACAGCTGAATTCTACCAAACATTTAAAGAAGAACTCATACTAATTCTACTCAAACTATTCCAAAAAAACAGGAAAAAGGAATACTTCCAAACTCATTCTATGAGGCCAGTATTACCCTGATAACAAAACCAAAGACACATCAAAAATAGAAAACTACAGGCCAGTATCACTAATAAATACTGATGTAAAAATCTTCAACAAAACTAGCAAACCAAATCTAACAATATATTTAAAAGATCATTCATCATAATCAAGTAGGATTTATCCCAGAGACACAAGGGAGTTCAACATATGACAATCAACCAATGTGACATCATATCAAAAGAATGATGGACAAAAACCATATGATCATTTAATTGTTGCTGAAAAGCATTTGATAAAATTCAACATCTTTTCATGATTTTAAAAAAACTCAAAAAAAAAAAAAAAAAAAACAGGTATAGAAGAGACATACCTCAACATAGTAAAAGCCATATATGACAGATCCACAGCTAGTATTATGCTGAATGGGGAAAAACTGAAAGCCTTTCCTTTAAGATCCAGAACACGACAAGGATGCCCACTGTCCCCACTTTTATTCAGCACAGTACTGGAAGTCCTAGCTACAGCAATCAGACAAGAGAAAGAAATAAATAGCATCAAAACTAGAAAGAAAGGCATCAAATTATCCTTGTTTGCAGATGATAAGATCTTGTATTTGGAAAAACCTGAAGACTCCACCAAAAAACTATCAGAACTGATAAACAAGTTCAGAAAAGTCGCAGGATACAAAATCCACATATAAAATCAGTAGTATTTCTATATGCCAGCACTGAACAACCTGAAAAAGAAATAAAAAAGTAATCTCATTTAAAACAGCCACAAATAAAGTTAAATACCTACGAATTAACTTAACCAAAGAGGTGAAAGACCTCTACAATGAAAACTAAAAAAACACTGATGAAAGAAATTAAAGAGGACACCAAAAAGGGAATGATATTTCATGTTCATGGATTGGAAGAATCAATCATTTTAAAATGTCCATACTACCCACAGCAATCTATAGAGTTAATGCAATCTCTATGAAAATACCAATTACATTCTTCACAGAAATAGAAAAAAAAACCCTAAAATTTATATGGAACCACAAAAGACCCAGAATACCCAAAGTTATCCTAAGCAAAAACAACAAAACTGGAGGAATCATATTACTTGACTTCAAATTATAAGCTGTAGTACCAAAAAGGCATGGTATTGGCACAAAAACAGATACATAGATCAATGAAACAGAATAGACAACCCAGACAAAAATCCATACATCTACAGTGAACTCTTTTTTCTTTCTTTCTTTCTTTGAGACAGGTATCACTTTTTCACCCAGGCTGGACTGCAGTGGCACAATTGCACCCCACTGTAACCTCTGCCTCCTGGGCTCAAGTGATCCTCCCACCTCAGCCTCCCAAGTAGCTGGGACTACAGGTACACACCACCACACCTCACTAATTTTTGTATAATATTTTGTAGAGACAGGGTTTTGCCATAATGCTCAGACTGGTCCTGAACTCCTGAGCTCAAGTGATCCTCCCACCTCAGCCTCCCAAGTAGCTGGGACTACAGGTACACACCACCACACCTCGCTAATTTTTGTATAATATTTTGTAGAGACAGGGTTTTGCCATAATGCCCAGACTGGTCCTGAACTCCTGAGCTCAAGTGATCCACCCACCTCAGCCTCCAGAAGTGCTAGGATTACAGGCAGGAGCTACCGTGCCCCACCTGGTGAACTCATTTTCCACAAAGGTGCCAAGAATGTACATTGGGGAAAAGACGGTCTCTTCAATAAATATTGCTGGGAAAACTAGATATCCATATGCAAAAGAATGAAAGCAGACCCCTATCTCTTACCATGTATAAAAATCAAATCAAAATGGATTAAAGACTCATAGCTAAGACCTCAAACTGTGAAACTACTACAAGAAAACACTGGAGAAACTCTCCAGGACATTGATCTGGGCAAAGATTTCTTGAGTAATACCTGACAAGCACAGGCAAACACAGAAAAAATTGACAAATAAGGATCATATCAAATTAAAAAGCTTCTGCATAGCAAAGGAAACAGTCAGCAAAGTGAAGAGACAACCCATAGGATAGAAGAAAGTATCTGCAGACTACTCATCTGACAAGAGATTAATTACCAGAATATATAAGGAGCTCAAACAACTCTATAGGAAAAAGTCTCATGATCCAATTAAAAAATGGGCAAAAGATCTGAATACACATTTCTCAAAAGAAGATGTACAAATGGCAAACAGGCACATGAAAAGGTGCTCAACATCACTGATGATCAGAGAAATGCAAATTAGAACTACAGTGAGATATCATCTCATCCCAGTTGAAATGGCTTTTATCCAAAAGTCAGGCAATAACAAATGCTGGCAAGGATGTGGAGAAAAGGGAACCCTCACACACTGCTGGTAGGAATGTATATTAGTATAACCACTAAGGAGAACAGTGTGGAAATTCCTCAAAAACTAAAAATAGAGTTACCATACAATCCAGGAATCCACTGCTAGGTATGTACCCAAAAGAAAGGAAATCAATGTATCAAAGAGATATCCGCATTCTCATGTTTAGTGCAACATTGTTCACAATAGCCAAGATTTGGAAGCTACTTGTGTCCATCAACAGATGAATGGATAAAGAAAATGTGGTACATACACACAACGGTACTATTCAGCCATAAAAAAATGAGATAATATTATTTGCAACAAAATACATGGAACTGGAGACCATTATATTAAGTGTAATAAACCAGGCACAGAAAGACAAACTTCGCATGTTCTCACTTGTTTGTGGGATCTAAAAATCAAAACAATTGAACTCATGGAGAAAGAGAGTAGAAGGATGGTTACCAGAGGCTAGGAAGGGTAGTGGGGAAGTGGGGAGAAAGTGGGGATAGTTAATTGGTGCAATAAAATAGTTTAAAAGAATGAATAAGACCTAGTATTTGCTAGCACAACAGGGTGACTACAGTCAGTAGTAATTTATTTGTACATTTAAAAATAACTAAAAGAGTTTAATTGGATTGCTTATAGCACAAAGGATAAATGCTTGAGGGGATGAATACCCCATTTATCATTATGTAATTATTATACATTGTATGCCGTATCAAAGTATCTCATGTACCCCATATATATATATACCTACTATGTACCCACAACATTAAAAATAAAATTGTGAAAAGATATTTTTAAAAGTTTAAAATGTTTTGCATATACCATCTCTATTCTCCCCATTTTTAATACTATATCTATATTGTTAGATCATAATATATCCCTATTAACTTTCAATCTTGTTTAATGCTCACCATTGGTTTTATGTCAATGTCTCTCTGGTTATTTGGTTGTCTGAAATGCATTGTTTAGCAGATTCCTGAAGGAGGGCTCTTGGGAACAACATTCTCTCAGTTCTTACATGTTATGTTAATATAGGTGTGTGTTCTTCACACTTGAAGGTCGATTTTACTGAATATAAAATCCTTGGCTCATGTTCACGTTTTCTTTTTTGAATATCTTTAATATGTTATTTCATTTTCTTATAACATATGACTGTAGAAAAGTCAGATGACAATGTCGTTTTCTTTCTCCTATATGTCACTTACTCTTTTAGCTTAGATGCCCGAAGTATTTTTTTTCTTTTTCTTTAAAACCCAGTTATAATACTAAAATATGTCTTGGTTCTTCTGAGTTAATATTCTCAGGTGCACAGTGTGCTCTTTCAATATACAAGTTTAAGTTTATAGATGTTTAATTTCATGAGGCTTTTTGAATTATAATTTTTAGGATTTGTTACTTTGGTTTTTGCTTCACAGGGATGCCTACTGTTCGCATATTAGATCTTCCTTGCCTATCTTCAATATTCGTCATTTTTCTCTCAAACCATATTTATCACATTCTTAATTTCTTTTTGATTCTAAAATTTTCCTTCCTTTGTGCCTTTTGTTTCTCATAAGCATTATTTATAGTGTTTATTGGTTCTGGTGCTCCTTACAGTTTTATTTTCATTTATAAAATAACGTTTTTTCCTTCTATTTCTAATTCTTTCTTGGATCTGCATCCCATTTCTAAGTTTTTCTACTTCCGATTTATGTTATCTTTCATGTCTTTCATCATTTTAAAATGCCTTTGAGCTCATGGTGACACAGTGTGCCATAGGTTTTTATTTTTTTCTGTTTCTCTGAGCATGAGTTTCTGGTGTGCTTTCATGCTCAGCAGGATGTTACTCATCTCATTCTTTCTCACAGTAACTTTTATTAAAGTTGGATCCAATCATTTCCTTTCTATGTAAAATAAGTTTTCCTGAGCCTTTAGAATGAGGTTTCTAACATACATCCTTTCTAATTTCACAGAGCTCCCATTTCTGTTGTTTTATATAGTGTTTAAAAAAATTTCTGGTGGCTTCCTTTCTGAGATTTTCTGGTTCTGCTCCCCTCCCCAACTTTCATCTGGACTTTCTCTTTGTTTAGTCTTTATTATCCTGACTCTGTTCAATTTCTATTCTATTCCCAGTGGTTTCTTTTCCGTGGGAACTCTGGAAGGAAGCCCTGACAGGTCAGTTTGGAGAATATGCAGGAACGAAGCTGCTCTTGTCCCTTTGTTCCATCTGGTGGACTTGTTGTACATACCTACTACTGGAGCGGGCCAAACCCCTCCCAATTGCAGTTCCTATCCTCAAATTGGTCCATCACGTTTTCCCGTGAAAATCTGTTGCTATTTTGTGGTTCTCCTGTTCTCAGGCCTGTCTTCCCTTTGCTTCTTTCTGCTTTTCATTTTTGGACACAAATAACAGACAAGTCTTTTATTTGCTGTTTCTCCTCGCCCTATTGCATTTGGAAGTTCATGGAAATACTCCATCACCTAGTTCTATTGTAAATGTTGCCTATGGATTTTTGGTTTTGTTATTATGCTGTTTCATTTGTTTTATGTGGGGATTTGGGAAGATCCACAAACCATGCTGCCACCACTGCTACTATGTTACCAGAGGCTATCCTGTTGATGACTTTCAAATGTTTATCTCCAGCCTGCATCTCTCAACTTCTATGCCCAAGTATTAGTCAACATGATCTATGTCTAACAGATGTCTCAAATTTAACTCAGCCAAAATAGGCCAATTTCCCCCTTAAAATATACCATCTCTATTAATTTTCCCCACCTCAATAAATGGCACCACCTCCTCCCCAGTTGCTCTGGCCAAAAACTTAGTAGTCAGTCTCTTTTCCCCACATTCCAAAATTAATCACGTCCATAGGCCCTGGCCAATGGACGTGATGAACAGATGTGGAGTATTCTATCTCCAAAATACATCTCTAATTCAATTGCTTTTTACCATCACCACTGCTTTTACCCTGGCCTAGGCCTCCACCATCTCTCTTCTGGACTTCTGCACGAGCTTCCTGACTGGTCTCTCTGCCTCTACTCTCCCTGCAGGGCAGCCACAGTGGTCTCTGTAAAGCATAACTCAGATATACCATCCCCATGTTTAACAGATCCCAAAGGCTTTCTACTGCAAACAATAACATTCCAACACTTAACCACGGCTTACAAGACCCTACATAATTTGGACCATGCTGTCCTCTCTGATTTCCTCCACTCTCTATAATCTCTATGTTCCTGACCTCTAGTCTTCT
Organism: Chlorocebus sabaeus; assembly: GCF_047675955.1. Lineage (NCBI taxonomy): Eukaryota > Metazoa > Chordata > Mammalia > Primates > Cercopithecidae > Chlorocebus > Chlorocebus sabaeus. Next base: position 116,953,530 of record NC_132904.1, on the reverse strand, counting down.
TTTCATCCCCAAAACATGTTCAAATGCTTCCCATCTCAGGGTACTTGTCCTTGCAGTTCCCTGTGGTTGGAATATCTTTCTGCTAGGTTTTTGTAACACTGCCTCTTTCTCACTGTTAGGTGTGACTCAGAGAAGCTTTCTTGAATACCCTAAGTGCTACCTATTTTGTCTTAGCACTCGTCAGTGCCTGAAATTCTCTTATTCATTTATTTGTTTATATAAATATTGTCTGTCTGTATACCCCCTACCACCACCATCACTAGAATTCTCTTTGTGGACAAGGATAACACCCGGTACATAATAAGTGGCCAACAAATATTTGCCTGCCAAGTGTATTTCCAAATGCCTCTGGATATGGCCAAGGGAACAGAAAGTGACCCAATAGTTCCACAGATTTTTTTTTTTTTTATAAACATAGAAAATGACCCTTCTGGTCCTAAAGCTTGCAATTTAATTTGTTTTATCTGAGTTCTTCCTCAAGAAATGACCCCCAGGGCTCTCAAAAAAAGAATCAAAGAATTGAAACTCACCAGATGACCACATCCAGGAAATGAGATGCCAGACCCCTCATTCCTCATGACTGCTTGCTTGCCCCTCCCTCATTCCTGTTTTCTTACACACTGTTACATTTCTTGCCTGCTGTATAAACCCCTAATTTTAGTTGGTCAGGGAGATGGATTTGAGACTGATCTCCCATCTCCTTGGTTGCAGCACCTGATTAAAGCCTTCTTCCTTGGCAACACTAGTCAGCTCAGTCACTGGCTTTCTATGTGGCAAACAACAGGACCTAGACTGAAGCCCTGGTGTTTCAGTAACAGAACTAAGCCCTGTGCCATAGCAAGTTCTGGAATATGAATATTTTCGTAAAATTACCAGCCACCAACCTAAACCTTTCACTCAGGACACGGGCCCTGTCTATGCTGCTGGATATGGAGACCAGTTAACTCTTGTAAAGAGCAATGGTTCTCAACTCTTGCTCAAAACAAAATTCCCTTTTTATAATAGATACTTTGTAAGGCCCCTTTTCTATTCTGAAATAAAATTTATTTGTAACTGCATACCTAATTGTTTTCAAAAATCCACATAATCCCTAATTATATAAAGAATAATAAAAAAAAAATTTGCAATAGAGTAGCATTTTATTAGGCAAATAGTTGAGCAAGACTAACCTAAAAAACATAATGAAAGACTCAGATGTTTGCACCCTTATATAGAATCACTATAAACACAGCAACCACAAATTCAGGCTAATACAGGAGTATTGTGTTAGCAACGCAAATACCACAAGCCAAGTTGGCAAGAGTGATGAGGGTGATGTGATTCTCCAAAGTGGTGCACAACTTTGGTAAAAATCAGAACGAAACAAAGTATAGTCTTGTCAGTTTACTTATAGTTATATTAACGGAAAATTCAATGCATACTAAACCTTGACAAAAATTACTCTGAATTTCCAAACAAAATATAGTTAGTTTCTAGGCTTAGACATTTATAAACAGGTTTACCACTTACATGAAGGTCCAGCAGAACATGTAGAAGTCTTGGAGGAAGCAGGAAATGCCTTCATTGTGTTGGACTGTCCTGAATCTTGAGGGTACCCAGTACCAGGCCTGGCACATTCAATGCCAGTAACATTCCTTCTCCAATCATCGTAAAAAAAAAAAAAGTTGACCTAACAAACTGACAAAATGCCTCTTCAGTTTATATTAGTGTGAAATAGCAGCCTTATTCATGGTCACCAGAAACTGGAAACAACTCAAATGTCCTTTAACTGGTGAATGGATAGATACACTGTAGTCCATTTGAACAGTGGAATACTATCCAGTATTAAAAAACAAACAGGTGGCCATGTGCAGTGGCTCACACCTGTAATCCCAGCGCTTTGGGAGGCCGAGATGGGCGGATCAGGACGTCAGGAGATCAAGACCATCCTGGTTAACATGGTGAAACCCCGTCTCTACTAAAAATACAAAAAATTAGCTGGGCGTGGTGGCAGGCGCCTGTAGTCCCAACTTCTAGGGAGGCTGAGGCAGGAGAATGGTGTGAACCCGGGAGGCGGAGCTTGCAGTGAGCCGAGATGGCACCACTGCACTCCAGCCTGGGCCACAGAGCAAGACTCCGTCTCAAAAAAAAAACAAAACAAAAAAACAGGCTGGATGCTGTGGCTTGCACCTGTAGTCCCAGCTACTTAGAAGACTGAGTCAGGAGGATCGCTTAAGCCCAGCAGTTCGTGGTTACAGTGAGCTATGATGCCACTGCACTCCAGCCTGGGTGACAGAGCAAGACCTCGTCTCTCAAAAGCAAACAAACAAAAAGGAACAAACTTGTGATATAGGCAACAACATGGATGACTGTAAAATGCATTATACTAACTGAAAGAAGACAGACAAAAAGGCTACATACTAATTCCATTTATATGACATTTTAGGAAAGTCAAAACCATAGGACAGAAAACAGATCAGTGGTTGCCAAGAGCAGGGGGTGAGGAGAGGAGGCTGAGCACAAGGGAGTTTCCAGGGCACTGCAATGGTTCCAGACCTTGATTATGGTGATGGTTACATGCTTGCATGCATTCGTCAACACTCATAGAAGGTACACTCATAAAAAGTGAATTTCACTATATGTAAATTATATCTCAATTTTTAAAGTGTTAAAAAAAAAAAATAGGTGCTACCCTCACCAAGAACCACTGGTTTAGAGTGTCACAGCTTATAAAGCACTTTCAGATGTCCTATCCACTATGAGGAAGGCCAGGCACACTAACTGACCCTGTTTTAGAGGCAAACATGGAATGTGAGAAACTTTACATGGGACTTCGTGTGAGTAAATCAACACTTGGGCTGAAGGTCTGGTTCCAAAGCCTGGAATTTACCATCTGGGTACATCTGTGTGACCTTGGGCAAGTAACTTTCTCCTCTAAACTTCAGTTTCCTAATTGTGAGTCTTGACCTTCTTTGATTCAGCGATTTGCCATAGAGCTGGTTAATGGCAGATCCAGGGCTTCTGGGTCCTGCTGTAGCTTGTCACCCTCACAGTGAAGATAACTAGGATACCTCTCAGGGCAGGTGATGCTCAAGGGAGGCCTATCAGCTGTCCACCCTCTTGGGGAGGGGTCAGTGCAAAGGACAGGGGCTGGGAATGAGGCTGGAAGAGTGGTGGGTGGAAATCACTAAGAATGGGTCCTTTGAAGGAAGGGCCTACTGCAGGGGGTGGTCAGGAAGTTCAGATGGCAGCAGGTCTGGGTGAGATGACTTGGTGACAAATCAGAAGTCATAGTTGTTCTTGCTGCAAACTCCCGAACTTGACAAGGTCCTCTTTCTAAGTGGCAGCAGCACAGGGACTCTCAAGGGCTATGTTTTTCCTTCTGTCTCTGTCTTAGTCCCTTCAGGCTGCTATAACAAAACGCCACAGGCTCGGGGGCTTCAACAACAGAAATGTATTTCTCACAGTTCTGGAGGCTGGGAAGTCCAAGAACAAGGCACTGGCAGGTTCAGTGTCCAGTGAGGGAGGGCTGCTTCCTGGTTCCTAGATGGTCATCTTCTCACTGTGTCCTCACATGCTGGAGAGCAGAGAGAGCTCTCTCGGGTTTCTTTTGTAAGGACATTAATCCCTCCCATTCACGACAGCTCCACCCTTAACCTATCACATCCCAAATACCATCACATAGACGGGGTAGGATTTCAACACACAAATTTTCAGAGGAGCACAAACATTCAGTCCACTGCAGTTCCCTCCTAGGGGCTCTTCTCTTTCCCTCCTTACTCTGCTGCCCCATTTACAGTGCACCTAAGGCTCTGTCTTTCCAAATGGTATATACAATCACCTTTCAGGGACGAAGGTAGACACTTTGCACTACAAACCTCCAGAGGGCCTTCTCAGGCTAAGAGCCGAGCTCAGCCTCCCAGTGAAACCCCCGTGGTACCTTTAAAAGAGTTACTACCAACTGAAGCCCATTACACACCTCCAGAACTGAGGAGGGAAAGGCCAGTTATCAGAGGACGAGACACATACCCCAAACTTCAGTACCTTCCTTCGACCTCTCCAGATCACTGCAGCCTTTGGAATTTGAACCCTGCAAAATCCTTCACATGTGGTTCTGTCACGAAGCACCATTTACAGATGAGGAATGGCTGGTGTCAGGATAAAGCCCTATTAGTTACCATCTCTTTTAAACTTCATTAAGGAAAACATAATTACCAAGTGAATCTCATTTGGGTTCACTCCATGCTCCAAAGGCCCCAGCACAGACTGTTCTTCACTACTTCTTTATAGAAAGAACAGTAACTGGGCTTGCAAAAGATTCCCTGAAACCTGGGGACACTTGGTATACATGCAAATGAAGGAAGAGCAATGTCTAGCCAGGGGGCCTGCTGGTGTTGCCTAGAGAGAGAAATTCGAGTCCCTTTCAGAAGAGCCCAAGTCGGGAGGCAGCCTTCCAGACTGCATCAAGATGCCTCTTTGGAAAAGCCCCAAAATCTTTTTTATTTTTTTTTTAAGATGGAGTCTCGCTCTGTCACCCAGGCTGGAGGCTGGAATGCAATGGCACAATCTCCGCTCAGTGCAACCTCCGCTTCCCGGGTTCAAGTGATTCTTCTGCCTCAGCCTCCCCAGGAGCTGAGATTACAGGCATGTGCCGCCACGCCCAGCTAATTTTGTATTTTTAGTAGAGACAGGGTTTTATCATGTTGGTCAGAACTCCTGACCTCAAGTGATCCACCCACCTCCGCCTCCCAAACTGCTAGGATTACAGGCTTAAGCCACCGCACCTGGCCCCAAAATCTTTCTGATCCTCAATTAATCCTACTGCCAAAACGCCATTACCTCCATCATGGTGGAAGTAGTAGAATCAAATGGGAAGTTTTTAAAAGAAGAATGCCACATATAAATGCAAGAAATTTTTAATTTTAATTAAGGTTGCTATTACTGAATGAGGGATCCACACCCTTTGTGTGTTGGTTTGCTCAGCACCCACTACAGAAGCTGCAGAGCACAGAGCTGAGACTACCAGCCTGGGAGCTTGCCTGCGGCACTGGACCCCAGGCCCAGACACTGACTAGCTGTGTAACCTACCTCAAGTTACTTAACCTCTCTGAGCTTAAGATTTCTCCTCAGTAAAGTAGTACTTAAGTCCTAAAGACACCATGAGAAGTAAGTGGGTTAAAACATGTAAAACATGCCTCACACATAGTGTCCAATAAATGTTATCAGTGATCATTCCCTTAACTGCTGGTACTAACCGTGTCTTTTATTTTCTGTATTCTGGTGCTTTGACATCACGGGGTCTTGCTGACCTGGGAGAGATGGCCCTCCCCTCAGAGTTAACCAGTTCCTAGAGATAGGAACACAAGGGCATTTTCGGAAAATAAGCCAACCAATCCACAGCCCATATCCCAACCATTTCCTTGATTGGGTCTCCCACTCTGGACCACCAGTCACCTGCCCTAATCACCCCTGGGCCAGGTACCACACAACTAGGATGGCACCTACACCCCAGAGCTGCTGGAATTATTCAAACAAGCCCACCCTAAATCTGCTTGCCTTGCTTCACCTCGTCCTTCCCACAGAAACCACAGTAAAGGTTCTTGCTTGCTCCTGAGTGATCCCACAGAAACTACAGTAAAGGTTCTTGCTTGCTCCTGAGTGATCCTGGGACATCCCATGTGGCCCGCCGTGGCGTGGCGTGGCCCCTTCTCTTGGGAACTGTGAGGAACAAACTATCTCTTCAATGGCAATTGTCCCTGATCTGCTGGCCTTACTGTACCTCAAATTTTCTATTAATGCACAATACTTGAAAACATTGCCTTTGCCATGGTTCTAATTCTCTTGAAACTGCACTCTCAAAGGTCATCAATCATGTCTGCTTGCCAACCAGATGCCTCCTCCACATCTGTTTTCCCTCCATGGTCTAAGGATTTGATTTTGTTGACTGGTTCACAGCTTAGAGATCACCTGCTCTAAAATGTCATCTTGAACCACTCCCCATAGCTCCCAACCAGGGACCCCAACATGCTCCCACAGATGTTGTCATTGCCCATTTTTATATCCATAAACCCTTCATTAGACAGTTACCTCCAGAAAAGCATGTCTTTCCCTCCAGTGTGTGGCGCCCTGCCCGGTGCTGCTCAGTTACTCTTAACTGAATGAATGATGAATGAATGAATGAATGAATACATGAACAAACAAACTCATCCAGCTTTTAGAACCTAGAGTCATCTTTAACTTCTTGTCCCTCTCTCTTCTGTCTTTGCATTCATCTCTCTCCCTTTTCCCTCCACCCTCACCCTCCATTCCTCTAACCTTTCCATCACATGCTGAGACAGAGCAATGACTTCTCAATTCATTTAAAAAATTCCAGTATCTTTCCCCTCCAACCTGTATTGCACCCTTAACTTCTTAAAATTTAGCTAAACTCTTAAATCTGCCTCCCTCCCTACTCCTCCCTAACCACCACCCTCACAGAATAAATATCAAATCACAATTGCTTATCCTGGTGCCAGCACCTTCTTCCCCTCCCCAATTTCCCTGATCTCCAACTACCCATGGCTGTGCACCAGGGCTCCCATCTGAAAGCTTAGTTCCTTCTCAGTCCTGAGCTAATCTTAACCAAAGCAGGACACATCAACATCATCAGTTCCTACCTCCCACATGGTCCAGGCCTGGCATCTGGAGGCCCAGGTACCATCCCAAATAGCTCCTTATCCCCACCCCAAACGTGCTGGACTTGAGGGAGTCAGCCTTGAGACCTGGAATGCGATGGGAAAATCTATATTACTTTGCTCACAGCCAAACACACATCAAAGGATGTCTGCAGAAAAGTTTACAATAAACCAGGGTCAAACACAAAATGCAGTGCTGATCGATTTCATGACCAATCCCGCCTCAGCAGACCTTAATGTGCTGTGACTGTGACCAGCAGAAGTTGTTCTAATGGTCATGCCAATGAGCCCTTGGTTCGAAATCTCTCCCTCTCCCCTCCTTTCTCTTTCTTTACCACCTCCCCCGACAACATACACAACGTGCTCCACATTCTAGGTGTAAGGCAGGGCAGTGCTCCCTAATTCCAGGTGTAGTTTGCTTTAAGTAAAAGTTATGTCCTGAAACAGCTTGAATTTTTAAAAATGAAATCTGTTTCCCAAAAAAAAAATATATATATATACACACACACACACACACATATATATATATATATAATCTACCTTATCTCTCTTGAATTGATCTTTAGGAAACAAAAATTCCTAACCTTTAAGCCGTTAGCTTTCAGCCTCTTTTCTCGGCTTCTCTGTCAAATGGATAACAGCAGCAGCTAACGTGGAGAGAAAAATGCTTTGCGGTAGAAGTGCCCTGGCAAATACCTTTACATAAAAAGAAGGATCCTTCTGGAATAAAGCTAGTCACTGTCTCTTAGCTTTGTATTTTAGAAATTCTCGTTTTGAAGATTGGGCAGGAGAGAAGCTTATGTAACTTTCATTTCAGATTAAATACTTCTTTATAGTGGGAGAAGGAGCGTGTATGACTGACTCTGGACTCCTGAGGCCTGAAGGAAAGGGGGAAAGGTAAGAGGAAGGGAGTGATGATCTGTGGGGAGCAGGCCTCTAGGAGACTGACTCACAGACTGTATCTCAGATCATCTTCAAAACAACTAGGAAGTCGGTATCATCAACTGTCTGACTTTACCAGAAGAGGAGCACTCAGGATCCAAGGGAAGGTAGCTGGCCCAAGGTCACACAGGCAGTGAGTGTCAGGGGTGATCTGAATCTAGCTCTGTCTCACTCTAAAACCTTCATCTTCTACCAGGTTATCTCTGGAAGGAGGCCACCTGGTTAACCCCTCACATACACTACCTTCAGTTCCCTGCCTCTACCTAGACGAGATTGTAGGAAATACCACTTCGTGTATGGCTGTAGAAGTTGCTATAACCTACTATTTTAAAAACCCTACTTTTAATGGACTCACTCAAGCATGCATAAAATGCTATGAAATTATTGATGGTGTCTCTGCAGAAGAATGTGAGATCTCTGATTTGTTGGATTTCTTTAAAATCTTGTTTATTTAAAATTCAAAATATTCATTATACACTTTAAAAAAGACTCAATTATGCAACTTACCAAAATAAAGAGTAAATGTGTATCTAAAAAAATAACCGCAAAACCTGTTGTTTTACTTCTGTGAGCCTTATTCTATACCTTATTCTAGAAAGGGGAGGGCCACCTTCTCTCTTAGCAAACCATTCCTATGCTTAACAACTCTTGTTCTTAAAAACAGGCCTTAGCCAGTCCTGAAACCATTCTGATTGTAGTCAGCAAGGGACTGAACGGGCAAGTATGAAGGGAAGGGGTTAAAGGTCCAAGCAGCCCTGAGGTATGGACCCAGACTAAGTTAAGGCAGGACCAAGGTTGGTACTGACAGGTCCTGGGCTGGGGACAGGCAACAGTGGCCAGGCTGGCCCTCCCAGGCAGCAGACCCACAGCCCTAGACATCCACCTGCCCACCTAAGGTGACTTGGATATGAAAGTGCCTCGCTCAGCTTCGCATAGACAATGCTCAATACATGTTGGACTCTCCCTCCTTCCTTCCCTCTCAGGGACAGGATTGGTCCCATGCTGGGGCAAGGCTGTACTTGCCGCTGGAGGTTAAGTGTCCCTGGCTTAGAACACTAGAGGGGAGAGTGGCAGGGAACCACATTATTTTCCAGCGTCACCAAGCTCTTGTCTAACCCAGCCTAAATCCACTTGCGGCTGCCTAAGCCTATCTCTTTTTGCTCTGTCCTCGGGGAACATGGAAACTGGCAAGTATCCTTTCCTGAATATGGATGCCTCCGTGACTCAGAGACGCTGGTCACATCACTCCTCAGTCTACCAGGAGTTGGAGCTTTTTCTGCTGTTTCCAGAATGCCTGGGTAAAGACAGGGAGAGGAGGAAGTGGCTGGGAGGTCCCTGATGGACTTACAGACTTGAGGGGACATGTTAGGAACTCCAGGGGCGGTCACAGAACTACAGTCCTGTGGCTCCAGGGTTGAGTCCTATCTTTGCTCTTCATGAGGAGAGGGAGGAAGGAAAACCCTAGAAGAGAGGGAAGATGGCAGGAGGGAGAAGTCAGGCTTCTCAGCACCCAAAGCAACAAGCAAATGACTTAGGATCCTTTCCTGGAATCAGATGTTGTGTCTAGACAGACACTTAAGGGGAAAACCACGGCACTGACTTTATTCTTTTCAGAATCTTTTAAGCCCTCTTGCCACGCACAGCTGTCTCAGCCTAGAGAGGCGGGCAGGGAGGTGCCAGCTGGTGGTTTCCTACCCCAGCCTTGCTGGGAGGTCTCCCCATCCCCCAGTTGCTCAGCCTCCAGGAGGCCTGAGCCAGTGGAGCCTCAGCTCCAGTGAGAGCTCATTCCTGCCCACAAAGCCCAGAGCTGGAAGGGTGCCCCGGGCTGGCCTTCCCCGATCAGAATCCCGCACACCCCCAGTAGGCCTTCCCCACCCAGGCCCTCTCTTTCATCATCCCCTGTAGCCTCCTCTCCTCATCTTGGTGATGCAGGAAGCAGGAGGAGTCTTATTTCCCTTCTTATAAGTAAGGAAATGAGGACCAAAGAGGTCAGCTAATACAGTCAACCTCACACGTCAAGTTCTGGAGCCCTCCCCCCAACCTTTTTTTTTTTTTTTTTTTTTTTTAACTTTTAGGGCTCAGGTTTCCTGGCCCTGCGCTCTCTTTCTATGCAGGCTGGGACATGTGTGTTGGCAGGATGGCAAAGGAGACAGTGGGCCCATCCTTCTCCACTCCCTAAGCACTGCCTGATCCTGGGCATGCTTGCGCGTCTGTGAGCAGGTTCAGGGGACAGGAGAAGAAGGGAAGAAGACCCAGGGGGCAGTAACATCTCACCTCATGAGAGTGTAAACATTGCTAAAGGGCGCCCCACAGCAGCTGCCCTTCTGTTCCTGCAGTGTTGCCCGCCACCCAGGTGCGTGCAGTTGCTTCCTCTGTCCCAGCCCTTAGCTACCTTGCAACAGCCTAGCCAGGTGACCCCAGCCTGAGGCTCACACTAAGGTGACCAAAGGCAACCAGTTCCGCGATGAGCACAGGGCACCTGGCCTCCATTTACAGGCATTCCGTTGGCAGCAAAAATCTCCTAGCTGGACCCCAAACTGCCTGTCAGAACAACCAGCAGCCACCGCCTCAGCATCCTTTCCCCTCCTGGGTATGAAGACGTCCCCACAGCAAATATTTAGAGGATTTGGATCCTAATCCCTAAGCATGCCCTCTCTAACCCTCTGAGCTAAATTCTCAGTCCATGGCTGTGCAAATAGATTTTATTACCAGGGCCCTGAGCTGATAAATGGAGTTCAGGGACAATCGTGCTGCAGAACCACCCTCCCCTGTGGATCCATCCTTAGCACTCTGATGAGCAGAGCGGTGGCAGCTGGAAAAGGCTGTCTCTTCTGGAAACTTCAGGGAGAGAAGAATTCCTTCTTCTCTCACTGCTGGAAGGATTCCTGTGCAGAGTGAATGTCAGGTCAGGGGTGCTGGGGGCCTGGGCTTCCTCCTCATCTATTTATACTCAGTTTCTGCTTCCCCAGCCTGGCTGCCAACACTTAGGAGGCAGAGACTGCATCTTAGTTATCTTTGCACCTCTTGTACCATAGCTCTGAGCCTGCGCATAGCAGTCACTCAATTCACATAGAGCATAACCAGACATAGTGGCTCACACCTCTAATCACAGCAGCTTGTGAGGCCAAGGTGGGTGGATCACTTGAAGTCAGGAGTTCGAGACCAGCCTGGCCAATATGGTGAAACGCCGTCTCTACTAAAAATACAAAAATTAGCCGAGCGTGATGGCAGGCACCTGTAATCCCAGCTACTTGGGAGGCTGAGGCAGGAGGATTGCTTGAACCCAGGAGGTGAAAGTTGCAGGGAGCTGAGATCAGGCCACTGCACTTCAGCCTGGGCAACAGAGTGAGACTCCATCCCCATTCCGATCCCCCCAAAAAAATCATGTCAGGTAGTGAATGAGCTTTAAAACTATAGAAATCCAGGTTTGGGCTTCTGCCAACCAGGCTCTGGCTCCTTCTTCTCAGCTCTGATAGGGTCATTCCCAGCTCAGAAGCCTGAGCCAGCTCACCATTGCCTACAGAACAGCGGAGGCTCCAAACCCTCCCTGTATTTAGGAGTGCTGACGTCAGGCTCCAGCATGCCTGTTAGCCGCCTTCCCCCACTGCCCACATGCCCAGTTCCTGAACTACATAGAAGCCCACTCTCTGCTCAGGATGAGCCTTTGCTTGGGTCACTTCCCCCACCTAGAATCCACTGTGCTTTCCACCAAGAAGGGGCTCAGGAAGAGTATGTTTAATTCATTTGAATTAAATTAAGGCTGGAACCCAGAGGAGGCTGCGTCCTATTTTCTGCTTCAGTCTCCCCAGTTCTATCTCAAAAGTGGGAACATTTGCCCCCAGTCCAGCCGCCCCACTAAAGGGAGAGGGTGCGGCGCCCATGGGGCCTGGTGTGAAACAAAGCTGCAAACACAAGATGTTTTCTTCCCAAAGGTTTGGGGCCACAGGAATTTGAGAATCCCCAAGCCTTTTGCAAACGTTGTTCTCCATACCTGACCGGGAAGGCGTTGGTGGGGAAAACGAATGTCTAGAAAAGGAAACATGGGGGGAAAAGAGGAGAGAGAGGGAGTGTTGGAATCAGACAAACAGGAAAGACAAGGAAAGGAACATGGAGGGGCGGAACACACTTTAGGCCAAGGGTCCTCATCTGCGTTCACAGACCAACCTCTAGGGGGGTTCATGAGCTTCCGATTGCTTTTGTTTTGTTTTGCTTTGTTTTTTTTTTTTGTTTTTATGAGACATGACCCACCGCTTTCAGACAACGGATGCTCAGACAGGTCTGGGATGCCAAAAGGGCTTCCTTTTCCTGAATTATTTGCAGGGGTCGACTTCCTTGCCTGCCCTCGTAGGTTGGTACTTCTCAGGACTGTGTCCCAGGGCCCCTTCTCCCTCCCTTGATCACACATATCCTTGGCTTCAGTTATTGCTCCACAGATAAGCCGAATCCCAGCACCTGGCCCAGGACCAGCATTAGTGCCCCAGTGCCAGCAGACATACAGTGAATTCCTATTTCCAGCCTATACCTGTCTTCTGAGCTCCAGTCCCATGGGTGAAGGTAGTTACCCACAGGGTAGACACCTCCACTGCAAAGCCCAGAGGCAGTTCAGAATCAGCAGGACCCACACCAAACACCTGCTTCCTCCCATGCAGCTAGAGGAGTCTCTCCAAAACAGAAATCTGATCATGTCCCTCCTTGCCTGTAACTCTCCAGTAGCTTTCCCTTATACCAGGCTAAAGCCGAACCCTCCTTAACAAGACTCCTAAGGCCCTTTATCATCTGACCGCTTCCTACCTCTCCAGGCTCATCTCTTCCCACCTCCCCCTCTCCCTACATTTCAAAAAGAATCATGTTCTTTCTTGACCCAGGCCCTGAGAAAAGCACTGTTCCATGTCCCCTTCATCTAGAGTCACATCTACCTTTTATTTAAACTCCGGTCTCAGCTTGAGCCATTTCCTCTAGGAAGCCGTCCTTAACTCCCAGACCAGGTCACAGCGCCTTGCTGTGGGACCCTGTAGTACTTCATGCTTCCTCCATTAGGACAAATTTGATACTTTTCAGTAAGTGCTTAATCTTCTGTATCCTCTCCCTAACCTCCACGAGATGTAAGTTCCAAGAAGCCAAAAACCACCTCTCCCCATGTACCACTAGATTCCTAGCACATGGCTCAGTGCCTGGCACACAGTAGGTGTTCAATAAACAACTGCTGAAAGAAAAAAATAAATAGCACGAATGGATAAAGAAAGAGAAGCAGGAGGGAAAAGGTTAGTCCTTTCCTTCTGAAAGCCCCTCATCTTTACTCTGGGTTGCAACAGACACACGCACTACCACTTTCCTTTCTCCAAAACCCCAGAGCTGTGGATTGTAAGTCACAATGAGCCTCCAGACTGGGTGAATTCCCGACATTATTAAAGTCACTGCTATTGAAAGGCTGGGAGAGCACAGCATACACTTTTGCATCCACACGGTGTCTTGCACACAGCAAGTCCTCAGTCATAACAACAGCAACTATGGATAGCACCTTTAGACTTTAGTTTACAATGTGCTGTCATAGACATTATCTCTTAAATAATGATGAAAGAAGAATGAGTGATGAGCCGGGATGAAATCCTGTGAATAATGCTGGAGGAGCAGGTGCTCTGTGGTAGGAAGAGCAGAGCACAAGACCTGATTCCAGCCCCAATTCTATTCATGACTCTCAATGGGACTTTGAATCAGCAGCAAATCCACTCTCGACTCAATTTCCCCCTCTGTAAAATGGAGAATTGAGCCTTCCTTTCCCTATCTGCCAAAGCTGCTGTGAAGAGATAAGGCTAGCAAAGCAGTCACCTAAGTGAACGGAACTATGAATATTCATGTTGTACATCTCTTAGGGCGACCTTAGCAACTGCGACTCATCAAGTCACTTGTAGCCACCTCTCTACCTCACCGAGTTTCCCAGTTCCAGCCCCATTTGTCTTTCCTCCTCCCTTAAAAAATCCTCTGTAGCCAGAGAAGATAAAAGAGACACAGCTACATCTATTACCTCCTACAAGCTACGGTCATAAATCCCATTGCAATTAAACCTCGCCTAGTAAAGAGCTCTAAGCACAAAACAGGCTGGTGCTTTCTGCATTTGCCAGTTACAACATGACAATGACTGAAGAGCCCAATGTCAGTGACGCAAGGGTGGGCCCCCTCTGTCTTCCTCCTGTTCTCTTCATGGAGTTTACCTGCCTGGGTTAGGGGGCTGCTCAGGTGCCAGGAATGACAACCCACAGAGCATGCTGGTGAAATCTGCAGAGGGCACAAAACTGGGAGGGGGTATGCTTAGCATGTCAGGTGGCAGAATCCAAACAACCGATGAACAGCAGAATAGAACACTGAAAGAAACCAATCCAGTGAAATTTTGGATGGAAAATGTAAAGTCTTACATTTGGATTCAAGAAATACAGCAGACCTATAAACAGGGGGACACTTGACTTGGACAAGTTTATTAAAAGAGGAAAACATAAGCTTTGTTTTTTCATTTGTTTTTAGAACCACAAACTTGACATGAGCCAGCTGTGACAAACTGCTGCTTATAAAAAAGTGCAACCTTGGGCTGTGTGAATAATAGCAGAGTGTCTCAGACAAAGTGGGGCACTGCCTCTCTCATCCCCGCTCCAGCCGGGCTCACGCGGGAAACTGTAACCAGTTATTGTCATTTCTTTCAAAAGGACGATAATAGACCAGGAAAAGAAGGGATCCAGGGTAGTGACACGGGTAAAAATCAAATCACGTAAGAAGGGACTGAGAGGGCAGGAAAGACACCTTCTGAGGAAGAGAAGATCAGACATAATGTTGTTGCTGACTTCAGGTGTATAAAGGGCCATTGTGAAGAATCTGGAGACTACCTTCTCTAGGCCCAGGAGGGCCAACCAGGGCCAGCAGAAGGGAGTGATAAGGCTGAGATTTGGACTCAACATTAGGAAAAACTGACGACCAGGCACTGAGCTCCCTGTCCCTGGCAGAATTTAAGCAGAAGATAATTTTTTTTTTTTTTAATTTTTTAGAGACAGGGGCCAGACTGTTCTCGAACTCCTGGGCTCAAGTGATCTTCCAACGTTGGCCTCCCAAAGTGTTGGGATTCCAGACATGTGCCACTGCGTGTGGCCAGAGGATAAATTTAGAAGAAAAGCACAGAAGGGTGGGTGGCCTCTGTTGACACTGCCTCTGGAAGGCAAGAAATGACTGAGTTTGGAGGAGATTTTCCTAATGGAGCTGAAAATAGCTACAGACTGCTTGGCTAAGGTCCTTCCTAGGCCAGCAGGCCTGGTTTCTTTTCCTCTCTTAAATCCTACCTGTCTGGTCTCTTTTTCTGCCACGTTTCCCCCTCTCTTCCCAGCCCTCGCCCCAGCACACCGCATGGCTGGACATCAAGACCTGGTTTCTCCATCACCTCTGAGAAGCCTTCTACTAACCCCAAGGGTCGGCTGGGTGCCCCTGCACCCCAGGTTCCCTTAGCACCCTGTATGTGTGCTACTGGAGTATTTACCCAACTTTACAGTCACTATTTATTGACATGTCCATTTAATTTCCCTGCTGAATGTAAGCTGGGTGAAACAGAGACCTTGCGTGCTTTGCACATTATTGCATCCATAGCACCTCACACAGTGCATGGCACAGTGCGGGCGTAAAATAATAATTTCCCAAGTGCACGGATATATGAATGAATTGGATTCTGAATGAAGCTACTCAGACCACGGAATGGGTAGGATTCAGTTGCTAGGACTTCCAAGCTTTGCATCCCGTACAGAACCCACCTCCTGTCTCCTCTGGGCTACGTGTCAGCTTTAAAGCCTTTCTGTCCTGGCCTCAGGGCACTGGGGAGAAATTTCCAGCCCTCTCCAGCCACAAAAGCCCCCCTGCAGGTTCAGGGTACATTAGCTTCCCTCTTTCTATTGGATCATCCTGAAATGGACATTTTGGGAAGTTCTTCTCTGGAAAACGTTAGGGATCAATCTGTTTGCTATAGTTTTGCCAGGTGGTTACAGATTCAAAAGAGATGGGTTAGGCTCTTGGAGGCCCCTTTCTGCCTTGGGAGTCTCTGCTCTTAGATTCTGAAACAGCCTGTCCTTCTGAACTTGGGCTATCCTGAGAGATACCCCTTGAAGAGAAGCATGACCCATTCCGGGGTGTGACTCAGCAGCGATCCCCAGGCCAGAGAGATGGGTCCCACCAGGATGAATTTGCTTCTCTCTGCACACCTTGAGCTGTGGCAGGGGCAGGTGATGGGCACCAGGAGGTCTCTGACTTGGGACAGCAGATGAAGTGAGGAGCATCTCGTCCCACCTTGGTGAGCCACTGAGAAAGGTAAGACCCAAGGTTTAATGCCTTTGCTCTGCTCTTGAAATGCTCATTCTACTCTCACCCACTGTTGCCCTTAAAAGGAACGTTTACAACTTGCTTTCATTTACCCTCTGCCTCTGCTGCTGCCATTAATATTTGATGTCTCTCGAGGAAGGCAAGCTTCCCTGACACAACAAGCTGTGGTGCAGGATTCATCAGAGACACTGACTTGGAGCTCACTGCCTCCTGCAGCTCAGCATGGCCCACCCTGCATGGCCCACCCTGAGACGGAATGGGAGAGCAGGGCCCTGCAGCTGCCCACACCCCCTGCCCACTTCACAGAAGCAGGCGAGACTGGCCGGGCCGCCTGGTGCTCCAGTTCTGCACTGGTTCTGGGAATGACAGTTTTGGAGTCTGCTGAAGACTCCCAGTTAATTTATTTACCCACTTCCTTACTTTCTGGGCCTCTGGCAAAGAGGCCTCCAGGCACACAAACAGATTTTAAAATAATACAAATCATTAACATTAAAATGGTGATGAGCAACAGCTTATTCTTCTTTCCTGAGGTAGCAAAGCAGCTCAGAGAGGAGCAGGGCCATGTGCAAGGCTCCAGGTCAAGCCCCAGACCCTCTGGGCACAGAGTCTGGAGGAGGTCTGCTTTCTTTCCTGGAGAAAGGGATCGCCTTTGACCCCTGCACAGAAAAACCACGGGGCGCATTCCAATCTGTGAAAAAAGACTCTCTGTTGTGAGTCTGGTGCCCAGAAGAAAGGGCCCGCACCACTGCTGCCTCACACAGCTGGAGTGGGGGCCCGTTTTGCCCACAGAGCAGGCCACGCTCAGAACCTATACGCACATGGTTACAGAGGGGCCAGAGTGAGTCAGTGCAGTCGATCAGAAGAGTCGCCCCTGGGGTCCACCAGGAGGCCCCAGCTGTATCTTGACTTCTGCCGTGCATGAGCCATGTGGTCTCAGCCAGACCTCCTAACCTCCCGGTGACTCGGCTCAGCTCATCTCAACTTTCTCATCTGGCAAAGTGATAGAATTATTCTATTTTAAAAATGGAAGAGGTCCCAGAAAATATCCAGTTCAATCTCCTCACTGTACAGATAACGTCTGTCCTACCTATTTCTCCGAGTTACTAGAAGGATTAATTGGAATACAGGAAACCTTCTGTATTTGTGGATCCAGGATTTAAGATCTGACATGGTGTCAGTCATTTCATTTTGTTTCCGCCTTGTCTCGCGCTAACTACTGTTCAGCTGGGACCTACAAGCAACTCTGAAACCAAGGTACAGCGTTCTGGTCATGAATCACGATGCTTTGTATGTGCGTGGCTGCTTCTCAGTTTCCAAAGCACCCTCGCCTGCATTAGCTACTTTATCCCGATGATACAGACAGTGATGTATTAATGTGGCAGGTGGAAAAATACAGACAGAAAGGTACACTCGGAATCTCACAGGTGGCCGAGAGCATCCCGGCCATTTTATTCCTTGTCCAGGACTCTGTCTTCTACACTACTCTGATTTTTTAGTTCAGAAAAACTGGGACTCTCTTTGGTATAACCTGAAAACCTAAAAGAGCCTCCAAAAGGAGGAGGCTTTGGGAAGTGGGTGAACAGCTGTGTATGCAACAAACACTTATAGAATAGTCTATTTGCAGGGACAGTCAGAGGTGTCATATGAAAGTAAACTATGATCATTATTAAAATCCCACATTGCAAAACCAGATGGCACCGATTCTCCAGTACTCCTATCAAACTGACCCTTTATTTTCTATAAGCTAGTAAGTATTTGCAGAGAATCCCTCAAGAAGTGACTCCAAAACTGCAGCAGAAGGTAAAGAGAAGGGCTGGGGAACTGAACCCCTATTTTCAGATGATAGAACTTAGCGCAGGGACTTCTGAAAGCAATCATCCCCTCCGTGGCAGGTACCATGTCTTATTTATCCTCATGTCTCCGGCACGTAACACAATACACAGCATAGAGTAGATGCTCAACAGACGTGACTGGAACTGCCATGAGATTGGGGGTACAAAGTAGATCTAGAATGGGCATTCTAGATGGGGGTAGGGACAAGAAGTGGGTCTCAAACTTTAGAATTCCTATGACTCACTGGGTTGCCTGATTCAGACATTTGAGATTTAGTAGGTCTGAAGTGTACATTTTTAATAGAGTCTCCAGGTAAGATTTTAAATAGGTGATCCTTGGCCCTCCCTTTGGAAAATATGCCTTGGAAAGGACTCCGGACTCCCGAGCTGGCAGGTTCTCCTGAGGGCTATTTATACATCTCACATCCACACAATTTGTCCCCAAGCTCTTGGATTTTATAAATGTCTCCAGGCCAGACCAGGTAAAGGTTACTGCCCTGCCTTTGCTTATGCTCTGGGCCGTCAGAAAACAGCCAGCCCGCTTGCTGAAGTCCTGCAAGCAAAACCCAACCTCTCACAGTGCGGGAGGGGTAAGAGGTGGGAGAGAGAAGAGGAGTGTCTCTGTGCAGCAGTCCTGGCCTCCCAGCAGCAAGGCCCTGTGCAAAGCAAAGATTTCAGCTGGTGCAGCCT
This sequence comes from Chlorocebus sabaeus, assembly GCF_047675955.1. NCBI lineage: Eukaryota > Metazoa > Chordata > Mammalia > Primates > Cercopithecidae > Chlorocebus > Chlorocebus sabaeus. The sequence continues at coordinate 116,935,070 of NC_132904.1, read as the reverse complement.
GCGAGCAGAATATCAGGAAGACAGCGGGTCTCGGCAACTGCGTTCTGGCCCAGCCCGACTGAGGGTAATTAACCTTTACAGGGGCAGCCTCATTTCTGGAACCAGCAGCTGCCTCTGTCCTCTGGAGCCTGTTCACGTTCCCTTAGAGAGCACCAGGCTGGGGGCATCTCCCTGGATGTGGCTCTGTTCCAAGGCCCAGAGATCCAAAAGGAAAAATACCCACACTGACCAGCCTGCCAGCTGCCAGGGCTAGCACCTCCGAGCCCCACACTCAGCCCCGTCTCTGCCAGGCTGTTAAGTAGGAGGATATTTCTGGTCTCTCTCTGATGAGGATTATTCATTAGGGACTTCTGCGGAGCTGAGCTAGAGGTGGGAGGGGATGTGTTTTTCTCACAAATGGTCCCTCACAGACATCAAGGAAGCAGATCAAAAGCTTTGCTCCCCCCACCATCACACACAGAGTAGAAACAAATCAGGCACTACAGTTAGGATCTTTCCACGTGCCCATGGCAAGATTCACTTCCTCAGCATCTTGCCCTTGTACCCACTGCCATTTTACAAGTCCCTAGGGTTCTAAGCATGTGGTAATGTCAAAATATGGCCATTCCTTCTCTATGGCTCATATGGAGATGGTATTATGTTTTCCTAAAATGACCACCACACTATCTCCCATCCCAGGTATTCTCATGATGTGTCTCTGGCATTCCTCCCATTAAGAGGTGGCATCTCTGGTCCCTCCTCTTGAACATAGGTGGGCTTGTGACTACAGTGCAAGTGATGCCAAATGACTTCTGCTAGGTCAGCCATAAAAGGCAAAACAGCTTTTGCATGGTTCTTGTGGGTTGCTCAGTCTTAGAGCTCAGCCACCATGTTGTGAGGAAGCTCAAGTAGCATGCAGAGGGACCCACATGCAGCAGTCCATGTGGAGAGGAACAAAGACCCCTGACCCTCAGTCCAGCCTGTAGCCAGCACCAACTTGCCAGCCATGTAACTGTGCCATCTTGGGTTCTCCAGCTTCCTGTCCAGTTGCCCATTCAGCTGATGCTACATGGAGCACAGATTAGCCTTTTGAACCTTCCCTACTGAACCTTGCCCAAAGTAAAGATTTGTAAGCTAAATAAATGATTGTTGCTGTGTTAAATTATATTTTCAGATGATTTGTTATAGAGTAATAGACAACTGGAAATAGTTTGGTTAGGCCCTGGAAGTCCAGCCTCTTGATTACTTCCTTTACCCTTGGCAGTCATCAAAAGGGGGCTCTGAGGTTACAGAGCCACATGGATTTATAGATCCATGTGTAGACAGATAAATGTGCAGGATCTGCTAGCGGACAGAGTTCAGAATTGATTTCACCCACACTGGCAGGTGCTTCCTCAGACTTTCCCCTCAATGGTTCACCCTCAGCAGACTGGCTGTGCCTGGCAGACTGGCGGCCACAAGTGTGGGTCCCAGCCAGTGAAGTGATACACTGATACATCAATGGCTCCAGCTCCCACAGTGTGTGGTTCTGACTCATGTACTTAGCCTCCCTTCCATGGCTCGCCGGGGTTCTTGTCTCATTACTTTCTCCATCTCCTTGCCTCCAGGCCTCTGTAAATGGCCATCACACTGCCATATCCTCCTGAGCAGCCCTGTCCTGACAGCTCATCCAAGCCTGGTGGTTCGATGTTGATGAAAACAAAAAGGCTCTGCGTGGTCGTCCCAGGAGCTCTGAGGTGTTGCAGAATCTTTGCCCAAGTCAGAGAGGATTGGTAGCTATTCGTTCCTTTCATGGTGCCTGACATGGTGTCAGGTCACAGCACCATGGCACCACTGTCAGCACCTGATCATTCATATGGTGATCATAACAAATAAAGACAGTGCTTGTAGGAGATACAGCCACCAAGTAGTGTGCATCTGCAGACGAGGGACCAGAAATTAGGAGGCCTGCTGGGCCAGCAGCCAGAGAGGGCGTGAGAACCAGTTGCCATCCCCAGTCACTGCTTGGTCTTGGTCATTCCCTTCTCTCAACTTCACATATTGCTTTGACACTGCATGCAGCACACTACCTATATGTCTTAGGTGATAAAGATCCCCACAGGTCGAATGTTTTCTAGGCCAGAAATCAACCCAGTCCTTTAAGGGGTCCCCTGTGCTCCTAAAATGTCAGAGCATACTGCCCACCAACAGCCCCTCGCCTGGAAGTCCAGCCATCCATCTCATTCTCTACATGACTTACCCCTGGGCTCCACGCAAGGACTCCAGGCCTGCAAGAGGGGAGACACACAGGATGGACACATGTTCCCCCATGTCACACCCACATGTGCACACTCACACTCACAGAGCACAGGCAGGCCAACACAGAATGGAAGAGGTGGAGACACAGCACTGGGGCTGGATCAGCCAGGAGTCCAGAAGAAACTGGGTCTAAACATAGACAAGACAAGAAATCTATTCCACATAGGGCAGCTAGAAGGGTGGAGTTGGTGATAAAAATGTATTAGAAAGAATTACAGGCAGAGATCAGGGTCAGCCCTAGAACCCACAGCCCCTTCCTAGGAGAGGCATGGACTTCAGGACAGAGCATCATACTCTTGCAAACGGGCAGGAAGAGGTTCCTGTATCTCTCCTGAGCTGACACCAAATGGACTTGGTCGCGGTGGCCATCCAGGGTCCGTGGAACTCTAGAAAACTCAAGAGTAGGTCGGACACTGGAAAGCAGTCCTCTAGTGTTTAGGGTGATATGCCTAGGAGTGGGATGTCCTGGAAGCCTCACCAGAGCTAAAGGAGAATGTCAGACAGGAGCCTGAGACGCTGGGGCCTCCAGAAAAATCCCAGAGAATCCACAAACACTACTAGAGGTAATAAACAAATTCAGCAGATTTGCAGGGTACAAGATCAATGTGCAAAAATCAGTTGAGTTTCTAGATACCAGCAATAGGCAATCTGAAAAAGAAATTAAGAAACATTTCAATTTACAATAGCATTAAAAAGAACAAAATACCCAAGAATAAATTTAACTAAGGAAGTAAAAGACTTGTACACTAAGAACTATAAAATATTGCTGAAAGAAATTAAAAATGACTCAATTAAATGAAAAGACATTTCATACTCATGAATTGGAAGACTTAATATTGTTATGATGGCGATACTCCCCAAAGCGATCTACAGATTCCACGTAATCCTTATCAACATTCCAGTGGCTTTTTATAGAAATGGAAAAGCTGGGAGAGGTGTGGTGGCTCACGCCTGTAATCCTAACACTCTGGGAGTCCGAGGTGGGCAAATCACCTGAGGTCAGGAGTTCGAGACCAGCCTGGCCAACATGATAAAACTTTGTCTCTACTAAAAATACAAAAATTAGCTGGGCGTGGTGGCAGGCACCCGTAATCCCAACTACCTGGGAGGCTGAGGCAGAAAAATTGCTTGAACCCAGGAGGCAGAGGTTGCAGTGAGCCGAGATTGTGCCATTGCACTCCAGCCTGGGCGACAACACTGAAACTCTACCTCAAAAAAAAAAAAAGATGGAAAAGAAGAAGAGAAGAGAAGAGAAGAGAAGAGAAGAGAAGAGAAGAGAAGAGAAGAGAAACAGAAAAGAAAAGGAAAGAAAAGAAAAGAAGGAAAGGAAAGGAAAGGAAAGGAAAGGAAAGGAAAGGAAAGGAAAGGAAAGGAAAGGAAAGGGGGAAAGCTGATTCTCAAACTCATATACAACTGCAAGGGACTCTCTGAACAGCCAAAACAACATTGAAAAAGACAGAGTTGGAGGATTCACAGTACCTGATTTCAAAACTAACTACAAAGCTACAGTAATCAAAACAGTGTGTTATTGGCATAGGATAGTCATACAGTCAATGGAATAGAATTGAGAGTCTAGAAAAACCCAAACATCTATGGCCAATTAAGCCTATGACAAGAGTGCCAAGACTATTCACTGGGGAAAGAACAGTCTATTCAACAAATGGTTCTAGGACAACTGGAAAACCACATGCCACCTGTTTTTGTAAAGTACATTTTTTGGAACATAGCCCTGCTCATTTGTTTATACGTTGTCTGTGACTCCATTTGAGCTAGTATGGCAAAGGTAAATAATCTCAACAGAGACATTATAGTATACAAGTCTTAAATACCTACTCTTTGGCCCTTTACAAATTAAAAAAAAAAAGTTCACAGAGTTATGTTCTACAATGTTACTTCTCATGCCCCACCTGTGTTCATTCCTTCATCAGACATTTACCGACCACATGGTATGTGGGTCTCATGCCCCAGCCCTGTTTCAGACACAACAGCAAACGAAAGTGTCTATCCTCACAGAGCTTATATTCTAGTAGAGGAATTATCCGTGACAGCCCTGCAATCCAAAGAATTTCAATGGCCACTTGAGAAAGAGAAGCAATGAGACTATAAATTACGTGCAGGCTTCTAAGCTGAGATAGCGGCTGTGACTCCTGTAAGCTTGGGCACTCCCAAATGTTCCCTGTTGGCCCTGGGTCATGTCTCATTCAGCTGCATCTCCTGAGCTGGGACCAGAGGTATCCAGCAAGCAATAAATCCAATAGCCCTTCCTAAGAACCTAAGAGTGAGTGCTGTGGAGGACAACAGTGAGTAAAACACAATCCCCATTTGCAGAAGACCACAGTCTAGCAAAGAATAAACTAAATATATATCATCATAAGAAAAGTAAAGAAACATTAACACTTAATAAATGAGCACCTACTATGCGCCAGGCACTGTGCAAAAACTTCTATGGTTACTATCTCATTTGACCCTCAAGAGAACACAACAAATACACTGCTTTTGATAGATGAACAAATTGATAGATGAGCAAATTGGGTTTCAAAGAGCTTAGCTTTTCGCCCTTGGTCACAAAGCTAGTGAATGGAAACTCAGAAATCTAAACTAAAACTATACAGTTCTAAGTTTAGCCATTCGATTATTAAACAGACATCTGTTGAGGTCCCACAATTTTCTAAGCATCATTCTCGGCTTTAGTGTTACCAAAGATGACCAAGACGAATGCTCTTTATATCAACCCATCTTGTACCTACCATGTATAGGAAATGAGATAATTCACCTGCCTCCAGGAGTTTATAAAGAGATTCAGAAAACAGCACACAGACATAACTGAAATAGTGATAGTAATAACAGGTACATTCTAAGTGTCCAAAAACGAGTTTAAGTAACAGTATTTCAAAGGAATTTAAATGAGTCGCTGCTCAAGAGATACAGCTGAGTGGACAGGGGAAGTTTTATGAAGGAAATTGACAAATGGTGGGATTTATAAGAGGTCCATATACTAGATATACCCTCCCGTCCTCACCCTTACTCCTAGGTCCTCACCCTTACTCCTGTAAGCCCAGCCTTACAGCCTGGGTTGGGCTGACAGTGGAAGAACAGCTTCAGGAGACTTCAGAGAGCTTGTAAACCGGCTAATAGACCCTAGAACTTTAGACCATGCCTAGGTCACATATATTATCTCCTTCTCCAACTCCACCCTCCAAGACTCATCATCTAAGGGAGCTAACCCAGCTCCCTTTAGAACATTCTGCCACCTTCTTGGGAAGCAGAGGGTAGGTTGAAAGATCCCAGGCCTTGGATAAGAACACCTGGGTTTAAATATAGTGTAAATATGACCACTTAGAATCGTTCCATCCATTAAGTTGGCCACTTGCCATAGATGGTTCTTTATATTTAAATTTAGATTAATTTAAGTCAAATGTAATTTAAAAACTAGCCAAAAAATCACATTTCAAGTGCTTAGTAGCCACAAGTAGCCCACAGATTCAATGCTGGACAAAGCAGATACAGAACATTGCCATCATCGAGAAAGTTCTATTGACCAACACTGATTTCAAAGCCTCTGAACTAAAGGCAGTTATGTTGCTTTTTTGCATCTCATTTTCTTCATCTCAAATTGGGAAAAGCACTACAAATACTCCCTTAAAAGGACTTATGGAAATAAAACAAGACAGTGAACTTAAAAGTGTGATGGTAATTTCCTCTTTTCTTTTCCATACAAATACATCTTCCTTCCTGCTTTCTGCAGGGCTGGAGCCTCAGACTTTACTCAGATAGAAATGACCTCAGGCCATGACCCATGGGATATTGTTTTAATGTGGAGCATTAAAAACAAAGTGAAACAAAAATCCCCAGAGCAGTGAGCCCACCTGTCAGTCCTCGTCTCCCTGGGCCTTTCAGGAGGTTTGTGACACTGATCACTTCTTCCCTTGGCTTCCAGGAGACCATGCTGACCCAGCTTTCCTCCTGCCCCTTGGTTGCTGCTTCTCATTCTCCCCAGCGGGCTCCTCTGCATCCCTCTGACCTCTTCATTTCGAAGTGCCCCCGAGCTCTCTCCTCGTCCTCTTCTCTGTCTGTACAAACCCAGTCTCGTGGCTTTAAGCACAATCTGTATATTGATTACACCCAAATTTACGTTTCCAGTAGAAGCCTGTCACTTGAACTCTAGACTCACATTCTAGCTGCCAGCTCGCATCTCCACAGGTTGTCTAACAGGCATCTCACATTTGGCATACCAAGATTTGGCTCAGACACCTCCTACCCCCAAACCAGCCCAATCTCCTTCCCTACCGCAGCAAATGCCAACTCCACCCTCATAGGTACCAAGGTGAAAACCTTGGAGTCGCCAGGCACGGTGGCTCACGCCTGTAATCCCAGCCCTTTGGGAGGCTGAGGCAGGTGGATTACGAGGGTGAACAGATCGAGGCCATCCTGGCCAACATGGTGAAACCCTGTCTCTACTAAAAATACAAAAATTAGCCAGGCATGGTGGCGTACGCCTATAGTCCCAGCTACTCAGGTGGCTGAGGCAAGAGAATTGCTTGAACCCAGGAGGGGGAGGTTGCAGTGAGCCAAGATCACACCACTGCACTCCAGCCTGACAACAGTGAGACTCTGTTTCAAAAAAAAAAAAAAAAAAAATGAAAAAAAAATCTTAGAGCCACCCTTGATCTCTCTCTCACACACACATCTCATATCCAGACCATCAAGAAATTCTGTTGACTTTACCTTCAAACTCTATCCAGAATTCCAACCTTTCTTATCGCCTTTACTGCTGCATCCTGGACAAGCCAGCAACCTCTCTCACCCGGATTACTGCAAAAGCCTCCTAAATGGATCTCCCTTCAGCCTATTCTCAGTGCAGCAACTAGAGTGATCCCTTTAAAATCTAAGTCAGAAAACAATATGGAGGTTCCTAAAGAAATTAAAAATAGAACTACCATATGACGCAGCAATCCCTCTTCTGGGTATACACACACAGGAGATGAAATCACACCTCGTAAAGATATCCACACTCCTATGTTCACTGCAGCGTTATTCACGTTAGCCAAGATATAGAAACAACCTAAGCGTCCATCAGTGGATGAGTGGATAAAGAAGATGTGGTGTATGTACACAACGGCATACTTGTCACCCTTAAAAAGGAGATCCTGCCATTTGCCACAACCTGAATGAACCTAGAGGAAATTATGCTAAGTGAAATAAGCCAGACACAGAAAGAGACATATTGTATCATTTCACTTAAATGAGGAATGTTAGAAAAGGAGTTCAAAGTCATAGAGAAAGAAACAATGGTTACTATGACTAGGCATGGTAGAGGGGTAGGAATTGGAGAGGTACAGGTCAAAGGACACAAAATAGCAGAGATACAGGAAGAACAAGTTTAGAGATCTAGTTTACAAAATGATGACTAAAGTTAATAGAACTGTATCGTACAGTTACGTATTGCTTAACAATGGGATATAGTCTGAGAAATGCTTTGTTTGGTGATTTAGTTATTGTGTGAACATCACCAAGTGACTGACACAAACCTAGATGGTATAACCTCCTATACCTAGGCTTTACGAAACAGCGTATTGCTCCTAGGCTACAAACCTACACAACATATGCCTCTACTGAATACTGGAGGCAACTGTAATACAGTGGTAAGTATCTGTGTATATAAACACACCAAAATATAGAAAAGGTACAGTAAAAATGCAGTAATATGGCTGGCTACGATGGCTCACATCTGTAATCCCAGCACTTTGGGAGGCCGAGGCGGACGGATTACCTGAGGTCAGGAGTTCAAGACCAGCCTGGCCAACATGGTGAAACCCTGTCTCTACTAAAAATACAAAAATTGGCCGGGCATGGTGGCTCACGCCTGCAATCCCAACACTTTGGGAGGCCAAGGTGGTCCGATCACGAGGTCAGGAGTCTGAGACCAGCCTGGCTAACATGGTGAACCCCGTCTCTACTAAAAATACAAAAATTAGCCGGGTGTGGTGGTGCTCACCTGTAATCTCAGCTACTCAGGAGACTGAGGCAGGAGAATTGCTTGAACTCAGGAGGTGGAGGTTGCACTGAGCTGAGATCACACCACTGCACCCCAGCCTGGGCGACAGAGTGGGACTCTGTCTCAAAAAATAATAATAATAATAATAAATAAAAAATAAAAATACGAAAATTAGCTGGGTGTGGTGGATCATGCCTGTAATCCCAGCTACTCAGGAGGCTGAGGCAGGAGAATCGCTTGAACCCAGGAGGCAAAGGTGGAGGTTGCAGTGAGCCAAGATCACACCACTGCACTCCAGCCTGGGTGACAGGGAGAGACGCCATTTCAAAAAAAAAAAGAAAAAAGAAAAAAGGTAGTAATATATTCTTATAGGAACTTTGTCATATATGTGGCCCTTTGTGGATGGAAACTTCATTATGTGGCATGTAACTATAGTAGGAGTTTTTGTTAAATAAGTAGATTTTAGCAGCTCCTGTCACACCAGGTATGTGAGATCAAAAAAAACCAGCTATGTGAGATCACCGGCATGTTAACCTGCTTCACTGTAATAACCATTTTACTATCGCTATGCATCTCATAACATCATGCTGTAAACCTCAAATATATACAATAAAGTTTATTTTTGTAAAAAATTTGAAGTCCAATCATGGCCTTACTTTGCTCAAACGTCCTACCTGGTTCCCATTTTACCCTAAAGAACCCCTGTGGTTTGACCCTCACACCCACATCTCTGACTATCTCCTACTGCTGCGGCCCTTGCTGGTACAAACTGGCCACACGGACCCCTGGGCATGCCCCGAGCTGGCCAGGCCCATTCCTGCCTCTGGGTGCTGCACATCTGCACATGCTGTTCCCTCTCTCTAATATCTTCTTCCCCAAACATGTGTGCAGCTCTTCTCTCACATCCTTGAAGTCTTTACTCAAATGTCACTTTCTCAGAGAGGTTTTCCATGCCCACCCTGTCTACAATGAAACACCCTTTCGCGTGGACATTCCCTATCCCTTTTACTGCTTTTCTCTTTAATACTTATCAGTCACAGATTACACACACACACACACACACACACACACACACACCTGACTTACTGTTTATATTCCTCACGAAGCAGGGATTCCTATTTGTTTCAATTCACCAATTTATGTTCAATGCCTAGAACAGTACCTGGTCCGTAGCAGGAAATAAACATTTATTTGTTGAATGAACTAAAGACCGGAGGCCATGGAACTAAAAACTTGCTTTGTCATGGGGCTGTGCAGGTTATAGTCACGGCCGTGACCACCAGCCCTCCATGCTCAAGAGCAGGACCCCTGGAGGAGCTAGTTTGATCTTTCCTTAAAGCAGACAATTCGATCCAGGCTTTGGAGGAGTAGGGCTGGGACTGTGAGCCACCAAGAGAGATCAAGGCAGGTGGGCAGTGTGCTGGCCTCACCTTGCCACCTGGGCCAGAGGCTCACACGCAGCTGTGATGGACTGAAGCAGCTTACCCTGTCACCATCCAGTGGCAATGGGAAGTATGATGTGTGAGATGCAGTGTGTAGGGGGCTGCCACAGGGGCAAACAGACACGGGCAGGAGATCGTCCCCGAATAGAACCAGATAGAATTTATCCCCATTTTAACAATTATGGCAGGGAGAGTGATGAAACATTTATGAAGGACACTTACCTGGAGCTAGGCCTCACAGGGGACCAACGAAATCCAAGAGCCCACTTCTCCTAATTAATCTAATGCACCAACAATAGAGAAAAATGTTTGCACTTAGAGTGGGGGTAATTGGGCTCCTAAGATCTGTGGTACGCCTCCCTGCTGGGTGGTGCAGCCAAACAAGCCCCAGGAAAGTCAGAGGCTTGGGAGTGCAAAGTGGATGGGGGCAGAGCTTCAGGGCAGGGAGGCAGCAGGAATTGCACTGCAAGCTGGCAGCACAGGAAACTGCAGAGTCAAGGGGAGGGGGCAGCAGGCCGCGATGGCATGATGGAGGCAAAATCGCTTTCAAAGGTGAAGGACAGAACAAAGGTGAGGCGTAAGGGTATTGTGAACATTACTAAGAAAGGTAGTGGGAGGGGAAAAGTGTGCCCTGTGTATAGAACTTTAAGATATTGCATCTCATTAGTGCCTCTCATCCACTCAGGGGGCAGCCATAGTTCTGTGTAATTTACCGATGAGGAGCCCAGGGCTCAGAGAGGCTAACTCACCTGCTCAAGGTCACACAGCCAGCAGTGGCTGAAGACAGACCCAAACTTCTCTGACTGCAAAGCCATTGGTTCTTCACAGGGACCCTGTGGAGCTTTCTGGAAACTCAGGGGATATTTCACCCTGTTATATGTAGTAATGCCCAAGGATTTATACATTGAAATTAATTTTACTATGTTATTTTCTTTTTATTCATCCTTTATATTATATTTAGGACATTATATATTTTAAAAATCATGTACTTAGAAAGGTTATACTCTCTCTAGGTTTCATCTTGAGAGAGTAAAGTAAGCTTTTTCAAAATACTTGTAAAATGGACAGGGTTGAGTGGAGAAACGCCACACCACACAAAGCCAGGGGGACACCTCTTGGCACACTGCCCACCTGCCTTGATGTCACCTTAGCTCTGGCCAAACCACCCCACCCCACCCCCAGAGACTCGGGAAGGGGGAGATGGCGGCCTGGAGCAGGAGGAGATAAGGAGCAGTGCATCAGCGATGTGAGAAGGTGGCAGGGCAGGTGCAGGAGCTGCGACCCTCCATCGAGGCCATTCTGGCTTCCCTTCACCACTGCCAGCCTTTCCCAGAAAGGACCAGCCCTGCCTTGACAACCCCAACTCTCCACACTGTCCCCATATAAATCACACCCTGGGAGTATGCAGAGGCCAGCATACCCGGATCATGCCTTCATAAAAGCCTCCAGAGCTCTTCAGCCCATTGCTAGCTCATTTGGAGCCTCAGAAGCTACCTTTCCTCTGGCCATCCACTGTGCTAAAGGAACACAAACTGATTTTTTTGGAGATGGAGTCTCACTCTGTCACCCAGGCTGGAGTGCAATGGTGCGATCTCAGCTCACTGAAACCTCCTCCTTTCGGGCTCAAGCAATTCTCCTGCCTCAGCCTCCCCAGTAGCTGGGATTACAGGCTCATGACACCATATCCAGCTAATTTTTGTATTTTAGTAGAGATGGGGTTTCACCATGGTGGCCAGGCTGGTCTTAAACTCCTGACCTCAGGAGATCCTCCCGCCTTGGCCTCCCAAAGTGCTGGGATTACAGGCGTGAGCCACTGCACCTAGCCACATAAACTCTCATAGGTCAGACTTAGCGAACCCACTTCCAACACAGGAGGCATTCAGGATTTAGGGTTAGCTGATGCTGAGGACTGTCTGCCACTGTTCCCCTGAATCAGCACAGCCAACCAAAGGCTCTCTTCTCATGGTCCCTCCTTCAAGAACACAACCTGCTGCTTAACTCATATTGAAGCACAGGCAGGGTGGAGCATCCTGGGGTGGGACTGGAGTGATATAGTCAGGAAGGCAGAGGAAAAGAGCTGGGAAGTGAAGGGGTTGAAGGATAAGCTGAGGCAGCAGAGGCAGATCCATTCATAACAGGAAACATACAAACATCACAGGGTGTGGCAACGAGGACACTGGATAAGGGGCTGGCCTCCAGGGTTCCAGACGTGGGGCTGCCCCAAAACAGTCATATCTCTGTCCACAGCACAGTTTATCTTCTGGTAAATGAGGGGGCTGGACCTGTTCTGGACTCTGACAGCCTATGAGTTAGGAAGCCAGTTGGCAAGGAGAGTGCAAAGAGTAGAGCCCCGGCCCTCTAGTGGGCGCTCCCATGGGCAATGGTGAGAGGTGACAATGTGCTAGCAGCCCTCACTCTTGGTGCCTCCTCGGCCTCGGCATCCACTCTGGTGGCGCTTGAGGAGCCCTTCAGCCCACCACTGCACTGTGGGAGCCCCTCTCTGGGCTGGCCGAGGCCGGAGCCAGCTCCCTCTGCTTGTGGGGGAGGTGTGGAGGGAGAAGCGCAGACTGGAACCAGCGCTGCGTGAGGCACTTACAGTCCAGTGTGAGTTCCCGCGGGGGCGCAGGCTCGGCGGACTGCACTCACAGCGGCCAGCCATGGCCACGGGCCCAGGGCAGTCAGGGGCTTAGCACCTGGGCCAGCAGCTGCAGAGGTTGTGCCGGGTCCCCCAGCAGTGCCGGCACTGTGCTGGAGTTCTCGCCAGGCCTCAGTTGCCTCCCCGCAGAGCCCTGCTCCAGACCTGCAGCCTGCCATACCTGGGCCCACCCCCCAACTCCTGCAGTGGGCTCCCACGCAGCCCAAGCCTCCCCAAGGAGCGCCACCCCCTGCTCCAGGGTGCTCAGTCCCATCAACCTCCCGGGGGCTGAGGAGTGTGGGCACATGGTGCGGGACTGGTGGGCAGCTCCGCCTGCAGCCCGGGTGCAGGATCCACTGAGTGAGGCCAGTTGAGCTCCTGAGTCTGGTGGGGACTTGGGGAACTTTTATGTCTAGCTAAGGGATCCTAAATGCACCAATCAGCACTCTGTGTCTAGCTCAGGGTTTGTAAATACACACATCAGTACTGTGTATCTAGCTAACCTAGTAGGGACTTGGAGAACTTTTACGTCTAGCTCTCTGTGTCTAGCTAAAGGATTGTAAACGCACCAATCAGCACTCTGTGTCTAGCTCAGGGCTTGTAAATACACCAATCAGTACTCTGTGTCTAGCTCAAGGTTTGTAAATACATCAATCGGTACTCTGCAACTAGCTAACCCAGTGGGGACTTGGAGAACTTTTCTGTCTAAGCACTCTGTGTCTAGCTCAGGGATTGTAAACGCACCAATCAGCACCCTGTCAGAACAGTCCAATCGGCTCTCTGTAAAATGGACCAATCAGCAGGATGTGGGTGGGGCCAGAGAAGTGAATAAAAGCAGGATGCCTGAGCCAGCTAGCAGCAACCGGCTCGGTCCCGCATTGTAGAAGCTTTGTTCTTCCACTCTTTACAATAAATCTTGCTGCAGCTCACTCTTTGGGTCCACACTGCCTTTATGAGCCATAACACTCACCTGCAAAGGTCTGCAGCTTCACTCCTGAAGCCAACAAGACCATGAACCCACCAGAAGGAAGAAGGACAAACAACTTAAGACGCGCTGCCTTTAAAGGCTGTAATGCTCACCATGAAGGTCTGCAGCTTCACTCCTGACAGCGAGACCACGAACCCACCAGAAGGAAAAAGCTCCACACACATCTAAACGTCTGAAGGAACAAACTTCGGACACACCATCTTTAAGAACTGCAACACTCACCGCGAGGGTCCACAGCTTCATTCTTGAGGTCGGTGAGACCAAGAACCCACCAATTCCGGACATAATGGTACCATGTTGAGGGAGTCGCCCTCAGTTCCCACCTCTCCCTCATGTCCACCCCTGCGGCCACTGCCTTGGCCAGACCCTCATCCTCTCTCATCTGGCCTGTGACACCAGCTTCCTCCAGGTCCCCCTTTCCCAACCCCAAGTCCATTCTGGCTGCCTCTATTCTCTTCCAAAGGAAAATAAAAGGAAGCCACCAATGAACTCAGGGCTCCGAACCCCCTTCTTAACCCCAGCTCTCTCACCTTGGGCCTCCCCAAATTTAAGCTTCACAGCCTCCTCCACCACATGACCCCCCACCAACACCTCTATCTAGAACCATTTTGCTCAAAGCGTAGCTCAGACTTCACCTTCCCTATGGAAGCTCTCCCTGAAAGTCTGAGGCTCTTTTCAGGTCTGATGTTCTGGACTCTTGAGCTGGGGTGGGCCCTGCCCCACCCAATCCACCAAACAGGACTCTGTGGCTAGCCTAAGATCTGCTGTACAGTACACATCTCTTTCCTGGTTGCCACTGGGACAGACACACTTCAGCACGTATGTGCTCACAGGCAACCCCTGCAGATTCTTCCTCTCACTCTGCACTCCCAGGGTTAATTAGCCTGCAGCATCTACAGGGCTGCTTTCTCCTTTAATAGGCAATTAGATATTGTTAGCTCTATTGTCATTTATAGGACAAGTGACAGAGGTACTCCTAAGGCCCCTACCCCATCTTGCAGAGGCAGGCTGCCCAGATTCCTCTGCTACAGGAGGGAGAGCTGGGGGCCTGCTCCTGGAAGTGGAGTCCTCTTAGGAAGAGAAGGTCTCCAGGCCCCTGGGTGGAGGCACGTGAGAGCCTGGGCCCTCCTCCTACTGGTTCATCGAACAGGCCTGTGTGAGGGCTGCAAGGTCCCCCAGGGCCACTCTGGTCTTGTCACTTCAAATGCTCCTTCCAGAGGCTACACTCAGTTAGGTCCTTGGCTGTGCTCAGTTATCTGCATGGTGGCTCCATCTGCCAACCTGCCAGGCCTCTGCAGGGCCAATCAATATCCAGTCAGGCTGCCCTGCTAATGACACTGCATCTCACCTTGGTCACAGGGGTGTCGGCCTACCGCTGCTGCAGCTCAAAACAGGATCTCAGCCTCGCTAACAAGGCAAAGACAGCCCTGGCCAGCCCTGCCTCCCACCCATGGTGGCCATCCAGGCCTAGGAGGCAGTGGGTAGGCCAGACCCCGCAGGCTGACCTCTCTTCTTCTTCTGCATAAATGAAAGTTCTGACAAGCATGGCCTGAAGTGTCCTTGGCGCTGAAATGCTAACATCTTGATATGGGCAAAGAAACCTTTCTGGCACTCCTCTATGGAACCAGAGTTTGTCTTTCTCACAGAGGCCTGCGTGAAATGTGTGTCTTCGAAGCAATCCCTTGGCAAGCCACAGAAGGCCCTTCATGGTAGGACATGGCAGCCACCTGAGCCGGAGGGAGGGCCAGGGCTTGGGTGGGAGAGCCGCCCGATGCCAGGACGGGCTGGAAGAGAGCTTGGGCTCCATGGGCAGCTGAAGGCCCTCAGCCTACTCACAGCCCTGTTGGGTGGCCCTATAGCTGGCAAACTCACAGCAAGAAACAGCCCAGCTCATGAGAATGAACACCCCCCATGCTCCTGGGTCCCAAGGCTTCCACCTCCAGCGGGAAGGGAGGGCTGGGGGCATCCCTGGCTCCCCGTCTTTGAGAGTATGGATTGTAAGTAGCACAGGGCTTTGAAAGGTGTGAGAGAAGGCAGCAGGACTGGCTGAGGCTGAGGCTTGGGATTCTTTTTTTAATACCTTCCTAAATGCGCTGAAGGGAAAAAGGAAATAATGAGGTTCCCACAGTGAAGCCAAGAATGACAATCTAGGAGGAAGTGGAGCCGCGTGAGGCGACGGGAAGCGTTACGGGCTGCGGTATTTTATGACCTGTGCTGCTTGCCTGTTTTCCTCTTTTTATAAAGGGAAGCAAATTAAAGGGCTTAGATATTAATCAGGCCACTGAAAGACAAAAATGAACCCAGGCACTTGCAGGTCGAGTGGGCTCCAGACAGCCTCTTCTCCCAGGTCCCCTGGAGCTCTGCTGCACCCCAGGAGGCCTAAGGCTCAGTGTTCACCTCCTGCACCCAAGCCTGGGCTGTAAACCAGGCTCCTAGAAGTAAGTGCTAGCTAGCAGGGACCTCAGGAAGCCGGCACATTTCCAGTTTCCAAACTATGCCCCCCAGGGCACCCTCCGTGGCTGCAGCGAAATGCTGAGTTTGGGTTGGGGGTCAGGTGGGGAAACAGAGCTCAACCTCCAATCTCTTGACATTCTCCTCCTAGAGCAACTCACTTTTCGCTGTTGGGATTCTGTGTGTGATTTTATTTGAACAAAAGGTTCAACCACTAAAAACTAAGTTTGGAGACCACTGATCTGATCATCTCATTCTACAGATGAGGGCCTCCAAGGCTGAGAGGAGGAAGAGCCTGTCTTAGGTTGCAGGATATGAATGGCAAATCTAAGACTCAGACTAAGGTACCTCGACATTTAGCCCAGGGTTCTTTTCCCTACTGCACTCTTCCCCCAATAATTTAATCTGCTCTCGTGCTTTCTGTTGCTGACAATGCCAAAGCAATTCCTCCGGCCCAGACCCCTCCCTCATGCTTCAGGCCTATGCATCCAGCTGTCTATTGAACGTCTCGTCCAGATGCTATGGGCACTTGTAGTCCACCCCAGCTCACCATCTGCCCCCTGCTGAATGTCTCCCTTGGTTGGAGGCCCGCCTAGCACCCAAGGCAGCTCCTGAATTTCTACAGAAGGAAATGAAAGGCAACTGGGCTGACAGAAAATGGTGCTGAGACAAGGTGGCGCCCTTGTCTCAGAGCTGCATCTACACGGCAGATGCACCGCTCTCCTCTGCTTCTGTGCTTAACCAAGGGGCTGAAGATGCTATAGCAGAAGCCCCTCCTGGCTCAGCCACTACAGCCTTCCAAGGTGGAAAATGGGAGCTACATATACCGCCTCCTTCATGCTCGCTACCCACATCCAATCCATGGTCAAATCCTGATAAACTGGCTTCCAAAAGGACTTTTTACTTTATCTTCCTTTCTCTATCTGCTCTACGAGAGAGGTCCAGCCCTCCTTACCTCTTCTATGTCACCGTTGGTGGGCAGAACCTGTCTTTCTTATCTACCTCTGTATACCCAGGACTCTCCCAGTGCCTGACACGTACTAGGTATCCAAGAAATACTTATTGAAAGGACTAATTGATAGACAGATGGATGAATGGATGGACAGACTACTCCAACAGTCTCTTAACTGGTCTCTCTTTAAAGCTGTATCCTCCATCCTACTGCTGGGCTGATGGATCTAAAATGTAAATTGCCAGCCTGGCACAGTGGTCATGCCTGCAATCCCAGCACTTTGGGAGGCCACGCCAGGCAAATCACTTGAGGTCAGGAGTTCAAGACCAGCCTGGTCAACATGGCAAAACCCTGTCTCTGCTAAAAATACAAAAATTAGCCAGGTGTGGTGGTGCATACCTGTAATCCCAGCTACTCAAGAGGCTGAGGCAGGAGAATCGCTTGAACCTGGAAGGCAGAGGTTGCAGTGAGCCGAGACTGCACTGCTGCACTCCAGCCTTGACAACAGAGAGACTCTGTCTCAAATAATAATAATAATAATAAATGTAAATTGCCAAGACATCCTCTTTACCTAAAACCCCTCTTTAAGAATTGCCTGGGCTGGGTGCAGTGGCTCACGTCTATAATCCCAGCACTTTGGGAGGCCGAGGTGGGTGGATCACCTGAGGTCAGGAGTTCAAGACCAGCCTGGCCAACATGGTGAAAACCCATCTCTACTAAAAGTACAAAAATTAGCTGGGCATGGTGGTGGGTGCCTGTAGTCCCAGCTACTCAGGAGGCTGAGGCAGGAGAATCGCTTGAACCCAGGAGGCAGAGGTTGCAGTGAGCTGACATTGCGCCACTGCCCTCTAGCCTGGGTGACAGGGCAAGACTCAGTCTCAGAAAAAAAAAGAGTTGCCTGTTTCTCCAAAACAAAGCTCAAGCTTCCTACTAGGGCCCAGTAGGTCTCTGTGGTTTGGGTTCCTCTGCAGTCTCGTCTCCCCGACTGTCTGTCCTCCTTGTAACGCTCCTCTGAAGCATCCTTCCCCTTCATCCGGCCAACTTTAACTCAGCTCCAGGGATGTGTCTCTCAAAAACCACTGCTGCCTCCACCGCTCCAGTTCTAGGCTGTTTGATGCCTCACTCCCGGGCTCCCCAGTGCAAATCTCCATCCCCGCCATGGTCACATGAATTGTATCTATCTATGCACCGCCTCCCCCACTAGCCTGCCCTCTCCTTGAACACAAGCTCCATGTCTCACCCATCTCTGTATCCCCAGCACTCAGCACAAAGACAATGGTTTAGGTTTTAAACAAGTAACTGTGCCCCAGTGGGGCTAATTCTGAGAAGCAGATCCTTAAAAATCTTCCTGGTGCTGAGCATGCCCTGGAGGGTCGGATTCAGCTTTCCTTGGACCTGCCCCAGGTCATCACAGGCTCTGGTCACCTCCCCAGAGATAGACGTCTTCCTGCCCCCAAGCAAGTGGCAAGGAAGACAGCTGTCATGCCGGGTTCCACTGACACTTGGCCACTCTGCCTTGTTGGGCCTAGCAGCCATCACATCCTCCCCTGGCTGGCTGGGCACAGGGAGAGATAGAAGGGGCATCACCCATAGAGGGGCCGTGTTCAGTCCAATCCAACCACATGCACATCATCGGAGGGTATTACTCAGACACAGCAAAGGACTGGGGCAGCATCCAGCAGTGGAGAAAATTCTCACACTCTAAACTGGAGAATGCTCCCCATCCAGCTTGGGAACGGGGAACGTACGGCAGTTCCCAAATACTCCCCTTAAGGCCACTGGCAGGGGATCAGCAGGCACATGAGCCCCACTGCATACACGGCAGGAAGTAAGCCGAGTTCAGGATAAAGGGAGAGGCAATCGGAACAAATCAAGTGAGTTTTAACATTTCAGGCCATGCCAGAAGAAAGCCACTGGTCTCCAGGACCTGGGTTCAGCGGGGATGAGGGAAACATCCCCTCACCTAAATGCTGCTCTTACACTGCTCCCACTGCAAACTCCTCTGTATTTTCTTTAAAGGAAGCTGCATAGAGTGGAAAAAATACTTTTGGGGGTCATCTCACAGCCCGTGTCCAAATCTTAGATGTTATCATTTATTAGCTATATGCTGTTGAGAAAGTTATTTAACAATGCTAAGCCTCGGTTTCCTTAACAGCAAAGATGGGGTAATAACATACATCTCACATGATTCTGTGAGAGTTCCCTGAAATCATACATTTAAGTGTCTTGCACAAGGCTGGTCACATCGCAGGGGCTTGGTGTCTGTTGGCTCCCTCCTCCTTCCACCCCGAATCTTCCCAACCTTAACTTCTGAGCTCTTAATGTCTCCCAAGCCTCCATCCCAGGCCTGAGGAGTGGGCCGCAGTGAGAATAAGACCATTCCAAGAGAAGACTAGGTTTAGGGTGTGTGAACCGGAAACAGTATATGCCAAGATAAAATGAGAAACATGCAACAGCGTCACCAGAGAGAAAGCAGCAAACGCACCCCAGAACTGGGGTCCCTGACTGCCCCCCTCTTCAGACCATTCTTGAAACACATTATGGAGTTTTGGCTTTCTTGTTCTGAAAAGAAGCCAAGGAGGGAGACTGAATGCAAAGAAAGGCAATAAAAATGATTAAAGGAATTAGAAGGCTTGACCTATAAAGGGAGGTTAAATGAACATAATATGTGGAACCTAGAGAACCAGGGCCTACAAGGACATGATAACTTCCCATAAATATGCGAGACAGAGCCACATAAAAGAAGGGCAAGAATTATTTCAGGCAGCTTGGGACACCATTAAAAGAAGAAATGGCCTGAAACTAAAATAAGAGAAAGTTAAATCTGGGCCTTGGGAACATTGGCTGGTGAGGAGGGTAAGGAATAAGACACCTGGCTGTTGGTGCAAAGTCATCAGAAAGCAAAGCCACAGGTCCCAGGGATGCTGTCCCCATTTGGGAGAAACTGCCCCTGTGGGACCCATCTTGGTTGCTCAGGTGGTGTTCTCACTCTGCAGGTTCAACTACTGTTACCCGGCTTCCAATTCATGACAGGCAGGGCCCTGGCTCCAGGTGCCCGGCTGCCCATGCTCAGCTTCCCTCTTGGAGTAAAAAGAGGTTGGCGCAGCCAGTTCTTGCTGCAGTGGGGGGTGCTCAGCTGGTGACAGCATGAAACCAGGAGGCCAGGGTCACAGGTTTCAGCCCCGGGTATGCTTTGCCAAGGATTGCTGTGGCAGAATGTGGTTGGACAAGTAAAAAGCTATCACCACTGGTGCAGATGTGCCCAGAAGCACAACCCACACAAAAGATCATTCTTGAACATCAGGCTGCAGGGCATTCTATGTGAACATTACCCATAAACATCTTACCATGCTCTCAGGAGTGAGCATTTTTTATTCAGCACTTCAACACCAGACACTGAAGCCACTCGCGCCCCAGGACAACAGGGCAGCTATGCTTCCGCATTTAGGGTCTGGAGTAATGAGGGGTGCAGGTAGAAGCTGACTCTGAGCATTTTCCTAACCTGTTTGCACAGATCTCCTATCCAACCATAAATCACTTTTACGGTCCTTCTCAAACCTCACATAAAATTTATGTTGTTTTTTGCCTGAAATTGACTTAAAAAAAAAAAAACTTTAATTACAATAAGAGACACCTGGAGCAAAACACGTGGCAAGCCCATTCGATACTCATTTACTCATTCAATCAATCAATATTTGTCAAGCACCGGGAATGCACAAGGCACCAAAGGAGCTGTGGTGGAGACCACGGAGATGAAAGGGTGTTCTCCTGCCTTCAAGGAGTTTGCCCTGGCGGGGGTGTGGGAGTAACTACCAACAGACAGAGACACAAGCTGCTATGAGACGAGCAGGGTGTGATTTATTTTAACAGAGGAGGAAACTATCAGGTAACTCAGTAGAGAAATTATTCATTTGAACTGGGAGGATCAGGGAAGTGTCCAGAAAGGAGGTGATATGTGACCTGGGTCTGAGGTAAAGGGTAGACTTTTCATCAGGTGAAGATGGCAGGAAAGGACATTTCAGGCACAAGGAACACCATAAAGAAAGCCAAGGGACAAAGAAAGTGCTGGTGGTTTACAGCAATACGGAGAGGTCAAGTGAACTCTAGAACAGGGGTGCAGTGTAGGGTTGGGAGGGAATGGAGGAAGATCCTATGATGAAGGAAAGGAGGGTGGGTATGGCTGGATCATGGAAGGGACACTGCCCACTAAGGAGTTGGTATTTCATAAATAAGAAAAACCCTAAGAAATTCCTGGGCTGTCAACAACAGCCAGGTCTGTGTTTTGGGAAGAAAAGCATGGGTTCAACATGTAGAACAGGCTCAAGAAATGAGGGATGGGAGGCACGTAGGAGGCTCTTGCCAGGCAAGAGGTTATGAAGGCTTGACCAGGGTAAGGGCAGAGGCAATGGAAACTTCCAGTTTCCATAGAATTATGTCTGTGTTATCTCAGTATTGTAGCAGCACTATTCCTCAACCTGTTCCTTCTGCCCGGAAGGCCCTCCACCCATCCATGTGGCTTACCCAAGCCCTGACTCAGCTTGGTGCTCCCGACACAGCAGGGGCCTTCTTCCACCCTAGCACCTAGGACTGTTGTTATTGATCATCTGGTTACTTCTCAGCCTCTACCATCAGACTGTGAAGTCCTGAAGGGTAGGACTTTGGTCTTTATCTCTATTTTCCCAAGACTTGGTACAGAAAGGTTTCTGTGATGGAAGGGAATATCCATACAACGCTGTCTGCACATACAACCTCTCTTTCTTCCATACCACATCCATAAGCAACTCCGTTCTGGCATACATATGGGCTACTCCCATGTTCAATCTCTCTCTTACATCTCACGCCCCCTCTGAGCCCCATCACTCTATTTCCAATGTAAAGCATCTTTGACTAGCCTCTCTCAACCCCATTAAAACGTGATTAATTATTTTCAGCTCTCATGCAGGACTCCATATTGGGTTATCTGAGCTGAAACACAATCTGTTTGCTAATATCAAAATGCTGCTGCTCACCCATGGGATTAGGACTCTGACAAAATCATTAGAAACCTGATGGAGTATCGAGGCCTCCTGGGCTTGCTGAACACTCATTCCTCATCCCAGTGAATGCCTTCTTCCTGGGTCCGCAGTTACACACCCACCCATTTCCCTGCCGCCTTCATGGTGGGACAGCCCGGACACTCAAGGAAATGCCTTAAACAGTGTTTGCTCCTAGTTGGCTGGCCAGCTACCGAGACATCCAGCTAAGAACTGCTCTTGTAATCCTGTGGCTTTTATGTGTTAATAGTAAGCATCTGGCTTCCTCTTCCGGGTAGGGTGGGATAGTTTGTGGCCCATCAATGCTTCCACTAAGAATTAGAAATGCTAGAAGAAATACAACAATCATCTGTTTCAAGGCACCACTGACCTGCTGGAGTGAGAAGGGTGGGAGAGGACACAGTTCCCGAGGGGGGAAAGTGTGAAGAGGTGAGCTGATATTCTGTAATCACTTCCTGGAGGGTATGTCATTCCTAGGCCCAGGATGAGAGGCTGAGAACCCGGGGTTTGCAGGAAGCAAAGACTGCTGCTCAGGGACAAAGAAGCCAGCATAGCTCTGGCAGCCTGAGGACTAGAGAGAGAAAATTAAGGACTTGACGGTCCTCAATATAGGGTCCCAATTTTCTCCTTAAGTCATTTATAGAATTCTGAAGCTGAATGGAGGAGAAAGCCAAAAAATCTCAGCCGAAAGCCTCTATAAAGCAGAGAGTGTTTACTGGCCATTCTGAGGCACTGAAGAGCAAGACTAGAATTGAGGACCTGCTGGGGAGGGGACCCAGTAAACACAGGAGGCTCTCAACTAATGGTGCCTCTGCTCTGGGAAAGGAGTGAGCCCAAGGTAAACTAAATCTGACCAAAACGCAACCCAGCAGGGACTCAGTTCAGGCTTTAATTGGAATAAGATCATTGGTTTTACTCTGTCTAGCAATGAGTAAAACGCCTCTTGAGGAAGATCACAGCATGTACAGCCCATATAATGTTCGGCATTCGATAAAAAAGTTATTAGGCAGATCCAGCTATAGGATCATATGACCAAAATCCAAGAGGGAAAAAACAACAACAACAGACAACAGACATAGATTCACAGGTGATCTGAACAGACTAGTTAACAGAAAAGGACTTTAAATGTGATAAATGTATTCCAACAAATGGAAAGAAAATATAAAAAATATATGAAAATAAAGAATCTCACCAGAAATTGAAAACAACAAAAAATAACCACTTGGAAATTCTACAAGTGAATAAGAAACATCTTAAAGAACTGGAGGTTCATTAAAGCAGTATGGTAAAGTGGAAAAAGCACCAGAACCCAAGAGTGAAAAGACCAAGGCATGGTCCCTGACTCTGCCTATATCCAGCTAAGAGAGCCTGGAGAAGCCGCTTCACTCCTGAGCCTTGGTTTCCATATCTGTCAAATGGGATAATGTCATCTACTCTATTTACATAAGCGTCAAGCAGACAAAATTAAATAACGTATACAAGAGCTCTTTATAAATTACTAATCATACAAATGTAAGGTATCATTATCATAATAGTCTAGCATGAATTCAAAACGGTGCTTCTGCTCCATCACCAGAAGTATTTTATGTCAATGTCAGGTGATTAGTCTGCCCTTGACTAATTGTTATAAAGGATTTTAACCACAGAAAGCTAAGAGGGAAATAATAGCGCAACAGCCAACTCACTGTTACTTATGTTGGAGTTAGTAATGCACTTTGTGAATTATCCCTGGAAAACTGAAAACCCTAAACTAACGTTAAACTTTTCCCGCTGCTCTGCCTATGCTTGGGTCACCACCTTCGGTTTCCCAGGTGGTGTATGCTCATGGAATGCAAGCTCATATTAATGTACGCTGATAAAACATAATCAGCAAGGTAAATCTGAAGCAGAAATACCAAAATGCTTTCCAAAGCCAACGGCAATAACGTTGAGACAGCCTGTTATTTGGATTCTCCACATCACTGCCCTCCTCTGTTAGCATATTTAATGGAGAGTAACGTGCAAGCCTTCACATATCGACGTGATACAGCCCATCCACTACCAGCAGGACTTGTGAGCTTCCCTGGTATGGTACACAGGCACTGTGTGAGGCCCTCTGG
This sequence comes from Chlorocebus sabaeus, assembly GCF_047675955.1. NCBI lineage: Eukaryota > Metazoa > Chordata > Mammalia > Primates > Cercopithecidae > Chlorocebus > Chlorocebus sabaeus. The sequence continues at coordinate 116,911,198 of NC_132904.1, read as the reverse complement.
GGAATAAAACTATTATAAGGCCATGAGCCTGACCTAAAAGGCACTTTCAGTTTTTAGGAAAGATACCATGTGCTTAAATAATTACAATACAAGGTAGTCAGTGATTTAGGTACCATAAGAGGCACAGTTAAAGAAGTACAGGTATTTGTGTGAAAGCTGATTTGGAATTGGGTTGATAACAGACTTTATGGCTGAGGCAGCAACAGAGTTTGGCCTTGAAAGACAGATAAATGGATATTCTAAGCAGAGGGCTGAGTATGACCAAAGTCACATTTTAAAAATGTAGTCGGTGGCTCACGCCTGTAATCCCAGCACTTTGGGAGGCCGAGACGGGCAGATTACAAGGTCAGGAGATCGAGACCATCCTGGTTAACACTGTGAAACCCTATCTCTACTAAAAAATACAAAAAATTATCCAGGTGTGGTGGCGGGTGCCTGTAGTCCCAGCTCCACGGGAGGCTGAGGCAGGAGAATGGTGTGAACCCGGGGGGCGGAGCTTGCAGTGAGTGGAGATCGTGCCACTGCACTCCAGCCTGGGCGACAGAGCGAGACTCCGTCTCAAAAAAATAAAAAAATAAAAAATAAAAATGTAGCAAGGTATGAAAAATTGGGTTCAGACTGATGGATGTATCATACTTTTTTTTTTTAAAGAAACTAACATTTATTATGCGCTTACTATGTGCCATGTAGTTTGCATACATTATCCCATTTGGTGTCCAAAATAATCCCTTGAAGCAGATGTAATTAATCCCACTTTAAAGGTAAACTGAGACTCAAAAGTAAATCAATTTACCCAACATCCCTCAGCTGAAAACTACAGCCCGAGTAGATCAACACATGTTGAATTCTGCGCACAGCTGGAGTTGGAGAGAGGTAGGGTTGCAGACGATTTGAAAGTTGTTTACTTCCATGGAGGGCACAAGATTGCCCGGAAAGGGTGAGGGAAGCACAAAGGGCTTAGGGAAGAAGAATCATCAGCAAAAGAGACAAGAAAGGAGTTGTTAGCAATAAGGGCTGAGACAGATGACCATAGCCTAATGGAAGCCAAGATCAAGAGAGAGCTTCAAAAGGGAGGAGGTGGTCAGAACTGCAACTGCTGCAAAAGTGAAGGCGGACGAGATGAGGAAGACCAAGAAAATGCCATTTGGTTGGTGGTCTTCAAAAAAAATGAGTTCGACAGAGAGAACAATGCCTAGATCCAGGTGTGTGCATGGAGAGAAAGCTGGCCTGCCCCAGGGACACGGGGCACAGCAACAGAACAGCCTAAAGCAGAGCTTTGAAAACTTGTCTGACGGCAGGTATCATCTGGGGGTACTTATTAAAAATGTTAACTTGCAAGTCCCATCCTAGTCCCACCAATCAGAATATCTGGTGGGCGAGGGGTGCGGGTAGACCTGGGAGGTATCCCAGAAGAGCCCTACATGACAAGGGTTACACTCATGTTTCTCAGACTTTAATGAACATGAGAATCACCTGGGGATTTGCTGAAAATGCAGACACTGATTTAGTACCTCTGGGACAGGACTGGAGATTTTGGATTTTCACACTCTCCTAGATCGTGATGTCAGTGCTGCTGGTCTGAGGGCCATATTTTTAATGACAACGAACTAGACTAAAGCTCACTTGTCCTCCAGAGAGGGAGGTGTCAACACGTGGTTCTTCTTGGCACCTTTCCTTTCCAGTACCTGAAGACTAAGCTCCAAGCTCCTTTCCATACTCACCAACAGATGGCAGCAGATCTAAATGTCATCTTCCACAGAAGTACTGCCTCAGAGGTTCCCTTCCATCCCATCTGACTTCCTTCACACCTTACAAAGCACTTTATTCACTCCTCTAAGATAAATCACCGTGTCAGGTGAGCATAGAAAAGCTTTCCTTGACTACTTCGGTAAAGAAAGGGTAAATTCTCCTGTACCTAGGCTCTTTACCGTATAGAGTCTGCATCATCATTGGACACTTAAATATGTTTTGCCTTCCTGAAGTAACTAAACGGTCTTGCACTGTCATTCAATTTTTCATGTGTGTTGGTATTGTCTCCACAAACTCTTAGAGGTTAGGGATCAAATAATGTCCATTTTTTTCTTAATCTTGACTTACAATGGCTTGGCCATACTGTGAATAAGTGAATGGGCCAACCGACCATCTATTAAATCAAATTCATGTTCCATTTGTTTCGCTTTGGTTTCTTTCCTTTTTTATTTCTCAGAGACTGGCTCTTGCTCTGTCACCCAGATGGGAGTGCAGTAGTGAGATCTCAGCTCACTGCAGCCTCCACCTCCCAGGCTCAAGTGATCCTCCTGCCTCAGCCTCCCAAATAGCTGGAACTACAAGCATGCACCACTACGCCCAACTAATTTTATTTTGTTTTTTTGTAGAGCCAGGGTCTCCCTATGTTGCCCAGGCTGGTCTCGAACTCCTGGCCTCAAGCAATCCTCCTGCCTCAGACTCCCAAAGTGTTGAGATTACAGGTGTGAACTATCACACCCAGCCTCACTTTGCTTTCTTCCCAGAAAAACAAAAACAAAAAAAGGCTTGCCAGAAAGTGTTAGTGGTCTGGAAAATTCTGTACTTGTTTGCAAGTGTGTGTTCAGAATCTTCCAACGCATTGCTAGGGATAACGTTTTCTAGCCTGGCAAGTGGGTACTCCAGTGCTTATGTTGACTTTATCTAAAACCTGCTGGTCTCTTAAGACCCTTCTTTACTTTTCTACGGCTAGCCTCATCATTGACCAACATGCCCCCTAGACACAAAATTCACAGCTCTTTACTACCAGTTAAAATATTTTGGCTGGTTAAGTCTGGTCTACACATTAGTCCTACAGTTCATTATGCATTCAGTAGACTATGTCTATTTTGCAAATATTTCTTTTTTTAAGCAAACATCTAGGTTGCTCAGTGCTGGGCTCTCCATCCAACTTTCCACACCTTCTCTCCCTAGGACATGGCCTGGTCCCATGGCTCTGACTACTACTAATGTGCCAATGATTCTCCATTTATGTCACCATCTGGGACCTCTTCTTCTAATATCTTAAGTCCATCTGACACCCTGGTATCTATACTTGGATGTTTTACAATCATTTCTCATTTAACATTTGCCACATAGAATTCTTGATCTCCCCGCCCCTACCCTAAGGTTTCTCCTGCCTTTTTCCCCTTCTCAATAAATGATACTTCGGCTACCTACTTGGTCATTCTTGAGCTTTTCTCCATCATTCACATCCAGCTACTACCAAGACCAGTCAATTCAACTTCAAAAAGATCTGTTTACTTCTCACCATCTCCATTGTTACCCCCCAAGCCAACATCATCTCTGGCCTGGATTATTAAATAGTACCTAAAGCCATTTTTAGCTTTACACTCATTCATCTATTTGTTCATGCAACAATTTACAGAGTGTCCACTCTGTTAGTCAATGCTCTTAAACCAGTGCAGTAAGCCCAGGAAAGACCAGTGAGTAAGTCTGCTACAATGAAGGTATCTCTGAGGCATGATGACACACAAGGAGAGTACGAGCAACAAGAGAGAGGGGGAGCAGTATCTGGGAGCATGTCACGGAGAACCCGACACTTAACCCGGGTTTTAGGGAATGAGTAAGTATTCACTAGGCAGACACTTGGAACAAAAGCCTTCTGAGTGTGGTGACAGAGGTGGAAAAGTGTGTCATGCTCAGGGATCATCAAGCAGAGAAAAGTTCAGAAGGTCCATGGAGAGGTGGCTGCTGAGGTAGGGAGAGGCTTGGGCCTATAGGCAATGTGGTCACGGGGAAGGGTTTAAACAGGGAAGAGGCCACATATCTCTCCAACCCACTTCCCATGTATAAGATGGAAACTGTGTCCGGCACTGGGAATACGGTTCAAAGAAGGTTCACCTGCAGAAATGGCATTTTACCTATGGGATAAATAGGAGTTGGTCAGATGGGAAAAAAAAAATGGGGGCAAATAGTGGTCTAGGTGAGACAAGAGCATGCATGGATATGGCCTTAAATCAGGAAGGCTCTTGATGCATTCAAGAAACTGACACTAGGCCAGTGTGGGCAGCACTTGGTGAGACAAAGAAAAAGCATCAAGAGTTGCAAATGGGGGGAGTCAAGGCCAGACCATGGTACAGGCCAAATAAACAAGTGTGTCTCCTCTTCAAAGGACTCTCCTGGGGGCCCAGGCCCACTCCCTGCTCAAGTGAAGCCTCGCGGTGCCTCTGGCTGCCGCCATCTTGCCTTCTGCCAGCAGCAGGGAAGCCCTCCCCCCGCCTGTCTGCCTGTCCATCGGCCGCCAAGGTGACACCACCAAATGCATTTCTTCCCAGCCTGTGCTCTGAGAGACACCAGGATTTGCATTTCAATTTGACTTGGTTCCGAGGATTCCAGCCCAAGCTTGGAAATCACTGCCCCTGTCACTGTCTCACCAGCTCAGTTTTCCTCCTTTCCTCCCTCCACCTCCAGGGAGGGCTGTTTTTTCCTTGACATCTCGCTCCTCGATGCTGAGAAAAGTCATCCTTAACAGCAGTTTTATTGCCCGGTGATACTAACACAATGAAGGAAATCATCGCTAATTTTTATGAATTATCTCATCATCTGCAGCTAATGAACAGCTGCTGAAAGAGTAGGCATTACGCTTCCCCTTGGAGAGCCTTTACCCCGAGCACTTCTGAAATGGCCCTGCCCCTGCTGTCAAGGGGGACCCTCGGCTACAGACAGTGCCTCCTCTCCGACAGGGCTCCGTCCATCTCTGTCCCCTCCAGCCCAATTCTGCCCCTTCCTGCCTATTCCCAGCCTGGGGTACTCAGTGGTTGCTGGGCCACCTGTGACAGGGAGGATTTAGGTTAGCTGGAAACTTTATTAACATCCAAACTAAGTGGGCCGCCACTGCTGCTCTCTGTTCTCATTATGCTTCCTCTCCAAAATCAGGTCTTGGCCTCTGTGCCTCACCAAATGCATCTATCAAACTGAGTGAACCGGCAGCCAGCAGCTAAGTGGCGCTCAACCAGGGGATAATCTAGACCAGGGTGGAGAGGAAATGCTTAGTGGGGCAAAAGGATGAGAGGGAGAGAAAACAGCAGAGGAGGAGGACACGAGGGAGGCTGAAGGCGCAGCACCTGTTGCAGCCTCGAGAGAGAGGCACAGCACAGAAACATGGAATCCCAGGCTGGGCAGGACCTCGGAGGCCAGAGTAGGAGAAAACTGAGGCTTGGAGAGCTGTGAGCCCTGCAAATTCCAGACTCAGAGCCCGGGACTCACCCTCCTCCTGTGCTTCCCTCCTGCACCCTGAGCTTTCCTGGTCAACAATCTTCCCTGGCCCCTCCCCCCAGGCCCTCTCTAGTCTTCCTCCCCATCTCTTTCTTTTTGACGATCCTGTCTTTGAGTCTCCTGACATCTGGCTAAAGCCCAGGCAGCCACTGGCTGTGTCTTAGAGATGAAGGGAAGGGCACTGAGAAATGGGGTAAAAAGGTGAAAAGGCCTGAGGCCAGCCCACCCTGTTTGTGGGGTGGTCTTCCTCGGGTGGAGTCGGGCATCAGGGCCAGGCAGTGCAGGGGGCCCCTGTGATGCTGGGCCAAGCACACACAGTCCTCCTAAAGGTCAGTGGCTGCTCGTGATATATTTTGCTGCAACTGAAAAGGCATGAGACTCAACATTGGTATTACAGGGAGGAGAGAGTCCTTGGAGAGAGGCCCTGAAATCCTCCTTTGGTGCTGGCCAAGGTCTCTTTCTCCTCTCTTCCAAACTCGAAGACAAACATCCAGCTCCCTTCGCCTCCATCCAGCATGTTCCAGGTGCTTTGCTGTCCTAGTTCAGGTTGCGTAACTTAGCGCATTTAGTCCCTGTTTCCTGCCCTGATGTCCCCATTTTCAAAGCCAGTGAGTATGTGGCCCCATTTGAAACAAACACCTTTTCCACAGCTGCCCAGGATAAGAATGAGTCATTCCTACATTCACTTGACTAGTGTTTACTGAACACCTACTATGAGCAAGGCCGAGGGAGTCATAGGTAATGAGACATAGTCTTTGCCTTGAGAGACTGATGCTGAAACTCATGTCACCATGCCATGTGGGGTGAGGCTGAGGTGCAGTCACCCATGCGGTGGCACTGAAGCCCCAGAGAGGGAGAGATCCACTCTGAGAGGAGATGGAAAGGGCCATCAGGCCAGGCACAGTGGCTCACACCTATAATCGCAGCACTTAGGGAGGCCGGGGCAGGTTGATCACCTGAGGTCAGGAGCTTGAGACCAGCCTGGCCAACACAGCAAAACCCCATCTCTACTAAAAATACAAAAATTAGCCAGGCATGCTGGAGCACACCTGTAGTCCCAGCTGCTTGGGAGGTTGAGGCAGGAGAATCACTTGAGCCTGGGAGGTGGCAGTTGCAGTGAGCTAAGATCATGCCACTGCACTCCAGTCTGGGTGACAGAGTGAGACTCCATCTCAAGAAAAAGAAAAGAAAAAAAAAGAAAAGGGTCATCAGAGAAGGGCCTTCAGAGGACGAGGTCATATATAAGCAAGGCCCTGAATGGTGAATAAAATTCTGCTGGGCAGGCAAGGTGAGAAGAAGAGTATTCCAGGCAGTGGAGGCAGCAAAGGCCCAGCGATGTGAGAGGCAAGGATGTTCTACGGACTCCAGCGTCTGCAGCACAGAATTCATGGGCGTTGAGTGTTTATGGTAGGGACAGGGATGGGGAGTGATGTTGAAAGATGAAGCCACCTGGATCATCTGCAGCCTGCCTGTGAAGGCTTCCCATGCCCTGAAAAGGAGTTTGAGCTTCCTCCTGCAAAGAGAGAACTGAGAAAGAGTGAGGATGGGAGGCATGAGAGAGCCCAGGGGTTAGCGTGTCTGAGATGGGCAGGGGAGGTTCAGTTAGACAAGTCCTCCCTGCCAGGAGGGTCCCTGCTTTCCTCATGTGTCCAGAGGGTGGAGACACTACAGGTTCCCATCTTGGTACCTCTGGGCCTGGCACTGCCCAGCCTCTCCCTGCACCATCACAACTCTAGGCAGACACCCTGCCTGCCACACAATTCAGGCTTAGGCAGGGAGGCCCCATGCCATGACCTGTCCCACCCCGAGTGGCCGGCCCCAGGCCTGTATTAGATGGCTCTGCATGAGCCATGCTCCAGGGACCACTGGCAGCTCCTTCCGAGTGAGCGGCAAGGCACTGGGAAAAAGAACGGAGAAGCCAAGAGCTGCATTCTCCATACTCTTCCCTGGGCTCCGGGGGTACTAGGTTTTCCATTCTTTTCTTGGGTTGTTTACTCAAAAAGTTAAACTTAACCAAAAAAGAAGAAAGGCATTGACTTGGACAGAGGGCAGGGCAGTATAATGGACATGTGCTCTCTCCAGAGGCAGACAGGGCTTGGATTTGAACACCAGCTAAGTTATGAATTTCTCTAAGCCTCCGGTTTTTCATCTGTGAAATGGAGGTGGTGGTAGGATTAATCATTTTGAAGAGCATTTACCATACTGCCTGGCACATAATAAATACTGAATAAATGCTGCTGTTATTATAAAGCTAGATATTTCTAGCTCCAGAAACCCCAACTCTTATTTCAAACTCTTCTTTCCCTTTAGGTTGTTCTCTACACTCCCATCCCTACTCCCTCTATTTTAAGGATTGGCTCTTTAAAAAAAAAAAAAAAGGGCTGGGCGCAGTGGCTCATACCTGTAATTCCAGCACTTTGGGAGGCCAAGGCATGTGGATCATGAGGTTGGGAGTTCAAGACCAGCCTGGCCAACATGGCGAAACCCCATCTCTCTAAAAATACAAAAATTAGCAGGAGGTGGTGGCACGCACCTGTAATCCCAGCTACATGGGAGGCTGGGGCAGGAGAATCACGTGAACCCAGGAGGTGGAGGTTGTAGTAAGCCAAGATGGCGCCACTTTACTCCAGCCTGGACGACAGAGCAAGACTCTGTCTCGAAAACAAAAACAAACAAACAAACAAAAAAAACACCCTTCTAGTGGAGCCCCTCGCCTGGTCTGTAGGACTACCACTGGCCAAGCCAGTCCTCTATCCTGGCCCCTTCCCTTGGTGCTTTCCTGAAAAAGAAGTACCCGGTATACTTAGCTGGCTGAATAAATAGCAATAATAATATATGTTCAGCTATTAGCCGCATAAGTAATCAAAGATCACTGCCATATGATTCCTGGTTAAACATCATTTAGAATCTAATAAATAAGTGACTATAAATAAAGCCAGCACGCAGACTTTGCCCTTCTGAGCACCACAGCCTCTGCTCTCAATTTTAACCTAATGGTGCCTTTAGCACTAACCCTGTGGTTCCATTTTAAGTTAATTTCTCTCTCTCAAGTGTCTGAAAAGGAAACCAGCAGAGGTGGGGACAAGAAGGGAGGCGAGGTGTCGGGTCTGCCCTAAAGAAACCGAGGTTGTCCCGTGGGTCTCAGGCAGACCTCAATCACACCTACCTTCTCTTGCACCTCCAGAGCCACAGGCACTGGCCGGAGGCCTTGGGGTCTCTGCAGAGGGGAGCACAGCAGGGAGGAGTCTAGTGTAATGGATAGAGCATGGGGTTGGTGCTCCAGGGAGTCTGGCTCAAATCCAGCATCTTCCATGTTCTGCATGGATGACCTTGGTCCCTCCACGCCTCAGTTTCCACACCCAAATAGCAGACATTATCAAACCGACCTCTGGAGGTTGTTATAAAAATTAATCATATAACTTCTGGAAGTGATGGGCACAGCAGATGCTCAATAAACATGAACGTCATCCCCTCTCCTGTGATGTACAGCCCCTTAAAGGGATGGTCCACTGCCCTCTCACTCACTCTGCTCTAGGCAGCAACAAAAGAAATACCAAACAGGGAAAAGGAAGCGCAAAATGGCAATGTCCCCACGGTCCCTGGACCACCACAGTCACCGCTGCCTAACCCCAGAGCTGATGTCTCAGCACTTAATACTTCCTTATTTCGTATCGCCCTCTAGTTCCTTCATGTCTGAGAGTCTGGCCTTTCCACATTTAGAACATGTACCAACAAAATATCCTATTTCTTTGTATTTTCCATAGAGCTGAGCCCTAAACAGGGTATTATCAGTATTAAGTAAGTACCAGGGGACAGAGGAACAGGCAGGACCAGCTTCAGATCCTAGGTGTCCTCATTCTTCACACACAGCAGTACTCTCCTACATCACATTGCTTCTTAAAGCACACATAGATCTGTGCCCTTCTGGAAGGATGGCAGGCAGAATAAGAGAGAGTCTGCTGGGACTGTGGCGGGACGTTATTCTCTCTAGACCCCATGGCAGGAAATAAACTCATCATTCTGAGCAGAGCACAGCGGAGCCCACGTGACACAGCCTCAGATCACATTCAGCTCGCTGGCTACTCCTTCAGTGCCCTGACATGTTAGGAGTGGCGAGATTACTAAATCAACGTGATAAAATACTTCCTGTTACACAGCCCCTTCCTAGCTGTCTCTTCTCTGGTGGCATAGTCTCAGTTGCAGTAATGGAAGAGCCAACATGTCCAGTTCCCTCTGTCCCTTGAAAAAACCGCATCAGCTTCGGTGCTCTGGGATGCCTGGTTCTTATGCAAAATGGTTGATGGTAACAGGAATAAGGCAACTTGGGCCAAGGATCGAGCTATGGACAGTTTCCAAGTGTGCAGTCCTTGCACGTGGAACTGCTCATGAGAAGGCTTTCCAGCGGCTTAGCCTCCCACATTAGAAGAACAGTTGTTGTAGGAAGAATAATTGCCCCCAAAGATGCCCACATCCTAAAACCCAGTCTCTGCAAATGCATTACCTTCCATGGTGCTATGGTTTGGACATGGTTTGTTTGTCCCCATCAAACTCATGTTGAAATTTTATCCCTAATGTGGCAGTGCTGGGAGGTGGGGCCTGGTAGGAGGTGTTTGGGTTGTGGGGGTGGATTCCTCATGAATGGCTTGGTGCTGTTCTGTAGTGAGTGAGAGTTCTTGCTCTCAAGCAACAGGATTATTTATTGCAGGAATGGGTTCCTCCCAAAAGAGTGTGGGTTGTTAGAATGCCAAGACACCCCTCAGGTTTTTCCCTCTTTGCACATATCTGCTTCCCCTTTTGACCTTCTCTGCCATGCTGTGATGTAGTACGAAAGCTCTCACCAGAAGCCAGGGCCATGCCCTGGAGCTTCCCAGCCTGCAGAACTATGAGCTAAATAAACCTCTTTTCTTTATAAATTATCCAACCTTGGGTGTATAGCAACACAAAATGGACTAAGACACATGGCAAAAGGGGCTTTGCAAATGTGAGTAAGGTTACAGATCTTGAGGCAGGGAGACGATCCTGGATTATCCTGGGAGATTCAATCGAATCTCATGAGTCTTTAAGATTGGAGAACCTTTCCCAGCTGAGCTCAGTGAGCTTGTGAGGTGAGAATGACTCAACCCACCATTGCTGGCCTTGAAAATGGAGGAAGAGGAAAGTGGAGCCAAGGGATGCAGTGGCCTCTAGAAGCTGGGAATGGCTCTCAGCTGACAGCCAGCAAGAAAACGGGGCCCCCCATCCTATAACCACAAGGAAATGAATTCCATCAACAACCCAAATGAGCAGGTTCTCTCCTACAGCCTCCAGACAGTAATGCAACCCCACTAAAATCCTAGCTTTAGCTCAGTTAAGACTTCTGACCTACAGGCTATAAGATCATAATTTTGTCTTATTTAAGCCACTAAGTTTGTGAAAATTTGTCATGGCAGCAATGGAAAACTACAGTGAAAATAATTACGGTAGAACGATTGATAATAACTGTTATTTATAGACTTCCTACTGTCAGGTACTGTCCTAGCTATTTTCCATACATTAGCTCATGTAAACCTCAACAATTCTATAAGGTGAGTATTAGTATCCCCATTTCATAGTAGGAAACAGAGACCAAATGACTTGCCTGAGATCACACGCTGAAATTACAATTCAGTTGCAGGTTTGTACATCAATAAAGCTCATACCTGTCTCACTACCCTATGATGCCATATAGTTGCTTGAGCAAACTACTATTTTCTTAAATAAACAAAAAAATAGAAACTAATATTTATTATATGCCACACACTGTGCATGCTACTTCACCTATATCCTCTCAATTAATGCAACAATTAAGGATAAACTCTGTTATCTCCAGTCCAAAGACGGAAAACTGAGTGTGAGAATGGGATGAGTAATTTGCCTCCAGGCACTTGGCTAGTAAGTGGGATTCAGGCACACAAGTTTTGGATCCAGGCCAGACATATTCCAGGATGCCTGGGCTATGATGACTTGAATGTGAACTCCAGACCCAGAAGGGAGCCCCACCCAGGCTGCAACTATAAGCCAACTGCAGCAACTCTCCCAGAGAAGGTGGCCCTGCCTCCCCATGGGACCCTCCCAGGGGCCATCGTGCTCTCTGGGAGATCATTCCTATGGCAGATGAAAAAGAGTTTGGTTAAATAATGGGAAAGCGCCAAAGGGGACAATCCACAGATGATTTCACTTACATACATCCAATTTCATCTCCACCAACTCCACTTATTTCCACTTAGCAAACTTAATTCCTTTAGTGTTTTAGGTTTTCCAAATTGACTCTACAGGGGAAACTGGCATTCAACCATAATTTCCAGATAAAGGCCCTTTTAATTTAGAAGCTCCAGCAGCTCCAGGAGGTGCAAGGAAAATTCCTTAACTGTGGCCTCTGGAAAGTTCTCCCTCTTCTCCAGGCTGCATGCCTGAGATTTCTGGGTGGCTGCCCAGAGGTCTGGGGCCACCCATTGCAATTCTACTCAGGCTTCTGGTTGGTGTCCCCTTGGAGCAGCTCCTTAACAGAGATTCCTGCTGGGGCCCCCAGGGCTATATGTTTCCCTTTTCTGTCATTGCTGGGAAAATCCCTGTTCTTTTATCTGTGAGCTGAAAGCTCAAAGTCTCACGTTGTTAGATCCCTGCCGCTAGGGGAAATTTATAACGGTTGCTAGAGAAGTGGCATTCCCTCCCCCACCTGTGTCACTCCATGCTCGAAAGACCATGTCCTAGAAAGGATGAGAACAACACAGCTTGGAGGAAGCCAAGGAGGTGATTCCAGTGAGGGAAGCTCCCAGCACCTGGCCCTTCAATGCAGTGATCTTTACACACGGGGCAACCTGCTGCAGGGGTTTCAAAGAGCAGCCTTGGTTCTAGGTACCGAGAGCAAAGCCCAACCTTTGAAGAGCCAGGGCTGGGGGATGCGTTTTACAGGCACATGTCAAGATCTAGATTGGCTCTCTTTAACCCAAAGAGAGGCACTTGGCTAGTAAGCGGGACTCAGGCACACAAATTTTGGGTCCAGGCCAGACATATTCCAGGATGCCTGGGCTATGAAGACTGGAATGTGAACTCCAGACCCAGAAGGGAGCCCCACCCAGGCTGCAACTATAAGCCAACTGGGTGGGAACGAGTTCAACAAGGGGCTCTGAACCTAGAGGCCAGATCCCCACCAGGCTGGAGCAGATACCTATGGTGGATGAAAAGCAGGTGAAAAGAGTCCCTGCTTCTGATTCGAGGGATCACATCCTAATTCAGACGGAGAAAAAAGAAAACTCATTTGGAGGAGGGTGACCAGGTTGATGAATTGGATCCAAACCATGAGATGGAAGGAACCATCAAAGACACTAATGGTACATCTCTGGAAGAAAGAAGATGCTGGGAGCCATGAAATGATAGTGCTGCAAGTCTCAGAGGGGCCGTCACAGGGAAGAGCACCAGGCCTGTTCTGTATGGCCCCGAGGAACAGGCAGAGCTAGAATGGTAGGCATGGAGAGATAGAGTCAGGCTCAATAGAAAAACCAATGGTTAAAACGATTCAAAGGAGGAATGGGTTATTTGAGGGCCCTGCCAGCATGCAGATTTTGTGAATCTAAGGAAAAGCAAACAGTCAGAACTGGTCAAGGCTCCTCCAGTTTCCTGAAACTACCAACAATGGCAGTTTCAGGAAAGAGCTGGAGGCCAGGGGCAGTCTAGGTCCAGGTTCCGGTCTCCAGGCTCCTGCAAGACTGAGACAAAAAGGTCTGACCGTAGTCCCAGAGGAGCTTGGGCACAGGCAGAGCATCAGAGTGAAGTCACAGACCTGATGAGAAGACTTGGGCACTGCAGGGGAAACACAAGCGCTGGTGGACTATATGCCATGAACCTGGTGTTTGGATCTGAGGGACAAAGTAAGACCAACAGTCAAAACTCAGGTTGATGCTGAGTCATTAAACTGCTGGCTTGGGCTTCCTCCAAACAGGAAGAAGATTTGCCTCAGGACCTGGGGTTTGGCTGCAGGGATCAGAGAATGTAGGGACAGGGAGCCAGCGGCATCACTGCACAGTCCTCGGCAAGCAGCACTTGTTAAGGGCTGCCTCTGTGTCCGTGAGACTGCTCATCTATGCCTTCCAAAAGCTTTCAAATTTAAAGCTCACTTGGGTCTCCACCATTCATTCATTCAGTAGATATTTAGTGGACACCTACTATACGCCAAGCACTCAGTCTTAAGTGCTGGGGAAACAGAGAACTAAACAAGGGTTTTTCCCCGTGGGAGGACTCAGACAATAAACAATAGGACCCATATGTCAGATGATGATGAATGTCATAGAAAAATAAAGCAGAGAAGGACAGAAAGTGTCGGGGCAGAGGAGGGGCTAGAGGATGGTCTCACAGCCAATATCACACCAACTGGGTGAAAGCCGGAAGCATTCCCTTTGAAAACTGGCACAAGACAAGGATGCCCTCTCTCACCACTCCTATTCAACATAGTATTGGAAGTTTTGGCGGGGCAATGAGGCAAGAGAAAGAAATAAAGCGTATTCAAATAGGAAGACAGGAAATCAAATGATCTCTGTTTGCAGAAGACATGATTATATATTTAGAAAATACTGTCGTCTCAGCCCAAAAATTCCTTAAGCTGATAAGCGACTTCAGCAAAGTCTCAGGATACAAAACCAATGTGCAAAAATCACAAGCATTCCTATACACCAATAATAGGGAGTCAAATCACGAGAAAACTCCCATTCACAATTGCTACAAAGAGAATAAAATACTTAGGAATACAGCTTACAAGGGATGTGAAGGACCTCTTCAACGAGAACTACAAACTGCTGCTCAAGGAAATAAGAGAGGACACAAATGGAAAAACATTCCATGCTCATGGATAGGAAGAATGAATATCGTAAAAATGGCCATACTGCCCAAAGTAATTTACAGATTCAATGCTATTCCCATCAAAGCTACCATTGACTCTCTTCACAGAATTAGAAAAAACTACTTTAAATTTCATATATATATATATATATATATATATATATTTTTTTTTTTTTTTTTTTTTTTTTTTTTTTTTGGAGACAGACTTTCACTCTTGTTGACCAGGCTGGAGTGCAGTGGTGTGATCTTGGCTCACTGCAACCTCTACCTTCCAGTTTCAAGCGATTCTCCTGTCTCAGTCTCCCAATTAACTGGGATTACAGGCGCCTGCCACCATGCCCAGCTAATTTTTGTATTTTTAGTAGAGATGGGGTTTCACCATGTTGGCCAGGCTGGTCTCGAACTCCTGAACTCATGATCTGCCTGTCTTGGCCTCCCAAAGTGCTGGGATTACAGGCATGAGCCACTGCGCCAGGCTTAAATTTCATACGGAACCAAAAAAGAGCCCATATAACCAAGATAATCCTAAGCAAAAAGAACAAAGACAGAGGCATCATGCTACTTGACTTCAAACTATATTACAAGGCTACAGTAACCAAAACAGCATGGTACTGGTGCCAAAACAGATATGTAGACCAATGGAACAGAACAGAGGTCTCAGAAATAACAACATACATCTACAACCATCTCATCTTTGACAAACCTGGCAAAAACAAGCAATGGGGAAAGGATTCCCTATTTAATAAATGGTGTTGGGAAAACTGGCTAGCCATATACAGAAAACCGAAACTGGACCTCTTCCTTAAACCTTATACAAAAATTAGCTCAAGATGGATTAAACACTTAAAAGTAAGAGCTAAAACCATAAAAACCCTAGAAGAAAACCTAGGCAATACCATTCAGGATATAGGCATGAGCAAAGACTTCATGACTAAAACACCAAAAGCAATGGCAACAAAAGCCAAAATTGACAAATGGGATCTAATTAAACTAAAGAGCTTCTGCACAGCAAAAGAAACTATCATCAGAGCGATTAGGCAACCTGCAGAATGGGAGAAAATTTTTGCAATCAATCCATCTGACAAGGGCTAATATGCAGAATCTACAAGGAATTTAAACAAATTTACAAGAAAAAAACAAACAACCCCATCAAAAAGTGGGCCAAGGATATGAACAGACATTTTGCAAAAGAAGACATTTATGCAGCCAACCAACATATGAAAAAAAAGCTCATCATCACTGGTCATTAGATAAATCCAAATCAAATCCACAATGAGATACCATCTCATGCCAGTTAGAATGATGATCATCAAAAAGTCAGGAAACAACAGATGCTGGAGAGGATGTGGAGAAACAGTAATGCTTTTACACTGTTGGTGGAAGTGTAAATTAGTTCAACCACTGTGGCAGACAGTGTGGTGATTCTTCAAGGATCTAGAGCTAGAAATACTTTTTTTTTTTTTTTGAGATGGAGTCTCACTCTGTTGCCCAGACTGGAGTGCAGTGGCGTGATCTCGACTCACTGCAAGCTCCACCTCCCAGGTTTACGCCATTCTCCTGCCTCAGCCTCCCATGGAGCTGGGACTACAGGCGCCCACCACCACGCCCAGCTAATTTTGTTGTATTTTTAGTAGAGACGGGGTTTCACCGTGTGAGCCAGGATGGTCTCGATCTCCTGACCTCGTGATCTGCCCATCTCAGCCTCCCAAAGTGCTGGGATTACAGGCGGGAGCCACGGCACCCGGCCTAGAAATACCTTTTGACCCAGCAATCCCATTACTGGGTATATACCCAAAAGATTATAAATCTTTCTACTCTAAAGACACATGCACACGTATGTTTACTGCAGCACTATTCACAATAGCAAAGACTTGGAACCAACCCAAATGCCCATTAATGATAGACTGGACAAAGAAAATGCAGCACATATATACCATCGAATACTATGCAGCCATAAAAAAGAATGAGTTCATGTCCTTTGCAGGAACATGAATGACGCTGGAAACCATCATTCTCAGCAAACTAACACAAGAACAGAAAACCAAACACCGCATGTTCTCACTCATAAGTGGGAGTTGAACAATGAGAACATATAGGCACAGGAAGGGGAACATCAGAAACTGGGGCCTGTTGGGGGGTGGGGGACAAGGGAAGGGATAGCATTAGGAGAAATACCTAATGTAGATGACGGGCTGATGGGTGCAGCAAACCACCATGGCACATGTATACCTATGTAACAAACCTGCACGTTCTGCACATGTATCCCAGAACTTAAAGTATAATAAAATTAAAAAAAAAGAAAAAGAAAAAGAAAGCAGAGAAGAAGGACAGAAAGTGTCAGGGGCAGAGCAGGGGCTAGAGGATGGTCAGGGCATGACCCGCCTGCATAGCATGAGAAAGTGCACCACACAGATATCCAAGGGAAAAGTGTTCCAGGCAGAGAGCACAACAGGTGCAAGGGCCCTGGGGCAGGAGCACACTTGGTGCATTTGAAGAAAAGCAAAGAAGCTGGTGGAGCTGGGGGTGGTGTGTGGCATGAGTGAGAGGTAGGGTGGTAGGAAATGACAATAAAATTCACCAGAATAAAGGGCAGTTCATGGACGGCCCTGTGGGCCACTGTGAGGACTTCATCTTTTATTCTGACACAGGAAGTCAGCGGAGGACTGGAGCAGTGGACTGACACAATCCAACTTACATCTTAAAAGAGTCATTTTTGCTGCCATTTTGACAATGAAAAGTGAGAGGGCAAGAAAGTGGCAGGAAAACTAACAGGAAAGGTTTGCAGTAATCCAGGGAGAAATAATACTGGCTTGGAAAAGGGAAGCGCCTGCTGAGGTGGTGAAACGCGGTTGGGTTGTACTGGATATACTTGGAAGGCAGAGCCAACAGGACTGTTGATAGAGAGGCTGTGGGTATCAGAGAAAGATGAGACCAAGGATGACTCTAAGGTTTGGAGTCTATGTCCACAGAGGTAGAATGGCATTACCATTTATGAAATGATTAGACAGTAGGAGAAACAGGCATGGAGGGGAAAATCAAGAACTTGATTTTGGACATACCAAATCTGAGTTTCTGTTAGACATCCCAGTGGGGATGAATCTGGAGTTTTGGAGAGGGGTCAGAGCTGGGGATGAGATTAGAGAGTCACAAGCATAACGATGCCTTTAAAGCCCTAAGACTGCATGAGATCATCAGGCAGTGGGCATGCACAGAGAAGAGGTTTAAGGACTGAGCCCTGAGGCATATCCATCTTCAGAGATCAAGAGATGAGGAAGAACAAGCAAAGGAAACTGAGAAGGAATGGCCAGAAACAGGGCAAGAACAAGATGGGGCATGGTCTAGAAGCCAAGTGAAAAAGTGTTTCAAGGAAGAAGGAGGAAAATACTATGTCAAATGCTGCTGCTAAGTCCAGTAAGATGGGGCCTGGGGATGGATCACTGGATTTAGCAATCTGGGCATCAATGCCCAGGGCTGAAAGTCTGGTTGGAGACAGTCCTATTGGTAGGGAAAGAGAGGACAGGAAATGGAGACAGCTTGAATAGGCAATTATTTTACAGAGCTTTGCTGTAAAATGAAGAAGAAAAATCAAGAGCCCACTGTAGAGGGACAGCAGCTAAGGAAGGTTTTTAAGAAGAGGGAATCATTCAGCTCCATTAGTCAATACCTGGGACAACTGCTCCTGTGCGGAGTCCACCGTACTAAGAGGGTAGGAAAGACAGAGCTCTCTCCTCAGGATGCTCTTAGCCTCCCAGGGTAGACGGAATTCAAATAACGTTTCAAAAAATGCCTGTACAGAAACGGGGGGTAAGTGCCCAGAAAGAGTGCAACCCACACATGAGTGTGTGAACACACACACACCCACGCTTTGGAAGGGAAAGTTCCCTAGACAAGGTGGGGATTCTCATCTCCTAGAACAAGGTGAATTTAAAGCAGGGTTTAAAAAAAGAGAAAAGACAAGATTTGGTGGAGGCATGGGGAAGGGTGATCCAGGCAGGCAAAGGCTAGAGACGGAAACAGGCTGGCCCAGTAGTCTATCATCAATTACAGATGTCACTTTCATAGCACTTACTGCATGCCTGACACCATCCTAAGTGCTTCTATGCAGGAACTTACTGAATTCTTATAAAAGCGTAAAACAGGGACTACTATTAGCCCATGTTATAGATGAAGAAATGGAGGCACTGAGAAATTATGTTCTTGCCCAAGGTCATACAACTAGTGAAGGGTGGAGCTCAGATTCATATCCAAGCGGTCTGGTTCCAGAGCCCACGCTCCTGGTGTTAACGCGTGCACTGTGCCAGAGCCTCCCGGGAACCAGCTCCAGCGTTTCCCCACAACACATCTGACTCCATTCCTCAATCATATGAAAAGCCACTGAAGGAACCTGGGTGAGTCCAGGCGGAAGAGACTGAAAGGAGAGGGAGACATGGGGGACCCTCTTGTGGACTACCCTAGATGACCAGTCAAGCCCGTTCAGGCTGATTCACCACCTGAAACACAGGGAGTGGCAGGAGTATAAAGGGCTGGGGCTGACGTCTGCCCTGGGGTAGGGTTTCAGAGAGGTAAGCCTCTTTCTTTTCAATTATTTTCTTTCCTTTTTGTTTTCTTTTCTTTTTCTTCCTTTCTTTCTCTTTCTTTTCTTCCTCTTTCTTCCTTCCTTTCTTCCTTTTTCTTCCTTTCTTCTTTCTTCCTTCCTTTCTTTTTTCTTTCATCTGCCTACCTCTGTCTGCCTACCTCTTTCTCTGTCTACCTGTCTGCTTATCTACCTGCCTACCTCTTTATCTACCTACCTGTGTATGTACTTTATCTACCTACTTATCTATCTGTCTTCTATCTATCTATCTATCTATCTATCTATCTATCTATCTATCTATTTATCTTTGAGACAGGGTCTCACTCTGTCACCCAGGATGGAGGGCAGTGGTGCTACCATAGCTCACTGCAGCCTCAAACACCTGGACTCAAGTGATCCTTCCATCTCAGCCTCCCAAGTAGCTGGGACTACAGACATGATGAACCTTTTCTAAAGGGGTCATACTCAGATAGATAGAGTCTCAATTCCAGAGACCCCCAGTCAGGGTTGAGCATTTGACTGAGTCACAGTGCCTCTCGCGTCCAGCAGAGTGGCACTGTCTGCCCAGCTAGAGGACTGTGTTTGCCATTGTGTGTGCATTTGAACCTGACTGGTCAATGTCCTCTCCACAACACCCCGCATCAGTGTGGGTTTAATGGGCCTCGCTGGCTGGGTCTACCACAAGCTGCCCAGGCACCATATCTCAACTCAATGGGAGGAAACACACACCAATGGGACATGGAGGGGCTGCTGGGCAGCCTGACAGTTGTCTGCAGCACCCTGCTGCCCACACTACCCCCCTAGCTGAGCCCCAGCCCCCGTAAAGCCGATAGGGAACGTGTGCCTGTTTATCCAGACTAATGAGAGCTAAGTGTGACCACTGTCTTGCCTGCTGACGAGCCGCGAGGCTGTGAGTGGGATGTGCTGGCTCTGGCAATGCACACGCACGCGTCCCACCCACACAGGCACTCGCCTGAGGTCTAGCAGCAGCTTCCACATTGCCTGTGCTTCTTCAGCTCCACCATCAGTGGCCACAGGGAGGAAGGAAGCACCCAGACAGCCCAGGTCTACATCAACAGAACAAAAGAATTAGCAGGGTTCTTATGTCCTACCTGGCTTATCCAAAGGATTGGAGCCAAATGGGGTCATGGCTTAAATTAGGCAGATGGTTGCCTCAATTCTAAGCTCTTGTTAATGGTTATTAATGAGGACACAATGATAATGAAATGCCTCCCCACGAAAGGATGAGAAGAGACCAAAGGTGAAGATTGTATCACCAAATCCCAGACTGAAGGGGGTCTTAGAGGTAACAGGTCCAATACCACAGTTGAGGCTGAAATCCCT
Source organism: Chlorocebus sabaeus (assembly GCF_047675955.1). Taxonomy (NCBI): domain Eukaryota; kingdom Metazoa; phylum Chordata; class Mammalia; order Primates; family Cercopithecidae; genus Chlorocebus; species Chlorocebus sabaeus. The sequence continues at coordinate 116,891,190 of NC_132904.1, read as the reverse complement.
GTCCAACCTATCTGTGGCCACCTCCGGGTATGGGGACCTTGGTATCCAGAAAAACCCATTCCATCTGCCTGGAAAACACTTTTTTACATGGAATCAAAACCTCTTTCCATAATTTCCACTCCCAACACCCCCCACCCCCACCAAAATAGAGCTTGCTAGTGACTCACTCCACATCCCAAGACTTTTTGTAAATGACTTCACAGAATTGGAGACAGGTTTTTGAAATTCTGATGAAATATCACCATCACTCTTTCAATACGATGTTCATCCCTGTTGAATCCAATACTGCCAGTCAGGTCCACTGGCCATGCTGCTCGAGCCAACCGAATAGATACCATCAGCCCATAATATTTGTTGAAAACCTGGAGATACTCAGGCCATTCTAGCAGAAATGAACACAGGCAGCCACATACCAAAATGATATGGAAATCAGCTCTGTTACCTAAGACTTCAGATATGGAACAATAGCCTCATCCCTTCATGTCTGACACTTCTGCCAGTGATCAATCCCAATATGCTTAAGAAAACAAAATAGAGAAGCAAGACTCACTAACGCTCGCTGCCATTACCTATGTGCTTTTTCTCTTTAGCTCGGCCTCATTTTGTGAGCCCCCAGGCAACAGCACACTGGCCCCTGGTGGCATTCGGATCTCATACACCGAGAACACACTGCCAGCAGGCTATTCAGGACCCTGCCCCAATGCTGTCCTCAGATGCTTCTGAGTCCATCTCCTTTGATGTGACCCCTCTTCCTGACCTGTGCAAGCTTGGGGAAGTCACAACCCTGGGCACCTGAGGCTCCTCTCCACAAGATGGGCACTTCGACCTGCCTTGCAGATCACTGGGGAAACTGAATTAACGTGTGTAAGAACACGTTATTCACCACAAACCATGGCACGAATGTCACCCAGGTGGTTGGGAGTCAGGAGTCCTGGCACCGCCAAAAGGGCATTCACCAATTCATTTCACCTTTTGGGATCCCGGGATTTCTTATCTGTAAAATGGAATATCTAGGCCTAATTCATCTCTAACTTCTCAGCAGAAGAGATTATGGATGAAGTTACAGTGCACAATGGGTTTTGGAAAGGGCAAAAGAGAGAACAAACATCCCAAAAGCACCCTGTGTGGTGCTCCTGAAGACCAAGGGAAGACGGATGACACAACAGCATGCCAGCCTGGATATCTCTCTCACTACAGCCACACCTCCCTCAGCCACCCCAAAACGTGTTGGTGGCAGGGGAGGAGCAAGGAGGAGAGGAGAGATAGCCTTACATAAGCACAAGTGTATGCAGACACACACGCGGACTTTTTTTTCTTTTGGTAAAATATTTACTCTCCTAATTATATATTTTATAGGCTGACAATAACATTGGTTGGCATTTTTAAACCTTGACCGATTCCTGGGGGAACAGAAGTTTACAAACTGACAGGTCAGCTCAAAATTCAAAACTTGCCACAGTGAATTCATTTAGCAAACATTTACTAAGCCCACTACTGTGGCCCAAGCACTGTGCTAGACTCTGGGAATACAGACATGAATAAGAAAGACACAGCCTCCCTAAGGTGCTTACCAGGGGAGAGACTTACGTCCTAGAAATCCTTCTATAGTCCCCCTCTAGGTGACAGATGAAGGAGAAAGTCATCAATTTCTATTTGTCACTAATGTGAAAGACCAATTGATTGTCTATATGGGTGACTCAATTTGGAAACGAGATGAAAAGTTGCATGCTGATCAGAATTTCATAAATCAAATCAAGTGTTAACATTATCAGAGGAGCCCACTACTCAAACAAACCCATGGTGAATCCTCTACAAACAAGGCAAAGAATTCAGCTGGTATATTTGAATCTCGGTGAATCAGATATATGAGAAACTGGTGTTTTTTATCCTTTCCCCTTGTCTCCCCCAATTCTCCTATTATCTTTATCTTTATAACATTTCAATGTTCTATGTTGAACATTCTCTGTACAGAATTGGAGCTCATTGGGGGAAACCAACTAAGTAAAAAATTACAGTTGTGAAGTGCCTGGGGGGTCCTCGTAAGACAGTGTGTCAAATAAATCCAAGTTCTTGCTGCTTTACCACACAGGAAAACCTTAAACAAGAGAGATTCAATTGCTACAATTACCTGCTGATGTGTCTAATACACCCATGCTGAGTAGAACTTCCCTTGCCACCTGGAATGAGCCCTGAAACCCCCTTGCCTCAGTTTCCTCATCTCTCAACTAGACTTTGTGCCCTTTAAGAAATGCTTTGGAGGTAAAAAGTGTCAAAAAAGAGCAAGAAAGTATATTAGCAATGATGATTCCATCTTTCAGCTCCTTACCAGCAGAACACAATATATTTAATGTGATGGCTGTGATAATGAGATATCCCAAATGCTTCCAGGGGTTCATCAGCTCTAGAAGAGCAGGAAGAGACAGCGTTGGAGACAGGTTCAAATTTCAGTAGCTGTGTGACCTTAGATTTGTTATTCAAATTCTTTGAGTCTCTGTTTCTTCATCTATAACAGGGGATTGTTTGTTCCAATGAGACAGGCTGAGATATGGGGAATACTTAGCCCAGTGCCAGGTAAAGAATGGGAGTTATTATTTTGGCTATTATCGTGTAGCACTGCATCCTCAGTGCTTGGCACATAGCACTCAATAAATATTTGTTGAGTTAATTAATGAATGAATAATTGTACCATTGAGTTTATTATTACTGCCAAAGCTTTCATTAGAACCCAACCAGGATCTTCAGCCCATTCCTATTCTTTTTTAAGTAAGACAGGTAGATGAACATTTTCTCCTTTTCCTCTTTCTCCTTTCTCTTCTACTTTCTCCAATAAGTTTACCTCTTTATGCATAGGTAAGACAGTGCCATTTAAAACAATGGTACCAAACATGTTATTGGAAAACCCAGTCTTGCAAGGACCATGGATTCATATATCCATCACATTCATTGAGCTGGAGCCATATGCTTCTCTGTATCATGTGTTGGGCCCTTGTGTTAGGGGGTCACTCTCCCATGGAGTTCAGAGTCTAGTGGGAAAGTGCTATAATCTTTAGAATATAACATGGCAAGTGCTGGAACAGATGTTATGTGCTGGGGGAATGGGGGAATGGTAGGAAAAAGATGAATTCTCCCTCTTATGGACAGGATGATAATGGGAAAGGACTTTGCAGAGGAAGAGCCATTTAAGCTGATGGTGATGGAGGAGGAAGACAAAGAAAAAGAAGAGGAGTAGAAGGAGGAGTTGGATTTGTTTTCCAGACAGAGAAGATGGAATGGGAGGAAGAGCACTATAGGGATAGCAAGGGAATAGGTAAAGCTGAGAGTAAATCTTCCTGGCATATTTGGCTCACAGGGAGTGGTTTAGTGTAGCTAAAATACAGAGCCAAGGAAGGAGTAACAACAGAGCCAAGGAAGGAGTAACAAGAGATAGGCTTGGAGCCTAGCATTCATTCAGTTAACAAATACTTAATGAGTCCCAAGGTGTTAGGGGCAAAGGTAACACATTTGCTAATGTCTGAAAAGTTTTCTAAACAGGAATGGAGAAAACTGTAGGAGAATATAACCTTCACATACTGTTGAAGGTGATTCTGCTTCTCAGAAGCTAAGGCAGGCCATGGGTGCATGGAGAAGAAAGCACTGGAAGAGGAGTCAAGGATGCCAGCACCACTGCCAGCTGCCACCACCCAGGCCCCTACTTGCCTGGCGACCTTGGCCAAACCACCGCCCGCTGCAGCCCTGTTTCCTCATTTGCAAGATGAGCAGGTTAGATAATGAATCCTTAGAGTCCCTTCTGAATCTAAGAATGACAATGCTTTCTAGTCTCTTTAAGTAACGAAGTGGGTGCAAAGATGGGGTGGGGTCTTCTCAGGGCATTTATTAACTTGTAGCTCCACAGTCATCACTCAGAGGACCCAGAGGGACAAAATCAGAAAACATTTTCAGAAGATAGATGACGGAAGGGGTTGACATATGTGTGAGAGTTTGGGGAATTTATGCAGCCAGCCTCACAGCCATAAATAAAATCCCTTTCTTTTACCCAAAACCTCATTCGAGGGGTAAACACCAAACACTGTAATAGACAATTTGGCTGTATCTCCTGCCCTGTGCCTCACTTGAATGAAAAACAGCCGTCACAAGGCAGGGTAATGGGTTCGGCTGCCTCTTTCCAAACATCCATATTGTCACCAGCAGACAAGTGGGGCTGAGGATGGAGCAAACAGGGCGATTTATCTCTCAGATTCTTGGTCTCTTCATGCAGCCCCATTCAGAGAGCCACGCATTCTGAGGCTGGGGTTGGGGAAAATCCCAGAAAAACCCAAATGCAAGGAAAAGTGACCCCCGGGAAGGCGAGAGGCGCAGCAGCCCCTTCCCTTCCCATAAGCCTCTCAAGGACCCCAGAGACCCCAGCACAGTTAACGCCAGCCCGGCCCATCTGCGTGCAAGGCTGCCTGCTGCTCAGCACAGCTACTTGTGTTTTCTTGACCCACTTCTCTTCCCATCCCTGCCCTACTCCACATCCCCTCTGGAGTCCACGTAATTAGCAACTTTCCATCCATAAGGATTGGGAGACTTTTGAAAAGCTCCTGGCACTCAGGCTAACCAAGGAGACAGGAAGAACGGGTCCTGGCACTGCTGTTTGCGTTTTTCTTTTCTTCTCTTTCTGTTGGCTTAACTCTGCTTCCTGGCCTCTGCAGGAGATTAGGCCCGGTTTGACCTTGCTAGCCAGCAGGGCCCCTGGCTGGAAAGTGGCTGGAAGTGGCCTAGCATGAACCAAAACAGAGGGCCAGCAGGCCTGAAAGAACTGAACAAGCATTGTTCAGAGTATGGGTTTGGGAGCACGAGGGGTCCCTTTGAAGCCCTCTGTTGTGGCAGCCAAGAGAGGGACCTGTCAGCTCTGCTTTCTGCTTCCCTCTCGGAGCACAAGTGTCAGGAGAAGCGAGGCCATGAGGCACTGCCGATTCTGCCTCAATTCCTTTCCGCTTCCGATTAGCGACAAATGGAAATTGATGGGTTGCTACTTTATTCACTCATTTAGAGGGGGAGAAAACCTCACAGTAAACGCTGAATAACTATAGGCATCTTATAAATTAAACATCTTAAGGATATGAACCGTTTTGCATTGCTGCTAAGCAGAATTGAATTAGGTTTTGAAGTTTCTGTAAAAATGAATGGAGAAGCGGGAGGGAAAATTTTGCTTTTTAATTTCTTTTTTTTAAGCATGCAGAGCAGTGTGTCGAGGGCAGGGTGAGGGGGAGAACTGAGTCACCTGTCCACGTTTCTGATTCCAATCAGCTCCTCTGCATTTGCATGAAAAACTGTGCCCGCAAGGTAAAACGGAGCAGCTTACAGAGCTGCAGGCTGGGCTTCTGGCCTGTGACACCTGGCCTAGCCCGGTCTCGGTGGCTCACCCACCTCTGCCCACACCATGGCCTCCTGACCACCACCAGCACACCGACCTGAATGCAGCTGGAGGAATTTGGGAGCTTTAAGTCAACTCCCTGAGATTCAGCATCATGCCATCTTTGCTCTAAGTCAGCCTCTACCGCTTTCAGGCTCCGACTTAAGATCTAGATTCCTGCCTTTACTCCCAACCCCACCCCTACCCCCATCTGCAGTGTGGGAAGAGGGGCCTCATGTGGTTATCCCTTGGGGTAACCTGCCTGGTATTTGAGTTCCTCTAGGGCTGTCACTTAACCCTACCCCTGGGGCTCCGCTGCTGGATGGGTCATCTTGTGGCCATCAACCTACCTTTCTGGGTTTGTCACTGCTGTGCTCCACCCACCTGTCCACACTGACCCCCATCCCTCCATGAACACATAGACACCCCCGATCCCCAACACCCCACATCTGTCCTAATTCCATGGGTTCTCTGTTGCTGAGCCATCAGATGACCACGCTGTGCCTGCCACACTGAACTGTGTCCTTGTCCCTGTGGCTGGCTGTGTCCCCAGGACCCAAGACCTGGAGAGCCTCAACCTGCAGTTGACAAGGCTTGTTCAGTCCTGGCAGGGAGGAGGTACCCAACTTCCCAGGCCCACCCCTCCAGGGATGGGGTGCTGAGGGCTCGATGGAAGCCCACCTGCCCACACCTAGAGTGGGCGTCCCGCAGCAACAAGGCAAGGGAAAGACTCGCATGACCCTGCCCTCCCTCTCAGAGCCAGGCCACGGCAAGCAGATCCAATGTCAAGGGCCCTTCCAAGCAGCCAGGCCACCCCAGCAGACTCCTGGCTTCTTCCAAGTTGTGGACATAGCACGCTCTCCAGGAAGCCTTCTTGGACTGACCACAGGAAAGAAGGGACCTCTTCTCCCATCTCCAGCCCTAGATTTGGAATCCCCATGGCCATCCTCACCCTCCTTTTTCCCCAACAGCTGCCTCTTAACTGGCTAGGCTGAACCTACATTGACTGCACCAGGAAGTTATCAGCATCTTTATTCTAGTGGCCGGGGAGTCGGGAGGTTGACCAGATCTGAGTGGTCACCTGTCAGCTGCCTCCACCCCCACCACCTGCATCTTCACCCCAGCCACACTCAGGGAGGGCACAGTGCACAGGCTGGGCGGCTTCCCCAGGTCCTGTGCAGCACTCTCATGTCCCTTGTGGACACCTGGGATAGTGGATGGGGGCACTGCCCCGAGCCAGACCACACTTACCGATCCTCAAGGAGTGTGGGCTGCAGGCGACCATCACGAGCCACGCAGGAAGCAGCACCAAAGGCGCCGAGACGCGGGGCATCTTCTATGAATCCTCATGGAGCCCCCTGCTGGCCTGGGCATGACATAACTCTGCGAGAGAGGGGGTGGGGGGCACGTGAGTCCCAGGCTCCAGCTAGGCAGCTGCCCCACCATCCCAGTGACCCCCAGCTACCAGGGAAAGTCACGGAGCCGGAGAGGCCCCTTTGTCTTTCCTCCCTACACCCTGGGCTCAAAGAAGGCTCAGGTTCTAACTTCAGCCCTGATCGACATGGGGCAGGTTGCTGTAACTGTGGTTGGATGATTCATGGCATGCCATTAGAAATGAAGAACCTCATCTGCTCTCAGCAAGGCACAGTGGCTCACGCCTGTAATCCCAGCACTTTGGGAGGCCAAGTCGGGTGGATCGCTTGAGGCCAGGAGTTCGAGACCAGCCTGGCCAACATGGCAAACCCCGTCTCTACTAAAAACACAAAAATTAGGTGGGCGGGGTAGTGCACACCTGTAATCCCAGCTACTCGGGATGCTGAGGCACAGACTCGAACACAGGAGGCAGAGGTTGCAGTGAGCTGAGGTCGCACTATTCGCCATTGCACTCCAGCCTGGCCGACAGAGCGAGCCTTTATCTCAAACAAACAAACAAAAACCTCATCTGCTCTTAAGGAATTGGAGCCATGGGTGAGCAGAAGAGGAAGAGATGGGAGAGATGGGAGGGTTACTCCATTGCCCCAAATGCAGCACAGGCACTGCACACTGAGGAGAGGTGTGACAGGGAACTGGGTTCAAGGCCAGCTCCTCTAATTGCCAGTTGTGTGGTCTTCATGAGGGCCCCTCTGTGTCTCGGCTCAGTATCCTCACATATAAAAGTGGTATAACAACCCCTCCTGGTGGAGTTGAACTAAAGAATAATCAAGATAACATCGGAGAAGCCACCATGCTCAGGGTCTGGCCTAAATGAGGTGCTACACAAATGTCGGGTCCTCCCTGGCCCAGATAGGAGAGGTCCGTTCCCAGCAAATATGGAGGGCAGACACATACCTCCCAGGTTATCAGCTGCTTCCCACATCTGCTCTACTACCCCTGAAAACCAGCCCCACCTCCATCCTCTACCAATCCCTCTCCTCCTTCCTGACGTGGGTGGGCCTCTGATGTCAAATCCAGAACCTTGCAGGGGCTGCCTCTCCCCAAAGCAGCACGTGCCTTAGCCCCCACTGAGACCCGGAGTCTGCCGACCACCAGCTCTGCTTGCTTCACTGGGGTGAGGGTGCAGCTGATGAGCACCTGGATATGCTAATCTCAGGTGCCTGGGTTGGGAGAGTAGCATTAACATGTTTCGGCCCGGCGCGGTGGCTCACGCCTGTAATCCTAGCACTTTGGGAGGCCAAGGCGGGTGGATCACGAAGTCAGGAGATTGAGACCATCCTGGCTAACACGGTGAAACCCTATCTCTACCAAAAATACAAAAAATTAGCTGGGCGTGGTGGTGGGCACCTGTAGTCCCAGCTACTCAGGAGGCTGAGGCAGGAGAATGGCATGAACCGGGGAGGTGGAGCTTGCAGTGGGCCAAGATCGTGCCACTGCACTGCAGCCTGGGCGACAGAGCGAGACTCTGTCTCAAAAAAAAAAAAAAAATGTTTCATCCTCCATCCCCTAGACAGACAATCCAATAGGAAAATGGGCAAAGGCTTGAACAGACACTTTACTAAAGATATCCAAATGGCTTACAAACATTTGAAAAGGTGCTCAGCCTCAATAAGCATCAAGAAAATGAAATTTTAAACCACAATAATATAACCACTGTACGCCCACCATAATGATTTAAAAAAAAAAAAAAGACAACAGTAAGTGTTAGCAAGGATATGGAACAACTGGAACTCTTATGTAGTGTTAGTAGGAGTGTAAATTGAAATAAGTACTTTGGAAAACTGGTCTATTAGAGCTTTACATCTAGCCTAATGACCCAGTAACTCCATTCCTAGGTATGTATCAAGCAGAAATGCAGGTATATGATCACCAAAGACATGCACTAGAATGTCCATAGCAGCACTCTGGTGGTTTATAGTTTCCCCAAACTGGAAACTACCCAAATGTCCAGCAGCATGATGGAGAAATATATTATATATGCACACAGTGGAATGTTATACAGAAATGAAAATGAATAATCAACAACTACATGCAACAGCATGGATGAATGTCATAAATATAAGATTTAGCAAAAAAAGACTGGTACAAAAGATTACACATTCTAGAGACAGAATAATTCTGTCTATATAAAGTATAAAAATAGACCAAACCATTCTGTGCTGTTGGAAGTCCAGTTTCATGGTTAGGGTAGTGACTGGCAGGGGACATGAGGGGACTCACCGGTGCTGGTGATGTTCTCTGGTTTTCACGCTGAGTGTTGGTTACAGAGCTGTGTTCTCTTTATGAAAGCTCACTGAGCTATAAACTTATGATGTGTGCACTTTTCCTTATGTGTGTTATGCCTCAGAAAAAAATTTTGTTCAGAGACACCCCACCTCCCCCAGCATACTCAACATTTCATCTACACTCAGAGCCTTGTCACTTCCGGTGCATAGGGCATCCCTTCTGCCCAAAGAACACCCCTCTGCTCGCCCCGGCCATGGCCAGAATGGGAACTCTCTGTGAGCCATCAGCACCCTGGCATGGCTCTGAGAGCAGCACTTTTCCTGCCACTGTTGTTGTCTTTATGCATCTACGCCTGGGATCAGTACATGCTCCTTAAGGGAAAAGACTGTGTCCAAGTTCCTGTTGCATCCCCAGAGTCTATTTATACATAATAGGTGCATAGCACATATTTGTTCAATGAATGGAAGGAAGGCCTCAAGCAATCGCCTGCTAGGGGTAGACAGAGGAAGATAAAGAGTAAAGGATGGGGGTGAAGGCAACTCCGCTGTTGGCAAATCAGGCCCAGAATCTTTGTTCTTTAATTCATGGGTGTTGGTGCAGGGATAGATTAAAGCAAACACAGTCTCAGGAGAAGCTAGACATTCTTACTCATTATGGATAAAGTTGATTATTCAGTGATTTTATGTCTCCTTACTAGAATTTTAGCTCAATAGCGGTGGGGCAAGGACAGGAATCTTGTTTGGACTATATCCCCAGAGCCTAGAACAGTGCCTGGTATATTATACAGCCTTAATAAATATTTGTTGAGTGGATAAATGAATGAACAAGGAGAAAAAAACTGTAATAATCTGATTAGGCTATATACAAGTACTACTAAATACAATCACTTACCTCAAATGCCTTCCATTTATGCCTGATCAGCATGCTGCACCATAATTATTATGCAGACTGCTAAACAGGTGTCAGATTACCTTGTGTAAATTGTATCTGATGACAGAACTACACTCAGTTCAGTTCGTGCAGGCCTGAGGAACTGAGTGTAGCTGCTCACGGCCCCAAACACTGGTGGATCCTGGAAACTACCTTTTTTTTTTTTTTTTTTTTTTTTTTTGAGATGGCGTCTTGCTCTGTCACTCAGGCTGGAGTACAGTGGCGCGATCTTGGCTCACTGCAACCTCCACCTCTCAGGTTCAAACAATTCTCCTGCCTCAGCCTCCCACATAGCTGGGATTACAGGTGCCCACCACCACGCCTGGCTAATTTTTTAGTGGAGATGGGACTTCACCATGATGACCAGGCTGGTCTTGAAGTCCTGATCTCAAGTGATCCACCCGCCTCAGCCTCCCAAAGTGCTGGGATTACAGGAATGAGTCACCACGCCCAGCAGAGACTACATTTAAGCATGACAGTGGCTCAGGTCCTGGGCTGCTATTGGGCCTCAGCTCTGTGACCCCCTAGACACAGTGATGAGAAATAATTTCCTCTTAAACCTTACAAGAATGAAAAGAGCCACCATGTTGCATGTCTGTAAGGCTCAGTGGCTTGCAAAATTCTTTGCACAGTCTTTATCATAGTTAATCCACAGAACAAGCTCTATTACAGATGAGGAAGCTGTGCCCAAGAAAAGATACGTGTCTAGCTGAAGGTCACACAACTGTCTGGAGGCAGAGCCAAGGCTAGACAGGTCTCTCACTCCACTAGCTTTTCTATCTTAACTGCTACAGAGCAGAAAGATGAAGCTTTTAGATTCTTCATCAAAAAAACACAAAGACATTTGGGGTCTTATTTTCAGCTTAACATTCAGATAAATCTAGTCTTAGGAACTAACAGTGCATCCCTCATTAACTGAAAATATTTTAATAATTCAGGGGCAAAAAAAGAAATTATCCTGAAGTTAGAGCACCAAGACGCTCTTTCCACGACCACTACCCTCCATGGGGGGTTTCTCCCCTGCCCATGGTGTATTCTCCTCCACCTGCCTGCATGCTGTGGCATTGACATCGACAGCTCAAGCCCAGAACACTATGACTGCACACCTGCCTTGTGACATCTCCACCTGGGGATCCCACAACACGTCACAAACACCTTGTCCTAAAGAGAAGGCGTAGTCTCCACCATGCCCGCCACCTGCTCCTCCTCCTACTTCTTCTTAGTAGGTGGCACCACAATCCACCAGTCACCCAAATCAGAAGGCTGAGAGCCTATATTTCTCTGTCCCCACACCCCTACATTTAATAAGTCCCCAGATCCTGACAGCGCTGCCTCCTAAATACCACACTTTTCTCTCCATCACCACCGGCTGTCCAAGTATAGACATTTGTCAGCAACAACCTGCATCTCTGCAATAGCATCTTCATTCGGGCCTCCATCCTCTAGTCTTTCTCTCTCCATTTGGTTCTCCATATAGCAGCCAGGGGCTTGTTACAGAAATGCAAACCTGATAATGACACACTCCTGCACTAAAGTCTTGGGGAGCTCTCCATTGCACAGCAGATCAGGGCAATCCCCTCACGCTAATAGATAAACCCTCCCATGATCTGGCCCTGCTCACCTGTCCCTACTCTGTACCCTATGGCACCTGATGCCCCAGCAGAGCCAAAGTCCCACTCCCCAACAAAAGTTGTGTGCTTTCACTGTGCCCTCTGCCCGCTGCATGCACCTCTGCTTGGAATGCAGTCCCATCCCCTGATGGACTGCAAGCTGTGTTTTCCAGGTTCAGCTCACTGCCTCCCCTTGAGGCTTCTGTGATCCCCTCCCCATCTGCTGCCACCATACCCTAACACACCTCACTGGGACATACATCCTACCTATGACAACGATGCTGTCTGGACAGCACCAAGTACCCAGCACCCTATCTGACACATAGTAGGTGCTCCAATAATATTGGCTGAATGAAATGAATAGATAGGGTCAATATGAAATAAATTCCCAGTTTGGTGTGTGCATTTTGTATATGCACCATAATTAAAACAAACAAACTAAGCAGACATAATGCCGCAGATGCAGGCAAAGGGGAATCACGATAATATATGCTGAGAAGGGGAGGGAAGCAAATGTGTACTGCCCTCTGATTCTGTGCCTGGGGCTTGGTCTGGCTGCCACAGGTAAGAACACGGGGTTGAGTCCTACACTGCCATGTACTAGCTGCACACCTTGGGCAAGTCAGCCAACATCTCTAAACCTTGGCTTCTTCATTTGTAATATGGGGATGATAATAGTTCCCTCATGGAATTGCTATAAGGATTGCATAATAAGATGCTGTGCACTGCTGCTCGGAGTAAGCACTCAATAATAAATACTGGCCAGGGGTGGTGGCTCACACCTGTAATCCCAGCACTTTGGGAGGCCAAGGTGGGTGGATCACGTGAGGTCAGGAGTTTGAGACCAGCCTGGTCAACATGGTGAAACCCTGTCTCTACTAAAAATACAAAAATTAGCCAGGTGTGGTGGCAGGTGCCTGTAATCCCAGCTACTCGGGAGGCTGAGGCAGGAGAATCGCTTGAATCGGGAGGCAGAGGTTGCAGTGGGCAGAGATCGTGCCACTGCACTCCAGCCTGGGTGACAGAGCAAGATCTGTCTCAAATAATAACAATAATAATAATAATGATGATGATAATAATAAATACTAACTCTTTGCAACCATGTACTCACCCTGTAAGATGGCATTGCATCTCCATTTCACAAGTGAGGAAGCTGAGGCTCAGAAAGGCTCTAACTTACCCAAGCTCATGCAACAAAAACAGCAATGCTGGGTTCAAATTGAAGTATGTGTCTAATCATATGCAATCACAAATCCTAGGCCCCTGCTTTGACTACAGTTGAATTCAGCAGTGCTGGCAGAATTTAGGTTGAAAGCAGGTATGTCAGTACAGCTTCCAACCTCAGAGGGCCTCTGACAGTCCCCACCTAGACAGAGTTGGGCCTCAATCCCATATTTTAGGTAGTCTGGAAGACAGAGAGTTCAAAACCAGAAATTCCCATCTATTTGAGACTCCTGCTCTCAACACCCGACAAGAGCCTTGCTGATCCTGAGTGCAGAGGGAAGGCCCAGACTGGACAGAAGCCGGGCTCGGTCTGGCTCTGGGCCTTACAATGAATGCTCGTGAGCAGTTGCCCCCCTCAGAGCCTGCCTTTTCCTCCGCCAGTAACATGAGAATGGCAGTGCCTACCTCCGGGGTGATAAGCGCCAGGAGAGCAGGGAGCAATTCGGGCTTTTCCACCTGTGTCCTCAGTGCCTAGCACAGGCTGGCACATAGTAGGCACTCAGAAAGTATCTGTTGGAATAATAAAAGAGTCCAATGAGAGAACATATGTGGAAATACTCTGTCAACTGCAAAGTATTTACATGTGAGTAGTATTTGGTGCCATTGAAGATGAGGAATTTACAATCTAGGTACTATTTCTCTACCCACGCAGGCTCTCCTCCTTTGACCCTCCAGCCTTTGCTGTCCGCCGCTCATGGGGCATCATTTAATCACATGCTGTCCCCCAAGGGACTCAAAGATGCACTGTGAGCACCGCACTCAGAGCTGAGGCTTCCAAGTTCTCACCTCTGCTTAACCATTTACCTGCCTGCGATGTGTCCTTACCTTAACACCAAAAATCAGGTGTCTCCACTTTTCCCAGAAGGGAAAGCTCATTTCCAGTTTTTTACAATTGCGAGACTGGATCCATTTCCTCAAGCTAGAAGATCCTCTAACATCTCTCTCAATGGAAAGAGACTGGCCCCCTGGTTCCATGCTTGTATTATGAATACAAGCCCCATAAGGCAGGGGCTTTAACACGCTCATTCTCTTTCAGCACCTTGGACAGCGCCTGGCAAGCAGCAGCTACACATACTGTCAAATGCATGAACGAACGAACGAACGAACGAACGAACGAATGAATGAATGGCTATTTCACTTTGCATTTTTTAAAGCAGGGGAACATCTCTTTGGGGCATGTATCACCTGCCACACCTGCTATTATGTCTATACTGACTAGAAGTTTAATAAATGTTTGCTGTTTCATGAACAGCAGCCAGCTCATAAGCACAGACAGGCACCACCTGCAGACAGCTCACGGTATTCTGGCTGTGCACACACTGTCTGGACTCCATTGGCCCAGTTGTGCAAACAGCTTCTCCTCCCCTGACTTGTCAGCAGTCCCTCTGCTCGTGTCTCTCATCCTCACAGGGCTACTACATCATTAATTGTGATTTTCCGAGGTGGGTCAGAGAGGAGGCTGACAGCCACCAGTCGGTGTGGGGTGGAAGGGAGGGTAGAGGGAATCAGAGGGGCAGCCAGATTAATGACAAGTGTTTTCCCCACTGTGGGCAACAAGATCTTGATTACTCTTCCTGATGCTCCAGGCTCCTCAAAAAATGGATGTGAGCTTCTCTGCTGTCCTGACTCTCCCCTGGCTGGGAGAAACTCCAAGCAGTAGCCAGCAGCCTGGATGGAGTGTGCAGGGGTAGGGGGTGGCCATGACAGGGGAGTGAGTATGCTTCAGCCTCTGTGGCCTCCTTGAGGGAGAATCAACCCTTGTGGCCTAATGCAGTTGGGCAGCACTTTCTAGGTATCCTCTCTCCCTGACAACAAACAGGGAGATGCCAGGATGCACGACTGTTCCAGGAATCAGGAACCTGGGTGCTCACCAGCTCTGGGAGTCAACTCTCTGAGCTGCAGTCTCTCATTCTGTAAAATGAGGGAATTAGACTAGATGATCTCTAAGGTTCTTAGAAGCTCTGGGAATTCTGCAGTTGTAAGAACTGAACTCTATGATAATATAATCTTTATTGAATATTTACTATATGCAAAGTACTACTTCAGACTCATTTACTCCTCAGGAGAAGCCTGCGAAGCACATACTGTCATCCTAACTGCCGTACTCTCCACCTGCAGACCTGGAACTGAGGTTGTGTAACTTGCCAAGGTCACTCAGCAGGGAAATGGAGGAACTGGGCGTTGGCTCCAGGAACTTGTTCTCACCCATCACTCACTACACCCACTTTCTCTGCATGTTCCAGAACCCAGTACGCAGTTGGCACTTGAGGAAATGTAGGAATGTGATTGTGACGATCATAATGATATTGGAGAACAAATCAAGTTAAATGCAAGCAGATCACCTGCACATCTTGCTGAATAAGGGGGCCGGCAACAGAAGAATGCATCTGGGAGTACCCTTTAGCCAAAAGATCAGCCCAGGTGTCCTCGGCTTTTAGGAATTCCCATGAAGAGATGCTCCCAGGAGTCTGTGATGAGTTAGGACACGGCGGGTTAGCCAGGGGAATGAGCATTCACGCTGGGAGCTGGACCTGGTCTGACTCATCTAAATAAACTGAAGAGCAGCGGCGGCACTGACCAGCCAGCCCGGGTCCAACTTGTGGGGAGGACGTTCCCTGGGCACTACAACTGTGGGTACGTGGTAGGAACCAGGCCACAGGACTAGAGACAGTCATGCCAAATGCTCAGGCACCAAGGAGCAAGAGGAATAAGGAATTACAAGTCTTGTTTCCTTTCTACATTTCACACAGATTTCAGACCCCTAATGCACCTCTAAACAATGGCCCCTCCCCAGAGACATGATAAGATATCCCTGGCTTCCAATTCCAGTTGTCACTATGTATCCTTGAGCTGGCAGCTTAACCTCTGAGAACTTTATTTCCACAACTGTAAAACTGCAGACAATGGCTCCCTGGAAAGGTTGCTTCAAGAGACCTCAGGTATAATGCAGTCAGTAAATGGGAACTGCCTTTCATCTCTCCACCCCGTTCAGTGCTTCCTTCCAAGCCTTGTACACAGACACTCTGATGGCATCCTCATCTTTCCCCAATAAGATTTCCCCAATAAACCCTCCCACGCGGCCGGGCGCGGTGGCTCACGCCTGTAATCCCAGCACTTTGGGAGGCCGAGACGGGCGGATCACGAGGTCAGGAGATCGAGACCATCCTGGCTAACACAGTGAAACCCCGTCTCTACTAAAAAAAAATACAAAAAACTAGCCGGGTGAGGTGGCGGGCGCCTGTAGTCCCAGCTACTCGGGAGGCTGAGGCAGGAGAATGGCGTGAACCCGGGAGGCGGAGCTTGCAGTGAGCCGAGATTGCGCCACTGCACTCCAGCCTGGGCGGCAGAGCGAGACTCCGTCTCAAAAAAAAAAAAAACCCTCCCACGCTTGCTTGCTGGAATTAATCCACAGCCCTCTGACCTGCAAAGTGCAGGTCCAGATCCACCCCATCCACAAAGCTTTCCCTGAAGAAGTCAGTCCATCTGGCAGAGGAGAAAAATCAGCAGATTGCAAGTAGAGAGCTGTGTGACCTTGGACCCATCACATAACCTCTTGGGGCTTCCATTTCCTCTGCTGTAAGGTGGGAAATGACATTTGTACCATCATCCTTACAGGGTTGCTAATAGGATTCAACGAGATCATGGATGTAGAATTACTTTGCAAATGAGTAAAGTGCGTTTGCAGCCAAAGGATCTATGTTGTTCCCATACCCAAGACTGGTCAAAGCACATAAATACACTTAATGCCACTATGTACATTTATACTTTATTCAGTGAATACTACTGAGTGTCTACGGTGTGACAGGTAATTTTCCAGGCCCTGGGATACATACATTCTCTGCCTTCATAGAGCTTACAGTCTGGGATATTAAGAAATGCTAATCAGATATTCAGGTATCTTGATGCCATAATTACAGACTGTGAAGGAAATGAAGAGGAGGGTTCAGTGCAGCATGGAGGGAGGACTTCCCTGAGGATGAAATGTTTGACTTGAGTTAGCCAGGTTCTGGGAGGGAGGATGCGAACAGCAGGGAAGAGGCCAGGATGGAGAAAACGACACGTGAGGAGGGCAGAGGCCTAGGATGGGACATGGCACAGTGGGTTTCAGAAATTGCAGGGAGTCTGCTGAACCCACAAAGCTAGAGCTCCTTTTCTGCATACCTACTGTGTGGATTTCCAGTCTCCCTCATTAGCTGTGGTGTCCATAAGGACAAAAGCCTGTCCCCTCTCCCTCTGCACCCCTTGGTCTAGGATAAGGCTCTGCATTGAGGGCCAATTTTCTCCATGAACCTTGAACTGGACTCAGTGTCCTTCACAGAAAAGGCAAGGAGCCCACAGCTCCCACCTCCTGTACATTGAAAGGGAGGTGGGCAGACGTGAGAGGACGAAGAGCTCATTGCCAGCCATGGGAGGTGGAAGGTGAGGCCCACAGAGCTGGATGGGACGGGCAGGACTGGCTGTGAATGGTGACAAATATCCCTGGCATTTATCTGAGGCCACCAGGCTGGGCCCTGGGGGACATGCACTCCTGGCAAAGACCACATGAGCCAAGGCTTTGAAACAAAACAGCTCAGTTTGGAAGCCGTCTGTAGCACACCTAGAGCAGAGAGACCTTGCAGAAGGGGTGCCCACAGAGGAATCAGGTGAGCAGGAGAGATGACCAACTTGGAGGGAACAATTTTTAAGGACAGCATTTTAATCACCTCCAGATAAATATAACCCTCTCTCCTCTGCAAGGCATCTCTCTGGATGTTTGGGAGGAGATGAGCAGTTCTGCAGATGACTGTCTGTTCATTGGAGTGAGGGTGTGTGTGCTGCAACCTTCCCTAAGGAGGACTGAGAAGAGCTGGGCTTCTCAGCCTGGAGAAGAGGGTGGGATGGGTGGCAGCTGTGTAATGAGCCATGCAGGCAGAATGCCACCATCTGAAGCCAGTGAGGGCTATGCTGGACTCCCAGGTGATAGTACCCAGGTCAAAGCCAGAGGAAAGCACTAGAACTGCTGTTTGTGACAAAGAGGAAGTCCTGAGGCTGAGAGCTGCTGGGCACAGACACAGAGCTCTGATCCCTTGTCCTGGCTCCAGCATGCACGAGTGGCGACCCCATTACATCTGTCCTGTCCACGGTCACTTCTGGTGCACATCAGCGCTTTTTGTTGTCTTATCCACCAACAACAGAAAGTAGGCCCTATTTTTTTTTCCTTCAGTCTTAGCCAGAGCAGGTGAGAAAGGAGCTATCCCTGGATGCGTGCATTCCTTAAAGAAACCCAGAACCAGCCCACCTCAGCCCTCCCAGGGGTGTGGGGCAGAGGGCAGCAGAGCTAGACAGGTCCACAGCAATGTGAGCGGCGTCCTGCTGAAGGTTCAGAGAGAGACCTATGCTACTAGAGCCATCCAAGCTCAGAAGAGTCTCTCGGAATCGCCTAAGGGCACATGCAGGGCCCAGCCACCCCTCCCCTTCCATCAGCCCAGTTAGCACTGACTCCCATTCGCTGGGGGCAAGGTCCTGGCACCAGGCTCCCTTGGGGGCCCAGAGAGGAGAAACTGGCTGCTGGCTGGCTGCCCCCAGAGAGGGGATATAGGACTCCAGTCAGAGTAGGAGAGAGACTTGCTTTTCATTCTCAAGTGTTCTCTATTGTTTGCATTTTTAACTGAGAGGTTAGACTTGGTTTTTTTTTCACTTAAAAAGTCTGATTAATAATTAAGAACACAATAAAGAATCCTGACTCTCAATACCTAGCTCCAAGACCTGGGCCTGTTCCTTAACCCCCTGAGCCCGGATCCCCTCCTCTGCAGAGTGAGGCTAATACACCTATGCCCAGGTTCAAGTGTTAGTGAATGCTGGGCCTGCCTAGGTCTCTGGTGGCCTCTCTGGAACATTCCTCCGCAGCCTATGCTCTGGCTGCCCAGAGGAAAGCTGGAGCTCAGCGCTGACCCTGGGAGTTCACCCCAAGACCTGCACTTCTCCAACCAGGATCACCTCTTCCACAGCTAGTATTCACCCGAGTCTACCTATAGCCATGATTCTCACCTCAAAGACCCCTGGCTCTGGTTCTTGGCTGGATCTCAGGCCCTCCCTCCGGGAAGGAGGAACTCTGGGGAATTACTAAGTTCAGTCTCCTAAGGGGGCCAGGCATGCAGAGGACACCCCATCCAGAGGCTGCCCTGGGCATCTGTATTTGACACAGGTTACAGAAGAGAGCCCGTCTAGGGCCCATCAGCTTCCCTCTGCCAGTGGCCTAGAGATGCCACAGAAACCACAGGCAAAGCCAGGCTCATCTCCGGGCCCTGGGTTAGAAGTCCAGAGGCTGAAGACTTGGCCCCCTCCCTTCTATAGTCACAGGGCAGCCTTGAGGAAATCCTCAACCTCCCTAGCTAAGTAAATGGGTCATCCTTGCTCTCAAAAGGGATGGGACTTCGGTGAGGGGGCACATACACCCGAGAACCCAGCTCTGGTGGCCAGAAGGCAGAGAAAGGCTGCGGGTACTTTACCTCCTCCAACAAGGGGTTGCCACACGAGCAGATCTCACAGCTCTATGGCACTGCGCCAGCGTACCCACATGCTCGGGGCCCACACAGCTCCACGCTGGGCACTGGCGGCCACTGCGACCCTCAGGGTGGTGCCTTCCCTCAACAAGCTCCCTGGAGAAGTATGATGTCCTTGTGTGAAGAGTAAAACAGGCTGCGGGAACTCAGGATGCCCGGCCACAGTGAAGCTGCTTTCACAAGTCAGGGTGGCCTCTGTCACAAAACAAAGAACAGCGCTGGAAGGCAGGCAGAAGAATATCCCTGGACTCCAGCAGTTGCAGCAAGAATCTTGGAAGATGTGAGCCACACGCTGAGCCCCGAGGCATGTGCTGGGTGCGGGGAGACGTTCCAGGTAAGTGCTGGGGAAAGAAAGCAAGGGCTGTCCAAAGGATGGTGACAAAACCAAATCTGGCAGGAGCCCATTGTGTCTGAGGGGCCCAGAGATGGGTAAATATTGCAGTCAGATTCTGGAAGGCCTCAAATGCCATGGTTAAGGAGTTTGGGACTTATCCTCCAGGCAACGAATAGCCATTAAAAGTTTCTGGGCAAGAGAGTGCCAGGACCAGAGCTGTGCTCTCAAAAAATCCATGAGAGCAAGGTGTGCCCGATGGCCTGGAGAAGTTAACAGACACCTAGCAACATGTGGGGGGATGTGAATGTGGGGAAAACTGACCCTGAAGCGAACTGGGCTGATTCCACTGGAACAGCAGAGCACAAACATTTTCCCACAAACTGGAAAAGAAAATGTCCAAGCAGCTGCACATTGGGTAGGAGCGTATGGTGGTTCTCCAAGGCAAGCAGAGCCCTGGCGGGTCCAGAGCCAGTCTCCATAGGATGTGGGACATCAGACACACTGACGAGTCTGGATCCACCCATCCCCAAATGTTAGACTCTAATGGGAGTGTCTTTGTAGTAAAGGGTCTGGACTTGGAGTCAGAAGGCCTGTGTTCAAACCCGGTTTTGCCACTTGCTCCCTGGGTAACTGTGGCCAGATCCTTGAAACTCTCTGTGCCTTACTTTCCCATAAAATAGGACACATACTATCTGCCCTGCCTACTTCACTGGGCTGTTCAATGATCAGGGATGTTACATGTGAAAAATGGTTTGATAACATGCAGGGAGAATTAAGGAAGGTTTTTTCTAAATCAGACCCCTGTGGTTGGTCAGTTTCTAGCATTCTTCTTCCAACGCGCCCCACCAATTCACCCCCCATCTTATGTTCTAGGATATGTCTGACTCCCTATCTCTCAGATTTATTGAACAGATGAATGATTTATCTTTGTTTTCTTCAAAGCACCTGGGACAATGTTTTCCACCTAGTTGGAGCTCAATGAGTCTATGATTGATTAATTAATAAAAGTGAACCTACAGAGGATGTTTTAATCCTACTCATCCTCCCCCTACTCAGTGACTCATCTTAATATCAATGCTAGCAAAAAAAAATAATTAGGATGGCAAGAGGGAGATGTCCCCCCACTCCCTCCATTCACAAAACTTCACAAAACTCCCAGAAGGAGGCAGTACAAGGCAGTGGTTATCAGCACAAGCTCTGCGTCTGTTTTAAACAGAGCTCCCAGGGCCTGGGTGCTGCTTACCTACCAGTCATGTGACTTGGGACAAGTGATTAACCTCTAGAAACTTCAGTTTCCCCATTCAAAAAGTGGAGAAAATGCTAGACATTCCTAAGGTTGCTGTCAAAGATTAGCTGCGATCTTAGCAGTATGTCTGCAAATAGCAAGTGCTCAATGCTTGACAGCTGTTATTGTGATTATTGCTATTATTGTCCAAAGCCAAATCACCATGATTTGGGGAGACTGGTACTTGGGTACAGATTTTCCATTAGTGTGGATGATTGGGAGTGCTCTGTGACAGCCAATGGATTAAGCCTCTCAAATGCCTTAATCTGGAGAATCAGTTGGACCCCCAAAGCCAACTAACATTCCTGCTATGGAATGGCATCTGGGGCTGGGGGCACGGAATGGATCAGTCGCCCTTATGGTGCTAACCCAGCGTTAATGGTGCAAGTGAATTACAAACAGGGCCCACCTGCTGTGCTCAGCAACAAAACCCGGCAGGAGGGTAATTGCCCGGAACTTGAGCGCAGGGGGACACAGCGGGCATGGAACACATTAACCACAGGGAAGAGCAACTTCCCAATGCTTTCGTTTTCCAGCCGACCCAAGGAGAAGCCAGCAGGCAAGGGAACGTGAAGGCGGGAGCCAGATAGGGAACTCTCAGGAACCACAGAAGAAAGGTGCTTCCAGACCACAGATGGCTGCCCAGCCCAGCTCCTCAACAGATCTGAGAGCAAGGGGAGATCACCTACGCCAACCATGCACAGGGACACTGGTGCTCCCTGTGTCCTCATGAATGCAAAGGATTTCTGGCATTGAAGTCCCATCCTGGTGGTCCAACCATAGGAAGGCAGCCTCCTTGATATTAAGCCCCCGACATGAGTGATCAGGAGTAGATGACAGGCTCACCAAGGTCAGTGTAGGCAGTGGTGGCATGGAGGCCATCCAAGTGTTCATTCATTTGTTCATCTACACACTCAACATGCATTCCACATGCTGTTGCATATGAAACGAAAACTAATATGACACAACACATTCTTTCCAGGGGCTGACTGTGTTAGGGGAGGCAGGCACAGACATCAGTCACCCAGCACAGGCTGGGAACCGCGGTCACACAGTCAAGGAACAGGGCCCAGGCTGAGAGCTCTCAGCACTGCCAAGGCATAGTCAAAAGGGGCTTTGCAGAGAAACAGATCCTCACACTGGTATTGAAGGACAGACACACACAGACACACACACACACACCATACATACACATGAACACACTATACACCATATATGCATATACATATCACACATCCACACATAAACATATACAAGGCATACCATACATACATATGTACATACACATTTACATCATTGATGCATGTACATATATGTAGGCCCATACATACATGCATCCTCAGGTTTTAGGCACCTAAGAAGGAAGCATAAGGACCAAAGCTTTCATATCTCCACCAAGTTCTTTTTTTTTTTGAGACAGAGTCTCATTCTGTCGCCCAGGCTGGAGTGCAGTGGTGTGATCTTGGCTCACTGCAAGCTCCGCCTCCTGGGTTCACGCCATTCTCCCGCCTTGGCCTCCCAAGTAGCTGGGACTACAGGTGCCCGCCACCACGCCCGGCTAATTTTTTGTATTTTTAGTAGAGACGAGCTTTCACCATGCTAGCCAGGATGGTCTCGATCTCCTGACCTCGTGATCCACCCACCTCAGCCTCCCGAAGTGCTGGGATTACAGGCGTGAGTAACTGCACCCAGCCATCTCCACCAAGTTCTTAACATGCTCTAAGACCAAAAGGAAAAGGACAAATTCAAGTACAAGGCAGAGAACAATCCTTGTCTTTGATCATCCTCACTGTCTATTGCAGGCAAGGAAGGGCAACCCCTTCGCCTTCTCCCTTCTACTGGAAAGTTCACTGATGACCTGAGCAGTGACTTCACAGCCTTGGACTTTCCTCCTGGCCTGGCTACAAGAACATCCTTCTTCCTCCTCCTGAGACATCAGGCCACAGAAAGAGGCAACGATATCCCAGGCAGCCTCTGGAGCAACTGGCATAGGTATTCCTTCTGGAAGGCTGGGTTCCAATCCCAGCTTCCTCACTTACTAACTGTGACCAAGACATTAACCTCTGAGCCTCAGCTGCCTTGTCTGTAAAACAGGAATAATAACAGTACCTACCTCACGGGGCTATCTGCAGTTTCAAATGAGAAATAGTTAATAGTGCCATGCAAATAGTTAATACAGTGGCTGGCACATAGTTATCAATAAATATAACTCACAATGGTACCACATTCCCACTGCCTAGAAGCAAACAGCTCTACTGTTTCTGATCCGCAAATTTAATCTAGCAAAGAGCATTTTCCTCACTGCTCTTTCATTCATTCAACAAGGATTTACTGAGCACTTAATGTACGCGAGGCAAAAGATCTTGTAAAAAACACAGTATCCTCAGTATCCTTGTCCTTGAAACATTTATGAAATAATTTTTAAAAACCCTGTGTCACAAAACTGTACACACAATCACACAATCACACACACACTTTCTCTCTCGCTCTCTCTCTCTCTCACACACACACACAGACCCTCTCCCCTGAAAACCTGTCATCTATATATAAAGTACTATTGTCTGTATTGTTAGACTTGATAATTACTAAAGCGTAAGCAGTAGGCAGCTCAGGGACTATTATACTCTATTTTCTAGAAGAGGAAACTGAGGCTCAGAGAAAATAAATACCTTGCCCAAAGACCAGGGGAAGGGATTCACTGGAACTAACATTATTAGGCACCCCGGCTGCAACATGCATTGAGTTAGCTGCTTCCACACGGTCACTTCATCAAATCCCACAACAACCCTAAGAGGCATGGGTCAGAGCCCTCCTTCAAAGAAGAAGAGCCGGAAACTCAGAGCGGTTAAGTAATTTGCCAAGGATCACAAAACTAATGAGCGATGAGCCAAGTAGCAAACAGTATTATCAGACTCAGTCCTGCCAGCTCCTCCCACAGGACCAGGCTAGATTTAATAAGTGGCACTGTTCAGACAAGTCATAGGCTATTCAGCTGCAGGTCCAGCAGGTTGCAGGCTAACCCCTAATATCAATGGTGGGCCTACTAAGCTTCAGGCATTGTGCTCTGACAGATACCCTGATGGGCAGAGTCCACAGGTAACGCTGGGTCCGACGGTGCCTCAGGTACACTCTGCACATTCCTACCTCGGGGCATGTGCTTGAGCTCTGCCCTGGACCTAGAACACATTCCTCCAAAGAGCAGACATACTCCCTCACCCTCTTCCAGGCCTTGACTCCAATCTCTAACTCTCAGGGTGCTTTCATCCTTGCTACCCTGCTTTATTTTTTCTTTTTTCCATAGCACTTATCCCCTTGTAGCTTATTATATAATTTACTTATATGTCTTTTTTTTTTTTTTTTTTTTTTTTGAGACGGAGTCTCGCTCTGTCACCCAGGCTGGAGTGCAGTGGCCGGATCTCAGCTCACTGCAAGCTCCGCCTCCCGGGTTCATACCATTCTCCTGCCTCAGCCTCCCGAGTAGCTGGGACTACAGGCGCCCGCCACCTCACCCGGTAATTTTTTGTATTTTTTTTTTTTTTAGTAGAGACGGGGTTTCACCAGGTTAGCCAGGATGGTCTCGATCTCCTGACCTCGTGATCCGCCCGTCTCGGCCTCCCAAAGTGCTGGGATTACAGACGTGAGCCCCCAAGCCAGCCATATTTCTTATTTATATGAGTTTCCCCTCTATACACTTGCTCAAGAGTCCGCAAGCTCCTAGAGAGCAGGGATTTTGTTTGTTTTGCTCTTTATGGGTCCCAAACACCTAGAACAATGTCTGCCGTATATAGTAGGTGCTCAGTAAATGTGCTGAATGAATATGGGAAACATTTGAGTAGTCATGGTGTTAAGATTAAACACTCCCAGTGCAGGTGGAGGCTGGGTATATTCTGGGAGGGGGCCATGGCGGCCAGGCATCTCCTGTTTCTACCGGGGGAAGTGCAGCCTCAGAAGCACGTAGATTTAATGCCTCTCTATTGAATATCATAATAATTCAGAGACAGAGGCAGCATGAGAAGTTTCCTATTTGCAATATTCTGACAGCAAACAGATGAGGTGAGGAGGAGGACAACAGAATTTCAAGGAGTTCTCATCCTGGACGCAAGGAGAACCCAAGGCCGCTGCTGGCTGTGGCTGAGCCCTGCGGAAGGCAGGATGCCAGGCTGTGCTTCCCAGCACATCCTGAAGAGACAGGAGCGTCAAGGAGAGGGAGAAGATGGGGCCTCACAGCCTGGAAAGTCAAGAGAGATGAGAAGAGTGAAGCCTTGGTTCAGAAGACAGGTCCCAGGACCTCACAACTGGTAGGGAGCTTGGGGACTGCCTAGTATATATTCCTTACTTCACAGATAC
This sequence comes from Chlorocebus sabaeus, assembly GCF_047675955.1. Taxonomy (NCBI): domain Eukaryota; kingdom Metazoa; phylum Chordata; class Mammalia; order Primates; family Cercopithecidae; genus Chlorocebus; species Chlorocebus sabaeus. The sequence goes on along the minus strand of NC_132904.1, from coordinate 116,865,863 downwards.
AAAAAAAAAAAAAAAAAAAAAAGAAAAGAAAAAAAAAGAAAAGGTCCAGAGAGGGAAAATGACTTTACTAAGGTCCAAGGTCCAGAGTTTGTCCCAGAACAGGTTCCAATACCCGCATCTCCCAGCTGCTCTGTCAATGTTCTTTTCGTGATAGTACTGGCTCAGTGACCCGTTTTGCTTTGTCTTTTTCCTTACAGATGGAGGTCTTACTCTATCTTGCCCAGAGTAGAGGGCAAGTGGCATGATCATGGCTCACTGTAGCCTTGACCTCCTGGGCTCAAGCCATCCTCCCACCTCAGCCTCCTGTATAGCTAGGACTACAGACACACACCACCACACCGGGCTAATAACTTTTTAAAACACTGTCTTCCATAACTCAGCATTGTATTCCATACTGGGGCCATAGCCGTGTGCAAGACAGATAATGTGTGTTGGGAAAAACACACAGGTAGCCATCAAATCCCAATATAAAGTGGACGGTGTGATCAGAGAGGATGTGTTTCCTGGTTGCCATGGGAACACCGGGACAGAGCGCCCAAACCAGGCTTGGGAAGCGGGGGTGGTCAGAGAAGACTCCTCAGAAGAAAGAACATTTGAGACCCAAACAATGTTGGAATCAGCCAAAGCATCAGAAGTGTTCGAAATAGAGCAAATCCATCTTGAAGAGGAGCTGGGTAAAATGAGGCTGAGACCTACTGGGCTGCATTCCCAGGCACTTAGGCATTCTAACTCACAGAATGAGACAGGAAGTCAACACAGTTAGGCATTCTAACTCACAGAATGAGACAGGAAGTCAACACAGTTAGGCATTCTAACTCACAGAATGAGACAGGAAGTCAACACAAGATACAGGTCACAAAGACCTTGCTGATAAAACAGGATGCGGTAAACAAGCTGGCCAAAACCCTCCAAAGCCAAGATGGCAACAAAAGTGACCTCGGGTCATCCTCACTTCTCATTATATGCCTATTATAATGCATTAGCACGTGAGAAGACACTCCCATCAGCGCCATAACAGTATTCAAATGCCATGGCAACATCAGGAAGTTACCCTATATGGTCTAAAAGGGGAGGAACCCTCAGTTCCGGGAACTGCCCACCCCTTTCCCAGAAAACTCATGAATAATCCACCCCTTGCTTAGCATATAATCAAGAAACAACTATAAATATACTCAGCCATGTGGGCTGCACTGCCTATGGAGTCGCCAAGCTTTATTCCTTTAGATTTTTTTTTTTTTTTTTAACCTTTACAGTTCAATTTACTATATAGAAATCACTTGGGTTTTATATTTTCAGTTAACTTTTGAACCGAGATTACAATATTATAACAAAAAAAAAAAACCTTTACAGTAATTCAGGACTTTTTAGCATATCAAATTGAAATACATAGATTCAAATTTCAGATTTATGACAAACAGTCTTCAAATACAATACAGACATTTCTTAAAGTAACCATATCATTCACATGTGATATCTGCAACTCTGAGGTGTTTCTAATAGAACAGCTCTCCTGCAGATATGGCAAAGTGAATATGCCACGAAGTTCAAAGCCTGTATAGTCAAGCCAAGGACTCAAAGTTGCACCATCTTTAAAAAGTTTTGGCATTTCTCGGCGGGGCGCAGTGGCTCATACCTGTAATCCCAGCACTTGGGGAGACCAAGGTGGGCAGACTGCCTGAGGTCAGGAGTTTGAGACCAGTCTGGTAAACACAGTGAAACCCCATCTCTACTAAAAATACCAAAAAAAAAAATTAGCCGGGCGTGCTGGCATGTGCCTGTAATCTCAGCTACTCGGGAGGCTGAGGCAGGGGAACTGCTTGAACCAGAGAGGTGGAGGTTGCAGTGAGCCGAGATCACGCCACGGCACGCCAGCCTGGGTGACAGAGTGAGACTCCATCACAAAAAAAAAAAGGTTTAGCATTTTTGGACCACAACAATGCACAACATGTAAAGAAGGTAGGAAACAGTTCCCCCTCCTTGCTATGGTTAAAAGAAAGTTACATGGTAGCTTGAATTTTGCATAAAACCCCATATTATACCTTGGAAAAGTGCAAGGGCAATTTGATGGCGACGGATTGGGGTCCTATACTTTTTTAAATTAATAGAACCCATGAAATTCAAATGGGCATTAATTAAATCAAAAAATATTAAGCACCTACTGATTTAAGAGATTTAAATTTATTAGAGATTCATAATCCATTTCTTCCCACCTTGAAATCAAGGTGTAAAAACCAGCTATTAAGTACATTCCAAACGTCTCCTATGTAGTACAAGTAGAATTTTCTGTCCACTGGCACCAAAGTGAAGTCACATTTCCTCTTGGGAGACAGAAATTCCACACCTGAACATAGAGTAAGTTGGGAAGAAATGACCCGTTACTACTGTTGTGATTCTGAGATCTAGGATTGCTAGATTACCAGCAGTAAACAAAGCAAATTCCCGGCAACAAGTGTTATTCCTTTAATTTCTTAATCAACTTGCTTTCACGCTCCTCTACAGACTTGCCCCAAGTTCTTTCTCGCATGAGGTGCAAGAATCCTCTCTTGGGGTCCAGATCAAGACCCCTTTCTGGCAACAAATGGGAAGCAGAAGGGTGGTAGGAGCATGAGCCCATATCTGGAGGGGACAGGAGACAAGGATCTTTCCTGATCCAAAGGCAGCAAGGGATGCTACCCTGAGGGAACAGGATCCGGGTCAAAGATGGCTCCACAGCAGCCATGCTAGGAAGTCTGGATTGTATTCTAGGGGTACCACGGAGCCACTGAAAGTTTTACGTAAAGGGGTGACATAACCAGAATTTCTTATGGAAAGATCACTCTGACTGCAATCTGAAAAGAGTTTCAGAGGGGTTAAGTCTGGAGTCTGGGACATCTATTGCGTGGACACTGAAGAGGTCCTGGAGACAGATAAGGGCGACGTGAGGAAGGTAGAAGTGGTAGAGGAAGAGACATTTGCATTTGCGAGCATTTTAGGAGGTAGAATTGACAGGACCTGGGGATCAGATGTGGGTCATGGAGAAATGAAAAAGCTAGGATGCCTTCCAGGCTTCCAGACTACGCACCTGCCTAGAGGATGGAGCCACTTACTGAGACAGGAGCCGACCCCAAGAGGAGAGACTGAAGGACAGGGGGATGACTTCCCCAGGAGATTAGCGGAAGGAAAAGGCAGGAAGCAAGGGATGGTGAGCCCAGGGTGCCAAGAGCACCTGTGCTGTGTGTGTAGCGAGATGAAGAGCACAAAAGCAGGCCTCAGGGATTTTCCCACCCAGAGCTCAGATGGTTCCAGGATAAGCTCCAAGTTAACCTTTCCACCTCTGTCCACGGCGCCCCTGACGCAGCTGAATCGTAGGACAAGCTTGTGCTTTGTAGGCTTTGACCACTGGCCAGACACCAACCTCTGCTTTTTTTTTTTTTTTTCTTTTTTTGAGATGGAGTTTCACTCTTGTTGCCCAGGCTGGAGTGCAATGGTGCGATCTCAGCTCACTGCAACCTCTGCTTCACGGGTTCAGGCGATTCTCCTGCCTCAGCCTCCCAAGTAGCTGAGACTAGAGGTGCCCACCATCATGCCCAGCTAATTTTTTGTATTTTTAGTAGAGACAGGGTTTCACAATGCTGGCCAGACTGGTTTTGAACTCTTGACCTCAGGTAATCAGCCCACCTTGACGTCCCAAAGTGCTGGGATTACAGGCGTGATCAGGTGTGGGATTATCGCTCTCGGCCTGACCCCTGCTCTTGTAAGGTCAAGGGCCACCTTGGATAGAAATGATTTTAAGGCACAGAAAAAATAGTTCTAATCCCTGAAAAAGCCAGGCCCTTGCTCACCATTCCACTTTAGAAGGTATCACTGGGTCAGGCTCATGCCTGTAATCCCAGCACTTTGGGAGGCTGAGGCGGGCAGATCACGAGGTCAGGAGATCGAGACCATCCTGGCTAACATGATGAAACCCTGTCTCCACTAAAAATACAAAAAAGTAGCTGGGCATGGTGGCGGGTGCCTGTAGTCCCAGCTACTGGGGAGGCTGAGGCAGAAGAATGGCGTGAACCAGGGAGGTAGAGCGTGCAGTGAGCCGAGATCGTGCCACTGCACTCCAGCCTGGGCAACAGAGTGAGACTCTGTCTCAAAAAAAAAAAAAAAAGAAGAAGATATCACTAACAGGTAGCAGAGCATGAGAATAAACAGCATGAACTCTGAGGACAAATTCCAGCTCCACCATCAACCAGCTTGTGATCCTATGCAGGTTACTTAACCTCTCTGTGCTTTGTTTCCCGCATTTGGAAAATGGGGATATTAATTTGTATCCCCAAAGAGGTAGTAACTCTACCTCTCTGTAGAGTTTTAAGAGTTTTAAGTGAGTCAGTATTTGTCAAAGAGCTTAGAAGAGTGCCTGGCACATAGTAAGTGCTATGTAACTGTTAAATAAATAATAAAACATGACTGGTGTGGTGGCTCATGCCTGTAATCCTAGCACTTTGGGAGGCCAAGGCGGGCTGATTACCTGAGGTCAGGAGCTCGAGACCAGCCTAGCCAATGTGGCAAAATCCCATCTCTACTAAAAAATACAAAAATTAGCTAGGCGTGGTGGCGGGTGCCAAGTAGCATCCCAGCTACTTGGGATGCTGAGGCAGGGGAATCGCTTGAACCCAGGAGGTGGAGGTTTCAGTGAGCCAATATTGTGCCATTGCACTCCAGCCTGGATGACAGAGCAAGACTCCCTCTCAATAATAATAATAATAATAATAAACATATGCATAAGCTGAGGGTTTAGATGCCATCACACTAGGAATAAGATAACTCAGGGTGGGAGAGGTATGGTTCTGTAGGGAAAGGAGCCCAGGAGAAAGAAGGGGCATTCTGTGGTGTGGGCTTTAAGCACCCTGGCACATCCCCCTAGGAAAAAACCTGGGCAGAGACAAATGAACATTTAAACCAGCTTCAGCTTCAGATCACCGCAAGAAATAATTATTCTGGGTATGAATCTTCTCTAAGAAGTAATATTTACTTTGGAAACACAGCAACTGTACCCCAAATGGCTCGCCGTTTGTGGAATCTGAGCAGCCTCCACTTTACTAGGGGAAGCAGTCCTTCTTTATGTATCCAGGAGCTCTCTAAAGCACTGAAATTTACAGCGCATTTGTTATGCGGCTCAGCAAAAGGTGTATGAATAAAGAATAACCTGTTCAATCAGCACTGCTCAGCCAGAGAGGCCAGGAAGCCACTCACTCTGCCTGTGAAAGGGATTTGCCAAGTGCCAGGGGGGGAGAAAAACAAGCCTATTCCACCAGGGCACCCTGACACTGGATTTCGACAGGCTCCTGTTCCTGCTTCCACTGTGTCACTTGCTGGTGAAAACAATACAACTCCAACATAAGGACACCTGCTTCCCTCAAGAACACCCGCTCCTTGCCTGCCCGACTTCCTCCCCGCCCCCCACCTGGGGTTTGGAAAAAAGAGGAAAAATATGTGTTCGTGGTTCTCTCTCTCTCTCCCTCTCACCTCCTTCCCTCCTCTTCTTTCTTCCTACATCTTCTCTTCTATTCTTCATGACTCTTCCCTCCTGCTGGCCATCAAATGCCTACATCTGGGGAGGCCCATGGCACTGGGGTCCTCAGAGACCTGAAGCAGGCAGAAGCTGGTTTTGCACCAGCTTGTCACTGGGGGACACTGTGGGAAACTCGCAGACACCTCTGACCATGGCCATGGCCTCCAGTCCATTCTCAGGGACATCAGGACCCAGACGGAGCCCAGAGCCCAGAGAATAGCACTCTTTCTTTTTTTTTTTTTTTTTTTTTTGAGACAGAGTTTCACTCTCTTGCCCAGGCTGGAGTGTAATGGCACAATCTTGGCTCACTGCAACCTCCACCTCCCGGGCCCAAGTGATTCTCCTGCCTCGGCCTCTCCAGTAGCTGGGATTACAGGCACACGCCGCCACACCCAGCTAATTTTTGTATTTTTAGTAGAGACAGGGTTTCACCATGTTGGCCAGGATGGTCTCGATCTCCTGACCTCGTGATCCGCCCACCTTGGCTCCCAAAGTGCTGGGATTACATGTGTGAGCCACCGCACCCGGCCAAGAGTAGCACTCTTGCTAGGGAAGACTCCAAATTGATCCCCAAGGCTCCCAACACAGCTTCCCCCAACACAGCCTCCCCATACTGCTTTTCTTAGGTATCAAGAGAAGCCCTGGGCAAAACTGTGACATAAAATTTGTTCATTCACTCAACTAATGCTTTTGAGTATCGACCACTGCCAGACATTCGCCTAAGAACTGAAAATGTCACTATTCATCTTTCCCGGATTACGACAGAGTGCCATGGGAGGGCAAAGGAGGGGCACCCATGCTCCTCAGGGGTGGGGGTCAGAAGACGGTTCCCAGAACAGCACATAACCTGAGATGTAAAAGAAGAAGAAAGATATGGCCAACAACATTTAAAGCATCACTATTCATGAAAGTCAAAAGCTAGACATCCAAATGTCCACCAACCATAGAATAAACTGTAGTATATTCATACAATGGAACACCACACAATAATGAAAATGAACAAACTTTAACAACGGGTGAATCTCACCAACAGAAACGTTGAACGAAGGAAAAGCCAGACACAAAGGGTAGATACGTTGAAGAAGTCCATGCTCACAGAGTTTGAAAAGAGGCAAAATGTATCTATGGAAGTCAGGATAGCTGATGCCTTGGGGGTTACAGTGGCTGGCTGGGGGTCTGAAAGAAGCAAGTAGGAACTGTTTCACAGCCCAGGTGCTGGCTATAAGGGTGTGTTCACTTCCTAAAAATTCAAAGCCATATACTTATGATTTGTACATTTTGGGGATGATTGATATACTTTTGTGAAAATGTTTACTAAAATAATTTTAAAGGCAAACGAGATAAGCTGGCAACCACAGGGCATGCTTATCCTGAACGCCCTTGGCTCGCTCCTTTGCTCTCTCTCCTGAATCACCTGGTGACCTCATGCCCTTTCCAAACACTCATCACACACCGTTCACTCTGCAGGCAACAGGAAAGCATCCGATTAATTAATTCGTACTAAATTGTCCATGACTGATAGCGGTTCAACAGTATTACCCCTCCCTGGGGGACTTCCTTTTTAATAAAACATAATTGCTTTAACTCAAAATAGTAACTATCACCAGGCATCCGGAGCAGGAGCAAGGAGAGCTATGGGGTGGGGCTGGGGGCACTCTCCAACACCCCTCGGCTCACTGCATGTCAGGAAGGCCCTGGGTGACGGCGGCGCGCAGGACTCAGGGTGCAGCGCAAGGCTTGCCAGGGAATTTGCAACTTCAAAACACAAACAGGACTCTGACCTACACCTCTCAATTTGCATAGCTGACTCTGCACCTTGGGCGGCTGCAGCGTGTTTCCAAGAATTATTCAAACATCTCTCCCCTTCCGAGTGGGGAAGGGGTTGGGGTGGGATGTGCTTGGTTCCTAACCCAAGATGATCTCTGAGAAGAGTTCATGGCAGGCAGAGGAGGAACCTGACCCTTTGCAGGGACCTTAACATGAAGCTTCAGCTGGGAATCCTGGGCCACACTCAGCTGCCCTCCTATCTCCTCTGCCTGGAAAATGGAAAGGGGGCAAGAAACAAGCCCCACAGCTGCTCAAGGTCCTCTGGCCTCCCTGGTCTGTCTTCTCTCAGGCTTTGCTCCCCGGCTGCCAAGGCCAAGCTCAACTGAAGTGCAAGAGGGATGTTCGCATCTCACTTTCCCTGGAGATGATGGATGCTCAGTCTAGCCACCTGCTCAAGCAGGCAGGCAGGTCACATGCTTGGCGACTCCTTGAGCTGGGCAGGAAGATTGGCAGAGGAGGGAGAGAAGCCTTGGCAAGGGGAATCGCCCCCTCCTGCCCGTGAGGGTCTCTAGAGAGCTCCCGCAAGGAACCTTCCACTGTCTCCGGACTCTGTTCTCTGTCTCTTTTCTGTTCCCAAATCTGCTGTCTCCAGATCACTGGGATTTCCAGACAGAGCAGCAGGTCTCCTGTCTGACAGACTCAACTCTGAGCAGGTCCCTAGAGGAACAGAGTCTCTCTGAAGTCTCTGGGGTAGGCAGGCTGGCAGGCTGGGAGAGTCTTTGGTGTCTGGGAGGGCTCTTTTCAGAAAGGCCAAGGCAAGACCCTGGCAGAAGAGGCAAGACCCTGGCAGAAGCTGCAGAACCCTTGCGGGAGGAGAGGACTCTGTGTTATAAGTAGAGGTCTTTCAGCCTGGGAAGTGGCACCACAGGATGGTGGCGGGGTGGTGTAAGGGAAGCTTTGGAATGGGGAAAGCCGGGTTTGAATGCCAGCTCCACCTCCTGTTTGCTGCAGAACTTCAGGCATAGCCCTGGCACTGAGTAGGGTCTCAGTACACGTTAGTTGTTATGTTCAACAACTAACACTCTAACGAGGCTAGAGTGACAGAGAGAGTGCGTCAGGAAACACAGGGCACCAGAGGCCCCCTCTTGCCATTTATTCGGCGGCTTACAACTCCTTAGGCAGGACGCCAAGCACTTTACATACATTATCGTGCTTAATCTGCACACACACTGGGAGGCAGGTCTAAAGAGCCCCACTTTAGAGATGAGGTTCAGAAAGGCGCAGCCGCTGCTCTAACGTTACATTGCTCAGAAGCGGAAACACCAGGATTTGAACCTATGTTTGGCCACCTCCAAGTTCTGTCCTACTAATCACTGTGCTCTCTCCCCAAGAGCCCTTCTCCCACCCCCATGCTCACAGATCTTCAGTTTGCATCAGCTCAGAGGTTTGCAATCGTCTTTCACACATCCCACTGGGAGATGTGCCGCAGGCAGGGTCCTTATCTCAAAAAATCTCCATGCCCAGCCACGCTTCCCTTCTGCCTATGCTTGGTTCTCCCCAGCAAACCCCCACAGTAGCAACAGGGAGATGGAGAAACCCTCCCTTCCCGCACAAGCCCCTCTGGGTTCAGGGGCCTTCTAATGCTAACACAGCCCATCCCCTTTCATCTGAGGGGACTGTTGCTTCATTTCCCTTTTTACTTAAAAAAGCCAACTCAGTACACTTTTGATGCTTCAAATTTATCTTTATTAATAAACAATAAAAGTTAAAGGCTTCTCCGGTCCCTAATTGAACACCATCAATAGCAGATGTGGCAGCCTAGCTTCAGACACAGAGCAACGTCCTGACAACATCTAAGTCAAAGGCTTTCAAAGCAGGTGCATGTGATCACACACACGTGCTCACGTGAACAGAACAAGGCCTGGGCAGCGATTAAGAGGGGCCAGCATCTGCAGGGAGTCCTCTTTATCCCAGGAAACGGCTCTCTCCACTCCCCATAGAGAAGGCCTGAGAGTCCTACGAGGCCTGGCCCTGCACTCACTGTGTCTCAGATTTACGGGGCTCTGAAAGCCTGATATGGCCATTTCAGTACTTTAAACATGCCCATAATGATAATTACCGTGCTGATGGCACTTCATCTTAAATGAAGCTCCAGGCCAAGAAGACTCTGAACTCAATGTTACTGAACATATAATGTTCTTGGTAGACTCTACTCTTCTGCGTGGCGCTGGTGGCCCTGTGGGCAGCTGCCACTCAAGGCAAAGGGCACCGAACTTAGGGTCAGATGACCAAGGTGCCATCATCTGTTTGTGCGCCTGGGTGAATCACGTGCCTTCTAAGTTTCCTCATCTGTTAAATGGGTGGTGATATAAGCAGCCCACCTCGTGGCTTATTTGTGAGGGCCAAAGGAAACGATCTGTGAACTCCAAGATGGGTTCAGACGTGAGCTAGTAACAAGGTCCTAGTGTCAATGGCCCCCAAGCTGGGTGTTCTCTGCAGCAGAGAAACACACTCCAGTCTCCCCAGCGCTGGAGAAAGACTTGTCCACTGTGAGCACACAGAAGCCTCTTGGGGATGCTGGTGGTCGTACAAGGGGTTGCAGGAGATTCCCGGAATCAGGAACCCTCAGTTCTGGGGGTGCCCTTCCACCCATCCCCGGGACACGCTGTGAGTCGAGTGCTATTCCTGGAAGAGCAATGTTTTCAGCCAGATAAACGGAGCAGCAAGAGCAGGAAGAAGGTGGCTGAGACAAACGGGGACAAGTGTTAGACTTCTATTTCTCACACCTGGAGCTAGCCTGGAAACAGGAAGCACAGTGAGGCCCTCGGAGGTGAGCATGGAGCTCTAAGCGCCTCCAGGGTTCTCAGAGGGCACGGTCCAGCCCGACGATACAGGACAAGGAGAAGAAAGAGAGGAGGAGAAGGGGACACGGAGCAAGGAAGCAGAACCCCACCATGAGCTACGTTCTTTACTCATTATCTCTATTCAGCCTTATAAAGCTATAAGGTGGGTGTTGTAGTTCGAGGTGGCTTATAAACCATAGAAATTTATTTCTCACAGTTCTGGAGGCTGGAGGTCTGAGATCAAGGTGTAACATGGTCAGGTTCTGGTGAAGCCTGTCTTCCAGGTTGCAGAAGGCCAGCTTCTTGTATCTTCACATGGTGGAAAGAGAGAGCAAGCTCTCTGGGGTCTCTCATATAAGGGCACACATCCCATTCATGAGGCCTCCACGCCTATGACCTCCCAAAGGCTCACTTCCTAATACCATCACACTGGGGAATAGGATTCAACACACGAATTTCAGGGGGACACAAACATTCAGTCCACAGCAGTGGGTACTGCCATTCATTTCCAGATGACGAAGCTTGGAGGGGGTAAGGAACTTGCCCCTGACTGCTGCTCAACAGTATATGATCATGCTGGACTTCGAACCTGGGATCACCTGACTCCAAGTTGGTGTTCTCATCCCCACCCCTACCAAGCTCCAAGGCTGGGGGTCTGTGGGGCAGATGGAACCCGTGTGCCTCCTACAAGCCCAGTGGTGTCATAGGAGCTCTGGGGTAAACAGCAATTTGAGACAAGACCTTTGTCCTCAAAGGGCTTTCGGCATAATTGGAGAGACAAGCCCATGAGGCAGTCCTAATAATCAGTCCTAAATGATGAGAAAATTAGGAGTTCAAGGCAAGAATCGTCTTTAAAATCCTTTCATGAAATCAGCTGGGAAGATTCTCCTGACCTCACTGCCCTCAAAGGCCTCTGTCCCCTCTCACTCCTGTCTGATGAGACATTTGTGCTGCCTACTCTCCTGGAGGCAGAGGGAGGCGGCCGCTGCTGAGCTTACCAGGCTTGTCACTCTCTCCTTGGACCCTAAGAGGCTCCCATCGACTCGGAGGCCTGGCCCTGGGTGACACATCCGCCTACACTGGGCATCGATGCTTTAGTAGCATCACATCCTGGCTACTCAAAGTGTGGCCCATGATCAATAGCATCCATATCCCCAGGGAGCTCATGAGAAATGTAGAAATTCAGGTCCCACCCCAGACCCTAGAGTCAGCATCTACCTTCTGACAAGATACTCAAGTAATAAAAGCTTGAGAAGCACTCGGGAATCCCCAATGAGCCGCACAGCCAACACTGTCAGAACTGGAAGAAACAATGAAATGACGACAATGATCATTACAATGAAAGAAACAAAACAGCAGACCTGTACTGAGTGCTGTGTAGGAGCCAGACACCGCTAAGTGCTATGTGTGCATCTCTGTTCATTCTCACAATATCCCTGAAAGGCGGGCACTAGGATTACTCCCATTCTCATATGAGAGAACTGAGGCTGAGAGACATGACCCAGCTTGTAAATGACAGAGATGGAACGAGACCCAGGACCACCAGCGCTGTGCAGCCCACACACATTCTTAACTGCCTGGCTGGAGTGCTTCTCCAAGAACCCAGAGATCACCCAGGTGTACTTTCTCATTTTACAGAAGAAAAAATAGATCCAGCAAGAGAGGGGTCTTGTTCAAGGACTCTAGAAACCCAGACTCTAGAACCCAGTCAGGATTCTAGAACCCTGGTTAGCGAACTTTCCAACACATCACGCTGTCCGACATCAGCATCCAATGGTGTTGCACGAAAGGGACAAAAACGTAGAGTTTTGAAGTAGACTACGCTACTTTTAAATCATTTGCTCATTTGTGCTCAAAACAATATAGTATGGACTGTCACAGAAGTCCTCTCCCAAGAGAGTTCCCCCTTACCTGGCTCCTGAGACGGCGTCCAGCCACCCAGAGCTCGGCCCAACGCCCTTAGAAGAGGAGGCAGGTGTCTGCTTTTCTTTGCATTTCACCTTTTCCTGGCAGAGCAGGAACGGCTGGAGATGGCTGCTGCTAAGAACCATCAGCAGAACTGTTGACAGTGCAGAGCCCGGGCTGCCTCCTCTTCCCAGTGGGTGCCAGGAGCACGTGCAACCCAAAGAGATTCTTATTCACTGCTCTTCTTCAAGCACATTTCTATCTGCCTTCAGAAACACACCACAAAGCAGTCAGGCAGTCTTTTGTCTGAGTTAAATAGTAGGTCACAGGAGGCCTGGTTTGTCTACTCCCAAGGGGCTTAGCTCTGGCACTGGGCCATGGGGCCTTCTGCTTGCCCCAGAGGCTGACAGGTAAGAGGGGGTTCGGGGTCCCCATACAGGGCAAGGCAGAGGATGACTCTGTAGCCTGCAGCTGGGCTGGGCTAGGCATGAAGAGAGGAAACCCTCCCAGCCACTTCACTTGCAGAAGGAGCTCAGAAGGGCTCCTAGACCCTATCTCCTGCCTGGTGCCCACGGTGCCCCTCTCTCCCCCACACAGAAATGCCAGGTGTCTTTTATCTTGGTGCTGGGTATCCTGCACCCAAGCTTTGCCAGCCCAACTGCCAGTGCAATGAAACTGGATGAGCACTACGACCGCTGGGACAGGCCCCATCAGCAGAGAGGCCCTTGCCTTGGTGCAGACAAAATGTCAGATTCCCTAGGGGGTGGGCAGATGCCTCTGAGGGCATCACAGCTCCCTCTCCTAGCAAAAGGCCAACTCCCCAGCCACCCGGTGGGGAGCCGCTGGAAGGAAAAGGTGGCTGAAGCTGTCAATACAAACAACAGCGGGCCTGGCAGGGAAACGTTCTGCCTAGGAGGACAATCGGAAAAGAGCAGGAGAGAAGTTGGGTTCAATTCACACCTGCTGGAGGGGCTCTAGCTTCCTCTGCTTAGGGATAGGGGATTGGCCAGAAGCCTAAGCACACAGCCAGGTGCACATGTGGCCCAGAGGAGAGATTCAGGTGCCCTCTCATCAGAGCAGGGCCAAGGCAGGGAGGGCAGGAGGACACAGCAGCAGCAACTGGAAGGCAGAAGTCGGGCAGTCGCACCAGCATGGCAGGAACGACAGTAGCTAATGTGTGTTGAAAGCGTGTGTGCTCAGAACAACTTGGCCCTAGGTAGTTCACATTTTATTTCATTTAATCCTCAAACAACCTTAGGAGATAGATACTGTTATTATCCTCACTTTTCAAATGAAGAAACTGAAGCTCACATAGGAAGGTGAACTGTCAAGGCCACATGGATATTTCATGGTATAGACAGGATTCAAACCCAGATCAACCACTGCTCTACACCAGTTTTGTTCTCAATTATGCTTCCCTCCACCTTCCCCACCTCTCCAACTTCTTCCCATCCTTCAAGGCCCAGCTCTGAGCCACCTCCTCCACAATGCCCTCCATGGCTACACCAAGCTTCCCAAAGCTCACCCAGGTCTGAATGGCTATGCCGCTCCATCAGCGGCTGCACGCCTCCTGCTGCTGCCTTGCTCAGTGGCGATTTCATCTCCCTGACTAGACTGCGAGTTCCTAGGCGGGCAGCAGACACATTCTCCACTCTTGAGTGTCCTAGTACAGCATAAGGCAAGTACTGCTTGCTTAATAAATATTTTAAAAAGGAAGGAAGGGAGGGAGGGAAGAAGGATGGATCTTTCCCCGAAACCCTCTTTACTTCACATTTATTTTTCATGGTATAAGAAAAAACAGAGAACTGAGCATGAGGTTTCTTACCCTTGCTGGAGAAGTCCCTCCGCCCCACAGGTGAAACCACGGCCACGACCTCTGGACTCACCTGGGTCCCAAGAAATTGCCTTCCTCAGGCCCCTAGAAGCTGATGTCCCTTCTGCTCCTCCACCCATCACTGAAACACGCCAGGACCCCAGGGAGGCACTGCTAACCCTTGTGTCATCATGACCATCAACCTCTCCATGGCCCTCCCTCTCTGCACAAGGCACACTTTGTCAGGAGGGCCCTCAGGAGCACAGCTCCTGGCTTCAGGGAATCGACAATCTCCAAGGTGTGTTTTTACCCAGAGGGTTGTCTGGTGGTCAGGGAGGCCCAGGGAACACAAATCAGCATGTCAAGAGTCACATCCTTGTTTCTGCCAAGGAAAAGGGCAGCTAAGAGGTAAGGAGTAGTGCCAGGGATGGCTGGGGGCTCCTGGGGCCATGGCTAAAGATACATTTCTGGGCAAAAATTGATGATTCCTCTAAGCACAGAAGAAAATAGCACTCCAATCTGTGGCCTGGGCCAGAGATGTCAGATGAAGGGCCAGGTGACAGGGACAGAGTGACTCAGTCTCCTCTACCTCACAGCTCACCAAGCCTCTGAGTTTCTCACCATGTTTGAGCCATCTGGATAACAACCCTCCTGGGAGCACACCCTCTGCCACCAGCGGAGCATTAGCACCCTGCCACAGGCTGCCTCCTCTCCTTGGAGGCTGACACTGATACAGCCCTTTGTGCCTTTCAAAGCACGTCACATATATTACCTCTCACCATGTTGCAGAGCTCCAGCAGGGCTTCACCGGCGCCCCAAGTCGCAAGCTCATCCTGCCCTTAGACCCTTCAGGGAGTGGGCAGCAGCCATGTTGACAGTTTCACCCCAGCAAGGCCTGCCTCCTGGGCCCCAGGAAACCACTGTCTTCAGGAACTGCCAGGCTTATTCCACCTCCCAGCCTGGTGTGCTCTGGGAGGCACAGAGTTGAGCAGGAAACATCAAGGGGGAGGGAGAGGAAATATCAGAACTGGAAGGAACTAGCACAGTCCCACCTGCCACGTGCAGAGAGGCACATGGAGACTCTGGGGAGGCGAAGTGCCCACATTCACAGGGCCAGTGCAAAGCAGGGCTGGGACCAGAACCCAGGTTTCCACTCCTAGCCTGGTGCTCTCCTTGCACCGCACTGTGTGGCTTCTCCTTTGGGGAAGACCAGGAAATCTCAGGTTCCCATCTAAAATCAGTTTTGTTAGCAAATGGTGAGATTTATAATTTCTTGTGAATGAAGGAAGAACTGAATTAACTTGGGCTCCATAATGTTTATCATCAACCAACATTAATGAAAGTCCTACTTTGTGCTGAGCCCTGGGCACCCAACAGTAGATAAAGTGGGCTGGTGACACAGAGGGACACTGAGCTGTGCAACCCCAGACACACAGCCTGGGGCTCTCAAGAACAAATCAGCACAAACAGGGCCAGGCCTGCCTGCTACATGGCCTCTGCGCAGGGCCTTGGGCAGTGGAGGAGCCCCTCGGGCCTCCGTGGAGTCAGCTGGCACACAAGGAACTGGTGTGCTGACCATCAGTGTTCACCAAAACTAGGGCTGGCTTTCTGTCAATCACATCAGCCATGTTTCTTCAGGGCAGATCACAAGGCAAACGTTTGCATCTGTTTGCCCTACAAAGCCCTTGATATGTGAGTCTGTCATCCTCCTGATGAGCCCTGATCAAGGGAGAAAGCACTAGAAGTCCAGCAAGAGTTTTCCAGACACTGTGTGTCCAGAGCGATGAGAGCACAGCAGCTGTGGAGTCCTTGAGATTGGATCCAAACGGGGCGTTCAGGCAGAGGGACAGAGGGAATGAGCTCTGGGATGCCTAGGAGCCTACTGTTCCCTGGGGAAAGCCCGGCTTAAGGTGAGCTTGACACTTGAGTGCACCCTGGAAGCAGTGTTGGTGTGGCAGGAGACCAAAGGTTAGGCCAAAAGATCCTGGGTCCTAGAACCACCCTGTGCGGCTTTGAGACAGCACAACCTCTTGAAGAGTTCACCTCCCCACTCACATAAGACATGCCACTCTCTCATCTAAGGGTAGGAGAGCGCATCGGTTTCCCTCCAATAAAGTGTGTCAAGCCAGTTAAAGCAGGTAAAATGGTTCCAAGTTCTTCCTGAGGTCGCATCTAAGTCATTTTAACACATTTTCCCCTTCCCTAGCCTTCATTCTGTTCCCTTGGTGGCAGAGACTTGGGTCATCTGTCACCAGCACACAGGAAAGGGGCAGGGCCCATTGAAATACATGCACATCATATTTTTATGTGACTCCCCAAATCAATGAATCCTTTTTTTAAAGCATCTTTTATTGGGATAGGGGGACACTTTGAATCTGAAATTATTAAAGTCTTCCATCAAATTATCCTGGAGATCTCTTTCCATGAAAAGCCTTTAATTTCATCCTCCTTGATGTAATCCTACCCCAGCAGAGGAAGCTGGCCTTTTATATTTCTTCAAATATTGGTCAGGTCCCTTATCAGAAGTAGAATCTGAATAGAAGAGGGACTGGGAAGCCTGCATGCATCAGAGCCTGGGGTGGGGCAGGGGCGGCCGTCACTGCCACCTCCCCACACTGCATCTGCCCCTGTCTCTGTCCCCCATGAGTCCTTCCTCTAACGCATCGCTGCCACCTGGAAGTTCTGGTTCACCCAGCCAGCTGCCTACCCTCCCCCCAAAACACACGCAGTTTCCACCACACCTTGGCACTCTGTTTGGAGCCGGGGGTAAGACAGGAAGAGCACACAAGCCAGCTATGACTTCTTCCCACCGAAACCCAGACCAAACTGTTTCCTCCACTGGAAAAATGAGCTATGCCCACTGAAAGGAAGAGACAGAAAGATCCAGAGAAACAGCCACGGAAGAGCTGACTCATCAGCATCTCAGATGTGAGAAAAGGCAACAACACTTGGAATCCTTAAACCAAAATGAAGTTCAGGAGGGCCTGTGAGTAAGTGACCAGCTGCTGCCTGACATCATGGCCCTTCTCTCTCTGCCTCTCCAGAGTCTGCTCTCCCTCCCTTCTGCTTCTCTCTGGGTCCCCTCTCTGGCCGGGTGCTCATGTGCCATTCCCTCCCCACTGCCTTTGCTCTGACCTCCCTCTTTTCCTCCTTTCCCTCTTTCCTGACTGCCTTGACGAACCACTATATGAAACTTAAGTCGCTCTGTCACCCAGGCTGGAGTGCAGTGGTGTGATATCAGCTCACTGCAACCTCCGCCTCCCGGTTTAAGAGATTCTCCCGCCTCAGCCTCCCGAGTAGCTGGGACTACAGGTGCGTGCCACCATGACCAGCTAATTTTTGTATTTTTAGTAGAGACGGGGTTTTACCATGTTGGCCTCTAACTCTTGGCCTCATGTGATCCACTTATCTCAACCTCCCAAAGTGCTCGAATTACAGGCATGAGCCACCGCCACCGGCCTTAAGTCTTATTTTTATGTTTATTTAAAATGAGGTCGCAAGACTGCCAGTCTGTAATTTTCATACCAGATGCGTTTCATCTTCTCTAGGTCTCTCTTAAATCTCTACCCCATTCCCCCAAGATAACCAAATACACGAAGGTGTCTTTATTTCTGTGTAGCTTTCTATGCTTTCTTTCCTGGAGCAGCAGGCAGGGAGAGAAGCTGAAGGGCAGGAGGTGAGGTGGGAGCTGTTTCACAGCCCTGGAAGGAAGAAACGAGGCTCTACGGTAACGGAGAAGGAGGAAGAACAAGGTTGAGAGCAATTCCCAAGGTGCTCCAGAGAATGCCCAGACTCCACGGCAGGGTACGAGATGAAGTGTCTGTCTTGCAATCGTGTCTTGCAGAGGACTTCACCCAGTCCACTTTCTTCCCTCAGTGCCAGCTGACTCTGGGCAGGTGCTGAGAGAGCAAGGGGTGGCCAGCAAGGAGGGGCAAGCAGGACAGCCCTCTAGGAGCACCTGCGGCTGCCACTCAGGGTGCAGAGTGGCTATGGGGCAAGGAGGAGGCCAACCGGGATGGGATAGCCACCAAAGACAAACTCAGCTACAGCCTAGCTTGGGGCCAGGACCTCTACATCTGGTTACAGGGAGGGGCCGCCAATGGAGGCCCCAACACTACTCAGATATTTCTGCCCCACCGGGCCCCATAGGGAAGGTCCAGAAAGGCCTAGACAGTCCGCTCTTGGGCTTTCCATTGGGGTGGCCCCTGCCAAACCCCAAGGGAGCCTCAAGAGCCCTTGGTGAGAGGTTGTAGCAGTGTGATGAGATGTTTGGATTTCAACATAATTATTGCTATAACAATTTAATCACTTAAAAACACTATCTTGTGTTGCTCTAATGAAGAGAGAGGCTCTTTTTCATATTGTTTGTGCCATCTGTGAGCAATTTTCACATTAGCCTCTTAGAATGGCAAAATGAAGGCCAGGCAGTGATGGAGAGGGGCAGGGCGGAAAGGGGAGGAGGAAAAGGGAGAGGGAGGAGGAAGGGGAAAGAGAAGGAGGAAGGGGGAAGGCCTAGAAGAGAAGCAGCGTGCCACAGAGGGCAGCAGGGGCTCTGAGGGTCCCTGGATTGGGTGCAGGCTGCATGGTGCAGGCCTTCTGTATGCAGACCTCATCCTGGAGCCATGGAGGAGCAGGTGGATGAACACTTGACCCTGCCTTTGAGGGTACCCCACTTTCTGATGGGAAGGAATTTCCTAAATTTATGAAGAAAGTAAAGAAAGGCAAAATAGCCCAGGACAGTGATTTTTCAAACTATGGGTCACAACCCCTAAGTAGGTCCATGAAACCAATTTAGTAGATTGTAATCAGTGTTTTTCTTTAACGAAATAGAAGAGAATGGAAAATAACAGAAATGTCATTTCCTACTGAAAGAAATCAGGGTGACTTGGAGGAATTCCTGGTTGGGGGGCAGGAACACACAACCCTGTGACATCTTGTGTCAGAGAGCATGGGCTTGTTCATGGACTGATGGGGTTACGCCCGAAAAGTACAGGAGGCTGGGTGCGGTGGCTCACACCTGTAATCCCAGTGCTTTGGGAGGCCAAGGCAGGAGGATCACTTGAGCCCAGGAGGCCAAGACTAGCCTGGCCAACATAACAAGACCCCATACTCTACAAAAAAATAAAAATAAAAAATTAGCTGGGTGTAGCCCCAGCTACTCAGAGGCTGAGCAGGGAGGATCACCTGAGCCCAGGAGGATGAGGGTGCAGTGAGCCATGATCACACCACTGCACTCCAGCCTGGGCAACAGAGCAAGACCCTGTCTGAAAAATAATACAAAATTTAAAAGAGTACAGGGGCTGGCTCCAAGGGGTTCGTACAGGCCAAAGATGGGACAATTTGAGATGCAAAAAGAATAGTTAGGAGAACTGACTGAGATACACTTAATCTGTAAAAAATTCACAAGACCATAACTGTAGTGGGTTAAAAGGCGACCTCTATGACCTAACTCCCAGAACCTCTGGATGTTACCTTGCATGGCAAAAGATGTGATTAATTCAAAGGATCTTGAGAGGAGGAGCACACTTGGTTATCAGGGGGACCCCAGGTGCACCACATGTATCCGTATGACAGACACACAGAGAAGAGGAAGGGGCAGCATGACCACGGAGGCAGAGACTGCAGCAAAGACCAGCCAAAGCCGCCAGACGCTGGAAGAGGCATAGAACGCATTCTCTCTAGAGCCTTTGGAGGGAGCAGAGCCCTGCTGACAACTTGATTGCAGACTTCTGGCCTCCAGAATTGTGAAAGAATAAATGTCTGCTGTTTTAAGCCACTTGGCTTCTGGTCATTTGTTACCATAGCCACAGGAACCTAATACAATAATGACACTCCCAAAAGAGAAAGCCAAAAGCAAGGAAAATAAGAACTATGAGGGCATGGAGTACAAAGTATTTCCACTGGATATGTATATATCTGTGGACAATCAGGGTTAGGCTTGGAAAAGTATTTCTTGCTGTGAGTCTTGCTCAAAAAAATGAGAAAGATCTGCCCAGTGGTTCAAGGCATGGCTTTGAAGTCAAACTACCCAGATAAGTGTCTCACTTCTGCCCCCTAAAGGCAATGTGACCTAGGACAAGTCACTTATGCTCTCTAAGCCTCCAGTCTTTGTCTGAAAAATGGGGGTAGTAATCGTACCTAGTTCATGAGGTTGTTGTGAAGATTAAATGTACCACATCCCAGTGTTGGTGGTGGTTGCACATTTGTCAGTTAAAAATAATAATAAGGCCGGGTGTGGTGCCTCACACCTGTAATCCCAGCACTTTGGGAGGCGAGGTGGATGGATCACCTGAGGTCAAGAGTTTGAGACCAGCCTGGCCAACATGGAAAAACCCTGTCTCTACTAAAAATACAAAAATTAACTAGGTGTGGTGGTGGGGGCCTGTAGTCACAGCTACTCAGGAGGCTGAGGCAGGAGAATTGCTTGAACCCACGAGGTGGAAGTTGCAACGAGCTGAGATTGCACCACTGTACTTCAGCTTGGGCGACAGTGTGAGACTCTGTCTCAAAAAAACAAAAATCAAAATAATAATAATCATAAATGACATACATAAAGACAAGCACAAGCTATACCCCTTACCCATGTTAATCATTACAAAGACCCCCTTGTCCTGTCGCTGCAGCTGAGAAGTCTCTAGGGATGACAGCACGTCAAAACTGACTAAAATCATGCAATAAGTGCCTTCACTTTAGAGAGGAAGAAAATAAGGCCCAAAGAATGATGACTTGGCACATTTACATAGTTATTACATGCCTGAGATAAGACAGACTCCACCTTGGAACTCCCAGTCTAAGGCAAAAGCACGCTAACCCAACTCCCATAGTCTTACATCTGCCCATGAGGATGCCAGGACTACCACTCTTTCTGGCTCCTGATGGCCCAGACCCTTCCTCACCTCACTGCCAGGGCTCTGGGGAAGTCTTCTTTGTGTCCACTTCACAGAAAATCCCTTAGCTGCAATGCCCATGGATGAGCTGGGAGGGGGTTTCTGTTACAATGAGTTTCCCTGCACTAAACAAGCTTACACTATCCTATTATTACCTGTTCAAATGATTTAGACATTTCTCCCTGACAGCTCCAAGTGCCTGATTCCCTGATCCTCTCTAGCATGGGGGCTTGCCGGCCTCCAAATACTCAGCTGATTGGAGAAAATGGACCGTGTGAAAGGCTTAACTAAGGAGAAGGTTGTCAAGATCATCCACCGACCCTGCAGACTCACCATGCCCACCCCAAGTGGCCTTCCTGACCTTACCCAAGACTCAGGATGAATGTGTTCCTTTCTTACTTCACAGGGGCTTTAAGCTTGGGGTTTGTGTGTGACAAGCTGTGACCAGGGTACATGAGTCTTTGTTCTCAGCACTGAACCACCCATCCCCAAAGATTAAATACTGGCTGAGGATATAGGTTCGGAGTCAGGCTGACTTGGGTTAGAATTAGGGCGTTTTCACTTTGTTGCTGCATGATTGTGGGCAAGTAACTTAACTGCTCTCTGAGCCTCATCAGTAAGAGGCGGGTAATGATATTTACTTCACTGGATAGTTGTAAGGATTGAATGAGATCATATTGCAAAGGGCTGAGCACAATGCCCGGCACATCATGCATGCCTAATAAATAGCGTCTGGTAGTCATCAAGGAAATAATAGTAGTGGTGGGGGTGGCAGCGGTACTAGTAATAATACTACAATACCTGATGTGATTGGAGCTAAATACTAGTAAATGTTTATTTAAAAAATTAAACCAGAACTTTTCCACAAGGCTATGAAAAGCTACATTAAAAGCTTTCCTGGGCCAGGTGTAGTGGTTCATGCCTGTAATCCCAGCACTTTGGGAGGCCAAAGCAGGAGGATCCCTTGAGCCCAGGAGTTTCAGACCAGCCTGGACAACATAAGGAGACCTCATCTGTATTAGCCTGTGCTCGTATTGCTATAAAGAAATACCTGAGGACAGGGAGGCAGTTGAGGGTGGGGGAGTGGCCCTGGAATAGGGGCTGTGGCCGTACATGGGGACTGGGCTATGGTAGCTATGGGGTGGTACATGGGGACTGGGCTGTGGTGGCTCCTCGAGCTGGGGCAGAAAATGAACTCTGGGAAATGACTAAAGTTCCTGAGGAAGCAAAGCAGAATTTCATAAGAACAAAATGGATGGCAAGGAGAAAACCTATGGTGGCTATGAAGGTCCTGATGCCATGTATGTCAAATTGGTATCATCTGATGGCCATGAATTTATTGTAAAAAGAGAACATGCATTAACATCAGGCATGATAAAGCCATGTTGAGTGGCCCAGGTCAATTTTGCTGAGAACAAAACCAATGAGGTCAGTATTAGAGAGGTACCTTCACATGTGCTATCAAAAGCATGCATGTTATTTTACATACAAGGTTCGCTACACTAACAGCTCCACCAAGAATCCCAAACTCCCAGTTGCACCTGAAACTGCACTAGAACTGCTGGTGGCTGCGAACTTCCTAGATTGTCAAATAAAATAAATTATAATACACTGTTAACTCAGTTTTTTTTTTTTTAAGAAGTACCAGAGACTGGGTAATTTATGATGAAAAGAGATTTAATTAGCTCACAGTTCTGCAGGCTGTACAGGAAGCACAGTAGCATCTGCTTCTGGAGAGGCCTCAGGAAACTTACAATCATGGCCAAAGGCAAGGGAGGAGCAAGCACTTCACATGGCCATGGCAAGAGGAAGAGTAGGGGAGGTGCCACTCACTGTTAAACAACCAGATCTCATGGGAACTCACTCACTGTCATGAGAACGGCACCAAGAGGTAAATCCACCTCCACGATCCAATCACCTCCCACCAGGATCCCCCTCCAGCAATGGGTATTACAATTCCACTTGAGATTTGGGCAGACACACAGCTTCAAACCATATCATTTCACCCCTGACCCGTCTTCAATCTCATGTCCTTCTTATATTCGAAAATATAACCATGCCTTCCAAACAGTCCCCCAAAGTCTTAACTCATTCCAGCATTAACGCAAAAGTCCAAAGTCTCATTTGAGACAAAGGAAGTCTCTTCTGCCTATGAGTCTGTAAAATCAAAAACAACTTAGTTATTTCCAAGATGCAATGGGGGTATAGGCATTGGGTAAAAACTCTCATTCCAAAAGGCAGAAATAAGCCAAAAGAAAGGGACCATAGCCCCCATTCAAGTACGAAACCCAGCAGGGCAGTCATTAAATCTTAAATCTCCAAAATAATCTCCTTCAACTCCATTTCACACATCCAGGACATACTAGTGCAAAGGGTTGGCTCCCAAGGCCTTAAGCAGCTCTGCTCTTGTGGCTCTGCAGGGTTCAGTCCCCACAGTGGATTTCAAGGGCTGGAGTTCAGTGCTTGCAGCTTTTCCAGGCACAAAGTACAAGCTGCTGGTGGATCTACCATTCTGGGGTCTGGAGGACAGTGACCCTCTTCTCATAGCTCCACTAGGCAGTGCCCTGTGTGAGGGCTCTAACCCCATACTTCCCCTTCATACTGCTGCACTAGTAGAGGTTCTCCATGAGGGCTCCACCCCAGCAGCAAGCTTCTCCCTGGACAAATAGGCTTTTCCATACATCCTCCAAAATCTAGACAGAGGCTCCCAAGCCTCAACTCTTGCACTCTGTGCACCCGCCAGCTTAGCATCATGTGGAAACCACCAAGGCTTATGGCTTGTACCCTCTGAAACTGTGGTCCAAGCTGTACCTGGGCCCCTTTGAGCCTCAGCTGGAGCTGGAGTGTGGGCTGTAGAGAACAGTATCTTGATGCTGTGCAAGGCAGCAAGGCCCTAGGCCTGGCCCATGACACCATTATGTCCTCCTAGGCCTCTGGGCCTATGAGGGGAGGAGCTGCCACAATGGTCTCTGAATGCCTCAAGGCCTTTTCCCCACTGTCTTGGCTATTAGCCCTTGGCCCCTTTTTACATATGCAAATTTCTACAGCCTGTTCAAATTCCTCCCCTAAAAATGGGCTTTTCTTTTGTACCACATGACCAGGCTGCAAACTTTCCAAAGTTTCATGCTCTGCTTCTCTTTTAAATATAAGTTGCAGCTTTAAGTCATTTCTTTGTCTATACATATGAGCATAGGCATTAGAAGCAGTCAGGTAACATCTTACATGCTTTGCTGCTTAGAAATTTCTTCCACCAGATACCCTAAATCATCACTCTCAAGATCAAAGTTCTACAGATCCCTAGAACAGGGACACAAGGAAACCAGGCTCTTTGCTAACACATAATAAAAGTGACCTTTTACTCCAGTTCCCAGTAAGTGTCTCATCTCTATCTGGACACATACTCAGCCTGGCTATCTCTGTTCATATCACTATCAACATTTGGGTCACAACCATTCAAAAAGTCTCTAGGAAATTCCAAATTTTCCCTTATCTTCCTGCCTTCCGCTGAGCCCACCATACTCTCCCAACCTCTATTTATTACCCAGTTCCAAAGTTGCTTCCACATTTTCAGGTATCTTTATAGAAATACCCCACTCCTGATACCAATTTTCGTTATTAGTCCATTCTCACATTGTTATAAAGAAATATTTGAGACTTGGTAATTTATGATGAAAAGAGATGTTACTGGCTCACAGTTCTGCAGGTTGTACAGAAAGCACAGCAGTATCTGCTTCTGGGGAGGCCTCAGGAAACTTACAGTCATGGCCAAAGGCAAAGCAGGAGTGAGCACTTCACACGGCCAGAGCAGGAAGAAGAGTGGGGGAGGTGCCACACACTTTTAAATGACCAGATCCCATAAGAACTCATTCACTATCACAAGAACAGCACCAAGAGGGAAATCCATCTCTATGATCCAATCACCTAAAACCAGGCCCCACTGATCCAAACAATACCACTGTCTCTACAAAAATTTTCAAAATTAGCCAGGTGTGGTGGCACATGTCTGTGGTCTTAGCTCCTCAGGAGGCTGAGATGAGAGGATCACTCAGACCTGGGAGACTGAGGCTGCAGTGAGCTGAGATCGTGCCATTTCACTCAAGCCTGGGCAACAGAGTTAGATCCTGTCTCAAAAAAATAAATAAATAAATAATAAAAAAGCTTTCCCCAGTCATGAACCATTATTCCTCTTAGCTATTCATCCAGCCATTATTTAGCTATTCATCCAGCCGACTAAGTACCAGGTACCTAAGCTAGGTACTAAGAAAACAATGGAAAGCAAACCAGACATAGCCCTGCTTTCATAGAGCTGACTGGGGTTCTTAACCTTAACCTTTTGCAAGACAAAAGACCATTCTGAGACTCTGGTTGAAGGTTTTATGCTCTTGCTCAGAGAAACACACATCACTACATACACAACACTTTGCCAACATTCACAGGGCTCAGAGAAGGTTCCCCAGGAGAACTCCTGTCCTAAGTGAACTTTTTGCTGCAGTTACAGCTGTCCGCTGCCATCCTGGAACCCTCTTTGATCATTGTAGCGGAGGCTTTTAAGCCTCTTAAAAAGTCCCCTTTAGCAGAGGGGACTTTAAGAAACCCCAGGGGAAAAGCCCAATAAAAACTGCTTGATGCACAGGGGGTACTGGAATCACTTGTACAGGTAATTGTAGTGTATTATAAGCTTGTTTGGTTCAAGGAAAGCTCACTGGTTCATTGCCTGAGACAAAAGGGTTATCTTGTAAAACCTGAGCAGCCCACTCCCATATCTGAAATCTGTGTGCTCCCTCAAGGTCTTGACGTGGTTTCATGTGCTGATCTTTGGTTTTCCGACACCTTTGGAGGGGCCTGGTGTCTCATGCATGTCTATCTCCAATCCCTCTGCTGCCCTCTCAACATTCTGCGTCCCTTCCTGGCCACCATGGCCAAAGTACTTTGGCCATGAGGCACTGTAGGGCCAACTTCCTATTCCATCCGTCCCGGCTGAATAGCCTAGGGTCAAATCTTCCAGACCAAAGTATCCAGTTTCCATGTGAAAATAATGGCTCTCTAAGGAACATGTCTGTCACGGCCAATTTGAAAGAACAATCTAATAGGCTCTTCCTCAGGACCCCTTATGAAAGCTCCATTCTCCACTGCTGCCTTTATGACTGAGCTCCAGTTAAGGTGCACCTGGGGATCTCTTAGTAAAGGGATTACTGACCCACAAGCTGAGTAGTCACAATCCATCATGGCCCATTCTACAGGCCCCTCTGCTCCTGGGGCTGGACCAGACTCCGTGGCTCAAATATGGCTGAGTCCACAGCCCTCTTCCCCATCCCCACCATCCAACAATTCCCAAGTTCTTCCCTCTGCCCCCTCCCCACTCCCACAAAGATGTAAGGCCAGGGATTTTAAGAAGCGCCTAGGAGTGGCAGAATCCAAGGTCTCTTGGACTGATCTAATGTGATGGATCCCAGGTTCTTGACCTGTCAGCCAGCAGACAGCTGGGTCCTGGAGGAGACAACCCTCTGAAATCAGCTGGTAACCCTCTGCCCTCTTTGTAAACCAATTCCTGCTTCTCCCCAACTCCTGGGATTTCAGGCCGGGAAGGGATACTAGATCCCATCACTTAGCAGTTGAGGACACTAGGCCCAGAGAAGAGAAGTACAAGGACACATAAGCAGTGAGTGAGACTGAAATCAAGATATCCTGGCTCCGGCCGGATTTGGTGGCTCAAGCCTGTAATCTCAGCACTTTGGGAGGCCAAGACGGGCGGATCACGAGGTCAGGAGATCGAGACCATCCTGGCTAACACGGTGAAACCCCGTCTCTACTAAAAGATACAAAAACCTAGCCGGGTGAGGTGGCAGGCACCTGTAGTCCAAGCTACTCAGGAGGCTGAGGCAGGAGAATGGTGTAAACCTGGAAGGCGGAGCCTGCAGTGAGCTGAGATCCGGCCACTGCACTCCAGTCTGGGCGACAAAGCGAGACTCTGTCTCAACAACAACAACAAAAAAAAGATATCCTGGCTCCTACTCCAGAGCTCTTCAGCTGTCAGATTAAAATGAAAACTGAGCACCCAGTTAAAGAGGATCCTGGGGATCCCCCGCCCACAAGCTGCAATCACAAAGTCTGATGGCAAAGTCACGTACCAGGCCCTAGGGGCAGGAAGCGTGCCAGCCAAGCCCAGGAGGTAGAATGCATTACTGAGAGGTCTCTAGGGACTCCCTGGGACAAAAAGACTGACAAGTCAGAGCTGGCATGGCTGGGCTTCCTGGAATAGAGAAGAGAGCCAGAGCCTGGGCAGCTGCCAGGCCCTGCCAGGCAGAGACAAATTCATCAAAGGGTGAGGGGCTACAACATTTCTCTGAGTCTGACTTAAAGGCAGCTTCCATCCATCAAAGCCCAAGTACCCTTCAATCCGTAGTCTTGGGGCATAATTAACAGGCTTTTAGTTGGATTGAATCTCATTTTTGGTGTCTATACAAAGGAGGCCCACAGAAGTAGCCCACCCAGCCTGCTCAATGCTTAGTGAAGTGCCATTTGGCAGAACCAAGCTCTCAGACGGTGAGCGCAGCCAGGAAAGATGGTATGGTACTGGGTTCAGGGCCTCAATCGGCCTCCTACAAGCTGCATAAACTCACTTAACCACTCTCCGCCTCAGTTGCCTCAAATAGAAAATAAGAATAACAACACCTTCTTTATGGGATATCAAAAGGACCAAGATGAGATATGCAGAAAAAGCACCTAGCATGGTGCCTGACACAAAGGAAACCCATGATGAATGCATATTTGCTTAAGATTTTTTTTTTTTTTTTTTTTTGAGACGGAGTCTCATTCTGTCGCCCAGGCTGGAGTGCAGTGGTGCGATCTCTGCTCACTGTAAGCTCCGCCTCCCGGGTTCATGCCATTCTCGTGCCTCATCCTGCCGAGTAGCTGGGACTACAGGTGCCCGCCACCAGGCACAGCTAATTTTTTGTATTTTTAGTAGAGATGGGGTTTCACTGTGTTAGCCAGGATGGTCTCGATCTCCTGACCTCGTGATCCGAATGCCTCAGCCTCCCAAAGTGTTGGGATTACAGGCCTGAGCCATCGCGCCCAGCCAACTTACGGTTTTAATAAATCAGATCACTACCAGTGCCTTCAAGAAATAAAAATTGCAAAAATGCTCCTAGAACCTGAGGGTACCTGGCATGTACATCTGAGTGGGGTTATGGCCACAGGAGCTGTCTTCACTGCAATGGCCAAGCCTGGGTCTAGGATGCAGTAGTTCAGATTGGCCAGGAGCAGCCATAGGGCCATGTCCACTTCTCTCACATTCACTGATCTGGGGCCTTCCAGATGCAGGCACCTCTGGCTCACCCAAGAACTTTCTGGTCTCTGGAGCTCATGCAGCCCATGTACATGGGACAGACCCCAAGTGCTAGACCCTAGCTAGTGGCCAAGGAGCCTCCTGCCCTCAGGAGACTCTATACTCCCCCACTGTGCCCCAGTGGGATTGGGCCCCGGGTGGCCACAGTTTTATGGTCTTCTTCCTGTTCCCTGTCTCACTTCTCCAGTCTTCTATCAGGCAAATGAGTGCACTTTTAAAAACCCATAACCCCCCTTTTGTGTGGTTCCCAGGACCACCAACTACATAACCACCTGCACTTACTTCTCTCTTCACTTGGGGTCTGCTTCTGGGGGAGCCACGCCTACATGGGGGGCAGGCCAGGCACTGCACTGAGGGCCTGTCCCCATCGCTGTCCGTAGGGAAGGCTCCCAGAAGGAAGCGAGAGAGGATGCAGGCAGAGTTTTCATATGCAGAGGGGAGGGAACAGAGGCGAGGGTGAACCAACTGATAACTGAGGGTTAAGACCAAACTCCTGGGAGAGAACAGATCATCCATTGCTGAGTCAAAACACAACAGCGTGTCTTTGAGTTCACAGATTCCCCATTTCTAGGCTATAGCGGGGCTGGCAACTTTGCCAGAAGGATTATCGGGACAATTTTTAAATGCCTTAGCATCCTGAGTCAGAGCGCAGGGCAGTGTGCAGAAAGCTCACCCCGCACCTGACTCTGGGCTCTTAAATCCTTCCCTTGGACCACACAGATGCCCCTGCAGAGCTCAGGAGCTTCCCTGCCCCAGGACCTGGAGCCACCTTCCAACCAAGAATAGAATCACAGCATTTCTGGGATGGAAAAACACGGAGGGCATCTCCTCCAAGCCTCGTCTGAGGCATGAATCCCTGCACAACATGTCTGCAGCACCTTCGAGGGGAGCATGAACAATGTGTGCACATGCACACACGCAAACACATGCACACTCCATGTGCTGCCCTGCATTCTTGGTCAATCCCCCCAGTGCTATGTGCCTTGTACAACACATGCACACATCAGCCCCACACAGATTAAGGGGATTAGCTCTTATCAAGAGTTTTGTATCTCCAGAGCTCTTCCCAACATCAGCTAATTAAGCACACAGTCCCCCTTCCCTCGGCTGAAGAGTATAGAAAGCACAGGACAAGAACTGACAAGACCTGAGTGCTAATCCCACGGTGGGGGCATGCCTTCTTGTACAAGACACAGAGAAGCAGGAAGCAGTTATTACGATACCCCACACAACAGAAGAAGAAACAGAAAGTGTAAGGAACTTACCCAAGGCCAATCAGCTAAGCAGCAGCTGGGCTCAGCTGTGAACTTTGCTCTCTCCAGCTCCAGCACTCGAGCTCTCTGAGTTACGACTACATACGGATATTAGTGATCATCCTCATTCTCACCAGCCAAGACCCCAATGGCAGAGACCAGCCCTCCAGCCTCAAACGGCTCTTTATCCCAGCATCCCCACCTCACACACAGAGCCCTGCTTAATGCAAGGGTCATTGGTTAGAAATGCTTTTTCCTCACACACACACCCGGGTTTGCACCATGTGCTCGTGACCCTGCTCCCCTACCCACCTCGCTTCTCTTTGTCCCTGTGTTCGCTGCCCCGCTCAGGGCTCTACGCATGGTGGAAGCTCAGAGCTCTGGTATGGCCTCAGTCTGACCCACCCAGAGTGAGCAGGGAGAACTCTCCTGTCATAGACAAAGCCCCAAAACCAGTTTCCATCCACCACAAAGTAGCCCGATAATGAGGGCTACATTGACAACTTCTAGTGTCATGTCTAATAATTCCCTTTAACTGAGATCCTTTGCCTTCAATGAAGTCATCAGTGGCTGTCAGGAAATGATCAGAAAAACCCTTTGGATTTCCACCTGTCATGGGGAATCGCACATGCTATACGTTTCATCATAGGGACTCAGGCTTAGTCAAATCTTTCAAATGTTAGCACCCCTTAACAAGGCTAATAAGATTTTTTTTGCCTCAAAAGTCTTAATAGGATAGAAAATTTAAGCAAAGCAATCAGCAATTAATTACCCATTAAATTATCTGCCCAGTATTATGAAGACACATAAGTATTTAGTAAAATCCTTGCTCTCATGGAATGTAGAATGTATAATGAGAAAACTAGCATTACAAAGAGATAACAGCTGAACAGGCTTCTCCACTACAAATACAGTAGGAAATCTATCGTTCATTCATTCAGCAAAGTACCATTTAAACTCTACCAATGGTGGCCGGGCGCGGTGGCTCAAGCCTGTAATCCCAGCACTTTGGGAGGCCGAGACGGGCGGATCACAAGGTCAGGAGATCGAGACCATCCTGGCTAACACGGTGAAACCCCGTCTCTACTAAAAAATACAAAAAAATAGCCGGGCGAGGTGGCGGGCGCCTGTAGTCCCAGCTACTCGGGAGGCTGAGGCAGGAGAATGGCGTAAACCTGGGAGGCGGAGCTTGCAGTGAGCTGAGATCTGGCCACTGCACTCCAGCCTGGGCGACAGAGCGAGACTCCGTCTCAAAAAAAAAAATAAAAATAAAAAAAATAAAATAAACTCTACCAACGGTAAAGTCTACTATAGATGGACACCATGGTGGTTCACGGGAGGGCGAGTTGTCCCACAGGGATAGATACGAGGTGTATCGCAAAGGAAATACATCACATAAGTAAGTGATTACAGGACAAGGTAAAGTATGACAAGCATGTTAGGAGAAGAATGAATTAAGTATTACAGGAGCGGTACAGAAAAGATGGAATTACTAGGGAAGGCTTTGTGGAAGCAGCAG
This sequence comes from Chlorocebus sabaeus, assembly GCF_047675955.1. Taxonomy (NCBI): domain Eukaryota; kingdom Metazoa; phylum Chordata; class Mammalia; order Primates; family Cercopithecidae; genus Chlorocebus; species Chlorocebus sabaeus. The sequence continues at coordinate 116,834,989 of NC_132904.1, read as the reverse complement.
GACTTGAGTTACCATCGGCCCTGCAAGGAGGTAAGGTGGGTCACCGACTCTCCGTCACTAGGAGGGGGTGCCCTCAACCCAAAAGCACAGCACTCTCTGCACTGCACAAAAGAACTCAGGATTTAGAAGCTGGCAGGTTCACACCCACTGGCTTCATCCCAGGTGGGGCTCACCAGGCCTGGAGTTAGAGCACTCATCCATCCAACGAACATTCAGGAACACTGATGCTGAGGAGGAAGGGAGGAGGCACAGTCTCCGCCCCCACTGAGCTTATAGTCAGATGGGGGAGAGAAACAAGCAAACTCCACCAACGAGAGATGGATGAAGGGTTATACCACACACAAGAGGGTGCTGAACCGAGACCAGGGTAGTGGGCAGTGAGGGATTATGCATGGAGGAAAGGTGACTAAAATGAATCTTTTTTTTTTTTTTTTTTTTTTTTTTTTTTTTTTTTTTTTTTTTTTTGAGACGGAGTCTCGCTCTGTCGCCCAGGCTGGAGTGCAGTGGCGCAATCTCGGCTCACTGCAAGCTCCGCCTCCCGGGTTTACGCCATTCTCCTGCCTCAGCCTCCCGAGTAGCTGGGACTACAGGCGCCCGCCACCTCGCCCGGCTAGTTTTTTGTATTTTTTAGTAGAGACGGGGTTTCACCGTGTTAGCCAGGATGGTCTCAATCTCCTGACCTCGTGATCCACCCGTCTCGGCCTCCCAAAGTGCTGAGATTACAGGCTTGAGCCACCGCGCCCGGCCAAATGAATCTTGAAGAACAGATGAGAGCTGGGTGTGCAGGCTGCAGCCATGAAAGCAAATCATGACGATAACAGTAACAATTGTGATACACCATTATCACCATTTTTTGAGTGCCTTCCTTGTCTTTTGCCAGAAACTGTACTTGGTATTTCACACACACACGTGCATGCATGCAGACACGCACATGCTAATGCTAATCAATTTTTAGTGTGTGTGTTTAGGATGCAAGTGATCCTTACAATTATACTACATATTAAATATTATTGTTCCTCTTTGACAAATGGAGATACTAAGGCCCAGAGAGATGAAACCACTTTCTCACAGCCACACAGCCAGTAATCAGCAGAACTAAGATTCAAATCTCTCTATATCCTATCTGCCATTCCACACTTTGGAGCTACTGGGTGGAGTTCCTGTGTGGCCTCCTGGACAAATGGGCCAAGTGAGTCATTGAGGGGCCAGAGTCCCCAGATCTCTGCACCCCATTGTAGAGTCCCAGAGGCTCAATGAAGGTGAAGTGATCCTCTCCTGGTTCTACCTCAAGCTGTCAGTCCAAACCAAAGTCTTGTCCGCTCACTGGGTCTTGGTTTCCTGTTGAAAATGACAGGACACGGGCTGGATGTTCTTTCAAGGCCCTTCCTGAGCTGACATTCTGAGACTCTGTGGTTCTCATGTAAAAGGCCTGAGCACTAAAATGGAACCCGGTCAGAGGGTTTCCAATCAACATGCTTTGCTTGCACCCAGGCTTGTGACTCACTAGGCACAACCTGTAGCAAGGATCCCCTTGCTGGGGAGGGGGACCTCCCTAGGGCAGAATGGGCAAATCCCAGAGTTCCTGAAGCTCAAGACACTGCAGGCATTTCCTATTTCCTGAGTCCTTCCTTCACCTCTCCTATCCTGTCGTTCCTCTGAAAACTTAGAGTGAGCTCCGCAGACCACAAAGAACATGCTGCACTGTCTTCCAGGCATGCCACTCCTGAATGACAGTGTCCCCTACCATCTGGTCTCTCACAGACTCCAAGCCCCCCGGCCCACTGTGCTCTCCACCCTCCACTCCGGCTGCCTGGGCCAGTCCCAAGACAGGTGAGAGAGCTCATCAGCAGAAACCACGGAGCCAGACACCGTCCCTGCACCCACCCCTCCCGGCCACACACAGCCATGCTACGTGTTCCGAGGCTTAGGGGGCTGGCATCCAGGAGCACTGCACACAAGAATAAACAATCTCATCTCTGAGTGCCTATTTTGTCTTCATTATGCCACTGTGAAGGTGTTAATATACAACTTACAACATATTAATCACCCCTCTAACTTCCAAATGCTAAATGCATCATTAACATTCATGTTTTCTTCAATTACTCGGCTGTTCTGGGGGAAGGGAGCAAATCAGCTCCTCACCGAGTCCCTCTCCTGTGGAAGGCTCACGGATCATAATAGGCAGTCCAGGCCTCTACCTGTACTGTGGAGATGGGAGACTCCTGCTCCCAGCATCGCCATAAAAACAAGGTGAGACCAAGAAGTGAGAGAGAAGAGAAAGCGGATGCGACAGAAGGAGGGATTCTCACAGGGAGGAATCACATGCACATCAAAGGTTCACAGAGACCAATCGGTCTAAACCCTGCATTTCATAAATGAGAGGACTGGGACTCAGAGAGAGGCAGTGACATGCCCAAGATCAAACAGCAGGTTAGTGGAGAGAGCCGAGGAAAGGAGGGATACGAAAACCAAGTGTAGAAGAGGAAAGCAAAAGCAGAAGGAGAAGGGGGCAGAAGGCAGGTCCATTAAGATGTGCAGGCTGGGCGTGCGGCTCACGCCTGTAATCTCAACACTTTGGGAGGCCGAGGCAGGCGGATCACCTAAGGTCAGGAGATCGAGATCAGCCTGGCCAATATGGTTAAACCACGTCTCTACTAAAAACACAAAAATTAGCCAGGCAGGTGGCATATGTATGCAGTCCCAACTACTCAGGAGGCTGAGGCAGGAGAAACGCTGGAACCCGGGAGGCAAAACTCTGTCCAAAAAAAAAAAAAAAAAAAAGATGTGTAAAGATGGGGGAAAAGGGAAAGCAGAGAGGAAAAAACAAAGGTAGGGAAAGCTACCTTTGGGAAAGGGGACAGGGGGAAAAAATCTTAAACAGCCAGGAGTGGAGGCATGCGACTATGGTCCCAGCTACTTGGGAGGCCGAGGCAGGAAGATCACGGGAGCCCAGGAGTTTGAGGCCACCCTGGGCAACACAGCAAGACAGCAAAAACAAACAGTTCTAAAAAAATAATCTGAAACAGATGCAAGCCCAGAACTGTCTTCGACTTCTCCGCCACCTGCCTGCACCCAGATCCCTGAGGTGGGAGGGGCTGGGGGAAGGAGAGTAAACTCTGAGAAGGACCAAACAGGCCCAACTGAAGGAGGAGGGGAGGCGCTGGGAGCACGCAGGGTTGGGCCTCCACCCCAGGCTTCTGAGACTCAGCCAGACTAAATATGACATGCAATTAAAATGTCATTACCCCACAATCGTGCGATCCAAACTTCACTTGGAATTTGTTACAGGCACTGGTGGCTACAAAATCAATCTGCTATTGTATTTCAGCAAATCAGATTCAACACTCTCCCTGCCAGTGGGTTGCAGACTAGCTCTGAATGGAAGAGGAAAGAAGAAAAGACTCCTGCTGGCAGGTCACTTTTTTGTCCACAGGCCACCAGCTAGCTGGGCCTATCCACCTTGAAGAAGCAGCATCCAAGGTCAGGACATACAGGTGCTTCCAGAAGGGTGGGGCTGGGGGCTTGTGGCCCAGCAGGGCAGAGGATCAGGGCAGGAGGTATCAGGTCAGCTTCTGGGGCACCTCCTGGGCCCTGCAGAGACACAGCCCTAGACAGTTGTTTGCACCGTAGTTAAAAACCCACATGGTTCATCACAACCTATGCAGTGCTTTGAAAGCCATCATTCCTGTGAGTCTCACAACTTGGGAGGGGGGTCACTGCTTCCTCCACAATGAGGAAAAAGCCCAAGAGGGGTGAGGATCACAACCAAGGTCACCTCTCAGTATGGGTAGGGGCAGAGACTATTACCAATGACAGCATTTAGTCCTGAAAAATACACACACACACACACACACACACACACACACACACACACACAGAGTAGTGTGTGGCCAGTGGGGCTGGCCCCAAGATCCTTTGTAAATGTGTCCCCTTAGCCTAGCAATGTTGAGCCCTAGCAAGTCTTCCTTGCACTCCTCCTCCCAGACGTCTCCTTTTCCTCCTGTACTTTTTGTAGAGATGGGGTCTCACTACATTGTCCAGGCTGGTCTCGAACTCCTGGGCTCAAGCAAGCCTCCCACATTCTCTAAGCCCACTGCTGCCCTCCCACCTGTCTGGAAGCCTGCAGCAGCCTCGTTGCTGGTCTCCTGACCTCAGGCTCTCCTATCTCTGACCTTACACACATTTTCCAGAATAATCTAAAATGCCACTTTGACATTGACACTTCTTTGCTCAAAAACCTCATACAGCTGCCTCTCTGGCTTCTGCTCCTACCACTCAACTGAAAACATTCCCTGCAAAAGCCCCATGACCTCCTCAGTGCCCAATTAACGCTTTTGCACCCTCAACTGATTTGACCCCTCTCGGTAGCAACTGTCTTTTCCAATCTCTTCCAACCGGCAACCACCCCCTGGAATCCGGGGTCTCACCTGCCCTCATTTTTCCCTCCACCTTCTCGGTTGCTCCTCAGTTGACTTGCCAGGCTTTCTTCCCCAGATTGTTCCATAAATTCCTGTGTTTCCCAGTTCTTTCCTCTCTCATCTGCTCTCTGCTCTTCTTAAGTGACTATAAGTGACATAATCTGGGCCCGCGGCTTTGGCTGCATCTCTACCCAAATAAAGCCCAAATCTGTGTCTCACGCCCACACCCCTCTCCTGGATTCCACACTCCATCAGTCAGCTTCCTGCTGGGTGCTTCCATGTGGCCGGCTTACAGGTACCCCAAACTCAACATGGCAAAGCTGAATTGGTCATCCTCTTTCTGCCCCCAAATGGCCACTCCCCCAAATTCTTCCTATCTGAATGGCATCTCCACCCAACCTGTGGTCCTGGGAATCAGCCTTGACTCCTCCCTCCCCCACCCACCGTGCACATGCCCACAGGGCCCTGCCCCAGCCCCCTTCCCGAGCTGCAAGCACCTGGGCTCTCTGCATGAAGGCCTTCTCCTGGCCTCCTGCACACCAACGTGCTGTGGTGCTGAACACAGGTGCCCCTCCCCGCCTCACTACGCCATTGCTGATTCCCATGATCACTCCTCAGCCAAACCCCTTACAACACAAGTCATTTTCTCAAGGTGTACTTTTGGGGAAACGTAGCCTAAGGGCCCACCAATACTGAACCAATCACCACCATGCAGTCGACTTCCTGAATGTTTCCCAAAGCCTGTCCTCCTCCTCTTCCTCATTTCTCACCTGGACCACTGAGCCAAGCCTTCCAACTGGCATCCTTGCCTCTGGTCTTGCCCTGCTCCAAACCATCCTCTCATCTCAATGAATTGTGGCATTCCCTCACAATCTCCAGACCACCCAAATTCCTTCACCTTTGTGGCTTCTAAACCCTATGTGACCTGCCCTTACCTCCTGGCCACCCTTAACTCCTACCAGGCCCCTCTGGAACCCTCCAACCCCAGCCGTACAGAATAGCACCCAGCCCCAAAACATGCAGATTCCCCCCCAAGCCGCTGCTCCGGCAGCACGCCCTGACTGGAACGTCCTTATCCTCCTCTGCCATCTGCAAACTCACTCTTAGCTGAAGCCTGAGCTCAAAGGCTGTTCCTTCTCTAAAGTCTTTCCACGGCCCTGTCACCCTCAGTCACCTCTGTGGGAGAACTGCGTGCCCTCCTCTCCATGCTCACAGCTCCTAACGACACACATTTCCCACCACACCTGCAGCACTCTCATGCACAACAGCTTTCCATCTTACAATCCCCAGGGCCTAACTCAGTACCTAACACTTAGTAGGTGCTCATTAAACTTCAGTTGCCAGCATGAGCGGATGAACGGATGGAATGAGTGTGCCCACAGGCCTGTGGGAGGTCACAGTTTCTCCCCTCGGGCTCTACCCCTGGTTTGGCCACTGTCTGATGCGGAATCTAGAGATGTCTGGCAGAGACTTTGTCTTTCCTTCCACAAATGTTTACAGTGCTATGTAAATAACTCTCCCTGGGGATGATATATGTGGTCATTCTGCCCTGGGCTTGCCATGGTCCATGCCAACTGGGCCATCAGGGTGGCTGCTCAAGTGAGACGCTGAGGAGTGCGGGTCTGCGGAGGAGGGGCGTGGGGAGGGGATATAATAAAACACTGTACGAGGACAAATCTGGGCCCCATGCCATGAAAAATGTGAATCTGTTCTTGACTTCAGTGGCAAATGAGGCGTGAAAACATATCAAAATGCGATATTCAATAAATGGACGTATTTAATATTTTACGAGACTGGAAATCAGTTACTGAAGGTTTGAATGATAAATCAAGCACCAAGCAGATGAACTTTTTCAAGTGTCTGCACCTGATGAGTATCATTTCTCAGGAAGGGAGACGGGAGGAAAGAGAGAAAAAGAGGGCAAGAACCAGGAGCCTATTAGAAAAGGCACAGAGACCCCAGGTACACCCTCTCCCCAGCCACCGTCTGCACAGTCTCTCTCTGCTGCCCACCAGTCTCGTTCACCTGGCACACCCAAAGAACTTTCTCCATCCTGCAAAAACCCTGTAACTTCTTTGGAATTCTGTCTAAGCAGCTTCCCTGACCCATGGCCCCTCTTGTGCCAGGCCCACGGCAAGCTCTGTGCACAGCGTGGCTAAAGGGCAGGCGGTTTTACACATCTACTTCCCTGCCATGCTGTAAGCATGAAGGCTAAGCCTCCCTCACTTCAATATCCTTCAGGGCCTGGAACGTCCCTGACACAAGGTAGAACCACAGTCCACATAGAATTTGGACTGAAAAAGGAAGCTCTTGCAGCAAAAGCCTTGGACCACAGCTACAGAGGACGCACCCCACCCGGACGGTAAGCCGGGAACTTGCTGACGGCTGTCACACTGCTTCTTCATGTCATCCTCGCAAAGACCCCATGCTGTAAGTAGTATTTGTCTTATTTAACTGATGAGGAAAATGAGGCTAAGAGAGATTTCGTCCCCTGTGCCTAATTCTATTCTGTACACTTGGAGAGGGCAGGAGACCGGCCCACCTACTGCTGTAAGGGCAGAGCAGTGTCAAGTCTTCAAACACTTTATTGCATGAGTGATGCTGGTGCCTAGCCTCCCTCAAATACTTGTTTTGATATTTAACAGCCGTCACTGACAAGTAACATGTTCATCTTTCCCAGGGGTCCCTAACTTGGTCAGTCATCAGTATCACTTGGAAAGTTTTTTAAAATTCAGACTTGGCTGTGCCGTGCACAGTGGCTCATGTCTGTAATCTCAATACTTTGGGAGGCCAAGGCGGGAAGGTTGCTTGAGCCCAGGAGGTCAAGACCAGCCTGGGCAACATTAAAAATTAGGCAAGTATGGTGGTGCACACCTGTGGTCCTGGCTACTCGGGAGGCTGAGACAGGAGAATTCCTTGAGGCCAAAAGGTCGAGGCTGCAGTGAGTCATGATCATACCACTGCACTGTGGCCTGGGCAACAGAGTGAGACCCTCTCTCAAATACACACACACGTATATATCAGCCTTCCAGGCCCCACTTCCGGCCATTTCAAATAAGTCTCATACAAGGTCTGGCCATATACGTTGTTTTTTCTTATTAAAGCTCTCTGGATGACTCTGACAAAGAGGCAGATTTGGGAACCACTGACGCAGCCCTGTAAACCTATCTGGATCTTGATTCTGTTTTCTCCAGCTCTGGCTTATGGCTAACAGGAGCCGGCTGGCCCCTTCCTGGGACAGGGCTTTTGCTGTTTCTCACCACTCCCGTGTTCTCTTTTCTCATGAACTCCTCCCCTGTCTGTATGTGTCTTCAGGCCACAGTTCCCACTGCTGGGCAATGACTGTGACCCTCTCCTACCTGACTTTAACCTCCCACGTCTGGGCACAAGCCCAGTGAGGTCTTAAACCTGCCTGCCGGCCCGTCTGGAAAGCCACTTGGTAGCACAGTTAGCTTTGCCCAAATGGTGCTTCCCCGTTCCTGACCAAGATGAGTGTTAACTTTATTTAGTTCATGCCTTCCTGAGACAGGAAAAGCGATGAGATGCCCAGGGAGCACCACCTGCTAAGCGAGGGCTCCCCACACCTCGGCACTGCTGGCATCTGGGGCCAGATCATTCTTTGCGGCGGGGCTGCCCTGTGCGCTATAGGATGTCAGCTTCCAAACGAAGAGGGCCAGATCACTCTTTCTTTTCTTCTCTTTTTTTTTTTTTTTTTTTTTTAAGATGGAGTCTCGCTTTGTCGCCCAGGCTGGAGTGCAGTGGCGAGATCTCGGCTCACTGCAAGCTTCACCTCCTGGATTCATGCCATTCTCCTGCCTCAGCCTCCCTAGTAGCTGGGACTACAGATGCCCGCCACCATATCTGGCTAATTTTTTGTGTGTATTTTTAGTAGAGACGGGGTTTCACCGTGTTAGCCAGGACGGTCTCGATCTTCTGACCTCATGATCCATCTGCCTCAGCCTCCCAAAGGAATAGGGGTTATAGGTATGAGCCACTGCGCCCAGCCAGGGGCCAGATCATTCTTTGCGGCACGGCTGCCCTGTGCACTGTAGGATGTTAGCAGCTTCCCCTGCCTCCACCCACCAGGTGCCAGTAGCACCCCCTCTACTTGTGGCAACAAAAATGTCCTCAGATATTGCCAAACCTTCCTCCCAAATGAAAACCAAGGAGTTAAGCCCCATCAAGGGATATGATGCTTGAAGGCAAAGGACTTGTCTTTGAACCCAAGCCCTGGCCCCTATGGCCGGCATGTGTTTCTTTACCTTCAAGATGGGGTCAGGGACATCTTCCACGGCAGCCTTGTCGTGAGGCGTAAATGAGACTGAATTAAATAAAGCAAGGTGGATGACCATGCCTAGTACAAACTGGAGAGAGTTTTCAAAGGAGGGCTGAAAGAAAATGCCTACAGGCAGTACTGTGCAGGTAAAGTGGCTCTCAAAAAATAAACAACGAACTGAAGAAATAAAAAGCCCTGATTTGCAGTGTTTGCTGACTTCCATGGTGGAATACACCCAAGATGGCCAATTTCAAGCTGCCAGCCTGATGTCACTGAATGCGGAATCAGGGAGAGATATGCAGATTTGCACTCTCAAGCCGATCAAGCCAATAAAGGAAGTGTAGCCTGGCAGCTGTGTGGTAGCAGGGAGAGGTGGGCCTGAGGCCCGTGGGAAAATGCCCGCCCTACCCACAGGCATTGAAAGTCATTGCCAAGCCAAACAAAACAGCAGCATGTCTGCACATGACCTATCTGCCAGTGGGAGTCAGTCTCCCCATTTGTGACCTCAGCTCTGGAGATGCCCCATCAGAAGATCATCCCTTTGCCACCTTCCTCCTTCTCTCCTGCCTTCAGGCCTCTATCATCAGATCTAGTGCTCAACACAGTGGACATATTTTTAATATTAAGAGGACACTGGCCGGGTGTGGTGGCTCACGCCTGTAACCCCAACACTTCGGGAGGCTGAGGCAGGAAGACTGTTTGAGGCCAGGAGTTCGAGAGCAACCTAGGCAACATGGTGAGACCTTATCTCTACAAAACATAAAAAAATTAGCCAGGCCTGGTGGTGCACACCTGCAGTCTCAGCTACCGGGGAGGCTGAGATGGGAGGATCACCCCAACCCAGGAGTCCAAGGCTGCAGTGAGCTATGACTTCAGCACTGCACTCCAGCCTGGATGACAGAGCAAGACTCAGTTTCAAATAATAATAATAATAATAAGATACTAATGAAAATGCATCCAGAAAAGTAAGGCAAGGCAGATACCCTTATACCCAGATAGGCCTTCAATCGGGACTATGGGCTTTGGGCTCAGCCAGTTCTGTGTTCAGAGCCTCCTCTGTCAACACTGGAGCATGCTCTTTTACTTCTCTGTGCCTTGGTTTAGTCATCTGCAAAATGGGCTATCAATGCCTATCCAAAAGGGTTGAAATGAGGTGGGCCTGAGGGAATGTCTAGAAGCTGCCAGGCCAATTCCTTCCTTCCTCTTCAGGTGGGTCCTCCTACGGCTACCCACCCATTCCCAGAGAGGGGCTGGCACTCCCTGAACAGTCCCCTCGGGAGCCAGCAGGATGGTAATCAATTCCTATAGGGCTCTATCTGTCCACTAAATGGAGATTGGCTCCCGGAGCAAAAAAACTATCAGTTGAGAATAGCAAAAGGATGTTTTCCACCTTCTTATCATTTCAGAGATACTAGGAGGGGGGCCTCCACAGCTTGTCAAAGGCAACAAAGAAGGAAGAGGGGGCAATCTATGGAGCTGGCTCCCAGGGGCTTCCTGAACTATGCTGTAAGGAGCCGCTGGATGAAAGAGGAGGATGAGAGCCTCGGGAAGGCAGCCCCGAGGTACCTGGCTGGGACTGAGCTGGGGAGAGGGAGTCAGGCAAAATCAAAGAGAGAAGATCAATGGCCCAGAAGGTGAGGGTTCCATTTCAATCCTCCAGATCTGCAGGAGTCAGGGGACACTCCCAAGCCTCAGGGTCCCCATTTAAAAAGAAGCCCCTTAGTCCACTGTACCAGAAAACTATATAAGAAGCTCACCTGGCTTCTTTATCCTTCAAGCTGCTCTCTTCCTCTCATTAAGCCTGGACCAGGAACATACAGGGCACAGCTCACTTCTGTTCCCGTTCAGCTCTGAGTCAGTTTCACCCCAAACTCAGTCGCTTTGTATTTTATACTTCCCCCACACGTTGAGCCTGCTTATTCCTTATTTATTTTGCTCATCTCAGCCCCTTTACTTCTGGGAGTGATTCCAACTTAAAAAAAAACACACACACACACACATACAACAACAACAAAACCAAAAAAAACTAGTCAATTAAGAGACAAGCTGCTTGCAAATGAGAAAAAGCCTCCCCTCCTCAATTTTGCACCCCCTTCCCCGCCGCCGGCCTTAAACAGAGGGATCTGATCTTTAAACAAAAAGCCACTAATGTGCTGTGTGACTTGAATCATCAAGTCATTTGCCCTGTGTAGGCCTTCCTGGACAAGGTTCTTTTGGGGTTTGTTTTTGTTTGAGACAGAGTCTCACTTTGTTGCCCAGGCTGGAGTGCAGTGGCGCAATCTCAGCTCACTGCAACCGCCACCTCCCGAGTTCCACTGATGCTCATGCCTCAGCCTCCCCAGTAGCTGGATTACAGGAGTGCACCACCGTGCCTGGCTAATTTTTGTATTTTTAGTAGAGATGAGGTTTCACCACATTGGCCAGGCTGGTCTCAAACTCCTGACTTCAAGTGATCTACCTGTCTCGACCTCCCAAAGTGCTGAGATTACAGGCGTGAGCCACCACACCCAGCCCCCGGACAAAGTTCTTCTTGTCCAAAATGCAGGTGCTGTAACAGGTCTCATGAGTTTTGTTTGTTTGTGACAAGGTCTCACTCTGTCACCAGGCTAGAGTGCAGTGGCACAATCCAGCTCACTACAGCTTCAGTCTCCCCAGGCTCAAGTGATCCTCCCATTCAGCCTCCCGAATAGCTGGGACTGCAGGCGCATGCCACCACACCTGGCTACTTTTTGTATTTTTTGTAGGGATGGGATCTCAGTATGTTGCTTAGGCTAGTCTCAAACTCCTGGCCTCAAGTGATCTGTCTGCCTCAGCCTCCGAACGTGCTGGGATTACAGGTATGAGCCACTGTGCCCAGCCTCTCATGAGTTCTTCATCTTTTTGAAGGTCACCGACCGCTTTGAGAATCGGAACAAAGCTACAGATTTGCCCCTTCCAATTTCACCTTCCCTACATATTTGCAACGCTGCCTGTAATGCCAGGGGCTCCCAGAACCCCTGAAGACCTTCTTGGCGGGGAGCGGGGCCCCAGACCCCAGCCTCTGCGCTCCTGAACAGGATCTCCTCCAGCTCTGATAGTAGGAGGAAAACAAAGAGCAGCATGCCTCCTCAGCCCTCTGTTCAAGGAGCAGAACAAAACCCAGGTGGGCTTTGCTGGGAGGCCCAGAGAGTAGGAACCGGTAGTTCCCTGAGTGAGCCTGAGGCACTGCTTCTGGAAGGCTGCCATTCAGGCAACCAAAGCTGATTTGACATTTGTTTAATTTGCAGGAAAACTCTAGTTTTCTTTTTTTTAAGACAGGGGGGAAAAACTCTCATAAAACCTCTTACTCTCTTGCTCTAATGGGACCCATAAAGGCTGACGGTGCACCAGGAATCAGCCACGCTGAGAAGCTGGAAGCCTGGGGCATGGAGGTACCCCCCCACCGTGCGAGGAGCAGCTTTAAGAGTCTCGTTTTTCTGCAGGCCTTAGGAAAAGGCCTCAGGTGTTTTGGGGAGGCCAGTAAGTTTTAGGGAGATTTGTCATATGGTGGAAGTTAACCACTATACTCTGTCATTTTCTGTCAAGGAAAAGAACTGGTTAGCTCCTCAGAGGGTGGGCAGGTTCCACCCCTCAGGCCAGGAAGTGTCCCTGGGGCCAATGGAGAAAGACCACAAACTCTGCAGGCCTCAGGGTTTTTTCCCCAAACACACCTGAATCAGGGCTGCCGGCACCACCCTCCCTGGAACCTTCCACCCAAGGGCTTCGGCCACCTGAAGAGTGGGCGAATGGCAAGGTCACTTCTAGAGCTTTTCTCATGCGCCAGGCCCCATGCTGGGTGCTCATGCCAACACGAGAAAGAGTCAAACCTAAAACCAGCCTCTAATGTTCAAACATACTCTGGCTGCAAGAGGCACCAAAAGCCTTTCTTTCACCTTTATGTCACGGGCCCTGGGGCAGGGGTTCCCCTGTGCTGTATTTAACTTGCTCCTGGGTGAGTCATCTGAGAAGGCTGAGCTGGGGAACAAGGCCCAAGGTGTTTGTAGCTCCTACTGCCTTTTCTCTGCCTGTTGAAAAGGAGAGTTCAGGGCAACCTGGAACTGAGGCCCACACCCCAGGAATACCCGAAGCTGGCAGCCTTGAAACTGGTTTTCACAAACCTCTGATCAAAGCACTCTCTGCACTGAAAACAGGGCACTATGTCCCTGGAAGCACAAGAGGGAGGCTAGGGGGCCGAGAATACAGAAGCTGAGATGGAGCTGGCAAGACATCTAGAGACTCCATCACTGACTCATTCTTCTGAACCGCTCCTTCCTTCAAAGGGCCTAAAACTCTCTGGTCTTCATCTCCCAGATGACGGCGGAAACTCTGTTAAGTCCAGGTGGAGAAACCAGGGCACGCTCTCAGCCCAAGAAGAGGGCAGGCATGGGCACTAATGTCCCCTCCTCCATCCCTGAAGCCTCAAGCCCAGAACAGGGACCTTCCCCACCACCAACTCCAAACGTGCACTCCAGGCTCATCTGCAGGAGCTGGTCCAGGGAAATATTAATAACAATCATGAAAAGTGATGACTAGTTGTGAGAACAAGATCAACTCAAAAGGGAAGTTATGTTTTCACATTCTCTGCTTGTTTAAAAACAACAACAACACACGCACCAAACCAACAAAATGAGGCATCTGTCTGGCACAGCCTCGTGATATCCTGTCCAGATGTGGAAGCTCAGTAAGCCCCCTCTCCATGCCCTTAGTTTACAGGACCAGGAGCTGTGAAACGGCCTTTGAAGAGTGGGTGTTACCCTTTGCAGCAGCTGCAGAATGACCACAAAGGCTTCCCCGTTCCTGCAGGCACATCCCTTGAAATGGGGCTTCTGGGCCCCTCCCATCAAGAGAAGGAGTCCATTGTCCATCCCTTGAGTCTGGACTTGGACATATGACTTCCTTTGGCCAACTGGACATTAACAGACGTGAAATAACAGAGGATGTAAAAAGTACTTATGCATCAGGCTTCCCTCTTCTGCAAGACAAACAGGGTCCAAGCTCCCAGCTCAGTTACTTTCAAAGAGGAAGAATGGTTGTCTACATCTACATGGACATGGAGAACGTGTGGGGAAGAGGCCAGGCCTGGGCAAGCCTCTTGGAAGACAAGAGGCCATGTGTTCCTTGCCACAGCTGAAACTGAGTGAGGCCATCCCACTTCCTGCAGCCCCAGACAACCTGGCCAAGAACAAAGGAGCCATCTAGCCAAACACAGAGTGATGAATAAAAGTAAAGTTCATTGTCTTGAGCCAGTAAGTTTTGGGGAGATTTGTCATATGGTGGAAGTTAACCACTATACTCTACCATTTTCTGTCAAGGAAAAGAACTGGTTAGCTCCTCAGGGCGTGGGCAGGTTCCACCCCTCAGGCCAGGAAGTGTCCCTGGGGCCAATGGCGAAAGACCACAAACTCTGCACTGGAGGCTGAATTCAAGCCACCATTCTGCTACCTGCTAGCCATGTGACCTTGGGCAAAACACTAACTCTGTGACCCTCAGTTTCCTCATCTGCACAATGGGCACAGCAAGCCGTTTCATAACGTTGCTGTGAGAAGGAAATGAGAGAATGGATGGAAAAACTCAGATGCACAGCAAGACCCATCAATAGATGCTTGTGTCTCTTTTTTAACCAGCCAAATTCAACGGTCGAGGCATCTTCCACCTTGATTCCAGGAGTGGAAACAACAGAAAAGGCCCAGACCAGCTCCCACTGCCAGACCAAGGGAGAGCAGTAGGGGAAGTCTGTTGCTAAAACAGTCGCTTGGCTCTGTCGCTGAGGCACTTAGTTTTTCATCGCTCTGAGGAAAGAGATGTTTCATCCAACATTCACCGCATCAGCAACTCTGTAAGTAAAATGCAGAAAACACGACGTCTTTATTCATTCCATCAAGCAGTAATTAGGGCTCAGAACAGGAGTCTTCATCGGCAGGCACTCCCGCTCCTAAAAGCCAGGCAGGTTTCTAATTGGGCTAGAGAACAACTTTGGGGGGCATCTCACGGAGGCCGCTAAAGAGGGACTCATCCACAGTCACAATTTCCCTTTCCCTTTCAGGCGCTTAGAGAAAAATTCGAATGCTGCACCGTATTAGGAAATCAGACAAAGTGGGGGCTGCTCGGAACAGGCAGCACGCGCGGCCCACCGCCTCGGGACCCCCACGGATCCCTGAATGCACACACACTGGCAAAGCGCACGGCTGAGGCAGCCAAGGAAGACTGAGAGGCAATTTGCTTTTTGTTCTTTAAAAAGCAGAAGCTAGAGAAATTGCCTTTGTGTGACACTGAGACTCTGCTGCCTGCCACGGGGCTCAGCTGGGGGTGCCTGGGGCTCGGTCAGAGAGCAGGGCAGGTCTTCACCTGTTGGGTAGTCAGTCAAGGAGGGAGAGAAAGGAGAGGGAACTGGTGACTGCCCAGCTCCCACCGCGTGCAGCCCCAAGAGAGGTGCTTTGCATACATGATCTCACCGCATCCTCCCAGAACCCTCTGCGGGAAACATCGGCACCCCATCGCGGTGGGAAGGGACTTGCCCCTGTCACCCAGCAGGTAAGGAGGAGAACCAGATTGGAACCCAGGCGGAGAGGGAGCAGCCCTGCAAGGTGAGTGGAGCTGCCTCTGGCATTCAGCGTCCCAAGAACAAAGCCACCTGGGGCTGCCCTGGCATGAAGCTGTCATGTTCCCAGCTCTGGGAGCAGCCGTTGACTAAGCCAGGGGTCCCGAGGTCCCCAGTGCTTACATATACAGAAGCCCCAAGTGAAGGGAGAACTGGATGGAACACAAGTCTCAGCCAGGCACGGTGGCTCACACCTGGAATCCCAGCACTTCGGGAGGCTGAGGTGAGTGGATCACTTGAGGTCAGGAGTTCGAGACCAGCCCGGCCAACATGGCGAAACCCCATCTCTACAAAAAATACAAAAATTAGCCGGGCATGGTGCCACGTGCCTGTATTCCCAGCTACTCGGGAGGCTGAGGCAGGAGAATCACCTGAACCCAGGAGGCGGAGGTTGCAGTGAGCCAAGATGGCGCCACTGCACTTCAGCCTGGGCGACAAAGTGACACTCTGTTTAAAAAAAAAAAAAAAAAAGTCTAGCTGCTGAAGCCACTTCTCAGACTCTCTGCCCTCACTTTCCCTACACATACTCTCCCTTACTTTTCCAGCATGGCCCCTTCTCCATATACTTTACAGAGAGACAGAGCCTTAGGCATAGAGACTTACACATAGCCTTCAACATAGACACATAGACAAAGGCATAGACCTAGACACGTAGACACAGACATCCATCATTCCCCTTTGGAAATCATTTTGCTGGCTTGAACCCCACTCTGTCTTTCTCCTACCTCTCTCTGAAGTCTCCCTAACACCCCATCTTCTACTTCCCTGGAAGATTTCATTGTTCCCTCATCAGTGTTCCCACAGCTTCTTTTACCACACTCATCACGTTGCATTTTATTTACTGGTTAATAGACCTGTCTCCCTTTCTAGAATAAGAATGGAGACAATTTCTTATTCATCTTTATATTCTCAACACTTAACACAATGTTTGACACACAGTGGGCATTCAAAAATATTAATCAAAGGAATTAATTCAACAAATACTTTGTGAGCACCTACTACAGGCCGCATGTTAGGGATATGGTGATTTTAAAAAGCCATCCTGGTCAGGCGCAATGGCCCATGCCTGTAATCCCAGCACTTTGGGAGGCCGAGGCAGGCGGATCATTGAGGTCAGGAGTTTGAGACCAGCCTGGCCAACATGGTGAAACCCCATCTCTACTAAAAATACAAAAATTAGCTGACCGTGGTGGCGCACGCCTGTAATCCCAGCTACTCAGGAGGCTGAGTCACAAGAAACACTTGAACCCAGGAGGTGGAAGTTGCAGTGAGCTGAGATCATGCCACTGCACTCCAGCCTAGGCAAGAGAGCAAGACTCCATCTCGAAAAATAAAAATAATAAATAAAAAAGGCCATCAGGGGCCTACAGTGCAAACTGGGAGGTGCTCTGCCTGCTGAGAGCAGGATCCCGAGGGCACATGGTCAGTGGAGGGACGCTTCCAGGAAGAAGTGGCAGCTCAGGCGAGACCTACGGAAGAGTAGGAGGTGACTGGGTGAAGGAGGAGAGCTGTTCCAGCAAACTGAGATGCACACGCAAAGACCCAGAGGTGACAGAGACTAAAGAACATTCTAGAAACCACCATTCCGTGTGGCTAAAGTAGAAAGTGTGAGAGGTCATCAAGCAGCAGAGGATAAGGTCAGGAAGATGAGCACCACTCCTCCATTCATGCCCTCAGTCAGTAAACAGGTGGTGAGCACCTTCCCTCTGCCATGCACCTTATAAGGTGAGCAAGATATATACAGTCTCTGCCTTTATGGAACTTATAGTCTAGAGGGAAAGAAAAAAGTACACCGAGAAAATAATTTCAAAATGTGCTAGTGGCTGTGGATGAAACTAACAAGCAGCAGACATAAAGAAAATAATAGGACAGAGAAACCCTTATGTGAAAATAATCTGAGACTTAAAGGATGTGTGAAAAGCGGGACGAAGAGTGCTCCAAACAGACGGAGCAGTATGTGCACATCTCCTGAGGCAGGAGAGGGCGTGGCTCGACCACGGGCTGCAAGGCCAGGGAGAGTGGAACACGGCGAGCGGGAGGAAAGATACCGGTTAGTGTGTGCTCAGCCACACGCAACAGACGGCCTTCATAAATGTGGCTGGGACTATAGAAGCATTCATTATCCCTTTAAAGAGGAGGATGGCAACTTTGTGGCTGATCCTGAAACTCAACTGTGGCTTTAGAGGCCTGCTCCTTCCATCTGCCTTCCTCAGTATGTGGACAGTGTCTTCCGGTGGCTCCTCACCCTCCCACATCCCTAAAGCAGGAAGGACGCATGCAGGCATCTCCTCTTCACGCGTCACTCTCGTATGAGGGCAGCCCATCTTTCCCACAGCCACCAGCAGACATTCTCTTCAGTCCCACCATTTACCACAATCATTGGCAATGGAGTCGTGGTACGGCCAAGATTAACCATGGCCCAACTGCGGTGAATTGCAGGAGGGTACACCTTCCCTGAAAATATCACCATCTCTTTCATGGAAAAAAAGTTCCCTATATCTGAACAAAATCAGGCTTCTGCTAACATGGAAGATGGGAGGAAACAGCTGTTAGAAGGGTAACTGATCAAGGAGAGAGTGCAAGAGGAGGCTGGAGAATTAGACGAGCCAGAGCATACCTTATACGGCGTTATGAGGGCCTTATAAGGCATGGCAAGGAGTTAGGGTTTTATTTATTCATTTATTTACTTATTTATTTATTTGGACAGGGTTGTGCTCTGTTGCCCAGGCTGAAGTGCAACGGTGCAAACACAGCTCACTGCAGCCTCAACCTCCCAGGCTCAGGCGATCCTCCCACCCCAGCCTCCTGAGTAGCTGGGACAACAGCCACCATGCCTGGCTAATTTTTGTATATATCTTTTTTAAGAGACAGAGTCTCACCATGTTGCCCGGGCTGGTCTTCAACTCTTGGGTTCAAGCAATCCGCCTGCCTTGGCCTCCCAAAATACTGGGATTACAGGCATGAGCC
Source organism: Chlorocebus sabaeus (assembly GCF_047675955.1). Lineage (NCBI taxonomy): Eukaryota > Metazoa > Chordata > Mammalia > Primates > Cercopithecidae > Chlorocebus > Chlorocebus sabaeus. Next base: position 116,816,712 of record NC_132904.1, on the reverse strand, counting down.
ACTGCGCCCAGCAGGATTTTATTCTAAGGGTAATGAATAGCTACTGAAAGGTTTTAAGCACAGGAGTAGCACGAAACAATTTAAATGATGTATCTGCAATGCATAGTGTTTAAAATGCTGTGCTGTGTGAAGAACAAGGAGCAAGAGAAGTGGAAGGAGAAAAAACAATTAGGTGGCTACTGTCTTAGGTCAGGAGAGAGATGGTGGTGGCCTGGACGGAAGGGTGGCAGAGCAAGCGGAGAGAGAGAAGGGTATACATGTGAGGCACCTGCTGGAGGTAAATTGTCAGGACCTGGTGGGGTATGCGATGTGGAGAGTGAGAGAAGGGACAGATCAGGAACGACCCCCATTCTTTTGGTCTTGTAAACTGGGGAACCATCATGCCATTTCCTGAGATGGGGAAAGAGGGAGAAACATATTTGGGAAGAGGAATAAAGTGGTTTTCCACATTTAGGATCTAGGGAGGACATTCAAATGAAAAAGTCAAGTAGATAGATGGAACTGCTAGAGCTGCACTCGAGAGAGAAAGTTGGAGGTCATCACTGTATAGATGGTATTGAAAGTGTGGCAACAGGTAAGCTCACTCAAAGAGAATACACAGTTAGAGAAGGCGGCGGGGGGCAAGGCGTGGGACATCCGACATTTAGACAGGAGTAAAGGGGGAGTCAACAGAAAGGGACATGAGAAAGACAGACCTGAGGTGGGGACACAGGAGGAATGGAGTGTTCAGAGCCTGGAGAAAGTGTCTCAAGGGAAGAGGGAAGTGTCGAATGCCACTAAGAACCAAGAAGAGGACAGCAGTGTCCACACGATTGGGCAACATGGAAGTTACTAGCGACCTGCACAAGCTGTTGAGTGGATTAGTGGGGTGGCCACCAGATTGAAGCGGGCAGGAGAGTGACCAGGAAGTGAAGTGGAGGCAGTGTGTGCCCACAACTCTTCTGAGTTGTTTAGCTACAAAAGGGAGCAGAAGCAGAAATGGAACAGGAGAAGAAGAGGCACAACTGCAGGCAGCTTTTTTTTTTTTTTGAGACGGAGTCTCGCGCTGTCGCCCAGGCTGGAGTGCAATGGCATGATCTTGGCTCACTGCAACCTCTGCCTCCCAGATTCAAGCGATTCTCCCACCTCAGCCTCCCAAGTAGGTGGGATTACAAGAGTGTGCCAGCATGCCCGGTTAATTTTTTGTATTTTTAGTAGAGATGGGATTTCACCATGTTGGGCAGGCTGGTCTCGAACTCCTGACCTCAGGTGATCTGCCTGCCTGGGCCTCCCAAAGTGCTGGGATTACAGGCGTAAGCCACCACACCCAGCCAGCTTTCTCAAATACTACCAAAAGAACAGAGCACATCCCTGCCCTGCTGCGAATGACCCAAGGGTGAGAGCCCTGAGAAGGTGAGGGGCTGGGAGGCAGCCATGCCGAGGACCAGGTCCTCGGAGTTGCAGGAGGGGCGCATGTGGGTGGGGGGGTCAGGCGGGTTTGCAGAGTTCAGGGTGAAAAGGGGCTCCAGTCTGATGTCTTCTGCTTCCTCCGTGAAGGCTGAGGTGAGATGCCGCGCTCAGAGGGAGGGTGTGGGAAGTGCCCGGGGAGATCTGAAGCCAGAGAAGGTAGGAAATCCAAGCTTTGGGGAGTAGAAAAGGAGTCTACTAGAGCAACATCATTCGATAAAAAATCTTAAAAGGCCCCTGCATTGAACTATGATTTTCAGTTAGGAAATCTTCCAGCCCAAGGGAATGCAGTGCCGAGCAGAGGAGAGGATCAATTGGGAAACTAGCACAGCAAGCTTCGTTCTTGTTCTCAGGGTTCGTCATTAAAGAAAAACAGGCACAATCACGTCGGGGGGGCCTGGCCATCGTAGGACGGCGGCTATCTCCAAAGACTCGTGTGCACATACTCGTTAGCAGGTCAGACTGCATTTCCCCATGGACTTCTGCACAATTTCTGGGCTGCTTCATCATCATTTCTGAAGGATCTGTAATTGGCACTGATTCTTAAGCTTGAACATAAAGTTTTCCAGTCCCTAAAGCCTCTCTGTCAAGTACTTAATGACCTGTAAAACACTTAAATAAACCAAAACAGCTCTGATTTTAAGGACCCCAGCAGCTAATCTTTTCCTGTAAAGTGAGGTCTTTTGTGATGCAAATGACCTCCACCTATTGGATTTTCCTAAAGAGAGGTCCACCCACATTCCAGGGCTTTGTGACCCAAGTGGAGCCTGCACAGGTGGTTTGTACCGACATATTTTATTTCCTAAGACATTGACACACATCGGCTCATATTAATTACTCTTCCAAGATCTCTCCCCTGTCTCATCCGGTGGGAATAACAGACCCTGTGCCGATGCAAATACAGAAGAGGAGGGAGGGATGCAGGAGGAAGAGGCATGGACTAGGCATTGTGCAGCTTATATTATAAAAATGCAAGCATCAGCACTTCACTTATACCCAAATGTTTGTCTATGAGCATCAATCCACAGGCAAACACACAACAGAGTTGTCTAGGACAAAGAGACAGAGGAAAAAGCTGGGTGCATTCATCCCTAGTACTGACTAGGAAAACTTCTGAGAAGAGGCTGTGGTGGAGGGAAGAGGGGAGAAGGCGAAAAGACCAGAGGAGGCAGGAGGCAGGCGGGGTGCACACCGAGTGTATGCTACAGTTAACCCTTACAACACACTTTTACGTTAAATTCTAACTTTATTACTGCTATGGCTAGTGGGAAGACACCAAGAGGAAGAGTGAACATGGCATGGAGTTGGATTGAGAAGGTGGCCATGGGATGGTGCCCTATTGAGGTATCAGCTTCCCTGCCAACCAGTAGCACAGTCATGCCTAGGCCCATCCGCCAGCATCACAGACCAGCTACAGGCTTGGGAGGCAGGGTCAAGGGGCATCCACCAGCCCCAGGTGAGTCCTAGAGATGCCTTCCCGCTCCCTGACATCCAGGTGCACAGCCATGCCCAAGTCCATCTCCTCCCTTGACTGCGGGAGACGCCACCTGGGTATCTCCCACAGTCAAGGGAGGAGATGTGTAAGGGAAGCAGGGACCACAAATTCAGACACCACGGTCCTATTCTTTCAGATGTGGCTGGATTGCGCAGTATGGTGACTTGCCTCAGTTTATGCTTCCAGTGTGAGAAGGAAGCAGGTGAAGCAGCCATATCTCCTGTGATCTAACCACTGCACATAACACCTCTTGGCAACGACCATCATCATTTGGGAGTATCTTGGGCCTCAGGTGAGAGTTGGCCTACAGAAACCCCAGGAAGGGAGGAAGCCGAGGATTCGTTAAGTCCCTTAACCCTCAACAGCTTCATTTAACCTGCCAGGCGGACAGAGATAGCAGTACCCATCTCGGAGGTTGCTGAATCAACAATCTGTATAAATCACTTAGCAAGGTGCCTGGCATACACTAAGCATTCCACAAATGAAAGGCTAGCCAGGGCCTAGAGGCAATGACCCTGTGGCAGAAGCTGCTTCTGAGGGGCCTAAAATCCCTGAGTCATGCATGAGTCACCAGACGGTGAGCCTTGGGGTTCCCAAAGAAGAGGCCTGAGTCCAAATCAAGGGAATGAGCAAAGCATATTTATTCATCCATTTATTCACTCTACAATTGAAGCGAATGCCAATTACATTCCAGGCACTGTGCTCAGCCTAGAAATATAGCAATAATCACAATGCTACGCCAGCAGCAGGGGCCACCTGGATGTCAGGGTGCAGGGAGGCATCACTAGGACTCATTTAGGGCTGCAGACCCAGGCCACCAGACTGACATGTAAGGCCAAGCGCTAGTTCCAGGTAAGGGAGCAGAGTCTGCAAGACGATTTCATTCCAATTCAGACAAAGCCTGCAGTTGGGAGGAAACGTTCTGCCCAGGCAGAATGAATTCAGTGCTAAGGCCTGCAGGTGGAGGCCTCCTGGGGCCAGATGAGAGGAAGCAGAGGCAGGGGTAAGATATAAGGTCAAGGTGAAGGCAGGGAGTCAGGGACAAGATGCAGGGTCAGGAGTAGGGTGCAGGATCGGGGTAAGGTGAAGGCTCTGGTTGAAACACTAAACAGTAAGAAGAAAAAGGCAATGAAAGGAATCCTTCATGGATGAAAAACGCATTGAAACATACCCTCCTTCCCAGCTCCAGACCTTGGCCTTGAGCACAGCTATGTCCTTGAACCAGCAGGATGCATGGGTCAAAAGCACTGAAAGCTGCCTCTGCCCCTCTTTGACTGTGCTACCCTGCAACCCTCACCTCCCTCCCTGGGCCTCAAGGGATTGGGTCCAATGACCTTTGAGGTCCTTTCCTGCTCTGGCCTTCTAGGAGTGAAGGGAGAAAGAAGTGTGAAAATGCCAGCTGCCCAAGCAGCACTGTGTGTGTCCCTCTGGCCTTTCTGGCTATCAATACCTTTAAAATATATATGAAAAGAGACAAATGTGCCTGTCTGTTGCTGAGGCCGGGAACTGTGATGACAGGAGGCGCAGGACAGGCAGGGGGTGGTGAGAGACCTGAGGGTTCGGGGAGGGTTACGCTTTGCTTTCTGAGTTCCCCCAGGAGCCAAGGAATGCAAACGGAATGCTCCCAGAGCAAACGGTGGCTGCTGGCTGAAGGATTTTGTTCAGATTTCCAACGTCCTGAGCCCTGTCCTGTAGGGGTTGCATCTAATTCAACAGACTCGACTGCTATAGTGAGACACGGGTGGCCAGCACCGTGGAGGTTCCGAGGGCTGAGCCAGCAGGAGTTCCCAAGCTGCATCGTGAGTCAAAAGCAGGTGCATCCAATCTATCAAGTCCTCCCTAGAAAAGCCCTTGGCATTTAGATGGTGGCCAAGGTAGGATTTTGACTTCTACTAGGAAGAAATAAGGGTTGTATACCTACAGCCTGCCAACTGCGTTACGGTTGGCCTAGGCAGTAAATTAAAATCATGTAGTGCAGTGACTCTCAAGGTGTGGTCCACAGACCAGCAGTATCAGCATCGGTGTCACCTAGAAACTTGTTAGAAATGCAAATTCTGGAGCCTATTACAAGATGTTTAGCGACTACTGCCTTCAGCTTGGCCTGCTTGGTGCACGTCGCCACTCCGCTGGGGCCCAGAGGGCATCTGATTTTTCCAACCCTTAGCAGAGAAGGTAGTTCTATCCTCAGCAAAACTTCTTGGCAGTTTCCTGATACCACAGCCTCTCTGCACCATCTGCTCATAAAGGCTCCTCATTATTTCTAGAATAAAGTCCCAACTTTCTTGACCTGAAAGCCAAGTCTCTTCTAGACTTTCCAGACCCAGCCAACATTTGCACTCTTAGCTCTGTCCCCTATACCGACGGTTCTCAACTGGAGACACTTTGGCTACCCAGGAGACATGCAGTGAGTCTAGCATTGTATTTGGTTATCACAACTTGGGGGCTACGGGGGTGCTACTGGCATCTGGTGGGTAGAGGCCAGGGATACTGCCGAACACCCTGGAGTGCACAGGAGAGCACCCCCACAATAAGGAATTATGTGGCCCAAAATGTTGAGAACCCTGCCCTACGCTCTCCCCTGCTGCCAAACTCTTCCATTCGTTATTCCAAATGTGTGGTCCCTTGACTTACACCCTTGACCTCCTGGGATGCCTCCGGGCCACCACCCCTCACTGAGTCCTCCTGCAAACCCCACTCCTGCTGTCAGGCTTTCCTGACCAGTCTGGATCACAGTAAGTCCCTGCTGAAAACCTACTCAAAAATTAGCCAGGGAAAGACCCTGTGTCGTGCTTGTGGTCTCCCCATCCCATTGAGACCATAGAGGGCCCACTGCCTTGTTCCCTCTATGCCTGAACACAGTAAGTACCAGATATGTGCTGGATGACTGGTGGCCAGGCAAAAAGGAAAGGAGTTGGCTAGCAGGATGATCACCTCTTCCTAAAACTCCCACTTCAAGAACACCACACTCCAAGAAGCCTCCCCCAAATAGATCTTGAACTGGGGTACTGAGAAACCAGAGGGCCAGAAGCTATTTCACCTCTCCCTGGATTCTGGGTGGCCCCAGGAGCAGGCCAAGCCCAGCCATACACCAGCAGAGACAGGTGCTCTGGACATCTCTGTCTCGTGCCCCTCTGGCCGCCCACACACCTGCCCTCCTGAATTTGCAGCCCACCCCCAGTCGGTGTGCCACAGCTCACAGTCTGGGGTGATAAATTAAATTCATGAATACAGTTTGACAAATCCCGGCAGCCAAGTGACTGACAGCGGTTTTCATACTGAGCCCTGCAGAACTGGAATAATTACGCCATATCAGGATGGAATTAGAAAGATCTCTTAATAATGTGGGTAGTTGCTCCGGCAGTGGCATCCTTGTCCAACAAGTCCCTGCTCCTCCCACCCAATTCAAAAGGCAGCTCATCAGCCTTCTGGTGCCTGTGCCACCCCGCAGACTGACTCAGCACCAGAGCTGACCGGTACCTGACCACGCAGTCCAGCAGGCCTAAAATCCCCAAGACTAAGCGTAGCTGACCACTGGCTGAGCCATGGCCAGGGTGGTCTTGCAAACAGAGTCTAGGATGAATGGGCTGGGCCTGAAAATCAATCCTAAAAAGCTCCTGACTTGCTCCCCTCACAAGTTACTGGTTCAAACACCTCAACATGCCCATTCCTACCTAGAACTCCATTCTGGAGACATCATGATAATAACTACGTATGTCTACACTGTGCCAAGTAACTCACATATGCTATCTCATTAGATACCATTATCCCTATTTTGAGTGTCACAGATTTTAAGTAACTTTTCCCAGGTGACACATGCAATAAATGGCAGAGCTAAGATTCAAACCCTGAGCCATTTGATCCAAAGCTCACGGTCTCCTTTCCATGTGACATTATAAGATTTTTTCCATGTCAAAGTGGCTCCAAGTTTCCCCCCAACCACGCAGTCACACCGGCTGCGGTGTCTTCCCCAGGGGCCTCTCACCCCGATTGTCGGTGTCGTTATATTAGGACTTCTTTACATTCCAATTCCCCTTATATCATCTCAGCCTGGCTTTATAAAACAACCCCATCATAAACATCAGCTTGATTACAAGCAGAGACTGCCGCCTCTAATAAATAAGCATGTGTAATGCATACAGAGAAAGAGACACCTCTATATTTTCAGTTTTGTAAAGACAAATCGCCTCGATTGTTTAATCAATAAAAATGCCTCTCTAACTCCTACTGTTATTACAAAGCAATTTCAGACAGAGCGAAGCAGCAGCATCACATCTGTATTCCTGTCAGGGCTGACAGGGTCTGATTAGGCCGATGGATGAGGCATCAGACCTGATGCCAGTCCACTGAAGGCCAGTATCTGGACCTCCCCTCACTACTATGCCTGGGGCAGCATGATCACAGGGCCTGATCCCAACCACACATCAGGAATGGAGAGGCTAAAGCAGGGAGAGGTTTCTCGACACCCTGGGGCTTGATCGAATCAGGGATCCCTAGGGACAAACACACTCTCCAGGTTGGAGGAAGGGCAGCCTTGCTGTGGGGCAGAGGGAAGGGAGACTACAAGAGGAGGACAAGGACAGTCACCCAAATGTCCCATTGTCACCCCTCACTTCCCATCCCCACAAGCACCGCTGAGTCCACACACTCGGCATCTGGCAGTGAACGAGAGCCCCTCGCTGATCTTCCTATCTCCTCTAATTCACACCAAGGCCCTGGTGATCCACCTAAAACACACCTCTGAGAAGGAAGCAATAGGCACTCCCTTACAGCAGGCTTTTCATTGATTCCCCAGTGTCTATGTGGGGAAGTCCAAACCGCTCTCCCTAAATGAAGGCCCTTCCTGAACTGGCCCTGCTTTCTCTTCCAGCCTCATCACCTGTCCTCCTCCCCCTGCACCTTTCCCCCAGCTGCTCCAAACTCTTTTCTGTTTCCTCAACACCCTACACTTCATGCCCCTAAACCTTTGCATATTCTGGTACTTCCCCTGAAAAACCACCCCCTAGATTATCTCTTGGTAAACTCCTATTCATCCTTCAAGACCCACTCACATGACCTCCCGTAAGGCTCTTTACTACTGCCCCATGTACTCCACCCAGAGCTCCTGCTTCAGCTACAGCTCCATGGCTGTATTCAACACATGTCCAAGTGTCAGCTCAAACACCTGTCTCTGTGTGTCAATGCTTTGCAAAATGCGTATCTCCAGCTCTTACCTCTGTCCTGAATTCCAGACTCATATGTCCAGCTGTCTCCTGGGCACTCTTATGCCCCATGGGCATCTCTAAAACACAACTCTGAATTCCCAACTGCTAAAGGTGCTTCTCCCCAAGACTCTCCCATCTTAGAAATGGCACCCTGACCCAATCAGTTTCTCAAGCCAAAACTCAGTCACCATTAGTTCCTCCCCGTCCTTCATGTTCCACATCCAAAATCATACCCTGTCAATCCTATCTCAAAAACAGATTTACGGGAAGGACAGACTTTTCAACAAATGGTGCTAAAATGATTGGATACCCATTTGCAAAAAAAAAAGAACCTTAATCCATACTTCTCACCATATGCAAAAATAACTCAAACTAGATCAGAGTAGAAGAAAACACTTGTGATCTTGGATTAGGCAATACTCAGATACAATACCAAAAGTACAAGCTATAAAAGAAAAAATAATAAATTAGACTCTATCAAAATTAACGACTGCTCTTCGAAAGGAAGAATTAAGGGAATCGAAAGGACAGGGCACAGTAGCTCACACCTGTAATCCCAGCTACTCAGGAGGCTAAGGCACCAGAATTGCTTGAACTGGGAGGTAGAGGTTGCAGTGAGCTGAGATAGGGCCACTGCACCCTGGCCTAGGCTACAGAGTAAGACTCTGTCTCACAAAAAAAAAAAAAAAAAAAAAAAGAGAGAATGAAAAGAACTCAAAAGAATTTAAAGCATGGTCTCAAAGAGATATGTGTATACCCATGATCACAGCACCGTTATTCACAAATTGTGGAACAAAGTGTGGAAGCAACCCACGGATCCATTGACAGATGCATGGATAAACGAAATGGGGTATAAACATACAATGGAATATTATTCAACCTTAAAAAAGAAGGAAAGTCTTACTGAATCTATTCCAAAAAATTGAAGAGGAGGGACTCCTCCCTAACTCATTCCATGAGGTCAGCATCATCCCAATACCAAAACCTGGCACAGACACAACAAAAAAAGACAATTTCAGGCAAACATCCTTGATGAACATATTAATAGGTGCAAAAAATCCTCAACAAAATACTAGCAAGCCAAATCCAGCAGCACATCAAAAAGCTAATCTACCATGATCAAGTAGGCTTTATCCCTGGGATGCAAGGTTGGTTCAAATCAATAAATGTAATTCACCACATAAACAGAACTAAAAACAAAAAACATATGATCATCTCAATAGATGCAGAAAAGGCTTTTCAGAAAATTCAACATCCTTTCATGTTAAAAACCACCAACAAACTATGCACTGAAGGAACACACCTCAAACTAATGAGCCACTAATATAGTTTGGATATTCGTCCTGCCCAAATCTCACTTGAAATGTAATCCCCAGTGTTGGAGGTGGAACCTAGCGGGATGGGACTGGATCATGAGGGTGGATCCCTTGTGGCTTGGTGCTGTCTTCACAATAGTGAGTGAGTTCTCATGAGATCTGGTCATTTAAAAGTGTATGGCACCTCCCCTTACCTCTCTGTCTCTATCTCACTCACTCCTACTTTCACCATGTAACATCCCTGCTCCCTCTTCAACTTCCACCATGATTGTAAGCTTTCTGAGGCCTCCCTAGAAGCTAAGCAGATACCAGCACCATACTTCCTGTAAAGCCTGCAGATCTGTGAGCCAATTAAACTTATTTTATTTATAAATTACCAGTCTCATGTATTTCTTTATAGCAATGCAAGAATGGCCTAATACAGTCATCTATGACAAAACCACAGGCAACATAATACTGAATGGAGCAAAAAGCTGGAAGCATTCCCCTGGAGTACTAGAAGAAGACAAGGATGTCTACTCTCACCACTCCTATTAACATAGTTCTAGAGATCCTAGCCAAAGCAATCAGAGAAGAGAAAGGATCCCCACAGTCTCTCCTAAAAAACTTCTAGAGCTGTTAAACAACTTCAGCAAAGTTTCAGGATACAAAATCAATGTACAAAATCAGTAGCATTTCTATACACCAACAACGTCCAAGCTGAAAGCCAAATCAAGAACACGATTCCATTCACAGTAGCCATAAAAAGAATAAAATACCTAGGAATACAGCTAACCAGGGAGGTGAAAGATCCCTACAACAAGAATTACAAAACACTGCTGAAAGATAGCAGAGATGACACAAACAAATGGAAAAACGTTCCATGTTCATGAATAGAAAGACTCTATTATTAAAATGGCCACACTGCCCAGAGCAATCTACAGATTCAATGCTATTCCTATCAAACTACCAATGATATTCTTCACAGAACTAGGAAAAACTATTTTAAAATTTATATGCAACCAAAAAAAGTGTTTGAAAAGCCAAAGCAATCCTAAGCAAAAAGAACAAAGCTGGAGGCATTATGTTACCCGACTTCAAACTACACTACATGGTTACAGTAACCAAAATAGCATGGTACTGGTAGGTAAAACAGAAACATAGACAAATGGAACAGAATAGAGAGCCCAGAAATAAAGCCACACACCTACAACCATATGACCTTCAACAAAGTAGACAGAAACAAGCAATGGAGAAAGGGTTCCCTATTCAGTAAATGGTACTCAAATAACTGGCTAGCCATATGAACAAAATTGAAACTGGACCTCGTCCTTACACCAAATACGAAAATCAACTCAAGATGGTTTAAGGACTTAAATGTAAAACCTAAAACTATAAAAACCCTGGAAAATAACATAGGAAATACCATTCTGGACATAGACATTGGCAAAGGTTTCATGATGGAGACACCAAAAGCAACTCCAACAGAAACAAAAATTGATAAATGGGAACTAAACTAAAGAGCTTCTGCACAGCAAAAGAAACTATCAACAGAGTAAACAGACAACCTATAAAATAGAAGAAAATATTTGCAAACTATGTATCCAACAAAGGTCTAATATCCAGAATCTATAAGGAACTTAAATTAACAAGCAAAAACCAAACAACCTCATTGAAAAGTGGGCAAAGGGGCCGGGTACGGTGGCTCACGCCTGTAATCCCAGCACTTTGGGAGGCCGAGACGGGCGGATTACGAGGTCAAGAGATTGAGACCATCCTGGCTAACACAGTGAAACCCCGTCTCTACTAAAAATACAAAAATTAGCCGGGCGTGGTGGCGGGTGCCTGTAGTCCCAGCTACACGGGAGGCTGAGGCAGGAGAATGGTGTGAACCCGGGAGGCGGAGCTTGCAGTGAGTGGAGATTGCGCCACTGCACTCCAGCCTAGGCGATTGAGCGAGACTCTGTCTCAAAAAAGAAAAAAAAGAAAGAAAGAAAAGTGGGCAAAGGACATGAACAGACACTTTTCAAAAGAAGACATATACATGGCCAACAAGCATGAAAAAATGTTCAACATCACCAATCATTAGAGAAATGCAAATCAAAACGGCAAGGCGGTATCATCTCACACCAGTCTGAATGGCCGTTAAAAAGTAAAAAAATAACAGATGCTGCTGAGGTTGCAGAGAAAAGGGAACACGTATACACTGCTGATGGGAATGTAAATTAATTCAGCTATTGTGGAAACCAGTGTGGCAATTTCTCCAGGAACTCAGAAGTAACATTTGACCCAGCAATCCCATTACTGGGTATACACCCAAAGAAATAAAACTTTTTCTACCATAAAGACACATACATGCATGCATATGTTCACTGCAGCACTATTCACAATAGCAGACATGGAATCAACCTAAGTGTCCATCAATGGTAGACTGGATAAAGAAAATGTGGTACATATACACTATGGAATACTATGCAGTCATAAAAAAAGAACAAGATAAAGTCCTTTGCAGCAACATGGATGGAGCTGGAGGCCATTATTCTAAGCAAACTAATGCAGGAACAGAAAACCAAACACGGCATGTTCTCACTAATAAGTGGGTGCTAATACACTACTAGTGGCAAAAACTGCAATTACTTTTGCACCAACCTAATAAATGCTGAATACACAAGGACCCTAAGGAGGGAACAACAGACAGCAAAGCCTACTTGAGGGTGGGGGGTGGGAGGAGGGAGAAGACTGAAAAACTACCTATCAGGCACTATGCTTATGACCTCGGTGATGAAATAGTCTGACCACCAAACCCCCATGACATTCAATTTACCTATATAACAAACCTACACATGTTCCCCTAAACCTAAAATACAAGTTTTATATATACACACATATATACATATGTATAATGTATATGTATATGTGTATATATACATACTATTTAAGGAAAAAAGAAAGACTGTTGTTTCTTTTCAGGCCTGGGTATCTGGATGGCCCTGTTACAGATGCTCGTGGTATAAGAAACTCCTACTAGGTTTTTCTCAAGTCTGCCTACAGACTATTCTTAGTGTTTAAAATCTTCCATTCAGGCCGGGTGTGGTGGCTCACGCCTGTAATCCAGCACTTTGGGAGGCCGAGGCAGGCAGATCATGATCGAGGCATGGATCTCCTGATCGAGACCATCCTGACTAACACGGTGAAACCGCATCTCTACTAAAAATATAAAAAAATTAGCCGGGCGCGGTGGCAGATACCTGTAGTCTGAGGCAGGAGAATGGCCTGAACCTGGGAGCTGGAGCTTGCAGTGAACCGAGATCTCACCACTGCACTCCAGCCTGGGCGACAGAGGGAGACTTCATCTCAAAAAAAAAAAAAAAAAAAAAGAAAGAAAAGAAAAATCTTCCATTCACTGAACTGCATATGATGAACTATTCAGAAAAAAAAGGAAGGAAATTCTGACACGTTACAACAAGAATGAACCTTGAGGACACTGTAACTGAAATAAGCCAGCCACAAAAAGGTAAATGCTACATGAGTCCACTTGCATGAGGCATCTAGAGTAGTCAAATTCGTGGAGACAGACAGAATGGTGTTCTCTAGGAACTGAGGGCAAGAGGGAATGAGGAGTTGTTATTTAAGGGGTACAGAGTTTCAGTTTTGCAAGATTGAAAGAGCTCTGGAGACTGACTGCACAACAACGTGATGGTACTTAACACTGCTGAACTGTACACTTAAAATGGTTGAGATAAGCAATTTTATGTTATGTGTATTATACTACAACTAAAAACAAGAAACTACAAAATCTGGACCATCAAAATAAGAATCTCAAAGAGGCTGTCTTCTGAAACCATTCTCTAAACGACAATAAAGGAAGTGTCTGTGATCAAGGAATTATGTATGTTTTAATCCTTGTTCTATTTTCACAAGTATACTTAGTCTTGTAATTTAAAGAAGAGAGAGAGAATGAAAAGACAAGCCATAGACTGGGAGAAACTATTTGCAAATCTCACATCTGATAAAGGACTTGTATCTGGAATATATAAAGAACTCTCAAAATGCAATAATAACAACCAATATAAAAATGTACAAAAAACTGAAAGATACTTCACCAAAAAAAGATATAGGGTTGGCAAATAAACAGATGAAAAGATACATCTTAAGTTGTTAGGGAAATGCAAATTAAAACCACCATGTGATACAACCATATACCTCATAAAATGGAGAAACAAAATCTGTAAGATTTGTTTTAAGGACAATACTCGTGAGGATGCAGAGCAACTGGAATTCTCATGCATTGGTGATAGGAAGCTACCACAGAGATCAGGTGCGCAGCTTCTTAGGAAGTTAAACATACACTTACCATAGAATCCAGTATATCTCACATCTAAGTATTTACCCTACAGAAATGAAAACTTAGGTTCACATCAAAGCCTGCACTCAAAACTGGGTGCAGTCACTCACGCCTGTAGTCCCAGCTACTGGGGAGGCTGAGGCAGGAGGATCACTACACCCTAGGAGATAGAGGTTGCAGGGAGCTATGATCGTACCACTGCACTCCAGCCCGGATGACACAGCAAAACCCTGTCTCTAAAAAAAAGAAAAGAGGCCAGGCACGGTGGCTCACACCTGTAATCCCAGTACTTTGGTAAGAACAGATCACTGAGGTCAGAAGTTTGAGGCTGGCCTGGTCAACATAGAGGAACCTGTTTCTACTAAAAGTACAAAAATTAGCTGGGCATGGTGGTGTGCACCTGTAATCCCAGCTAGTTAGGAGGCTGAAGCAGAAGAATCGCTTGAACCCAGGAGGTGGAGGCTGCAGTGAGCTAAGATCGCGCCACTGCATTCCAGCCTGGGCAACAGAGTTAGACTCTGTCTCAAAAAAATAAATAAACAAATAAAGAAAAGAAAGGAAAAAAAAAAAAAAAACCCTTGTACTCAAATGTGTACAGCAGCCTTATTTGAAATTGTCAAAAACTGAAAACAATCCAAACGTCCTTCAACGGGTAAATGAATAAATAAACTGGCATTTCCGCACAATGGAATACTATCCAGCAATAAAAAGGAATGAACTACTCACATATGCAGCAACATGGATAAATCTCAAACACATTATGCCAAGTGAAAGAAGCCAGACTCAGAGAGCTATATACTATGTGATTCTATTTATATGACATTCTGAACACGATCAGCGGTTGCCAAGGGTGGGAGGTGGGGAGGGAGGGTGACTGCCGGGGGTGCGGGGGAATTTGAGGGGTGACGGAGATGTTCCATATCTTGATTGTGGTGGTGGTTACACAACTCAGGACTTTGTCAAAAGTCATGGAACTTTATGCTAAATGGGGAATTTTACTGTGCGTAAAAACCTGAAACTATACAGATCGGGACCTACCCACACATGTCTGTTGCCTCCAAGGCCATACTATGTCCAAGCCTCTGTCAGTTCTCACCCAGCCTACAGCTACTCATGGCTTAACTCTTCCTCTCCTATGATTTATCCTTTATAAGCTGTCAAAATAACTTTTTCAAATATAAATCAGACTGTCACTCCCCTGCTTAAACTCCTCCAAAGTCATCTTATTTTAGAATAAAATCCAAATTCCTTCCCTGGTGCACAAGGCCAGCATGGTTCTGTGACCTCCTCTCATTCCACACCCCTGTGTCCACCCTGGCCATCTGTCCATTCTCTCGAAGACACTCAGCCTGTCCCCACCTTGCTACCGCCTTGTTCCCCTTGCCTGGAAGGCTCTGCCCTGAACTCCGTGTGGTTGGCTCCTTCTGAAAGGGGCTGACATAAGTGTGACCTCCTCAGTTCACCCTACCAAGCACCTGCCCCCATCACTCCGCACCCCCATGCCTCATCCATCCAAAAAAAAGGGGGGAGGGTTATTTTGTCATGTGCTGTCACTTCCCGATCATCCTTGTTTACAGCTGGCTGTCCCCACTCCACCATCACACAGCCTTGTTCACAGCTGGATCCTCAGTGCTGGGACAGGGCCTGGCATACAGTGCACGCTCAATAAACACCACTTGAGCTGGGCTGTCGTATTCAGGTAGGAGTATGCCTCCGAGCCTTCCTGGGCACTCACAGAGGGACACGGTATCGCTTCCACATGACAGAAGCATGGCCCTGTCTGCAGGAACTCCCACCTCACCCCCACTACTTAACCCACAACTTCTGACAGCTGGTTAGCAGCAGAGTCGGGGCTCAAACCCAGCCACCCATGGGGCTGGGGACAGTTGCAACCCTCCCTACCTCCCTCTCTGAGTATATGTGGAGATGAGCCAAGTGAGGAAGTGGGATGACATAGCAGGGTGATATCAGAAACCAGGGACCAGGCGGGGGCATTGGCTGGGATGGGAGACCACTGGCCAGCTGGACCCAACCCTCAGCTCTGCCTGACTCCAGCTCCCAAGGCCGAGGGGCAGAGGCTGAGTGGCTGTTGGAATTCGGAATCCAATTCCACCAAGTTGTACTGAGTGTATCCCCCACTATGGGAGGGAGGAAAGGTGGAACACAGACTTACTGGATGCCCTGTATGTCCCAGAAGCTTCAGCTGTGTTGCCTGTAAGGTTGGCAATGGTATCCTCATTTTTATGGGACCTCACAGAGGTCATGCATGTTGTGTGTGGCAGAACCTCTTGGTGTCCATGTCTATGGCTATTTCCCTTGCACATCTAGGGGCAGCTCTAAACTCCGCCTTCTTGGGCAGCACTGAATCAGCATCTCAGCCCAAGGGCCCCAGAGGATCCCACTGCTATTGTAACTTCTCACCTCCCCTTTCCTCTCCCTGGGCTGTGCCCACATCTATCCCTCCATGTTCTCATTTCCTGTCACCTGTGGCTAAAGACACACAGCTGAGATCAACTTCAACCAAACAGCCCAGCCCCAGAGAAGGCAACAGGTACCCTTCTACTTCCCTGCCCTCTGGTCTTATTTCTCTCCTCCTCCCTGTTGCTGCTTCATCTCCCTGCCTTTGTCTCTATGTCTCTGTCTCATGCATGCACACACAGGCACACACACATACACAATTGCCACCACCCCTTTTCCAACTCACTTTTTTCAACTGTCCAACTTACTCTACAGAAAGGAAAGGACCCTGCCAGACCAAGGCTCTGAGAAGCCACTACAGGGGATGGAGGAAAGGAAGTCTGGGCTGTGGCTATGGTCCTGGGGCTGAGCTGAGAATTCCAAGCACTGCAAGGGCAGTGCTGCATAGACCCTGCTCCAACACCACCCTCCTCACTAAGCCCTCAGCCAGCTAAACACCCACCTGCCCTTGCCGCCAGCAGGGAGGGGCTCTGTCCAGCCGATACTCTGGGCCAGCTCAGCAGCTGCCCAGTGGTGTAGTTGGGGAGGACTAAAGACGGGAGGGCAGGGACTGGCATAATTTCATGTCTGGCCTTTCCCAACAACAGGCAAAATGACTCTGTGGTCCCCTGGCTCTCTAAATTAGCTGCATTTTATAATCCCTCTGCCTGGCACGAAATGTCCCATTAAATCTTAACGATCTGCCTTCCAAGAAACTCCCCAGCCCCTTTGGCCCCTGGAGGACACCTAGCCCTGGAAGACAGGGTAAGAGGCTGGTGGGGAAAAGGAAAAGATGAACCCCCCGAGGTGTCTGGAATGGGCTCCCATCCATCTTTTATTGGGCAACTGCCTTCAGAACCAGAAGAAGCCCCTTCTAACCCAAGAGATCTCCATCATCCCACTCTTCCCATAGGACTTCTGCCCTCCACACACCCCTCTCAGGCCACAGTCCACTCACCCCCTCAGAAACCCACCTGGCTCTCCTCCACCCCAGGCTCCACATATGTCTCTAGACCACAGCAACTCCACAGGAGGCAAGTTTAGGACGGCACCGTGCCTGCTCTGCCTCTCCACACATGCACCGAGGTGAGGATAGAATCTTTCCTTGAAAGAAACATGCCATATGACCATCAGGATTATTCAAATATTAACCACCCGGATAAACAGTTTCTCTTATGTTCTCATTATCACCTCTCTTGCTGAAGCCAGCTAAAGTGCAATATTTCTCTTTTATATCCAGAGGAGAAGATGCTTCTGGTGACTCCTGGGGAGAGGGGAAAGACGACAAGAAAGTGAAGGAGAGGGCAAGTTTAGGAGAACAGGGAGCTGAGTCCTTCCAGTTCCCCACCCCAACTTGGGCAGGAGCTAAGGCAAGACCTTGACCAGAAGGCTGGAGGTCACCCAGAACCAAACAACAGCCGGCTGTGTCCCGGGCCCAGCACAGGCTGCTGGTCATAGAGGCCTTGGGCACACAGGCTCCACTATGGTGACTCATCCAGCTCCCAGAGCTCCTAGCATGACCGAGGCCTTGTTACCTCTTGGGCCCTCTCTGAGGGCACTGCCACCTGCCCCTGTCTAGGGTGGCTGCCCACAACCATCAGAGCTGTAAGCAGAGCTCTTCATCGACATTGCGTTAAACCCCACACATTCTTGGCTGAGCCATTTCCTTCCTGTCTTCATTCTCTCTCGTCCAACCTTACCTTTGGCCTCCACCTGCCCAGGTCATAGAAGGCTAAGCGCAGGTGTGTGGATCCCTCTCTGTTTCTCCCATCACCCCTAGCCAGCAAACGTCCCACCAGTCAAGAGCAGCTGTACTCTTCTCCAAGCCCAGGAGGGGAACAGAAATGGGTGGTCTGCCTGAAGTCTAGCCTCACCTGGCAGAGAAGACAAATCTATCACCTACTTTCATGTTTGCAACCATTTTTAAAGTTATCATTGTGGATTCTTAAGATGTCAACTATAAGGAATCCTATTGTCCTACTAATTAATTCAGCAATCTCCCTGAAATAATAGGAGTTGTAATTGTAATTCCAAACTCACCCCTCGACCACTGGAATCAACTAATTAAACAACAATCAGCCAGCAACGGGCTTTCATGGGGAAGATGGACTATTCCTTTTTATAGCTGCAATTAGGCGACACATTCAATAATCAGAATGAAATACAAATTTACCCAGGAGCCCAGTAAATTATGGCCACTCACACTTTGTTTTCCTACGGTTGCCTCCCAGAAAATAAAAGGGGCTGCATCTTCCAGCTGCATGCAGCAGGATGCCGTCTGGATGGCTTTTTTTTTTTTTTTTTTTTTCAGAGACAGGATCTTGCTCTGTTGCCTAGGAATTTAGTGGTATGATCATAACTCACTGCAGCCTCGTACTCCTGGGCTCAAGTGATCCTCCTGCCTCGGTGTCCCAAAGCACTGGGATTACAGGCACATGCTACCACGCCTGGCCTTGGACCATCCTCAAGCGCTCCTCGGGGTCCCTCCCCAACACCAGGGGGCTTTCTGCTGCTTGGTTAATAAGCACAAGGAGAAGGCAGGAGGGGCCCACCAACATCTGTAGGGATGCCCAGCAGGAAGTGAGAGTGACCTGTGGTTTCTGGAGGGAGAATGGGGCAAGAGCAGGAATCAGGTCTACACTTGTGCCCAGGTAGGTGTGGGAGGCACATGCCCCAAATCGACACACACACCCCAAACCCACACCCACACTCTCAGGAGCACACCCCATTCAGCGGTGGCCAGCACCTGCCAAGATGCACAGTGGAAAGAAAGCTCTTTGTATTTCTTGCAGAATGTTCTGAGGGGTGGAGGAAGCCTGGAAGATAGATGGTGAGAGGACCCGTGAGCCAGAGGGAAGAAACGTAAAACGAGGCAGACAAGTTCCATGAGAAGTCACTGAATAAGGTGTTAAAATTAAATTAGGTAAAAGGCTGGGCAGGAAGAGGGCAGGGAGGCCTCAGATGATAAATGGAAAGATAGTAGCACCAAGGTACCGTAAGCCCGTCACAGACTGAGCTAAGCGGAAAACGTGTGCTCTTCAGAATTTGCCAAAATGCTCATGTCCTCAAAGGGAGGGTGCGAAGGATCCCAGCATGAACGTGCATAACCGAATCACCTCCACCGGTCTACCTCAGGCATGGTGGCCACAACGGGGTCCTCTGGAGCTGAGAAGCCTGCTGAGTAGGGAGCCCATTCTTCTCTTCTCAGAACTCTTAGAAGGCTGCACAGGATGCATTCTCAACGCATGACCCAGCTTTAGGAGAAATCCAAGTGAAGGGAGTCCTTTGCAGAAGACACAGTCTCTAGATCCCATGTCCTCAATGTCAGACATTCCTTGAGGTCAGGGCTCCCTTTCCTGTCACTCAGTGTAGACTCAGGCACACAGTAGGTGCTAAATGAATTCTTATTAAAGAGATGCCTGGTTCTGGGACACCTCTTGGCTTGGTGGGCACTGCAGGGAGACACAGAGGAAAGCGCCTCCCCTCCCCACAGACCGACTGATGGAGTGTTTCTGTAGACACCAAGTGATGCTCTAAGAATTGGTTCATTCCTTCATTCGAGCATCTACTCCATACCACCTAAGTGCCTGGCACCATGGGTTCAATAGTGAGCAAGACAGGTGTAGCCCCCACCCTTACAGAGCAGGGAAGAGACACAAATCATCAAAAGCCAGGAAGTATCAAAAATGCAGTGTTATGGAGGTAGGGGATGTTGGCCTGAAGAATGAAGGAGAGTGAGCCAGGTGCTTCCATGTCCTCATGTGTAAAAACGAAGTAACAGTGCCCGTCTCATAGGACTGCTGGGAAAATTAAAGAGACCATATACATAAGGTGTCACCACAGCCCCTGGTACTGCAACTTGTTTGCTATTTTGGCTATTATTGTTATGATCATCCCTCCACCATTCCCTCTTTGGGAGAAGACCTAAAACCAAGGAGGACCATCCAGCCCAGCGATGTGATCGTGGATGGCTGCTCCCGGCACAGTCCCCTGTACATTCAGCATAATCACACAGCACAACCACTGCTCAATTCAACCAGCATGACAGAGCCCCACCGCGCACCTGGAACGTGGGAGGAGGTGTGTGACTTGCTCTTAAGAAGCTCATGGATAAGGCTGGAGGGAGACACACAACAAATACTACCTTTCATAGCGTGCACTCTATCCGAGTCACTGGTGTCGGTCTCAGGGGAGAGAGGATTGATTGGTCAGGAGATGATCTCAGGACTCTAAGGCCCTCCTGGGGTCTCAGTCCTGAGCCTGGAGTCAGCCAGATGAATCAGCAGGAGCCCGAAGGCCCTGCCATCAGCCTTGCTGCAGCCAGGCTCTGTGTGGGCCTCTGGGATGTGGAAGGACCCAAGAAGAGCCTGGGTTGGCTGTAAGTCCAGGCCACCTCCAGAAGGGCTGGGAGAGGGTCCCTGAGCCCCAAATCGTGGAGCTCTGTGCCCAACTGGCTTGAGTCAGGCCCATCCACACACTGTCTATGGAAGCCAGGACCAGCACCTGCTGATTCCCAGTCCAGGCCACACCCCACTGCTCTTTCTCTGTCCTAGTCTTCCCCATGTGTCTTGCCAGCCCTTGTCTATCTGCTCAGTGACTGTTCTGAGTCCCAAGTCCTCCAACTCTGTCTCTCCATCCCCTGTGTACCTCTTTCTCCCACCCAGTGAGACGAAAGCTGGACCTCCAAGGACCCACAAGCCAGAGCAAAGGACAGCTGAGGCCAAGGGTCCGCAGCAGTGGTGGGGGTGGTCGCAGGTTGGGAGTGGGTATATGGGGCCATGACTAATCGACTGACTCCTCGTTATGGACACAGCTTCCCCTCAATAGCCGCGTGCCAAGGTCTTTTTCATCATGGCCCAGCTCTTGGAAGCTGTAAAGAATCTGATTAAACATCTTTAGCATCACGTTCAAGGAGAAATTCTCACACAGACGAGTAAAGATTTATACCCTGATGACAATGGCAGCATTAACTTTACTGATCAAGCACCACCATCATCAACAACAAACATTTATGGGACTCTAAGCAGACCACTTGTCCTTCAACCCAAGCAGTGAAACACCCAGGACACCACACCAAGCTGGCCAAACCAGCCTGGCACATGGCCTCAAGGTAACTACAATCCACAAGAGAACACTTTGCTTTAAATACATTCTAAAAACTTTAAATTAAAAGACACTGTGATTTCGTAACACTGGGGCCTAGAACTGTATTAGATCAATAAAAGACTACTGAATGAATGAATGAATGAATGAATGAATGAATGAATGAATGAATGCAGTATGGTTACCTCTCAATGGCTTTGGGCCCAATGGTCTAATTTAGAGATTACCAATGCCTTTGGCTTTCCAATCTTCTTGCACAATATTTAATGGCCTTAGTTGGGTCATTACTAATTTGTTCCTCAATCAGAAGAAGAAGGCAACAGCAGAAATGAAAAGGGGAAAGATGCAAATCCATCAGCGCTGTTCCCTTTAGCAGTTCTGGGAGAGGGTTTAGTGAGTAAGAAAGATTGAAGCTAATGGCTAAAGCAGGGCTTGGGAATTATCTGTGGATTTTATTTATGCATGACTTCTGGCATGAATTGCCATTTTGCTCCCACTCTGCCTGGAAAACTTCCCAAGAAAGGCAATGCTTTAGGAGGTGATGACTGTAAAGATGGGAGGGAGAGAAAGAGCCCAGACAGGAGGAGGCAGCCTCCCTAAAGCAGGCCAGGCAAATCCTCCCAAAGATAGCCTACGAAGTAGACAGGCGCGCCCTCTTTCCACTTCCCACTTCGACATGCTCACGTTCCAAGTTGTAAGGGACTTCAGGTGAGTTCCCACCTGATCTTCTCCCCCAAGCTCTCCTCCCTGACCTGCCCGATCCAGATGGAAATTTTTCTGGACAAGGGCTATCAGGCATGTTGTAGTGGGGATGTGTTATGGACTGAACGTTTGTGTCACCCCCTCAACATTCTTGTGTTGAAGTATTAAGGGATGGAGGCTTTGGGATGTGATTGGGTCAGGAGGGTAGAGCCCTCACGAAGGAGACGCATGCCCCTTCAAAGAAGAGACACAGAACTTGCTCTTGCTCTCTCCGCTCTCCGCCATGTGAGAAGACGACAGGAAGACGGCTATCTGCAATCCAGGAAGGGGGCCTTCTTCAGACCCTGGATCTGCCAGCACCTTGATTGTGGACTTCCCTGCCTCCAGAATGGTGAGAAATGCATGTTGTTTAAGCCACCCAGTCTACGGTAGAATGATCTGTTACAGCAGCTCCAGCTGACATAGACAGGATGCCTCTGGTGACTTCCTGCCAATCAAAGGACCAGGAGCAGGGCTGTGCCACAGTGATAGCCTCAGTCCTCATGTTCCCCAACAAGTAGGTCGTTCCACCACCAAGTAGGTCGTTCACCCAGGAAAGTTTAAAGAACCCAGGTCACCTCACAGACCTGGGGCTTCTGTCCTGGCAACCCAGGTCCTAGACACAGCCTAGGCAAAGGTGCAGGCTGTCCGAGAGACAGACATCCACAATGGGGGCTGGCAAGAGAGGACGAAGAGGAGACATGAGGAGGGTGAGCCAGGCCAGGTGGATGAGGGGTGGTGAGAGCCAGGGGAGGGTGCGGCTCCTGGGCCCCCACAGGAGGAGGAGTTAGAATCATAGCTTGAGGGAGGAGGAACACCTGAGGTAAACCAGCAGACCTGGGTTTGAGTCACAATTCTGCCACTTACTAGTGTGGCATGCAGGAGGGTCCTGCCACCAATCAGCTTTCCTAAAAAATCAAAATCTTCCAGCAAGATAAGGGACTAACCTAAGGGAAAGGAACATGTGGGCTACCGAAAACAGGAGATCCAGCCCAGGGGAAAAGAGACCACTGTGCACAGGTGTGGAAGGCAACCACCAGACTGCAGGGTGTGCAGCAGCATGCAGAGGACAGTCGTCACCACGTCCTCAGCTGCTGCACAGCTTTTCAATCTGAGAAAACTCCTGGAGAGCACGCTCCATCAAAACAATGGAGTAAACCAAGAAAGAAGAAGATGCAAGGTCTCGGAAACAGGGAATGTACATCAGGGAAAGGCAAAAGGAGTCCAGGGAGGAGGGGGGAAGAGGGAAGTCCCAGGAAAGCAGCCAGGCACCAGGCCGAGAAGGCAAGCAGTCCATACATAAGAACAGAAGCGTCCAGGAGTGAAGGCTCCAAGACACAGGGGCTGACTGATCACCTGGAGAGAGTGACCTTGTGGAAAATCATTCTGAGGGGCTCTTGGTAAGTATAAAGAAAACTAAGCAAATGATAAAACAAGGCAGTTACCAACTTCAGAACAAAATGAGAGGTAAGGAAACAACTGTTACACAATAATTATAAATAATATTCACATAGACATAATGTAAATTCTGAATATTCATTTAACTAAAGTTTAAATACTATATATGGGTGAAGGTAAGTGTCAGACAGGATGGTAGTATAAGAAACTAAATCCTCATGACCATAAATAGAAAACTGACTGGGCATTACTCACACCTGTAATCCTAGCACTTTGGCAGGCCAAGGTGGTAGGATCACTTGAGCCCAGGAGTTCAAGACCGGCCTGGACAACATAGCAGGATCTGTCTCTACAAGTAATAACAAAAAAATAGCCAGGTGTGATGGAGCACCTGTAGTCCCAGCTACTCGGGAGGCTGAGGCGCGGTGATCCCTTGAGCCCAGGAGTTTGAGCCTACAGTGAACTGTGATTATGCCACTGCACTCCAGCCTGGGTGACAGAGTGAGCCACCCTCTCAAAAAGCAAAAACAGAAAGTTAACTAATAATGTATACAATCGATACATTAAAATATAGCAATGCACACATATTTAGAGAGATATGGAAATCTCAGAAAAAAGCAGCTAAACAGTTGAAAGCCATTATTTCAAAAAAAGGGAGGCTGGGGGACAGGAAGGTTGGGACAGAGAAATAGTGAATATTGTTATAAGCCTTTTAAAATATGATTTGACTTACAAACTAGGAGTAATTATCACAACAGCTTTTTAAAATCCCCAACCCCTGATCCTCTGTAGTTGGCAGTAGAGCGAGGTTCCCCACTTGAGAAAAGCTGCAGCCTTTTCAACCTTGATCCCTGTCGCCTAAGCTTCATCTTGCCCTGGCGGTCTCTCACTTTTCACTGTTGCCACCAACAGGATGGGCTCCCAGGGCAGCCAACACCATTTTCATGTAACTCTGCTATGGAGAGTTCTATATAACTCCTTTGCTATGGAAATGGGTCCTGGTCTTAATTCCAAGAAGCACAACTAATGAGACTAGAACGATTAAATAAGACTTTCGAACAGCCTGGAAATACAAATGGGAAAGGAACAAGAGGCATACGCATCTAGCAGATGTGGCCTTTGGGAATATGGGAGATGAGACCCTCCCTCAGGTTCCCAGTTCACCCCACCTAGCTCCCCACCCACCACATAGGAGCCACCACTGTTCCCTACACCCAGCCTCCTCCAAGTCTGTATTCGCAAGAGCAGAGCCCAGAGTTTCTCCTCTGCCACTGTGGAGTCCCTCTTGCCACTCCTGTTCCCTGGCTAATGACCCTACTGTTATCCCCAAACTGACTCTATGCATCACTACTCTTTAGGGAAGCTACTCTTCCCTCTCTCAAATTATAATTCAACAACAACAACAACAACAACAACAACATTCACAAAGGAATACCCATACATAGAAATGGGGGCATGAGAGAAGGGGAGCTTCTTAATTTTGGACAAACCTGTAAACATCTTGAAGCCTCAGTTTTCTGACCTGTAAAATGTGGATGATAGTATCTGCTCCAGTCCAAGAGGGGTTATCAGGATCAAGTTAGATAATGGATGGAAGGCAGCTTTATAAACTAGAAAGTCCCTTATGAATGTGAATTATTAATATTATCATCATTGATAACAGCAATTTTCTAAATCAGCAGACCTTACAGAGATCCTTGAGTGGTGGGGACCAATGCACTGAAGTTCAAAGCCTCCACTGCGAGTAGCCCTTTCCCATATTAACCATGGGGCAGGGCATGCCTGGTAGGTCTATTATCCAGCTTGCAGCACTGCCAGTTGCCCTGCCTGGAGCTGCAGACGCCCCGGGCATAGACCTTGGTGCCTCAAGCAAATGGCTCTAAACACCTGTGCCACTTCCCCTTCATAAAATCAAATCGCTCACTAATGCTCCTCGGTTCCTTTCATCCAAATGGCAACAGCCGTTGTTCTTATTGGATTGTAGATGAATCACTTGAAAAATATTTTGGGGCACATTAGAGAGGCAATAACATAAAAGTACCTGGAAAATGGTTCTGTTTTGTTTTCCACTTTGCAAACCCAAACTGGAGCCTGGGGTTGTATTACATATTTTTGTCTTCTTTTTTTAACAGAAGGGTTTTGCTCATTTCCTCTCCATGCTGGGAAAAGGGACATGTTAATTACTGCTGGGTGGGGAGGGAACCCCTCTGAGGGTCTAACTCCATCTTTGGCAAGAAAGATTGCATGAGAGGAGAAGTGAGACTTAAATATCAGCCTTCACATCTCCAAAGAGTGGAGGCCCAGCGCAGTGACTCATACCTGTACTCCCAGCACTTTGGGAGGCCGAGGTGGGAGGACTGCTTGAGCCTAGGAGTTCAAGACCAACCTGGGCAAAAAAGAGTGATCCCATTTCTACCAAAAAAATTAAAATTAGCTGGGTGTGCCCCAGCTACTTGGGAGGCTGAGGTGAGAAGATCGCGGGAGGCTGAGGTGAGAGGATTGCTTGAGCCTGGAAGGTCAAGGTTGCAGTGAGCCGTGATCGCACCACTGCACTCCAGCCTGGGGAACAACAAAGCAAGAATCGCATCTCTAAAAAAATAACAACAAAAAACAAGCTAGGTGTGATGGCATGGCCTGGGGTCCCAGATACTGAGGAGACTGAGGCAGGAGGATCACTTGAGCCCAGCAGTTCAAGGCAGCAGCACAGCACAACCACACCTGTGAATAGCAACTACACTCCAGCTTGGCCAACACAGCAAGACCCTGTGTTGGGGGCAAAAAAAAAAAAAAATTGGGAGGCCGAGGTGGGCAGAACACGAGGTCAGGAGATCAGGAGATCAAGACCATTCTGGCCAAGATGGTGAAACCCCATCTCTACTAAAATACAAAAGACAAAAATTAGCTGGGCATGATGGCACACACCTGCAGTCCCAGCTACTCGGGAGGCTGGGGCAGGGGAATTGCTTGAACCCGGGAGGTGGAGATTGCAGTGAGCCGAGATGGCGCCACTGCACTCCAGCCTGGCAACGGAGTGAGACTCCATCTCAAAAAAAAAAAAAAAAAAAAGAAAAGTCGAGGTAAAAACAAGAAAAAAACATTGTGATATGTCCCTAGAATCTCCTTCTTAGTTGATGTCAATCCATTAATCGCTCACCAGTAATGAAGCCACTTTATTGTACTACCCAGTCAGAAAACTGAACCTCAAGAAGAAAAAGGGTTTACAAGTTGTTGGAACAGTATGTGCCACATATGCTAAGCACCTTCTTTATTCCAAATCTGGAGGGTTCAAACCACATCATATGTTGGCTCAACTTAGTCCACAGATTAGCTAGCAATCACCTTAGTCTGTTTTAACATCAGCATGAGCTTATCCGACACCTGAGACCTTACTTAGTCAGAAGGAATTTGAAGTCTTGCCTCCTTTCTCAGTCACTTCCTGGCTGGATGACCCTGGACCGGGTGCCTAACGTCTCTGGACTCCAGTGACTTCCTCTGAAAAGCAGAATAAAGAATATCTTGCCTAGATCAGAAGATCTCTGGAAATCCCTTACAGCTCAAGAGCCACAATTGCTCACTAAATGGCCTCAACAAATGAAGAATTTTTTGCCTTTTCATTTGTCAAATAAAATCTGAGGCCTAGGGTAATAGACAAAGAATAGGCTTTAAAGTGCAAAGTACAAATCCAGGCTGCCATTTACTATATCTTGGACGTAAAACTTAACCTCTGCGGGCCTGGCTCAGATTTTTATCCTAGAAGTAATGACGCCTACTTTCAACACGGCTCAAGGGGTAGGAAACAGCATCATCTTTCCAGCCTAATACCAACGTCGCACCCCAAGCCCAGAATAACGACGTGTGTCTCAAGCCTTTCTGCTAGATTTCCTGTCTTGCTTTTCACTCTCTATAGGAAAAGATGGTTTTGTCCATTCCCTGGCAACTAACGTGGTATTAGTTAAGTTTTCTCATGTGGCTAGGTATTACCTCTGAATTGTAAGTGGAAGGACTGAGATGTGGAAAAGAGCCAGGCGGCAGGAGTAATTAGTGAAACAAAGCCTGCAGACAGACCCTGTATTTCTACTCTGTTCTGATTAACCGTGAGCGCTGCCCAGCGCTGGAGGCCCCCTTCTCCTACCTGTCCTTCCCTATTCGGCTGTGTTCTGTTGTACCTCGTACAATATTGGATCTGTAAAACGCTTTATATTCCTTTAGCCAACGCAAGGATGATTCAGAACAAGATTGGGTTATTACAAATTCAGGAGGCACTACACACACGGCTGTCATGTTTCAGTTACCCTTTCTCCCGGTTTAATAAAATTTACCACACTAATACAAAGCCATCTTTTATCATTTTCCCTGCAGTTGTAACAACTTGTCCAGCGCCTTCCTGCTAATTAAAGGAGGAGGGAATGCAGCAGCTCATTGGAAAGTGGGCTTCTAGGGAGGCTGTCAATATATTTGCAGCCACTTAGCTCTGGTTCTTAGAGTCCTTCAACCGCCGGCTCCTCCATGATATGAGGCCTAATGAGGTCAGCAGCCGGTGGCGACATGGCAGGCAGTCCCGCGTGGCGGCGGCCAGGGCAGCTGGGCGCGCTGGCAGGAGAGGAGGCACAGCGCTCCCCACGGGCAGGATGACGCGGGCTCCGCAGCCCGTCCTCCCACGCTGCCTGGCATCACTGCCTCGGCCCTGACGTGCGTGCGACAGACTCACCGCAAACAGTCCCCAGCGGGAGCATGAGGCCGGGACGGGAGGGGGGCGGCTACACAGGACACCCCCCGCCACAGCCGGCGGAGCAGATCGCCGGAAAAGGGAGGCGGTGGGCGAAAGGCAAGCGGGGAGCGGGGACAGGAGCTGTAAACAAAGAGCTGCCCTTGTGCGAAGTCCTGAGCCGGGTCCAATTAGCCCGCTTCCGGTGGCCCACGCGCTGCCCGCCGGCCCACGCTGGAGCCTCGAGGGGCGAGGCGGGAGCTGGGCGCAGTCCTTGCAACCAGCAGCCACCTCCGCGCGCTCCGCTGCGGTCCAGCTAATTACCTGCTGCGGCGGCGGCCGTGCCCTTTAGGGCGCATTAGCATTCCCGCCGCGGGCTCTGCCCTCGCGGCGTCGGCACCGAGGCCCGGCCACCTCCAGCCCCAAACGACTGCGGCTGCGGGAAGCTGGGTCGAGGGGGGCTACGGCACCCCAGGGAGAGACCGGGAGCTGCCCGTACCTCGGAGGGGGTGGGGTCCTCTCTGGGAGGCACCCGTCTCCTTCCTGGGTCCTAAGACCCTTCCCAGCCCTGCGCTCCGACCCCACGGGCGGGCGCCCTGATTAGCATGCGGCGCCAGTCGCACGGGCCCGGATTCCCGAGCCCCCTCCCCGCAAGCGCACACTAATAAGTTTACAAATGGAAGCCGGTGGCGCCGCTTGCAATAAAAGGCAGAAGCTGCGCTCCGGCGCTTCAATGAGAGCATTTTCCCCCGTAACAAGGGGCTGGATTCAGCTGCCTGGTGCCGTCTGAGCGGGGCGAGTTGCCAGAGTAACCAAGGCCTAGCGCGCACGTGGGGAGAGGGAGCTGGCTGGGGCTCCAGCGCTAGCCGCCGCCTGCGCGCCCGGGCCCTTCCTCAGGCCAGCAGCCACTCCTCCGGGACATTGCCTCCCCCACCCCAACTTCCCCACTACACAAGCTGCCTCCCTACCCACCCGCTAGCCTTTCAAAGGCTCTCTGACAGCTTGTTTTGTTAAATTCATGAGACCCACCGGGAACACCTCCTCCGCCATGGGAAGATAATGTTTAGGCCTGGGGTGTCACTGGGGAGGGGGCCCAGACGGTGACTGTGCTCAGAGCAGGCCTGGAGGCACAATCGACCCCAGGTGTGGGAGGCGCCAGAAGTGGTGCAAACAAGTGAAAAAGCAGGTGGAGATTCCAGAGCTCTGGGTGGCTCAGGAGGTAGGCTTCTGAATGCCCTGGGGAAGAGTGGAGGGGAACTCAGAGCCTACTAACCCTGAGCGCCACATCTAACTTCCTGAGAGGAGGCTCCAAGGACGGAGCTCCAGAAGTTCTGGGGTCTAGTAGCTGGAGGAAGACCAGCTGGACCATGAGCAAAGCATCCATCCATTCCACCTGTAACCCAGGGCCGGCTGCTACTGCCTTCTCCCAGCCTTTGGCCTAGGTTGGTTTTTAAAAAGGGAGTTCAAAAGCTGAATTCGCTTTTGGTCTTCAGCTCGCAAAAGTTCACATTTTGCTCCAGAAAGTTAAGACCGCTGTCCACCCTGCTTCCTTCCCAGGGACGAAATACACAGGGATTGTTTCTCTCCTTTTACAAGCTTGTCATTGGGCACAGGGTTCTTCCAGGCCCCAGAAGTTGTTCTCTGGAGCCCAGAGAAGCTGGATCCCATAGCTCCTCTCCTGAAGCTAGGCTGAGGGCTGCTAGGCAGCCGCCTTCCAAATGGCCACATGCTAGTATCCTAGGAGATGCTACACCCAAACACAGTGCTTACCGGCCAAGCAATCCCTATCCCACACGGACAAAGAGGCTGGTACTAGACACTGCGAGTATGTCTAATAGAGAAAGAGCCCACTTCCTCTGCAACTGACAAAAGAAGGGAGCTCATTCGCAGGTTTTACCCAGGGAGACGGTGAAGTGGAAGGACACACTTCACCATCCCTGTTCTGGAAGCTGGACCAGCAGGGTGCCAGCCTGCATGACTGACATCTCGGCAGTCACATACATCCACAGCCCAGTGGACATCATGCTTCCGCCAGAAGGCCAAAATGGGGTCCCCCACTGCCACCAGGCAGCTGGACCCTGCATAAGAGGGCTGGCTGCCCATTCTGATCCCCTGACCTGGCTCCTCCCTTTTCCACACATGACACCCCCCCATGCCCAATCATCACTAAGTCCTGTGGTTTCTACCTTCTAGAAAGTCTCTCAAATTAATCAAAGCTGCACACATTTCTCACCAACACTGCCCTACCACCACCAGAGGATCTCAACCTGTTCCTTTTTGTATAAATCTCCCCAGCCGTTTCCTGGCACCCTTAGCCTGGTATACAAGGCCCCCCATGACCTGATCACTGTCACGTCTCCAGCTTCTCTCCCCTTGCACCCTGGCTCCAGCCTGCTTGCCATGACCCAAACACAAGTCTTCACTTCTGTGTGTGCAAGCTCTTCCCCAGCCCCCACCAGCCTCACAATACCCTAACTCCCCTTCTTCCTCTGACTGGTTCCTATACATCCTTCCAGGCTCAGCTCAGGCATCACCTCCTCCAGGAAGCCCTCCCCAGCTCCCTGCCATCCATCCAAGACTGAGTTAGCCTCCCAAATATACTTTGCTTCTTCACTAGACTGTGAGCCTCTTAGGGGCAAGGCCTGGGTCCCTGTTGACTTTTTCACAAGGCCTTATTGGCAAATGATTAAAAGTCTCAGCTTTGGAGTTAGTCAAATGTCAGTTTGATTGTTAGCTCTTCCATCTGGGATGTCACATAATTTATCTGAATCACAGTTTCCTTATTAAAATGGATAACGGTAATATCTTAAGGCTGTTGGGCTTAGGTGAATCAGTGTGTTTAAAGGACTTAGCACAGCGCCTGGCCCATGGTGAGCAGATTCTCCCTCCGCTTATTGTGTGTATTCCCTCAGTGTCAGCCCATCTGGCACATTCTAACAACTGCTTCCTAATTGTTGAGCTAATGAATGATGACAGAAAGAACACGACATCCTTCTGGGGCTCTTCACCACCTTGGCCGTATCCCCCTGGATATTCTTTGCTTTATTTGGCACCCTTTTCAAGTGGGCCACAAAGAAGTGTTGACCAAGTCACAGTCCCATCATCGGATGTGTAGAGTGCCGCAGATGGGAGTCAGATCCCGATACATGACTGGAGGAGAAGGCAGGAAAAAGAAACAGCTAAGACTGAAGGTGGCTTAGAGCCTCTGGGTCATCTTGGGGTTTGGGGGAGAGGGAGGAGATGTGGGGGTGGCCACGTTCTTCTGGAGGACAGAATCATGTGGTAGTAAAGAGGCCTTACCCACATCGCCTTCTCTTTGCTGTTTCCTGACCCCTAGGCATACATGGGCTGCCCCCAAAGGTGTGGCCTGGGACACCCTTTCTATATATGAGACCCTCTCATGGCTTTTGCCTTTGCTGGATCGGGGATATGCCTACAGGGAATTCTGGGGAGTCCCGGAATACGCCACCCTAGTCCCCACGTCTCCAGCAGCAGAAGGAACCTACAGTGCTGCCTGTCACCAGCACCATGTTGCTTCCTCCCAAGCAGAGGCCTTGCTGGTGGGCGTGCAGGAAGAGAGGCGAAAGCATGAAGGAGAGAAGGGAGACGAAAGCTCAAAGCCCGGCAGCAGGCGCCTTGATGCAGAGCTATCTTCTAGAACACCAGGGAGAAACGCTCCATCAAAACCTTCTGGATTTCAAAGTCAGCCAGGCTGATGACCCGCAGCAACCCACCCTCCCCTGGCTGCCCCTAAACCCAGGGCCTGCTCCTGCCCCACCTCCCCACCCCGCCCCACCCCTCCTTACCCAGAGACCACACACCAGGGGACTGGACAGGCTCACTCCCTCCCTGGCTGTCTTGAAATTTTAATTTCTCACCTTCCTAAACAGCCAAGATTTATGGCACACTTGACAGAAATATTTAATTTTCCAAATGTCTATTATTCAAAGGCTGTGGAAATCTCCAGCCCTAACATTTCCGCATTAATATCCATCTAAGGCTGAGGCCAAATAAAGATCTTCCCAGAGGCGTGGAAGCAGGGAAGGAGGAAGATGAAATCCTTGGCAGACAGGAAGGACCCACAGAAAATCCCCCACGAGATCATACCATCCCCACCGCTCTTCCACTGAAACAAATGTTAAAGCTTTTTAATTATTGTCATTAACATCACCGAATGCTTATTATGTGCCAGATACCGTGCTAAGCAATTTTAACAGCCACGATCTCACTTAATCCTCACAACCCAATAAGGTAACCACTATAATTATCCCATTTTATAGATGAGAAAACTGAGGCACCGAGTGATCTAAGACCACCCAACTAATGAATGGAGGAGCTGAAATTAGAACCTCAATTTGACTCTTACTATCACACTGTCTCTTGTGTGTGCCTGATGGAAACACTCTTTCTTCCCAGACTTGTATACAAGTCTATGTATACCATATACACACATAAACATACTATATTCGATTTAATTCTGTATATCATTGTGAAGGAGACTCACTGATGAATTCAATGAGGACACTGTGTCGGGTCCCTGCTACACCCAGAGCACTGCTGTGTGGCCAGAATAACAAATGTGGGGCTAGGTCCCTGTCTATCATGATCTTAAAATCTGCTTGGAGGCCAGGCGCCATGGCTCACTCCTGTAATTCTAGCACTTTGGGACGCCAAGGCAGGCGGATCACCTGAGGTCAGGAGTTTGAGACCAGCCTGGCCAACATGGTGAAACATCGTATCTACTAAAAATACCACAAAAAATTAGCTGGGCATGGTGGCGCACGCCTGCAATCCCAGCTACTTGGGAGGCTGAGGCACGAGAATCCCTTGAATCCCGGAGGTGGAGGTTGCAGTGATCCAAGATCGCAACACTGCACTCCAGCCTGGGCAATACAGTGAGATCTTTCAAAAAAAAAAAAAAATCTGCTTGGAAAACTGGGCATATATTTAAAACAATGCCACGCCAACACAAGGAGTACAGGAATGTCGCTGCTAGGGACTCGACTTTCTCCTGAGATACAGAAGGAAACCAGAAGATCTCAGAACGAACCAGAGAGACCCTCTCAGGCCTCCCTCTAAGCCTGTCTCCTCTCGCTGCTGGTGTAATGTGGATACAGTTAATATGCACTAAATGCAGAACACAGAAGAGGCAGGCATTCTGGCAAAAGAGGCAACTGATAAAATGAAGAGGAAAACATAAAAAGCTGTTTAATAAAGAACTCAGGAAGTCAGCTGTCTTGGGTCACTTGGTGTGCGGGAAAACAGAATCACCTACTTGCCCCGGAAGTGTCTATTAGTGCACAGGATAGTAGCTGGTGTTTATAATGATGACCCTGAGTAATGAAAAAATGATCAAACCGTGTTCTGTGCATGCTGTTTTGGAAGGCCTGCATACTTTTCTTATGTCCGTTTGGATAGAAATATTTCATTTAAGTGGCCAAAATAATTTTTTTTAATGTTTTGGTGATGAAAGAGGTAAGTTACATTCTCCTGAGATGCCAGCTGAAATTCAGATTCCAATGTGTAATGAAACGTCCAGCTGGTCAGGACTAGGAGTCCCTGGTGGACAGGAATAGGTTCTGTCTGACCCACTCTGCTCAGTGTCCAGCATGGGTAAGCACCCAACAAAGGATGGCTGTCACCAGGATGCTGGTGCCCACGAGCCCATTCATCCACAGCCAAGAGATTAGCTGAAGCGAGGGAGTCTGGGACCCCTCCAAAGCTCGTCCTGGGAAACCACAGATCTCACTTCCCCAGCTCCTTGGAGGCCAAGCGTAGGGCAGAATTGCCACCTAGTAGCCTCAGCAGCAGGCCTCTGCTATGCTACGCCGGTCACCACTCCCAGGCTTCTCAAGAAAGGGTCCTAATCTAAGTTATCAGTAGCCAACCCCCAGCTGAGAACAGAGAAGGCTTCTCCATCTCCCTTGGCCTGGTCGTAAATGGCTCTGGTCAGTTGCTGCCAGGGAAGGTGATGGGTAGAGTAAACACAGCAAAAATATGAGTGCCCTTCAGCATCACCATGGTGAGGCCTTATCAAGGATCTCAGCAGTCTCGGTAAAACCAACATTCACTGGTAATGAGCCAGAGCAAGAAAAAGAGTAAGACACAAGAGAGGGACCAATCTATGCGACCCATACCATGTCCAAAAGGGGAAAACTCTTGTTCACATTCAATGTGAACCTAAAATGCCCCCTATCCCTCTCTATAAACTAAATAAATGCAATTGATACTTGTATACAATCTACTCACTTGTTAATTTTCCATCATTTATGTTGTGTATAAATACCTCTTTATCAGCACAACTGTCAGAACTGAACACATCTGTGAGGGTTTTTTTGTTTTGTTTTGCTTTGCTTTGTGTTTTGAGACGGAGTCTCACTCTGTCGCCCAGGCTGGAGTGCAGTGGCATGATCTCAGCTCACTGCAACCTCCGCCTCCCGGGTTCAGGCGATTCTCCTGCCTCAGCCTCCCGAGTAGCTGGGACTACAGGCGCCCGCCACCACCACACCCAGCTAATTTTTTTGTATTTTTTGTAGACATAGGGTTTCACCAAGTTGACCAGGATGGTCTCGATCTCCTGACATCGTGATCCACCCACCTTGGCCTCCTAAAGTGCTGGGATTACAGGCGTGAGCCACCGCGCCCAGCCTGAGGGTTTTAACTTACTTCATATGGAGGAAAAGGAGCTCCCATTATAGAATACCTACTATAGTACAGACACTTCATGTAGGTTTATCTTATTTAACCTCATAATAGCCCTCTCAAGTAGATATTATTTCCATTTTACACATAAGAAAACTGAGGCTCAGAGACGTTAAGTAACTTGCTCAAAGTTGCACAGCTAGTAAGTGTCAAAACAGGGATTCTGTTTCAGGTCCCTGGACTCTGACTCTAAGGACCACCGTCGATGACTTCTTGATGTTATCACCAGCAAAACAGCAGACAGAAGCCTCTCTCGTGGCAAATGTGGGGATAAAGAAGACCCCTTCCAGCATTTTCAGCAGAAAATGCTGCTCATTTTCGGCCTAGGCCTGGCTGGCATTTCAAGGGCTGACTTAAGATGATGAATGGGCTCAGGGCACACACGAGATGTAATATGTCTTGATTTAGGGAAGCGCTAGATAGGTCGTCTGATGAAATTT
This sequence comes from Chlorocebus sabaeus, assembly GCF_047675955.1. Lineage (NCBI taxonomy): Eukaryota > Metazoa > Chordata > Mammalia > Primates > Cercopithecidae > Chlorocebus > Chlorocebus sabaeus. Next base: position 116,781,384 of record NC_132904.1, on the reverse strand, counting down.
TACTTGCAAAATTAATTCAGATTGTCTTGGCTGGGTACTCTCATCACCCAGACAGCAGGAGAGGCTGGGAAACTGTAAACAAGTGGTCAAGAGAAGAGGCTGCGGTGGGCAGGAGAGCAGCAACCAGGGCAGGCGCAGCCTGACAGGAGACTGGACGGCAGGAGGTGCCGTTTTCTTCCCCCAGGGCAGCAGAACTAGGGTGTGCAGCAGAAAGACTACAGGTAGAGGGAAGGGACGGTGTGCTGAACACTAGAGTCCTCGAAGGGTTGTGGGGGGACAAGAGAGGCAAGGGAGGGGCTCCTTCTGAATTCTATCCGGTCCTCCAATGCACTAATGGACCACAAGAGAAAGACAGTCAGCCCTGAGTCCCCGAATGCCGTCATCAAGCAGGCTCCAAGGACAAGCCGCCTGCCCTGCGTCGGGGTAACTGAAGCCTCAGTCAGGACAGCTTTGCAGCAGGAGTCAGAGGTCGGTGCCTTCTGTGGGCAAGAGGAGACTGGACGGGTCAGCTCAGGAGGGATGTTAGCTCACACCAAGAAGGGGAGGCAAGCAGCTGCCCGCTGTCAGGAGGGAGGCCAGAACCCAGGTAAGGGTGACAAGGCGAGGGGAGGGAGAGTGACTAATGAGGAGGAATGAGAGGCCCCGTGCAGAGTTGAGCTCAACTGACACAGGGGGCGGGGACGTGACTGCCAGTCACAATTAAGGAAGGAGCGGAGAGGAGATGGATTACTGTAATTATGAACCTATGGAGCACAGTTTTAAAAACGTGTTCCTCTTGTGTATATGCAGGAGGTGACAGGAGAGTGCATGTTTTTCCCCTCCTAAAGCAAAGGACAGGGGTTAAGCCCATTCCCAAGACAGGTGTTACCCAGAATGTTGAGGAACCTGGGGCCTTGGAGAGATCAGGTGGGCCGAAAGGAAACCAGGCTGATCCAAAAGAATGTGGGCGCACCCAAGAAACCCTAAACGCACCCCGCTGGAGTGGCAGGAGGTGAGTGGCACTGACTGGGGTCGGGGGTGGAGGGCAGGTAGGTGCTGCCTCCAGGATGCACGTGGAGTTATCCTTGCGAGATGACTTGATCTGACTTGCATTTTAAAAGCTTTACTTTGGCTGTGATGTGAAGAACAGACTGGGGGAGTGGAGAGAGGACGGGTGGTCTGGATGAGGCTAGGAGTGAGCAGAAGGTGACAAGTGGTTAGATTTGGGGTATTTTTTGAGGGCAGAACAAACAAGACTGAGGAATTGGAAATGGGGTGTGAGATAAAGAAAGGACTCAAGGGTGAATGCATGCATGCATGAATTCCCTCCTGGACCGTGCTGTGACAGGGGCCCAGGGACACTGATTCTTCCCTCCCCCAGGCTTACCCGCACTCCCCGCCATCTTCTCTTCAGTGTAAACCTTGACCTAGACCTGCCATCCCTACCAGCTGATCATTTCCTGTAACCCATGTTAGACAGCGCTCTGTGTGCTGGCATGGCAACCTTGCCACCTCCTGAAAATTTCCGTGAGAAGAACTGGTTTCAAGTAGCCGGCAGTCTAACATGTAAGTAAACCATGAGAAATATGACCTGTCTGTAGTGAGAAGTGCCTTTGTCAACCTGTTCGTTGCCCCAGTGGTCACATCCAAGACAAGCCAGTTTCTGTTGCTCCCAAGACGCATGGCCCCAGCATGGCCATGATTCTCGGTGGCAGGGGCATCAATAATGACGGTGGGAAGAAGCCCCAAGGCCTCTGAGGACAAGGACGAAGGAAAAGAGGAATTTGCAAACTTTGTGCCACTCACAGCTTTCCTGAGAAGTCGAAAGGGCCCTGGGCAGAGGGAGGGCAGACCTCCCCTGTGCCCCTCCTCCACCTCACCACCTGGGTGTTGGATGCGTCTCACTCGCATTTCCCAAGTAAGAAACTCCCCAGAAGTGGGTAGGTCAGGAAGGGCAGGCGGACCGTGAGGGAAAGGATGCCCGCTGTGTGCATCTGGCGGCAGCCTCAGCCCCAGAGCAAATTTTACTGAGTGAAGAGGAGAAAGTGTGTGAGTGTTGGCTCGGCGAGTACATAAGCAGCCTGGTAGAAAGCTTTTTTAGCAAGCTCTATGCAAATCGGACTTGGAGAAACAAAAGCCAGACCTACGCCTGCTGTGTCAGCTCCAGAGCCACGTTTCCACTTCTCATCTGGCCCTTGCCACCTCACAGTGGCTTCTGGTTCAACACCCAGTAATGAGAGCTCCCAGATCTAATGCATAAACAGGAAGCCGCTTGCTGGGCTTTGAATTCAGACAGCCAGCAAAAAGCATAGAGCTTTCTGGGGCCTGCGGTCTCCATTTGCAGGAGTTAAGCCTGAAGTCATGGGAATGATGGATAGATAACATGGTGACCTGCGTGTGCATGGCCCAGAGGACATCTGGGCAGCAGCCTGTGGTCTCGGGCTGCAGAGTGCCTTCTCATGCCTCACAGGCTTCAGAGGCAACCAGCTTCTGTGGACTCCCGTGGACTACCTTTCCGGGATGCCTGTGTGGGAGCGTGGTTGCGGTCTCCCTCTCCCTACCTCCTCCAGCGTGGTCCTCACTACACCTACCAGGCGGGACAGACATTCCTCATTTGGAAAGAGGGGAACAGATGCTCATGGACTCTCTAACTGACTCTCAAGAGACTGGAAGGGGCCGGGCGTGGTGGCTCACGCCTGTAATCCCAGCACTTTGGGAGGCCAAGGCAGGCAGATCACTTGAGATCAGGAATTCGAGACCAGCCTGGCCAACATGGTGAAACCCCATCTCTACTAAAAATACAAAAATTAGCCAGGTGTGGTAGCACACGCCTGTAATCCTAGCTGCTCTGGAGGCTGAGGCAAGAGAATCGCTTGAACCCAGGAGGAGGAGGTTGCAGTGAGCAGAGATCGTGCCACTGAACTCCAGCCTGGGCGACGGGGCGAGCCCTTGGCTCAAAAAAAAAAAAAAAAAGAAAAAGAAAAAAAAAAAACAGAGAGAGAGAGACTGGAAGGAAAAGGAAGCCAAACCTCTCCCCTTGACTTCATACCACTCACCAGTTTGGGGAGTGTGGAGAGAAACTCAGAGGAACACAAAACCTAAGCGGAGGCAGAAGCCCATGCAGGGGCTGCAAGGTTGGGAGACGTCGTCATCCAGTGCTGAGGCCTGACCCCTCCTGCGCTCACCACGCCGGGAGAGGCTGCACAGGCTTTCACAGCTAAAGATAATAAATTGCCACCAGCATCTATCTGGGGCTGTTTTAGAACATAAACCTCTACCGATGATATCCTGGGCTCAGAAACTCATCTGTAGACTTAACAGATATCTTTGCTGGTCCATTTGGGCCCAACTCTAGTTTTGAAACTTCATATATTCATCTACCTTTCACTCATGCAGCCCTATGGGTGCCTACAGTACAGGGCTACTATAGATGCTGTGGGTGGGGGTGTGAGTGGGTGGGGGTGTGGAACCTTTAACATCATCCATAAGTGTCCCCAAATCCATCTTAGTCTCATCTGCATCAGCCTCCAAAGTGGTTTCTCTGTTTTGTTTTTTTAAAACCCTGCCAAGTCTCAGGAGGTTTCCCTGTTTTAAAGCCTGACCTTGACACTGTGACTTGAACTTTCCCAGTCCTCCTCTGCCCCGACTCCACTCTGTCAGCATTGAGACGGCACACTCTACTCCGGAGAGAGACATCTCAGGGCACAAGTGACATCCAGGCAGGCAATTTACAGCTCCTGGGCTTGCTCTTCCTCTAGCAGTGCTGCAGTCCGCACTCCCGGCCTGCTCCCTGACCCCTTTTAACTTCTCCTCCCCTCCCCAGGCCCACAGGGCTCTCTCTGCTCACAGCTCCAGGCCCTGAGGAGGCCAAGTGCTGTTTGCTAGTTCCAGATATAAACCCTGAGTTCAGGTCAAACCTTCTTTTCCCTATAACCTCTTGGAAAATGAACCAGTTTCCCATTTTTCCAGGCCCAGGTCAAGTTCCTGTAAGTTCAAGACTTCTAATCCCTTCTGTTCCACCCTCTCTTTCCACATTCTCCCTTTCCTTCTTCACTCTAGCCCACTCCCCACTTCTCCTCTGAAAATGTTCTCTCCTTGGTCAACAGTGGCTTTGGAATGAGAGATCCCAGTCTCCCGTGACTTCCTAGGAGCATACGACAGGACTGGCCCCTCCTCCCATTCTTCCTTCCTCTGGGTGTCCCCAGTGCCACATCTCCTGGTCTCCTCCTGCTCCCCTGTCTCTTCAGAAGGTTCCTGTCCTAGACCCTCCAACACTGACACTCAGAGTTTCACGACTGGCCTTGTTCCTTGTCACTCCACACACAGTGGCTGGGCAAGTTCATCCAAACCCTTTACCTACTGCCTATGGGTTGATGGCCCCAAATCTTTATGTCCAGCGTCTTTTCTATCTAGAAGGTACTTGGAGATGCATGACTGCAGCCCACTCTAAGCTCTCCCTTGCAGATAACCCGCAATCCTTTGCCCCTTCCTCCCTTTTTTTTTTGTTGCGACAGAATCTCGCTCTGTCCCCCAGGCTCTGTCCCCTAGTACAATGGCATGATCTCGGCTCACTGCAACCTCTGCCTCCTAGGTTCCAGCGATTCTCCTGCCTCAGCCTCCTGAGTAGCTGGGATCTGAGTAGCTGGGATTACAGGCACCTGCCACCATGCCCAGCTAATTTTTGTATTTTTAGTAGAGATGGGGTTTTACCATGTTGGCCAGGCTGGTCTCGAACTCCTTACCTCAAGTGATCCACCCGCCTCGGCCTCCCAAAGTGCTGGGATTACAGGCATGAGCCACCATGCCTGGCCTCGCCCTTCTTTTTTACTCTCCTGGCTAAATCACAAGCCCAGCTAAACCCAGCTACCCACCCTCTCCACGCCTGCATCAGCAACTGAAGGTTCCTATAGAAAACCACAAAGCCAGTTTGACTTCTTGCATTTCCAACTTACAACCACAACCTCTAGCCAAGCGTCCTGTGCCCTTCCTACAGATGCAGCAAAGTTGTCACTTTATTCCCTCGCGCTGCCATAGTACGCTTTTCCCTGCGCCTCAGCCTTCCCCACACCCTCAGCTCATTGCCTTGTCTCTCCATCCATCAGAAAACAAGGTGTTGGGGAAAACCCTCAAATTACTTTTCCTCTGCTGTTCATCCCAACAATCCCCAACACAGAAGGCTTCTGCGACCAAATGTGTGGGGATGGGCTGGGGGGGGTTCTCCCCACCACCAAGCAATCAGCTCTGCAGCAGACGCCAATGGGGTGTCCTCCAATTCAACTCCAAAACTGTCTACCTGGAGATCAACTCAGATCCTACTGGGTGAGGGCTCAGTCCCAAGACTGCCCTCCACCCCTCAGACAACAGTTGCAAGTCCAGGCCCCAGGGGAAATTCTGGCCACCCAGCTTCAGGTTGAGATTCCCACTACCCCCTCTTTGAGTTTGATTAATTTGCTGGAGTGGTTCACAGAGCTCAGGGAAACACTTACTTATGTTTAGAGTTTATTATAAAGGATATTACAAAGGATACAGATGAAGAGATGTGTAGGGGTGAGGTATGGAGGAAGGGCTGCAGGGCTTCTATGCCCTCCCCAGGCGCCACCCTCCAGGAACTGCCACATGTTCAGCTATCCAGAAGCTCCCAGAACCCAGTCCTCCTGGGCCTTTTAAGGAGACGTCATTGGATAGACGTGATTGTCAACCACGTAAAATTTTATTTATTTATTTATTTATTTTACAGAATCTCACTCTGTTTCCCAGGCTGGAGTGCAGCGGTGTGATCTCAGCTCACTGCAACCTCTGCCTCCCAGGTTCAATTGATTCTCCTGCCTCAGCCTCCCGAGCAGTTGGGACTACAGGCGCCCACCGCCATGCCCAGCTAATTTTTGTATTTTTAGTAGAGACAGGGTTTCGCCACGTTGGCCAGGCTAGTCTTGAACTCCTGGTCTTAAGCAATCCGCCCACCTCGGCCTCCCAAAGTGTTGGGATTGCAGGCAGGAGCCACCACGCCCGGCCAACAACCACGTAAAAATTTAATTGGACAAAAAGGGTATGATCTGGATGCAAAACGTCCTGCCTGTTCAGATTCTTCCTGGCCTCTCTATGTAGCATTCTTTCCTCCTGGGTATGAGGGCGGGACCCACTCTGGAATGAGGGTTTCATGATCCATAGTCAGATCGAGTCTTGCCTTGGGCAGGTGAAAAGAGGGCAGGAGAAGGTCAGAGACAGAGATTCTGCTTACAGTAACAAGGGCTATGGGAGTTATGAGCCAGGGACCGGGGATGAAAACATACACATACATAAGCAAACAGGAACTCGTTAACTTCCCACCACCAAATCTACCGGCTTCCCTCACTCTCATCTCATGTTCTCTGCCCTCCCTCCATGTATGTTGGGAGAAGTGTTCCTGCTCCCATCAGAAGCCAAACCATTTGTCTCGTGAATCCCAGCCCCGATCTTCTCAAGGCCTTCATTCTGGAAGTCACCCCTCTGTTCTGAGTTATCCATGAATACCCCCACACTAGATCATTCCTATCACTGTGCACTCGTGCATGCTCCGCTGTCTCCTGCCCTTACAAATAAAAGACCCCACTCGGCCCCGCATGCCCGTCCAGCCACCGCTCTGTGCACCTGCTCTCGTGCACAGCACTCCTCAAAGAACGGTTTGTGCCCACTCCTCCGTTCATCTCCTCCCACTCACTCTCCAACCACTCTAGTCTGGCTTCTTATCAGGTCACCAGTGACCACCTGACTGTTGCCAAACGCTCCACTCATGTCTGGATGCTTCTCCCGTGTGACTCCCTGGGCCTCAGGACTCAGCTGGCCTCTGTGCTCTCTGTGGCGCCACATCCCCCTGGCTTGCCTCCTCCCTGGCCACTCCTCCTCCATGTCCACTTCAGGGCTCCCCGCCTCTGCCCAACTCTAATATTGGCATACCCCAGAACGCCATCCTCTGCCCCTCCTCAATATCTGTATCCCCTCCTATATTGCCTCTTCCTTTCTTCTTAAACACTGATGACTCCAAGATTACATCTCCAGCCCGGACCCTTCACCTGGCCGAGAGACTGATGGTATCCAGCTGCTGACGCTCTCTCTCTGCTAAGTTGTCTAATCAACATCAGCTCAAACGAGAACCCCACCCCACCCCGCCCCCACCAACCCCTGTTCCTACTCAGTCTCACCTAACAGCCCCATCCTCCTCCCACTCACTCCAGATCCTTGATCCACCTCTTCCTTTCAGCCCTGGCGGCAGCAGCAACCTGGGACGCCAGGTCCAAAGGCACCAGCACTGTTGCATCTGTCTGCTCTGCCACCACCCCTGGGTGTAAGCCCCTTCTTCCCCCTGTAGCGCTGCACTAGCCTCCTGAATAGCCTCCCACTCCCACTCCTGACCCTCTGCAGCCCATTCCCCCCTACCAGGCAGCCACAGAAATCCTGTTAAAATGTAAATCAGACCATGGCATCCCTCTGCTCAAATTCCTTTAATGGCTTTTCATTGCACTTAGAGCCAAACTCCTTGCAAGTGACAGAAAACACAACTCAAACTGGCTTAAATGATAAAGGGTAATTTATTGATAGCAAAATAGCTGAGGCTGCCGTCTGCCTCACAGGTTCACATCTCAATATCCAGCGTAGCCTGTTTCTAAGGGCCACAAAGGGGCTGCTAGACTGGCAGCCGCCTGGCCGTTCAGTTGATTCCTTGGTCCCTGGGGGCTCTGTCCTCCTTGAGGATTCCCTTGTGTCCCCTCTCTGCAGCATCTGCCTGCCTCTCCCACTCCTTCTCTGTACCCCAGATCTCCCAGCGGCCCACGACTGGCCCTCAGCCTCTGCTTGTCTTGTCCCAGGCCCCTGCTGTGAGCTGAGAAGCGTTTTACTGTTGCACATCCCCTAGCCAGGTGCCGGGAGGGGACGCCTGCTGTACCCCTCCCCATCCTGTCTCCACCCTCACCTCTTCCAGGAAAGGGACCTGCACACAGGTGCCACTGGAGCCCCCCCATGAAGGGCTCACTCCTTGTTAGTGTGTGTGTCTGTCCACACTGACCACCTAATGGCACCACATGGGGACATGTTCCTTCTATTAAAGAACAGCCAGGGCCAGCGCGGTGGCTCACGCCTATAATCCCAGCACTTTGGGAGGCCAAGTGGGTGCATCACGAGGTCAAGAGTTTGAGACCAGCCTGGCCAACATGGTGAAACCCCATCTCTACTAAATATACACACACACACACACACACACACACACACACACACAAAATTAGCCAGGTGTGGTGGCTCATGCCTGTAATCCCAGCTACTCAGGAGGCTGAGGCAGGAGAAGTGCTTGAACCCAGGAGGCGGAGGTTGCAGTGAGCTGAGATCGTGCCACTGCACTCCAGCCTGGGCAACAAGGCAAGACTCTCCGAAAAAAAAAAAAAGAACAGTCAGGAAACAGGCATCCTTCAGAGCCCCCTTGATACCACAGCTGCCTGGGATGACAAAGCCAGGAAGAGGGGAGACCTGGTCATGCACGAGGTGCTGTGTCCTGGGGCTGCCTGGAGCTAGGCCGAGTCCGCCTGAGGCCACGCCAGCCCCACACGTCAGACAGGCACTATATGGTCTCAGACTCTCACAGGGAACACGTGCCCCCGAGCAGAAGTGCTCTCCGGTGCCAGACAGCCCTCTCTCCCCTGCAGATTCGGCCCCCTCTGCTGAGTGAGTGTGATGGATTACTTCGCCTCTCAGGACTTTGGGGTGTCGTGTGTAAAATGAAGGGGTCTCGGAGCTGAGGTAGGTGGCCCCACGGACAGATGTGCCTCTGCTCTGGGGTGTTTGCTCTGGAACTGTCATACAGGGCACAGAAATCTTCCCTCTCCAAAATCCTCCCAGCTGCCATCAGAGGTCTCTTCCCAAAATGTCAAAAGGATCATGTCGTGCCATTCACTCTTAAAACCCAGTGCTTAGAAGAGGAAGTCTGAATCCCTCAGCAGGCTGTGGAGACCAAGGTGCCTCTGTAGCCTCATCTCCTCCCACTCCTCCTGCAAGCTGATGGCCAGCTGAGCAAGGCACCCTGCCCTTCTCTGACCACACCCCTTGTCTCCAGGCCACCATGCCTTTGCTGGGGCTGTCCCCTCTGCTTGCAATCCCCTTGCCTCTTTGCCCTACGTCTCCACTCGCACAATCCACTTTGTAAGTGAGCCTCTGCCCACAAGGCCCCTGTGCATCCTTGCCTACTCCACCCCCAAATCAGAATTCAAGACCCCTCACTAAGCATCCATGGTACCAGGTCCTACTCCTGCTGTACCCAGTACTTATCATGTGTCACGCATGGTGTCTATTTTCATACTTCGAGAGCCCCTGGGTGCCAGGCAGCGCAAGGGAGACAGCGTGGGCCTCAGAGCCCAGCAGGCCTGCAATCGATTTGGGCTGAGTCACCTACCAACGCCAGTAACAGGTGATCACTGTCACACACAGGCTTTAGGCAGGGTGCCCATGCATGCATTCTCCCAGCGTCCTTCACCCTGTGGACAGCAGTTCCCATGTGTGCCCTCCCACAGCCACCCTCTGAGTCATAGGCCGGGCAGCCCCGCCCACCCTGGCAGGTACCCAGCAACCCTGGGCTGCAGACTCCCCTCACACCCAGCATATTTATCCCGCTAATGAGTTCTTAAAGCTCTAACAAGGCTCTTTCCACCGAGCAGGTTCAATAACAGATTCTTATAAAAAAATAAATTCAGCACATTAAACCCAGATTTCAGCGTATTAGCAGACCCATGGGGAGGGGCTTGAATTTACCAAACACTAGGCAGTTGCTGTCTTTTAATTAAAAAATAATGATGACAAGCTCATGTAATGTCTGGTCCCTCCCCAAGAAAGATTTTCTGATTTCCCATGTCAGACGTTTCCATGGAAAAACCAAGTGTTTATGTCAGGACAAAAAAAAAAAAAATCCCTGAATGTCTGGAAACAAGAAGTCTTCCCTGCTTGGCTCCTCTGGTGCCAACCCCTCAAACACTTTCTCCCTCCCCTTATCTAACTGCTGCCTTGAAGGTGTCAGTGAGATTTTATGCCTGTGTGAGGATGTGGTCGCCGCCGACCAGTCTAAAGGAGCCCTGCTCCATCTCACCACGCCGTTCACTCATCCCTCTGTACTCCACCCGTGCAGCCACTCGTCCACCAGCTGAGGTCACTGTGTGCTAGGGGCGAGACATCCACAGACGCCCAAGGCAAGGTCTTTGGCCTTTGGGAGCTCACAGTCTAAGATACCAAGAGCCACGACAGAGGAGTGCCCAGGGTACTCTGGAGGCAGAGAGGAGGGTGAGTGTGTCCAGGACAATCTCTCAGGAGAGGCACTGTGGAAGGAATGACCACTGAGCTGGCTCCTGAGGATGAGTGGAGGGAAGAGAGGGAAGGGGACTTCGAGTCGAAGGGACTGTCCATGCAAAGGAACTGAGGCACACGAGACACAAGGGTGTGGAGGAAGCGCTGCCAGAGCCCAAGGGGCAGGGTGCCAGGGAGGTACACGGAGCTCTGCATGCACAAGGCTTAAGCCGGACAGTCAGGCAATGCCAACCCCCCAACCTTGCTGTTCTTAAGTTGCGCTCAGCCCCAGAACCTGGTGGGATTAGAGAGGAAGCAAAGCTGTATTTGGTTTCTCTAGCAAGATTATGAATCATCTTCTTGCATTTCCATTTCATGCCCAGTTCTGGGCCTGAAGCTCCCCACAAACTCCCTCCTTACTCCTAGTAGCCACACAGTGGCTACTTCAGGAGTCGGGGGACTTCAGGAGGCAGGTGGAGCGTCTGTGACTCAGCAAGGGGAGTGACATACTAAAACTCAAGGCTAATGAGAGAGCTGAGCCAGAAGCATGTCCCAGGCCCTCTCCACACACTGCACTTTCCCTAGACTCCATCCTTCACCTTGGACGCACTTTGGGGCAGGACTCCCATGGGGACATGCTGTGCGCAGCCCCTCACAGTGCTGGACTCCCATCCAGACTGCCTCCACCTTCCTCTAGGTGGATCTCTAGGGAGAAGGAATCAGGCTGTTGCAGGGGCAGGCACAGAAGCCATGTCCCCCCAGCCCAGCAGGTGCAGTCTCCACCACCTAGAAGGACACAGGCAGGCACGGTCCCTTGAGAAGCCCTTTGCCATTCCAGAGAGAATCCTTCTCAACTGAAAAACGCCCCTGACCACTTTTCCGGAGCAGATCTCATTCTGGCCCGTCTCCCTCAAGGTGCAGTCCTGAGAACTAAGCCGGGACTGCAAGGGAGACTGCAGGAGCAAACCCACAGCAACTGGGGGCAAACCAATTCAGCAGGAGCGGCAGCGCCAACGCTGCAAGGGCTGGTTTGCAAGGAGGGTCCCTGCTGCTAAAATCTCCTGTCTCTTCCACACAGGGGTTCCCCCATGGAGGATGCAGCCCTACAGAGAATGGCTGTACCTCAGGGCCAACACCCACACAGACCATAGATTCTTTGTTCATGGACCACAGAGACACCAAGGGGAGAAACCAAGGGTACCCAGCCACACCAAGGGGCACTGACCCACAGAGCAGAAGCCAGGAGAAGTGTGAAGCAATCCGGTCAGAGCGGGAAGGGTGGAGCCTGGGTGCTGCCCGTGGTTCTCTGAAAACATGCAGGAAAGCGCTCAGGGCATAGCACACGCCTCTGCAGTTCTCAGTAACTCTCTGTCAGTCTCCATCAAGCCTGAGTTAAAGAACGTCTAGGTGTTGTTATCCAAAGATCCCTAAAACTGGTGCTCCCTACCTGACCATTATAATCAAGATTTCTAGATCCCAGGGCAGGTGAAACTCAATCAACCGTTCTCCCTTTCATTTAAAATCCACTGCCACGGCTGTTTCACACAAGACAGAGGTAGTCAAGAGCTTGGGCCCTAGAGTCAAATGGTGTATATTAAAATCTCATCACGTCCTCGCTGTGTGACCTTTGTCAAGTTACTTAACGTCCCTGAGTCTGTTTTCCTCATACATTAAAGAAAGGTTAATAATAATCATATGTCAAAACACTTCGAATAGCACTCACTATAACACGGCAATTACTCATTCCATGCCAGTTACTATTGTTATTGATAATGGGCTACATGGCAGGATTGTTGGCAATTTCCACCCTCTTACATTTACCTCACTGTATTTTTTAAACTCTCTTCAGTGAGCACATATCATTTTATAACAAGAAAAAAAAATGTATCTTAGGAAAATAACCTTCAATTAAATTCACTTAATATAGTTTCAGCCAAACGAACACTCTTAACGACTAGAGATAAGGCAGTTTTGAGGGAAAGAGCTCCATTTCTGGTCTGACTACATAAGGACTTGTAGTAAGAGACACACAAAAGGGCTCAAAGCTGTGGCTGAATCGTGGGAATGCTGCAGAGAGCCACAGGAAACTGGCCAGTGACCCCCCGGGCCAGGCCTGGATGTCCCCTGGTTTGTCCACCCCTCTCAGGTTCTGTGACAATTCCCCTAACAGAGCCATGGGAGAGAGCAACACCCATGCTTCTCGAGGGGACCACTGCAGCAGAGAGGGCTGGCCCTGCCTCCGGCCAGCTGTGAGGCCTTCAGCCAGCTGCAGAAGCTCCCTGCCTCAGTTTCCCCATTCACCAATTAGAGAAAGCAGGAACCCTGCAGCACAGGTTGTTGTGACAACGGACCACACCGAGCACACCCTGGGAGCCCGGGCTGTGCTCAACAAGCCTCAGTTCCCCTAGCCCGTAGGTCTTCAGTTTCCTCTTATGGTCCCTTGGTAGAAAACGACAAATACGGCTTCAGTGAATCCGTTGAAGAATCTCTGTCGATTCTTCCCAACTCTCCTTATCAAGCCTTAACCTCTCACATGTACGTTAGGACCAGAGCTCTGACGGCCCACAGGACATCTCCTTTCCGTGTCCCTGTGGTAACTCAACCCTAGGAAACATCACAAGGTAGGAGGTGGAGGGACACAACTTCCTAGTAACAGCTGTGCTGAAATGTCCAAGTTGAAAACAAATAGTATTCTTTAGCCTGTAATCCCAGCACTTTGGGAGGCCGAGGCGGGTAGATCACCTGAGGCTGGGAGCTCAAGACCAGCCTGGCCAACATGGTGAAACCCCGGCTCTACTAGAAATACAAACATTAGCCAGATGTGGTGGCGCATGCCTGTAATCCCAGCTACTCAGGAGGCTGAGACTAGAGAATTGCTTGAATCCTGGAGGCACAGGATGCAGTGAGCCGAGATCATGCCACTGCACTCTAGCCTGGGTGACAGAGCAAGACTCCATCTTTAAAAAAAAATAGATTTAACCACTTTATTAAGGTATGATTGATGTGTGAAAAGTGATACATATTTAATGTATACAACTTGATCAGTTTGGGGACAAGTATACACTGGTGAAATTACTATCACCACCAAGGCCATAGACACATCCATCAGCTCCCACAGTTTCTCTTACCCTCTTTATGATTATTTTCATATGTGTATGATAAGAACGCTTACTATCAGATCCATCCTATCTGCAAATTCTAAGTATAGAACACAGTATTGTTAGCTATGGGCACTACGCAGTGCAGCCGCTCTCCAGAACTGACTCGCCTTGCATAGTTGAAGCTTTGTACCCTCTGACCGACCACTCATTTCCCCTCCCCACCAGCCCCTGACAGCCACCATTCTACGCTCTGCTTCTATGAGCTATTTTAGATTCCACATATAAGTGAGATCATACAATATTTGTCTTTCTGTACCTGGCTTATTTCATTTAGCACAGTGTCCTCCAGGTTCATCCATGTTTTTGCAAAGGTAGGATCTCCTTCTTTATTAAGGCTGAGTAATATTCATTGCATGTATGGACCACATATTCTGGATTCCATTCTTCCAAGAGGAACGCTCTCTTGGCTATGGTGACTAGTGCTGCAATGCACATGGGAATGTAGTATCTCTTCAAGATCCTGATTTCAATCCCTTTGGATAAATACCCAGAAGTGGGATTGCTGGCTTGCATGGTAGTTCTATTTTTAACTTTTTGAGGAACATCCATACTCTTTTCTTTTCTTTTGAGAGGGAGTCTCACTCTGTCACCTAGGCTAGAGTGCAGTGGTGTGATCTCAGCTCACTGCAACATCCGCCTCCCGGGTTCAAGTGATTCTCCTGCCTCAGCCTCCCGAGTAGCTGGATTATAGGCACACACCACCGTCCCCGGCTAATTTTTTTGTATTTTTAGTAGAGACAGGGTTTCGCCATGTTGGTCAGGCTGGTCTCAAACTCCTGACCTCCTGTGATCCACCTGCCTCAGCAAAGTACCGGTATTACAGGCTTGAGACACCACACCCGGCCCTAAGTTTTTTTTAACTTTTAGGTTCAGGGGTACATGAGCAGGTTTATTAAACAGGCAAACACATGTCACAGAGTTTGATGTACAGCTTTTTTCAGCACCCAGGTACTAAGCCTAGTACTCAGTAGTTTTTTTAGCTCCTATCCCTCCTCCCACCCCATACTGTTTTCCATAATGACTACCAATTTACATTCCCACCAACAGTGTACACTTGTACCAGATATGAGGCTTTCAGCCAACTGCGCAAGCACCCTGCCTCAGTTTCCCCATTCGCAAATTAGAGAAAGCAGGAACCCTGCAGCACAGGGTTGTTGTGACAATGGACCACACCAAGCACATGCTGAGAGCCTAGGCTGTGCTCAACACGCCTCAGTTTCCCCTTCCTCTAGGTCTTCAGTTTCCTCTTTATGGTCCTTTGGTGAAAAGGGGCCATAAAAAGGTCTTCTTTTCTCCACATCCTCACCAATATTTGTTATGTTTTGTCTTTTTTTTATTATGGCCATCCCAACTGTTGTGAAATGTCATCTCATTGTGGTTTTCATGTGTGTTTCCCTGGTGATTAGCAATGTTGAACATCTTTTCATATACCTGTTGGTTATTTATGTGTCTTTGGAGAAATGTCTATTCAGATCCTCTGCCCATTTTTTAATTGGGTTGTTATTTTGCTGTGCAGTTGTGGGAGTTCCTTATATATTTTGGATATTAATCCCTTATCAAATATATGGCTTGCAAATATTTTCTCCCATGACACAGGTTGCCTTTTCATTTTGTTGATTGTTCCCTTGGCTGTGCAGGAGCTTTCTCATTTGATGTAGTTCCACTTGTTTATTTTTGCTTTTGGTGCATATGCTTTTGGCATCATACCCAAAAAATCACTGGCAAGACTAATGTGAAAGAACATTTTCCCTATGTTTTCTTTTAGGATTTTTATGATTTCAGGTATTATGTTTAAGTCATTAATCCATTTTCAGTTAATTTTTATGTATGGCATAAGATATGGGACCAATTTCATTCTTTTGCATGTGAATATCCAGTTTCCCCAACACCATTTATTGAAGAGACTGTCCTTTTTCACTGTATATTCTTAGTACCTCTGATGAAGATTAGTTGACCATATATGTGTGGATTTATTTCTGGGCTCTCTATTCTGTTCCATTGGTCTATGTGTCTATTTTTATGCCAGTACCATATTGTTTTAATTACTATAGCTTTGTAATGTAGTTTGTATGTAGCTGGATTATAGGCACACACCACCGTCCCTGGCTAATTTTTTTGTGTTTTTAGTAGAGACTAAAACACTAAAACAGGGTTTCGCCATGTTGGTCAGGCTGGTCAGGAAGTATGATGCCTCCAACTTTGTTTAAGATTGTTTTGGCTATTTGAGGCATTTTATGGCTCCATATGAATTTTAGGGTTTTTTTTTTTTTTTTTTTTTTGGTCGTTCTGTAAAAACAAATGCCTTTGGAATTCTGATAGGGATTACATTAAATCTGTAAATCACTTTGAGTAGTATGGACATTTTGACAATATTTATTCTTCTAATCCAGGGGATATCTTCCAAAACATGGAATACCTTTCCATTTATCTTCTCAATTAAGAGTATTTTTTTGGCCAAGTGTAGTGGGGCTCATGCCTGTAATCTCAACACTTTGGGAAATCAAGGCAGGCAGATTGCTTGAGCCCAGGAGTTTGAGACCAGCCTAGGCAACATGGCAAAACTCCATCTCTACAAAAAAAATACTAAAATTAGCCAGGCGTGATGGCATACCTGTAGTCCCAGCTACTTGAAAGGCTGAGGTGAGAGATCGCTTGAGCCCAGGAGGTCGAGGCTGCAGTGAGCCATGGTCACACCACTGCACTCCACCCTGGACAACAGAGCAAGGCCCTATCTCAGAAAAAAAAGAGAGTATTTTTCCTGACACCTACCTGTTATGGCCCTTTTGGTTGCAACAGCTTATCCAGGTCAATTAACAAATGTTATTGAAGACTTACTCAACAGGCTTATTCAGAAATAGATAGGACAGCTCCTGCCCTTAAGAAGTAGCTAATCTTCTGGGCGAAACCGACACAGGAATAAATCGTTTCAACACACTGTGTGATAAATGCTGCAATATAACTGTTCAAAGTTTGATGCTGGCTCAAAGGAGGAGGCAATCAGCTCTGCTCTGAGGAGATGGATCAGCAAAGACTTGAGCTGGGTCTTAGAGGATGAGCAGGAGTTCAGCAGGTGGGTAAGGAGGCAAAGACAGAGCTGCACCGGCAAGGGCCCAGATGTGTGAACTAGCACAGCACATTCCAGTAGCTGCACCTCAGTCCAGGGCCAGGGCTCCAGGCTACAGGGCAGTATGTGGTAAAAATATGCCGGAGAGAGGGGCTGGGGCAGGTTGGGGAGGGCCACGTGTAGCAGACAGACAGCTGTTTCTTTGTTTTGTTTTTAAGAGACCAGGTCTCACTCTGTCACCCAGGCTGGAATGCAATGATTTGTGATCATCGCTCTTCAACTCCCAGGCTCAAGAGATCCTCCCACCTCAGCTTCCCAAAGTGCTGGCATTACAGGCATGAGCCACCGTGCCTGGCTGTTCTTGATATTTTTTGAGGCCAAAGTCCTCTTTGAAAATCTGATGAAAGCTATTGTTCTTGTACCTAAAAATGCCTCTACTGTATTCCCATCTTTGCATGTAACTCAGGAGGCTTCCCACCCCTCAACTCTACCAATGACCCCCTGGGTGTCAGTGAGCCCCAGTTTTTTGTTGTTTGTTTTTTATTTATTTTTTAGATGGAATCTCGCTCTGTCACCCAGACTGGGGTGCAGTGGCATTATCTCGGCTCACTGCAACCTCCATCTCCTGGGTTCAAGCAATTCTCCTGCCTCAGCCTCCCACGTAGCTGGGATTACAGGTGCGCACCACTATGCCCGGCTAATTTTGTACATGCCCGGGGTTTTGACATGTTGGCCAGGCTGGTCTCAAACTCCTGACCTCAAGTGATCTGCCCACTTCGGCCTCCCAAAATGCTGGGATTACAGGCATGAGCCTGTAAACTATGCCCAGCCGAGCCCCAGGTTTTAAGCTCCCATGAGGATCCTAAGGAAGAAGCCCTGGTAATATGCCCCTGTCCCTTTGCCAGATCTGTCAGATGGCTCAGACCCTGCACTCTGGTTTGAATGATTAATCCCTAAAAGTGTCCCAGTGCACTTTCCCACATCCAAGCTGCCCTCCTCTTACTCGGCTGCTTGCCCAGGACAGTGAAGCCTTTCAGTGATGTCTCCCTAGAGGCCTGGAAGAGCCTCCTGCAAACCTGGCAGTCACCCTGTGAGCACCTTTCTCGTCATTTATATAGATGCTCAATAAACCTAAGACCAGCCCCAGCCCAGGAAACACTCCCTTCTTGGTCCCATAAGTCCCACGACTCACTGCCTGTCGCCAAGTCCTAGCCCCAGCCCCGCGGTAACTCGATTATTTTAACATTGCCTTTGGTGGGTAACCTTGAAAAGGCCTTTGAAAGCCAAACAGACTATAGCTGCTGGTTCCCTTTATCTGGCTGCCTATTTAGCCCTCCAGGAGCTCCATTAAACCATCCTGGCACACATTTTCTTTGCAGAAACCCACCATCCAGCCCCCAATGGAGGCGTTTTGCTTATGTATTTGGTGACCCTGTTCAGCTGGGAGATGCTGACATGGCTTCAAATATTTAACCAGTTTAAAGACATTGGTAATGGCAATAACTTTGCTGATGGCCGCTCAAATTAAACTCCAGATCAAATAAGATTTGTTGAACCTAAAATAGTAATTAACTCCCTGGCCAGCTTCCTTCACAGCAGATGGCCACATGGGACAGCTGTGTGTCCTGGGAAGAGCACTGAACTTGGAGTCCATCTGCAAAGGGGAAAATAGTGCTTATTTTCCTCACGCTGTTGTGAAAAGCAAATAAGATCATGTTCGCATAAGTGGTTCCTTTTGTGACCTATTATGAAGTGGATACAAACGTAAGGGACCGTTATCACTGGTGGTTAAAAATGCTCCCAGCTCACCCTCGGGGGTCTGCCCTGGGATTTGCCAGACCTGTTCTTCAGAAGCTCTTGAGGACAGAGGGAACACAAGTTGGACAACAGGTCCAGGACTGTCCCACAGGCCCCCCAAAACCACCCAGCATCACCAAAGGGGCTGTCCTCTCCTCCCACAGGGAGCGGGCTGGTCCCTCTGAGGGGTACCTTCCCCTAATAGAGTGCTGCCTCCAAAACCTTAGCGAGTTCCCCCCAGCTGCAGGCTCGGCTGGGTGCCTCTCATTTGCTCTGGAGGTGGCCCTGGCCTTGGATACACCCAAGCAGCTCTGGGGGCAGGTACTCAGCCCCACTTTCCTTCTCTCTCACACAATTTCCCAACCTGGAGAGTGAAGAGAGGAGAAATGTCTAGTCTGGCCCCTGGCCCAACAAGGACACGAGACCTTCTCTCTGGTACCTCCCTTGGGAAGATGCCAGTCATCCCTGAAATACAGTTAGAGCCCTGAGCCCCCAGCCTGGCATCAGCAGTCACCCTCTAGACTTCCTCGTCAATGTGTTGCATTGGTTCGCCACTGCAGAAATCCAACCTTTTGCTTCTCCTGACCTCCTCCTCCTCTGAGGACAGATGGGTAGTTACCCAGGAGGGCTGCCAGTTTCAAGATCTCAGACCAGCAGCAACCCTTAGAACCCAGCCTGCCTCTGCACCTGAGGCAGAGAAGGGACCCGAGGCAGTCTGCCCAGCCAGCCCTAAGCGGCCAGAAAGCCAAGGATAATGGCTAATGCAATACATGCAATTTCATTACTAATGTGAAAATTGATTCTAACTCACGGAGAAAGAAAAGGGAAACCTGCTTGGAATGTTAAGTCTCAAGGATTTGGAACGGTTGGATGTGCCTGTGCTGAGAGAGTAGGTCTTTTACAATGTACAGCCCCTGAGGAGGGAATCAGACACTTTGGTGGAGCAGGGGTTAGGGGTCACCTGGACGTTTTTGAGTTCCCTAAGTTTCCCACCTGTAGTCGACTGCTGTTCTCCCCTCTTTCTTCCCCAGGAGGAGATGTCATCTCCAGAAACAGGTCGTCTCCCACTGCCCTGACACCCAAGTGACGCGCGGCCCTGTCTTGGAAAGCAGCCTCAACCTGGGGACAAGCACCCGGCGGGAGGGGTGGGACGTGTGCCGCTCCAGAGGCCGCGAGCAGGTCAGGCCAGAAAGCAAGCCTCTTTGTATTCCTCAGGCAAGACTTCTGTCCTCGTTAGAAAGTGCAGCATAAGAAAGTGTGGGGTTGTCATACACTTTTGTTTATTAAAGCTAAATAACGAAGAAAAGATTTTTCTTTAAACCTCAGCCATGGCCACACATCATGGACTTGCCACGTGGTTTTTCTTGTCATAGGATATAGACACTTCCCCGCCCTCCACCTTAGGTCTATCTCCTGCACAAGGAAAACTCATTCAAGGTTTGTTTGTTGGTTTTTTGTTTTTTTTTTTTTAAGAACAAACAAGTATGTGTTCCAACCTGTACACAGAAGAACATGTATTTATTCTACAACAGATCCCTTCATTCATTACGAGCATCTACTTTGTGGGCGGCACCGGGCCAAGAGTGAGGCTGTAGGTAAAGGAAGCTGCACAGAGCGGCAAGAAGGCAGGCGTGTGCCCATCCACAGTGCACTGTGAGCGCCCGCCACACAGGTGGGTGCAGAGCATCTGCAGGCCTAAGAAGAAGGAATGATTAATTCCGCCTCAGGGTTTCGGGGAGCTTCCAGGAGGCATGTGTGTTTGCTTCCTTCCCCGTGGGCAACCAGGTAGGACTCCCCCAGGCAGTACAGAAGCTGCCTGGCAAGATCCCAGATATCTCATTTGCACACACCCATCTATCTGCCTTCTGTTCATGCCCAATAAAGAGAAGGAGACATCCCTATTAAGGACAGTAGTTTTGATATTGAAGCTTCCTAAGAGGCTGAGGCTCTCTGCAGAGTTTCAATATCTCCGTCTCTGAGCTTCTGCCTCTGACCACAACCCAAGGCTCACGTGCTTCCCAATCTCTCATTCCTAGAGAACCTGTGGACCAGGTCAAGAGAGGACGACACAGCTGTGGAAGAGACGAGGGGTCCTGCGTGTCCACTAGTTGGGGGCGAAGAGTAAGGGACAGCAACACCAATAAGCTAGGCTCTCCTGTGGCCCGCTGAGTCTGTGGATCAGTTACCCTGAGTCCTCTGTCTTTTGGGGACGCCTCCCAGGAAACAGGTCTCGGCTCCCTCGCCCTCTTGCCAGCTCTCTTCTGAAAGAACTGTGGATTTTATCACCGTGTCTCAGAGTGAGGCCCTACGCACAGGGCACAGTGCACCCAGAGCACAGGCTCACAGGGTGGAGCATGGGGAGCACAGCCTAGGCCCCAACCCCTGGCCACCTCCTCAGCAGGGGTCTGGGCCGGGCAGAGCTGGTGGTCAGCCTGCCTCCAAGTCCTCCGCCAATCAGGTTTCCCATGCTCTGTTTATGTAACTGACTTTTTAGAACTCTAGACGCAGGACTCTTCCTTTGCTGGTGGTTAACTCCAGCTTGTTGGTGTGGGTCCGTTGTTCTGCCTATTGATCACTCCCCACTCACCCGGTAGGGTAGCTTCTTTCCCCGCTGAGCCTCATATCAACTGGATAAGCCACCTTCTCCCTCCTCACCCGAGCCATCCATACGCACGCCAACCAGAACAGGCCCAAGGATGACACCCTCTGGCACCAGAGACCCAAAGGAAGGGCTTGGTTAACATCTGTCACGTGATTAAGCGAGTACCTGAATAAATAAAGAGATGAATGTGACCTCTCTCCATGCCCACCCTGATCTGTAATCAAGGCTCCAGGTCCAATTGTTCAACCAGCTCTGCATCCACCTGTCTGCAGCCCAGGGCAATGTACGGCTTTTCACCTTTTCCATACAGACACCATCAAGCATTAGCTTAAGCCTTGCTGAAATTAGGACACCCCTCGACTAAGACACTTAGACACGGAAGGCTTTTGAAACAGAGAAAACAAGGTGGTTTGGGCCCGACTTGTCCTTCAGGAACTACTGCCGGTCCTGCGAGCTCCTCTTTGTGTTCTCAGAGCTGCAGGACCATCTGCTTCATACACTCTTTTGAATTGTTGCAGGAAAATAGCCTAACACTTATTGCTTTAGAATATTTTTTAATCTACCTTTCTGCTCTTTGTGAAAACATCTGCCTGACTTGATTTTTGGCACCTCTCACCTTTTTAATGTCACGCACGATACTTCAAGGATGGCTTTATAATCTTCCACTGCTCCCCCAAGCCTGACATGAGAGTTCACCTGTGTCTATCTTCTCCTCTTTTCCAACCCCTGGCTTGAGCCCAGCATGAGCTATGTGCAGCGAGATGGTCAGGAGGAGCCAGTCAAGCGTGTTGGGACTGTATTCATGCACGTGCATACCTACCCCGGAAAAAGTACAGTGATGCCTGCGACTGAAGGCAGGCACAGTGTCCCTTTCACATCCTAAGGACTGCATGCTACGTGGGAGCAAGGTAGGAAAAGGTGCAGCAATGCAAATGTGCACAGATACACACATAAAAAAGGCAACGTTCACCGAGTTGCTGCTGTAATAACAATGTGTTAGACCACTGCCCTTGCTCAGGTAGTAAGTGTTTCACGTATTTTAACTCATTTAATCCTCGCTACATTCCTGTGAGGTGAGGGATGTAGAATTGGGATCCCGAGCTGTTCTGCTCCTTTGTCCTTTAGTGACCCTGCCCTACACACCCCGTGTAGCCAGCTCCTTCCCTCCCACACACCCACTTCTAGGCTGTTCCAGCAGTGTGGTGCCTGGACAGTGTTACCACCCTGCCCTCAGTGCTGCTCCAGGATCCTGGGTGGGGGTCCTGGCCTGCTGCCTACCCCCTCCTTTTGCAGGCTTTTCCAAACTCCTCCTTCCCTCCCTCTTACCTCCCCCTTCACACTCCTCTCTTCCTTCCTTGAGACCACCAAGGCCATGGTGTGGCCATGCCCCCAAGCCTTCCCCAACCCTCCCTGCAAAGATCTGCAGGCAACCCACCCTTCCCTCTTCCCTCTGGTCCCAGGGGGTTCTTCCCTGGATCCCCCACCTCCTCAGGGCCCCCACCTGCCCACCCATCAGGCTCTCTCCCCGGTGTGCTGGAGCCGGCTCAGACAGGCTCACAAGAGTGGGCCGCACGCACCTCTTCCCAGCTCCGCATTTAGTGACGTCATGTTGGCAGCTCAAAACTGACCATGGTATTTACACCATGGAAATCAGCAAACCCTACAAGTCAGGGCTTCCCCCAGGAGAGCCCGCTGTTGAATACTGGCCAGCTTACTGCAAGGAGTCAACTCCCCTAGCGCAACCAACCATCAGGTTTGCCTGGGATCATCCTGGGTTTAGTGCTGAAGTCCCGTGTCTCAGGAAGTCCCTCAGAGCTGGGCAAACCAGGATGGTCGGTCACCCTAACCTCTTCATCCCTGCTGAGTGCCCCCCGTTGGGAAGTGCCTCCTCAGATCTCTGCCTCTGCTCCCAGGTATTTTCCTGTTCTCTCCCCAGCTGGGCTGCAGAGGCCATCTGACCGTCCCCATGTGCCCTCTGGGCCTATCCAATGCTCTTCTACTGTTGCAGTCACCTCCTTCCCACATCCAGGAAGAGCACCAATGACCTCCCAGTGGCCCAATCCACCAGACACTGTTTGACTCTTACTGTACTTACTGTAGCATTTTCCACCATGGACTATCCCCCATTCTGCCTGGATTTCTGAGCAACCTCTCTCCTGGCTGTGCTACCCGTGGCTGCTCCTCCTGGTCTCTTTTGTGGACTCAGGCGCCAGTGTGCACGGTTCTCAGAGCTCCGTCATCAGCTCCGCTTTGATCGCGTTAAACATTCTTTCAAGGGGAGCTCATCGAAGCCCCTGTGCCCCCTACTTGCCCTAATTTCAAAATCCCCAGCCACACCCCTTGTCTCTATCCTGGGCTCTGGGTATGTGCATTCAATTCCACATAGATGTCCCTCAGTCACTTCAAAGCCAACCAGTCTAAAACGGAACTGAATCCGTCACCTTCTGCTGCAATCTGGTCCTCCCACCTCCAGCGTCTTGGTAATTGACTCCAAACTACCCCGAATGAAGAATCTCAGCCTCATGTAAAGACCTGCCTTCCACCTACCACCCATAACCACATCCACCAGCCCCTCGGTGTCCTGCGATCCCACCTCCTTCGTGCTTCTGGGCCCACACTCCCCTCTGTCACCCCGTGCCCAACCTTTTGGGCAGGATGACTGCCAGGCTCAGTGGGTGACTCCAAGCCTCCAGCCTGTGTTGGGGCCACCATCCTCCACATTACAGCCAGAGTCATCATTTTTATTTTTGAAAATAAATCTGGTCAAGCTATTTCTGTTTAAAATTTTTCAGTGGCTTTCAGTTGCTTTCCAGATAAAGTTAAAATGTTTTTTGCTTTTGTTTTTGTTTTCGTTTTGAGAGAGTCTCACTCTGTCACCCAGGCTGGAGTGCAGTGGCACAATCTTGGCTCACTGCAACCTCTGCCTCCCGGATTCAAGCAATTCTCTGCCTTAGCCTCCCAAGTAGCTGGGATTACAGGCATGCACTACCACACCCGGGTAAGTTTTGTATTTTTTGTAGAGACAGGGTTTTGCCATGTTGGCCAGGCTGGTCTCGAACTCCTAGCTTCAAGTGATCCACTCACCTTGGCCTCCCAAAGTGCTGGGATTACAGGTGTGAGCCACCACATCCAGCCAAGTTAAAACTTTTGAACGTACACGTAAGACCCTCCGTAATCCAGCTCTGTAGGGATGCCACAATGACCCAACCCTGGTGTCACATCCGTGAGCCAGACAGCAGCTGTGAAGCAGCAGGGGCACTGGGGGAGCCGGCACCCCGAATCAGACTGCCTGTGCCCATATCTTAGGCTCAGCTACAAAAAGGGATGCTAGCAGTACCTGCGTACAGGGTTGTTATAAGGACTAAGCTAGATAATACAAGGAAAGCCCTCACAATCCTGCCCAATGCTTAGGGAGTGTGCAGTATATTATCATTCTGTAGAATTATTAACCCTTATCTTATTCTCTGCCATCTCTCACTCTAGAAGTCCCCTCTGACCCAGCTGTGGCATGTGCTTTTCCCTCTGCTAGGAGGCTCTTGTCCTTTCCTTTGTCAGGCTAATTCCTCCTCGTTTCTTGAAATGCAGTTCCAACTGCACTGTAGGTAACTCCTCCTCCAGGAAGCCTTCCATGCTGCCACACCATTTTCTTCCATGTCTCTGGGCCCCCCACCCTTAGCCTCCACCTTGGCACATCACACCGCGTTGCATCATCTGTTTACTTCTCTGTCTCCACCACAAGGTGCTGAACTAAGGAATGTGTCCCCTTAGTGCTGAACACAGGGCCTGGTGTAGAGTTGGTGCCCCAAAAAACATCCCCTGAATAGATGGATGACTGAGTGAATGAAGCAAGCAGCCCTACCGGGCTCATCCCCTAAGTCTCCAGGCACTGCCCTTCCCGCTGCCTTCCAAAGAGACGCCCAAAGCATCTAAAACCCTGAAAGAAAGGTGACAAAGACAGGCCGACTCTGTCTTTGTCCTGAGTCTCCAGATACTTCAGAAAACTCTGGTTGAGGGATGAATCACAGGTGTCCACTTGGGAGGGAGCAGTGGCTGCAGGGAGACCAAGGCCCGCACCAGAAAGCAAAAGATGCTAATTATGAAGCCAGTGAAATGAAACCAAGGTTTGGGGGGTGGGGGGAAACAGTCCACACTAGAGAAACGAAAAACCAGGCAAAGCGAGCAAACTATTTAAGCAGGCAGCCGGCTCAGAGGGGGAAGGACAGATTAAATCAAACCTCTGACAGGCAATCAATAGACATTCAATTAACGGTTACAATATTACTAATTTACACAAAATGTCTAAACAATACCCTTTCCCCTCTCAGAGGACTTTGATTCAATGCCTCTCAGCTGTTGGGACATTCCCTGACAACACCACAGGGCCACCCGACTCCTGGGTCTACACCCAGGGCGAACCCCTGGGCACAAGGGCGGCCAGATCAAAGGAAGCTGGGGATGGGGTAGGGCCCAGGGGGCTGCAGAGAACCCAGCATGGAGCTGGGGGATGGACGTTCAGAGCAGCGAGGCCAGGTGACTTTGGGGACTAGGGAGGAGCAACCAAGGACTCAGGAGCGCAACTCAGGACCATGCAATCACCCTTGCACCAGCAGCCCAGGGCCTGAGTAGCCACAGGTGCCTGGCTCCACCTGTGGCTGTCTTGCTCTGAGTTCAGTTGTGCCCCTGCCAGGTGCACTCCCAAGTGGAGACCTTCCCCCTGCCTCACATCCAGAGGTGGGGAGCAGGGGGAAGGTCTCCATTTGGGAGTAAAGGGGAGAAGAAGGGATGCCACCTGCTCCACAGGGACACCGAAAGGTCACTGGTATGACATCCTCGGGCCAGAACCATGAGGTTGCAGGCTGCTAAGAGAAACAGGTGGGCTGGGTGCGGTGGCTCACACCTGTAATCCCAGCACCTTAGGAGACCAAGGCGGGCGGATCACCTGAGGTCAGGAGTTCGAGACCAGCCTGGCCAACATGGTGAAACCCCATCTCTACTAAAAATACAAAAATTAGCTGGGCGTGGTGGCACACACCTGTAATCCCGGCTACTCGGGAGGCTGAGGCAAGAGAATTGCTTGAACCTGGGAGGTGAAGGTTCCGGTGAGCCGAGATTGCGCCACTGCACTCCAGCCTGAGCAACAGAGCGAGACTCAGTCTCAAAAAAAAAGAAAAAAGAAACAGGCTGAGTTCAGTTGTAACCATGACCTCGGGCAGACCCCTCACTGCTCCAGTCTCAGTTTCCTGATCCAGTAACAAGGGATGATCCTGGCACCCACCCCGAGGCTGGTGTAAGCACTGGAAAGCACATGTACAGAGCATTGGAAAGTCCTGGTGTCTAAATGATTATTTGGGCAGCGCTACGGAGCAGGTGCCTGTGGCAGGGGCAGAGGACATGAAAGGAGGATGTGGGGAAGGAAAATGTCGTTTCTCCTTCCATAAACAAACATGCACGAACCAGGCACGACAAGCTCTGAGTTTCACTCTTGATCTTTCTGGCCTTGATGGATGAATTCTGAAAGAGGTTGTAAGGTAGCATTTACATATAAGAATCGCAAATCCACCCACATTTTCTAAGCCCTCTAAAAGTCTAGTCTTAAGCAAAGCACTCTCTCAAGGAAAGCATGAGAGCTGTCTCCAAAATATCTAAAGGGCTGTCACACCCTCCTGCTTAGACAGCTCCATCCTTCCCTTCCTGAGCCTATGAAGGGAACCGGGAAGGACTCATCACCCCCACTCTGCAGAGAGGAAACTAAGTCCAAAGAAGTAAAATGACTTGCTCAAAGTCACACCGTAGCAGGTCTCCTGTTTGTGAACTGGCATTTTCTCCAGCCGATGATGCTCCAGAGGCATCAGTAGGACACAGGTACCATCCATTGTAGGGAAGAGGGATCTAACATCAGAGTTCTCTTCACCCCAAAATGCCATCCAGCTCTGAGTCCCCTCCACAACCCAGGGCCATCTCTGTCTTCCTACATCACGGAGCCTGCAGCAGGCCCCTTGGTTTTTCAGAGACTTAGAACCTTCTTAGGTCTCTGAAGCCCATTCTCAGCCCGGCGTGGCAGAGCCCAGCCCGCCCCGTCATCATGCAGTTGTCGAAGACAGAGGCTTCCGTCTGGAACCCAGTTTTGGGACTTTGCAGGAAATGGCTTCCCAAATCAAGGATTTTAAGCAAAGATGACTGAAATAGATATTGAAAGCTATTCACCCAGCCAACAGCCACCTCCTCAGCCTGGAGATGCTGCCTCCGTTGGCAAATGTGCTTTCTGACAAATTTTACTGTGCAGATTAACGACTCACCAAACTGGACCAGAGTACAGAGCTGCCCCCAGGATAAGTCCCCCTACCCCCACCCCCACCCCAGCAAGGACTCATCTTCTAGAGCCTGCAATAGCTTGGGCTCCTGTCACTCTTCTCCATGAAATATCCTTCCCCTGGAGCCTCTCCCCACAGGCCATCGACCGATTCATTTGCTCACCATTATTTTTTAAACTCAAATTTTATTAGCAGTGGAGCATGAGTAATAAATACTAATACACTGTTTGCACTTGAATTAGCCCTGCATGTCCTGGGACCACAGGGCTATTTGTCAAAGGCAGACATTTCTCCACACCCACACCTTGTGGTTGGCACACAGGCATTTCCAAGGTCAGGGACTCTCAGGCATTAAGCAAGAACAGGGGGCCTCATAGGACTCACATTTGGGGCACCCGTATTCCTAAGCAGGCCAGTGAGCCACCAGGAAGGAAAGGCAAGTGGAGCTGTAATGCTAGAAAAAGGAGAACGGGATCCTAGCTCTATTGCTTACCAGCGGTGTGACTTGGGGCATGCCAACTTAACCACTCTGAACTTCTGTCTCCTCATCTATAAAACGGGTCAACAGCAGCTGCCTCCCAGGGTTGTTGGGGAGATTAAATGAATGCTGGATGTGAAAGCAACTAAAAGGGTACTTGCACATAGTGGGCATGGTGGCTGAGGTGGAAAAGGTAGGTTGTGAGGGAGGCTATTCCCTATCAGGAGTCAAGAGATACACTGAAATCATCTCCACATTGTTCCACAGAAGGATAAGTGATGGACAGCACTTTTCTTGCTTCCCCCGCCACTCCCAACAGGGGACTTACATGTGTGACTATCCAGGCACCTCTGAGAGACACTATTATGTTGCATCTCTGTGCAGATTTCAGGAACCCAGTGCTGTGCAAAACAGATGTGGTCACTGGTGCCCAGGCTGGGCTCTAGGCTCCTCCCTGTAGTAGCTGCTAGGGGCTCAGACTCAGCTGGAGGAGGTCTCAGCCAAGGGGAATCCCTCCAATGTTGATGGGCACAGCGGCTGGGCTTGCTCCTCTCTTTGGTGCTCAATGGCTTTGCTTCTTTCAACAAACATTTGGAAAGATCCTCCTGTAAGCCAGGTACTGTGTTAAAGTGTGGCCCAGGTGTGCATGTGGTGGCCTGATGCCTGGCCTCCCACAGCTCAGTGCTACAATGCAAGTTGTAGGTTACAGTGCAAGGTGGGAGTGTCCCAAAGGGAAGGAGGGTTGGGGCTGCAAGAACACATGAGGGTGGGGGTGGGGGGTTATGCAGGCTCAGGGAGGCATCAGGAAAGGGCTTCCTGGAAGAGGAATGGGTAAGGAGTAGTGAAGCAAGAGAAGGAGAGGAGGTGGAAGGAGAGGTTCCAAGCAGAGTGAACAGCAAGTGCAAAGGTCCTGAGGCAGGGAGCCAAAGCTGCCCTGGGAAACTAGAGTGCTGTAGACAGGCACCTGCTCAATAGATGGTGATATGGTTTGGCTGTGTCCCCACCCAAATCTCATCTTGAATTGTAACTCCCACAATTCCCAGTGTCGTGGGAGGAAACTGGTGGGAGGTCATTGAATCACGGAGGCAGGTCTTTCCCATGTCGTTCTCATGATAGATCTCATGGGTCTCACAAGATCTGATGGTTTTAAAAAGGGGAGTTTCCCTGCACATGCTCTCTCTTTGCCTGCTGCCATCCATGTAAGATGTGACTTGCTCCTCTTTGCCTTCCACCATGATTGTGAGGCCTCCCCAGCCACATGGAACTGTAACTTCATTAAACCCTTTTTCCTGTATAAGTTACCCAGTGTCGGGTATGTCTTTATCAGCAGCATGGAAACAGACTAATACAGATGGGATCCCTAAGACAGGCTCAGAGGAAGGAAGGGTCCCCCATAGTCCCTGCCATCAGTCAGCGTCCAGTCAAACAGGGGTGACAGGACCAACATATTTAAGACAGACTTAATATAAAAAAATTATAGGGCCGGGCATGGTGGCTCACGCCTGTAATCCCAGCACTTTGGGAGGCCGAGGTGGGCAGATCACGAGGTCAGGAGATAGAGACCATCCTGGCTAACATAGTGAAACCCCATCTCTACTAAAAATACAAAAAATTAGCCAGGCGTGGTGGCAGGTGCCTGTAGTCCCAGGTACTCCAGAGGCTGAGGCAGGAGAATGACATGAACCCAGCAGGCGGAGCTTGCAGTGAGCTGAGATCGCGCCACTGCACTCCAGCCTGGGCCACAGAGCAAGACTTTGTCTCAAAAAAATAAATAAATATATATATATATATATATATGCAAGAAGGACTTTTTAGGCTGGGCATGGTGGCTCACGCCTGTAGTCCCAGCACTTTGGGAGGTTGAGGCAAGCAGACTGCTTGAGCTCAGCCGTTCAAGAGCAGCCTAGGCAACACGGTGAAACCACGTCTGCACAAAAAATACAAAAAAACCCCAAATAGTCCAGCATTGCAGCCCATGCCTGTGGTCCCAGCTACTCAAAAGGCTGAGATGGCAGGACCGGCTGAGCCCAGAAGATCAAGGCTGCATTGAGCCCAGATCCCGCCACTGGACAATAGAGTGAAACCCTGTCTCAAAAAAATAAAATAAAATAAAAGGACCTGTTTGTTGATGAGCTCGCTCTATTCACAGCACATGTGTCCCTGCTGAGGGCCAGGATAAAGTAGCTGAAGGGGTTAACCAGAACAGGCCTCCCAGAGGAGGTGAGGCTGGCTCAGCTGGTAAAGAAGCTTCTTCCTCCACCCCCGAGTGGGACCACCAGGCCCTCTTTTTCCCCACCTGATTGGAAACCTTGGACAACAATGAGGCTGTATCTGCTTTGCCAGCTGCATATAAATGCAAGCACAATGCCACCTCTCTCTCACCAGACAAGGCCACACGCCAGGGGTGGCTTAGTGTGAGCTAGGCTGTCTGGCTCAGCCACATCACAAAGGTAACAAAAGCACCTGAATGCCCGTCTTCCTCCCAGCCCCGAGCCCACCCCTGGGGGATGCAAGTGCGAGTGTCTGGGGCACAGTGAGGTCTCTGGGAGGAGATAAATCCCCAGTATGGGCTCCAGGGAGGCAGGGGGGAACTTGCAGCAGCTCCCTGCTCCCCTACTCTGCTGGGAAAAGCACTGCCATGCTCCCTCTCTCACTGGCAGGGGTCTGCCCTGAGGGGTTTTAAGTGAGTGAAACACCATCTGCCCTGGGGTCCCCACCCAGCAGACCCTGCAGATAGATGCTGTCCAGCTCCTGCCCCTGCTTCCTCCCACTCTGGAACCATCTCCACCCTGGGGCTGCAGGGAGCTGAGGCTGCTCTCCACGTTCCACGAAAGCTGAGGCCTGGCAGGACCCGGGCATAGGCAGAGCCACAAAGATGTGACAGCTCCAGAAGCTAAAGACCTGGCAAGATGAGGTGGGGTCAGGGCAACCCCACCTGCCTTTGTGTCCTCCAGGCTCCCCAGGACTGAGCACTGGCTCTGGTCAGACCCTCTGCCACAGGCTGGCTGTGTGACTTTGGGCAACTTCTGCAATCTCACTGAGTCTCAGTTTCCCCACTTGTAAAATGTGAGTTGTTGAGGTTTAAATGAGAAAATGCTTCTGCCTAAAGTGTTCAACTACTATTTTTATTAACATCATTCCAGGTTTCCTCTTGGACATGTTGTCAAACCTTTAGCCATTTATAACCTGACTGTGATAAGCACTTTAAAAACTAACTTTTTTTTTTCTTCTTTTTTGAGATGGAGTTTTGCTCTTGTTGCATAGGCTGGAGTGCAACGATGCAATCTCAGCTCACGCAACCTCAGGCTCACTGCAACCTCCACCTTCCAGGTTCAAGTGATTCTCCTGCCTCAGTCTCCCAAATAGCTTGGATTACAAGCGTGTGCCACCATGCACGGCTAATTTTGTATTTCTAGTGGAGACGGGGTTTCACCATGTTGGTCAGGCTGGTCTTGAACCCCTGACCTCAAGTGATCCACCCACCTCGGCCTCCCAAAGTGCTGGGATTATAGGCGTGAGCCACTGTGCCTGGCCTAAAAACAAACTTTTTAAATTGATGTGTACTGTTTACACAGAAAAGTGTGCATAGTTAGCCATGGTGGCTCACTCCTGTAATCCCAGGACTTTGAGAGGCCAAGGTGGGAGGATCACTTGAGCCCAGAAGTTCAAGCCTGGGCAACATAGAGAAACACTGTCTCTAGAAAGAAAAAAATATAAAAAATTAGTGGGGCATGGTGGTGCATGTCTGTAGACTCAGCTACTGGGGTGAGAGGGCGGGTGCTAGGGTAGGAGAATCACCTGAGCCTGGGAGATGGAGATCATGCCACTGCACTCCAGCCTGGGTGACAGAGTGAGACCTGCCTCAAAGGAAAAAAAGAGAAGTGCACATAAGTGTGCAGCTCAAGGAATTTCCACAGAACCAGCTCTCAGATCACGAAACAGGGCATTATCAGTATTCTAGAGATCCTTTCTCAGGCCCCCTGCCAAGGCTAACTGCTATTCCAGCTTCTATTACCATAGATTACTTCGCCTGTTTTTGAACTTTGTATAAATAAAATCACACAGTATGTACTGAAAACACCTTCAGACTTAAGAAGCCCTTTCATAGATGGTATCTTATTTGGTCTTCCCCAACCCCTGTGAGATTAGGTTTTCTATTGTCCCCATTTTATTGCTGAGCAAACAGAGGCTTCAGATACATGAACAAACTTGTTCAAGGCCACACAGTGAGTAGAGAGAGGGACTCTAACTCCAGCTGTCCAAGCCCTCCGGTCACCGAGCTACTTCCCACACATCAAACCAGCCTCTCCCTGTGCCCCAGTTAAGGCCACTCCTCCCCCAAAGCCCTACTTCCTCCAGGAAGCTTCCTTGGATGGCTCAGAAGAGAGCCATCAGCTCTGCCCCTACCCCCAGCCTAGACATGGGGACTTAGCATGCGGCTAACCTTGGTGCGGGTCTTATGGGAGTGTGTTGACTGCCTGCTACGGCTTCTGCAACACCCCTGCTGGTCTCTTCTCCACATGCCTCTCAGAGTCACAACACCCAGAAGACAGAGCCGCTTCTGCAGCTCTTTCCACACCCTCCCCAGTATGAATGGGGCTGGCTGGGAGTTGGGGTCGGGATGGTCACTGCATTAGGTCAGGTGGGGAGCAGGGCACATGCTCCCCTGGTTTGGTGAGAGGCTCCTGGTGAGTTCGTCTAATGAAAAGTGTGAGACCAAAGGCACTAGGGGCCGGGGGACCCCATTTCAAACCCCGATTCTTCAAGTCATATGATCTCGGGCAAGTTCCTTCCCCTCTCTGAACCTCAGTACCCTCAATTGTAAAATGAGATGGCTGGACTCAATCTGACTTGACAAAGCCATGGTACCCTGTGGCCATGTCAGACATCACAGTGAGTCCAGGGCCCCTTCCCAGGGAGCCCACACTTGGCCTCAGGCTTCTTTCGACCCAGCACTGCAGGCACCATGGATCCAATGAGAAGGGTAAGAAGGGGAAGCCTGCCCAGCAGCCTTGATCAGGGAGGTCCAGAGCCACTGGACATTCATGGTGCAGCCCCTAATGGGCTCCAGAAGCCAAGAAGACGGAAGGTGGAACAGGACCTCAGCTCACCCTGCAGACCACACGGAGCTTTGTCATCCCCACACAAAGGCGACCGCTTCCTAGGGCTCTCTGCCACCACAGCACCCAATCCTGAGCTGCCCAGTGCCCTGCCATATAACTAACTCCGCGTAAGGATAAATGCCCCCGGGATGCACGCAGCCCCTAGCTCACACTAGCTATGTCTGAAGGAGCACCCCAGGTCCAGTCCATGTTCCCAGAGCCTCTTCCTGACTCCTGGCAGCTGCAGTGCCCACAGCCTGATCCAGAAGTTAGTGCTGTCACCCCAAATGCCACCTTTGCTCTCACCAGTCACCCCAGTACAGTCCCCCTTGACCCATTAATGCCAGGCTCATCTGGGTTCGAGGAAGGGGTAAAGTGCTTGGGGCCAAGGTCCAGGAAGGCCCAAGGTTACTCTTTGTACTAGTTCAGCTCCATCGCCGGCTACACTAACCTAAGAAACCAGTCCTATCATCCACCGCAGAAATGTGTTTTGAGATCACACAACTGACTTTTCAATCCTATACACCTGCGAGTCGAAGGCGGCCCATCCAAGCTTTCCAGAGCCAAGGCTCATCCTAGTCTAGGGCTCCAGAGTCCAGGGCCTCTGCAGACAAGCAGCTCACCAAAGCAGCCGCTCATCCACTAAACGCATACTGAGCGCCCAGTGCTGTTCAGCTGTTGGGGAAAGAATGCAGAAACGGCCAGGCGTGGTGGCTCACGCCTGTAATCCCAGCACTTTGGGAGGGCAAGGCGGGTGGATCATGAGGTCAGGAGACTGAGCCCATCCTGGTTAACATGATGAAACCCCCGTCTCTACTAAAATACAAAAAATTAGCCGGCAAGGTGGTACATGCCAGCTACTCAGGAGGCTGAGGCAGGGGAATCACTTGAACCTGGGAGGCAGAGGTTGCAGTAAGCTGAGATCATGCCACTGCACTCCAGCCTGGTGACAGAGCAAGGCTCCATTCAGGAAAAAAAAAAAAAGAAAGCAGAAGCAAACAGGCCCTGTGCAGTGGCGCCCGTGCCTTGTGGGGCGACAGATGATCTCTGATGACCTACCCAAAGCATCCAAGGTGGCCTGATCTTCCTTTACCAGCCCCACCCTGATCATCTCCCAGCTGGGCTGCTCAGGTTCTTCCCCTGCTGGGAGGTGAAAGTTCCTTAGAAAGGCACTGGCCACACGGAGAAGCAGTGGCTAAAGAGGCGAAGGTAGACCCAGGCAACACTGACCCACAAAGCCCAGGTTCAGCTGTGTGACCTTGTGCCAGTGTCTCAGGTTTTCTGGGCATCTGTGTTCTCCCTTGTCCAATGGGAATAATAAGACCTGCCATGGAGGGCTGGTGTGAGGACCTGCAGTAATGCAGGATGGCAACTGGAGAAGCAGGGAGAGAAGTACCCACATTATTGGCCCAGGAATACAGGACAAAAGTCAGCTCCTCCTCCACCCTAGAGCCCAAGGTCAAGCTCTTGGCATTCCCCTTCCCACTCCCCTCTCCAAAGGAGGTGAGGGGAAGAGAGAGTCCAGCAGCTGCCACCCCGCAGCTCCGCGCAGGAGAAATGCACTTTCTCAGCTGACTTCCGCTACTCAGACAGCCTGACTGCTTTGTTTACTGCCAATTTGCACCCCACCTGGCAGATCTCATGTTCCGGCCTATTTACTCTGGACTCTGGCAGGACTGTTACTTTTCAAAGGAGAGTCGGCTGGTGCTATTTTAGCACAAATGAACTGGTGAGCTTCCTCCCTCTAGTTGCCTACTCTGTGCTCTTAGATTTGGGTCAACTGAAATTTTGGCCCCCTGATGGGGTGTCTGCATCCCCACCCAGCCTCCTAGGAGCAGCAGAGGAGCAAGTTTGCCTAGTCCTCAGGCTCCTGCCCCCAGGACCCCACCACCAATCTGGCATCTGACAGATTCGGCAGGTGTCTGTGCACACATTTGTAAGGGTCCAGCCTTGGGATGGGCCCGCCTCTGCTCTGTGGCTGTGCCTGGCACATAGGAGGCACTCTGGAAACATGTGCTAAAGAACAGATGTGTGACAACCCCTCAGCGCAGCCCTGTGGCCAAGGATCTATCTCCCTCATGAGGCAGGTCCCAGAGCCTTGGACATTTCTCTAGGCCCCCCAGGCCAGGGGATTTCATTTTGGGAAAGAGTCTTGGAAACTCAGGTAGGAAGAGAAAGTTGGCTTTGCTTCTTGTTCATTAGGTAGCTTCACATTCAGAAGGCTGGAATGGGGTTCCAAGGAGGGTGCAGAACAAAGACCCATGGGAGCCAGGCACAGTGGCTCACACCTGTAATCCCAGCACTTTGGGAGGCCAAGGTGGGCAGATCACCTGAGGTCAGGAGTTCGAGACTAGCCTGGCCAACATGGTGAAACCCTGTCTCTACTAAAAATACAAAAATTAGCCACGTGTGGTGGCACACACCTGTAGACCCAGCTACTCGGGAGGCTGAGGCAGGAGAATCGCTCGAACCCAGGAGGTGGAGGTTGCAGTGAGCTGAGGTCGTGCCATTGCATTCCAGCCTGGGCAACTGAGTGAGACATTGTCTCAAAAAAGAAAGAAAGAAAAAAAATGATCCATGGGAAGTCGATTTGGCTCAATCTAAGGTAAAACCTCCCAGTATGTTTAGAAATCACTTGCACTGACAGAGCACATTCCCTATGCCCAGCAGGGCACTGGGTGGTTTC
The DNA here is from genome assembly GCF_047675955.1 of Chlorocebus sabaeus. Taxonomy (NCBI): domain Eukaryota; kingdom Metazoa; phylum Chordata; class Mammalia; order Primates; family Cercopithecidae; genus Chlorocebus; species Chlorocebus sabaeus. Next base: position 116,745,911 of record NC_132904.1, on the reverse strand, counting down.
GTGTTGCTCCCTCATTCACAGCCACCCAACTCGAGGATGGCCTGCCTTTGGATCACTCCAGAGCACTGCCCAGCCTGCCTCATTCATATCCCGGCTCTATTACTTGGCTCATGTGTCGTCTTGGGCAAGCTACATAACCTCTGTGGGTCTATTTCCTCATGTGTAACGCGAGACAACAAAAGTACCTACTTTACAGGGTTGGCTGGAGAATCAACTTCATACATACAAAGCATCTAGAACAGTGAATGGAAGGTGGTAAGTGCTCGATGATGTCAGCTTTCAGAAGAAGGGGAAAACGGAGAAAGAGGAGGAGAAGGTGGCAGCAGCCAAGGCGGGATAACCACCCACGGGAGATAACAGAAGCTCAGGTAGGACGTCAAATGCAATGATCTCGAGAGCCTTCAAGAATAAGATTCTAGGATTCATTTAACCTCCCTGGGCTGCATTCAGTTTTCCCAGCAGTACAACAGGCGATATCATTACCTGACAAACGCTGCTTTCTTCCGCGTGATATTCTCTGCCTTGGGAAGAACAGGTGTTCCCAGGGACCACTGCCTCTACCATCGCACAAACGAAGGCACAGGGTGGCAGACGCAGCCCTGGGCAAGGGGTGGGAGTCCTGGCAAGGGGTAGGAGTCCAATCAAACTATGTGGCTTTCAGCTAGTTACTGAAATTCCGAGAGTCTGTGACAATAATTTTAACCACCCTTCTGTCTCTCAGGTTTGTGGTCCTGTGAGCACTTTGGGGCAGAGGATACAAATCACCAAGAACCTAATAAGCCTTTGGGTATGTGACTACCATCAGAAAGTGGCATTGTGGGCCGGGTGTGGTGGCACACACCTGTAATCCCAGCACTTTTGGAGGCCAAGAGGAGGGATCACTTGAGCTCAGGAGTTTGAGTCTAGCCTGGATAACATAGTGAGACTCCATCTCTACAAAAAATCAAAATATTTGCCAGGCGTGGTGGTGCATGCTTGTAGTCCCAAGCTATGGGGACGATCAGTTGAACCCAGGAGGTTCAAGCTACAGTGAGCTGTAATCATGCCACTGCACTCCCGCTTGGGTGAGAGTGAAACTCTGTCTCAAAAAAACAACAAACAAAACAAAACAAAACAAGAAAATGGCATTGCAGCTTCAGCACAAGGGCAGAGTTGTGCTGACCTCCCACCTGGAAATAACTCTACAGGTTCTTCCGCATACCCTGTGCCCTGCCCAAACCCACCTTTGTCTTCTTTAATTCTGAAGATGCCTCTGCTGCCTCCAAAAAGAGCGATGTTCCAGTTTCCATCCCATCACCAGCCCTGCTAGGGCCATTGTTCTGTTGTGATCTTAGGAACTGAACTAGGCTGGGGGAGATGCTGTCAGGAGCAATAACGACCATGACTCGAACAATGCTACTATCGGGTTTCTTCCAAAGAGACTCCCTATCCTGCTGCTGCGGCTGAGAGTCCAAGACTCCCGTCAGATTCCACACCTTCTAATCCTCGGCTATTAACCTGGGGCAGCCAGGCCAGCCAGCCAGGCCCTTGGAGGAGGTGGTGAGTGGACACAACCGTGGTTGGTCCAGTGCGGGCAGGGCTGCTTTTAACCTCCTAGAGTCCTATCTCACCTGAGCACTACTCAGTGCTCAGACTCAGCAGCCCAGGAGAGGGTCTCATCAATGCTTGATGTCACTGCCTTCTTCCTGCCTCCACACCGGGCCCTTCCCTGGATGGCCTCCATGGTGGAAAAGAATGGCACATGATTCAGGAGGTGGCTCTTTAATCACTTCCCCAATACTGCCAGTGACCCTCTCACTCAGGGATCAAAGAAATCAGGCCAAGGGAAGGCGAGTCCCAAAATGCAGAGAGGTGCCACCGCCCGTTCTCCACGCCTGCTGATGGCTGGTCGGGCTGGGACTGGCTTGAAGGTGCTGGTTCTGGAAATGAGCATTGGCCTCCTTGCCTAAGAGATGAGGAATCAAAGTATAGAAGTAGCAGTGAGGTAGGCTGGGTGCAGTGGCTCATGCCTGTAATCCCGGCACTTTGGGAGGCTGAGGCAAGTGGATCACCTGAGGCCGGGAGCTTGAGACCAGCCTGGCCAACATGGTGAAACCCTGTCTCCACTAAAAATACAAAAATTAGCCAGGTGTGGTGGTGGGCGCCTGTAGTCTCAGCAACTCAGGAGACTGAGGCAGGAGAATTGCTTGAACCCAGGAGGCGGAGGTTGCAATGAGCCAAGATCGCGCCACTGCACTCCAGCCTGGGCGACAGAATGAGACTCCATCTCAAAAAAAAAAAAAAAAAAAAAAAAAAAAAAGCAGTAGTGAGGTAGCCAGAGGTAGAATCTCGGAATTAGGGAGGGATTAGTGCATACTTCCCATACACTTATGCACCCACAAGCATGCATGCACGCACACAAAGGATTTCCTACCAGAGCTTGAAACCACACTTCCTGGGTACACATTTCAACCCTGCTTCTTACCAGCTATGGGACTTTGGGCTAATGAATCACCTACTCTGAATCTCAGCTTCCTCATCTGTAAAATGAGTATAATAAAGTTATTATCATAGTGCATTCGGGCTGCTGTAACAAAATACCATAAACTGGGTAGCTGGTAAATAATAGAAGTTTGTGTCTCACAGTTCTGGAGGCGGGAAAGGCTGAGATCAAGGTGCTGGCAGATTCAGTGTCCGGTGAGGGCTTTTGGGTTCACAGATGGGGCCTCCTCACTGTGTGCTCACATGGTGGGAGGGGTGAGGGGGCTTTGCGGGTTCTCTTTTAAAGGGCATAATCCCATTCATGAGGGCTCAGCTCCATGATTTAATCACCTCCCAAATGCCCCACCTCCTAATACTATCACTTTGGGGGCTAAGATTTCAACATGAATTCTGGGGGAACACCAACATTCAGTTCATAGCAGTTATCAGGAAGATTAAGATAATATATGGAAAGCACTTTGAATTGTACTTGGCACATAATAATTATTGAATAATTATTAGCTATGATTATTGTCATCATTGTCAAATTCACACCTATGTGTCAGCCTAGTGTTAGAGACAAAAGCACAAGGCCCTATCGGTGCCCCTAAGGAGCCCACTGTCTAGTGCCTTAAAGAATCAAAATCATCCGCCTGCTTAGTTCTAGTCCGATTTTGTTTGGATGCTGCAATTGGACCAAACAATTTGTGGAAGCCTCTCGTTTCCAGCCCTCTCGCTCCTGCATGGAGGGCCACAAGACCCAGCAAAAGACACAGGCTAAGCCAGGCACAGTGGCTCATGCCTGTAAAGCCAGCACTTTGGAGGCTGAGGCCGGCGGATCACCTGAGGTCAGGAGTTTGAGACCAGCCTGGTCAATGGTGAAACCCAGTATCTACTAAAAATACAAAAAATTAGCCGGGGGTGGTGATGGGTGCCTGTAATCCCAGCTACTCAGGAGGCTGAGGCAGGAGAATCACTTGAACCCAGGAGGTGGAGGTTGCAGTGAGCCATTGCACTCCAGCCTGGGCGACAGAGCCAGACTCCATCTCAAAAAAAATTTTTTAAATTTTAGCCGGGCGTGGTGGCGGGCGCCTGTAGTCCCAACTACTCGGGAGGTTGAGGCAGGAGAATGGCGCGAACCCGGCAGGTGGAGCTTGCAGTGAGCCAAAATCGTGCCACTGCACTCCAGCCTGGGCGACAGAGCGAGACTCCGTCTCAAAAAAAATAATAATTAAAAAAATTTTTAAAATACACACGCTGGGAAGCCTGGAGGCCTGGGCTTACACTCCAGCTCTGCCACTTCCCTGCTACACTGCGTGGACAAGTGACTTAAACACCCTGGGCTTTGGGCCCCTCATCTCTCTGGGGCTTGGACTAAACCCACTATAGACTTTTCTAATTAAAAAAAAAAAAAAGTACAATAGCTTTGCTGCTCCCAAATCCCCATCCTTTCACCAGCCGTGCTACAGACACTATTCTGTAGAGTCTTAGGAACTGGACTGGGCTAGGAGAGACGCTATGAGGAGGCAACACGGTAATAACGACTGATAACGACTGCTGCCACAGACGGCTGCTCAGCACAGCTGCCGAGAGGCACGGAGGCCAGGGTGGGCTCGCACAGCTTTGTGCCCAAAGTTGCACTGCTGGAACTGGAGGAGCTGGGATTTGTCCTATGTATCTGACCTGAAAGTGGCCAGGCCAACCACTGCACCACACAGCCTCAGGGGGAGCAACGGAGGTTCCCACCCAGACTACCCCAGCAGGGAGGGAGACACAGGGAGTGCCCTTCACTCACTCCTGGAACACAACCTCCCTTCTCAGCAGCCTCCCCAGGCCAGAGAACAGGGAGAGGGGAAACCAACCAACACCGGCTTCCCCTGCCTCCAGATGTGCCCTATCTTCCACGCCTTCCTAAACTTTTCTTTTTCATTAAGTGTGCCTTGCAGCCAGCCTCTCACTTACACATCTTAACCTCCTCTGGGCTATTGATTTCTCATTCCATTAAATCCTCCTCTTTAACTCTGGCCCTTAAACTCCAATTCTAAACCTGTGTCTACTCCCCAGTCACACTCCCAGGCCACCACTTCGACGACTCTGTGCTAGGGGCCAGCCCCTCCCTGCTCCCTCCTGGGGGCCTTCACAGGACTATCAACTCAACTGGGAACTCCGTGACGTAGAGTTTATTCTATGCCTTTGTTTATAGAGAGGAAACTGAGGCAGCAATCCTAGCCTGGCCTTCTATTTCCCAGCTGTCCCCTTCCCCAGATGCCCACTGTGACTCGGCACTCAGGCGTCCGCGTGCTCTCTCCCGACACCCCGCAGCACGGCACAGCTATCACCCTCACCACTCGGGTCTCCCTGCTCTCCAACTCTAGGTGGAAGTCACTCCAACTTTGGGGTCCTGCGCGTGGCCTCCCTGGGGCAAACGATGCCAGCCTCATTTTGACAACACAAGCGGGCACCAAGAGGCTGGACACTGAGGAGAGGAGAGGGTCGCACCAAGGAGCCTGGGATACCCCATTCCCAGAAGCCTAAGGCCACACAGCCCCTGCTCTTCACCCTGTAAAATGCTCTTCACCCTCCCCAGCCTCTGAATTTACCTCTGTAACAAGCGTCCATTAAACATGAGTTGAGGCCCCTTAAATGGGACAGATACTGACTTAACACCTGTTCTGTGCAAGCACTACGGATAGCTCAGTGAACAAAGTGGACGAGGCCCTGCCCGTTTGGACGGGAGCTCCACGCTTGGTCCCCGGCAGTGACAGGCACAGACGGAGGAACTTCAGGGCAGTGAATATCAGACACAAGGGTCCCGGTACCGTGGAGGGAGGGCCGCAAGGGCTGGCAGGAGGCTGGGGAGGTGAGACTGAGGCATGTGAGATGCCTTAGAGCTGGCCGCCGGCAGCACGTGCCCCAGGCCTGTTCCCACACAAGACTAGACAGCGGTTGCTGCCCAGGCAGCCACAGCCTGAGGTGAGCTCCAATGGCTCCAGGCCACTCCTCAGGCACAGCACATCCAGGCATGAACTGTCAGCTTTGCCTCAGACCTGCTTCCCCCTCCGGCTTCCCTATTCCCCTCGCATTGCCATTCCCCCTGGTCTCCAGCACGGGAAATCTCAAAGTTATCTCCGACATTTCCGGCTCCTTCATCTGCTGCATCCAATCTGTCAGCGGGCTCTGCTGTTCTTGGAAATGTCACTCAAGCTTACCCCGCTTTCGCCTCACTGTCACGGGCGCCCAGGCCCAGCCCTCAACCTGTGCTTCTGCACAGCCCTCCTCTGCCCACGAGTCTTCACCGGCTCCCCCGAGCCTGCTGCACTGACCTAAGCCTTTTCTGTTTGGTGGTCAGGGTCCTCTTGGATTCCAGCCGTTCTACCCACCCCGTCTACTGTGACACTCTGCTGCTCTGACTCCAGCCTTCTGCTGCACACGGAACTCTTTTCTCACTTGCCTCGTCCACTGTGCCCGAGCACCCAATCCTCAGATCATCCTCTCTCCCCTCATCCTGCCTGCACAGCCCCTTCCCAGCCTCCTCACTGTGAGTCTTCCTTCCCCCCTTCCTGAGCACCCCTGCCAGCTTCTGCCAGGTCTGAACGCTGGTGACAGGTGCAATCAACACACGCGCCACAGTCCCAGAGACTGAGTGTCTTGGTGTGCTATCCACCCAAACTATCACCCTTCGGGAGAGGACGGTCCTGCCCACCCCCCAACCAGGGGACTCCACAACCACCCCATCCCTGCTGGGCTCTGTGTAAATGACTTAAGTGCTCAGTTGTTTAAAGAAAACCGTGATGAATCAAAAAGGGTCTCCCTCTTGTTTTTTAAAGCAGAGAATGCCCAAGTGTAGGGGAAGAAGCTGGGGGTTCTGCCACACTCACCAGTCTGGGATGTGGGACAGAGTGTGTGTGTGACCCCCAAGGACTCCTTTCCTCATCAGTGAAAAAGGAGATGCCCACAGCTAACTCGCGGGGTAGCTGGACTGAGTGAAACAAACGGAGTACGCAGTCAATACAATGTTAAATTGATTCCTTCCTTCCTTCCCATAATTCACCCAGCCTGCAACTGTGGCGTAAGTTTTTTTGTTCATATTGGATTTGCCAAATGTAAGGCATACCCTATTTTATGTAACAGAATGTTATAATCAAGCAACAACTACATCTTATGTCCTTACTACGGACAGGGCCGATTTACTCACTCTGCTGGGTGCTGGAGAATGTGAAAAGGTGTCAGGCAAAGGCCTTGCTCCTCCAGGGATCTACCGTCTGGGTGGGGAGACAAACCAACAGACGATTACCAATACCAGGTAGGATGAGGGGACTCAGCCAGCCCATACAGAGAGAGAGCAGGAGGAGGCCACCCAGAGAATGTGCCCTCGATACCCATGCAGGTGCCCTTCACACCGGACGAGTCACACTCCTACTCACATTCCACGCTGCCAACCCTCTGAAGCAGGTGAGTTTTATCCCCGTTTTACAGGTGAGGGCAGTGAACTCAGCGTCCCCGTTTTACAGGTGAGGGCAGTGAGCTCAGAGTCGCCGTTTTACAGGTGAGGGCAGTGAACTCAGAGTCCCCGTTTTACAGGTGAGGGCAGTGAGCTCAGGGTCCCCGTTTTACAGGTGAGGGCAGTGAGCTCAGAGAGGTGAGGCAACTTGTCCGAGGTCATGCAGGGAGTGACGCGAGGACAGGAACCCAGGTCTGCCTGACACTTGGTAGCTGGAACTGGTTTCTCTTCCACCAGCACCTTGAAGGCTGGGCAAGATATCGCAAAGGGCCAGGGTGAGGACACACAGTGCCAGGGCTAGGTAGCAGGGGAAGGGGAGACAAGATCATGCCAGACACCATGTTGTGACGTAAAGTTGGGATCAGCGTGCAGAGGGCCTTCACCTCCAAGGCATCTTGGAAGGCACTGCTGCTGAGGGCTGCTGAGACAGGGTCCCCTGTGAGAAGCGCCACCCTCTGTAAGAAGACAGGCACAGCGGCAGAATGGCTGGAAACTGAGGCTGGAGGCCCACTAAGGAAGCTGTCAGGACAGTAACCCAGGGTGAACAGCCAAAGGCCCAAGTAGGGACCACGTCAGTGGGAAAGCAAAAGTCGGAGTGGACACTCGAAGTGCCCAAAAGAACTGAGTGGGCTGAGGCCTTAGGCACCAGAGAGAGGGAAGGGTGGGTGCCCCAGGCGCCCCGGCTATATGCCTAGGGGAACCCAGCTGCTCCTTCTACCAGGGGGAGGCAAGAGACAGTGCCCACTTGGGGTAGGGGGTGGTCGGTTGGGTCTAGGGGGTGGCGGGACACCCAGGCAGCCAGTCTAAGGCGGAGGAGACCACAGAGCGAAGACTCCACCAGGCCTGGGGTGGGGGTAGAAGTAGTGAGCCATCACTGGAGAGGGTGAAGGGGATGAACTGAGGAACAGGCAGGACCGAGGGTGGGTTTTCTGAGAACTGAACAGCTGAGACCTTGAAAAACAAGAGGAACTAGCCCAACAGCACTGGACTGAGCGTCCAGAGGCCTGGACCCAGCTGCGGAGCCTTGGATAAGGCATCCAGCCTCTCTGGGCCTCAGCTTCTGTTGGGTCATTAATGCCTCCTTTTAAGTTTGTCTGTAAGGAGTGATCAGACGCGTGCAGGGCTGTAGTAGAGACCAAATGAAGTAATTGTTCTGAGAGGCATCTGAAACGCTGCAGAACCCCATACACACATAAGGGATTAGTACTATGCAGAAGCACCAAGAGATTCATCCTTCCCACACACGCTCGGCACTGCCCACCCTCCCCAGACACACGAAGGCCAGCTTCCGCCTCGCTGCTCCTCTTGCTTTCTGAGCAGTCTCTCCCCCAATCCAGGGCCGGTCGCCCTGTCCTCCCTTCCATCTCTGGATGGCTGAGAACCACCTCAGAAGCAGCTGAGCTCCTCTCTGCTGGACGCCCTGACTCTCTGCAGCTGGGACCTTCTCCTAGAGTCTCGGCCTCTCTCCCGGTACTAAAGTTCCCTCTACATCCTAAGGGAAAACCAAACTGGAAATCAGACAACGAAGCTGACCAGGTTCTTGGAAGAACTTTCAGTGCTGGGGAAGACAGCAGCCACCGATCAAGATGCCCAGGTGGGGGGATGGGAAAAACACAGAAAACCAAGATCTTCTCCCAACCTCCCCTCCCGAGCACCCGCCTCTCCCGACCCGGAGGGACTGGTGTTGCCTCTGGGTTTCAGGTGGCAGGTCCAGAGCAGGACAGGGGGGTGGAGCTGGTGAGACAGGCCGGAGGCTGGTGGGCAATCCCGGGCCACAAGGAATGAACAAAATATGGAAAATTAAACAAACTCAGACACTGTAATGTGTGCATATTAGATTAACTCTCCAAGGGTCATGACCTTGAGGAACACATCCAGCCAGTGAGAAAAATAATAAACCTGATTAACGATGAAGCCTGAGCTGCAGCTTCAGCAAATAAAACCAGCATGATGATGATGACGCCCAGTGGAATTCCAGGGGCTCCCGTCCCTGGTGGGACCGAAACACAGTCGACCTCGACAAGTCCCTTGTCCCTGACCACGCAAGCACAGACACTCAGGGATTAAGGCAGGACCGGATTTGTCTCTCAGATGCCCACTACCAACCCAGGCGGCCTCTCTCCCCAGAGATACCACGCCCGCAATTTCCGGGTGCTCCTAGAAGTGTCACTACCACCCGGGTGACCCATAGGGAGTGAAAGTGAAGGTAGTTCTTTGTTCCTGGCAGGGCTCAGTCCTCCTGACCAGCCCTCAGACCTCTTGGCCTGGTCTTGACAGCTGCCCACTGCCTGGCAAAAGGGCCCAGCTGTGCCCAGAGCTCCTCTCCTCTTTCCAGACAACCCAGACCCTTGGGAGACATGCCCAGAAGAGCCACTGGAGGGAGGCAGGGAGGTGGCACCGCGTGGCATCACCAGACAACAGCACCAAGAGGAAGATGGCAGCATCAAGTACAGATGCCAAGAGCCACGCAGCCCAAGGTCCAGCCCGGGAGTGGCTCGGCCCGCATTGCCCCACCACTGCCAGGCAGACGGGCCAGAGGCGCCCGGGCCCAGCCCCCTCCGCCGCCTCCTCCCCCATCCCAAGGCCCTCAGCCAACTCTCCCCAGGCTCCAACTCCTCCCCTCACTTTGCTCAGCTCAAGGGAGCCAGGGAAAGAGACACAGGTGCTCTCAGTGCCTTGAACCCCCTGTCCCAGCTGTCGCCTGCACGCCCTCCACCCCAGCCAGGTCGGAGCGCACAGCTCTGCCAATCCTCACTGGAGAGAATCTAAATCAGCTCCCCTCCCCCTCCGCCCCAGCCCCCTCCCCCATCACGCGCCCAATGCAGGTCTCTAGAGTTTCTCCCTCACTTCCCACTCGGATGAACTAGGGTGAGACGGGTGGGCGCCCCATTCGCCCGGGGAAAGAGGGTCATTTCTGATAGGGCTCTGGTTCCACCAAGCAAGTGCAGGGTGGGCACGGTGTGCGGGGTGGGGGTGTGGTGGTGGCCCGAGTCCAGTGCAGGGGCAGGGGGCAGTCGAGGCAGATGGCAGTGAGGGAGAGGGGAGGGGGCTTGGTGGGATACCGGGCTGAGCCGGGATGGGAGGCTGTAGCGAGGAACAGCGGCTCTGGGAGAAGCGGAGGGTGACGAGGTGTAGGGTAGACGCGCCAGGCTGGGAAGGGGCTGACATCCCTGCAGGGGGCAGAGGCAGGGCTGGGAGTTGCACGGGGAGGGGGAGGACAAGAGCGGGAGGACGGCGAGTCCGGGGAAGGGATGCGGAGGGAGGGAGACGGACCGGGATGGAGACTGGAGGAACTACGGGAGCAGAGAGGTGGGGGTTCAGCGGCGAACCTGGAGACGCAGGGACCAGAGTGCCAGGGACTGGGCTGGCGGGAGGCGGGAGCGGGGAGGAGAGCGCGGGGGCGGGGGCCGGGGCAGGGGCGCGGGGCCGCGGCCCCCGAGGGCAGGAGCGGCGGAGACGTCAGAAGTCGGGGTGCGGGTGTGGGTGCGGGAGAGGCCCGCGCGGAGGGGATTCCGGGGCGCGGGGGCAGCGCAGGGAGCGGGCCGGGGGCCGCTGCCCTTACCTGGGCGGCTCCGCACTCCGGGGGCTGAGCCGGGGGCCAGGCGCTGCTGGGCCCGCCGCGGAGCTGCTGTTGGCCGTTTTTTCTCTTCCGCAGCAGCCGCGGCGGCTCCAGCCCGATCCGCCGGCAGCTGAAGGCAGTCTGTGTCCGGCTGCGAGCGAGCCCGGCGCGGGGAGCGCGGGAGGAGCGCGGCGAGGCGCGGGGCGCCGCCCGGCGGGTAGCCGGGGAACTGCGGCGGCCCCGCGCACGGCCGGCCGGGCGGGGGCGCCCCTTCGGGGCCGGGCCGGCGCCCCGCAGGCAGCCGCACGCCCCCCCCGCGTCTCTCGGAGCCTCGCCGGGGAGCCCAGGCGCGGGGGCGACGGGAACGGCGGGGGCTGCAGCGCGCAGGGCGGGCGCGGATCCGCGCGGCCGGGGGCAAACTTGCGGCTGCCCGGGGGCCGGGGCCGAGCGGGAGGCGCCCGGCTGGGGAGCGGCGCCCGGCTGGGGCGAGGGGCCAGGGGCGAGGGGCGCGGGGCGCGCGGCTAAGCGGGCGCTGCAAGGTACTTACCTCAGGTGGGGAACCCGGTGCAGCCCGCACCCTCCACCGCCCTGCGCAAAGGGGCAGCCCGCCCCGGCCCCAAGGAGTTATTAGCCCGGCCGGCTTCAGCGAGCAAGGGGCGCCTCCTGGTGGCTTTCGGGGAACAGCGCGGGGGACGAGCGTGCCCTGTTAGAAGAGACTGCGGCCTCAGTGGTGCGGAAGATGGAGAGAGGTGGAGGTTTCATGGGAAGAGACAAGACCACCTTGTTCAGGAGGCTGAAGAGCAACAGCTTGCATGGAGTAATTCCAGAGCACTGTTGTATACATACCAACATCTTGGGAGGATCTCATGTTACGCATGAAGATCCTGAGGCTAGGAGAGGTGAAGGGACCAGGCCAAGAACACACGGGGAGCAAGTGGCAGGACCCAGGAGGCAACCCCGCTTTCTGACACGCGGTTCATTTTAGTACACCTTGTGGTTCATCCTAATACAACAGAATTGCCCTTAGGAGGAGGCTGGGTGAAGACGGGGTCCTGGGGGAATAGGAGGAAGTACAAGGGACATGTGACTCCCTCAAACCTATGATCTCCTTATCTAACCCACGGGGTCTCTGTCTTGGGCAGACCACCAAACTGATCACACCAGCCCTTTCACCTTCAATGGCTTGTATCCCGACACCCAACCATCAGCACTCCCACAGTCTCATTAAGCTCTCTGTGAAGGGTTTGTTCACAGACGTCCTTGGTCAGGTCTCAGGCATGAGGCGTACTAACGGGACTATAGACTGTTCTGGATGTTGCATACCCCTGGGAGGGCTGGCTGGCTAGCCTGGGCGGGTGCTGGGCCTCCTGCTTCAGGGAGGATCTGGACCTCAGGAGTCTTGCCTATCCCTCCCCCAGCTCCACACACTGGCTGGATGAATGCCATATGGGAACAGGGCTCCATTCCTCCAGCCAGACATTATTTAGCACCTACTGTTTGCCAAGACTATACCACTTACACAAGTGTGATTCCCAGTAATCAACTTTGCAAGGTAGGTGTTGAGGTGACACTAGTCCCATTCTACAGAGGATCTTAAACCTGTTAAGGTTTAAGACCACCTGAAAGCCAGTCACACAAAACTAATTTCTAATTCCAACTCTATTCCCCCAACTCTGGAACCCCCCCTCTCTTGTGCAAAATGGACAGAACAGCAGCATGAGCCTAGCAGAACGTGTGCGGGGCTGGGAGGAGGAAGAGGCCTTCCTGTGATCCCAGCAAGCGATTTCACTTCCCTGGACTTCAGTTCCCACAACTCTAAAAGTGAGGGAAGCAGGCTAGATGAGCTCGCAAGCCGTGCAAACTCTGAAATGCCAAGCATGGATCCCTGGCCCTTTTCACGGGAAGAATGCAAGATCAGCAAGACCAGAGAGGCTTATTAAGTGTTTGGAAAGAAAAATACTATATAAGTGAAATGCTTCATCATTTTCTTTTGCCTGGTGATCTCATCCTATTAACTAGGGAAAAGGGGAGGAGCTTTTGGCAGGTCAAAGAGATTGCTGATGGCTCTGGAGGTAGTCTTGGCTGTGGCCTCTTGAGGGCCCTGTTTCTCCCCTTCTTGCAAGAATGGTTCTGACTTTCTTTTCCTTTCTTAAGGCCTCCACCCCTAGAAGCAGGGAGTCCCTACCAGTCACAGGGTGAGCAACAATGTCAGAGAAGTAGCCCCAGCCTGGATGTCCCCGACCTACTCTCCTGTCTCACCTTGTGCAAGCTGTTGAGTTCTTTGGGATACTCGCTACTTGCTCTCCACCTTTTTTACTACTGAATTTCAGCATCACTCATCAAAATTCAATTCCAGGCAAGCTGACTGCTCAAGCTCAGCTTCAGGGGTGGGAAGGTCAGTCCAGATCTTTTTTGGAAGCCACAGGGGGAGAATGTCAGAGGGCCACGAGGCTGGCCCCGCCGATCTACTCTGAGGCTACTGCCTTGAATGAAAAAACAGAAGGGTTGGGAAATGGGGCTCCCACCTCTAGAAGCTCTCATCTGAAGCATCCCTCACAGCCAGCTGCTATGCTGTGCAGGATGGATAGGGTTCATTGTGCTTGGGCACCGTGGTGGCCAGAGCCCACAGGAAGGAATTTGTTCTCTTGGATTTATCTTTAGTTTCTTCTATCTCTCTGCCTCTGGTATGTCCACTAAGAAGAATATTTGATCTTAAATGTATCTGCCATGTCTTTTCCAAAGGTCCCTTTGAAGTTTCATCACATGTTCATAATGATCCCTCTGCATGAATGGGGCCAGCTGAGGCACACAGTGCGCAGGTGACTTGTTCTCACCTTGCTGAGTGGCACATATCATATCGTCACCGTGTCTTAGAAACTATTGCAGTGGCCCTCTAGCTGGTCTCCCTGCCTTTAAATTGGCTCCCTTCAATATGTCTACAAATGGCTGCTGGAGTGATGTCACTAAAACAAGCTTCACCACTTCACACCCTTGCTGAAAATCCCTTCAGGACCCCACACTGAGTCGAAACCTTTTTTTTTTTTTTTTTTTTTTTTTTTTTTTGAGACAGAATCTCGCTCTGTCACTAGGCTAGAGTGGAGTACAGTGGCAGAATCTCGGCTCACTGCAATCTCCACCTCCCGGGTTCAAGTGATTCTCCTGCCTCAGCCTCCTGAGTATCTGGGACTGCAGATGCCCGCCACCACACCTGGCTAATTTTTGTATTTTTAGTAGAGATGGGGTTTCACCGTGTTGCCCAGGCTGCTCTCGAACTCTTGACCTTGTGATCTGCCCACCTCGGCCTCCCAAAGTGCTGGGATTACAGGCATGAGCCACTGCACCCGGCCCAGAGTCCAAAACTTCTTAGCACGGCATACAAGGTCCCTGCTTACTTCCCCTCCGTCCATCTCACCTTCAGTCAGTACCAAGCTGCTTCAAGTTCTCTGTTCATCCCATTTCATACCTCTGTGCCTTTAACACACTGAATTCTGTCCAGAGTCCCCACCCCACCTCCCACATACACACAGATACACAAGTTCCTATTTACCGCTCAGAATTCTGTTTAGGAATCTCTCCTACTAGAAGTTTATCGTACCTCGCTGTCTAGTCCCTTCCCAACAGAAGTAATTACTCCCTTCTCGGGATCTGTCTTGTACTTGTCAGAGTTTATGGTCACTTGTTTCACGTCTGCTCTCACTAAGAGACTATGAGCTTGTTCTCCTGGATTTATATTTTAACTTCTCCCTTCTTTGTATTTGCCTCAGGTATATCCGCAAAGCAGATACTTGATCTTAAATTTACCTACCATTTCTTTACCAAAGGTCCCTTGAAGGTTCATCTCAAGTTTATAATGAGACTATAGGCTTTTCAAAAAACCTCTGGCGAGGCGCAGTGGCTCACGCCTGTAATTCCAGCACTTTGGGAAGCCGAGGTGGGTGGATCACCTGAGGTCAGGAGTTTGAGACCAGCCTGGCCAACATGGAGAAACCCTGTCTCTACTAAAAATACAGACTTAGCTGGGCGTGGTGGCGTAGAACCTGTAGTCGCAGCTACTCGGGTGGTTGAACCAGGGAGGTGGGGGTTGCCAAGATTGCGCCATTGCGCTCCAGCCTGGGCAACAAGAGTGAAACTCTATCTCAAAAACAAAAACAAAAACAAACAAACAAAAATACTATTGACCACATAGTGCTTGGCATAGGAGGTGTTTAGCAAATGTGTTGAATGGATAAACCAATAGAGACAAAGGGTTAATGAGGTCTACAATTCTGGCAAATCAGATTTGCTCCTGTCATTTGTCCAGGTGAGTCAGATGAAATCCTAACTGGCAGATATGAAACTGTGGGTCCTTGGTAAGCTTGAAGTCTTTACAACCTAAGTTGAAGTTGGGGTTCACATTTGAGGAACTTGAAGGTGAAGGAAGCAAGGGCCTGATTGTATATCACATTGCAAGACAGTATTAAAATTCATCAATCCCATCAGAGTACTTAAGCGCCAGATTAAAAGCAAATAAATTCTCTGTGTTGTTCTTGTCACTTGTTTGGAGGATAAATGGTTCATTCTTACAGCAGATGTCTCACAGAACCAGTTTTGAAGTAGAAGTGAGTTAGAAGGAAAAATGTTCTTGATGTTTACTCATGCTTTAAAGGATGCAGTAAGCAGTGGTTTTGCCCAGTGATATTATGGACAAGTGTTGGCAAAGAGCAAACATATATATGTGTGTGTGGTTCACATAGTCCCCAGGTCTCATGGCAACATGCTGTTTAACATAGCTGGCTGCAAAGACTACGTCGAATGTTAAAAGATCCTATCCCCACTTGACAATTATATTATTATGCAGCTCCCTTCCCCCAATGTCTCTTATCTCATTTATTAGTCTAGGCATAAAGAATACTACTCACACTGAAATTAAAATAAAAATTTAGATCATCCTTAATCAGAATATAACCTGCCTCTCATTCTGCAGCCCTGCTCCCATCCTTCATGTGAGAACCTAATTCATTTCTACCACGTGTCTCAGTTTCTACTTGCTATTTTGCAGAGGAGATAAGCGGCTGTGACAATTAGTTCTCCAAGACATCTTTGGTGCCTATTATGTGCCAGGCACCGAAGACAAAATAGAAAACCAGACAAATCCAGGGCTGGTCCCTTTGGCGTTCGTAGTCAAGTAAAAAATGTTATAGAGGCACTACATGTTCCTTTTGACAGTTTTGGTCCACTTGACATCAGGTATGTTCTTTATGGCATTTTGCAATTAACTCAGTTACGTGGTCATAGTTTAGTCTGACAGTCTGAGTGGAGACAGCGGAAGGGGCGTGAGACTTACGGCAACTCAAGAGTTGGAGCCAAGGGCCTTTAGCACACAGAGGCTTGGGTATGCACTCAGAATTCTCAGTCTGAATCTCCCATAGACCTGCATTGTAGCCGGGCGTCTTCCACTATGGCCATGCCTGTCTGGGAAAGGGGAATTGCTGCTCATTTGCACAAATAAAGGCTTTAACCAGTTCCACCATAGTAGGGGTACGATGCTTACGTGTAAAAGCGGATTTTACTTGTGATAAGCTTTATACTTTCACATTCATCTTTCGTCATTTGATTCTCATAGTTGGTCCAGTTAGGTTCTATTACACAACATTATATAGATATAAACCACTCAGTCAGGAAATAGCAAAACTGGGCTAAAACTCAGGGCTTCCAGCTGCACGAAAGACACTGGTCAAAGATCACTATGAAAGTCAAATTGTGTAAAATGTTGAGCAAGTATTAAAACCGCAGCATTTTCCCCCATCCTTTTACTGTTTTTCTTCACTTCCATAACAGCAACTGAAGAAACAATCCACTCAAACAGGAGGAAGAGGTCAGAGGATGAGGAACAGAGTGGCATTTTCTACCTGGGAGCAAAGCGCAATCACTTAGCAATGGAAAGTACAGAGAAAAGGGGCTTCTCAATGCAACCACCCCGGGATATCAAAAATAAGGTGGCAGTTTTCAAACTGCCCCAGACGTTTGGGGTTTGCAATTTATCTAGAGTGTAGTTTTGTCTGAAGACTGGCATTAAATATTTCTATAAATTATTATGAAATAACACAGGGATATTATAAGGGCATTCAAAGGCAAAAAAGGGTGTGTGTATACATATGTGTATGTATGTGCATATATGCATATATGTGTGCATACGTATTTCAGTATATATGTACTTCATAGGTAAATATATCTCTCATCATATATGTAATTCAGCATCATGCTGACCGGTTCTGTTTTTCCATTATTGCTCAATAGAGCAATAATTTATTCTACAGCTTCTGTCTGCCAGGTACAGCATAGTATTAGACACTATAGGGTACAGAAAGAAAAACTGGCCATGGTTTCTACTGTCAAAAAGCTTATAGTCTCATGCATTTAATTTTCCCTCCTAAAGGAAAACCTTTAAATTTTATCTCAGAGCAATACTTAGGAGTTTGGGGTCTCTTGAGGAATTCAGAATAGCAAAAGGTATAAGATTCTATTCACCCAGGAGGGACTTCTTACTCTTTGTAGCTCAGTGAGGGCTAGGTTATTTCAAGAGGGGTGTTACATAGGAGGCTACGCCTGAGTGTGAAATACTAGAAGAGATGCCTTACCAGTCAGCTGCAATTATAACAAAGGTTTCCTTTATAGCAACAGTTTAACATACACTCATTTCCATCTTGTTCTTCCAGATTCCAGCCAAAAATCTTCATTTTAAAACAATTCAGTTATCTTAATTTGGAAAAGACAAAAGGGAAATGTGGTAGCTATCTTCAAATACTTCAGATCTTTCTTATGTTGCTTCACAACCAGGACCAGTGGATAGAAGTTACAGGGAGGTGGCCAGGTGCAGTGGCTCATGCCTGTAATCCCAGCACTTTGGGAGGCCGAGGCGGGTAGATTACCTGAGGTTAAGAGTTCAAGACCAGCCTGGCCAACATGGTGAAACCCCATCTTTACTAAAAATACAAAAATTAGCTGGGCGTGGTAGCACACACGTGTAGTCCCAGCTACTCGGGAGGCTGAGGCAGGAGAATTGCTTGAGCACGGGAGGCAGAGGTTGCAGTGAGCCGAGATCGTGCCACTGTACTCCAGCCTGGCTGACAGAGTGAGACTCTGTCTCAAAGAAAAAAAAAAAAAAAAAGTTGCCTCAGGAGATAATGAGCTCCCCAGCCCTGGAAGTATACAAGCAGATGGATGGCCATCTGCCAGGGCTGCCATGGAGGGTATTCCAGCAGTAGATTAGGAGGTTGAATGAGGTAACTTCCATCTCTAAATTCTTGGATTCTCTCAATCTGTCTCCTTAGCCCAAGGCTGAAAGGAAATTTGGATCTTTGGAGAAATGTAACACTTATTGTTGAAAGTGAAAACTTGCCTTATGTATTTAGACCTTTTTCTTTAGATGTATGGGTGCTTGTCTTTAAATGCAGTGAAGATACTTAATACCAGAAAAGGCAATAATTACCTAAGTGCTCTATTGACAAAAGCAATATTATTGACACATGGAAGTGTTACTAGGTAAATAGCATTAATGGCCTTGTTAAAAAAGGATACATTTACATGAGAGGAAGACAGTTCCAAAATAAAACCAATCTGAATAGATGAACATCATGCTTGTTTTTTAAAATGACTTCTTATAACACACACATGCATATACTTTCAGGAATGAAAACAGTAAGTAGAGTAAAAATGAAAAAGTGTCTCTATATATTGCTTTATGCCTCCATGTCAGACTGTACCTCCTGCCAGAGGAAGGATGGTTTTCTTCAAGCATTTTCCAGTATGAAGCATTTGGGTAAACTTCAACACACACGGCAGGGTGCGGTGGCTCATGCTGCAATCTCAGCACTTTGGGAGGCTGAGGCAGACAGGCAGAGCACATGAGGGCAGGAGTTCAAGACCAGCCTGACTGACCAATATGGTGAAACCCTGTCTCTACTAAAAATACAAAAAGTACCTGGGCATGGTGTTGGGCACCTGTAATCCCAGCTACTCGGGAAACTGAGGCAGGAGAATCACTTGAACCCAGGAGGCGGAGGGTGTAGTGAGCCGAGATTACGCCAATGCACTCCAGCCTGGTGACAGAGCCAGACTCCATTAAAAAAAAAAAAAAAAAAAAAAAAAGCTCAGCACACAGAATAATACTTTGTTCTTCTGAATACAAACTGACTCCAAGCTACCCTCCCGCTCCACCCTTCTGAGGGAGTATACTGCTTTTAAAATGCTAATTAATTAGGCCCACAGTTGAGGTGATATGGTTGACTTAAAAATTTGACTGGGAAAGAGGAATAGAGAAATTAAACTGAAAAACAAAAGTTGAAGAAGTAGACCCAGGTGAAAATACCTATATACAAATACCTATACAGTTATTAACCAAGTAAGTCTTATCTCTCCCAACCCCAAAGACAAGGTTTTTATTTTTTGGTAGCAATAGAAGGGTCTGTTTTATGGTGTAGTTGGCTAAGGAAGTGGGTGGGGGAAGGGAGAAAAGGTTTATTAAATACTGGAGGCTACTCCCAGGACTGTGTTTTCAACCATCAGTTGAAGTTAGTGAACAATGACTCCATGGCTCCTAGGTGGCAGGCACTGTCCTCGATTTGTGCTGGGTGTGGTTCCAGTCCCCAAGAACCAGCTCACTCCAGTGAGGCCTACACAGGCAGCATCCCCCTGTGCACTCCCTTAGTGGCGGCCCCCACTAATTCCAGTCCTCAGCTCAACACTGTTTCCTCTGCACCTCACTCATTAACAACAAAATCAATCCGAATGCACAAGTAAATACATTTGGATACATATCTTTTTTTTTTTTTTTTTTCTTTTGAGATGGAGTCTCACTCTGTCACCCAGGCTGGAGTGCGGTGGCATGATCTTGGCTCACTGCAACCTCCGCCTACCGGGTTCAAGCACTTCTCCTGCCTCAGCTTCCCCAGTAGCTGGGATTACAGGCATGCACCACCACACCCGGCTAATTTTTGTATTTTTAGTAGAGATGGGGTTTCGCCATGTTGGCCAGGCTGATCTCAAGCAATCTGCCTGCCTCGGCCTCCCAAAGTGCTGGGATTACAGGCGTGAGCCACTGTACCTGGCCCTGGACATAGAGCTTATATATAAACTTGCACTAATGAGTAATAAGCATTCTGAGGAAAATGTGCAAAGCGCTTCACAGTTTACAAAGTGCTTTCACAGCCATCATCATTATTTCTCATTTCAACCCTGAGTTGTGTTATCCTCGTTTCAAAGATAGGAAAATTTGTATTTATTTTTAATATTATTTGTTTCTTTTGAGACAGGGTCTCACTCTGTTGCCCAGGCTGGAGTGCAGTGGTAGTATCATAGCTCACTGCAGCCTTTACCTCCTAGGCTTAAGCAATCCTTCTGCCTCAGCCTCCCATGTAGCTTGGACCACATGGGTGTTTCACCACACCCAGCTAATTTTTTGATTTTTTGTAAAGATAAGAGTCTCACTTTCTAGCCCAGGCTGGTCTCAAACTCCTAGGTGCAAGTGATGTGCCTGCCTCAACCTCCCAAAGTGTTGGGATTACACGTGTAAGCCACCATGCCTGGCCGAAAATGCCTATTTAGTAGTAAATTATGAACCTTTAAGTTGTATTTTCTGACTTTAAATAAAAATATTCCTCTTCCATTAGTTATATTTTAACAACCCCACTACCATCCTGATATAAATAACCCGAGGTACAAAGTGATTCACCAAACCAAGCTGTGCCACTTCAATGAGCTAAAATCTACAATCCTGCTCCATAAGCTTCCAGGCTCTTTTCTTGTAACCGAGCCAAGTCACCAGCTTTGCCTTGGGCCAAATGAAAAGATCAAAACATTCTTTGTAGAATGGAAAACATAGGTGAAATCAAAATAGCTAGAAAATTCAACCTATCACTTGAAATTTCTTTTCTTTTTTTTTCTTTTTTGAGATGGAGTCTCGCTCTGTCTCCCAGGCTGGAGTGCAGTGGCATGATCTCGGCTCACTGCAAGCTCCACCTCCTGGGTTCACACCATTCTCTTGCCTCAGCCTCCCAAGTAGCTGGGACTACAGGCGCCCGCCACCATGCCCGGCTAATTTTTTGTATTTTTAGTAGAGATGGGGTTTCACCGTGTTAGCTAGGATGGTCTCAATCTCCTGACCTCGTGATCCGCCTGCCTCTGCCTCCCAAAGTGCTGAGATGACAGGCATGAGCCATGCGCCCGGCCATCACTTGAAATTTCAAGAGTAAAAATTAAGGTAAAAAAATCAATCTTACTTTTAAAGTACGTTCAACTGTATCTTTCTCTCTCTTGTTCTGTGCCTTGTTTTATACACGTGCTTTGTTTCAGATGTGTCTCTCCCAGGGCAGGGTCCAATTTTTTGTTATTTTAAAATATAATATTTGGAAAACGTCCCGCAGGATAATATACACCATCCATTATACAGGTTTAGTCACTAGGGCTGAAACTAAGCATCTAGACGCTGAGTCCAGACAGAACTGTGCTCTTCTTTGTTTGACAGAGCACATGGTTGACATTTAATAAATGTTAATAAAAATAGAAGCAGTACTTCAAAGTAACAATATCTGAAGAATCTCATTAAGCACAAAGTAAGGTAAACAGACCACCATCACACATCTGGATTTGCATAAAAAAGCACCTTTCCCTTCCATTATAAAAGACAGGGACCTGTTGGACAGCATGTTTCACCCAACACCATGGTAAGAGAAGGGAAAAACAGGGCTCTTTGTTCAGCTCTCTTCCCTAATTATACCTTCGATCTGAATAAAGAAAATATAGCACGCATGATCAGGAATAATTTATCAGTAAATAGCAATGGAGTAGGGGGTTAATCACTTTATCAATAACAGGGTGAGCAGAAATGGACAGATGGAAGCACCAAATTATTGACATCAGCATGAAACAGAAAAGGAAATTCAAAGCCAGAGGAGATGAGTCAAGAAATTAAACTTGGTTTCCATGTTAATTCAAAATTGTTTGTTTGGGAGCTGAAGGAAGAGGGAAGCGATGATAACTCCAGCAGAGAAACTGCTCATTAATATCCTAGCAAAACAATAACCTCTGATAATAGGAAATATTATGATGTCTCCAGAGAAAAGAGAGAATTCAGATTTACCCTCCCATCCATGGAGCTCACGGATGCTTTAACACAGTACATTCCACCAAGCTGAATAAATATTAACAAGAAGGTTAAAACATTGATTTGGGGAAATACTTCACATTACTGACATCTGGAAACAAACAAACCAGCTAAAAACAAAGCAGACGGGAGATGCAGGCTGTTTTATTCCTCTGGAAGTAATGCTGGTGATTTGTGGTTCCAGCTGCCCAGCTTGAGGTAGGGATTGGGAAGTAGGGAGCAGAGGGAATGGGAGGTGGGAGGGAACATTTCCTTGGTGCAAAGCTATTGCAGGCTGCTACTACTGGGTTTATTACAGTGTTTTATGAAGCAATACAAGAGATTACCCAAACATCTTCAGCTAGCATCAAGACTGCACTGGACACCTAATAAAACAAGTAGCTTGGCCGGGCACCGTGGCTCACGCCTGTAATCCCAGTACTTGGGAAAGCCGAGGTGGGTGGATCATTTGAGGTCAGGAGTTGGAGACCAGCCTGGCCAATATGGTGAAACCCCGCCCCTACTAAAAATACAAAAATCAGCTGGGGGTGGTGGCAGGCACCTGTAGTCTCAGCTACTTGGGAGGCTGAGGCAAGAGAATTGCTTGAAACTGGGAGGCAGAGGTCACAGTGAGCCGAGATCGTATCACTGCGCTCCAGCCTAGGCAACAGTGAGACTCCATCTCCAAAACAAAACAAAACAGAATAAAAACAAATAAACAAAAAAAACTCAAGAAACAAAAAACAAATGGCTTGCAAAAAACTGCTAAATCTTCTAGATAATTGAATCTATATAAATTCTCTCCTGTCTAGCCTTTCAGTGTCACATTACTTCATAATACTTGTCTAATCTTAGCCAAAACAAGAGTAAGAAGCTGGAGGTTACAAGAAGAATCTGGGAAGGGACTCCTCCTTACGTTCACACACTTTACAAACGGTCTTTCTCTTTCTATTCTTTAGTTACCAAAGAGCATGGGGGTGCTGGGAAAGGTCAGCCCAGCTGCCTGATGCTAAATAAAACTGCTCTTAACTCTTAATATCATTGGATCTCTGGAGGTGGGGGGAAAACATGAAGCTTCCCTGGTGTCTTGCCAGCCATCGTGCAGTTAAGACTTCAAGGCACCTCATCTCTTTTGCCACACTGTTCACAGGCATCTTGAAGGGAAAAACGAAATTCCTGGCAAGTTGGCATAATGTCAATGTATCAGTAGATCCTACTGAGATTCTTTAAAGAAAAAAAACAAACCATACATTTTCACAGCTCATCCCAACTGTCCTTGCCGTATGTTCCTATACACAGTAAACTTTTTGGACTATGAGGAAATCAAAAAACAAAGTGTAGCAATTGGCCAGGCATGGTGGCTCACACCTGTAATCCCAGCACTTTGGGAGGCTGAGGCTGGAGGATCGCTTGAGGTCAGGAGTTCAAGACCAGCCTGGTCAATATGGCAAAACCCCATCTCTACTAAAAATACAAAAATTAGCCAGATGTGGTGGTGCATGCCTGTAATCCCAGCCACTTGGGAGGTTGAGGCAGGAGAATCGCTTGAACCCAGGAGGTGGAGGTTGCAGTGAGCTGAGATCTCGCCACTGCACAGCCTGGGTGACAGAGGGAGACTCTGTTTCAAAAACAAACAACAGACAAACCAAAGTGTAGCAACTGACCTCTTATGAGATATTTTATATTATAAGTGGCAGGCAAGAAATAAAAGACTAAATTCCAAATCTTTTCATTACTCAATATCCATGAACACCCTCCCCTCTCCCCAGTCCCTGGCAACCACTAATCTACTTTCTATGAACTTTCTTATTCTACACATTTCATATAAAGGAATCATACAATGTGACCATACAACTGGGGCTGCCTTCTCCACCTAGCGTAAAGTTTTCAAGATTCAGTATGTCACATGTTATCTGAACTTTATTTCTGTTCTAAGGGCAAATAATATTCCCCTATATGAATATACCACATTTGGTTTACCCAATCAGTTGACAGACTCTAAAGTACTTTCAATTCTGAGATTTTATGACACACATGTTATGCACACAATTATGGATTATGTCCAGCATGAATGACTCGAATCGATTTAGCTCTGGAACTGTATTTGCCACATCTTGCTAGACATCTGTAAGTTGAGACAACACTGCTACCTAAAACTCAACATGGCCAAAATTACACTGATTTTCCCCTCAAAGCCTATCTCTGCTCTATGCCTTGCAGTTGTTAACCAATCTCTTTGGTTCACAGAAAGTCTTTTTTTTTTTTTTTTTGAGACAGGGTCTTGCCCTGCAGCCCAGGCTGGAGTGCAGGGGTGCGATCTGGGCTCACTGCAAGCTCTGCCTCCTGGGTTCACGCCATTCTCCTGCCTCAGCCTCCCGAGTAGCTGGGACTACAGGCGTCCGCCACCACACCCGGCTAATTTTTTTGTATTTTTAGTAGAGGCGGGTTTTCACTGTGTTAGTCAGGATGGTCTCGATCTCCTGACCTTGTGATCCTCCCGCCTCGGCCTCCCAAAGTGCTGGAATTACAGGCGTGAGCCACTGCGCCTGGCCAAGTCTTGTTTTTTAAAGTCCTCCCTTTCCTGTATGCTACATATTAACTTATATGCTAACATTTATAATTTCTACCTCAACTACACCATTTCTCCCCTTTCTGTTCCTACTTTACCAAATGTAAGCCTCTTGTTCAGATATTATATCACTCCGCTAGTCTTCCTGCCTCCCAACTCTCCTTTGCCTACTGTATTCTACTTTAATGTAATTCAGTTGCTGAGTTAATCTCTTTAATGTTTAGTTATGTTCAAGTCATTCCCAAGATCAAACACCTTGAATGGAATGCAAACTTCTCAGAATTTCTACCCCTTAGTCCAGTGTAGAGAACTGTAATTTAGGGAGGGAGAAAAGCAGAAAACTAATATTCATGTACTTGTCACTATTAGGCTGTAAACACCTTTAAGTACGAAACTATTTCTGCAGCCAGGTAAAAAAGACAAAGCTTTGGTGGAAGACAGACCTTATCTTGAATCCTAGCTGTGCCACTGGGAACATCATAATCACTACTAGCTTCAGTTACCTCCTCTGTAAAAATGGAGAAAAACCACTTACCTTATGAGGTTTTTGTGAAGACAGGAGTCACGTATGTAGTGTACAGCACCTGACACATAGTTCGTACTCGTTAAGTTGTAGCTAAAATTTTTATTTATTTATTTATTTGGTTGCTGGGCTGGAGTGCAGATCATGGCTCACTGCAAACTCTGCCTCCTGGGCTCAAGTGATCCTCCCACTTCAGCCTCCCAAGTAGCTGGGACTACAGGCGCACATCACCTCACCTAGCTAATTTTTCTATTTTTTTGTAAGATGATGTTTCACCATGTTGCCCAAACTGGTCTTGAACTCTTGGGCTCCAGTGACAAGTGATCCACCCTCCTCAGCCTACCAAAGTGCTAGGATTACAGGCGTGAGCCACCATGTCTGGCCAGCCATTACTTCTTTTTTTTTTTTTTTTTTTTGAGACAGAGTCTTGCTCTGTCGCCCAGGCTGGAGTGCAGTGGCGTGATCTTGGCTCACTGCAACCTCTGCCTCTCAGGTCCAAGCGATTCCCCTGCCTCAGCTTCCCGAGTTGCTGGGACTACAGGCGCCCGCCACCACACTCAGCTACTTTTTTGTACTTCAGTAGAAACAGGGTTTCACCCTGTTGGCCAGGATGGTCTTCATCTCCTGACCTCGTGATCCGCCCGCCTTGGCCTCCCAAAGTGCTGGGATTATAGGCGTGAGCCACCGTGCCTGGCCAGCTATTACTTTTAATACTCATCTTGGAAGTTTCTGAAGTACATTTTGGACTAAGGGAAAAGCAAAGGTGGAGTCAGGGCCTGGAATGTGAGGTGGGGAGACTCGAAGGAGCCTAAGCCTTACTGGGGAAGAGGGCTCACAATGGTCAGTAGAGGGAAATAAAGCTGGCCAAATTACGAACATCTCCGAAACAAAGCAGAGTTTATCTCGATACAGCAGTAACCATAGCCACTGCAGCTTCTTGGGCAGGCAAGTGGCATAATGAAAGGAATGTTTTGGGGCAAACCTGGTGGGTAGCCACGTGCGACAGGCTGATGAGTGGAGGCAGCGATCTATGCAGGTGTTTTAGACATGGAGCTGTGCTACAAGATAACCTGCTACAGTGGAAACAGAGCAAGGGGTGAATCAGAGACATTTTGAAAGAAAAAAATCATAGCACCAAGTGACAAATACTGTAAACGAGCCTAACATCCACCTTCCTTTCCCTAAGGCCCATGATTCATTTTTTTCCTCAAACCATCTTCAAACACCCTGCTCTGCTGCAAAGCTTTCTGAAACAAAGCTGGGAATAAGTTAACCAATTAATCAATCAACTCTATAGTCACGGCTGCCAAGCTGTTCTGGCCCTAGATAGAAAGATTCCTGCATTTAATCTGCCTCGGTATGCCCAGCCTTAATTGCATGTCAGATCAGTACATCTTTGAAGAGAGAGGAAGAAAAGAGTTGAGAATGTAAGTTAATCATAACGCATGTTTAAAGATGCAGAACACGCCTGTGAGCTTTGGGAGGGCCCAGGCAGGCAGATAGCTTGAGGTCAGGAGTTTGAGACCAGCCTGGCCAACATGGTGAAACCCAGTGTCTACTACAAATATAAAAATTAGCTGGGCATGGTGGCACGTGCCTCTAGTCCCAGCTACTCAGGAGGCTTAGGCAGGAGAATTGCTTGAACCTGGAGGCAGAGGTTGCAGTAAGCCAAGATTGCACCACTACACGCTAGCCTGGGCAACAGAGCAACACTCTCTCTAGAGAAGAAAAGAAAAAAAAGAAAAGAGAGAGAGAAGGAAGGGAGGGAGGGAGGGAGAGAAACAGAACCTTCCCCAAACACTCCTATTAGAATGCCAATACCCCCACCAGAAGTAAACATTAGGCTCTGTAGGTATTGCAGGTAAATATCACTGACTATCCAACCAGGATTGATCCCAAAGAGGCTAATTTCCAAAAGGAAAAGAAAAAAAAACAGTAGAGAAGATTTGAGTCTTTTACTCTCAGTAGGTGGCAAGCCATAGAAACAGTTTTGTCTAATCTCCTTTCCTGTCACTTGAAGTGTTGGTTTGTAAATATTTCATTGCATGAAAGCATCCAAGTTATCTCGGACTTATTCTCACTGGCTGGAACAGTTTCTCTGGTGGAGCATTTGCTTGCTATACTATCTGGTTAGCTCATATTCTGGGGACTTGACTTCTACAAAGTCTCCAAATTTCGTAAGCCTTTCAGAACAGGCCATTTACTCAGGGCATGAGCTGAAGCGGAGATAAGACCTCCAGTCAATGCTCAGCAAGTCTTCTTGGAACCAGGAAAGTCAGATCTTCTCCCACAAAAGCCTCCAGTTGTTGTAAACTGGCAGTGAGACCATGATGAAAGAAGAGATGAAACTGTTTTATCAGACTGCAGGTAACAGTAAACTAAAGTAAGCTGTCAAAATAAAGATACTTCAAAGAACAGGAGAAAAAGAATTTTCCAGGGACAGATTTCAGTGGGTGACATTAAAATTACACTCTAGTTGGGTGCAGTGGCTCACACCTGTAATCCAAACACTTTGGGAGGCTGAGATGGGAAGACTGGCCTGGTGGCGTATCCCTGCAGTCCCAGTTACTGAGGAGGCTGAGATGGGAGGATGGCTTGAACCCAGGAGGTCGAGTCTGCAGTGAGTCGTGTTTGTGCCACTGCACTCTAGCCTCAGTGACAGAACAAGACCCTGTCACAAAAATAAAATAAACAAATGAAAGAACACTGTTATCGGGAGCAACACAGAAGGTCGGGAAAGGTGGAGCTTACCTGAGAATACCTAAGCAAGCCAGCGAGCAAGCTCTGGCTCTATTTTCCTGTGCTGTCAATTTCACATTCAGAGTTGAAGGGGCCTTGGAGAGAATTGTCATCCAACTTCCTCAGTGTAAGACGAGAACACTGAGCCCAGATAAGTAAATGACTTGTTGTAGGTTAGATAACCAGCTGATATCAGCACAGAGACTAGAAGGAACTCAGTTTAGTTTGGTCTTGCTTCCCTGGTATGTACGGGCCTCTCCCTATGCATAGGAGGGGAAGGCAGAGAGGAATCCCAGAAATCCTGTCATATGCTAGAGTTTAGGCCATGATGTCTGGTGCTGTTTCTATAGAAAAGGTTTCAAAGTGCTATTATGATTCAAATATGAAAATCACTTATGCTCTTTAGTTCAGGAGACGTGGTGATCGATGCATGTTTTAGGAAGACAAAACACAAACTCTCACTAAATAACCAAAACATAACTCAGATCTCCATTAAGACTTAAAAGAAAGTAAGCAGCTTATATATTTGAATACAGATGTTTCAAAACTATGAAGATCTAGCTTTAACTGAAAGATAAACCAAGTAGTATTAGCACATTGCATATGGGAGCCTGCAGCAAGATGAAAACCACTACAGGTATACATAATCACTGAAAAGTTTCTGGAACATATACCATTCCACTTCACTCCTTTACAACAGTAGTCCCAAAACATCGTAAGTCCAATACATAGGTTTCTCTAAAACCAAGGCTCTCACTGAATCAAATGTAATCAAAAGGGTATCTTTTTCTTTACACTTAAAAGAACAATCAGGCTAAACAAGTGTATTATTACAGAGGTCAGCAACTTTTTTTTTTTTTTTAATGGGGCTCGATGCGGTGGCTCACACCTGTAATTTCAGCACGTTGGAAAGCTGAGCTGGGAGAATCATTGGAGGACAGAAGTTCCAGACTAGCCTGGGACATAGTGAGACCCTGTCTCTAAAAATAATTGAAAAGTTAGACAGGCATGGTGGCACGTGCCTGTATTCCCAGCTACTCGGGAGACAGAGGCAGGATTACTTAAGCCCAGAAGTGCAAGGCTGAGGTAAGCTATGACTGCACCACTGCACACCAGCCTGGGTGACAGAGAGAAACCCTGTCTCTAAAAAATAAAAACAACACACATATACTCACCCCTAAGAGTCTAGGGTTTAGACATACCAAAACCATAATATTACAGGAAATATGGCTGTATTAGCAAGCGAGATACCTACATATTCTTGCCTTTTTTTCTCTTCTCCTATTTTAAGTACTTAAGATCCTGAAATGGGGCTGGGCGCAGTGTCTCATGCCTGTAATCTCAGCACGTTGGGAGGCCAAGGTAGGTGGATCACGAGGTCAGGAGATCGAGACCATCCTGGCTAATATGGTGAAACCCCGTCTCTACTAAAAATACAAAAAATTAGCCGGGCTTGGTAGCAGGCGCCTGTAGTCCCAGCTACTCTGGAGGCTGAGGCAGGAGAATGGCGTGAACCCAGGAGGCGGGGTTTGCAGTGAGCCGAGATCGCGCCACTGCACTCCAGCCTGGGTGACAGAGAGAGACTCCGTCTCAAAAAAAAAAAAAAAAAAATTCTGAAATGGAAAATAAAAAATGAAAAATGTTGGGGAGATACCAGCCTCATGCCTAGCAATTTCTCATTTAATCCTCACAACTGTTAGGTTGGATATTATTTACTTCAATTTATAGATGAGAAAATGGAAACAGAGAGGGTAACTCACTCAAGGCCACACAGCAAGTAAGTAGAAGAGTTGAAATTGAATCCAGATCATCTAAGTTCAGGTTCTTTTCACTACACCAACAGTTCTCAAAGTGTGGTCTGCAAACCTTAACTCCCAGGGATTCAAAACTATTGTCATAGGCTGGGCGCAGTGGCTCATGCCTGTAATCCTGGCATTCGGAGGCTCAGGCAGGAGGATGGCTTGAAGTTAAGAGTTGGGAGGCCAGCCTGAGCAACACAGTAAGACCCCATTTCTACAAAAAAATAATTTTAAAAAAAATGATCTGGGCATGGTGGCATGCACCTGTAGTCCCAGCTACTAAGGAGGCTGAGATGGGAGGATCCCTTGAGTCCAGGAGTTTAAGGCTGTAGTGAGCTATAACTGCACCACTGCACTTCAGCCTGGATGACAGAGCAAGAACAGAGACAGACTGCACAAAAGAAAAAAGAAAAAACAACAACAAAACAAAACAAAAAACTCAAACCCAAAAACTTTTCATAAAATTACTGAGACACCATATGCCTTTTCACCATGTTGACAATTGCACTGATTGTGCAAAATCAATAGAGGGTGAAGCTGTTGGTGGCTTAGCAGGAATCAAAGTTGTACCAAATTTCATTAACACTGTATTTGTCACTGCTGCAGACTTGCAATAGACACTGCCAGTTTCACTTAAGAATGTCCTTGACGAAGCAGTAAATTTTAATAATTTTATGAAATCTCAACTCTTGAGTACACATCTTTTTAATATTTTGTGTGGAAAAAAGTTAAGTATGCATGAAGCAACCCTGCCGCATACCACAGTACCATGGTTGTGGCTGAAGGAAAAGTAGTAGCTACTTTTTTTTTTTTGAGATGGAGTCTCACTCTGACGCCAGACTGGAGTGCAGTGGCGTGATCTTGGCTCACTGCAACCTCCACCTCCCGAGTTCAAGCGATTCCCCTGCCTCAGCCTCTTGAGTAGCTGTGACTACAGGCACGTGCCACCATGCTCAGTTAATTTTGTATTTTAGTAGAGATGGGATTTCACCACGTTGGCCAGGATGGTCTTGATCTCCTGACCTCGTGATCCGCCCACCTTAGCCTCCCAAAGTCCTGGGATTACACACATGAGCCACCACGCTCGACCTTTTTTTTTTTTTTTTTAATGGAAGGCCATTTTAACATGAAAGAATGACTGGTAAGCAATTGCCATTCAGACTTGAATATTTGGCAATTATCTTCTCACTCAAAAATGAAAAAAAGTGAGCCTGTCATTTCAAGGAAAACTGTATTTGTTGCCAATGATAAAATTCAAGATTCCAAGGAAAAATTAGAATTTTGTGAAATTTGCATTTGCCATGGGACTTTTCTGATGAGATCAGTTGTGATATTAACAAATGTGACTTTTTGATATTATTATATAAAGAAATGTGTCAATATTTGGAAGAACTCCATAATTCGGCAAACCAGTATTTTCCAAATGACCAATACAGGATATTACAAAATCATGCATGGGTAAAAGATACCACTCTTCACATAAAGTGTAAAATGGATCAGTGGATTTTTTAGTTTAACAGAGTACAAAAACTTCCTTGATATGATTTCAGATTCCACACTGCAGCTATCTTTAAAGGAACTATCACTTACCAAGTTTTGTAGTAGTATCAGAGAAGAATATCCATAATTATCTGAAAAGGTTATTCAAATATTTCTCCATTTAAAAAATATGTATCCATGTGAAGCTGGATTTTCTTTATATACTTCAACATATCACAACAGGGCTGGACACAGTGGCTCACCTGAGGTCAGGAGTTCGAGAAAAGCCTGGCCGATGTGGTGAAACCCCGTTTCATGCTGAGGCAGGATAATCGCTTGAACCCAGGTGGTGGCAGTTGCAGTGAGCTGAGATTGCACCAGTGCACTCCAGCCTGGGTGACAGAGCGAGACTCCGTCTCAAAAAAAAAAAAAAAAAACATGACTGTGTGCAGATGCATACATGAGAATCCAGCTGTCTTCTATTATGCCAGTCATTAAAGAGATTTCAAAAACTACATAAACCTCAATTTTTTAATTGAGTGGAAAATAGTGATTTTTCATAAAAATATGATTTATGTTCACATGTAATTTGGTTTACTATTTTTAAATAAATTCATTTTTCTCATTTATTATATTTTCTTTTAAATTTCTAATATAGTAACTATTGATAGATATAATCCACATGAATACAAGCTTCTCCATAAAGTCTTTCATAATTTTTAAGAGTGTCAAGTGGTCCTGGCCAGGTGTGGTGGCTCATACTTATAATCCCACCACTTTGGGAAGGTGAGGCTTGCTTGAGTCCAGGAGTTTGAGACCAGCCTGGGCAACATGGAGAAATGTCATCTCTACAAAAAAATAAAAAAAAAATTAGCCAGGCCTGGTGGTGCACACCTTTGGTCCCAGATATTTGGGAGGCTGAGAAGGGAGGGTCACTTGAGTCCAGGAAGTCAAGGCTGCATGAGCCATGTTAGTGCCACTGCACTCCAGCCTGGGTGACAGAGCAAGACCCTGTCTCAAACAACAACAACAACACAAAAAAACCAGATATATATTTTTAAAAAGTGGTCATGAGATCAAAAAGATTGAAAAGTGCTGCATTATGTCATGCTATTTGCCTTTAATACTTAAAATAATGATAGTAGAAAAAAATGTCTTTGTACAGATGCCTCCCTAAAAGTTTCTAAAAGATTACCAAAATGTATCGTAATGTGTTTTTGATTAGCATGTGTTCAGGCAGCCACAACCCTCTGATCACATGTACAAAGAAAAAGATCCCTTAAAATAAAATGGCTTAAATTACAGGTTGGTCCAAAAGCACTCTCATCAACTGAGGGGGAAAATCTAGAAAGAGAGCTCTACATACCTTAAATGATTTCAAACCAAGGCCTCTGCTGATGCTTAGGGAAGGATGATGTCTCACTAGTAAAAATAAGCGGCAAAACAAACATATTCCCTGACAGCTAAAGTTGAAGAAGTGCTTCCAATTAGTAACAAGAATTATCCTCGACATTATAGAGAAAATGGGAAACACCTACATTCAGCCACTTATCTGTCATGTTTTATGGCATTTGTCACACAACATCAAGAAGATAACAAGTTCAATTAAAAGGCAACTTTTTAATCAGGATAGATCCTCTTATATTTGAAGTTGGTATTAAACCTTTGGTAAACCAGTCATTTAGCTTGAAAGAGGGCAGTAAAAAATAGAAGTAGCTGCTCACATGCAGAGACAGAGTTTTATTATCTCCACTCCCAGGAGATGGCTATCAAAGAGCAAGTGGGATGGTATGGGTATCTCTTTGTTGCACCTGATATATATATATATATATATATATATATATAGTTTGTAAACAAAGCCAGGAGTAGAAACAGGTTAATTTCTGCAAAGTACATTTGAATAGTCTTAATTTTTAAAATGTTTAACTAAAAGATGGTATAAACTACTAAGCATTTTATTATGCTTATTAGCTTCATCAGCCAAATGTGCCCCTGAATGACTGAAAACTAAAATATCCCAAGAATAAGTCAAATTACAAGTATATTTCAAAACCAAAATACAGAAAGTGCCCAAAGCAAGCAAGCCTTCTGAGCTAAAATGATGTTGGTAAAAGCACAGAAATGTTGGTATGTGAAGAAGCCCAGCACTGGGGACAGGAATAATAGAGACATATGTTTCAATTAGGGTAGGATTAAAACCAAAGTTATCTTCAAGTGAGTCATAAAAGCTGGCCTATTAACCTCACTGAACTTTATAGTTAAAATAGCAAATTTTGTTATATATATTTCACCACAATTAAAAATCAATAATGTAATATACCGAAACCCATCTGATTATACACTTTAAATGGATGAATTATATGATATGTGAATATCTCAATAAAGCTGTTAAAAAAACAACAAACCTGCCCCATATGCTAGGGCAAGCCCACCTGCCAGCACTGTCATGAAGGTTTAGCCGTGTTGCTAGCGATGCTCCAATAAGCAGGAAGCTGTCCGACAGTCACTGACAGTAAAATTAATTACAGGCTCCTCGACTCCTCAACTTTTCTAATACAACTTGGACAAGACAAATCAACCAGAATACAAATAAAAAGTCACATACTTGGTTCCTTTAAGCTTATTTAATATTTGAACTCTTATTTTCTATTTTCCCAGACCCCAGAAAACAGAAAGTTTTTAGATGACCAATATTTTGTTCCAGAAACATACAGCCTTATCAGCTAATTCATAAAAGAGCTATTTTACAAAGGTACATCTGGATAATTAGAACAATAAAGTCTTTTAGGCATTTCAAAATGTGATCAGTAAAAATACATGATTATTAATAAAGTTTTTTTAAAGATAGTTCCAGGTATTTTTTAAAAGCAATTTCTGTTAAAGAGTACATGATTGTATGGTGAACAAGGAAAATAAAATGTTCTAGTAGGAAGAGGCTTATTAAAAATAACCAACAGTGTGCATATTACAGTTACCATTTTTGGAGTATATCTGCTTAGCAGTTGGCACCTGGAAATGGCGGGGAAGGCTTCCTTCTGGGAGGAACTTTTTTTCCTACCAATTTATTATCAAAACCCTCAATACCAGTGGGAAAGGCATAAGGAACAAGGCCAAAGGAACTCTTGAGGAAAGAAAAATTTTGTAGATGACTCTGAAAAGTGGTGGAAATGTCAGGAAAAAAATGATTTATAAAACAAAAATTGTAATATAAGGGGGGAAAACTAGCCATTAGGAAGCTGACTGTAAGGTCCTGCTAATTTTGTATTTTGAGGTCCTATGCACACAGTTCTCAATGGTGCCCTCTGTGACATATAGGGAAGGAAATATTGACCAAAGCTCTAGTAACTCAAAACCATACATTGACTTCAGAGAAGAAAGCTTCCACTTTGAAATATGAAAGCCCCAATGTATAACACCAAATTTACCAACATCAAAGAGGAAAAAAAAATGCCAGTAAAGGACAATTCACAGGAAGCATAACTGCTTTCCTTAGCTTCTAAAAATAATTTTTAAACGGACTTCTCTATTACCACAGTAGATCCTCCCTCCTACCCCAAAACCAAATAACAACAAAAACTTTTTTAAAAGGGGATTCATCCTTCCTAACAGTCATTAGAAGTTGCTGTGGGAAAAAAGAAAGCCAAAAAGCTTATGAAATATACCTCCCATGCAATATAATATAATATAATACATAGTTACAATTTCGGTTCTAAAAGTCAATATAATTCAAGCAGTCCAAGTTAGGTGATTTTAAAGTATGCAAAATATATAGCTTAGAAGGTAGTAATCACGATGTTAAATTACAGCACTTTGGGGGCTCGCTGATTTGCCTTGATTAACTGTTCTCTGAAAAGGAAGGAGACACTCTACATGCAATTTGCCACTTCACAGCAAAGGAGCCATTAAGCCCACAGAAGACAGCATAGTGTCACAGCAGGTCACTTCCATAGCTAAAATGCAGCCTGCTTGCTCTGGGAAGGTAGTTTTCTTGGTACACCACCCTTGTGCCCTTTAGCAGGGAAGTAGATTTCAACTTCTAGCCATGTCCCTTAGAGAAAACTCCTTTGATGGTGACCAGTCTCACTCAAAGACAGGCTGCATATCTAATTCCATCATCCTGAAGGGAAGATGTCATAACCAAAGCCAAATGGATGTGATTATAATGACCAAAATGAAATGGAAGGCGTGGGAGGCCAAGTTGGGAGGGAGAAGAGAAGTTAGGTTGACAAGATAAAAAGAACATCCAAAAATTGTGAGATATTTTCAGAATTAGACTTCATCTTGGGGCTTTGTTTGAAAATCTAGGTATGAATTTATTTGAAAGTACTAGAGCTATGGTCAAAGTATTTTTCCAGTTAGTCCTGTTAAGAGTTCCAAGGAGAAACTGAACTGCAGGGAAAGCAAATAATTACTAAGGACAATATACTGGCTGAACTAGAGAAACTGAAACTTTGCTAACCTACAAGCTTCTTAATTGAGTGCTAGAGAATTACATAATTACCCTGTAGTGTGTGGAGTTAAGAGGAAAGTTTTTATATTTACTTTTTTCCTGATTAATTGCCCCCGATGGTGTTAGTGTCAAGTGGCTACAGGTGTAACCCTTTTAATTGAGAATGACATTATTTCTAGCAGCACAATGTAACCATTTGGTTTTTACTTGTTCCTCCTAAGAGATACAGAAAGTTCCAAATCCCAAGCTTCATTTATATATTAGCTTCTGCTTCTAAAATTTTTAATCCCATTCTGAGTTAAATTATACTTGGCTTATGATTAAAAATATAATTCCAATTTATAGATGAGGTCTAAAGATCCAAGTTGATCTACCTAAAAACACAGATCAGTTTAGGACAGAAACAGAAATCTGGACATAGATAGATAAACTTGCTAAGTTGTAGTGGTGTTTATAAAAGTAGGTGGGCATCCCTTACCATTTGTGTTGAAAAAATAATCTTTGGGCTGCAGGGAAGCATTAAAATTACATCCTGGCAACCCACAGAGTTCAGAGGGCACCAATGAAAGATGTGAGCAATGGATGAACTCCTTGTTTATTAACAGAATTTACAGACTTCATTTTAGTTGGCAAAAATACTTCAAAACATATATACCTAATGCACGAGGAAAACCAAAGAAAGTCAATATAATTGAAGGAGTTCTCAAATTACAATTCTGAAACATCCTCTGTAGGGTGCTGCTAATGCTACTGTTCATCTGAGAGCAGGCAGTTACCAACACCTTGCCTGCAGTGTCCAGTGTATGTGATGGTCTGCAATTTTTAAGGTCAATCATGGCCCAGTGTGGAAAGAGCTGTAGCAGTGAAGTCAGAGGAAGTGCTTCTGGAGCTGGTGCGAGCAGTTCTGCCTTCACCATATCTTTCTCCACTCCACCCTTGGCTCTCCTTTTGACTCAGGGCCCTTTGGCACCATCAGTGCAAAAATTAGAGTCAAACCTCCAGGTACTAAAATTTTACTGGCCTTATAATCAGCAGTACCCGTGGCTAATGATAGCCATGATTCAACTCAGTAGTGATTCAGTTAGATAACCTTCCCAAACTCTTTACCCACTCCCATCCCACCCCTTCCTTAGCAACTCCCACCCCTGCCACTATCCGAAGCATTTCCATTTGTTTTTACTTCCTGCTCAATCTGCAGGGACAGTTTTACACAAGTGCCAATGTCTAATGTATAATTATAAAAATGAAATGATACCAAGAATAACAAATTTATAGTCAAGAAAATAAAATTTGCTTTCCTCTCCCACCCAAATCCCAACCCTTAATAGAAAAGACGACAATGGAAGAAAACACACCGATTTTCAAGTGCCTGCTATTTAGTACATTGAGGATTCCTGTTAATTGTGGTTGATCCCAGCTACAGAGAAGAGGTGCTTGCCTCAGGGTGGGAGGAAGCCCATCCACTCTCTGACCACACCACCTGGGCACATAAGAGCCACAGGGCATAGCACACCTTTGAGGTGACCCTCAGAGAAGCAGCCTACCGGACAGCAGGGAGCTTGGAATACAGTTTAGTGAAGCAAGGTGCTTCTCCCTTCCTTCTCTTCTTCACCTCTCTACCCAACTTGCGCATACCCCATCCTGAACTCTTTGCTTCAGGAGCAGTCGATCCTTGGGTGTACTAAAGACAAAGGGCTAAAACTCTCACTACTCAATTAAAACAAAACAAGGCAAATAAAAATTAAAATGTGCTTTCAAATACGGAATGAAGTCAAATAAATACATCTGATTTTCTCTTTTTCTTAAATCTAAGTACAATTTCATATCCTACACCCAAAGCTCTATACATTTGGTTTTTATTCTGAATCAAAATGAATTTCCGATAGTGAGGAGAGTAGAGTGAGGGAATGGATGTTCCCTCACTAACAGATTAGTGCAGCTGCCACACTGTGAAGAACTAGTCCCACTCTGGGCACCTTGGGACATGGCTAATCCCAGGTGGTTCACAGGCAGATCCTCTGTCACACTCTCTCTGCATCCACACTGGAGCCAGGATGTGGTGAGACATGGCCGATACTCCAAATCCAACAACCTGCAGTCACCTCCAGGACATGTGGCTCTAACTTTTATCTGAGAAGAATAAAGAGATATGGAAGTGATATTAAGAAAAAGAATATATTAACATTGCAAAGAATACCCATGACATCTGTGGGTGTGGTTCAATCTTTGTTTCTGAATCAGCATGTAAGCAGATGAATACAAACTGCTGCATGGAACACAGATCCATCTGCAGTCAGGGGAGACACCAGCCACACTGTCAGCAGAGGCAAGTGCACCAACATCAGATGAGGCCAAATCCTCCACACTAGGGAGTCACAGCAGCACCAGTAAGCCTCACACCGAATCTGTGATTTACCAGGCTTCCCACCGCTCTGCCTTCTGCTTTGAAAAGGTGAAAAAAGAGAGAAGAGGGGATGGTATGGGAACTAACAACTGCAGTTCCTCTTAGAGAAGAGTAGAGTCAGCAGGCATGAGCTTCTGCTTGATATACGATGTTTAGAAACAGGCAGTTCTTAAAAGACAGAAAAGAAATGGAATCTCAGAAGGTTTTCACTTCAAAGGATGATAAGTCATTTCATTCAGTGAAGCATGATTAGTTTAGAGTGGGGAACCCATAACTTTTACATACCTGAGTGCTTGTCTGTGAGGGCTGATCCAGCCAGCCTTTGGCAAAGAATGGTGTAACTTTCCTCCACCTTCTGTGAAATAAAACCCATAGGTTTTTTAATT
The DNA here is from genome assembly GCF_047675955.1 of Chlorocebus sabaeus. Lineage (NCBI taxonomy): Eukaryota > Metazoa > Chordata > Mammalia > Primates > Cercopithecidae > Chlorocebus > Chlorocebus sabaeus. The sequence continues at coordinate 116,707,923 of NC_132904.1, read as the reverse complement.
CAAACATCATGAAAACAAAACAAAGCAAAAACTTCTGAAAACAGAAAAGAAGGCCTTTTTACATTACAGGTACAAGCCCCCAAATTTCAAAAATACTAATTTCATCATTAAACATTTTGTTAGTGGGAAGTAAAAAGTAAATTTCATTCCTTTTAACAATTTCTCCATTGAACGAATAACTTAGTATTTTCCCATGTAAAAAGAAAGTAGAGGTGGTAACCATAAATGCAATTCTCCCACCCCGAAGAGTCACCCTGCACATGGTCCTGTCATCGTGTGCATGAGCTATAGTCATGCAGCACATAAAGACAAGGCAGCCTGCAGACATTATGATGGTCCCTTAAGACTATGGGCGGGGCGCGGTGGCTCACGCCTGTAACCCCAGCACTTTGGGAGGCCGAGGCAGGTGGATCACCGGAGATCAGGAGCTCCAGACCAGCCTGGCCAACATGGTGAAATCCCATCTCTACTAAAAATACAAAAATTAGCTGGGGCCAGGTGCGGTGGCTCAGGCCTGTAATCCCAGCACTTTGGGAGGCCAAGGTGGGTGGATCATGAGGTCAGGAGTTCGAGACCAGCCTGGCCAACATAGTGAAACCCCATCTCTACTAAAGATAGAAAAAAATTAGTTGGGCATGGTGGCAAGCATCTGTAATCCCAGCTACTTGGGAGGCTGAGGCAGGAGAATGGCATGAACCTGGGAGGCAGAGGTTGCAGTGAGCCGAGATTGCGCCATTGCACTCCAGCCCGGGTGACAGAGCGAGACTCCATTTCAAAAAAAAAAAAAAAAAAAAAAAAATTAGCCAGGCATGGTGGTGGCACCTGTAGTCCCAGCTGCTTGGGAGGCTGAGGCAGGAGAATGGCATGAACTTGGGAGGCAGAGCTTGCAGTAAGCCGAGATCGCACCACTGCACTCCAACCTGGGTGACACAATGAGACTCTGTCTCAAAAAAAAAAAAAAAAGAAAAAGATAAACAATGCCAATCTCAACTTTTTACCCAGGCCTATTCATGGGTAATAGTCAAAGAAAACATACAAATCTAAAACCTGGACAAGTTTATTGACATCAGCATTTTGATCACCCTATTCTTCGCCTCGCTAAATGTTTCTTACAACCAAGTCCTATGGATGTGGAAGTATGAGGTACCTTTAAGTGTTCAAGGTCAGCCTCTATCTTATGAATGTAGTCCATGATCTGGCTCTGCGAATCTGCACAAGAGGAGGGACTCTGGATCTCAAAACAGGAATCCTCCATAGCTCCCCAGCGCTGCTGGACCAGAAATTCAGGGGTGAATGGTGAAACTGCCCCATCAGAGTGAGTGTTCTGAGGAGAATGTTGCTGCTGGTGGGTGGATTCCATAGCAGGGATGCCTGTCATGGGCTGCAGGGTAAGTGAGGAAGCAACCTCCTCATCTGTGGAACTCTCCTGCACTGGGTCATAGCCATCAAGGATCAAATAGTTTCCTATGAATAGAGACAGAACAGTTTGATAAGACCAGTGCTGCCATTAGAAAACAGAAATAGCACAGTGTGCTGACAACTTCAACTTGAAAAGTTATTAAGAGAGAGAAAAGCCATTAATTCCTGAGTTTAGTTTTAGGTACATCAGAATTTCCTCACATCAGATGAAAGCTAAACTCTGCAAACTTTCATGGTAATTCCCAAAAAATTTCATTTCAAAAGTTGAAAGCTGGAAACTACAGTGCCTAAATGATCTTGCCACCACTTCCCCTGCCAAACGCCTCTCTTGCCCCATCTCCTGCCATCGTCTCCCTCACCCAGTGTTCGATCACCACAAAAAGCTTGCTCTTGACGCAAAGCCTCTGCCCCACTCTGCTCTCTGCTGGAACAATCTGCTCCCAGGTACCCACCTGGCTTTATTCCCTCATTTCATTGAGGTCTCTGCTCAAATGCTACCTCATCAGAGGTCCTATTCCCTGATCACCCTGTTTGCCTTCATTACTCTCTGTCCCCTTAGTCTGACTTATGTTTCTTCCTAATACTTCTGAAGTCTATTTAATTGTTTACTTATTTACCATGCTTCTTTCCTCTAGCTTCATGAGAACAGGGGATTTTTCTGTGTTTTATTCACTGCTATATCTCCCTGCACCTATGATGAGGTCTGGTACAGAGTAGATTCAGTATTTATCAAATGAAGGAATAAATACTGCACTTGTGTGAACACACACACATAAACACACACACACCTCGAAACCAACACTACACCCATTTCAACATACAGGACAGTTAGCAATGATCGAAATCAAAATCAAAGTGTAAGTGTAAAAGATACTTGCCTGAGATGCGTAAATTAACATCCTTCTCTTCCTTGTTAACTGCTCCATCACCTTCTGATGGATTCTCATCACTATGTGCTTCACGGGCATCAAAAAAGTGCTCTCCACTGTCATCAAGACCCCCTTCTGGCTCCATGGTAGGCATCTCTGGGGTCATAATCATGTGGTCCATTACTAAAATGTTACTTGCCTGGCTATCCTGGGGTGCCAGTCCCACTGAATCCCGTGGAGCGGAAGATTCAGTTGAAGTCCGTGGACTGTAACAAGTTGCAATGTCACCAGTTCCAGTTGTAAAGGGCATATGTCCTTCACCAGAATGATAGGCCTTAATATTTTCAGAGTTCTGGATGACACTGTCTGTCTGCGGCCCCTGAGAGGCTGTCCTATATCTTGGGAAATGTTGCCAGTCTTCCTGAGCGCTCTTCTCAGTCAAACCGAGCTGCTGCACCAGCAACTGCTTCAACAAACCCACTAAACGATTTAGGAAGGAGGCGGGAAAAAAAAGCATATTCACAACTATAACCTCAGGCTGCAAGAATTAAATTAGCTGAATTATCAATTATCTTTAAAAGTATCTTTTAATGACATATTAAAATGTTAATTAATTTCATACAATCATTTTATTTCATACAATCACTTTCCATTTTATTTTGAAGATGAAATAAAGCACCGTCTTTTAGAGAAGATTTACCGTTAAACTATACTTGAAAAGATCTAAGCATTCTGAATAGGGAGGTACTCCTATTTAGAACTCCTGAATAACCAATATCATGCCTCTATTTTTTCTTCTATATAACTACAACAATACCCTAAAGGTACTTCTTAAGAATGTTGAAAGGCTGTGTTAAGCTAGACAGAAAAAGCTAAAAGTTCTGCTTTTTCCAGATCCAGACACTATATGTATATTATTTCCTCTAATTTCATGAGATACATACATATACTAAAAATAAGAACCAATTTAATTTTGAATGTGCCAAGTGTATGCTATGAGGTCACCCAGACAATGATAGAGTTACTGGGACAATATTAGTCAAACCATCAGAAATCATTAAGACTGTTAATTCAGGAGAATGTATAAAAAATAATGTAGTTTAAAATAACCAATTCTCTGCTCTCATCACTAGCTTAATGTCTGTCATGTTTCTTTAGGCAACAAGTTCCCCTCAGGTCTCTGATCCTGTCCTTCTGCTCTACAATCACTTCCTGAGAGATGCTAGGAAGTCTCATGGCTCTGATGCTCACATCTCTCTCTCTTCCTAACCTCTCTCTAAAGTTTGACTCCTAAAACTCTAACTTCCTGCTAGTTACTCACTCTTTAACGTTTTGTCACTCATTATCTTAATCTTGACATGCTTTAAAACTAAGCCTATAATTCTACCAAATCAAAAAAAATAAAAAAGTACAATGGAAGGAGGTGGGGGAAGCAGTGGTAGTCCTTTTCTGACTCTTATTTCTGACAAGATTAATGAAATTATCTCTAAATATTCCCTTTCCTTTGACCTCACATCCAAACAAGTCAATTGTTTTAAGCACTTGATGACTTCTCACTTCCTTCTTATTCCTTTTGATAACATTCTAGTCCAAACTCTTTTGGTCTCAGGCCAGACTATTACAATAGTTTATTTAGTAAGTACACCATTCCATACCTGTTTCCATTCAAATCCTTCCACAGCTCTCAGCCAGATTAATCTTGTTTCATACCTTTAGTCATATGCTGGTTTAGAAATTTCAAATGGTTCTCCCCAGCCAGAGAAATTGTTCTCAGCCTTTTTCCCACCTCAGTACAACTGAGAGATACGCTATCCTCCCATTGTAACAGTGATTCTGAACCAGGCTGGGGGGTGGGGAGCTAACAGAGTGGCGTGTGTGTGTCTGTGGCATGGGCCATTGTAGAGAATACTATAATCTCCACAATAAAACCAGAAGAATAAGTGGAGTTTGATAAATCCACATACTTTAAGGATGGCACATCAGTGCCATACTTAATAAGTATCTGTAATAAGTTATGAATAAAACTTACAATTTCTTAGTGCATCCAATGCCCATCGTTCTTCTGAGACAGGCAGGTGTGAATCTGGGATTGTGATTTGATAATCTTCTCCAACTTCCTTTAGTGTCCCATCTGTATGTTGTTCCTTTGCAAACTGTCTCTCAGTCACAAAGAGATCACGTACCTCTGATTTCCCAGAAGTACTCAGTGAATGAGACTGAGGTTTTGATGATATTAAGGTAGCTTCTAATCCCAAATCTCTGTCTGTCCAATGGAATAGAAAAGGTAGACTATAGCTAAACAAAGCTTTTAACTTTTAACATGAAGTATTCAGGCAAGAATCAGAAAAACAACTCCATAAACTACAGAGATCATCTGTTAAGCAAAATACACAGCACATAGAGCAGTGTTATACTGACACACAGAAGGCTCAAAAGCAAAGTTTGTTAAACTGAATCTCTGATGCTGGAACCTGCATAAATCAAACAGTATTAAAGTTTCTTTGCATTTTATTTTATTTTATTTCATTTCTTTCTTTCTTTCTTTTTTTTTTTTTTTCTTTTTTGGCATTTTGGTCTTAGTTGCCCAGGCTGTAGTGCAATGGCACGATCTTGGCTCACTGCAACCTTTGCTTCCTGGGTTCAAGCAATTCTCCCTGCCTCAGCCTTCCAAGTAGCTGGAATTACAGGCACCCACCACCATGCCCGGCTAATTTTTGTATTAGAGACAGGGTTTCGTCATGTTGGTCAGGTTGGCCTCTAACTCCTGACCTCAGGTGATCAGCCTATCTTGACCTCCCAAAGTGCTGGGATTACAGGTTTGAGCCACCGCCCCTGGCCAGCATTTTAACAGATAATAGAGCACATTCTCCCTTGAACTTGTCAGAAAAGTGTACCTGGACTCTGCAAACCAGTGACTGAAATGCCATGCTGTTCCTCTTTTAATTTTGAAGGATCTTCTTCATCATTATCTCCTCTGTAAAGGAAAAAAACAACAACAATCTTTTAGCTTCCTGAGGTACCTAAACATCACTGCAACAAAATGTAATAATTATCCTAGTCTTTTCCAACCCAAAACATAAAATAAGTCCTACTACAATGCAGAGGAACACTCACTCGCCAGGTGTTGACTGGGGTAACGGAATTGGCTTTGTGGATTGCTCCTTCACTGATGCAGCCATCCGACAGATTAGGTCCTGCCAGCTTCAGAAAGTTGGAAAGAAATCCAAAATACAAAAAAGAAACAACAAAAGAAATATCCTTTAAATATACTCACAAAACAAAAAGAAAAACAACTAAACAAAAACCAATCAACCAACCAACCAAAAAAAAAAAACACTCCACTCTGCCAGAGAATATCTTTATTTTGGCAACACACTATTAAGGTGAGAGTCCAAAACTATACCTTAAGAAAAATCTAATGTTATGGAGACATTACCCATTAAAAAAACTTCAGCTGACATTTTCCATATTTTTTTCTTTAGGAAATAAACTTCCAGAATAGAATCAAAATAAAAGGCATCAATCTAAAAAAGAACAATTTCATAGTAGAACGTCTCTAAAAGAGTAGAAGAAGTGCTTGGTTTCCATACATTATAAAAACAAAGTTAAGTTTATGGAGTATTATGCTTGGGATAATGAAAATAGTAGCTATAGCAAGGTAGCCATATCTAATACATACACAGTCTTTTCAGAAACTGTCTGTGCCACCAGTTCATAAATCTGAGCTCCATTGTCTGACATGGAGATGACGAATAAAGCTTTGTTATCTGGAAAAAACAAGACAAGATTACTCTAACACTCTGATCTTGGGAGACCATGAGGGATGTTTTTAGAGTCTTGAAATAGTCCTCTCCTTAAACTAGATAAAAGTTACATATATTTACTTTAAAATTCATCAAGATGTACAGTTAAAATTTGTGCAACTTACCATATTAACCTATTTATTGTATTATATTTATTGTACTTCAATAAAACAAAGATTTTACAAATTAGCACTAATTCCACAATAGTTCACTAGAAACAAAAGGATGTCAAAAATCCAAATTACTGGCTGGGCATGGTGGCTCATGCCTGTAATCCCAGCACTTTAGGAGGCTGAGGCAGGTGGACTTCTTTGAGCTCAGGAGTTCGAGACCAGCCTGGGCAGCATGGCAAAACGCTGCCTCTACAAAAAACAAAAAAATTAGCCAGGCCATAGTGGTACATGCCTGTAGTCCCAGCTACTCAGGAGGCTGAGGTTGAAGAATTGCTTGAGCACGGGATGCAGAGGTTGCAGTGTGCCAAGGATGCACCACTGAACTCCAGCCTGGGTGACAGGGTGAGACCCTCGTCTCAAAAGAAAAAAAAAAATCCAAATTACCAAATTAAATGCTATTACTCTTTTGCATTTATTTTGAACTGCCCTTTTGCTAAGTTGTTAATAATATTCAGTGAATAGTGGAGAAAAGAGATCACAAATTTATTTTGCCACCATGAAACTAACAAGTTTTAAAAGGGACCCCTTTGTTAATAGAGTTAAAATATAACTTGCCAGTCAAATTTGATTTTTAATCAAAATTCCATCCATCTCTTCAGTTTTTATTTTTTTTCTCACCAAATCAAAAAACATACCACCCTAAATGAAAGGCTTTTCACTGGGATCTATCAATGATTTGAACATAAAGAACCAAAGTAATAGCATAAAAATTTTCAAATACAAAAAACCATTCACAGAATCTAGACACCCTAAATAACTTTGGGGTATAAACTCTTAAGTCTCTTTCTAAGCAGTAAATTTCACGTAATTTGCTTAATAATATAAAAATAGCAAGACTCTATGCCACTTGTGTTACTTAAACAGCAATGAGTATCTTATGCAACTTCACAATGAATCTGGAAATTAGTATCCTTCAGTGGACATACTTGCCTGTTGCCACTTGTCGAACCAACACTGTACTCAACTTAATGACAGGGCTAAACGTATGTTTGCTATCAGCTGTAGATGCCAGAATTTTACTATGACACCTTAACACCAGTCTATCATCCTGCTTTTGTAACAATACAAGAATGTCTTCCAGCAGCAATGTGTATAAATCTAGAAATAAAAGTACAGAAAAAAATGGTAAGTACAGAAATTGGGACGTCTTTGGTTAACTTTATAATGATCCAACAGAGGAATTTTATTTCTGTTAAAGCTACAAAATTTTCAAAATTGACTTGTATATTATCTTTTAAAATTTCATTTTCAATAATTCATTTTTATTGTATCTCACTAAAGTGTCAATCTGTGACCAATAGGAAATAAAAAACAACAAGCTGGGTGTGGTGGTGTGCGCCTATAATCCTGGCTACTAGGGAGGCTAAGGCAGGAGGATCACTTAAGCTCAGGAGTTCGAGGCAGCGGTGCACCATGACTGCATCTGTGAATAGCCACTACACTTCAGCCTGGGCTGTTACATAGTAAGACCTTGTTTCTTGAAAAAAAAAAAAAAAAACAGTTCCTCATCACAGAGAGTTTAAGAAGTACTGGTCTAAAGAAAGCTTACAAAGCATACTAAGACTTACTAGAATATAAGAATGATGGAAATAGGACTAAATCAGATCTCTGTTACATTCCTAAATGAATATTTAACACGTTACATATAATGAAATAACACAAGCAGATCTACAAATTTACAAATAACACAAGGTAGCACTGCTAACTGCTGAGAGAATGGTTCTCTCCTCTTCCTTTTGTCATAGGAAACTCCTATTTCTTCCCTTTTGCCACTCTCCCCAAAACTAACAGACAATATCAGACCTACCAATAGTTTTATCTCTATTCACCTTCCAAACCAATGGTCCTTCATGAATCATCTTCCTTTTTGTTAAATCCAAATTCTGGCAAAATAAAGAAAATCATGCACAAATAATTTCCAAGCACTCAGTAACATGATATTCTATACAATACAGTCTCTTTTTAAGAAATTCTTAATATAAAATACACCATTTACATCAACTATCATTACTGCTATTTGTCAGTTCTTGAAAACGGCACAAAGGCCATGTTAAAGTAATCTGCATACGATTTTCTAAAAAGGAAAAGGTATCTTGCAGAAAAACATTCAGGAGTACTATCTTCCAAACCTCATTCTAAACAGATAATAACAGATTATGAAAATCAAGTTACAAACATCCAGCCACTAGAGTCTCAACATATCCTTTAATTTTTCTATGAATAATTGGATGAGCATGGTACATATGCTTGTCTATAAGAAAGTGGCTTCTGAGTTCCAAGGCTCTAATTTCAAAGAAAGTTCTAAGAAATAGTGAAAAGTCCAGGTCCTACTTAGGCTTGGTCTAAATATTAACAACTTATTAGTAAGAGAATCATCTTTTAGTATTAGCAGCTCTAGAAAACTCTCATTCTTTGGAAGTTAAGGGGAATAAGCACATTTACAAGCTTGTTGACAAAGTATTAATATATGACACAAAAGTCTATTTTAACGGCCACCAAATAAATCTGCCAAAACCACCACCTAGTGAAATGGTACAAAAAGACTTAAAATCCGAAAAAGTTAACACATAAGCCCACATACTAGAAGTGGCAATTAGTAAACATTCTACTATTGTTCCTATAATGGTTCCAACTTTTATGCTTTTGAAGACCCTCATGAGAAAATACTACGTTATCTTGTGTTATTAAATGACCTGGAAAGTTACCATAGTAAACAGTCCTACCCTTATTTAAACTACAGAACACCGGCTGGACATGGTGGCTCATGCCTGAAATCCCCACACTGTGGGAGGCTGAGAAAGGAGCGCTTGAGCCCGGGAGTTCTGGACCAGCCTGACAACACAGCAAGACCTTGTCTTTACAAAACACAGAATTAGCTGGGCATGGTGGCATATACCTATAGTCCTAGCTGCTAGGGAGGCTGAGGTGGGTGGACTGGCTGAGTCCAAGAGGTCAAGGCTGCAGTGAGCCAAGATCGCACCACTGCATTCCAGCCTAGGCAACAGAGCGAGACCCTGTCTGAAACAAACAAACTATAGAACACAATACAATTAAATTTTATAATAATTAGTGTCCCTTAGTCTCCTGCCAATTGCCGTCATGTAATATTACAGTTTCATGCAAGACATTCCTCCAATGAAAGACTAATCTTCATACAGATCATGCATTTAAAAGGCAGCAAAAAAATCATAAATACAGATAATCTATGATACAAGAACTCCTTCAGGTGATGTATATTCCCACTGAGATGTTAATTACCTGCCAGGTCTTTAGCAAATTTTATTTTATTTTTAAAATTATGATTAGACCATCTCTCACCCTGAGCTCTTCAACATTTGGGTACTCTGACAACTTCAGGCTGGAAGTATCAAGGCGACGCTGATAATCTTCGAGGCGCTGAAAATTACGCAGGGTGGAACCAAGGTTAGTGCTTTGGTCATTAATGACATTTCTGAATCAAACTTAGCATTTAAAATCTCCATTTTACTAAGCTCTTTGCAATGCTAGACAGGACTGAAAACTCACTCTCTTCCCTTGGCTTTGGTGATATTATACTCTCCTAGTTTTCCTCCTACCTCTTTGGGTTTTCTTTCTCAATCTTCTTTTCAAAGTCATTGGTCTCTTATTAGCTTATATTTACTTTCTGAATGTGTAAATCATGCACACAGTACAAAATTCAGATGGTGACATAAGGCAAAAAATAAAAAGTCTCCCTCTAACCTTGTCCTATTGCCCCACCTCCCTCAATTTTCCCTAAAGAAGCAATCACTAATATCCATTTCTTGGGTAGCCTTTGAGAAAAATTCTATGCAAATAGATATGTATATCTCGATTTATACATGCATATATAAGTATGCTAGTCTTCGTGCACGTTGTATGTGCCCTTTTTTAAAACAAGATATGGTAGCATAATATATTCATATACGCATTCCTTTGGTATTCCTATATGTATTCCTCATTGAAATGGTAGAATATATTCATATATGTATTCCCCTGTGTGTGTGTGTGTGTGTGTGTGTGTGGTGTATGACTTACAAATATATCTTGGAGATTGTTCCACATGAGCACATATAGAGAATTATTTCATTTTTTATAAATGACTATAGGATATAAAACTCTGTAAATAAACTATAATTTATTTCATTACGCCTTACTGATGGGCACTTAAGTTACTTCAGCTCTTCTATAACAAACAATACTGTAATAAAGTGGACTTAAATATATGTCTTTGTATACCCGTGTAGGATATCTGTAGGATGAATTTCCAGAACTGTTGGATCAAAGGGTAGGCACATTCCCCCTCAAAATCATTTCCAAATTTTACATGGAAAAGTCTAAATGAGCATAGTGAACACCTACATATTACCATCTATATTCTGCAATTAACATTTGCTCTATTTGTTTTATCATATATCTATTTATTCATCCCCCTATCCATCAGTCCATCTTATTTTTTGGATGTATTTCAAAATAAATTACAGACGTAAGTACACTTTACCTCTGAACATTTAAGTATCCATACAGTTTTTTTAAAAAGTAAAATTTGCATACAGTAGAACACACATTTTAAGTGTGTGTTCCATGAATTTTGACAAGTGCTTATACATTTGTGTAACCTAAACGTCTATCAAGATAGAAAACTTCAACCCAGAAAGTTTCCTCATACTTCTTCCAGTTAATTTCTACCTCCACATCCCCAGTGGTAACCAGTTTTCTGTTTTCTTCCTACCATAGAATAGTTTAGTCTCTCTTAGAAGTTCATATAAATAGAACCATAGGTATGTACTCTTTCGCCTCTGTTTTTTTTTCCATTCAGCACGTTGTGAGATTTGTCCATGTTGTGTGCCTTAGTGGTACATTCCTTTTTTTTTTAATCACTCAGGGCATTCTCTTTTATAAGTATACCACAGTTGGTTTATCCATTCTGTTGATAATTCTTGGGCTGTTTCTAGCTTTTTGCTATTATGAACAAAGTTGCTATAAGCATTCTTGTCTGTTTGTGGGTGTATCTTTATCCTCAGATAAAGATATATTTTATTATTCAGAAAATCTAGGTCCATTTTCTTATGATTGACATTCCTACTAAAGTTAGTTAGTTAATTTGTTACCTGCTATTTCCAGCAGGCACAATGGATAACCAGCCTGAGTATGCCAGCTCATCTATACCAGGAGTCTGCAAAGTTTTTAGTAAAAGGTCAGTTAGGCTTTGCAGGCCATATAGTCTCTCTCAGTTATTCAGTTCCACTGTTTTGGAACAAAAGTAGCCACAGATAATACATAAATGATCAGGCTCTGTGTAGTAAAGAACTCTAATATGGTTCATTTCTCTTGAGCAAATCACTAGGAACAGAACTGCTGAGTCAAAAGGTAGATATAAGGGTATGTACAGAGTTTTAATCTAAATAAATATTGCTATATAACCCTCTGGGATTTTATCATTTTACACTCTGAATGGCACAGTTGAAAGTACTAGTTTTTCTATAGCCTCACCAAGACAGTTGTAATCATACTTAGCTCCTAAGAAACTACATCCGTGTTCATGGATTCAATTAGCCTCTGTATGCTCACAATCTTACATTTCTATCTTCAACATGGTCCTTAAAGGTGGACCCATATAGCCAACTGCTTACTGTACAGTCTACCTGATAGCCCAAAGTGACCTCATCATCTTCCCCACAAATCTGGGGCTTCTCCACTCATCCTGTCCATTCAAATATGCAATCCAGAAACCTGGGGGTTTATTCTTGACATCACTTTTCCTTCAAATCCTTCTTCAAATCAGTCATCAAGTCCTGTCAATTTTACCTTCTAAATACTTCTCCAACTTCTCTAAGCTGCCATCAGCTATCCTAGATTGCTGCAAGATTAATAAATGGGCTCTTTCATCCACTATCCTTCAACTCATTCTCCACAGAGTAGTAGGGGTGACATTTATATAATGAAAATCTGACACTATATTCTTACTAGTTTATGCTGAATTCCTACTGCTCTTAAGAATAGAAAATCAAAATTTTTAATCTGATCTCTAGGGCCTTTATGAGTTGGCCTTGGTCTACTTTCCCTCATTTTATGCCACTCTGACTTTGCTTTTTAGGCATGATCCACACTCATTTAAATTTTCAACTCCTCCAACAGACCATGCTTTCTTTTTCTGTCAGAACTTTGGTATATATTGCCTCTACCTCTAGGGTTGCACCCTTCACATCATTTTGGTTCACTTCCACTCATCCTTCAGAGCTTGGCTCAAGTGTCAATTTCTCAAGAAAATTTCCTCCAATAGGCACCACCTAACATCCCCAAACTAAGCTAGGCCACACAGTTATATATCATAGCATCTTAAAATTATCCTTGATAGCAGCTATCACAACTGATACAAAATATCCGCACTATAATCCTGTTAAATGCCTTTCTATCCTCCTAGCAAACGAGCTCAGTGTGGGCAGATACTGTGCTCATTTTCTCAACTACTCTGTACCCTATGCCCAGCATACAGTAGATGCTCTATAAATATCTGCTGAATGAACAGATAAATGAAAGAGCAAACAAGCAGCCTGAGATGTTCCAAAAAGTCAAACACAACTCTGATATTCTATCATAAATTGATCTTGACCTGCCTACTACGCCAACAGTAAACAAATGTTTTCCCTGTCCATTAGGTAATGATAGTTGTACAACTATTTCACAGATCCCAGGTAATTTAATGTTCTCTCAATGTTATCCCGTATCTTCTTGTTTTCATTTTTTACCTGCTTGTTTTCTGCCTCCTTGACAGCCTGATTTACATAATTTAAGATCTGACGACAGTGATCTGCAGCTTTCTTCACCTTCTCCCTTTCTGTTGGCCATTCTAAATATGGGGAAGAAATCAAAAACGTAAAATAGAGGAAATGAGCAGACAACCATAAAAATATATGTAAATGAGATTTCATTTCATTTCAATAGTTTTAAGAGCAAAAAATAGACCTTGAAGATTTCTGTACCAGCTTAAAGCCTCTGTCAGAGTCTCAATTCAAGCTGTCCTTGGACAGGTAAAACTTCTTATAACAGGACTTTAAAACATAAATTCTAATCTTTAAAAAGAAATCACAGTACAGAACCTGAAATCCAAGAAGAGATGCTTTACATGAAGCACCAGGACCACTATATTACACACTCCAGAAGGGCAGGTCTCATTTACTTTGTAAACAATATAAAAGGAAATCCCTTCTACCCCTAGAATTTCACAGTGCATAGCCTACATAATTATGTCCAGTGAATTTGTTAAACAAAATTTTTTAATAACATAATTCAAAATAATTCCAAAACAAGTTTCTTTGAATTTGAGATTATATTTAAAGAAAGAAAACAGATTACAACATTAAAAGAAGATGAAATTCATCAAAACATATTGAGGTGGCCCGAAGAAGACTAGATTATATCTTGTTAGAAAATCTTGGCTGGGCATGGTGACTCATGCCTATAATCACAGCACTTTGGGAGGTGGGAGGATTGCTTGGCTGGGCATGGTGGCTCATGCCTGTAATCCTAGCACTTTGGGAGGCCAAGGCAGGCAGACTGCCTGAGGTCAGGAGTTCAAGACCAGTCTGGCCAATATGGTAAAACCCCGTTTCTACTAAAAATACAAGAAAATTAGCCAGGTGTGGTGGTGTGTGCCTGTAATCCCAGCTACTCGGGAGGCTGAGGCAGGGGAATTGCTTGAACCCAGGCAGTGGAGGTTGCAGTGAGCTGAGATTGTGCCACTGCACTCTAGCCTGGGTGACAGAGCGAGACTCCATCTCAAAAAAACAAAACAAAACAAAACGTATTGAGGCTCTGTCATGTCTATAATACAAAGAAAACCAAAATCAGAACATTCAAAATTATAATCCTCCAAACCACAGTCCAACTAGACTAAGCAGATATATTAAATTAAAAAAATTAATGTGTATGAGTGTAAACCACTTTTGTAACCAGGTACCATAATTTAAAATTTCCTGGTTATGCATTCAAATTCTCAGGCACAAGAAACAAGATTTCAGTTGCATTAAATTATTAGTGAGAGCTAAGTATAAGAACCTAAAGCTCAATTGAGAAACAGATTCACTTCATGTTTCAAAACAGGAGAGTTGGAATTACAATGCATTGATTTGGCTTAATAAAAGTCATAGATAGATATCCATGAAACATCTCTTCAGCCAAGGATGAACCTTCTTTAAAGCAAAAATGATGTAGGCTAGAACAAGGATGGTCAAACTTTTTCTGTAAGAGCCAGATAATTTTACACTTTGTAGGCCAAATGGTCACTGATAAAACTACTCGACTCTGCTGTTATAATGTAAAAGCAATCAGGGACAGTGCATAAACAGATGAGCATGGCTGTGCTCCAATAAAACTTTACTTACAAAAACAGATAGTGAGCATGACTTGGTCTATGATTCACAGTTTGATAAACCCTGTGCTAAAGCTACTAATGGAGTACATTAAATCAAAGAGCCCAAAGAAGACTAGATTGTATCTTGTTAGAAAATCTTGGCTGGGCATGGTAACTCATGCCTATAATCACAGCACTTTGGGAGGTGGGAGGATTGCTTGAGGCCAGGAGTTTGAGACAGCCTGAGCAACATGGTGAGACCCTTGCTTAAAAAAAAAAAAAAAAAAAAGCCATGTGTGGTGGTGTACACCTGTAGTCCCAGCTGTTGGGGAAGCTGAGGTGGAAGGAATGCCTGAGCCCAGGAGTTTGAGGTTTCAGGAAACTATGACTGTGCCACTGTACTCCAGCCTGCATCACTGAGTGAGACCCTGTCTCAAAAAAAAAAAAAGAAAAAAGAAAATCTTGTCGTACTATTTGGAAATCCAACTCCATTCAGGATGCTGTAAGATATTATTTACAGGATATTGGGGGTTTTTTTGTTGTTGTTCCTAAGCTTTTTATTTCAGTGAAAATGTTGTACCTGTGTATTTGCCAATATTATCCAATAGAAGTGGGTACTTAGTAAGCCTTTGCATTTGAGTGGGAATAATATCCTTCAGTTGAAGACGACGACACAGTGGATTACTTTCAGCATCCTAAAATTAAAGTGAAACAAGTGAATCTGTAATTCTTATTAGAATCATAGTTAACATGTACTATGTATTCACCGTAAGTGTTTAATGCATCACAGTTCTGGTTATTAAATCAAGATCTTTAAAAAATGCCAAGATATATCATTGCCACACTATACTTCTGCTTTCAGCTTTAATCACATAATGGGGGAAGGGAGCCTGTATCACTAAATGAATGGCTTCTTTGTTATCTGTTTAAGGAGGGACTGAAAGCATCCATAAGCAGCTCTACGTATTGCTTCCTTGTGTTAAAACAGTTTTATCTTCACCTATTCAGAAAATCTAGGTCCATTTTCCTATGATTGACATTCCTACCAAAAGTGGTTAATTTGTTAACTGCCATTCCAAGAAGGCACAATGGATAACCAGTCTGAGTATGCCAGCTCATCTATACCAGTGGTCTGCAAAGTTTTTAGTAAAATGCCAGTTAGTAAATATTTTAGGCTTTGCAGGCCATATAGTCTCTCTCACAACTATTCGGCTCCACTGTTTTGGCATAAATGAATGAATAAGGCTCTGTGTAGTAAAGAACTCTAATATGGCCTCCAAGGTTCCCATCCTTTTGTGTAAATACTCTGTGTAATTCCATGCCCTTGAGTATGAACATTTTGGAATCTGTGAATACAATGGGATATCACACCTGTGATTAGGTTGCCACCACATAATTTTGAGATCGTAAGAAAGGAAATTGTCCTGGATGGGCCTGACTTCATTAGAGGAGCCTTTAAAACAAATCTGTATCGGAAAGCCACATTCCTACTGGCCTGGAAGAAAGCAAACATCCACCTCTAAACTGCCTAACGGGGCCATATGGCAGAGATATCTGTGTTCTCTAGGAGTTGAAACTGGTTCCTAGCAATAGCCAGCAAGGTAAGACTTCAGTTATACATTTACAAAGAAATGAACTCTGCTAACAACCACTGAGCTTAGAAGAGAACCTTGAGCATCAGATGAGAATTGCAGCTCCAACTGACACTGTGATCTCAGCCTGGTCAAGCTCTCAAGGGAAGATCCTGCTAAACCATAGCCACACACCACAACAACTGTGAGAAATCTGTCAAGTGGCCATGTTTGTGTTTACATAAAACTTTATAAAAACAGGTAACAGGCTAGATATGGTCTGTTGGCCATAGCTGAAAGACCCTTAATTCATATACCCCAATGAGTATGGCTGCTGTTATGTTTTTCCCTGGAGAAGCCCATTCTCATGCTTTGACAATATTCTCTTAATAGAGCATACGGTTGTTTCCTGATAAAAGCCTGGTGGCAATGTGGATTTCTGTATCAAGTATTTTAATCCTGACATATATTTTTTCATTATTCACCATTCCAAAATCATTTTTATGCCTTCCAGGAATTTAAGAGATAATGTATAGCTTTTAAAAATGTTAATATGGGCCGGGTGTAGTGGCTCACACCTGTAATCCCTTTGGGAGGCCGAGGCGGGCGGATCACTTGAGGTCAGGTGTTCGAGCCCAGACTGGCCAACATGGTGAAACCCCGTCTCTACTAAAAATAGAAAAAATTAGCAGGGTGTGGTGGCATGCACCTGTAATCCTAACTACCGGGGAGGCTGAGGCAGGAGAATCACTTGAACCCAGGAGGCAGAGGTTGCAGTGAGCTGAGATTGTGCCACTGCACTCCAGCCTGGGCGACAGAGCGACACCTTGTCTCCAAAAAAAAAAAAAAAAAGTTAACATAGATGTAATCTTTGTAAAAGTCTTAGTCAGAATTCCCCCAGTTTATCTGATAATTGATAAAAACTTGCCTTATTTTTTTTCTTACATGACTCACTCAACTCACTTGCACAAAAGTCTGAAATCGAGAATCCTTTTTCTGACGAGACTTGATCATTTCCAGGGCGAAAGGTTGGTTACTGCAAAAGGTAGCAGCAGCATGTTTCAATTTCTCCTCTCCTGGTCCGCTGAACTGTGCCAAGAATGCAAAGAACACAAAAGAGAATGGGATACTGAGCTTATACAAGGCCAGACAAAGAGACAGACAACCAGAATCCTTTCAATATTTCAATAAGTACTCTCAAGTGATAAAATACACAGAACTGCATATCTCTGTGGAATATCAATGGTTCTCCATTAAAAAGGTCTGACTTTGACACAACCAGACCTTTTCTGATCATATTCCAATGCTTTCTTCTTCTTTTTTATTTTTTTGAGAGTCTTGCTCTGTCACCCAGGCTGGAGTACAATGGCACGATCTCGGCTCACTGCAACCTCTGCCTCTCAGGTTCATGAGATTCTCACCTCTGCCTCCCAAGTAACTGGGATTACAGGCATGCACCACCACACCCAGCTAATTTTTGTATTTTCAGTAGAAACGGGGTTTCACCATGTTGGCCAGGCTGTTCTCAAACTCCCGACCTCAGCTGATCTGTCTGCCGCGGTGTTCCAAAGTGCTAGGATTACAGGTGTGAGCCACTGTGCCGAGTCCCAATGTTTTCTTGCTTGTAGCCTATCACAACCTATTACCTTTTAGCCTACATTACTTATAAATTACACAGAAAAGCTGACATTTGGAGAATGTAAGATACAAAATGCCTGAAGACTGAGACTAAATTTTCATTCTTTTTTTTTTTTTTTTTTTTTTTTGAGACAGTCTCATTCTGTGGCCCAGGCTGGAATGTAGTGGTGCCATCTCAGCTCACTGCAACCTCCGCCTCCCAGGTTCAAGTGATTCTCCTGCCTCAGCCTCCCAAGTAGGTGGGACTACAGGCATGCACCACCACGCCTGGCTAATTTTTTTTGTATTTTTAGTAGAGATGGGATTTCACCATGTTGGCCAGACTGGTCTTGAACTTCTGAACTCAAGTGATCTGCCTGCCTTGGCCTCTCAAAGTGCTGGGATTATGGGCATGAGCCACTACACCCAGCCTAAAATTTAATTTTCTTACACCCTGACACTTTTACAACAACTAACATCTTACTACTCTGGGAAGCAAATCCTTGGCATACTAGCATTCTTTCTTACTCACTATAAAACCCACTATGACCACAGGCAGGGCATAACTTTTCTAGGTTCAAATAAAATTAAATCACTGCTGTTTCACCTGTGTAGCAGCTGGAGCTGGCTTGGGGGAGATCAATGAGCTTACGAATTCTTTTGCTAAAAATTATACTTCTCACTAATATTTTTTACTTTGTAAATTTAAGTTTGCATATGTCATGATTTTAAGATTTCTGATGGTCAAACACCTAAAAAGTGATTTACTAGTAGCTGCTCTTATAAGTCAAATACATTGTTTTTTAATACAGCCTCTATACTTGTAGATAATTGCTTTATGGTTTGTGAATATGTCTTCCATATAATCTTCCATTTAAAGCCATATTTCCAAAAGTTTGTACATAAAGGCATTTTGTAAAAAGCCCTTCTGTAGCACATTTGTAGATAAATTCAGAGATTTTTTTCAAGTAGGACACATACAAAGCAATATTTTAACAGGTCACTCCAATTTTGTATTCTTACTCTATGATGAATATGACATTCAACATGTTTAACAATGAGATTGGCAGCATTTTTAGCATGTTAGTCAATCAAAGCACCAAACAACTACAAACAGCAGCTGGGTTTACCAAAGAAAATAATGCCCCCAACCTCAAGCAGTTCTACAGTAGTCTTTTTTTGTTTTTGTTTTTGTTTTTGTTTTTGAGACGGAGTCTCGCGCTGTCGCCCAGGCTGGAGTGCAATGGCTCACCGCAACCTGCACCTCCCAGGTTCAAGTGATTCTCCCGCCTCAGCCTCTGGAGTAGCTGGGATTACAGGCATGCACTACCATGCCTGGCTAATTTTGTAATTTTAGTAGCGACGGGGTTTCTACATATTGGTCAAGCTGGTCTGACCTCAGGTGATCTGCCTGCCTCGGCCTCCCAAAGTTCAGGGATTACAGACCTCCGTGAGCCACGGCGCCGGGCCTCTACAGTAGTTTTACAAGCAGTTTAAGTATAGATGTTCCTTGATTTCTGATGAAATTATATCCTAATACAACCATCAAAAATTGAAAATATCTTAAGTTGAAAATGCATTTAATACACTGAACCTACCAAATACCATAGCTTGGCCTAGCCTACCTTAAATGTGCTCAGAACACTTGCATTAGCCTACAGCTGGGCAAAATCATCCATATACACTGTAGAGTGGCTGTTTACCCTGTGATCACATGGCTGGCCAGGAGCTGTGGCTCACTGTTGCTGCTCAGCATTGAGAGTAACATACCACATACTGCCAAGCTCCGGAAAAGATTAAAAGTCAAAATTCAAAGTGTGGTTTCTACTGAATGTGTATTACTTTCCCACTACTGTAAAGTAAAAAAACTGCCGAAGTGGGAACCATAGTAAGTCAAGGATTGTCTGTATATGTAAAGTGATCTTAAGGAAACAATACTGGAAAAATACTTTCCAAAATGATTTTATTTAAACAGCAAGAGTAAAATCTAAAGGCCTATTTATGATTCTTGCTTCTATGATTTCTGGCCAATGCCTTCTTCTGAATTAACGCTTTGTATGTAACAGTTACAAACCACCATTTAGCTTTTCCTGAACTTTTTACAGGTACAGGCATACTTCGTATTTTTATTGTACTTTGCAGATATTGCATTTTTTACAAATTAAAGGTTTGTGACAACCCTGAGCAAGTCTGTTGGTGCCATTTTTCCAAAACCATGTGCTCATGTTGTGTCTGTGTGCCACATTTTGGTAGTTCTCATAATAGTTAAGCTTTTTCATTTTACTATATCTGTTACGGTGATCTGTGATCAGTGATCTCTGATGTTACTATTTATTGTTTTGGGGCACCATGAACTTCATCCACACGTGGTGGCAAACCTGATGGAAAAATGTTGTGTGTGTTCTGACCATCCCCCATCTCCCTTCCCTTTCCTTGGGCCTCCTTATTCTGAGACACAATAATATTGAATTTAGGCCAATTAACAACGCTGCAATGGTCTTTAGGGATTCAAGTGACGAGTCGCACATCTCTCACTTGAAATTAAAAGCTAGAAATGATTAAGTTTAGTAAGGAAGGCATGTCAAAAGCTGAGATTTGGCTCTTATGCCAAATGGACAACTTGTGAACACAAAGAAAAAATTCTTGAAGGAAATAGAAGTGATACTCCAGTGAACAAATGAACAAGAGGAAAGTGAAACAGCCTATTGCTGGTATGGAGGAATTCTGAATAGTCTGTATAAAGAAGATGAAATCAGCCACAATATTCCCTTAAGCCAAAGCCTAATACAAAGCAAGCCCCTAATTCTCTTCAATTCTATGAAGGCTGAGAGGTAAGGAAGCTACAGAAGAAGAGTTTCAAGGTAGCAGGGGTAAACTGATGAGATTTAAGAAAAGACGTTGTCCCCCTAAAAATAAAAGTACAAAGTGATGCGGCAAGTGTTGATATAGCAGTAGAAGCTACAGTAAGTTACCCAGAAGACGTACCTGAGATAATTAATTACAACGGCTACACTAAACAACAGATTTTCAATGTGGATGAAATAGCCTTCCATTGGAAGAAGATGCCATCTAGAACTTTCACAGCTAGAGAGGAGAAATCAATGTCCGACTTCAACATGTCAAAAGAAAGTCCAGTTCTCTTGTTAGGGGCCAATGACTTTAAATTGAAGCCAATGATAATTTACCATTCTGAAATTCCTGGGGCCCTTAAGAATAAAGCGAAATCTACTCTGCCTGTGCTCTAGAAATGAAACAACAAAGCCTGGATGACAACACATCTGTTACGACCTACTGCTCAGAAAAAAAAAGTTATTTTAAAAATAGTACTGCCCATTGACAATGCACATGGTCACTTAAAGACTTCTGATGGAGATGTACAAGGAGGTTAATGTTGTTTTCAGGCCTGCTAACACAATATTCATTCTGCAGCTCATGGATCAAGGAGTAATTTTTACTTTCAAGTCTTATTATTTAAGAAATATATTTCATAAGGTGATAGCTGCCATAATAGTGATTCCTCTGATGGGTCTGGGCAAAGCAAACTGAATACCTTCTGAAAAGGATTCAATATTCTAGATGCCATTAAGAACATTCATGATTCACAGGAGGAGGTCAAAATATCAATATTAACAGGAGTTTGGAAGAAGTCGATTCCAACCCTCACAGGTGACTTCCAGCGGTTCAAGACTTCAGTGGAAGAGATAACTGCAAAAAAACTAGGATTACAGTGGAGCCTGAAGGTGTGACTGAATCACTGCAATTCATGGTATGACTTTAATGGATAAGGGATTGCTTCTTACAGATGAGTAAAAAAAAGTGGTTTCTTGAAATGGAATCTACTGCTTGACCTTTTTCAGCTTTACATTAACTTTGCAAAATGGGTGAGTTTGCGTATTTGGAAAGGTTAGTTACTCAACCTTGAATCTGACCAAGTGTCCATAAAAATAATAAAGAGAAACAGAAAATTTCCTTACCCATGTCAGCAAATCTTCCCCAATCTGATCGATAACAGAGGTCTCATTTCTCTTTCGAACAGCCTTCATTTGTTCATTCAATCCAACTAAAGATAAAAAGATAGAAAAACGTTAGTAACACACTCAGTGTAGACAGAATTACTGGTAGTACAGAGTAGCTAATTTTTTTTTTTTTTATAAAGAGGATTTTCACAGTAGTATAGCTGCTTCTTATCTCCTTAAATAGAAATCTGGACATAGTGCTTATACATCCAGATATTATAAACTCTATCTGAAAAACAGGTGCTAAACAAAAAAGTTTTGGAAACTAGCACATTACATACATGGTAGTTGCATCAAATATTCATTTAACCTCAAGACTCCATCCATAATCATGCTCAAAAAGAACTTGAATGTAAACAGTACAAGTAATTCTGTTCACTGATCCTCTCAAAATGTGTAAGTGTGCAGGCAATGGATATAATCAAGCCTGAACTTGTCAATGCATGCCTGTGAAACCCAAGATTACCCACAAAGGAATAAAAGGCATCAATTTGGTTAGCAGATGTTTATAGGTAGTGATGACATGAAAAAGAAAGATAAAAAAATTAAGGGTCATAGAGAAATAGTGATCTATAAATGAGAGGAACATCATATTACCATCCACAAAAGTCCAAGATGATTTCAACCAATAAAATGTCAACAAGGTAGAATTTTTATATACTTATTCAAGTGTTCTAAGCCACAAAACAATAAAACAGTTTCTGAGGCTAGGCGCAGCGGCTCAGCCTATAATCCCAGCACTTTGGAGGCCGAAGCAGGTGGGTGGATCACTTGAGGTCAGGAGTTTGAGACCAGCCTGGCCAACACGGTGAAACCCGTCTCTACGAAAAACACAAAAATTAGCTGGGTGTGGTAGTGCATGCCTGTAATCCCAGCTACTCAGGTGGCCGAGGTGGGAGGATCCCTTGAACCCAGGGGGCAGAGGTTGCAGTGAGCCAAGATTGCACCACTGCACTCCAGCTTGGGCAACAGAGCGAGACCATCTCAAAACAATAAAAACAATTTCTGAAAATTACCCAACCATGTGATTATATACCATATACTACTATTTTAAAAATACATGTATACATATATTATTATATTGGATATATATATTTAAAGAGAGATATATACTATAATTGTTAGAAAATTTTCAACAGTGAATTTGACTATTCATGTTTTTCACCTTAGACACTGACTTTAGACTGGAAGCCCTATGTTGACACATTGTATATGTAAGACTGATTGTGAGGAAAAGGATCTAGTCAAAGTTCCAATCATTCCTTTATTTATGTTACATTCTCACATATAATCTCAGGAATACTAACATGGGTACATTTACAAAATTTTATACTCATAATATTTTCTCTATTGGAAATGTTAGGGGCAAAGATCAGAGTTAATTTCTCTTACTATGAAGTTGAAGAATATCTTCCAAGTTTGAAAAAATTTTCCGTAGCTCTGAGGGTGACAGAATTCCTTCTCTGGACACTCGCTGATAGAACACTTGATCAAGAACCTTCAGTGTTCGAACATGAGCTCTTTCAGTGTAGAACAATTCTGAGCAGGAAAGACATATGAAATGTTGCCTTACTTAGAACAATTTCATAGGATCAATCATACTCTTTAGCTGGAGTGAAGGAGCAAATGAATTATATAATACATTATTTATCATTTAGAAAGGAAAAAATATCTCTGAATTCATTTTGATTCCAAGAAATTCTCCTACATACTGGCTCTGAGAGTTGAATACTGACAAATAAAAAATATCATTCAAAACCTTTTTTTTTAGTGTATTCCCAAATTCATCTATCTGTTTACAATAATACCCACCTATCACAACTATGTCATTAAGAAAACTGTAAGCCCCAACATCATATAGCCTTTAATTTGAGCCCTCTTAAGAAATAATAGTACTTTTGGTTACCTAATTTGCCTATAAACACTCATTTCTGGTGTCAGGCTTATAATTTCATGATGTCTCAGTATTGTCAGAGACAAGATATTTATTCAAATCACATGCTAAGGATAGCAAAGGGTACAGCATCCATGCCACACATTTTTCACAAACATGCTAGGGTAAATGAAGAACACTGCACTTGGATACAGAAAGAAGACCAGGAACGAAATTTTTTTCCTTTTATATTATTAGCTGTATGATCTTAATGAATTCAATCTCCCTGGGCCTTACCTTCCTCATTTAAAATCTATGTATAAAAATAACTTAGTTGTTACAATGACTTTTCAACTTTAAGATCTATAATGCTATGAATCTTAAATATCTTTAAGGCTAAACACGTTTTCCTTTTAAATTATCAATAAGAATCACAGAAGCATTTGCATTTTCTTGAGGTCAAGGATTATCTGTCCAGTTTAATTTCCTCTTTGTTTAAAACAAAAGGCTAGGAGAAACTCTGAAGCAAACTCCGAGGCTGAGAGACTTAATTTACTCTGACAAAACTCAGTATTTGTAAACAACAACAAATTGATTACACTCACCATTAATCACTTCCTGTCTTTTGATCTCACAAGGTTTTAGTCCCAATAACACTTCTCGACTAACAAGCTGCTGCCAGTTGGGTGGATCTGTCTCTAAGTCGTTTTCAAATTGTTCATCCTCACTTTGACTTTCTCCAAAAGCTACACTGTCAAACCTACGAAGCAAAAATAATGAATTCAATTTGAGGGCTTCAGGTAGACAACAGGAAACAGCATACATCTTTATATTACAATAAATTCTAATCAAATTCCTGAATCTGACTTAGCACAGAGCCTGAAATTTCATCCTCTCCTACAAATGGCTGTTTTATACATACTTCAAAATAGAGCTTTTGAATGACTGGTGTTTCTTAACAGCTTTCTTTTAGACTACATAACAGATTGGTATACAGGGTTTCTTTTCCTTTAAACTGGAACTTCAAGAGGAAAAAAGGTTACATTTCTTAAAATGCGCCTTTATTGAAAGCTGCTTAAGATATACTTACTTTCGAAAGGGCTTTGGTGTCCCATGTTCAGTCACCCTAAAACAATGGAGAGTAAAAAGTAACATGAAAACAAAATGGTGATCAATAAATTTATACCAAGGATACTCAAAGCTAGGTGAAACTCCAACAAGCTTGATAAATAATTCTTTGGGACACTGTAATAATATAAAATAAATTGAAGAAAATTTGAGTACCTTTCTAAATTTCAGTAACAAGTTCTGAAATGGTGTTTTAGTTCTTTCATGCACCCAACTTATTTATTTATTTTATTTTTTACAGTTTGAAGTGGGGGCTTACTACATTGCCCAGGCCTGTCTCAAACTCCTGAGTTTAAGTGATTGATTCTCCTGCCTCAGCCTCCCAAGTAGCTGGGATTATAGGTACATACCACCATGCCAGGCTTAAGTGTTAGAATGCTACTAAGTATAGGAATAGTATATAATTTAAAAACTTTAAGTAATGCCCTAAGTTTCTCTAAGATATCACTGAATTACCTTTCTACTTCACAATCCTCCTCCTGCACTTGGTCTAATGGAGGTGGTGGGAAATCAAAGACAGTATTGAGAGTACGAGGTGTGCCATCTAAGGTGTCTCCAGGTGCTGGTGTTTCTCCAACTTGCTTTGATCCTATAGACAAAAGTCAGACATTTGAAGAGTGTTAACACTTAATAAAGTCACTGGTCACCAAAAAAAAATTAGTTGCCAGAAGAGCTTCAGTCTAATCCATAGCTACATTCTTTAAACAACTGCAGGTTCACTAGAACTAAAAATTTAACATACAAAATTATGGCATCTCAGGCTCACGTGATCCTCCCATCTCAGCCTCACATGATCCTCCCGTCTCAGCCTTCCAAGTAGCTGGGCCTACAGTTGCGTGCCACCACACCTAGCACATTTTTAAATTTTTTGTAGAGATGGGGTTTTGCTACTTTGCCTAGGCTAGTCTTGAATTCCTAGGCTCAAGCAATCCTTTCGCCTTGGCCACCCAAAGTGCTAGGATTATAGGTGTGAGCCACCATGCCTGGTCAGAAAAATAATTTTTAAAGTTGTTTCTTAAAAATTAACATAAGAAATAGCAAGGACTCACATAGTGCAGAAGAGTATATGACGAGGAACAACATTTTCCCATCTTATGCTTTTCTACCCCAGGATCAATCTTTTTTCATGTTTTCAAATATGAGTTATTATAGTGGTCCAACTACAAATAACTTCTTTCTTTTTCATGATTCATTATCTTTAGTTAGCATCTATTTCTTTCCCCTCTGAGGATTTTGTTGACTTATACTTTCCACCTTCACTTTCCTCCCATTTCTTCCCAATGTTTAATAGTTTTATCATTATTACTAACTGGGTTATCAGTTACTACCTAAATTTAAATGACATGTCTATGTTTTTGTTCTAGTAAAAAGTTAGTATCTCAACTCTGTTCTATGTCAGATTAGGTATTCAGTGTCCACATCCTCCCTCTAATTGTATTTCCTTCCTTCTACCTTTCATTTCTTTCAACTACATTTTTACTTGCGTCATAAAATAATTTTTTACATTTGTATTCTAATCTGCAGCCATAATGAACTATTCCATGCTTTGCCTGGTAGGGTTATTCTACAAGTCTGAAAACCAAAAAAAAGTGCTTATGACATATATATACTGTCATCTACAACACACATGTATACATCATTCCCGCCAGATTAAGAAGTATACTAGTTAGGATTATATATTTTTTCCTGCTGGTCCAATGATGCAATTCATGGGCCACTTCACACAGAACGTTTATTAAAGTCTTTCTTACACACCATCAATTGCTAAAGATCATGCCACTTTTTATTTTGCTTCATGTTGAAATCACGACTTATTTTCCTGAACAATTGTTTTTCTTAACATTTCTAAATGCTTTTCTTTTATTGCTGTCAAAGTTACATAATTTTATCAAGTCTCAAACTGTTTCCTCTGCTGCTTCATACTATCCACTGCCTAAGATCCCCCTTTTCTTATCTGTGATGTTCTTGTGTTCCAAACTGGAGCAGTGGCTCTCTTGGCCTGAGACACAACCATCATTTCAGAACTGCCCTTTGCCACTTTCCTGGGTGTTTCCAATGCTTCCTGGATCCCAGGACATTTTCTTTCTTAATTTTTCCTCTCATGTTGCTAGAATGTGTATCCTCAAATGATTTTAAAGGGAAACGTACATTCCAGTTAAACTGTGGACCTTGTGTATCTGAAAATGTCTTTATTCTTTCTTCATATTTGATGAATAGCTTGGATGGATATAGGATTCTAAGTTCAAAACCATTTTCCTTCAGAAAGTTGAAGGCATGGCTCTTTTGTATTTCAGCACCCAGTGTTATGATGAGGAATGTGATGTAGTATAATCCCCATTTTTTTCCTCTGAAAGCTTATCCCTGGTGCACTAAATTTCAAAGGACATGTTAGGAATGGATTTTTAAAAAAGCATTCACTATAGATGGTTCTGTCATCTAGCAATGCTAAAAGTTGGCTGGTGGCTCACAGTTTTCCTCTCCATGATAAAAACCACACTTGGTGACCTCACAAGCCATGAATATTAAGCTATTCAAACTCCTGGCTCCTTGGTTCCTTGCCGTCTTCATCCCAGTAGCCTCCTCTATGGTGCCTCAGGGGCCACTCCCAGAGCCTCATTCTTGATCATGTCACCACCAGAAATTGAACCACCTCCCGAACAAGGATGAAGACATAGTAATAAGCTCCTTGCCCAATTATCTACAACAATCACTTCATATCTTTCTTTACTCTTCAAATTCCCTTGCTCTTCTCACTGAACTCTCACTCTCAGTAAATAGTCTTACCTTTACATACACTCCACATCTCATCTCCTCTCTCCTCACAACTCTGTTCTACTGCTTATGTACTGTCTCCCACATATTCTGCCTTTTCTTTCAGTTGCCTTCCTACTAACATTGAAAAATAAAACCTCTAGTTAATCGCAGATTTTTAAAAAGTCTTCTTTAGACACCCACATCTGCCTCTAACTACTGACCAGTTCCCTCAGTACTCCCTTTACCTTCCCTTGATTGGACTTGGCACAATTTGCATTTTTTATATTTGTGACTATCGCTCTCAAGACAATAAGCTCATGAGGCAAGCATCCGTGTATAATTATTGCATGTTAACATCCGGGACAAACCTAATGCCTGACAAGAGAGCTTAATAAATATTTTTTTGGACAAATCAGAACTTAAATTATCATTCAGCATAGATTTATTATTGGTTGTAGCATATTAAAATGTTAAAATTAAATTAAACTGGGATTTAGTCTTGATTAACTTGCCACTCTATTTTTCAGTTAGTTTAAAATCTTGATGCTTAGTTAACCTGAACTACAGCACTAGCTCACCTGTATCATTCTCTTTCCCTCCTTCCTGGGAAAAAGAGGCCCCTGAAGCCACAGAAGACACGGAATTGGCAGGCAGGTATCCAGCGTCTGTTCCTTCATTTGCTAACCCACTCTGGCGCACCTTCGCAGAGTCCTGAGGTTCAGGACTCACAGATGAGGGTGTGGATAAGTGCTTAGGGTGGCGCGCCTTCTGTAGTTCCATGGCTCTGCCAACTGAACAGAAAATGGTGGTTAATCATCTGGATTGCGGCCGGGTGTGGTGGCTCAAGCCTATAATCCCAACACTTTGGGAAGCCAAGGTGGGTGAATCACGAGGTCAGGAGGTTGAGACCATCCTGGCTAATATGGTGAAACTCTGTGACTATTAAAAATACGTAAGGCCGGGCACGGAGGCTCACGCCTGTAATCCCACACTTTGGGAGGCCGAGATGGGCAGATCACAAGGTCAGGAGATTGAGACCATCCTGACTAACACGGTGAAACCCCGTCTCTACTAAAAATACAAAAAAATTAGCCGGGCGTGGTGGCAGGCACCTGTAGTCCCAGCTACTCGGGAGGCTGAGGCAGAAGAATGGCGTGAACCCAGGAGGTGAAGCTTGCAGTGAGCCGAGATCGCCCGGCTGCACTCCAGCCTGGGCGACAGAGCGAGACTCCACCTCAAAAAAAAAAAAAAATTAAAAAAAAATAAATAAATAAAATTAGCCAGGTGTGGTGGTGGCACGTGCCTGTAATCCCAGCTACTCGGAAGGTTGAGGCAGAAGAATCGCTTGAACCCGGGAGGCGGAGGTTGCAGTGAGCCGAAATTGTGCCACTGCACTCCAGCCTGGGTGACAGAGCGAGACTCCATCTCAAAATAAATAAATACATAAATAAAACAAAATAATCTATATTGCAAATTAGCTAAAAGCAAAAAAGGACAATGTAAAAGAATCTGGTAAAATGTGTGAAACATGGTAGACCCAAAAATATATATATAGTGGATTGTTATGCAGAGAAACATACAGACAGACAGATGAAGGAAGGAAGAAGAGAAGAGAGAAAAGGAGAGGAAGGTAGACGAGAAAGATGGGGAGATGGAGGAGGGATGAGACAAGACGATGAAAGTGAGGAAGAGGAAGATGCAGGGAAAGAAGAAGGGTCATGAGAAAAGAAGGAGAACAATGGTGGACAGAGGGAGAAGGAATACTGAGAGACATGCAGCTGTGTTCATTTGTAAGAATGAAGATGAAGTCTTTATTTCTGTGAGTTCTTAGTAAGCTCCCACCCCAGTTCTCTCCCAACACTCACACCTTCATCATCATAATGTACCTCAAAGACCATCCAGACCAATCCCCATCCTGCTAATTATCCTTGTTCACAAAGTCACCACAAGAAGCCAAAGACTCCCACTCAGGTGTTTAATCTCCAGAGCATTCTACACCCTCACCCAGCTTTTTATACCCTAATCTAACCCTAATTCCTGAAATTCTTCTTTTGTATCCCTTGGAACTCACAGTTAACATCTGTGAAATCCTCTATCTCTTTAACTTCCTCTGAAAATTTCACACCTTCTCAGTGTTTCTCAACAAGGGGCACTAATGGCATTTGAGGGAGAACTCCTCAATGTGTGGGACATTCACTATCACAATCCTACTCACACCACCTACCATGCCAATATCTTTTTTTTTTTTTTTTGAGACAGTGTTTCACTCTGTCACCCAGGCTGGAGCTTAGTGGCGAGATGATGGCTCACGGCAGCCTTGACTCCCCAGACTAAAGCAATACTACCTCCGCCTCCCAAGTAGCTCGGACGACACACATGCACCATGATACACAGCTAATTTTGGCTGTTGTTGTTGTAGAGGCAGGGTCTCACTATGTAGCCCAGGCTGGTCTCGAACTCCCAGGCTCAAGTGATCCTCCCGCCTTGGCCTCGCAAAGTGTTGGAATTACAGTCAAGAGCCACTGCACCTGGTTTCAGTATTTTCAAATGTGGTACTTCCTGAGAAAAGAACCATCACATGACCCTTCCCCATGGTACCACCATCCCTATTTCTCCTGCAGCCATCTCAAGTGGGCTGATCTCTCTTCATTGGGCCTGGGGTGGAAGGGAAATCAGCAAATAAAGTACAATGGAGAGGTGGAGAAATTTTAGAAGTATGGAGACTAAGTAAATATGTGTAAAGAGACTAAACTGTGTGGTGGAGAGATCTATACACACTTTTTTTTTTAAATTTAACAAACACAAGTTGAATGGAAACAAAATCAGAAGAGGTAAGTAAACTACGTTATGGACATTTGACAGAATACTGCCACTAAATATTTTTTTTTCTTTTTCCCCTTTTCTTTTTGTTTTTTCGAGATAGAGTCTGGCTCCAGTGTCACCCAGGCTGGAGTGCAGTGGTGCAATCTCGGCTCACTGCAACCTCTGCCTTCCAGGTTCAAGCAATTCTTCTGCCTCAGCCTCCCAAGTAGCTGGGACTATAGGCATGTGCCACCGCGCCCGGCTAATTTTTTGTATTTTTAGTAGAGACGGGCTTCATTGTGTTAGCCAGGATGGTCTTGATCTCCTGAACTTGTGATCCGCCCACCTCAGTCTCCCAAAGTGCTGGGATTACAGGCGTGAATCACTGCGCCCAGCCCACAAAAGATGTTTATGACAATTATGTAGCAACATAGGGGGTACTTAGTTCAGAAATAACACTGAATGGAAACAAGGCATGTTGGGAGTTCAGTAAAATCATCTTAACAACTCCTTTCTCGAGAAATTCATTTTAGCTAAAGAAGCCTCTGATGTGAAGCAGGTCTGAAATAGTGAAAATGCAGCACTTCAAACTTCAACATACTTGCACTGTTGTCATGACGGCTTGGTCTCCGTGGGGGTCCCAGGATGCTGGGGAATCCTCTTCGCTTCCCTTTTTCTTCCCCTTCTTTATCTTTCTTCATACTTTGCTAGAGTAGAAGTACAAAAAATAAGAGATATGTAACAGAGTAAATTGCTTTTGTGATTTTCATAGTGTAATGCTAATGCTTAGTTCAAAGAAATTGTTAAATGTAAATGAAACCCCGTGCACGTGTGTGTGCACACACAGAGCACTCATTAAAAGTTCGCACACGGTACTGTGTACACCTCAGACTCAAGATGTTTTCTTCAGACCCTTTATCACTGATAGCTTTGGAAAATCAAAGGGTAGTTTTATAGCACACTTACCAGGAACTTATTCTAAACAATTCATTCATCCATTCAACAAATATTTACTAAGTATAACTATTAGTAACTATTTTACTAATAGTTGAGAATACAATAAAGAAGGTCCTTGTACTCATACAGCTTTACAATCTAGTAAACACTAAACAAAAACACAAATAATTACAAACTGACAGAATCCTCTACTGCCATTAAAGATGTTCATGACAACAATTATGTAGCAACACAGGGGGTATTTAGTTCAGACAAAGTAAAAGAAAAGTATAAGGCACGAACAGAATCAGAAATAGCACTCTTTCTAAACTGCTAATTTCACTTTTCACATTGTCTAGTAATAGTTTACACATCTGGATTTCTCACTAGATTTTGAGCTTCTTGAGAACAGAGATAGTATCTTATTAATGTTTGTATGACTAGCATTAATTGGCTGATTAAGTAAATACTAAGACAATGGAAGACACTGCACCCAAACGTAAAGAAGCCCTGAGGTCTGAACGCACTATTACATTATTTCAGTCTCACCTTGATTTTGGGAAGAAATCCAATCCGACCCCGTTTGTGCTCCAAATTTCGAGGCTCTTTCACTTTTACTCCCAAATGCTTCATATACATGAGAATAACATACTGCATGGTGGAACTGGAGGAGAAAGGATGAAGTAAAATTAAGACTTCTGAGAAGGGAGGGCTGGTAGAATAAAGACATCAAATGATTTCCAAAACCGCAAGGTTAGACTTACTGAAATGAATCAAACAAAAACTAAAGAACTATCTAGTCATGGCACAGAGAAGAGAATTCTACTCAGGACAGCAGTAGAGTATTAGTCAAATAACATGCAAGCCACCAGAGGGAGACCACAAACTGTATTTGTAAATTAAAAGAAATAAATTGTAATTTAGGGCCAAAAGGAAAAAACATAGCTTCTTTTTTTCTTAAAATTCTATGAAAAAAAAATTTATGTTACCTCTTCTCTTCCTCTACAGCCTGAGCAGTCATCCTAAAAAAAAAAAAAAAAAAAAAAAAAGTTTAAAAATGAAATATGAAAGTTTAATTAACTTATTTTTTTGAGACAGAGTCTCACTCTGCCACCCAGGCTGGAGTGCAATGGCATGATCCTGGCTCACTGCAACCTCCAACTCCCAGGCGCAAGTGATTCTCGTGCCTCAGCCTCGTGAGTAGCTGGGATTACAGGAGTGTGCCACCATGCCTGGCTAATTCTTGGGTTTTTAGTAGAGGTGGGGTTTCACCATGTTGGCCAGCCTGGTCTCGAACTCTTGGCCTTAAGTAATCTGCCCACTCGGCCTCCCAAAGTGCTGGGATTACAGGTGTGAGCCACCATGCCTGGCCTTAAAAATTGTTATTAACTCAGATACCTGAAATAACAGAACAGAGTCAAATGCTTTGGGCTGCACCCTAGAATAAAATACCAAAAGAACCCTGACCCTCATGTCCCCAACTGTATATGTTTCATGGCAAGAAATATTTCCAAGGCCTATACATTAAAAATAATTAATCAACCTGTTTTTGATCACTGATTAAAAGTTTTAGAGTTACCCATTTACCAAGACCCAGAAAAAGGAACACAAGAAATTTACCTAAAATATCAGAAAAAAGAAAAAAAAATTTCAGTTTCTCAAGTACTGTGACAAAATAAATGGCTCCACATACACAATCTGATAGCTTTGCTAAACTTGCCCAAAGGGTACTTCAAGCGTAAGTAGCATCTCAGTAGAGAGGGCATTTCCACATACACTTCTAATACTTACAATACTTCTTCAATTTTGGCAACAATCTGTTCTGCACATGTCCTCTCCTTCTCCAAAGTCAACCGGTCCTTGTCTCGCTCTGCATCAAGTTTAGTCAGCTCACTTTCAGCCAAGGTCAGTCCCATACTACGTTTCTGCCTAAAGGGAATAGAGAAGTTTCCTGAGGTAGCCTAAAGAAAAACTACCTCACTCTGGGGACGCTTCATCACAGTCTCCATAGCTACGATTCCTAGGAACAGGAAAAATGTCACTTTTCCACTTATGGGTCCATGTCATCTAGGATACCAGAGGAAAAAATTCTAGAAGCAATGACTCCAAGAACACATACAATATCTTAAAGGAACACACTTAGCACAGACACAGCCCTGAGCTCAGATCCTGAAGGTGCCTGGAATGGAGAGTCTGGACTCTTAGTTCCACTCTAACCCTTTGGCTCCAGATGTTCACTATGTTTTAATAACAATAAGACTACATGGTTTACCTAGTGCTTAGTATTTAAAGTGTAACTTTTTCTTACCTAAAAAAATTAATTTAGAATAATCATATCAAATTCTACTACCACTAAGCTTACCGAAAATCTTCTAAGTGCCTTTGAACTTCTGGATGGACTCGTTCTTGCATAGTTTGGATATAGTGGCGATGCAGATCCTCAGGAATGAGCTCAGGTCTTCTCTTTTCTTCATAAATGAAAGGAATTATGTTATCTAAAGGTATGTTGTGGGCAACATACAATTGGCAACATATTAATGCTATTTTGTATAAATTTAAGTTGAAATTTGCCAAAGAGAAGTTCTTCAGGGCAGTTCGTATATTTCATCCCAGAATTCTGATTTCATTTACTCTTTTATTTATTATTATTTTTTTGAGACAGAGTTTTGCTCTTGTCACCCAGGCTGGAGAGTTAATGGCGTGATCTCGGCTCATTGCAACCTCTGCCTCCTATGTTCAAGCAATTCTCCTGCCTCAGTCTCCCAAGTAGCTGGGATTACAGGCATGCACCATCATGCCAGCTAATTTTTGTATTTTCAATAGAAATGGGGTTTCACCATGTTGGCGAGGCTGGTCTCGAATTCCTGACCTCAGATAATCCACCCACCTTGGCCTTCCAAAGTGCTGGGATTACAGGCATGAGCCACTACGCCCGGCCTCATTTATTCTTCAATGTATTATAGACTCTCTTTCTATTGTGATTCAGGTGATCAACTAGTCACCATGTGACAGACAAAACCTTTACAGATGAGCTGAGCTACGTATCTATTAAGATGTAATTCTCCACGATGTCAGTGCTCCAAGCTTACCTAGATCTGCAGACATTTCATCAGGAACAGAAACTTTCAGGTGCTAAAATGAAATGCAAACAAAAGGTGTAACAACACCAAAGATATTTCAAGATGTATATAAGTACTTGTGTAAAGTAAGGAGATACAACTTGGATACCCACTCTACAAGCATAATCAAGTACAAGCTCATTTATTCATTCACGTTTCACAGCACCAGAACATTCTATTATTTAAACTTGAAAATAAGCCCTTTTCCCAAGGATCATGCTATAAAGGAAATGTCTACAGTCGTTGAGCTAGGTGACTGAATGCTTCTGTGACACACTTACCCTAATGAATATACTGGCTTTGGCTTCCTAGAATCATTGGTCAATATAATCAGTTATAGATCATTTAGATCAATATAGGTAAAACCTAAATTATGTGTATATTATCATATGAAAAACGTACTCACATATAGCCATGATTTTTCTTTCCTATATTTGAGATGCTCATTCTGAAGACCAATAATATTCCTAATTGTTTTCCTACATAAAGTTTAAGAACCCTCATAATGTCATACTCCCAGTGAGAAAATATTGAGATTTTAGAGTTTTAAATCTCCAGTAACAATCTACAGTTCTTCCTACTGAACCAAATAAGGTGACTGCCTTAGAATTTACTTATTCCTAGCTAGGATTTTCCCCATAATACTTGCATAATAATTACCAGACTGTTGTTTCCCCCAACCCCTAACTACTGGAGGGGAAAACTTTATTATTTTGCATTAAGAGAAAAGATCTTAACCTCTTCCTGCTTATTTTGTATTGTATACCTATTTAAGTCATATAATTTCAGAATTTAAACAAGTCCTATGAGATCTGAAGTTTTAAATTTGAAAATAAGTCACTGCTAAAAATTGTAAGATCCCTTTATATTCATTTGAAGAAAAGTGAAATGGATTTTAAAACTTTCTCTTTGACAGGCAGTAGCTCAAGTCAACTTTCTTAAAAGCATTTCTAGCTCAAGTGCAAAAAAGTAATAAAAGCTCATTTGTGTATGATGGTGTTTATATGAAATAAATGTGAGCTGTAGCTAAAAGTATAATTAGCAAATCAAAGTGTAAGGATTCTTCTTATACTTTAATATTGATACACAGATAATGAGTAGCAAAATATAAAGTTTTGACTTAGCTTGGTGCCCTCTTAAGAAATGCAAAATTCAAACGTACTTCAATATATTGTCATTTTTTTAGGAAAGTAAATTATTTTAATAAAAATAATACAATATTTTAAACAATGGGAGTATGATCAGAACCCTAACTCATTTAACCATACCTAAATGACCCCACTATGTCCCAGGAACTGTTCAGTGTTAGGCACACAGCAGTGAACAAACAGAACAAAAATATCTGGCCTAAAAAAGCTTATATTCAGGTAGGAGAGTAAGAATATAGTCACCCCTTGATATCCACATGGGGTATTGGTTCTAGGAACCTCCAAGGATACTAAAATCAGCAAACTCTCAAGTCCCTTATACAAAATGGCATTGTATTTGCATATACCCTATGCACATCCTGCTGTATACTTTAAATCTCTAGATTACTTATAATACCTAATACAATGTAAATGCTATGCAAATAGTTGTTATACTGTATTTTTTAAAATTTGTTTCATTTTTTATTGTGGTATTGGCTTTTGTTTTTTTCCTTGAATATTTCCAACCATGGTTGTTTGAATCCGTGGAAGCTGCAGGTACAGAACACTGATTGTATAAACTAACTAACTAAATAAATAAAAGTTCTATGGATAAAAATAACAGAAAAAGTGACAGAAAGTGAAAGGGTTGAGATTTTAAGTAGGTTGGTTAGGAAAGTCACTGAGTAGGTAATTGAATGTGAAAGTGTATAGACAATTTTGTAAAGGAATACAAAGAAAATGGGACAGGAGCTGGAGGGAGAAGTAGAGCCAATATGTTTGTGTGTTCGTTTTTAGAAAGGGAAAATAACAATGTTTGCACACTGATGTGAATAATTATCTGTAGAAAATATAAAACCGATGATGCAGGAGAAGCGAGGATAATTGTTAAAGTAAGGTCTTTGAGTAGGTATAAGGAAATACACTGTAAACTGGGGCAGAGCTGGCCTTAGATAAAAGATGGAGAATCGAGGCCAGGTGCAGTGGCTCATGCCTGTAATCGCAGCACTTTGAGAGGATGAAGCAGGCAGATTGCTTGAGCCTAGGAGTTCAAGACCAGCCTGGGCAATATGGCAAAACCCCATCTCTACAAAGTACAAAAATTAGCCAGGCATGGTGGTGTGCACATGTAGTCCCAGCTACTTGGGAGGCTGAGGCAGGAGGATCACTTGAGCCCAGGAGACAGAGGCTACAGTGAGGGGCAATTGTGCCATTGTACTCCAGCCTGAGCAACAGAGCAAGACTCTGTCTCAAAAAAAAAAAGAAAAAACAGATGGACAATCACTCCATAGCATCAGGAGAAAGAGTAGAGTACATGGTATGGTATAATGGAGGCAGATGATACATCTGGTAGAAGTTCTCTTCTATATACTTTAAATTTCTGAGAGAAACAACAAGGTCAAAGTTATCAGCTGAGAAAGGACTAGGGAAAGGAAGAGATGGAGGTTTTAGGGGGGAAAAAGTATGAAGCAGTCATCTAAGGGAACTGCAAATGTGAAAGGACTAGGGACCTGCGGCATGATCATCCAGGATGCACTAAAGGCTAGGTGCTATTTACCTGTAACAAGACTAACAATGAAACTTACTACTTTAAAAATCTTATTAACACTTTTAATGACAAAGTAAAACATTATCAGCATTTATTTCAGTGTAAGCATAATCTTTTCTGCCACTTTTTAGTAAAAATTATGCCTCTAAACTTCAAAGAGGCAACCCAGAGTTCAGTTATTCAAG
Source organism: Chlorocebus sabaeus (assembly GCF_047675955.1). Lineage (NCBI taxonomy): Eukaryota > Metazoa > Chordata > Mammalia > Primates > Cercopithecidae > Chlorocebus > Chlorocebus sabaeus. The sequence goes on along the minus strand of NC_132904.1, from coordinate 116,670,632 downwards.
TATTATTCCTTGGGTCTTAATATATATGTAATATCATATGTATTCCCTTTTTCATTTCCTTACTCTAATTGTACACATGCAAAAAAAACACAAATATATACATATGTGTGTGTGTGTATATATCCCCTAAAACCTACTGTGAGAATTCACATGCCTAAACTAATTTAGAAATGATAAAAAAACAGTTTAGAGTTATCAATAATTGAAATATAATACAGGTGTGAGAAAGCACAATAAAATCCAAAAACACAGGAGGGAAGATTGGAAGCAGGAGGCCAATAATTCCATGTACTAAGGCAAAGATTACAACATTAACTTGGCAACTTACTGCTGATCGATCTAGAAAGAACTGATGAAACTCAAGGAAGATGCGACGAGTTTCCTTGGAATTGGTATGTTTATACAGGTCTGAATAGAGATAACAGAGCTGTAGTGGAGACAGGAATGAAAAAGACAAAATGAGGAACCACGAAAAATGTAATTTGCTGAAATGTAATTTTCATCATTGAGTAGGAATGTTTGGAACAGGTAGGTTACCATAAACAATGTAGTTATTACTATATAATCAAGTGTTTAAAAAATAATATTTTAATTATCTTTCATATCTGCCTTTATACAGAAAACTGAAAGAAGTCTGCCCACTCATCGTATAGATAGGAAAAGTTCTATGGCATATGAATCAACAGAAGAACTCTGAATCTGCCAGATTGTAAAATATATTACCAAAGTTGCAGGGTCAAATTGTGAAACTACATGGTGTAAGAAAACAGCCAAATGAGCCGGGCGAGATTTTAGTAATTCAATGCTCTGGAAACAGCTGCACTGTCCATTGATCTAGAGGAAGAAATGATTATGCATCAGTAACTCCAACATACAAATACTAAATGCAAAGTAGGCTCAATTGAACATAGCTATCCAAATTTCACTTTGATCTCCCTATAAAAAATTCAAGATTTAAAAAATTTCACTAAAATTTATTAGCAACAGAAGCTATGGAATCTCTTTCTCTGAACATTAACCATCTCTTGGGGATAGGTCAGAAGAAAGACCACTTTGGGAGAATGGAAATTTAGGAGATGATTACCAAGTAGCTCGGGTGTATACAAATCAGTATGTAAAAAACAGTCTAACAACATTTCTAGAAATGTAGTGAAAGGCTTTTTGCCCAATCATAAAATAGTTGTTTATTCTTTTCTTCTGGGCTAACTGCAGAAAGGGTGGGAAATGAAGTTGTATGATTTTAAGTAAGATAAATCCTAGAATATTTGTATAATCCCTAAATATACTGAACACGGAAAACGATAATAATGTAAACTAGCATCTCAATTTTCATATTCCCAAATCATTCTAAAGACCAGCATTACCCAACTATCAAACCAGAAAAAGGTATTACAAAAAGAAAAACTATACATCAATATGCCTCATCAACAAAGATGTAAAAAATCCTCAGTAAAATAATGGCAAATTGAAACCGACAATATATCAAAGGGATAATACATCATAACCTACTGGGGTTCATTCCGGGAATGTGAGACTAGTTTAATATTCTAATATCAATCAATGTAACTTATCATATTAACAATCAGAAAAACTACATAATAATCTCATTCAACAAAATTCAACATCCAGTCATGATAAAAACTCTCAGCAAACCAGGAGTACTCCTTAACCTAGTAACCTTTAACCTTATAAAGAGCCTCTAAAAAATACTTACAGCTAACATCATACCTAATGATGAAAGACTGTTTTCTCCCTAAGATCAGGAATAAGGCAAGCATGTCTTGTCACTCTAATTCAATCTCATACTAGAAGTCTTAGCCAATGCAATAAAGCCAAGAACAAGAAATAAAAGATAAACAGCTTGAAAATAAGGAAATAAAAACTATACACAACATGTTTATCTATGGAGAAAACTCCAAAAGATTTATTTTTAAAAGCACCAAGAAATAATAAGTGAATTTAGCAAGACCACAAGATACAAGGACAAGAATCTAGCTAATCATACTCCTTTATACCACCAATGAACTGAGATGTGAAATTAAAAAAAAAAAAAATACTATTTTAAGAAACACACTCAACCCCAAAGAAATGAAGTTCTTAAATATAAATTAATGGCCTCTCACTGGCTTTAAAAGCAAGGTCATTTCTATTGTTCAAAGCTAAAATAAGCAATTAACCCAAGGAGCTACTGGTTCTAAGATTTAGCTTCAAATCCTTACAAATGTTATCTTAATCTCCAGAAAGTGTTCATTTTTGCAACAAATCAGACATTGCAGAAAAGTAATAATTTATTTTTTAGAAAGAAAAAAGTCATCACCTGTTCATGTTCAGTACCAAAATCATCATCTTCTGCTCCAATAATATGAGGTGCTATACGGATTGAGGGACTTCCGACAAGTGATTGAGTGTCCTGGCAACATTCAGGGAAAAGAAACAGAAAAATTATCTGGTGGTCAAATTTAGAAAAAGAATAAAGCCAACCCATCAAAAAGACATGATTCACTTAAATGGTGAGATTTCGTTTTGTTTATTTCCGTTGAAGTACTTTATTTTCAAAGTAGGGGTTCACAAATTCTCAAGGCCATGAACCACTCTGGCAGAGAAAATGACCACAACAACGGTTTTTTTTTGGGTGGGGGAAAAACCATTTCCCTTGGAAACAGGAAATATCCTTTGCTCACTATACACTTGGTTGTCTGACTCTAACATTTTCTGTATACTTTTGTAACTTCTTTTATTAATTCATACATACTTAGAACTTCTTACAGAAAAAAATAAAGTTGGGCTTACATAAATGGTTACAATTTAAAAATTAAAGAAAAAGTGAATGAAGACAATAGGACAAAGGCAGAAATGATAATACAAAGTTAGAAGAGAGGTTAATATACCTGAGAAGTACTAACCCAAGATTTCCATTAATGATACATAATTGAAGGCGATCATCGAACTCTATTTTTTCATTTTTAATTAATTTTCATAAATGTATAATTCAGGGTTTCTCAACTGTGGCACTGTTAATATTTTGGGCCAGAGAGTTCTTTGTTGTAGGGGCTAGCCTGTGCATTCTAAGACGTTTAGCAGCATCCCTGACCTCTGTGGGGCCCACCAGATGCCAACTGCAGCCTCAAAGCCCTAGACATCAAAAATGTTTCCAGACATCTGTCAAACGTCCACAGAGGCACAATCATTCTTGGTTGAAAAATCACTGATAAAATACTCTAAAATCATCAAGTAATCTCACAAACACTGCTACAGAAACAAAGATACCAAAATTCTAATAAACTGTAGATTGGCAGATAGTTCCCCATGCAATAGCTCCTCCATTTGTCAACTCACAAAGTTGGATTCAGCACAAAAACGGCAGTACAGAGGCATTAATATATAAAATAATAAACATTGGTGCTGGGCATAGTAGCTCAGGCCTGTAACCTCAGCACTTTGGCAGGTCAAGGAGGGAGGATCACTTGAGGCCAGGATTTTGAAATCAGCCTGGGAAAAACAAAGAGATCCACTCTAAAAAAAGCCAAAATAAATTAGCCAGGCATGGTGGCATGTGTCTATAGTCTTAGCTACCTGGGAGACTAAAGTGGGTGGACAGTTTGAGCCCAGGAGTTTGAGGTTACAGTTAACCTCTGTACTGCAGCTTGGGTGACAGAGTAAGACCCTGTCTCATTCATACATATATACATACACAAATATATGCATCATAAATACATACATACATACAGGATGTCTGAAGACCATAAGTACTAAAATTAAAGACCATATAGCAATGGGGAATAAAAATTTTGGAAGAAATAGGAAAAAAATGAGTTTGGCTTAAATCTGACAGCAGTTTAACACTGCAAGATCTGGATGGAGTTCAGCAAAGAAAGGTGGGCCTATGATTTGAGAGTCATGTGCACAGCAGTTATAGCAGTTATAGCTGAAGCTGTATAAACAGATCCACAAGTTTTAAACTGAGTGAATAATAAGTATATGTAGTTTTTCCTCCTTGTATTGCAACACTACATATTGAGTCTCCTAAACACATTCTGCCTTTTAATAATTCTTATTATTTTCTTTAACCTCAAGGCTTTAATAATTCCAAAAAAAAGAAATCAGGTGAAACTGGTTGGGCACTGTGGCTCATGCCTATAATCCCAGCACTTTGGGAGGCTGAGGCGGGTGGATCACCTGAGGTCAGGAGTTTGAGACCACCCTGGCCAACATGGCGAAATCCCTCCCTACAAAAAGAAAAAAAAAGAAAAAGAAATCAGGTGAAACAACATAAATTAGTTTAGAGCAGTAGTCAGACAATTTTGATTTTATAATGATTTAATGTCTCTGATTTTTCGATAGTCCTTATGTTGCTGACAATAAAAACATTACAAAATGCTGTTGTATCTTTTACTCCACAACTGTAAACAAATCTAATTAGAAAATAAAATGAGAATGCTTAAAACCATGCAATTAAGAATATGTAAGATCGAGCAAGTCTACTTCTTGATAAACACCCACAAAAACTGAAGGCAAGGCAGCATATTCACAATAGCCAAAAAGTGGAAGCAATCTAAGTACCCACTGACAGACAGATAAACAAAACGTAGTATATATACATGTCATGGAATATGATTTGGTCTCAAAAAGGAAAGAAATTCTGATACATGCTACAACATGGATGAAAGCTGAAGACATATGCTAAGTGAGAGAAGTCAGTCATGAAAGGATAAACATTGTATCATTCTTTTTACCTGAGTATCTAAAGTAGTCAAATTCATAGAGACAGAAAGTAGAATGGTGGCTGCCAGGGGCCGGGGGAAGGGGGAAATGTAGATTTAGTGTTTACTGGGTACCAAGTTGCAGTTGGAGAAGATGTGGCAGTGATGGTCGCACAACAATGTGAATATACTTAATGCCACTGTACACTTAAAAATGGTTAAACTAGTACATTTTACGTTACCACCACGACAAATACTAAGAACCTAATAATACTTACTAATCATGGAATAGCTCTTGACTTATTCAAATCTTTATTAAGTTTCTTTAATAAATTTAATTTTTTTCTCCAAAAAATAAAAAATAAAATACGTAAACATCAGATGTGTCTATATCATACTTTAAGTATACGGAAAGCTAAAGACAGCACTATCATTGCATAGATTTCATACTCACAGTGTCCTGAATTGTTTCACTTTTCTCTGGGTTTTCCTCTAGATAAATCCTCTCTTTTGGGCCACTCTTGGGACTCTAATAAAAAGAAACAAGATCTTCAGTTCATTTCAATAGGCACACCAAAAGGAGAAGAGGGAAAAAAGTGTGAAAAAAAATTGCTCTGAATTTCATATTTGTATTTACAACTACTAAATATCTTTCATAAAATACTTGGTTCTGCTACTTTTTCTTTACTTCGACAAGTCACTTATTCTCTCACCTTTTCAGTTTTATGTTGATAAACAATACAGAGTCAACAAAACAATTTTACCTAACCTCCAGGCCTGGAGGTTACTTTCTACCAAATTACTAGATATATTGCATACCTGAAACTCATTATGTCAAAATCAAACTCTTTTTTTTTTTTTGGAGACGGAGTCTTGCTCTGTCACCCAGGCTGGAATGCAGTGGCAAGATCTCGACTCCCTGCAAGCTCCGCCTCCCAGGTTCACGCCATTCTCCTACCTCAGCCTCCCGAGTAGCTGGGACTACAGGCACCCGCCACCATGCCCAAATAATTTTTTGTATTTTTAGTAGAGACAGGGTTTCACCGTGTTAGCCAGGATGGTCTCGATCTCCTGACCTCATAATTCGCCCGCCTTGGCCTCCCAAAGTGCTGGGATTACAGGCGTGAGCCACCGCGCCCGGCCAAAATTCCAACTCTCTTTATTTATCTTCCTTAACCCTTACCTTCTCAAACTATCCTTTCTATTCAAGTTAAAAGCATTTTGCCCTACTTATGAGTACAATTAAGCTTCTACTATTCTGTTACTCCCTTCATGTGAAAGGTGGATTTTAATACATTTATATGGTATTATATAATACCTAATACGGTTGTTCTTCAGTATTTGTGGGGGAATGGTTGCTCAAGTCCCTGATATAAAATGGTATAATATTTGCATATAACCTATGCAAATCTTCTATGTATTTTAAATCATCTCTAGATTACTTATAATACCTGATACAGTGTAAATGCTGTACAAATAGTTGTTACACTGTATTGTCTAGGGGATAATGACTAGGAAAAAAGTCTGTGCATATTCAGTACAGATGCATTTCTATTCCTGAATATTGTGATCCACGGTTGGCTGAATCCACAGATGCTGCCCACAAATACTGAGAATGGACTGTATAAAATATAAACCATATGGGACGCAGAAACTCACTTTGTGGAGATGAGGAACACCCCAAAGCAATGGGAGACATTCTTTAGAGCAACCGAAAATGAGGAAGCAGAGACCTAACGAATGCAGGGAAGATACATTTTACCTATGCATATACCCAGATATCTTGGTGGTATCACAAGGTATTTCTGCCACCAAGAGAAAACAGCAGTTTCAAATGTATGCCCCACCTTGGAGAAATGAATGACTTTCAGGTCTTGGACAAGATATATAAAAGATTAGAATAATTCTGTCACAAAAATCAAGAAAGCTATCAAAGATACTGGAGGGGCATGTCAAAAGAACACAGGAGAAAATTTGAGAGGGTTCCCACCAACAAAAAAAAAAGAGTAACTCATACGGAAATCCGTGAGTTCAAAATATTACACACATATACCCTTCCCACTTGTCACCTTTGGAGTTTGTAAGAGTATCATCTCTCCTGAAAAGACTCTTCTGAAAAGAATCAAGGGAAGTATTTACCCTACATTTTCTGCATAAGCTATATTTTAGGGTAACCTATTAGCTAGTAAGGGAAATCATTTCTTGTAACACAACTCCGTGTAATAAATACAGAAATAATGACAAAATTATAATAATATCCTTTTGAAACTCAGAATTAAACAATGGATCTAGGCATTCTGATCACAAATGGCATGTGAAAACATTTCATAAAAGCTATTTGATAGGGAACATTTATAATGAAGGAAATCATGCTGACATCACCTAAACACCTTAAGCTTACAACCACAGTAAGACAGCCATTCACATACTGATGTGATATAACGAGATGTACACAATATCATCCATGAATTATTCCAAATAACAACTATCAAACCTAATGTGACCAAGACTTGTAGATTTAACTGGGAGTTTTCAGAAAATCTAGATAAAGTAACATGTCATACGACACCATGAAAATATAATTAGGAAATGGACTGTTTTACCGAACATATGACCCAATTTCTTTAACAACAACAACAACAAAATGGCCAAGGAAAAAAAAGAAGGAAACTATTATAAACTATAAAGACTTAAAATGACTTATCAACCAATGGCAATATGAAAGCCTTGAATGGATCCTGAATCAAATAAACTGTAAAAAGATCATTATAAAACAAGGTAATAAAACTGTGTATTGAGAAAATATTAATTCTTAGGATTTAATAAGAATATTATAGCTATATTTTAAAAACTTATCTCTTAGAGAGAGACACATTATTAAACTAATGCCTTGGATTTACTTTAATCCAGTGTCTCGAGGATGTAAGGAATAGCGGGTACAAACAAAACTGCTAAGGCTAGGTTCTCAGGGACCTGAGAAGGATTATGTTAGTCTTTACTTTTGAATATGTTTAAAAATTTTCCAAGATAAATAGTTTTTCAAAAATATCACTCACAAACTGAAAAATCAAAAGGAGAGATGCTCTGAATTTTAGATGATGATTTGTTATCAAGTTGCTTCTCTTGTGAGAACTGGGTATCAGGGCATTCTTTAATGCCTTCTCCAAAGTAAGCAAAAGTAGGAACTTTCACAAAACCACCAGGAAATTATTTTATAAAAATGAGGAGACAATGAAAAAGTTAAAAGGACTGATTCAAAAGATAAAATGTAAAACAGTAATTCAAAGTACTGTTAAAACAACAACAACAAAAGCAGACTGATTCCTCCATACTTACAACACAATTGAAACAAACATGGAAATCCGTAAGCTAAAAGCAACACATCTTTAGTCTCAAATGGACACTTGTAGAAATTAAACCTGTGTGTTATGTGTTCAGAAGACAGCCTAGCTTGGACTTTATCATTTCTCACTTGGATTTCCATGATATTCAGTTATTTATTTGGCCTCAGTTTCCTCATCAATGAAATGGTGATACTGTTTTTTTAAGATTATTATGAGTGTTAAAAAAGAGTATCTGTAAAGCATTGGGTACAACCTCTGGCACAAAGTAGTTATTGAATAAGTGCTAACTATTATCCATTCAGCACACATTTATTAAAGTATCTATTAAGCCAAGCAGTCTTCTTTTCCTACAGATCTCCCTCTTTACTCCAAATTATTTTCCCCAGATACGTTTCTGATGGTGCCTGTCTTCTGCATGCAAGATAAAGCCCACTTTATTAATTGATTTCATTTATTCAAATACTAAGTATCAATTACATGTCAAACAGTCTTAATTGACCGGAATGCCTATTTCTATACTCAACAATTCACTCTTTTTTTTACCCACCTGCTCTGTCAACCAGGCTGGAGTGCAATGGCGCGATCTTGGCTCACTGCAACCTCCGCCTACCTGGTTCAAGCAATTCTCCTGCCTCAGACTCCAGAGCAGCTGAGATTACAGGCGTGTGCCATCACACCCAGCTAATTTTTTTTTGGATTTTTAGTAGAGACAGGGTTTCACTATGTTGGCCAGGCTGGTTTTGAACTCCTGACCTTGTGACTGGCCTGCCTCGGCCTCCCAAAGTGCTGGGATTACAGGCGTGATCCACTGCGCCCAGCCGACAATTCGCTCTTTTATAAGGTTATATTTCTAAGTCACACGTTTTATTGCAACATTCCTCTAAATACAAGATAAAATTCAAATTTCTCATTTGTATCATTTGCTCTGAATGCCTACAATTTGCTACACTTTGGAAACATAAAGTCAGACAAGACAGTCCCTCTGCTCTCAAGGAACTTCCCATCTCATGGTAGGGACAAGCCATGAAAACAGAGAGGAGACGCGGCAGTAAAACAAAAAGAAGAGTACGAGAAGCATTCCCAAAAGCAGTATGTAGCGCTAGAACAAGCTGAAGCCCTTTATAACCTGGACTCATGATTTGGCTTCTAAGATAATCTCTAGCCATTTCATCTATAACCCTAATACACCAGGTTGCCCTAAAATTTTCACTGCTCTCTCAAAATGTTATGCATTTTCATACCTCAGTGCTCTTGTTTATATTTAGATTACTGGTATTTTGGAGCTAGGCAGAAGTAGATTACCTATTGCCTGAGTAAGTGTGGAAAGTTAACTCCCTTTGTTAAAGTTAATTAACTCAATTTTTTCTTTTGTAAAGTTACAGTAACAACGGTACTACTTCATAAGGCTGTTCTGAGAATTAACTAAGGAACATAAAACACATCACTGTGTATGCCATATATACCCAACAAATATTAGCTATTACCATTTTTTCCTTGAGCCCAAACTGAAATCTTCCATTAAAACCTTTAGCTAACCCAATCACGAGACTCCTATCACCATCTTTCAAAAATAAATAAATAAATAAATAAAAACCCACAAATCCTCAGTTTGTTTTTTGGATGAGGAACTGGGTCATTGGGCCTAAGCCTCAAGAGATAGCCTGACTTATGGCTTAGACCATGGATTCCTTTTTAAAAAACAACAAAACAAAACAACCCCCATCCCAACAACCTTCAATAAGAGAGAAACTTCACATTGTTAAATAGTAGATGTGTATATATGTAACAGAAGTCCCAAGAAGTGACACCTCTTCTATATGCAAAGCACTGTATTTCCTATTCTTTTTTTTTTTTTTTAAGAAATATAACCCACAAAATTGATTTCATGACCCACAATTACAAAACATTCATTCAGACAACTTCCCTCATCACTTTTAAAGAGGGTGATCTACATTTAAGTCATTATTCCTATCACTGCATACAATTTACAAAGTATTGTTGAGTAAATAATACTGAACTTAGCTTTTAAGTATTCATATGTCTATGGTGCTACATCATATTCAGCTTAAAATGTTTTATTATCATCTTAACAGACACTCATGTTCATCTGGCAGTTTCTGGGTTAATCAAGAAAGTGCTGTTACTAAACCCGGGCTATTAACTGAAGCCTATCTAACAGGACTAAGGTTTTTCCTCTTGGTAATGGCAAAGTGCCCCATGATTCAAGACTGAGTCACTCTGACCACAAATGGAATATTAACATGCTCTTAAAGATATCAACAGTTGGTCTCTCGGTTCAGTAAGAATGCACTGGCATTAGTAACTTCTCTACCCACGAACAAGATGCCTGCTGGGAAATTCCATCCCTGTAAAAGAAACAGTTGGCAATGGGTGTTCAAGGGAAAAAGTGAACTCTGGAATTAAAAGCTTATATACAACAGTATCCAGATTTCTGTTTATCAAATTGGTATATTAAAAATGGGGATGGTAAAAAGTGCTAAGACACCTCTAACTCACGTCACTTAAAATCAAATCTAGAAAGGGGCTGTAAAGAAGAATACAGAAGAAAAAAGATTTGGAACACTGAATACTTACATCTGCATTGTCACTACTGGGCCGAGAAGCATCTCCACTGCTACAGTCAGTCCTGCCCAGGCCATCTCCAGGATCTGTTTCTGCCTCACTGACTGTTAGGGTGTCACCTAAAGGTCTGGAGGGTGTAACTACAGCTCCATCCTAAAACAGATTAAAGAAAAACATACCCACACAAACACATAAAAGAAAACTTTCATTACTTGCTGCATAAAGAAATAGAGTGGTACTATAATCTACATGGAGACTGCTAAAAGTTGGACATTCTGATGTGCTCAAGTATGGTTAAAATTCTACGAGTAAAATCCATAAATAACTACTAATTCTGGGATTCTAAAATGACATGACCTTAAAGACAGGGCAAGTGATATTTTGGTAAAAAGAATATAAGTTCAAACTTACAAATATAGCAAAAAGGTAAAATGTTTTGTTAATTGATATTGTCTGCCCATTAATTAAGGTTATTACCCTACAGTTTCTTGTTAACTACCTTCCAATGCTTCAGAGTGTCAATCAATGGTCAATTCTGGGACATAATGCTATAACATAAATTATTACAAGCATTTAGATCAGGTTCTAAGCATTTATTTATTTATATAATTTGAGACGGAGTCCTGTTCTGTCACCCAGCCTGGAGCGCAGTGGCAGGATCTCGGCTCACTGCAACCTCCGCCTCCATGGTTCAAGCCATTCTCCTCCCTCAGCCTCCCGAGTAGCTGGGATTACAGGCACGCACCACCAAACTTGGCTAATTTTTTTATTTTTAGTAGAGTCGGAGTTTCACTATGTTGGCCAGGATGGTCTCAAACTCCTGACTTCAGATGATCTGCCCGTCTTGGCCTCCCAAAGTGCTGCGATTACAGGTGTGAGCCACGCACGCCTGGCCAGGTTATAAAGATTTAGATAGCTGCCCAAACAGGGTAGGAATATTGTATTTGTCTGGTAGTAACATAAAACTGTCAACATTACTGAGGTGTAACACGCAAAATGTGACATAGCTAGTGGGACTGAAAGTAATGAAAAAAAATGGAATGAAAAGTACACTAAACTAGGATGTCAGGGGAGCTTACATACTGTATGGTCTTGTATAGATGATTTAAGCAGTTTAGACTCTAGGTTTCTCAACTATGTATTTTTTAATCAAAAAGTAAGTAGATTAGGCTAGATGATCTCAATAATTCTTTTGCGAATATGTAGCTTTCCCTTCAGACTTAACTCAGGAATAGTGATAAACAAACAAACAGTGTTTACCTATTTTAAATGTATAGGCAATTTATCTACTTTGCTTTAAGATGAAGTACAAGGTGCTTTACATACCCCAAATCTGAATATTACAGAATGTAAGTCTGGTTAACATATAAATGCTGAGCTTTTTTTTTTTTTTTTCCTTATGAGACCATTATCTCTATAGCTTATACCTATACAGCAAATTCTACTGAAATCTATTTTTAAATTACAATAAAAATACAGTCAATTAAGGGTATGAATGTGCTTTTGAATCCTCAGACTGGGTTTGAATTCCAGTTCTATTACTTTTCAGCTATATGACCTCAGACAAGTAATGTAATCTCTCTAACTCTTTCTAAGTATATATGTAAACTGGAAGAAAACAACCATAAGTCACCTCAGAGATGCTATGCAGATTAAATAAGAAAATGCTTGTCCATATATTTGCTCAATGCCTGTCATTTTAAAATCTTAAATTCCTACTTAAAAACATATCAACTGCCATTCTGTTTTAAGATGGCAGAATGAACCACAAAAAAATATAAATATATATATATATAAATACATTTTAGTAGTTGGTCACATCAAAGCAAAAGCACTCAATTCTTTTTTACATTATTATGGAACAAAGAAATGTGATATCATGAGCAAGCAAACAATCAGACGCCCACATTTATTTTTGTTAATCATTACTTCTGTAACATCCTTAACAGGACATCCTGTTGTCCTATGCTAGAAAAATAACTTTAAAAAAGTCAACTGCAACATTCTCTGACACATTCCCAGAAGAAAATTCTCCTGCAAAAAGTTGGGTAGCACTTGTAATAGTAATGCTACCTGAGCAGAGCCTGTGGCTTTGGATAACTGCTCTTGCAGCTGAGGAATGTGTTTCTTGGCCTCTTGGATCTCTTTTAGCAATCTTTGGGCAGGTGTTCGGTTGTAATCTTCCTGCAATAACTGAAAAGTTATAAAAATATTTTCAGAATTAATTACTTTTGTAAAAAAGATACAGAAATAGTCCATTCTTAATCAATAATATAACTAATGGCATTGGTTACAATACTGCTTGATTGTGACTATGATAAACAGCAACTCAACCATGCCCACTCACATTTTTATTGGCCTATACACAGCCCTACTTCTCATTTAATACCTGTAGCCGTTCCTGTTCTTTCTGTAACATTTTTCTCAGAATTTCTACTTTCTGGTTATGAACCACATTGTTTTCCTCCTAGAAAAGAAAAAGATAAAAAACAAACAACAACCAGTATAGAGAAAATGAAGCTAAAATAAACAGAGAAAATGTGACATATAAAGTTCTGCCTTGGCTCCAATTATCAATACCTATTAGGTTTTTATTTCTGGGTTATGAGGACAAACTTTTAGACATGACACTTAAAAGACAAGAAACTACAAAGAAATGTCTGCCCTTCTATTTCATCTTTACTAAACTAGATTCAAGAGAACATTAAATATTGATATTGGAGAAATTAAGTTGTCTTAATATAAGAATAGTATCTTTTACTTTCCCTCATTTGGATCTTTACTATCGATCCCTATGCATAGCTCAAAATCCCAGTACCTCTTACCTGAAATATGAAGACAGCTCCCTAATTCATCACCCTTCATCCCTCCTGGTTTCACAACCCTATAATATTTTACCAAATTAGCCTTCCTATAATCCTAGGATAATCATGTACTCTTTTGCTTAAAAAGAAACAACGCTGAATGGATTCTTACTGCTTATCTAGTTACATGTAAATTAGCTTGGGAGATGTGACTTTTCAAAATAGTCAACCTACTATTTTCAAGTTCATCTCCCACTATGTACATCCTTAACAGGCACCAACCAAACAAAAATCCTAGCTACTTCTCCACAATATTTGATGCTTTCTTGGCTCCTTCTATTTATTGTTCTTCTTCTATGTGCTTTCTCTCTCCTTTGAATCCTCACAGAACTTAGTATTTTTTTGCCCTCATAATGTCTACATTCTGCCTTGTATTATAGTTACTTGTATACTCTTGATTTAATCTCAATCAACAAAGCTTTGTTAAGCACCTTCTACATGCTAAGCAATATTTCAGATGCTGGAAACGTAACAGTAAACAAAATAAACAAAAATCCCCACCCGCCTAAAATTACACATTCTAAGATGACTATAACCTTGGACATAAGAGTACCTTAACTATATTTTTGTGGGTGGCACATTGTTTTATATATGACAGGTGTTTAATACTTGTTAAATTAAATCTGCTATGACAATATTCTAATCATTCCTATTATGTAATTTTTATATTAGTAAATCGTTTTCTAGAACCTTAAATTTAATTAGTTCATCAGCCTAATACTTGAACACTCTTAATATAAAGTAAACACATCCTTATAGGACTGAGTATTTAACTAAGAAATTTCCCCATTCTTACCCCCATGAGCACAGGACTAGTGATTCTCTCCATATTCCCAGATGCTCCAGGTGAATGAGGAGATGTCATGATGGGAGACATATGTCCAATGACTGATGGCTCTACTTCAGAGTCGGCAAGTGGAATCTGGGGCGACCCAGGTGGGCGTCCCTGAACAGTGAGAGCTACATAGGAACCAGCTTGGGGTGGGGAGATGGAAAAAGGGAAGGGAAGGAAAATAACATTGTCAAGAAACTTTTCATACCATTTTACTACTTAATCTTTGATAGTTCTAAAAGATCCAGTTATGTAAGACTGTCCCATCTTCTGCTAATCATTTCTCTACAGAAAAAAATTAATTTGTCATTTCTTTTATGATTGCCCTAAAAATCCAAAAGAATGATGCCGTTTTCAGATAGCAAGTTACTATTTGTAAGATCAGATATTACTTAAAAGCAAATAAAATTTATAACTCCAAGAATATATTTTCTTAATTTAGAGGATTAGTGGCTATGTTTAATTAATTTCTTAAATGTAATTTTTAAAAAAATCTTTTTTTTTTTTAATCAGGGTCTCACTTTGTCACCCAGGCTGGAATGCAGTGGCACGATCTCAGCTCACTGCAGCCTCGACTTCCTGGGTTCAAGCAATCCTCCTCCCTCAGCCCTCACAAGCACCTGGGATTTTTTTTTTTTAAAAGACGGGGTTTCGCCATGCTGCCCAGGCTGGTCTTAAACTCCTGAGCTCAAGTGATCCACCCACCTCAGCCTCCCAAGTTGCAGGATTACAGATGTGAGACACGGCACCCAGCCTAGATCTTCGTATTTTAAGATGATACTAACTAGGCATGGTTTAGTGAATACGCTAGAATATAAAATGTAGTTTTAAATTAACTTTACAAAATGAGTATGACCAAAAAATATTCTACAATAACAGGGAAAAACACAATCAATAATAAGTAGTAAATTTTAGTGAAAAACATTTGGAGGAATGGACAGGAATTCATTAGACCTATTATGGGAGTGAAAAATCTAGACAGCAAAAATCACCATAATCAGGCCGAGCATGGTGGCTCATGCCTGTAATCCCAGCACTTTGGGAGGCTGAGGCGGGCGGATCACGAGGTCAGGAGATCAAGAGTAGCCTGGCTAACATGGTGAAACCCCGTCTCTACTAAAAATACAAAAAATTAGCCGGGCGTGGTAGCACATGCCTGTCGTCTCAGCTTCTAGGGAGGCTGAGGCAGGAGAATCACTTGAATCTGGGAGGCGGAAGTTGCAGTGAGCCGAGATCGTGCCACTGCACTCCAGCCTGGGTGACAGAACAAGACTCTGTCTCAAAAAAAAAAAAAAAAAAAAAAAAAAAAAATCACCATAATCAGAGTCAGTAATAGATATAGCAAAACTTTCTTCTTAGACATTTCAATAGGACTTTCAAATGTATTTTACACTTGTCTCCCAATTTAACCCTCCCATGGAAATCACTATCAATTATTTCACAGTGTTTTGGCATTCTAAAAACTATTTTTGCTATGTATAATAGTCACAAGTGTTATGATTTGGAGGAATTTTACATAGAAACACTTTCTAAGGCTCTTCAATCTTATTGCTATCAGAAAGTCATCTATTATATCTCACTTGCCTATGTACTTGCTTATAATAGCTTCCTAGCTTTTCCCTTCCCTTCTTTAGCTGTTTCTAAACTGCTCTGATTTGATATCACTTTTATTATATCCAGAATACGCATTAAAAAGTAGGACATGCAGGAACTCTGTTACATACACCCAGGCTTTAGGGATGTCACATTTATATATGTTTTGGAGATGCAAAGGTTTTTAGGATGAACTTTAAGTTTTTAGCTATGCCCTTACTATTGGATAATTAATTTATTGCTAGATTCCCAGGATTTAATTTTTTAAGTAAAATTTATACTGGAATGAGCAAAAAATACAACCTAGAAAGCTAAAGAAATGTTTTTATACATCTCAATGGACATCAGGCATAAACTTATTAACATAAACCATATTTATGTAGCACATAACAATTCATAAATCACATTCTCATTAAATAAGTGGTCAAATTTATTCAAGTATGGGGATCTAATTTTGATCCCTGCACTCTTTTAAAATAAAGTTAAGAACGCTGATCAAAGTGACCATTTGGAGCACTGGTACTCTGATGAAAAAGTTTTAAAATTTTCATAGTTGCTTAACATAGCAGTACAAAGGCCAACAAAAAAGTTAGTTTATTAAATTTCTTCTGAAGATGTCCATCCACCCAATACAGAGAAATAGAATTAAATAAAACAGTAGTGATTCTGCTTGATCACAAACAATTGTCTCTTATTTCTAGTCTACTTTACTGTGGAATAATCTGATGTAGAAGATCATAAATTCTTTTTTTTATTCCTTTTTTAAAAATTTTCATTCAGTTTAAGCAGTCTCTCTCGCTCTCTTTTTTTAAAGAGATACAACAACAAATACATAAGGCCCAAACCAGGCCAGAACAAAGAAAAAGGAAGTTGCATTTTAGGTGGTGGACTCCCATGTGACTTTCTTTACTACTGTTATAACTGTCATGCTATTTTCCATTCAATATGTGAAGCACTTAGAAAATATAAAATCTTGGCCAGGCGTAGTGGCGCATGCCTGTAATCCTGGCGCTTTGGGAGGCTGAGGCAGGTGAGCCCAGGAGTTTGACAGCAGCCTGGGGAATATATCAAAAACCAGTGTCTACAATAACAAAACAAAACAAAACAAAACAAGACAAAACAAAAATCAAGGTGGGAGGATCACTTAAACCCAGAAGTTGGAGGCTGTAGTGAGCTATAATTGCACCACTGCATTCTACAAGACCCTGATCCCCCCCCCCAAAAAAAAAAAAAAGAAAAGAAAATACAAAATCTCTCTTGGAAAGCAGGTAAGGTTAAAGGGTAACAACAAAATGAAACCAAAGCCCAGGTTAGGGAAGGTGTAGCACCTAGACTTCACCTGACTCAGATTCAGATGACCCACCCCATCACCACCTGCCAGCAAAGCTCACAGGGCCACTGAACCTTCCCTTCTCCCTGTGCAGATGGGAAAACTGAGGCCCTGTGAGTGGCTGAAGCCTGGCTTGACCATACCTCACTGCCAGCTGAAGGTACATGAATTTACCTTTGACCCTGCAAGTGACGGGAGGTTAGCTGCAGACTCCCACTGCTTCAAGCCTGGTTCTCCACGGAGAACTAAGTCCACAGAGAACTAAGTCCACAGAGAACTAAGTCCAAGTGGGCTACTCACCCCTAAACCTGAAGATCACAAATTCTTAACCTTGAAGATTTCCAAGAGAAGATCGCTACTCTGGATTATATAATCATTTACTTATCTGAGGGAAAGTGATTGTGTTAGATGATTTTTAAAGTTTCATTTCAGTTCATCAGGCCATATGTCTGATTTCTCAACCTCCTTCCTCTCAGGTGACTCATGCATTTCTTTCAAATATATGTATTCAATATTACCAAGAATGACAGGAATATTATAATCAACCATATAAATGGAGTTGACAAAAGATAGTTATTAGTAAGTTAAGAGTTTTCACCTCAGATTTTCCTTCAATGCAGGGATCAGCAAACTCCAGCCAAGGGCCTAAACCAGGATCACAGACTTTCGGTAAATAAAGTTTTACTAAAGCACAGCCACAACCATTCATTTACATATTGTCTATAGCTGCTTTCATGATACAATGACAGAGTCGGTAGTAGACTATACAGTCCACACAGCCTAAATATTTACTATTTGGCCTATAACAGGAAATTTGCTGATCCTTACTTTAAGGGTTTCAGAAAACAATTAAAACTAAGAATAACATTCACCTACATCTGATTAGCTTCACCACCTCCAGATGATTTGAATGAGTCACTAGAGTTCCATTCACCTGTAAGAAAACGAGAGGAGTGTATGTCATATACATCCTATTGAGACAATGGATAAAAGGACTTCAGGAATTATCATACATAATATAACCAATTATAATATAGTAATCACATTACATTAAAATATTTATGTATTTGATTCAATATTCATTTTCACACCATGATTCTACAGGGCATATTCGGCAACAAAATGAACTTAAACATAAACCAAGGCCTTGACATACAAAACATTACAACTTATTCACCATGACAAATGACAAAACATAACATGAAACAGATTTACAAATCCTTCACAGTGAAGGGCTCATACAAACAGAAAAGATCTCTTTGCTTTACTAAGTCATCAATTTGTCAAAATTAATAATAAATAAAAAATAATTTTTAAAAGTATTTCCACAATATTCAATTTGCTTTTAGTTTTTCAATCATGATCTAATCTTTACAAAGAAAATTAATTTTCAGACCGGCTAAATGTAGAAAAAGTTATCCCAATTCTGAATTAAACCAAACAAATCAAGGCAAAACTATCAAATGTGGATTTAACATTAATTTTTTGATTAATTCTCTGATCCAAGTTATCTAAAATTCAAATACATTAGTGTAAAAAACAGAAGTACAAGTATACTCAACCTGCCCCATGAGATAGTTACTGTTAGCTATGACATTTAATTTTGGAGACACTTTTCTAGTACACATACACCAAACAGACACATAAACATTATACATTACAACTGGCTTTTTCCTGGAAAAAAAAAATAAAACTTTTTTCTCACTGTACGGCAGCTATCTTTCAATAAAGGTAAACACTGACCTAAACCACTCTTTTCAAAAGCTGCAAATGAAATATAATTTATTTCTCTGTCCCTCAGTTTATGCAGTTATATAATAAAGCCAATACAAATTTCTCTGTACACATGACTTCACATTTGTACACTTATTTCCTCAGATAAGTTCCTAAAAGCAAAACTGCTTGTCACATGTTATATACTTTCTTAAAGGCTTTTGATACATATTCACAGACTTTCATCCAAACAGGTTTTACCTAATTTATACTCATAACAAACTCATGAGAATAGTCATTTTATCATACCCAAACTATACTAAATGTGTATTACCAATCTTTAAATTTTCTGACAGCCAAATGTATTTTTCACCTATCATTTTAATTCCTACTTCTTTGTTATAGGTGAGGTTGGCCATATCCCCATTAATATGCTATGTATTTCAATTACTTTGGAGAATTGCCTGATAAAATTATTTGCCCATTATTCTTTTAGAATATTTATTCCTTTCTTATAATTTAAAAGTGTTCTTTAAAATTAAGGATATCTGGTCTCTGATACATTTCAAATATTTCTTCCAAATTATTGTTCAAGGTATGTTTTCCTATGTAATAATAATTTGATTTTAAGTACTCAAATTAGTCGATTATTTCAAGAATAGTTACTGACTAACCCATTCTTTCTCTAGTGATCTGAAATCTATTTCTAGTCTCTCTGTTGTGTTCCACTGGTAGGTCTATATATAGATTAGAGTCATATACATCTCTTCTCACACATACACATACATATAACATTTTTTTCTTTAGTGATTCTTACATCTTTATAAAGTTCATCTGGTAGAATAATCAAATTGACATCTACCACTACAATTCTATTTGCATACAGGTCAGGTATTGCTTATCTGAAATACCTGGTACCAGAAGAAGTGTTTCGGATTTTTTTGAAGTTTGGAATATTTGTATATACATAATGATACATCTTGGGGATGAGACCCAGCTTTAAATATGAGCCTTTTATGTTTCATATATACCTTATACACATAGCCTGAAGGTAGTTTTACACATTTTAAATACTTTTGTGCATGAAACCAAGATTTTTGTTTTGGTCTGGTTTTATTTACTGTTTTTTAAAGACAGGGTCTCACTATTTGCCCAGGTTGAAGTGCTGTGGCTATTCTCAGTTATGATCAAAGTGCACTGCAGTCTCAACTCCTGCACTCAAGTGATCCTCCCACCTCAGCCTCCTGGGTAGCTAGTAATACAGGCTCAAGCTACTGTACCTGGTGAAAACAACTTTTGACTGTGACCCATCACATGAGGTCAGGTGTGAAATTTTCCACTTATGGTGTCATGTTGGTACTCAAAAAGTTGCAGAGTTGGGAGCATTTCAGGTTTCAGATTAGAAATGCTCAACTTTACTTTGATGAGAATTGCTTAATAACAGACTAATCTGGAGAGAAATGACCTTTCCAACATTGAATTACTCTCCTACTCAAGAACATATATTCCTCCATTATTTTCAATCCTTTTATTATGTCCTTCAGTAAAGGATAATATTAATTTTAAAACAAATGAAATAAGTTTTTATAGTCAATAGATCACACATAATATGATGCTTTTTATAAAAATCCAAGTGAAAAAAGCAGAATATGACCAATATATGTTGTTTTTTAATCCTACCGTAAATTCTATAATAGGCTTTTCCTTACCTTGATGATTCGATCACCTGTCTGTACTCCAGCCCGCATGGCTGCTCCATCTGTATGAGAAATTAATTACTTAAAATGTGATTCATTTGCATTTATTGATCATCTTCTTGACAGAGGAACAGTATAACAAAGTGGTTAAAAACATGGGCTGTCCTTTGGGAAGCTGAGAAGGGCAGATCACGAGGTCAAGAGATCGAGACCATCCTGGCCAACATGGTAAAACCCCGTTTCTACTAAAAATACAAAAATTAGCTGGGTGTGGTGGCACGTGCCTGTAGTCCCAGCTGCTCAGCAGGCTGAGGCAGGAGAATCGCTTGAACCCGGGAGGCGGAGGTTGCAGTGAGCCGAGATTGTGCCACTGCACTCCAGCCTGGCAACAGAGCGAGACTTGATCTCAAAAAAAAAAAAAAAAAAGGCAGGGGCTGTAAAGTCAGACTTTACATTCAAATCCTGCTTCTACCACTCACTAGTTGTGTGACCTTGGACTGATTTTATGGTTTTTTTACTCTAAGCTTCAATATCACCTATAAAATGGGGATAAAAAAATTGTCTACCTCAAAATTATAGCACCCAACATAAAGAAAGTATTCAATATATGGTAACAGCAGTAGAAAATATTGTCATTGTTGTTTTGGGAAAAGAAATGGTATTTTTGAGGCCACAGCTATCTCTTTAATCTGTCTTTGCCAAAATACCACTGGTGCCACGAAAAACTGAAATTTCAGAAACTTTTGTGTGGACAATAAAGTATCATGACCAAGGAGTCACATGATTTCTAAAACTATATAAAAACTGATTTTCTAACAAGTACAAAAAAAAAATCAACTAGAGTAAATTCCTTCCTATAACTATGACATACATTTGACATATAGACGAATCTAGCACAATAGTCCACATGACCTGCAATCTATGTAATTATTCTATTCTTGGGAATTGCCATTATTTAAGCTTTTCTATTCTTACTCTGTTTACTGAGTGATAAATTGTTTTTAGAAATGCCTTGCCTTCTTTGACAGACTGTACGAAGACTGGATTGTCTCCACTGACCGTCAGCCCAAATCCATTGTCATCTTTCTGGATGACTACGCAACGTTGAACAAGACCTGCACAAGAACCACAGCGTAAAAAAAGAAGGAAGAGAAAACAGAAAAAGGAAAAGACAATAATTATATATTAGTAATAAACTGTTCCATCTGGAGAAACACAAAATAGCACATGTAAATCCACAAGGTAAAATAAGAACACTAACCCCCATCAACAAAGCAAACACAAGAACACCACAGAGTCACACATACTGTTTTCTCACTGGCGAAGTATAATAGAATTGCTCCAATATTAAAAACAGCTATGGAAAACTGCAAAATATTAAGTATTAGACATGAGACAGCTAGAAGGAAAGCCCATTCACATCTATGCTATTTCTCTGTAGTATAAAATTCTCCCCCCCATCACCCCCCACTGCCCTGTGTTTTTGGTACCCTAATTGGTGTTTAACCCAAGAAAAATCAACTATCTTAGGACATGTGGCTAGGAGCATCTCAAGGCAAATTCTGGAGAAACCCAGTCTTACTCTCAAGAAAATATACTCAGGAAAACAGTAAAAAGAAAGGAGGTACTTACAGAGTACCTGAAGTTATTCCCTGAAGAAGGGAAGAGAAAGGAAGAGTTCAGGGGGAAGAAAAACCCTGGCTTATAGAAAACATAAACAGAAAGGAGAAAAAAGTAGGAAAGATAAAGCATCTATGAGCTCAACCAGTTCCTTCATCTCTTTCATATACTTACCTGATTCCTAAAGGAGAATCTGTGTTTCTTCTAAACAGCAAATGAAAACTGTCATTTGAGAGACAAGGTGAGAGAAAGAGGGCCCCAGCCAGAGGAACAGAAATGTCCTGCCAGAGTAGAACCCTGATTAGTACCCAGGGCTGTTTTATCATAGACCAGATCTGAATATCTTGAACTCTGTGTTAGCCAGAGACAACATATATTTTCAGCTTTGCAGGATCTAAGCATTTCACCGAAGTCAATATATAAAACAGGTAAAGCAACACAAAGATAATGATGATTAGAAAATAAAAACTTTTTCTAAAGATTTTTATACGAAGAGCTACAATCTTTTAAATAAGTCTGATTTACCAACCAAATGATATGTTAAAGATATGTTAATAAAAAATATATATAGACTGTGTGTACAATGGCTCACAGAAAACATATACACATAACAAATTATATATATATACATACACACAGTGTATATACATATCAATTCTTGCTGATAATGACACATCATGAGTACATGAGCCTACTGTAGCTTAACATAAACCTTAACTCTTGAACTCATGCCCTATACAAAAATTAAAGCAGATCATGGGCCTAAACACAAGCTAAAATTTTTCATAAGGTAACACAGAAGGAAATCGTCAAGACCTTAGGGTATTAAAAAAAAAAAAAAGGAAGAAAGAAAGAAAAAGAAAACAGATAAAATACATGTAACAAAATAGTTTATAACATTAAAAAAAGACCTGAGGGTGGGTTTATAAACCATAAAAGAAAAAAAACCTAGGAAACTGGACAAAATTTAAAACATTTGCTATTCTAAAGACACTGATAAGAAAATGAAAAGGCAAGCCACAGAGAAAATATTCAGAATATAGACATCTGATAAAGAATTTGTATCCAGATTATATGCAACTCTCCAACCAACAATAGAAGACAAATGTTAAAGGGGGCAAAATACTTAAATAAACACATCACAAAGATACACCAATGGCCAATAAGCACATGTAAAGGTGCTTAACAGCTGCAGTCGTCAGGAAAATATAAATTAAAACCACAATGAGATACCACTATATACCAACTAGTCTGGCTAATCAAAAGAAGTGGTAGCAAAGAGGTGGAGCAACTAGAACTCTTACAACATTATAACATTGCTGGTGGGAATGTGCTAACATTCTGGAAAACTGTTTGGAAATTTCTTATAAAAGTAAGCATATATTTACACATGATCCATGAATTTTACTCTCAAGAGAAAAAACAATTTGTGTCCACAGAAAGACATACATGAATGTTCACAGCAGTTTTATTCATAAGAGCCCAAAACTAGAAACTCAAATGTCCATCAACAGATGAATGGATAAACAAACTGTGATATGTCCATACAATGTATTAGGAAGGAAAAAAAGAACTACTCATACATACAACAAACACAGATGAATCATAAAAACATCACGGTAAGCAAAAGAAGCCAGTACATAAGAAAGTAAACACTACATGACTCCAACATAGAAAAGGAAAACCTAAACTAAAACAACAAAAAGCAGAATAGCAACAGCCTAAGGGAGAAGTAGGGAAGAGGGATGGGAATGACTGCAAAAAGAAATGAAGGAACTTTCTGCAGTGATGGACATGTTCTGTTTCTTAAGTAAGATAATGTTTACATGAGTATGCATATTCATTTGTCAAAATCTTCTAACCATACACTTACAATTAGTGCATCTTATTTTACGTAAATTTTACCTCAATAAAGTTGATTTTCAACATTTAAAAATGTGTTACCCCTAAATTCTAGAGACTTCTAAACACTAAATAATTCACATATTCACCACTCTCACAAAACAATAAATTGTAATGAGGGCAGAAGATAACAGAATTCAACCTTTTTTATCTGTTCAGTGTTACTTCCTTCAAGTAATTAGGACAACTATAAAACAGGATATGAATACATAAATCAAGTAAAAAAAAAGCATTCTTTATAAATTTCTAGTGTGTAATGAATAGAATTAGAGATTCAGGCCAGGCGCGGTGGCTCATGCCTGTAATCTCAGCACTTTGGGAGGCTGAGACAGGTGGATCACCTGAATGAAGTCAGGAGTGAGACCAGCCTGACCAACATGCTAAAACAAAATCAGCCTGGCGTGGTGGTGCATGCCTGTAATCCCAGCTACTCGAGAGGCTGAGGCAGGAAAACTGCTTGAACCCAGGAGGTGGAGGTTACAGTGAGCTGAGATAGCACCACTGCATTCCAGCCTAGCCTGGGCGACAGAGTGAGACTCCATCTCAAAAAAAAAAAAAAAAAAAAATTACTAGACTAACCAGCACTTTACAGGAATCTTTTAAAATCCATGCTTTCTTTTGGAAACAAATATTTCACAACCTCCCTTACAGTTATTTGAAATTTCAAAATAAATTAGACATTGTGACTTTAAAAATCAAGGCAATTATAACACTGAATACATTTTTTCATACAATATTCGTGCTTCTCTGTTCTCCCACCCCACCTCACAAAAGCTGAAAATTAATGAATTAAAAGTTTCTAATATGGGTGATTGCAGTGCTAAGCAAACTGGGCTTCTTAAATAGACCTTTTCTCAGGTGCCTGCAGAGAACAGGGCGCCTATAAAAGATGAGGGAAAAGGGTATTTGAAGTTAAGGAGTTTGCTATGTCTGTACCTTTCACTTGAATAAAAAATATATAAAGTAGTTAGCTTAATGCCTAACAAATATTAAGGGTTCACACATGTTAAATATTATTTTATTATGATTGGGGGGAGGTTGACCTTGGATTTTCTCCTCTATCCATGCTACTAGTACAATTATAAGTACTTTTATGTTAATAAACTCCTATCAATTAATGCAAATGATCCTTAAGAGGATCAATTCTGGCTGGGCGTGTATGGGAGGCTGAGGTGGGCGGATCACAAGGTCAAGAGATCGAGACCACCCTGGCCAACATAGTGAAACCCTGTCTCTACTAAAAATACAAAAACTAGCTGTGCGTGGTGGTGTGCACCTGTAGTTCCAGGCTACTCAGGAGGCTGAGGCAGGAGAATCGCTTGAATCCAGGAGGCAGAGGATGCAGTGAGCTGAGATCACTGACAACAGTGAGAATTTTTTTGAGACTCCATCTCAAAAAAAAAAAAAAGAGGATCAATTATGATTTATGTCTAAGTTTTGTTTTTTAGCAAACAAGGATAGTAGTTTTGGATGGGTAAGGAAGGGAGAAGGGAAATTTAAAGGGGCAGAGCTTCTTGTTGTAGTTAGCTTTAGAAGATGAGAGACAGCCGGACATCCTTAAGAAAGGAATCAGTCTTCTTACAAGCTTTTCCTAAATATGTAGACTGAAGTTAGGTGTCCCTCTTACAGACTCCCACTGCACCCTCTGTATACTCCTATTGTATCACCCTTACTCACACTGATTTGTATTTGTTTTTATTCTTTCATTAGATTTTATGCTCCAAAGGTGTGGGGGCTGTATCTTGATCACAACCTTATCTCAGAACCTTGCATATATTCTGGGACAGAAGGAAACTTAGAAAAATTGCTTATGAATTAATGAAATTCAGACAAGTAGACGAGTCTAGAGATGAAAGGAAACTCAGAAAGGGAGGTCATCAGAGAGAAAAAAACAGCACCATGCACAGTCAATTTTATAAATATGCCTAGAGTCCTAACAGATTAATAAGAATCAAGAAAAATCTATTAGTATTACTTCAGAATACAGCAAATCTGTTTTCTCCAATTCATAACAGTCTCAGTCTGATAACCTTCCCTCTTAATTACAGCTAAAGGAGAAGATGAGGGACAAAGAATAAAGAGGAAAAGGAAAAAGAACTATGCACACATCCTATTCAATTTTTTCTTCTCCCCAAATCCACTATATTAGCCACATTTATTATTTTATATTTACCTGCTAATGTGAGACTGATGTACTTCAACATGTACTTTAAATCAGTAGACCAATATAAAAAGAAAACATACCTTACACATACAGTCAATTCAAAATCTATAAAATACAAATTAACAATACTGTTCTGTCTTGTCTATGTGTGGTATCTGCATAAATTTAGATTTGTGGTAATAATTAACTGAAAACGAAGCCATCCTACCACTCAAAATTCAGAAATCCAGTCCTTCAAACGCTCAAATCTATTATGTTCCCTCTCATTCAAAATCAAATGAAATGTTTTCCCTTTTTCTTCAGAGAAATATTCTGTTTCTGACCAGAAGCTGTTTTAACCCACCACAGAGGGATAAATTCCACCCTCTGTAAAACTAAAATCACCACTACTGGCTAAATTATCCTATCTTTGAAATATCCTTTTTGACATACACACACAAAAATCCTACTTCTTTTGTTTGTTTTAGCAAATTTGCATTGAGCATCTGTCCATGCTAGTTATTTAACACTGCAGTCCATAGGTGCTGTGAAGAACCCAAAATTACTTGGAGTCTTTGTTCTCAAAGAACATAAAATCCTGGCAGGACAATACTGAAAACAAATGGAGAAAAAAATGAAAATGTTTAAGAATCAAAGAATGGTACAGATAATAGGCCGTGTATGTTACAGAGAAAGTCAAAGATAAAAGTAAACTCATAACTCCAAAATAGCAATCTTCAAATTTTATTTAAAAAAATCCCAAAAACCAGCTTTCATCATTTTTACTTTTTCCGATTTTTACAACTCATATAGTCCATGGTTTTGTTTTGTTGCTAAATCCTTTCTCGTCTGGTATAAAGATTATTAACCATAACTACCATACAAATGTATATATCTGTGAATATGAGTTTTCTAAGGCCACCTAATTACTCTGATATGTGCTATATGCTAGCACTTTGCATAGACACAGGCAGAGTGTTCAAAAAGTAAAACTAGTGAAACTTAAACTTCCTTCAAACGTAATCCTAACAGGAAGGCACAGTGGATCACACCTGTAATTCCAATGTTTTGGGAGGCCAAGGCAAGAGGACTGGTTGAGGCCAGGAGTTTGAGTGCAGCCTGGGCAACAGAGCAAGACCTCTTCTCTACAAAAAAATAACAGTAATAATAAACACGTTTTTCAAAAAAACAAAAGACTTAGTCCTAGTAATACTTCTTCGGTCCCACTGTTCTTGGTGCCATATGAGTATTTCTTCACAGCTGTTTTTTTTAGTGCATATAGAGTAATGGTAAATGAGTGCATACCTCTATCATTGCCCTTATCAAAATGTATTGCAATTCTTTTGTACTAGACTGTGAGCAACCACAAAGCAGGTACAGTCACTTATATCTTTGTATCTCTATCCCTTAGTATAGTGCCTGGCATATAATGGGTGCTCACTAAATAGTTATTAAATAAATTTGAATTTTATACATGAAGGAAATTTTAAATAAACATACTCAAACACTTTCTAATTAGAAAAAAAATCATAGCCTTGAAGACTATGCAAAGTAGAGAAACATTTCTATAAGAACACTAATTAACCTTCTGCCCTGGCAAAATTCCAACTATAATAATTTGATTTTCCATCTACCCCAAAATAACTCCTCTAGTTACAAAAAAATGTTTATTTCCTGTCTCTTAGAAATCATATTTTGCCTAGAAGCTGATAAACCTGATATCATGCTTCATCTCATCAGTGAAGTAAAGATGTTATATCAAATTTACATAAATACTATCCTTTTCTAAGTTTTATTTCCTTATCATAACGAAAGACATATTTTTTCTGTTATAACAATGTGGCATTTAAAACCAATATAAAAAGACTGCTTCCTTCTTAATAGATAATTACCAATGATCATATTTTGAAAGTGAAAAAAAAAATGAAGTTTCATTCTATAACTATTCCTGAAAGAAGGCCATAACTCCTACAATGAAAACAGAGTATGGAGCATATTAATGAAAATGGAGTGTTAAACATGTAAGATAACCTGTTAAATCTTCCATATTACATTGACTTTAGTGAAAGCACATTAGTCTTTCCTCACCTTTTATTTTATTTCATGACCAAACTTCTCTAAGTTTCACCTCTTAAGAATTAGCTTCAGGGAAGGGAGTGGAGAAGGGCCATGTGCAACCTCATAAAAACAGCTCATTTTAAACTGGTGCCAGACATACATGTTTTATGAGTAAGACCTCAGATAATCCTTTGATTAAGAAACTTCTTGATTCTAAATGCACAATCTTGCCAGCAAGAGGAGCCTTACATTCCAAGTATGCTGATTTCATTCTTTCAGACCACTACCAGAAAAATGTCTCTAAGTTACATTTTCTTCTATCTTAAAGTTTTTCAGAAGGAAAGAAAGATTCAATTAGGATGAGTCAAGATCTTATTCTATCAATTTTCTCTACTAAAATACTTCCTATGTCAATCTCAACGATCATTTATTCAAAACTCACTTAATGAGGGCCTCCAATGTGTTCAGCATTATGGGAGATGTAAAGATAAACATAAATACAAGTAATTAAATATAAAACAAGATGTCAACATTCAGAAACAACAAAAGTAGCTGGGCAATCCTAGGAAAAGGCAGTACTTGAATTAAGCCTTGAAAGATGAGTAGGATTCTAAGTTATAGGAGGTAAATCATTCAAGACAACAGAAATGGCATGTGCTGGCTGGGCGCGGTGGCTCAAGCCTGTAATCCCAGCACTTTGGGAGGCTGAGACGGGTGGATCACGAGGTCAGGAGATCGAGACCATCCTGGCTAACACGGTGAAACCCCGTCTCTACTAAAAAATACAAAAAACTAGCCGGGCGATGTGGCGGGCGCCTGTAGTCCCAGCTACTCGGGAGGCTGAGGCAGGAGAATGGCGTGAACCCAGGAGGCGGAGCTTGCAGTGAGCTGAGATCCGGCCACTGCACTCCAGCCTGGGCGACAGAGCGAGACTCCGTCTCAAAAAAAAAAAAAAAAAAAAAAAAAAAAGAAATGGCATGTGGAAAGGAAGAATGCCAACACATATTTGGAAAATGAAACTCTGAAGGAGAATCAGAGTAGAATAAATTGGAAACAAATTGTGGCATTATCTTAACAACTACCTGTACTTTCTTAGCAAGTGAATGACCAAATTCTTACTTTAGTAATATTAATCTGACAAGTCAAGGCAGAATATAGAATGGAGAAAAGTTAATGAATCAATGTGAAACTGAAACAAAAGTAAGTTATGAATCTATTAAAATAGTCTAATAAAATGATGGACAAGGCAGTGGGGTTGAAACCAAAGAGTGAAGGATGAAAAATATTATGATGGTAGAATCAAGGGGACCTGGCACATAGCTGACCACAGGGGAAAAGGGAAAATGGAGAAGTCAAATATAACTTTAAGGAAATGTAAGACTAGGTGAATGGAAGAATGACAGTGTCATTAAAAGAATTAGGGAAATCAAGAGGAAGATTGATTCCCAGCTGTAGAGAACAATGATGAACTCCAGTTCGGTCACTCTGAATTTATGGGACACTTAGACTGGAGACTGGAAGAAAGATTGGGGACAGAAACTTGGGTCATGCCTACATGTATAAGACAAGAGAGAAAAAACAATCAAATAAAGAGAGACAAAATAATTACAAAGAGTAAAGAACCAGGTTGATGTAATATCATAGAAACCAAAGAAAGGGCGTTTTGGCACAAATGGAGGAAAGGCCACGTGAGACAAACAGCAAGAAGGCAGCCATCTGCAAGCCAGCAAGGGAATCCTCTGACCTGACCACACTGACATCCTGATCTTGATCTTCTAACCTCCAGAACTGTGAGAAAATAAGTTTCTATTGCTTAAACCACACAGTCTATAGTATTTTGTTACAGTGGCCTGAGCACACTAAGACAGCTTTGAAAAGAAATAACTTATTTTCTTGCACCGAATACTGTCAGCAGGAATCTGTTCATGACACCATGACAGCAGTTAAGCAGCAGCTACGGTCTAACTCAGAATTCACTTGCTGAATCTCTCATTTCCTACAGTAACCCACAAAAGTATTATTAAAATTAAGTATTATTAAAATTGTAGATCAGAAAACACATCCATACACATTTAACAGACTCTAACAGCTAGAAAGGGAAAAATAAGGGGAAATGGAATAAATAACCGACTGACCGCACTGGGCAGAAATGTAACAAAAAAAGTCAATACAAAGCAAACACTTGGTTTCCTTTTAAGATGTACAAAGTAAATCTATTTCACAAAGTAGCTCTAAAAATGCCTAAGAAGCCAGGTGCAGTGGCTCATGCCTGTAATCCCAGCATTTTGGCAAGTCAAGGTGGGAGGACTGCTTGAGCTCTGGAGACAGAGACCAGCCTGGGCAACATGGCAAGACTTTGTCTCTACTATTTCTTTCTTTTTTTTTCCCCCCCTGGCAAATCATTCCTTCAACAACCTCATCTCTATTAAAAAAACAAACAAACAAAACAGCTGGGTGCGGTGGTGTGCACATGTAGTCCCAGCTACTTTGGAGGCTTAGGTAGGAGGATCACTTAAGCCCAGGAGGTTGAGGCTGCAGTGAGCCATGATCATGCCATTATACTCCATCCTGGGCCACACAGCGAGATCCTGTCTCAAAAAAAAAAAAAAAAAAAAAAAAAAAAGCCAAGAAAGTTTAAAATAAATAATATGTGAGTAACTAGCATTTTTGTTAAGTACCCAGCTAATGAATTTTTACCCCAAGAGAAAACAATGTATAATTTCGAAAGTTTGAAGTGGGCTTATAGTAAGACTCTACACTGACGTAGAATGTCACCAGTTGCTATGATTCTACTCAGTAGTTTCAAGCTTTTCTGAATTCCCAGAGAGACTTTTTCATCTATGTTAACTGTATGTAATCTAAAGAAGTCTATACACACAGGTTATAAAATATTTGTAATGTCAAAGAGATTTATGTTAGTATACTAATTCTGTTCTAATCAACTCATCCCTCCAACGAGTGCTTTTTGAGGACTTGTAGACTCAGTTCCTTCCAAAAAAGGTATTTCAAGGGTTCTCAAAAAATACACACACAGAGAAGCCACACCTTACTTCTCGATTACCACTTAAAATGTTTCTATCACTACCAAGCCAATGGCATGTCTGAACTAGTATTAATATTTCTATCACTGTTAAGAAAAATATTAGTATAATATTTCTAGTCAGAGCTTCCTAAATTGTTAGTCTTCATCCAAAGCACACAACAAACTTTTAAATACACATCGCAGATATAGGAAAATGGAGAGGAAGATGAAATAGAACACTGCAAAGGCTACTGAAAAAGAACAGAGCTATAAAGTTCATGTTCCTAAGGAGAGGATAAACTATAGAAAGCTCTTTATACAGAACAGAAAGATAGAGTCTCGAGAAATTAGGTATTTCTTACTTATCAGTAGCCAAAATACTCTGGAAGGAAGAAAAAGCGTAAACTTGACGTGCCACAAGGCATAGTATACATTTACTGCTGAACTACTGTAAAAGCTATACACAGAAAAAACACTGGTCACAAAAACCCAAGTAAAGAACCATGTGTATATGTCTTAACATAGCAGCATTAACTGGTTTAGAACCAAATACTGAGCTTTCATAATACTAAAAAGTATCTGTTATTATGGACTCAAGTGCCAGCAGATGTGAACTGTCAAATGTCTTAAAAGGGGGAGGGTAATTCCTGTATTTTTTTCCTCTCCTATATATCAAGCTAGGAAACATCTACACCTGGGAGAGCTTCTACTCTATAGACTTGTGGCTCTATTAAAGATGACCTGATTTCCCTTTGAGGGCAAATTTGGAATCTTCCTAAAAAAAGAAATAATTTATCAGTCTTTCAGAATTATTTTTAAAGTCTTAGCTCCAGGTAATTCCTCTCCTATTCACTTTTCTCAAAAACCAAAAAACCAAAAAACCCCAAAACAAAACCCTAATCAGATCCCAAAAGAAGGAAAGAGGGCAGGTAAAACTGCAAAGGAAAAGGAAAAATAGGTATGAACTTCACAAATGTGGTTTATTGTATCTTTGGAAGACAGGACACAGTCTATAAATATTAGCATTTCAATCATCTGCTGCAAAAGTTGACCACTCAGGTTAAACTTGCTCTTCATTAAGATTATTTTTAAAAGGTACCATTTTGAAATTTTCCCATTCCGATTAAGCTTCAGAGAAATTTCTCAAAGGCATAAATTCTTCAAGCTATGAAAATAAAATACTTACGTATTTTTGCCATCGTGGATAAATTATACAAGAATGACTTTTCCACATGACAAGGCAATTAAAACTAAACAAACAAAAAATGAAATAAAAATTCCAAAGAACTGCTAATACATCTAAATTACGCCAGTATTATACTTAGAGGAAAAGACTTAATTCCTCAAATTCTTCATAATCCAAACTCTGCAAATGAGACGTGGGAAGATGATGACAAGAATTCAAAGCCCATTCATGTTATTTGGAGGAACCTGACCCAAACATATTAGAGATAATCACCTTCCTACCATAAACAAGACGGGAGAAGATGGGCAATGTGGCCTACTCTTAATCTACAATGTTAGTTTCTAGCAACCTTAAGCTTCCACATCACAGCCACGTTAAAAACCCCAGGCTCCCTTTCCCTGCAGTAGATCATGCCATGCACAGCAGACACAAGAAAGGCTGCAGTTATTTTTAAAAAAAGAAAGAAAGAAAAAAAAGAACAGAAAAGGAACACCATGAAGCAAGCTCCAAAGGGCAAGTCTGAATTAGCTACATTAGCTTACCATATATCTCGGATCTACTCTCCTCTGAACTAGACTTTGTCTTCTTGGAGGAGCTATCTGCACAAGAGCGGGAGAAAAGGAGAGAGATATAGAAAATATGGAGACAATGTAAGGGGAAAAATTCATGGGGAAAAAAGAATGAATCATGATCAAGTTAAATCGTGCAAACACAAAGTATGAATATAACAGATGACAGCACTTAGAATAGTCACAAACAGTACAGGTAATGACATATTTTAAAGATTTATCGAAGAAAAGACAGTGCAATAAAAATATGTTCAAACAAAACAACACATGAATAGTATACAAAATATATCACCTGATAATTGTAGAGATGACAAAAGCACTAAAAGCTATAATGATCTCATTATGAAGCACTGCATACATCTCTGCTTAAATCTGTCTTTGGAGATGGGCACAGCACAGACATAGATACAAAACAAACCTAACAAGATTATATTTTTGTGAACATAGGGCAGAAATTTTTGACCTTATTGGCAAGACAATACCTAATCATGTAAATGAAAGCCTCTGAGCCCCATGACTACAAAATTAGGCATCAGAATGGAAAATTCTCTCTTCATGGAGATCTATAAGTGACATAATACATATTCCCACCACCAAAGCCTCCTAAATTGATGACTGGAATTTCATTTTACCTACTCCCCGAAATGCAGAAAATGATTAGCTATGTGCTTCCTAGATAATACTTATAATATTTTTTCAAAATAAAGGAGTTTATACTAATAAAGTATGAAATGTCTTAGATACATAAAACATACTATTCTCTATATTTAAAATTATATTTCTAAGTAAAAATACCTAAAAATAGAAACATTATTTTTATGTATCTGAGATTGCGGGATTTACTTCGTCTCTTGTCAAAGGGACATGAAACTGAATAAAATAGTATGTGCACAAAAAATATATGTCAGTTTCAAATGACAAAAGCAAGATTACCAAGCACTTTCTATGAATCAACTACTGAGTAAGTTTACAAGGAGAAGGCAAAAGGAAAAAGCCTCTATGTTATACAAGGAGATCAATCTGAAAGTCTGTTAACGTGACAACCCTAAGAAAGACGACATTGCTTAGGTTGAAAGACAGTTCTTTAAGTTCAGAATACTTTTTAACTGAAGAGAAAGGAATTTCTATTCATTTGTTTACTCTAAAATGAGACAATCATTAATTTGTGAAACTGATTTATCTAAAACTCCAATTCACCATAATCACAACTGAATTTTTAGATGACTACAGAAGTGTAGAGTTGCTAGAGCCTTGGTTTTATGACATACCACTGCTTATACCAAGATTCAACTTAATACTGAGTCCTTGATCTGACCAAATCTCCAATTATTATATAATCATTTCTATTACTATCACTATTTAAAGATATAATATACTCTACAATGATACTTCTGTAGTGGAATGTACAGTGTTGGAAGTTAAAAATGCTTGCATTCCTGCTAAATGCAAAGGTGTTATTATGATATAATTGGAGGAATGTGAGAGTCCTAAAACAGATCAAACAACTAATTCTGAGTGTTTCGGGTGGCTTAAGCTCTATTATTCTGAACTTCACTACTCTCAATATTCTTTGAAAGAATGAATAGTGTTTTACCTGTGGGGTCAAAATCATGTGATGCAATGCGTTCAACTTTCTGCTTCTTATCTGTTGGTGACTCTCGGTTCAAAATACTTCCATGCCTAAATTAAAGCAAAGTAATCAAATGCTTAGTGCAAGAAAATCATTAGAATAAAAAATTTAAAATTCCAAAAGTGGATCTTACAAGAGAAACCAGGAAATCAGTTTACTTTACACAGCACCATAAGCCTCTCTAATTACATTTTTCAATAAGTTTTGGTGATACACAGTCTATTTACTTGATTACAAAAAGTGCTTAAGATAATTAAAAATAGTATTCAGCATTAAAGTCTCTTTTATTCTTAGAAGTAACTGCTTACATTTTTTTGTATGGTTTTCACAGGTCAATACTATCATTTCCATTTAACAGACAAAAAAAAAAACAGACACAGTGCCTAAAAGGAATTAAACGCATTCTCCAACTCTACATATGAAATGTCAAGTTCAAAATCACTGCATAAATACAGCATGCATGAGAACGGTTTAAAATTTAAAAAGCAAGCCTTAGGCAAGCCTCATTTTAAGCCTGCCTAGGTAGTTCTAGCCACAGAAGTCTTAGCCAACCACTTTAAGCATAAATGACATTATTATTATTATTATTTTTTCTATGGCTTAGCCAATTACACTGATCAGATAATGATTGGGTGACAAGACCATAACAATAACACACATGTACACATACACATATTCACTGAAATGCCAAGGTTAGCATTGGATCCTGGACTATGCTGACACTAAAAATGATAAAATATAAAAATTAGGAATGACATACTACCTACATTTTATATTTATGATAATTAAGATAACAGAAGAAATGCTGAAAGCAAAAACACTGAGGAAGAGGCATTTAATACCTGGAAATGAATAAATATATAGACATGGATACAGGCACAGATATATTCGAACATTTTGGAATTTTTTTCTTCACTGTCTTAAAGTAATTAAGACTAGGCCAGGCGCGGTGGCTCACGCCTGTAATCCCAGTACTTTGGGAGGCCAAGGAGGGCAGATCACGAGGTCAGGAGATCAAGACCAACCTGGCTAACACAGTAAAACCCCGTCTTTACTAAAAATACAAAAAAATTAGCCGGGCGTGGTGGCGAGGGGCTGTAGTCCCAGCCACTCGGGAGGCTGAGGAAGAAGAACGGCGTGAACCCGAGAGGCGGAGCTTGCAGTGAGCCAAAATTGCGCCACTGCACTCCAGCCTGGGCCATGGAGCGAGAACAAGTCTCAAAAAAAAAATAAAATAAGATAAAAAAATAAAGTAATTAAGACTAAACTAGTGCCAAAGTTCATTAACTAAAGGCAATTATAGTCACACAAGTGATAAAATACATCAAAAACTAGCATTCCATTTTCACCTCCCAAGCTACTCATAATTCAAAACAGTCACAAATAGATTTTAAAATTAACTCTCTTCAGAGTGACCTTAAATATCATTTTGAACAAATTTTTTAAATGCTTATATTAGAAGTATTATCAAAACAATGCTGTCTTCCAGAAAAAGTAACATCTTTTATATTTTAAATTTGTAAAACATTTTGAAATTTTGAATTACTTGAATACACATTCTCAAAAACCACAAAAATCCACCATAATTTCAAAGGGATGTTTATAATTAAAATATAACTAAACTTGAGTATGAAGTGCAATTGAGCAAACTTACCTTATAGGTTTTTTGAGGGGAAACCTGAAACAAAGAAAAAATAAGGATAGATGGAGTTATTTTACTTATAAGATTTTGTTACTAAATTTATTCATCCTACTGAACCAGAATAAGAGATTTAAATCTTATGGTAACTTTCCAATAGCAAGAATCAATAAACTGCAGGAATAAGAAGTTGAACACCATGTTTAAGTATCTTAACTACTTTGTTAAATCTTAAACGGCCAGTGCATTTACTACCAGCTATCCTAGAATATAGCTTTTCTTTTTAAAAATAACAATAACAACAGCAATTGCTAAATTTATAAAGGGCTTACTAAACGCTATGAATTATTTTCACATGTATTATCTCATTTAATCTTGAAAAAAGAAATCTCTATGAAGAGATATTCTTTCCATTTTATAGATTTTTAAAGATCAAGACAAAAATAAATATTTTGTCATTAAAATATTATTCTCACTGTTTTCCTAGAAGGGAAAGTTCCTTCCTTCCCATCACTTCACACTACTTCCCAAAATATCTGGGTGTTGATTACTGCACTATTGATCTATGTCATCATGATCCTTAATTATTAGGTTTAGATTTAATTACAGATATCTAGAAAAAAATTAACATTAAAGTACGATCAGTTAGAAAAAATACCTTCCAAAAGTAGAAAACAAAGGGTACTTTCCTGTTTTGTTTTTCTGGGGGGTCCTATAAGCTGAAAGAACTACAGCTTTTCCTCCTGGTTGTCTCTCTTTTAAATGAATACTGCTGGAAGCAGTATTGATGGAAGTAGTATTTAAATGAATACTGCTGGAAGCGTTTGATGCTATATATAAATGCTAATCTAAGTCTTCTCAAATATCATCCCATGTTTTCATTTCTATCTTTTAAATTATTTCAACCTATGGCATTTTATGTAAAGATTATTTAGTAATAGGAACAGTACTTTATTAAGAACATCAGTAAAACTAGGGTTTTTAAAAAGCCTATTAGTAAAGACAGTAAGAAATAAACATAATACAATGATACTTCAATGACTACAGTTCATTTGGCATGGAGGTAGAAACAAAACCTCTAAAATACAAGCTGACTTACAATTCCCTTCGACACCTATTTAAACCAAAACTGATCCATAGAAAAAGACAAAGAATCTAAGACCTTTCCTAATCAGTGATAGCATGTTAACTCACAAAGAACTAGTGATAATAAGTAAAGGGGGTTCTGGGACAAGATGACACTGCTCTAGAGAACAAACTGACTTTACAGAAGACCACGAAATCTTCAGAAATAGGAGTTCCTAAGCAGTCTGTCCGTAACTGTTGAGGTGGGAGAGGGAGGGAATGGGAACATGTTTCTTAATTTACAGATGAACATATAAGTTGACAGAAAAGGATTCCAACTGAGTTTCTGCAAAGGATAACAATTGTCGTTTACCAACCTTAGCCGCTCGACCTCACAGCCATTATAAAAACTCCTACCCTAAAACAATGCTGCTTGCGTCAGGGAATGCAACATCCAGGGGGATGCTGGTAAAGAATCCCGGAAGTTCCCAGACTACTGATTGTAAACCAGTTTCCTGAGCTATTTTCTCTTACAAGGTAATGAAAAAGGAGAGGAAAAAAGAGGACAGAAATGGAATGAGAAAATGAACAAGGACTACACCCACAGTCCAACTTGCTTATCATAATCTACTTACTACATTCAGTGAAGTATAGATTAAGAACTTCTCACATAATATTAAAATCATAATTTTTTCTCTAATCATTGAATTCTACTTTAAAGTATCGCTAAAGCAAATAAATACATATGTACATATGTGTGTACATATATGCTTATATGCATAAGTAACAATGTCAAGAACCTTCTTGGCTATTTCACTAGTTCTCTCTGCTTCAGCTAGGAAAATCACCAAGCTAATCCTATAGTTTTGCAAAATCCCTACCATATGCTGAATATTGAGACAGATGTAATCAGAGAGCTGGAAATAGAAAGCTAGAACCTCAAAGAAAGCCTGGGGCTAACGTTGCAGATTTGAGTCATCAATCTACTGATGGTCACTGAAATTTAAAACAACAAGGAAATCTGAAAAAATGCCGAGGCTCAAATTTGGGGGAGAAACTAGCATCTGCATGATTGAGAATGAAGGTAGGAGCCAATAAAGGAGATTAAGAAGATGAGTTAGAAAAGAGAAAGGGCTGTCCCAGAAGGGAAGGAAGAGTAGATAATCAATACTATAACTGCTACAGAAAGACAGGTCTGAAAGCTAAAAAGGGGCCAGGTTCTAAACAACAAATCAGTTCAACCATTAGTCTGATGAAATAAATTCTGGTGAACAAAACTCCTATATTTTTAAGTCCCTGTCCACTGTGTAGTCTAATCATGAAATCATGACAGTATCTTTTGGTTAGATATTTATGTAGAACAGCTGTATGTGATTATGACATAATGTTACAGGTGCCTAATGAAACTGTGCCTGGTTTTTGAAAATATCATCTTGATAACTTGGACGTTTGGTCAACAATGAATATACTGTGTTTACTTGTATGTGTGTGTGTATATTTTTCTATTAATCGATAGCAGAAAAAGTCAAATTCTAAAATGAAGAACCATGATTAATAAAGCAAAGAATTATCAGGAATTTGAGTCTCTGAGTCACTGGGATATGGTGGCTAGCTGCCCCCTCCCCTCCCCTCCTCTCCTCTTTTCTTTTTTCGACGAAGTCTCGCTTTGTCACCCAGGCTGGAGTGCAGTGGTAAGATCTCAGCTCACTGCAACCTCTGCCTCTTGGGTTCAAATAATTCTCCTGCCTCAGTCTCCCGAGTAGCTGGGGTTACAGCTGCGCACCACCACGCCCGGCTAATTTTTGTATTTTTAGTAGAGACGGGGTTTCGCCATGTTGGCCAGGCTGGTCTCGAACTCCTGCCCTCAAGTGATCCGCCTGCCTCGGCCTCCCAAAGTGCTGGGATTACAGGTGTGAGCCACCGCTCCTGGCCTGCCTTTGCTTTTGATTTTGTATATTAAGCACAGCTACATTTTAGAAATCTTAACCAAAGGCCTTAAATGTTCAGAATACATTTATTCTCTCAACTCAGAATGCCTTCTCCTTGTTAAATTCTGAGTTCTAATTTTAAAGCCCTAGGTGGTCCTTCCCAATGTGCTATTACAGTGTAGAGGGAAATGTGATTTGGTAGTTAAATAACCCTTACCCAATAAATAATGTATACTAGAGTAGGACTTACATCTTAACCAAGTTTAATTATTCTAACGAGCATACACAAACACACAATTTTATAACTGGAATAGTCCTTTAATATTGTTAAAAAGAATTTCTTCTGGACTTAAAAAATTGCAAAGGACCAGAAAGTTTTATGTTGTCATGTATTTGCTTATAATAAATAGCCTCCTAGAAATCTTTTTTCTTTTATTGATTTCAGTGCATAAAGAGCCTTCCAACAATACTTGAGTGAGAAGTGTTCTGAAACCATATGAGAAGAAATGCTGATATCACACTCAAACCTGAATTCATACCCTTTTCTCTCTCCTCTAGGGTATTAGATATGTCTTCCCTGGGTTTAGTTATAAAGGAGCATTTGAGACTCTAGTTGGCTCTTCTTAATAAGGACTGGTTGAAATGAAGGGGAGATGGTTAAACAAATTTTTCTTACATTGGATAGTGGTTAAGATTTTATTAGCAGTCAAACAATGTTACCTACTAAATTTAGAATTATCAAGAATTCCATTAGTAGATACACTCTGATTTTAGTGATGTTAAAATGAGGAGGAAAAACACAGTAACTTGAAATGAGTGAAATACAGCACCATTTTATTGGAACCCACTCCAGTGAGAAGAGTTACTAGACAAAGAACTCTGCAAATTAGACAACAATTAAGGTAATTTTAAAGCTCAACCATCATAAGATGATGTAAATATCAGTGCAGAAACTATAATATTGCAAATCAGAAATGGACAGGGTGGGATGGGAACAGTATTATTGATTGTTATAAATGAAAATTCCCTAAAATTTCAAGGCCTTGGGGGGCAACAGACTCCTCAGAAACAAACGTAACTGGGTTAATATTCTAGTTTCACAATTTAACAGGTGTTTGAACTTGAACAAGTTGCTTAACCTCTTTAAGCATCTCCTCTAAAACATAATTACTAATACCTCTACCTATACCTCACAAATTTGTTTTGGGATTAAATTAGAAAATGAGAAGCACTGCCTAGCAAGCAGTAACCACTTATGTATTTACTATTAAGAAGAACAAAAATAAAATCTGAATGTTAGTGATATGTATTCAAATTAAGTAGAAAAGAAAAAATAAATTCAAAGACTAAATATTCAAATAAGTTTTTAGCTAAGTAAAATGCATAGAAATGTATAATTCAAAGCCAGTGATGAAACCACAGATTTAATTTACCAAGTTGTATCACAGAAAACTCATGCCAAAACTTAAACTTCTCAGACGCTACACTGTAAGAAAAAGATCAGGTTGCAATCTGCACTTTAAATTTTCCTGAAAAGTAGGGAAAGTGTTTTCAAACGTAGTGAAATTGTGTTGCCCATACCTGCCACTTACTAGCAAAAAAGTCCATTATTTCCTCATCTCCTTTAAAATATCAAAGGTGATTAAGGCATCCTGTGGGCTGGATTTAAATCAAGTTTTTAATTTACCTGTTTCTATAAAACAATTAGAACGGCTTAAAACATAGTGCTTAAAATTTGAAACTAATATGAATCTGAACTGCCTTGCTCTATTATTATTATTTTTCACAAAATAACAAAATAGCTAAGAGGACATTTGTCTGCAATACATAAGAGCTCTTAAGTACAGGGATTTAGCATAGTGCTGACTCCAGCCAAACTGCCAATTCAATCTTTAGTTCTCTGGATAGTAAGATTCACAGAACCAAAAATATTAAATGACCACCCGCTTACCTCGCAGCAACAACAAAATAAACAGTCATAAACCCTTTCACCACTTACAATTTATAACTGGTCTAGCTTAGAGCCATTAAAAGAACTAAAAATTGTGGAATTGGCAGGGGGTGGGGGGAAGTCTGAACATTATCTACAGTACAATAGCCATACTGACATATTTTTTATTAGCATATAGAACCAAAGCATGAAAAGTGGCTAGGAGAGCTGGCATTAAAATACTAGTTATATCCAAAGGACTCTAAAACAGAAGCTACAGCTGACAGAATGACTCATGGAGAATTTCCCATGGTGTTCTTTGTTTTAAGCCTCTGGACCTTGCAACACAAACCACAGACAGGCAGGGACCAAAGAGCTCAGTTCTGGTGCAAAATCCAAAAATGATTCACTAGCATGTAATATAAAATCTCAAATTACCTTCTTAAACATAGCTTAGTATATCACCACTTTTACCAAAGAGCTTAAATGCACAACAGCCCCTTAGTTAGGCTCTCTTACTTCCTGGACACACTTTGACAAATCAAATAGTAAATTTTTTTCTAAATTATTTTCATTCCCTCTGCTGGAGCTGTTATAGATTGACTATTAGCTGCTGCTGACTGAGAAATGTAGCTCACAATTAATATAACAGCTTATTAGAGACTTTCATTTCCTCATTGACAATCTGGAAAATTATCACCTTTGTGAATATTTCTTAAAAGCTTTCTCTACCACTTTCATTTGTGATCATGAATATCTGACTACTAGTACCTTATACTTTCTTTTAAGACTATATTCACTTCAGAAAACCAAGAAGAACTGCCCGAAACGGAGGAGATCCTCAAAATACTTAAACAAGTATCCTCACCTCACTAAACACCATCCAAACCATCAAATCCATGCTTATGGAAGAGATATTAATGTCATTTAACAAAGGTACACAATAAACTGGACTCTACAAAATGATCTCATGACTTATAAAATGGGGCAATGCATGATTCTGTTTGCTAGGAATTTAAATCTTAACCTCATTTCACATTTCTCTACTTCAGAATATACTGGTAAAAATAATAAAAATAAGAGTAGAAAAAAGTCCTCTTAATCAAGGGTGGGCATTTTTCCCATAAATATTTTATATAAATTATGATTAAATGTTTAAAAATCTATAAACTGAAGTGAGAATAGGTGAACAAAATTTGTTAGGACAGGCTGCTTTCTACACATTTGCCAAAAGATATAAATGTACTTCTGAAAAAGTAGAAAGTCTTAGCTTTTAAGTGTCGTTGAGACAAGCTCCAACATACAGCGTTTACTTTTCAGTCTGAGCTTGAGAATTTTATTTAAATGTAAAATTAAAATATAAAATACTGTCTAATAATATTTCACTTTTTTGAATAAACATAGAGCACTCTATGATTTAAAAAAAGAGTACTACTCAAAATTTAAATTGACATTACCACTTTAAATCATAGTATATTTGCAGTTTGGTTGCATTTTTCAATTGAAAAAACCTAAGGCATTCATAAAAATATCATTCTGAGGCAAGAAAAAGTGATTCGACAAGTTAATTATGACTTATCTTATATATTAAAGATTTCTCACTGTGTGCCAAAAAAGTCACAGGAATAGGAATCTTTTATTTCTGAAATCTCAGGAGAAGGAAAAACAACCAAAACTATACTAACCCCAAATCACAGAGTATTTACTCATGATCCTGCCTTCAGGTGTTACAGTTGGTATGCATTCATTGGTTGAGTACAAAGAAGCCCAACCACAGACATACATATGCCACAAAGCTAAACAGACAAGGATTTACCAAAAAATCATCAAGGAAACACAGGAAATCAGAAAAAGTATAAACTTAGTTCTCATGTGCTCTAAAAATGTGTACAATCTCCTTGAATTAACGTGACATAGATCTGTTTCTCTTTTTTTTTTTTTTTTTTTTTTTTTGGAGACAATGTCTCTCTCTCTCACTCAGGCTGGAGTGCAGTGGCACAATCATAGATCACTGTAACCTCAAACTCCTGGGCTGAAGGGAATCCTCCCACCTTAGCCTCCTAAGTCGATGGGACCACAGGTGCATGCCAACACACCCAGCTAATTTTTTTAAGAATTTTTTTGTAGAGACCAGGACTTGCTGTGTTGCCCAGGTTGGTCTCAAACTCCTGGCCTCAAATAATCCTCAAGCCTTGGCCTCCCAAAGCACTGGGATTACAGGCATGAGTCACTGTGCCTGACTATACAGGTCTATTTCTTATGGAGAAATAAAAACCTTACATATTAACACTTTCCAAGTAGAACTCTAATGGAATAAAGATTGAACATATTTCGTGTTTTCTACTTAGAATTTTTTTAATTGTATAAGAAATGTATTATGGATAATATGTAAAATTTAGAGGCTATGTGAATATAAAATACAGGTAAAGATAAAACTTAAAAAACTGATCATAACCAATATTATTACAATGAAATCTTCTATATAACACCTTCTGCATTCATAGAAAGCATTTTCTTCTGAGGAAACTCTTTTTCACTAAAAATACTTTTATTGGCTATAGTTAAAACAAATGCTGTAATTAAACTTTTGGTTTTGTACTAAAGAGATTTCTTTTCACAAGTGCTCTGGTTCTGGTGTCAAACATTAACAATTCCTCAATCAGAATTAGCAATCCACTTATTTTATCACCAAAAAAACACACTTTCTGCTGTCAAATCTGAATACCCCAGACTTTCAAACCACCATAGATAAAAGGACCTCTGATTTTATGAGGCAATGAATGATATGCATGCCATTTTACACTTGCTTTTACAAAAGCTTTTCTTGACCCAAAACAAAGAAATCACAAGTGGGATAAAATCTTATCAGTAACCATGGCTCACCACAGCACGGAATTTGAAAGGTTGGAGGATGAGTGTTTTAGGAATTCTGACATTCCTCTTACAACATTTCAGAATTGAGAATCACTGCTCTACAAAGTTCACTGTGTAACACTGACATTAAGTTATGTTTTCTCCCTTAGCTGTTACAAATGTGGCTTATCCTAATATGCTTAACACACAAGACCACTGACACTAGTAAATCTGTTACTAATATTTTTATTACATTTTCAAGATAATTCCTCTCTCAAGGGACTGAGTAATGAGACTGCCATCTTTCCAAAGTGTAGTTTCCTATAAAGCAATGGTTCTCTCTGCCTCTTCAACATGAAGAAATGTCTCACTTTCTTTATGTCCAAAGAAGTACATGTATAAACTTTTAAAAACTAAAGACAAAATAGGAAACAAAAATCACCCATAATCCCAACACCCAGCATTTTTATGCATATATTCCCATCTTTTCCCAATATAGAGATAGATTTCTGTATACAATGTTTAAAATTTCTTTTCATAAAAATTAAAGCATACTGGACATATTGATAACTTTAACTTAATAAAACATCAACATATGTTTACAATATTAAATATTTCACTACAGTGCTGGTTTTAAACTGTGCTCCAAAAATTCTAGAGGTTTAGAAGAGGTCCCTCCCAGAGCGGGAGTGTGTAGATGGGGCTCCAGACTCCCCACACATCAGAGCTGCTTTGTTTTTTATTTATTTTATATATTGAACTTCCAAA
Source organism: Chlorocebus sabaeus (assembly GCF_047675955.1). Lineage (NCBI taxonomy): Eukaryota > Metazoa > Chordata > Mammalia > Primates > Cercopithecidae > Chlorocebus > Chlorocebus sabaeus. Next base: position 116,625,663 of record NC_132904.1, on the reverse strand, counting down.
TCAGATAAATATTTAAAAAGTATAGTTCTAAATAATTCTTGATAGCTGCAAAGTATCCTGTGATATGGTTATTTAATTAACAAGTTCCCTTTTGTAAATATTTAGGCTGGGTCTAATTTTTCAGCATAATAAAGAATGTTATAACAAATATCCTTGTAACCCAAGTTCTACACTCCCCCTTGATTTCTTCCTTGGGATGAATTCATTTATAGTAAGGAATCCAGATGGGAGTTTGGACTAGAGATGAAAGGAGTTTCTGTGGGTACTAGGTAAACAGAAAAGAGAGGACACACTCATCCCCTAGATCACTTGCAAGAACTCATGTCAAATCTTTATGGAAACAGCAGCAGAAGCTGAAGAAGCTGTTTTGGCAACAGACCTTGTAAGACAAAGGGCCAGGGTAAAATTATTTTAATGCCCAAGTGACAAAGTGAGGCACGAGAAATCGGTGAGAGACTCCCTATTTCTGTTGAAAGTAGAAAACAAACAAACAAAACCCAGGGACATACATAATAGCAGTTATGGTACTATCCACAAACTGAATAAATGCCCAAAGCTACAATTTATAATATTTTCAGGAGAATCTGTGTTTTATTAATGACAACACCAACACATTTGAAGAGTAAACATAAACGTGGAAGATGCATTTCTTATGTAGTATGTGAAAAGCACTAAGTGCATATAGAGATTCTCAGCTTCTCTGGATTAAACATGAAAGCAGTCCTAATTGGAAACCATTATAGTTGTTGTGGGTTGAATTGTGTTCTCTCCAAAGATATGCTGAAGTCTTAACTTCCATATCTGGGTGACTTTATTTGGAAACTAGGTCACTGCCCATGCTTATGGTATCATACCTAAGAAATCTTTGCCTAACCCCAAATCACAAAGATTTACCCCTACATTTTCTTCTAATAGTTGAATGACTTCCTATTTTACTTTTAGGTCTACAATATATTTTGTAGTAATTTTTATATAGAGTGTGATATCCAATTGAAATCCAATTGTTCCAGCACCGTTTGTTGAAACTGAATTGCCTTTTGCACTTTTGAAAATCAGTTCTCCATATAAATGTGGGTCTATTTTTGGAATACCACAGGGGTGAAGCACCCTTTTCATCACCCATCAGAGGATATATGACACCAATATGACTTATCACTAGTAATGTTAACCGTGGTCATTTGGTTAAGGGAGTGTTTGCTCAACGTCTCCCTGTAAAGTTACTATTTTTCCCTTGCCATATTTTTTTCTTTGAAGAAGTCACGAAGCCCAATCCACACGAGCATCTGAGAGGATTAAGCTCCATCTCCTGGAGGAATAGGAATCTACATATACTATTTGCAATTTTTCTGTAAGGAAGATTTGTGTTTTCTCATCCATGTATTCATGTAATCATTTATATCAGTATGGGCTCATATATGTTTATTTTAGACTTTGAGTTCTAATCCAATACTATGTTATTTATTCTCTTGCTCAAATTCTTCCAGTTTATGCCAGTGACATGCTCTCACCCTTCTGTTTGAGCACTTTCTTGTTTGTGGCACTACAAGGCACTCTAGGTTCAACTTGCATTTTCCCTATTGCAGCCTTAGAGTCAACCATTTCTCCAAGGAGCTATTTTATTGAAGAGTGATATTTAGTAACCAAGATCCAGGAGCTGGGTGCGCTCACTGCTGCTGAGACGTCACCACTTCTAGGCCCTCTCAGCAGAGAGAGCAGGGAAATGTATGTGTTATACTAACTGGGGCACACATACATATGATATGGTTTGGCTGTGTCCCCACCCAAATCTCATCTTGAATTGTAGCTCCCATAATTCCCACATTGTGGGAGGGACCTGGTGGGGGGTAACTGAATCACGAAGGGGAGGTCTTTTCCCATGCTGTTCTTGAGATATTGAATATGTCTCATGAGATCTGATGGTTTTATAAAGGGGAGTTCCCCTGCACGAGCTTTCCTTGCCTGCTGCCATGTAAGACATGACTTTGCTCTTCATTTGCCTTCTGCCATGATTGTGAGGCCGTCCAAGCCATGTGGAACTGTGAGTCAATTAAACCTCTTTCCTTATAAATTACCCAGTCTCAGATATGTCTTTATTAGTAGTGTGAGAAGAGGCTAATACAACGTATCTATAATTGTTTCTGTAGCTATCCATATATCTGTATCTATATTAAGCTCAGCATGAGTTCATACTGATACCTCTAATTCTAATCTAATTCCATCGGGTTCATTTCAGTCTTCTCCCTTGCTTAGCTCCCTTCAGATGTTGAGAAACCTAGTTACCACCATTTACCATCCATTTACTTACATTGCCTGATTTTTGTATGGTGAACCAATCTTGTACCCCGGCATAAAACCTATCCAGTCATTACATACACACATACACACAGAGTGCATATGTATTTTACATATTTTCCTATTTTATGTATATGTAATATATACTTACATATTGTATATATTATTGTTGGAATTTATAAAATTACCAACCATATTCCATCTAAATTGTTAAATTTATTGCCACAAAGCTATTCATAATGCTCCCTTATCATTTTTTTTTTTTTTTTGAAACAGAGTCTTGCTCTGTTGGCCAGGCTGGAGTATAGTGGCGCCATCTCAGCTCACTGCAACCTCCACCTCCTGGATTCAAGCGATTCTCATGCCTCAGCCTCCCAAGTAGCTGGGATTACAGGCTCGTGCCACCATGCCAGCTAATGTTTGTGTTTTTACTAAAGATGGCGTTTCACCATGTTGGCCAGGCTGGTCTTGAACTCCTTGCCTCAAGTGATCTGCCCACCTCGGCTTCCCAAAGTGCTGGGATTACAGGTGTGAGCCACTGCACCCAGTCTCCCTTATTTTTTTAATATCTGAAGAATCTGTAATGATGTCATTTTATTCATTTATGATATTAGTAATGTTTGTCTTCTCTCCTTTCATCCTGATCAGCTGGCTAGAGGTTTAATAATTTTATTAATTTTCTCAAAAGAACTAGATTTGGGGTTAATGTTTGCTACTGTTTACCTGTTTTCTACTTCATTGATTCCTGCTCTCATCTCTATTTTTTTTTCTTCTGCTTGCTTTGGTTTTAATTTGCTCTTCTTTTTCTAGTTTCTTAAAATGAAGTTGGTCAGGTGCGGTGGCTCACGCCTGAAATCCCAGTACTTTGGGAGGCCGAGGCAGGAAGATTGCTTGAGCCCAGGAGTTTGAGACCAGTCTGGACAACATAGTGAGACTCCATCTCTACTAAAAAACCTGTAGTCCCAGCTACTCAGGAGGATAAGGTGGGGATGGCTTGAGCCCGGGAGGTTGAGGCTGTAGTGATCAAACCACTGCACTTGAGCCTGGGCAACAGAGTAAGACCCTGTCTCAAAAAACAAACAAACAAACAAACAAGAAAAGAAAAGAAAAAGAAGTTGATGTCATTGCTTTTAAACCTTCTCTCTTTTCTAATAGGTGTTTAATGCTATAAATTTTTATGTAATGCTTTAATGGCAACCAACAGATTCTGGTATGTCGTGTTTTCATTTGCATCCAATACAAAATACTTTGCCATTTCCTTTTTTATTTCTACTTTGACTAAGAATTGTGTTATTTATTTTCCAATGTTTGGAGACTTTCCAAAGATCTTTTATTGATTTCTAATTTAATTCCATGGTGACCAGGACACATACTTTGTATGACTTGAATCCTTTTAATTTACTGAAATTTACTTTACAGCCCAGAATTTTGTCTGTCGTGGTAAATGTCCCATATTTGTTTGCAAACATGAGAAAAAAAAAAAGAAGTATTTGCTTGTTGGCTAGAATGTTCCAAAAATGTAATTAAATCAAATTGGTCAACAGTATCGTTTAAGTATTCTATATCCTTGCTTATTTTATCTACTTTGATTAACTACTGAAAAACGGATACTAAAATAACTGACAATGTTTGTAGATTTGTCTATTTGTCCTTTCAGTTATGTCAGTTTTTGTTACATGAATTTTGAAGTTTTGTTATTAGGTGTATACATGCCTAGATATGTCTTCTTTTTAAAGTGACCCTTTATCAGTACAAAATTACCTTTTTTATCCCTATTGATATTCTATAATCTTAAATCTACTTTATCTGATATTAATGTGGTCCAGTTTTCCTTTAATGCAGGTTAGCAGGGCACATCTTTTTCCAACCTTTTACTTTTAAACATTGTGTATTTTTAATTTTAAGGTGTGTTTCTTATAGCATACACTTGGGCTTTGCTGTTTCATCTAATCTGATAGTCTATACATTTTAATTGGGGTGTCTGGACCATTTACCTTTAGTGTGATTACTGATGTATTTAAGTCAATCATTTTGCTATTTGCTTTTTATCTCATCTGTTGCTTCCCCTTTTCTCTTTTTCATCTTTTAAATTAAATTATTTTAATTAATCAGCTGATTTTGAAAGCAATTTTAATATTCCATTAACTTGTCTGACTCTCTCACTAGATTTTAAATTATTTGAAGGCAAGGACCACATTCTATTTGATTTTGTATTCTAATTAAGTATTATGGTGCTGAGCATATGCCTGACAATTCAATACATTTTTACTACATGAATTCACTCATTACATACATTTTTATTGAGAACTATAGAGGACATAAGTTACCCCAGAAACCACAGCCTTCCTTCTAAGAGAACTCCAATTTTACTCAGTTATCTACTATTCCTCTGAGTCCAGATGACTCAGGTCAAGCCAACCCCATCTGTAGCAACAGTGATGGGCCTTTTTGGCCTAACAGTAATTCCATTCTTGGGTAAGCAATTGGTTCCGAAAAAGCCAATGAAAGTAGAAACAAAGTTCACTGGTGGCATCTATGAAAGTATTTCCTTATTCTTAACAGAATGATGTGAAACTTCTTTCTCACCCTCCCACTGAACCTCAGTGAAGAAGCAAGCGGCCTTAACAGCTACTTCGCATTCACCTTTAATGACTAGCTTAGGATGAGGCTGATTTTGATGGCAAGACTGTAAAGATGGAAAGCATCTGGGCCCCTGACATAGTTACGTCCCTAAATCAAAAATCTCTGACGCCTACCTCTAGATTTCTTTTTTATGTGAGCCAGTAAATGCGTTACTGCTTAGGTCAGTTTGACTTGTGTTTTCCGTTACAGGCAGCCAAGTGCATACAGAGTTACACAAACACCAACCTATGCCAGGAGGTTCAAGACACTGGAGGTTACGTTAGTGAGCAGATAAGGGCCTTGCTCTCAAGCAGCTTACATTCCACAGGAGGAAGATAAACTCCACAAAAAAATAATTGTACCAAACAATTTCAAATCATGGTAAGTGCAATTAAAAAAAGATATTATTTGACTAAATACATTAATTTAGTTTATTCAAAAAAGACCTTAGAGGCATTTGAGCTGAGACTTAAATGAAGGAGCCAACCATAGGAAGATCTGGGCCACAGAATTATAGGTAAACAGCTAGTACAAGAGTCACAAAGGATAAGCAGATAAATGTATTTGAGATACACAAAGTCCACTGTGGCTTAAGCATAGAAAATGACCAACAGAGTAGTAGAGTAGTGCTGAAATGAGATCCACAGAAGCAGACAGGGGCCAGCTAACCTAAGATTGTGAGCTACAGAAATAGGCTTAGAGTTTATTCATAATATAATGGAAAACCACTGGAGAGTTTTACATCATGATCTAATTTGAACACTAAGGAAGTTAAGTACAGTCTGTTTTGTTTATAGTTTATTTTGTCTCAAACATCAAATACTTATGCAGCATCTAATATGTGGAAAATACTGCATAAAGGTTATAATGTTGATACATTATTTCTCTCCCTCACTCCTCAAGCAAGAATTTCACATTATCTTGAAGGCAAATTTTTAGAAAAAAGACAAAAATAAGAAGAAACTAGTAAAGAATGGGAGGCGCTATTAAGTTGTGCTTTCTACCCTAATTTCTCTAGATTATTGTCTGAAACTCATAGTTTCTATTTTGTTTTTTAAAGCATAACAAGACTGAAACGCAATCTGGTAAACTTAGAACTATAGTTCAGCCATTAGTCTCTGCCCAGGCAAGTGTTTCAGCCTTGTTCTAACACAAGTATTTGGATTTTTCCAAGAGCTGATGTCAGGGTTTTTCACAGAGACAGAACAGCATTTATAGGCTAGAGAAGGAAAAAGGGTTTCCCCAGCAGCTATGCTCAATGTGGCCTTTGTACTGCTCCACTGCCAAAGGCAGGAAGACCCTGCTAGATAGAGCTATTTAATTCCTGGAAAAAATTCTACCCGGGGAGGGTGGAGGATGGTGATTGGCCAGATTCCCCATTAAGGAAACCTAGTTTAATTTTCTATTAAATTAAACCCAAATTTAAATGAGCTCATCAATCAGAACAAAGGTTTCTTAATTCTTATTAGAAAAAAATCATTCTGTGGAACTTGTGTATAAGGAAGAGATGAATTGGCTAGAATAAACACACATCATAGAGGTAAGGAACAATACAGCAAACTGTGTCACATTTCCTGGGGTTAGCTTCCCTGAAAAATATTCATTTGGGAAGAATGGTTAGTTGAAGACACTCAAAAGTATCAAACTACATTTGGTAGTCAAAAATTACGCTAGGTGATAGCTCCAAACATGTCATCCATTATCTGTAAGAACAATAATTAACAATTAAAATCAGTACAATAATAGCGAAAACTTGAGTAGCTTTACTTGCATACTTACAGTATCTGCTTTAAGTACTTTTTATGCATTAATTCATTTAATTATAATTCTATGAGATAAGTAAAATGTTTAGCCTTGTTTTATTGAAGAGAAATGTGGGGTTCAGAGAGGTTAAGTAACATATACAAGCTATATAACTAGTAGATGGGGGAGCTTAGATTCAAAACCTCACAGTCTAACTAGAACCCTTGCTTTCAACCTCTGGACTACCACCTTACAACAAAAACCATTATCACCTTCCCTTTGTACAGTTTTTTATTAATAGTTAACCAAAAGCTTTCACAAGTGAGACTCAGAAAACTAGATCTAGTATAATGACAAGATACTTAGGTAGAAAGGTATTCATATCCCGTTATATAGTTTTAGGAAAAGATAAGCCAACAGAAAGAACTCCCAATCCTACACAATCTGTATCTCCTAATCCCAGAGCTCAGTGGAGAATTCAGTTAATATCTCTGTGTCATATGGCAACTTGCCAGCTATACATTTGAAGAGAAACATGTCTCCACCTGAATGGCAGCATTCCTGCAAACCACTCATTCCTTCAATAAATATGTGTTCAATTCCAGGTAAAGATGGGAGAGAGCAAAAGCAATTCTATTCCATTAACCTTCCTCAATACTAAAAGCAAAAATAGAAGGCAGGAGGAGCATGAAGGAAATGATTATGATCTCAAACCATTAACTACAAAACATACTTGCCAAATCTGTTAAATTGTGGAGTGATACCAAGGAAGTCTGGTAGGCTTTGACCAGGAAACGGATTTCCCTAAACATAAAGATCACAGACGTAAAATGCAGATCCAACTATCCTTTGATTAGAAAGGGACTACCCAGGTGTGCAAATAAAACAAAGGAGTAGGGGACACTGTAGAGACCCCGAACAGCAGGAGGAGAAAAAATAAAGAAAAAATAATATGACACATTCTTAGATTTAGGACACTCCTGGATATCGAAGGGTTAGCTGCACTCCCATGTTTACTGCAGCACTATTCACAATAGCCAGTATCTATCAACAAACAAATGGATAAAGAAAATGTGGTACATATACACAATGGAGTTCTATTTGGCCATAAGAAAGAATGAGTTCCTGTCATTTGCAACAAGATGGATGGAAATGGAGGTCATTATGGTAAGTGAAATAAGCCCACAAAAGAAAGAAAGACTTCACATGTTCTCATTCATTTGTGGAAGCTAAAAATTAAAACAACTGAACTCATGGAGACAGAGAGTAGAAGGATGATTATCAGAGGCTGGAAAGGGTAGTGGGAGGGTGATTATAGTAAAAAATAATTTTACTGTACATTAAAAATAACTAAAAGAGTATAACTGGATTGTTTGTAACACAAAAGATAAATGTTTGAGGTGACAAATACTCCATCTACCCTGATGTGATTAATACACATTGCATACCTATATCAAAATATCTCATGTAATCCATAAATACATACACTTACTAGGTACCCACAAAAATTAAGAATTAAAAGACTACCTGAAAATGTATCACAGACCTAAAAGTAAAACCCAAAACTATAACACCAGAAGCAAAGAGGTGTGACCTTGGGTTAGGCAAATATTTCTTAGATATAGCAAAAGCACAATCTATAAAAGAAAAAATGATAAATTAGAATTCAAAGTTTAAAACTGTTGCTCAAGGAAATGTGAATTCTATCTCAATAAAAGTATTAAAGAGAGAAAGAGGATGCTAAGAAAATGAAAATACAAGCCACAGGCTGGGAGAAAGTATTTCTAAATCATATATCTAAAAGGACTTATGGTTGGGCACAGTGGCTCATGCCTGTAATCCTAGCACCTTGGGAGGCTAAGGCAGGCAGATTACTTGAGGTCAGGAATTCAAAACCAGCCTGGCTAACATGGTGAAACTCTGTCTCTACTAAAAATAAAATAAAATACAAAATTAGCCAGGCATGGTGGTGGGGACCTGTAATCCCAGCTACTCGGAAGGCTGAGGCAGGAGAATCGTTCGAACTCAGGAGGTGGAGGTTACAGTGAGCCGAGATTGCACCATTGCACTCCAGCCTGGGAAACAAGAGCAAAACTCCGTCGCAAAATAAAATAAAATAAAAGCACTTATATCCCAAACATATAGGAAACTCTTACAACCCAATAACTAAAAGCCCAATTAAAAACAAGATTTGAACAGATAATCCACAAAAGAAGACATATGGATGATAAAATAGACACACAAAAATATGTTTAACATTTTTAGTCATCAGATGAAATGCAAATAAAAACTATAATATGATACCATCACACACAGTTAAATGGCTAAAATTAAAAAGACTGACAAAACCAACTATTAGTGAAGTTGTACAGCAACTGGAATGTTGCTAATGGGAATGTAACACAATACAGCCACCTGGAGAAACAGTTTGGCAATTTCTTAAAAAGTTAAAATATATACCTACCACATAATCCAGCCATTCCATTCTTAGTTGTTTACCTAAGAGATGAAAGCTTATGTACACACAAAAACCTGTACGTGAATGTCCAAAGCAAACTTACTCCTAATAGTCTAAAACTTGAAACAACCCAAATGCCTCTCAACAGCTGAATGGATAAACTGTGGTATATCCACACAATGGGATATCATTCAGCAATAAAAAGAAATGAATTAATGATACACAGGAACGCAGACAAATCTCAAAATAATTATGCAGAGTAAAAGAGGCCACATAGAGCACAAACTATGTGAGTTCACTTACAAAAAGACCTGCAAATTAACCTATAATGACAAGAAAGCAAGCAAGAAAATTCAAACTACTCTATAAGGACCAAAGACAAGTCAATGAGTATACCTAGGGATGGGTGAGGAGGGGTGGAGGTGGGGAGAAATTATGAAACTGCACAAGGAAACCTTTGGGGTGAATATGTTTATTTTCTTAATGTTGGTGATAGTTTCCTAATTGTGTATTTATCAAAATCTATCAAATTATTCTCTAACCATAGGCAGTTTATTATACACCAATTACATCTCAATAAAACTGTTAAAACTCTCAAGAAGCCTAATGTTTAAATGAAACAAAACTACCAGTAAACGTTATGTTATACTTTATGAAATATATTTTAAGCAAAAGACTCAACGGTCTGAATATTTTCTACCCATTGTAAATTTACAGCATTTGAGACTATACAGCAACACATAAATAAACCAAAGAGACACTTTGCTGCTTTTTTTCTCTGCTTATATGGAATGCTTTAGTAAAGTATTTTCAAATAGAATCCTGGGTAAACCTATGGTTACCAAGTTCTATACTACCAATAATTTTGTAAAGGGCAATTCCAGCAAACTTAAGATTACTTGACTACATTTGATTGTTTCGTAGGTGTTCTTCTTTTTAAGATCCTTACACTTAGTTCCTTAAAGGATCACTGTAATGGAAAGATTAGTAATTTTGGCCCCCAGGGAATCTTTTGGTGTTAAGAATTATGAAGTTACTTCTATATTTTGCCAATGTACTATACAAGTCTATTATTTATTCATTCGTTCAAAAAATTAATTTATAACTGCATACTATGTAGCCAGGCACTAGTCTAGGTCCTTGTGACATATTTGGGGGAAGGGAAGAAGATGACAGACAATAATAATCTTAATAAATAAATGTATATTGTACATAATATAGAAGATGATATGCACTCTATCACCCTCCCCTCCCCACCACACACACTCCAACATGTACAGCAGATTATGAAGGATCAGTAATGGAAACTAAATGTAATAAAAACTCTAAAGTAATGAGAATTATTTCCATAGACCATATGTGAAAATCTTACACTGAATAGAATCATGAACCAAGATTGCCTAGTCCAACCCTCACACTTTACAGATGATGTTAAATGATTTGCTCAATCACTCAGTTCTTGGCATAAAGATTAGGATCCCTATCTCCTTTTCACTCATTGGCATCACTATTTGTGATGTCAAATAATCATGATAAAAATGCTTTCATCTATTCATATACAAACAGTGGAAAGAGCTTTAGAGTCTGACTGACCCAGGCTTCATCACTCCATGGCTTTGTTACTTATGGTAAATTACTTAACCTCTCAAAATGTAAATTTTCTCATCTATAAAAGTGAATGACAATTTTTGTTTGCTTGTTTGAACTAATGTGCATGCGATAACAAGAATGACAATAATTTCATGACTAGGTTGTTATGAGGATTAAATATAGTAGCTTATGTAAAATACCTACATGTCAGTACACAAATATATAACATTGCAATACTTACATGCTTGCACCAAAAATGGTACATCATATGCATGAGTTTTTTATATCCTCTACTAGACTATAAACTCGATATATATCTAAAGTATCTAGCATAATGTAAATGCTCAGTAAGAATTTGTTAATTTGTTAATACTTCTGAGGAGTCAAACAGCTTTCAAAATGTGGCAAACAGTATGATAACTCATACCATGATGTAAGTAATCGAATTAACTGAAAGCTCCATAGTACGCTTCAACATGTTTTCAGTCTGTCTTTCCTAAAAAGAGAAGTCTGTAGCACTTAAACGCTTTTTAATGTCATAAATTATGGTCCTAGCTCTTTCTGTCCACAAGAAAATAATTCTCACCATGAAAAATACTTTCAAGAGAAAACAAAAAAAATCTTCAGCATTTTACACTACTTCTTTTCACGTTCATCCCTTGGTTTCCTGTATTTGCAGCTATAATTGGAAAGAAAAAGAGAGCAGAATGCAATTCCAGTGCCATCACAGCAACTCGGCAGCTTCTTCAAATTTATAATCAACATTTTAGCTGACAAGAGCAAAAATACCACAAACTGAACAAAGGATAAAATAATTCAGGTTGATAAGATTGTTTGGTGCCATGGACACCACGTTTTCCAAATGATTATATATTTCAATTTAGTTTCCAATGCAAAAACAGGAAGATTACTCTGTAAAAACACTCCCTTCCCCCACTGTAATATTAATCCCCACCCCCTATATCCCATCCATGGTCTCTTGGGTATCAAAGGGAAACAACCATCCTGAAGCATGAGATAATTAAATCACAATTCACAGAATAATACGTCAAAGTCTCTCAGATTCAAGACAGGTTATGCCAATTCAGTTCTAAAAAGGTAACAGAAGAATGCTGCATCCTATTCTTTTGAATAAAGATATCCTTGCAATGCTGGATGTTAAAACCTTTGTTCTAAAGCTAAGCAATTAAGGTACGGGTTTTCAAAACTAGGAATTTTCTTCCTTAGGTCAAATTAGGTTTTTTAAAACATGATAAAAATCCTAAAAGCTATTGTGAGAAATAATAATGAACAATGTAAAAATATCCTTTTCCTTTTTATTTTATTCCTGTTACAGGTACATCCCTTTCACTGAAGCTATTTTTCTACCATTTTGCTCCATTTTATACACGACCCAGAAAACAAAGACTGCTGTAGATTACCTGGATCACCGGACAAATCAGCAGACAAGCAAAAGCTCAAAAGGCTCGTTTCCATGGAGTAGAAGAAAATGAAATCCTCACCAAAATACCACTCCCTTAGCAATCCTAAGCTTTTTCTTTACATATACATTCGATATCCTTGGAAAGGCATTTGTCGGATGATTTTACTGACCACAAGAGGGATGGTAAGAAGAAACCCCACCTCTTCTCCCACCCCCAGTCATCTACCATCATCATCCGAAGCCCAACACTGCGCTGCTAATGGAAAGACAGAGAACAGCATCCATGTACATTTCCCTAGAATAACACTCAGGAAAATATACATAATATAAAGAAAGCAAGGATTTGGCTAATTCTTTAGCAGAACAGGCCAAATAGCGCCCATAAAATTAAAAATACTTGCAAAAAAGATTCAATTATAAAGCCACAAAAAAAAACCCTAATTTTCTTCTTGAATACAGTATGATTTTTAAATTGGGAATTTCCCAAATACAGTGCCAAAAAATGGAGTCCCTCAAATACCTTAAAATTCAGTTGTTGTTACTGCTCCTTTTCGTAAAGCCAGATAAACCAAGTAAGTTAGGATTTACCAAAAAAAAAAAAAAAAAAAAAAAAAATTTGTTGGTAGTATTACCCCTTCAAAGAAAATCTGGGACAGGAGGTGGGAGTAGAGGAGAAACAGATTTAAAACATGGGGGGAGGAAAAATATTTTCTGCCCCAATAAAGCCTAATTAAGTCTGTAAGCAAGACTGGGAGGATTGAAATTTCTTCATGCTACTCTGTCTGTTTGTGTTTGATTATTGTGAATCTTCCCAGGTCTCAAACTATGCCCTAGGCATTATGTCTGGCATTCTGTTAACTATAGCAGCCTGGCCACTTACAGTAGAATGAGGGAGGAACAAGAGACAGACTCATGCAATCTAATCCCTAGAAGCCATGTAATTTTGCTAAAACAATAATTTGCCTCAAACACTGCTCTAAAAAATGCATTGCTGTACTAAGAAGACTCAACCTCTACTTTCCTTTTCTGAAGCATCAACCCAACTTGACAATTTGCAGGCACACAATTTCTGGGATCAATATATAAGTAATGAATGAAAAACATGTTGTTTTATAAAACATACTCCTTAAAACATTTGAATATATCTAATTTATAATAGTTAAATCCCAGTAATCACTTTATCCACATAAATTATAGCTCAAGGTTCTGTGAATTTTGAAGGAACTCACAGAACCTCACAACTACAGTTAGTGATCTATGAAGAATCAGCTTCCAGGGAACACATACCTTGGCAAAAGTAGTCAAAAAATATATATTATATATAGGTACAGGTATAATATATATATTACACAAAGGTATAGATATGTATTTAAAAGGTTCTGTATATCTTCTAAACTACAGACTAATGATTCTCACATGGAATGAAAGAACAAATTTATCGAACCCTGTAAGTAGTTACTAAAGAAATAGTTACTGATCAAGACAATAGTCTAGATTTGCTAAAAACAAGGCAGACTAGACTACTGCCTGCCGCTATCATTACACTTCCTCCACCTATACTGAGGTCTCATGTGTCTCTGATGCTTGGCACTTTCTGACCAGCCCAAGGATCCTAAGAAACACTAAGCTCCCCATATGTCAAAGCCTGTGTTGGCTGATGAGGCAATTTCTCACACAGGACAGCTTAGAACTTGAAGCCAACTAATTTCATGTCTCAACATCGCTATCATCCTAGATCACCAAACAAAACTTTAGTCATCCATTAATCATGTGACGTCTCTCTTCCAAAAAATCTTCCACTGTTCCCCTCTCTATCAAACTTTTTCACTGTGTACTCTAGGACAGGGGTCTCCAACTCCTGGGGTGCAGACAATACCGGTCCATGATCTGTTAGGAACCAGGCCACACAGCAGGTGGTGAGCAAGTGAAGCTTCAGCTGTATTTACAGCTGCTCCCCATTACTCACATTACCACCTGAGCCCCACTTCCTGTCAGATCAGTGGTGGCATTAGATTCTCAGAGGAGCAGGAACCCTATAGCGAACATAAGAGGGATCTAGGTTGCACGCTCCTTATGAAAATCTAATGCTTGATGATCTGTCACTGTTTCCCATCACCCACAGATGGGACCGTCAAGTTGCAAGAAAACAAGCTCAGGGTTCCCACTGATTCTACATTATGGTGAGTATATAATTATTTCATTATATATTACAATGTAATAATAATCAAAATAAGGTAGACAATAAATGTAATGCGCTTGAATCACCCTGAAACCATCCCACTACCTGTCCTCCCCCGATCACCCTCCTAGTCCCACTGAAAAACTGTCTACAACAAAACTGGTCCCTCGTGCCAAAAAAGTCGGGGACCGCTGCTCTAGGACTCTTTCCACAAGAAACCAAATATCACTACACTCTTAACTTCAGAGAATGCACTCCAAACGCTGCCTTAACCAACACCTCGCTCTCCCGCAAAGACACTGTTTCCCTTACTGCCTTTTCTTTCTTTTTTTTTTTTTTTTTTTTTTTCCTGAGACGGAGTCTGGCTCTGTCACCCAGGCTGGATGGAGTGCAGTTGCCTGATCTCCGCTCACTGCAAGCTCCGCCTCCTGGGTTTGCACCATTCTTCTGCCTCAGCCTCCTGAGTAGCTGGGACCACAGGCACCCGCCACCATGCCCAGCTAATTTTTTGTATTTTTAGTAGAAATGGGGTTTCACTGTGTTAGCCAGGATGGTCTCAATCTTCTGACCTCGTAATCCACCCGCCTCGGCCTCCCAAAGTGCTGGGATTGATTACAGGCGTGAACCACTGCGCCTGGCCCCCTTACTGCCTTTTCTAATGGAAGCCACCCCTTATTCCAAATCCCAATGCTTTCAGAGGCCAGAGGAAATTTACAATTTTCTTAATTTTTCTGACTATCCAAATAACCAATGCATATATAAAAAGGTGCTCAACTTTAAGGAAATGTAAATTAAAACCACAATGAGAGAGAGAGAAATAGAATGAATGAATATATACAGTACTTATGAAGATATAAAGCACCTAGAAACTACATCCACTGATCAGAATATAAATTGGTACAATCACTCCAGAAAATTATTAGGTAGAATCAGCTAAAGCTGAACCAGCAAACTCCACAACTAGGCAGAAATGTGTATGTATGTTCACAAAAAGACATGTCTGTGAAGGTTCCCAAATAGCACTGTTAGTAATAATACCAAGCTAGAACTACCTAAATGTCCATCTGCAGTAGAATGGATTTTTAAAACTGCCATATACTCATACATTAGAATATTAGTCAATAAAGCAAATGAATTGTGACCACTCATACAGATAAATGTCATAAACAATTCAAAAGAAAGACACTGGATTAGAAAAGAGCACATACTGCACGACTCCATTTCTATAAAGAACAAAAGCAGTTGAAAGTTAAACACAGAGTTACCAAACGACCTACAATCACACTCTTAGGTATTTACACAAGGGACTTGAAAACTTATATCCACACAAAAACCTGGTCATGGACATTTACAGCAGCTTTACTCCCAATGCTAAAAACTGAAAGCAACTAACAATGGCCTTTAATGGGGGAATGAAAAAACAAATTATGCTTCATCCACACAATGGAATACTACGACATTTTTTAAAACAAATGAACTACTAATTTACACAACATGGATGAATCCTAAATACATTTTACTACATGAAAGAAGCCTGACACAATCTTTGGATTTTTCATGTATTTTACTACATGGAAAAATCCAAAGACTGTATCATTTCATTTATACAACACTCTGGAAAATGCAGAAGTAGAGAGACAGAAAATAGATTAGTAGTTGCTAGGGACTAGAGGAGAGGAGAGTGTTTGACTACAAAGGGGATGCACAGGAGGACAATTAGGGTGCAGGATCTGTTCTGTATATTAGGGTGGTGAATACATGACCCATTGCATTTGTCTGAACCCACAGAACGGCATAGGACAAAGAGTGAACTTCAACAAATGTTAACCAAACAACAACCACTAATATCAACCAAAATGTCAGAAGATCCCAAGATGAAATGTGGATTGCAACAAATGAAGCTAACTGCATTATAAATGTATGACATAACTTCACTGAAGGGGTGATGAAAAAGGAGCTAACCTAACAAACTTTGGAACACGGTGTTTTGACTTGAAATTGTAAGGCTAATGACAAAAGAAATTGTACATAAATACTGTACTCATGGGGTTTGGGGTAATAATTCTAAATTTGCTTTTCATGTGTACATGGGTTGAACAAATAAGTGAATGGATAATGGGGTGGCTGGAGCCAGGTTTCTCATGGTCGGACAAGGAAGTCACAGATTAACAAGAAACGACTAGAGTGAACCTTGTGCTACTGGATTATAATCAGAGATATCAATATCAACTCATGTTTAACTTAACATATATGCAAACTGATACATATAGAAACAAGAGATGTATGTGTATACATGGGTTAGTATACACACAGATATTACCTAGCTCTGTCCCCTGAGAGGGCCTAAAAGCAATGATACTCCAATAGCAATGAGCACACCTAGTAACTACATTTTGGTTCCTAAATAAAAGGAATGCTAGTTCCTTCAAATGGCTGATTCTACAGCTGGCGCAAAGAGAATACAAGATGAGCCTGGAGCATCTTATAGTACATCAGGAGATGTTCAAAAAACAAAAGAGACATAAACACTAACCGGAAAACCTTCCCAATAGTCAAAGTTGGAACAATTTAAGCAGAAGAAAAGAAACCTAGCATTAGAACTCAAAGTATAGAATAAACATACATGAGTCCATACTGATATAAATGACTGAATAAACAGAGAAATGTGGGGAAACATCCAAATCTTCCTTACAGAATAATTTCAAACCATATATGTAGATATCTCCCCCTTCCCAAAGTGCGGGTTGGACTCACAGAGAATAGTGAAGAAACCTAGCAAACACTATCTCAACCAAGTGGTCATGGTTAACATCACCAGTGATGCCACGTGGACATCATGCACACCTGATGACAGGAAAAGGGGATTCTTTCCAAAAACACATAACCCAGTCTAATACTGAGAAACAGCAGCAAACCCAGACTGGGGGACATTCTACAAAGTCCTCAGGGATGGCAAGGTCGTGACAAACAAGGAAAAACTGAGAAACTGTCACAAACCAAGAGACTGGGGAAACATGAAAACTATAAGCAATGTGGTATTCTAAAATTTGATCCTAGAAAAGAAAGAAGTCATTAATGAAAAAGCAGGAAAAATCCAAATGAAGTATGAAGTTTACTTAACAGTAATGTACTGAGGTCGGTTTCTTAGTTTTGACAGATAATACCACCATAACGTAAGATGTCAGCAATAAGGAAAACTAGGTGTGGGGTATGGGAACTCTATGTGAGATTTCCCATATTTGTGCAACTTTTCTCTAACTAAAAAATTAATCCAAAAAAAGTTTAAGGATCAATCTATGGTACTAGAAGTCAGAATAGTGGGTACTCTCAGGGGGCAGTGAATTTAATTGCTTGTTGAAAAACATTTCCACAAAGAAAACTCACTTCACTGGTGAATTATCACAAGCATTTAAAGGAAGAGATAACAATTCTACACATGACACTTCCCAAAAAATTTTCTGAGGCCAACATTGTCTCAGTATCAAAACAAGGCAATGACATTACAAGAAAACTGAACACAAACATCCCTTGGGAACAAAGGAACAAGAACAATCATCAAAATATTAGTAAACCAAATCTATTAATAAATAAAAATAATAATACATAATAAAGAGACCATTAGGATAAACCAAATGGGGTTTATCCTAAGAAAGCCAGGTAGGTTTAACACTCAAAAATCAATGTAATTCACTGTATCACCAGTCTAAGAAAGAAAAGCCTCAGATGAAAATACCTCCTGGCAAATTAAAACAGAAAAAGAAAAAAGAAAAGCCATATGATCATCTAAACAGATACAGAAACAGCATATGACTAAATTCAGTATCTGTTAATTATAACATTTCATACAAGCTAGGAATAGAAGGTAACTTCTCCAAACTGATAAAGAGTACGGGAAAAAAAAAAATCATACTTAATGGTAAAATACTGAATGCTTTCCATAAGATTGAGAACAATGCAAAGATGTCTACATGTCTGCTTTCACCGCTTCTTTTAATATTTTAGCCAAATAAGTAAGACAGTGAAAATAAATATATAAAAGGCTTACACCTTTTAAAGTAAAACTTTTTAATAACATGACATTATGTAAAACTCCAGAGATCTATATAAAAAAGCACCAAAAAGCAAGTTTAGTAACAGTAAGATCAACATACAAAAATCAATTGTATTTCTACATATTACCAATAAACAATTAAAAATCAATTTTTAAATGCTATTTATAACCTCAAAACACATAAACTTAACAAACCATGTGCAAGCCCTGTATGCTGAAAACTATGTAACATTTACAGAGAAATTAAAGAAGACTACTTAAATGGAGAGAGAGATTATGCCAATGGATTGGGAGACGTAATTTAAGATGTCAATTCTCCACATTCTGATTGAGATTCAACACAATCACAAAATCCCAGTCTGTTTTCTTTAAATAGAAATTGACATGCTGACTCTAACATTCATATGGAAATGCAAAGATCTAGAAGAGCCAAAACAATTTTTAGGAAAACAACAAAATTGGAAGACTTATATTACCTTATTTAAAGACTTAAAGCTTAGGTAATAAAGACATAAGGATAGGCATATTGATCAACAGAACATAATAAAGAAACCATAAATACAACTATACATAGACAGTCTATTAAGTTTTTAACACAGATGCCAAAACAATTCAATGGGAAAAGGACAGTCTTTTCTGCAAATGGTACTGGAAAACATGCCAAAACACGCACAAACTTTAATCCTTTCCTCACGCCATATACAAATGTTAGCTTGATACGAATCACAGGCCTAAACATAACAGCTAAACTATACAACTTCTGGAAAAAATTAGGAGAACATCTTCTGCAACCTTAGGTTAAGTCAAGATGTTTAAGATAGGGACCAAGAAGCATGAACACAAAATAAAAAGTTGATATATTGAATTTCATCAAAATTAATAATTTATGCTCTTTGAAAGGCACTGTTAAGGAAATAAAAGGACAAGCCACAAACAGAAAGAAAAACGTTTTCTAAATGTAACTGACAAATGACCCATATCTTACCTCTCAATAATAAGACAAAGACAAGCCAACTTCTTAAAAGATTTGAACAGACACTTCACAAAAGAAAACAAAAGGCCAATAAGCAAATGAAAAGTCCTCAATATCATTAATCATTAGAGAAATGCAAATAAAAAGTAGAGTGAGATGCCATTCACACCCACTACAATGACTAAAATTAAAAAGACTGATACTACCAAGTGTTGATGAGGATGTAGAACAAGTGAAACTCTTGCACATTTCTAGTGGGAATGTAAAATGACAGAGGCACTTTGGAAAACAATTTGGCAGTTTCTTATAAAGTTAATCAAGGCCAGGTGTGGTGGCTCACGCCTGTAATCCCAGCACTCTGGAGGCTGAGGTGGGAGGATCCCCAAGTTCAAGACCAGCCTGGACAACATAGTGAGACCCCATTTCTAAAAACATAAGTAAAAGAATTTTTTAAAAGTTAATCGTATATTTACCATATGACTCAGCAATTCTACTCTGAGATGTTTACCAAAGAGAAACGAAAATACATTCTACACAAAAACTTACAGGAAAATGTTCAGATTTATTCAAAATAGCCAAAAACTGGAAACAATTCAAACCTCCACCAACAGGTCAATGGATAAAGAAATTGATTTATTCATACAATGTAATACTATTATGGTAAGAAAAAGGAACAAACTACCACTATATGAAACAAATTGGATGCATCTGAAAAGTATTAAGCCTAAAGAAAGAGAAGAAAGCCCGGGCATAGTGGCTCATGCCTATAATACCAGCACTTCACAGGGATCAAGGCAGGAGGATTACTTGAGCCCAAGAGTTTGAGGCCAGCCTGGGCAACACGGCAAGACCCCATCTCTACAAAATACTAAAAAATTAGCTAGGTGTGGTGGTGTGCACCTGTGGTCCCAGCTACTTGGAAGTCTGAGGTAGGAGGATCACTTGAACCCAGGATATTAAGCCTGCAGGGAGCTGTGTTTGTGCCACTGTACTCCAGCCAGCCTGGGTAACAGAGACTGCCTTAAAAGAAAGAAAAAAAAAAAATCAGAGAAGACAGACACAAAAAGATTACATACTGTACATGATTTCATTTATATGAAGTAGGAAAGGCAAAACTATTGTGACAGAAAGCAGAGAGAACTTTTTGGGGTGATGAAAATGTTATATACCTTAATTATGCTGGTTGTGGTGGTTAAAAAGTATACACACTTGTCAAAGTTCATCAAAGTACACAGTTAAAATGAGTGAACTTAAGGAAGTCAGTATATCAAAGAGACCTGCACTCCTATCTTTATTGACGCACTATTCACAATAGTCAAGATTTGGAAACAACGTAAGTGTCTATCAACAGATAAATGAATAAAGAAAATGTGCTACATATACACAATGGAGTATTACTCAGCTATATATAAGAATGAGATCCTGTCACTTGCAACAACATAAACAGAACTGAAGGTCATTATGTTAAGTGAAATAAGCCAGACACAGAAAGACAAACTTCACATGTTCTCATTCATTTGTGGGAGCTAAAGATTAAAACATCTGAACTCATGGAGACAGAAAGATGTTTACCAGAGGCTGGGAAGGGTAGTAGGGGGTTGGGGAAGTTGGGATTGTTAAAGGATACAAAAATATAGTTCGATAGAATAAGATCTAGTATTTGATAGAACAGGGTGATTACAGTCAACCATAATTTACTGTAAATTTAAAAATGACTAGAAGAGTATAATTGGAATGTTTGTAACATAAAGAAAGAATAAATGCTTGAGGTAATGGATACCCCATTTACCTCAGTGTGATTATCATGCATTGTATCCCTGTGTCAAAATATCTTGTGTACTCCATAAATATAAATACCTATGCCCATAAAAATTATAATGATGAATTTTATATGTAAATTATATCCCAAAGTCTATTTTTTAGAAGATAAAAAGAAGGAAATAAGTCCCAGTGTCTAGAATTTAAATCGTGGATAAACTGACCAGCCTCTCTAACTTCCTACTTAAAACAGGAACCTAAGTTTTTCCCTCAGATAAACAAAATCTTTAGAATTTGGCAGGAAAGGAAACCTTTATTTCAAAAATACAATTTAAAAATACAATCTGAACATTTAAAAAATCTAATTCTCAACTCTGAACACATTATTTGTAATATTTCAATGGGTGGTATATCAATATGATGATTTATTTAATAACTAAAGCCCAAGCAATTACCAGAGCAATTCACCTAACTAGGATATTCCTACCAGAACCAATACTTTACACTGGAGAAATCTGATAAACATTATTTTGGTGATCAAGGTCATCATCAATAGTCACATATCATGCTGGTAGTAAGTACCCTTGGCATGAGTTGATGAAGATGTTACTTTACCTCTGTGATCTTCCTTCCAACAACCCACACTCCAGTCTAATCCTAAGAAAAACATCAAGCAAATTCTAATATAGGGGCATCCTACAAGAAACGTGACCAGTACTCATCTGACTGTCGAAACCATCAAGAACAAGAAAAATCTGAGAAACTGTCACAGCCAAGAGGAGGTTAAGGAACATGACAAACTAAATATAATGTGGTTTCTGAGGACAGGAAAAGAACAATAGGTAAAAACTAAGGAAATCTGAATAAACTACAGACTTTAATATTAATGTTAACACTGGTTCAGTATCAAATGTACGATACAAATGTAATATGTTAATAATAGGGGAATCTGAGCATGCATATGGGGTGTATGTTCTTTTCTAGCTTCTCTTTTTCTGTAAATCTAGCCTTGTTCTCAAAAACAAACTTTTTATTTAAAAACAAAACAAAACAAAACAAAAGTCCACCCCATCAGAACTCGGAACACTACAGGTAAAGGAAAGTTGCAAAGGGGAAAGGAATCAAAAAAATAATTGTATGGGTGCTTTTTTTTTAAGAATATCATTACAGTGTTGGTAGAAAATATTGTAAAGCTCTTTTTTTTTTTAACTATTTAATGGAAAAAGAGAAAACATAAAAGGAAAGGTCAAAAAGATGATCTAACAGGGATGTTAAAAATACTTCCCAATGCTTATACAGCTGTACTGGTGTTCTGACGTCAATCTCAAGACTCCCATGGATTATACCAACAATTCACTCTTTGGTGTTTGCTGTTTAAGTTTCAAAGTAAAACCAGTTGTTAATGAATGTTCACAGTTTCCATGATAAGGAGACACACTCTGCCTAAAACCTGAGGCATACAGTGGCTAACTGTGGCAGGAGGAAGGGCAGAAAAAGAGAGAGTCTTTCTGGGCATGTTTATTTGAGTTTAAATTAAGTCTTCTCTCTTAGCTCTTTGGGCCATTCATCTGCCGATTCGTTCTTTTCACTGAGAAACTAAAGTGAAAATACCAATCTCTTTCATTTTGTTGATAAATCTGAAGATCTCATGGGTAAAAGCAAATTACTAGTATACCCTTCTAAACTGAGAGTTGACATCCACAAATTTATGAAATTTCAAAGTACAGAATACCTGTATATTGTATGGTGGATTTACCTTAATAGAGCTATGTTAGCAATCTGAATCATTAATATGTATGACTCAATGTAATGAGTTAGTCATAAAAGCATAATCTTCACTGTAACCATCAAATACGTTTTTCACATTTTAAAAGGAAAAATTTTTTTTAAATATGTAATTCTTTTCTATGTTTGCAAGAACATGAGAACTGAGATCATTAAACTAAAAATCACGAGGTCAGTTTTGCATACTGGAAGTTAACTTGTACTATGCTGTATTAGAAGAAAATAACTTTTATCACAACACATATTTAAAATCCATATTTAGCTAAAATAAGGCCATCTACTCCAGAGGAGATTGATCCTTAGCCTTGTAAACCTTTAAGGTCAAGAAGAAAAATCAGCTGAAGAGCTCAGTAGCTCAATGAAGTTGTTTTCATCAAATGTCATAATGTTCACACACATATTTAGCCACAAACAGTAACCCAACCGTATTGTCATAAGTACCCCACTACTCTTTATAGGTGCTTAAATAAAAATGAATGAACGTTTCTTCAGTATCCCTAGATAAAATTTCCCCAGCAATGTCAAAACTGCTGAATTGTGAGATATCTTTAAAAAATTCTAACTAGGCAATTCCTTTTTATGAAAAAAAGCATATCTAAAAGTCATAGCATCTCTCCTACACTGAACAATGGTTATACTCTGAAATGATCATAGGAAAAGGAAACAGGAGGAACCGTGCTTGGTTAACCAGCCACTAGATGGAAAAACATTTCGTTACGGGTGTCCACAAAAATACATTTTTTGGCCGGGCGCGGTGACTCACGCCTGTAATCCCAGCACTTTGGGAGGCCGAGGCGGGCGGATCACCTGGTGTGAGGAGTTTGAACCAACCTGACCAACATGGAGAAACCCCGTCTCTACCAAAAATACAAAATTAGCCGGGCGTGGTGGCGCACGCCTGTAATCCCAGCTATTCAGGAGGCTGAGGCAGGGGAATCCCTCGAACCCAGGAGGCGGAGGTTGAGCCCAGGCAACAAGAGCAAAACTCCGTCTCAAAAACAAAAACAAACAAAACAAACATTTTTCATATTTTAATTATTTTCTCAAAGTAAGTTTCTTAAATTGCCACCATTATCAAGATAATAGTTGCTCCCTGAAGAGAATATGGGGGGGGAAAAAAACATACAAGGGGGGAAAAACATAGAAAGATGAAAAAACCCAAAGTCCTACCACCCATCATTATTCTGCTAGTTAAATAAATTATTATACAATTATATAATAGAATATTATACCAATAATAGAAATGCATTTCCTAACTAGATGTTAATTCATTCACCAAATATGTACTGAGAATCTATTATGTGCAGACACTGTTCTAGGTGTTGGGAACATAGCAGTGGATAAAACAAACATCCCTCATTTTACTCTTTGTGTTTTGCTGCCAGCATATTATATAGAACATTGTAGAGAACAGAATGTCGTATAGCCACAGAACATAGGTACTCACATGGAAATAAAACATATTTTAAAAAGTATATTGTTAAATGAAAATGGCAAGCTACAAAACAGCACCTATGGGGTGATTTCATTTTTGTAAAGAAAGTTAATGGTGGCTAGCTCAGGTAAATAATATTAAACAACTGGGAGAGGGGAGAGACCTTGCCACTTTATATCTTGTATGGTTGAAAAGGATTAATCTAAACTGTATTTTATTACTAAAGCTGATAACAGGTCAGTGAAGGTTCATTAAGCTATTCTAATTTTTATCTATGTCAGAAATTTTATGTAATAGTTATTTTAAAGCATTGTTATGCTTAGAAAAGATCACTTCTAAGAAAAACATCTTGTTTGAGTTTAGATTTTACTGGTAATACTGAATAGCTCTTTTCAACATTTATCATTAATAGCTTATTTTGTGCATTTATTTTTAATTCTAGGGGTAGGTTCCTCAGTTAGAGTGCCCTTAAGCAGAAAATTATCAATAAGTTACAGTTTGATAATTTTTAAAAACTTCACATCTGAAGTCCTATGAAGTAGACAGGATAAGAGACATTGGGGATAAAGAGACAAAAGCTAAGGTAGAGAAGCTATATAACTTTTCCAAGGTTGTTCAGCTAACAAATGGTAGAGCCTGGATCTGAACTCAGGCCTATGTTATCATAAATCCTGCCTGCTTTCTACAAAACATTGAAAAATTGTAGGGAAAAAAGCCCCATAAAAACTGAGCACCTGCTTTACCATATAAAAAATAAGCTTCAGTCTTCCATAATTACATCTTTCAAATGCAGAAAGTTAACCAAGGACTCCTTTGGTTACTTGCCTAGATGTATTTGAGAGCAGAACTGAATTATACAAAGCAAACTAGTTAATAACACACTGGTAGAAAGCCTTGTCAGAAAGAACTTTGTACTGGGCCAGTATATGACAGTGTGTAGTGAAGCACAAATAACTACAATTCAGAGGCATTAAATAATTTCAAGCCAATGTTAAAGATGGTATATCTATATTAGAACATACAAATATTTTGGTTCCTGAATTAAAAAAAAAAAAAGATCAGAGGAGATTAGAGAGTAAATAGTTCTAATCAAACTCAGACTGCAGTGCTAATAGTGGTAAGTAAAATAGAGATCGCTTTGGATTCATTTGTAACTATAAGGCATTTTCACTGTATTAGTGGTTACCTTATAGTTACTATTACTTTATCTAATGTTCCCTTGGAAGTTTTAGTGGCCTTCAGCGTATCACCAAAAATTTTAGTATTCAAAAGTTCATATTTGTTAACGCAAAAATGTTGAAAGCATCACTGCTCTAGGTTATAAACCAACTCGGTGCCTTACAAATTAGATCATAAGCTATCTAAATAACCTTGGCTTAGTTTTTCCAAAGAATCAGTTTTGGAGAGTGCTGCTTTCTGTTTTCCCCTTAGATTTTTAGTAACGGTCATTCAAAAAACCATTTGAAAAAGTGCTCTTTCACTTATGAAACTGTTGTAGTAGATATTGTTCCCAATATTGTCTTGAAACCCTGGTGAACGGTATTTTTTTAATTTAATGGGAGTAAAATTAGGTTTGTCTCAAAGGAGGAAATACATGCACCAATAGAACCAAATCATATTTACCTTATTCCCACAGCATCGTGAAAGCAGAAAGGCTTAATCACAATGGCTGTATTAGCCTTCCTAATTATCATATTTGCACTCATCTCACTGTAATAACTTGATATTCTATTTTTAACATCTTAAAAAATTGAGGTGAGTGTATGTTCATGTGCCTTTACTATAAATCATTTCACATCCTTTTTCAGGAAGTGGGGCATAAGGGTTACAATCTTTAAGAGTCAAAATAATAAGTTTATGTCTTAAGGTATTCTTTAAAGATAGAGTTTTTTGTTTTTTGAGACGGAGGTTCTCTCGTTATCCAGGCTGGAGTGCAGTGGCGCGATCTCAGCTCACGGCAACCTCCGCCTCCCGGGTTCAAGCAATTTTCCTGCCTCAGCCTCCCGAGTAGCGGGGATTACAGGCATGCGCCACTACGCCCAGCTAATTTTGTATTTTTAGTAGAGACGGGGTTTCTCCATGTTGGTCAGGCTGGTCTCAAACTCGCGACCTCAGGTGATCCGCCCGCTTCGGCCTCCCAAAGTGCTGGGATTACAGGCGTGAGCCACCGCTCCCGGCCCTAAAGATTCAGTTTTAATAAATGTCTATACTTTTAGTTGGGGGAAATCGGCATTTTTTCCCCCTAGAAAGAACTCTTTTTAGCACTGAATTTTTAATTAGGAAAAAACTCACGCACATATCTCACTTGATTCTGTGAGGTAGACAGTATAAAAGTAAATATTATTCTCCTTTTACAGATTAGGAGAACTAGGCTCAGAAAAGTTGACTTAATTATCATATAATTCTCGAAGGACGAAGCGGGGACTCATTTCCAGCAATTTTGACTCTAAGTTCCATATACTTTTCTCTATAACACACTACCTTAAATAGAACTGTCAGCCAAGACAATATAAAATTAAAAGGTGATAAGGAAAGGAGGGAAGGGCAGAGGGAAGGAGAGAGAAAAAAAAAAAATGAAAGGAGATTGGAATGGGGGATGGGAAGGAAGAAACAGGAAGGAAAAGAGTAAGTGAGGGAGGAGGAGAGGGAAAGAAAGAGACTGACCAACCATTCTAAAAGCAGAGAAAATCATCAAGTACCTAGAAATAAGCTTAGCTTAAAAAGTTTTAAGACTTTTGGATACAATTATAAATTACTATTGAAGACCATAAGGGAATATCTGGAATGTCTAAGGAAAAACCACATTCATATATAGGAAAACAATATCATAAATATGTCTATTTTCTCCAAACTAAACTAAATAGTCAATGCAATTACAATGTTAAAAAAAATAAAACTTTTAAAGGAACCTGACAAGCTGATCCCAAAATTCGTATGAGAAAAGAAAAAGCTAAGAATAGCGATGAAAATTTTGAAGAAAAAAAACAAGGTAAGGGGACCTACTTTGCTTATGAAGCTAAAATAATCTGGACAGTTTGGTGTTGGTACAGAAATAGTCAAACCAGAGGAAAAGATGAGAAAGTTCAGAAACAGACCTACAAACAATGGAAACATTATGTATGACAAGGATAGTGCTGCCCGTCAGCAGGGAAAAGACAGACTGCACAATGAATGGGGCAAGACAACTGATTCTCCACATGGAAGAATAAAACTCAATCCCTACCTCATATCATATTCATATTTTATTAACATTCATTACTAATAGTAACACTTATAATTAGTAATTTTCATTGATATTTTGTTAATAAAACACATTGCTGAATATATAACATGAATTCAAATGTTAGGAAATTTAAAAATCTGCAAAAATTTCCATAATGCCTGAAGATACATAACATATAGCCAAAGTATAAAAACATGCATGGGAGCAACAAACACAAAATTTACTATGATGTTTACTTCTGGAAAGGGGCAGAAGAGAACTGGATCAGGGGACAATACCCAGGAGAGCCTTGATTTCATCTCTAATTTTTATGTGTTTACCTCGTCCCCCAAAAAGATAATGCTAAGTAGTACGTACATGAATGTACATTATATTATTTTCTTTTTACTTTATTGCCAAATATTCCAAGTATAAGACAAAAATAAAATAAAATTTAAAAATCAGATGTTGTAGCTACATTGAGACTTCTGTGCAGTAACACTGAGAGAGCAAGTTTCTCAGGTTTTTTCCTTTTTTTAAACTTAGAATTAATTAGCTTAAAGAATAAAAACTCTTGTATACCCCCAAACAGACTACTTCTGTTGAAATTGCATTACTCTGATCAGTCTCTATAAAATGATAAATATAATGATTAAATGGCTTATACCACCAGTTCACTGACTTTAACTCTCTAAAACTTACTGATAAGTACCAGTTCTGAAATAGCTCTCCTTTATCTCTGAAATTTATTATAAGTTTTCAGTTACAAACAAAAGATCTAGCCGAGTGGGATGGCTCACGCCTGTAATCCCAGCACTTTGGGAGGCCGAGGCAGGCAGATGACTTGAGGTCAGGAACTCAAGACCAGCCTGGCCAACATGGTGAAACCCCATCTCTACTAAAAATATAAAAATTAGCCAGGCGTGGTGGCGTGCACCTGTAGTCCCAGCTACTCGGGAGGCTGAGGTGGGAGAATTGCTTGAACCCTGGAGGCAGAGGCTGCAGTGAGCTGAGATCACGCCACTGCACTCCAGCCTAAGGGACAGAGTAAGACCCTGTCACAGAAAAAAAAAAAAAAAAAAAAAAGATTTGAGAATATAGTACTTTAGTCAGTAGTCATGATAAAAGATGATGTTGTTATCATGGAGACAGCTAGACACTAACGACAAAACCAATTCTGTTTCAGCAGCTAAAGAATGACCACCTATATTATAAATGCTGGCAAACAAAAATAGTTTAAGGGCTACATGACATTTACTTATGAAATCTTTCTAGGGAACAACAGACACTGGGGCCTATTTGAGGGTGGAGGGTGAAAGGAGGGAGGGCACAGAAAAAGTAACTTTTGGGTACTAGGCTTAGTAACTGGGTGACAAAATAATCTGTACAACAAACCCCCATGACAAGAGTTTACCTATATAACAAACCTGCACACGTACCCCTGAACCTACAAGTTAAAAAATTAAAATTAAAATTAAAAAAAGAAAATCTTTCTAAAAGGGAAACATACATAGAAAAAATGAGTTTTGGTATTGGTCAGACTGAGATCAAAACCTGGCACAAGCACTCAATGGATTGTGTGACCATTAGCAAGTTTACTGAAAGTCACTGAACCTTAATTTCCTCACAAATAATTGTTAAGTATCTGCTTTATAGGAATGCTGTCAGGATTAAGTGAGGTAAGTACATAGCATGATACTTAGAACATACCAGGTAATAAACAAATGCCAATTCCCTTTAATAAAAAGGCTACTCAGGCCAGGCGTGGTGGCTCACGCCTGTAATCCCAGCACTTTGGAGGGCCAAGGTGGGAGGACCTCGAGGCCTGGAGTTTGAGACCAGCCTCGGCAACACAGGGAGACACCCGTCTCTACAAACGAATTAAAAAATTAGCCAGACATTGTAGCATGTGCCTGTACATGTAGCATGTGCCAGCTACTAAGGATTTTAGTCAGCAGTCATGATATAAGATGATGTTATCATGGAGACAGACAGACAGTATGGACAATGAGGCAGGAGGATTGCTTGAGCCCAGGAGGTCCAGGCTGCAGTGAGCCAGGACCATGCTGCTGTGGCCCAGCCAAAGCAATAGAGTGAGACTCAAAAAAAGAGGCCACTCAAACATAAGAATATTATCTTAAATTCCATATAAGTTTTCTTCTCTATCCCATAATGAAATCTTTTGGTCTTATTTTATCTTTTATTTATTTATTTTTGAGACGAGGTCTTGCTCTGTCACCCAGGCTGGGGTGCAGTGGCACAATCAAAGCTCACTGCAGCCTCGACCTCCCAGGCTCAAGCAATCCTCCCAACTCAGCCTCCCAAACAGCTGGAACTACAGGTGTGTGCCACCACTCTCAGCTAATTGTGAAATTACTTTGTAGAGACAGGATCTCACTATGTTGCCAGGGCTAGTCTCAAACACCTGACCTTAAGCAATCCTCTTGCCTCACCCTCCCATAGTATTGGGATTACAGGCATGAGCCATTGCACTCAGCTATTTAATCACTCAAAAAGTATTCTAGGCTGGGCATGGTGGCTCACGCCTGTAATCCCAGTACTTTGGGATGCCAAGGTGGACAGATCATGAGGTCAGGAATTTGAGACCAGCCTGGCCAACATGGTGAAACCCTGTCTCTACTAAAAATACAAAAATTAGCTGGGTGCGGTGGCGTGCGCCTGTAATCCCAGCTACTTAGGAGGCTGAGGCAGGAGAATGGCTTGAACCCAGGAGGCAGAGGTTGCAGTGAGCCAAGATCACGCCACTGTACTCCAGCCTGGGCGACAGAGCGAGACTCCATCTCAAAAAACAATAAAAAAGAAAAAAAAAAGAAAAAGTATCCTAACAGATTTTTTTATTATTATTAAAAGCATCTAAACAACAGAAATTATTTTGTGCTGCCCTATAATCCTTAAAACTTCCATTAACAAGTTTCTCCCAAAACTGTAAGAAAAATTTCAAAACTATTCACATACTACAATTCTGAGATGTAAACAACAGAATCACAGATCTGCTCTTTCCTTCCCATGCTGTGTGATCCCCACTTGAGTAAGCAAGCACCAAAAGAATCAGAGGCAATAAGACTGTTGGACAGCAACTAAGCTTCTTAAAACTACTCAACCCTTCTTTGCCAGTGTGGCAGTGACTTATTAGATTTGTTTTTCTAATTATTTCTTTTTTTTTTTTTTTTTAGATGGAGTCTCACTGTCACCCAGGCTGGAGTGCAGTGACACAATCTCAGCTCACTGCAACCTCTGCCTCCTGGGTTCAAGCGATTCTCCTGCCTCAGCCTCCCGAGTAGCTGACGCGCCACCACACCCAGCTAATTTTTTATATTTTTCATAAAGATGGGGTTTCACCGTGTTGGCCAGGCTGGTCTCGAACTCCAGACCTCAAATAATCCGCCTCCCTTGGCCTCCCAAAGTGCTGGGATTACAGGCGTGAGCTACCCCATCCAGCCTCGATTTCTATCCACTGATGTTGGATGTTGTCATGTGATCTTGGAGTGGAGAAGATGGAAAAGTTCAAATTAAGAAATTTGAGTCTAGACATTGGGGACAGACCATTGTTATGTTAATTTACCTATTTCTCACAGTCAGAAAAAGAAAGAAATCAGGTAATACTTTTCTGGAAGAAAAAGGAACTCCATATTTGAATTGCAACAACAGATCACCCACTGTATTATTTTATTGCCCACAGCATGTCATGAAAAGATCAAAAAAATAACTTAAGGCCAGGGTTGGTGGCTCATGCCTGTAACCCCAGCACTTTGGGAGGCCAAGGTGGGAGGACTGCTTGCGGCCAGAAGTTGGAGACCAGCCTGGGCAACATAGTGAGACTCTGTCTCTATTAAATAATAATAAAGTAACTCTCCCAAAACAGATAGTACATCTAAATTTAAATCAAATTTGGGTCCTCAAGAAAGATTCCTTGTTTTCTGGTTTTATTTTTTTGAGACAGGATCTCACTCTGTCACCAAGCTGGAGTGCAATAGTGCAATCATGGCTTACTGCAGCCTGATACTCCTGGGCTCAAGCAATCCTCCCACCTCAGCCTCCCAAGTAGCTGGGCCCATAGGCATATGCCACATCTAGTAATTTTTTACTTACTGTAGAGACAGGGTCTTGTTATGTTGCCCAGGCTGGTGTCAAACTCCTGAACTCAGGCAATCTTCCCACCTTGGCCTTCCAAAGCGTTAAGATTACAGGTATGAGCCACCATGCCCAGACTCTTTTCTGTTTTTAATGGAACCTTTTCTCCAAAGTCTTATAATGGAGAATTAGCTGGCAGGGTCATTTTTCCTGTCTATTCTTTTGTTGGTGTTGGAAGTGCTAACAGGGATACATGTAAATTTCTATAATTTGACCTAAAAAGTATTCTTCCCTACTTGGAAGGTGCCCTTTTTCAACCAAGCTTACTGCTTCAGAAGTGGTGCAAATAAACTGGTGGGGAGTCAGCTAATACTTATCAAGACAACCAGGTCTATCAACTGGCAATCCATAGAGTGACAGATGTCAGAAACACGTCTTCATAGACATATCATCTATTTCTTCTTGTTAACCTTAACAAATTAGAAGTAGGATCTTTGGCAACATATAGAATTTAAAGAATTGAAGTACAAGGGGAACCTGAAGTTGTTAATGACCTCACTAAATTTAAACATTCCCCAAATGAGAATATTTTTTAAGAGCCAAATTTTCATCTCAAATGTATTACATTTAAACACCCAGAAACTTGGGAGTCATCCTAGATCCCTCTTTTTCCTTTATTCCTATGTCTTACTGATCACCATATTCCTCTCCAATCCTATCACCACTGCCCTAGTTCAGGAGCTTCTCAGATCTCCCAGCAGTCTTTCATTTGCATTCCTAGTCTCAAGAATTATTCCTTCCAATCATCTATCAGCTTACCAGCACGGTTATCTTTTCATTAAAATAAAGATCAAATAAATAAAAATTAAACAGAGTTTTCACTTAAAAGCAAAAGTGTCTCTCATGACAAAGGCAATATATATTCATAGTTAAAAGCCTAGAAAATAATAGATGAGTATGAAGAATAAAACAAAAATCATCTATAATCTCACAACCCAGAAACACTGTTAAAAAGTAGTACAGGCCAGGTTCAGTGGCTCATGCCTGTAATTCCACCACCATTTCGGGAGGCCAATGTGGGAGAATCACTTGAGCCCAGAAGTTCAAGACCAGACTGGACAACATAGTGAGAGCTCATCTCTACACAAAATTTAAAAATTAGCTGAGCATGGTGGTGTGTGCCTGTAGCTGTAGTCTCAGTTACTTGAGAGGCTGAGGCTACAGTGAGCTGTGATTGTGCCCACTGCACTCAAGCCTAGGCGACAAAGTGGGACCCGGCCAAAAAAAAAAGTGGTACATGTCCTAGAAGTCTTTTTAAAAGCATCATATGAATGTTTTTTTAAAATGTAACTGGCATTATATTTGAAGTTTTATCTCATACTTTTCACAGATCATGAACGATTTCCTCACTAAGGTTTACTTGAAAATGCCTTTAATGCTTACATCTATTTTATCAAATGACATAATTTATTAACAGCAGTCCCATGGGAGTTCCTTGTCATCCCAGTTTCTAGGTCCACCTCTTCAGAGGCACCAGACTTACTTTGGTTCCTCTTTGCCCCTACTAAAATAATGGTGAGTGACCTCTTTGTATAAAACTGACAGCTAAAACTGTATATCCTTAATGTCTTGAGATATATACCAAAATTGACATTACTAATTCAAAAAGTTTAAACATTTCTTAGGCTTTTGAACCATATTGTCAAATTATTTTCTGTAAGTTTAAATCAATTTACATCCCCACCTGCACAGTATAAGAAATTCTGCTTTACCACAACCCTCTTGTAGCAGTAAACTGTTACTTAAATTGCAATTAAAAAGAAGGATGAAGCTCCCAGTACAGCATGGGACGGGCTCAGGAATTTTTCTGAATTTTTGTTGTTGTTGTTTGGTGCCCAAGATTTGGCCTTATATTACAGCAACCTAACCCTTATTTAGAATTGTTTATTCATACATCTATTCAAGTATTTACAGACTGCCAATCTTCTTCCAGGTATAGGGAACAAAAAAGTAAATAAGAGGCACAGTGGCTCCAGCCTGTAGTTCCAGCTAGTTGGGAGGCTGAAATGGGAGGATCACTTAAGCCCAGGACTTCAAGGCTGTAGTGCACGATGACTGTGTCTGGACAATGTAGTAAGACCCTATCTCCAAAAAGCCCCTGAAAACAAGTAAATATGACAGGCAAAGCTCAATAAAGCTGGAAAACGAAAGTTCCATGATATTCCTCCATCCAAAGCACTGTCCTAAGTTGCATGATATTCCTCCATCCAAAGCACTGTCTTCAGAAGCTAACAAATCCCCTCTCTACCAATCATCTTCTGAATCTGGCCTAGGGACTCTCTTTGAGGAGGGGGAGCCTCTACTTGATCAACATAAAGTCCATAGTAAAGGAAAGTGGTGAGACATGAAGCTGGAGAAGGCAGACAAAGGCCAAAAAGTGAGTTCATATTAAGGAACTTGACATTATCTTGCTGACTAGCAATTGTTTCCCATACTTAAAATACTATCTTCATGATTTGCCACAGTCACATAAGCACCAAATTATTAGTCACTTAATGTTTTTCTTTAAAGGTAACATTACTTTTCTTTCCCAAGGAAACTTTATCTCACTATTATAAACAGAAAACCAGTATTACTTGCTACAAACAGAAGGCAACACTAGTAGAGGATATGTAAACTACTAAATTTAAAAATATTAAAAATGAACTACAAGTAAGACATTTCTAGAAACAGGGATAATAAATTAATCAGCACACTTGTAACTTGGTCACTGTAGCAGCCTCAAAAAGAAAGCATTTCATGTATCCTTTTTTTTTTTTTTTTTTTTTTTGAGACGGAGTCTTGCTCTGTCGCCCGGGCTGGAGTGCAGTGGCCGGATCTCAGCTCACTGCAAGCTCCACCTCCCGGGTTTACGCCATTCTCCTGCCTCAGCCTCCCGAGTAGCGGGGACTACAGGCGCCCGCCACTTCGTCCGGCTAGTTTTTTGTGTTTTTAGTAGAGACGGGGTTTCACCGTGTTAGCCAGGATGGTCTCGATCTCCTGACCTCGTGATCCGCCCATCTCGGCCTCCCAAAGTGCTGGGATTACAGGCTTGAGCCACAAACCTCCTTTATCCACGCAGTAAAAACTGTCTTATCCAATCCACTGGTACCAGTGGTTGGTCATTTAATGGAAAAGAATAGTTAAAGCAAGAAATAATTTTAAAACATTCATATATACCTTAAACTTTATTTCAATTTATATAAATGTACATTCATTTGCCAATTTCACAATGTAGGATTCAAAGCCTTTTCTTTAAGTAAGGGTCTGTTGATTGGAGTGTCCCATTAGCTTTCTCGTATGAACTATCCTAAAATATATCAGCTATGATTTATTTCCTGTTTCAGTTTCCTTAGAGTGGAGCAAGAAATGAAAGACATTCATAATAATCTAGACGATACTTCTCAAATAATAATTGTTTTGTATATACATCTAATTTGACAGAATTTTTTTTTAGTGACAAGTCTCTACTCTTATTTCCAAAGCAAACACACTCTTTATAGAAATATCTCACTCTTTATAGAAATAACTTTCTTTTTGGTACTCAGATTTCATCAGTTTTCATAATATTTAACTAAATCATCTAATTCCAATTCAAGTACAACCGGTTGAGATTATACAATTCAACTGGAAGTAGTAGAAGCATTCCGACACAGTACAAATAGCCATAAGACACAAGCATTTAACTGACTGGGTAAAAGTCATGTTCTGCACAGAAAATGGAGTGAGTCCATTAAATTGAGGTTAGCTAAGTAATTTCAACTTAGTATTGAAACTACTGCTTAGTATCCAAAGTATTGCTCCTCCTCCTTCTTTCTATTTTGATCACTTCCTCCAAGATTTGATCATGTTTAGCTTCCTTGATATTACAGGACTTCAGAATTCCTAAATGACCATCCATCTTTACCATGTTTCCTCTAATAGCTCATTAAATGTATTCAGCCAACTTGAGACACTCCAAAGCTTTTATTTTAACATCAAGCACGATACTCTTTCTTGATACTTTGGCAGCAGCATCTCTAGCACTATCATTCACATGCCTTTTGTTAGTCATTACAGTTCAAAACCATTTCTTAAAAACCTTATAAAAGTAACTTCAAAATTGGAGCTACATACAGAGTTTGGCAAAAAGAGTGGAAAACTCTTCATGCATCCCTTTGAGCTGCAGGAAAAATTTCAAATATTTCTGGAAGAAATCTTCAGTTTGTGAGATCATGTGCATGACTGAGACAGGCTCTGCAAATAAGCATATCTTGACAAATATATCTGCTTATGTGAACAACCTAAATTTATCCTGACAAATTTAAGTATTCCATGTACAAAACAAAGTGAACAAGATAAATGTGAAACCAGAACTATGAGATATGTAGGTGAGCTGGATACTTTTTTCCTCTCTGAAAGGACCAGTTAAGGATTCCTCTGAAAAACTCACTGGAAATATTTTGAAAATTGTAAAAGAGGTTTGAAATTTTTGAAAATTTTTGTGAGAATTTTCCCAAACTGGATGGCAACAAAGAGTAGACCAAAAAAAAAAAAAAAAAAAATCCCTTCTCCATTTCCAGATGTCCAATAAATGACACATTCAGAAGAATAGATTCTATAGATCAGCAGACCCCAACCTTTTTGGCACCAGGGACAGGTTTAGTGGAAGACAATTTTTCCACAGATGGGGGTTTGAGTGAACAGTTTCAGTATGAAACTGTTCCGCCTCAGATCATTGGGCATTAGATTCTCCTAAGGAGTGTGCAGCCTAGATCCCTCACAAGTGCAGTTCACAACAGGCTTCGCCCTCCTATGAGAATCTAATGCGCCCCCAGCAATCCGACAGGAGGTGGAGCTCAGGCAGTAATGCTCTTTCACTCTGGCAGCTCACCTCCTGCTGTGCAGCCCCGGCCCAGTGGTTGGGGACCCCTGCCATAAATTACTTTAGATGGCTTCTTGGAACAAAAGGGCTTAATGTTTGTTAGTGCTTGAATTAACAATAAAGTTGGACAAAGCTGACCATTAACTGTATTATGATCTTTCCAAGTATGCAGACTTGAGAGTTGTGATTCTTGGTGCTTATTAACATCAGAATTTAAAAATGGAATTGTCTTAATGACCTTAAAATCTCATCTTAGGTAGAAACCAAACACTATTCAAGTAAAGGCCCTTTTATTGCTAACTGACCAAAAACAGTCTTCTCACTGAGGAACTTATTTCCAAGTGGGCATTTTTCTATATCAAAGGATGCATTGCTACATTCCACTTTTAATTTTTTTTAATTTAATGATCATTTATATTTTTTCTACTATTCCCTTTTATGTGTAGCAAACAATGCTGGTTTTCTATTTATAATAAAATGAAGTTTCCTTTGGAAATGGTTTCTAAGTTTAAAAAGTAATATTACTGGCCAGGCATAGTGGCTCATGCCTGAATTCCCAGCACTTTGGGAGGGCGAGGTAGGAGGATCACTTGAGGCCAGGAATTCAAGACCAGCCTGCGGCAACATGGTGAAACCTCATCTCTACAAAAGAAATACAAAAATTATCCAACGTGGTGGTATGCACTTATGGTCCCAGATACTTGGGAGGCTGAGGTGGGAGGATCACTGGAGTCTGGGAGGTCAAGGCTGCAGTGAGCCATGACCGCATCAGTGCACTCCAGTCTGAGTGACAGAGTGAGGACTTTGTCTCAAAATAAATATATAAATAAAATAATAAAGAATAATATTAAAGAAAAATGTTTAGTAACTTACAGTTTAGGGGGTTATAAGCCTACGGCAAATCACTAAAGTAGTATCCAAATTTAAGTATGGGAAACAGCAGGATAAAGGCAAGTTCCTTACCATGCATGCATTCAAGTCTACTCTAATCGGCCTTCCAGCCTCTTTTCTCACCACTTTCCCTCATCACAAAACTTCATATCCTAGCAGTGTGCCACATCTAACATAGTCTAAAATGTCCATTTTAGTATCCATATCTCTACCACCACACCCCTAAAATGCCCAACTCACCTCCTTACCCTTTAAAGAGTCTCTACCTTAAAATATTACCTCCCTCCAAGAAACCCTCCCAAACTTGTCTCCTCAGATACTATTATGTGTTATTAGAGACTTGGTCTTATTTATCTACCAATCTTTCTCTGGTTCTCCGCACAGGTATTCAAGAAATAGTTTTTGAAAGAATGACTGTTAAGTTTTACTCTTATTTAACTACTGAACAATGTTAATTACATTCTACTTTCAAATTTCATCCCTTCAGGTTTCCTTTATAATGTACTCCCCACTGCCTGTTCTACTACTACTCCCCTGTAGCTGTTCCTCCAGCCTTTGAAAGTACTTCTGTCCTCCCCAAACATGTGACCCAAGATACTATATTAACTGTCTTTCTGGTGCAATATCATCCTTGTTGATCTTCACCTATTCAAATTTCTTCAACTACCATCACAAATATAATAGCACTAGCTAAGAACTCATTCCCATACATTTAGTTGTCCACTAGGTACTTGTACCCAGATATTCCCTAAGTATCTGTGGTGTGAAGCCTCCAAAATGACCACCAATAGGCTGGGCACATTGGCTCATGCCTGTAATCCCAGCACTTCGGGAGGCCAAGGTGGGCGGATCGCTTGAGCCGAGGAGTTTGAGGCCAGACTAGGCAACATGGCAAAACCCTATCTCTACAAAAAAAAAAAAAAAAAAATACAATTAGCTGAGCATGGTGGCATGCCTGTAGTCCCAGCTACTTGGGAGGCTGAGGTGAGAGATCGCTTTCGGCTGGGAGATTGAGGCTGCAGTGAGCCATGATCAGACCACTGCACCCCAGCCTGGGCAACACAGCAAGACCCTATCTCAAAGAAACAAAATGGCCCCTATTGACTCTTGGTATTCATGCCCTTGTATAGTTTCTTCCCACAGTGAATAGTGCTGACCTGTGTAACCAACAGATTATAGAAATGATGTAATGTGACTTTTGTGGTCAGCTCACAAAAGTTATTATGGCTTCTACCTCCCTCTCTGGCTAAAATCACTCGCTCAGGGCAAAGCCAGCTGCCTCACACATCCCCATAGAGAAGTCCACCGACCCACAGAGGAGCCAGGGCTTCCTGCCAACAATCAGCACTCACTTGCCCAGCATGAGTAAGTCACCTTGGAAGTGGACCCACTGCTGCAGTTGAGCCTTCAGATGCCTGAAGGCCTTGCTTCTAGTCGCAGACACCTTGACTGCAATCTCATGAGAAACCTTGAAGCAGAACCACCCAGCAAAGTTGCTCACGGACTTCTGATCTTAGTAAACTATGAGTTGATAAATGTTTGGCAGCACTGTCCAAAAGAGCTTTTTGCAATAATTTAAAACGTTCTATGATCAACCAGCAGTACCGTAGCCACTGGCTTCATGTGGCTACTGAACATTTGAAATGTGGCTAGTGTGACTGAGGAACTGAATTTTCAATTTTATTTGATTTTAACTAATTTAAATGTAAACAGCCACATTTGTCTTGTGGTTACCATAGTGAATTGTGCAAGTTTATTGTTTTGGGATAATCTATCATACAACAGATAATGAATACAGTAACTTAATCTATCTCTTACTATGTCTGTTCTGTTCTCCATCTTCCATCTAATCAATCAACCAAACAAAAATAACAAAACAAAACAAAACCCTCCCTTCTCCCTTTTACAGTCCCCATCTTGCTAAGTATTACCAACACGCACCCGAGGATACAACCCAGAAAGGCCCACACTTTGACCACACACTTTTCACCCTACTGGTATTCTCAGTATCTTCTTAATAACTTTGTTTGTCTCTTTGTTTTTAAGTATATTGTTATAAATTCAGTTTAGGAATTTATTAATATCATTTTTCATATGGATTACTGAAAAATGTCTCACTATTGGTTTCTCTGTCCCTGAAAATGTTGCTCAAGACTAATCCTTTCTTCATGCTACCACCTAAAGAATCTTTTATAACATAATGCTTACTACCTCTCTGACTGAAGGCCTTCAGTGGCTCCCTACAATCCAGAGGTTAAAATCCAAACTCATTAGAATAACCTAAAAGACCTTCTTTAATCTGGTACCACCTATCACTCCAACTTTACCAACTGCTTTGCCCATCATCAACCTCCAGCTCCAGCCACACTGAACTATATGCAGTTCCTGAAAATGTGAGTTATTTCACCTCCATGTCCTTATTGATATTCCTTATTTTGGTTGGGCATGGTAGCTCACACCCGTAATCCCAGCACTTTGGGAGGCTGAGGTGGGCAGATCACTTGAGGTCAGGAGTTCAAGACCAGCCTGGCCAACACAGCGAAACCTCGTCTCTACTAAAAATACAAAAATTAGCCAGCTGCGGTGGCACATGCTTGTAATTCCAGTACTTTGGGAGGCTGAGGCACAAGAATCCCTTGAACCCAGGAGGTGGAGGTTGCAGTGAGGTAAGATCGTGCCACTGCAATCCAGCCTGGGTGATGGAATGAGACTTTGTCTCAAAAAAACCTGATTGTTTCTTTTACCTGAATTGTTCTTCTATCCCTTACCTGTCCAGTAACTACATCCCACACTCCAGGATTCAGCAAACAGATTAACCTCCTCTATGAAACTGTCTGTGATCTGTCCAAAAAGTAATGATTTTTCTCCTTTGAGTCTCCACTGTGCCCTGTGCACTTAGTTCTCTGTCTTCCTCTAATAGACTCGAAGTTCCTAAAAGGCAGAAACAGTACCTGATTCAACTCTGACCATAACTGGCAGTATAGGATAGTGTTTAAGAGTACAGGCTGGGGCCAGGCATGGCGGCTCACACCTGTAATCCCAACACTTTGGGAGGTTGAGGCAGACGGATCACTTGAGGTCAGGAGTT
Organism: Chlorocebus sabaeus; assembly: GCF_047675955.1. Classification (NCBI taxonomy): domain Eukaryota; kingdom Metazoa; phylum Chordata; class Mammalia; order Primates; family Cercopithecidae; genus Chlorocebus; species Chlorocebus sabaeus. The sequence goes on along the minus strand of NC_132904.1, from coordinate 116,585,178 downwards.
CAAGACCAGCCATGGCCAACATGGTGAAACCCCGTCTCTACTAAAAACACAAAAATTAGCCAGGCATGGTGGCACATGCCTGTAGTCCCAGCTACTCAGGAGGCTGAGGTTGCAGTGAGCTGAGATCACGCCACTGCACTCCAGCCTGGGCAACAGAGGGTGACTGTCTCAACAACAACAAAAAAAGCAATGCAGGTTGGGAAGTCAGAGAGATTCATACTAAAATCCAAGTTTTACCACTCACTAAGCATGCTACTTAAACTTTCTCTTTCTTCACCTGCGAATGATTATATACCAAACCCATTGCCTCACAGAGTAATTGTGAGAAGTAAGTAAAATAATGGGTAGAAAACATTACAGTGCCTAGCACATAATTTTTAGTCAATAAATGTTTTTTGAATGGAGAGATTAATGGTTGGGTTACTACCTCCTAGATAGGTAAATAAAGGGTGGGAAAGGTCAAAATAGAAGGTATCATCTTTGGAGTAACTTTTTAGAAAAATACAGAAAAACCAAGTAATCCAGGAAGCCTACTGGGTAGCTACTACATGGTCAGAAAATTGCAGGGAATGGCAAAAGGACTCAACCAGAAATAAGTAAAAGGTTGAGGGAGAGCAGAGGACTTAGATGGGGTAACAAAGGAAAGATTAGAAGCCTAACGATGACAATAAAGACAAAGCGTACATGCAAAAAGATAAGGGGAGGCCGGGTGCAGTGGTTCAGGCCTGTAATCCTAGCTCTTTTGGGAGGCTGAGGCAGGCAGATCACTTGAGGCCAAGAGTTCAAGACTAGCTGGGCAAACGTGGTGAAACCCCGTCTCTACTTTAAAAAAAAAAAAAATTAGCCAGGTGTGGTGGCACACACCTGTAATCCTAGCTACCTGGGTGGCTCAGCCAAAGAATCCTTTGAACCCAGGAGGCGGAGATTGCAGTGAGCCAAGATCATGCCACAGCACTCCAGCCTGGGAGATGGAGCAAGACTCAGTCTCAAAAAAAAAAAAAAAAAAATTTATTAAAAGATATGGAGTGAAGGAGAAGCAGAAGGTAAGAGACACAAAAACACAAAAATTTTAAAGTAGAATCATATCAAATATTGACAAGATCTAAGATGCAGTCATACTGACAGATTGCTCCTAGCCTGAATCACATGAAATTGCAAATATTGGATTGTTTTTGACTAATAAAACAGATTAGGCCATTTTCCCATAATAAGCTGGATCTTTTTTAAAATAATAAACTCAAAGTCTGAAGGTTGCCTTTTAATATCATTTTACATTCTACCTTTGGCCTTGAATGCCTGAATGTTGTAGGGCTCATGAGTCAAAAAAAATACACTCCTATTAAAGTCTCCTGGATATTCCCTGTAACACAACTTAGAAATTACTCCTGTAATTTATATTAAAAGAGATTGAATAATCTTCTTTGGCTGAATCTTTTCATTTGGAGTAACACAAAATTGGGTACAGTAGCAAATATAATGAATCAAGAGTCAAAAAGATCTGGATTTTTTTATTTTTTATTTTTAAAGAGACAGAATCTCACTCTGTAGCCCAGGCTGAAGTAGACTGACAAAATCATAGCTCACTGCAGCCTGGAGCTCCTGGGCTCAAGTAATCCTCCCACCTCAGCCTCCTAGGTTACTAGGACCACAGGTCCTGTGCCCTGCTGAAAGACTTGAATTTAAAACCTGGTTCCAAAAAAATTTCTAGCTGGGAAATACTGATTTAGTCAATCAACATCTTTGAATCTAAGTTTTTTTTCTCATCTGTAAAATGGGAATAACATTTGCCTTGTACAGTTATTATATCTATTAAATATAATGTATAGGCCGGGCGCGGTGGCTCAAGCCTGTAATCCCAGCACTTTGGGAGGCCGAGATGGGCGGATCACAAGGTCAGGAGATCGAGACCATCCTGGCTAACACGGTGAAACCCCGTCTCTACTAAAAAATACAAAAACCTAGCCGGGCGAGGTGGCGGGCGTCTGTAGTCCCAGCTACTCGGGAGGCTGAGGCAGGAGAATGGCGTGAACCCGGGAGGCGGAGCTTGCAGTGAGCTGAGATCTGGCCACTGCACTCCAGTCTGGGTGACAAAGCGAGACTCTGTCTCCAAAAAAAAAAAAAAAAAAAATATATATATATATATATGTATATATATATATATATATAAAATGTATATAAAGTACCTAGAATGAGGCTTTATATGTAGAAGATGGTGTTCATGGTTACAAAATAAGGAAACAGTTGTAAAAGTATAGTAAATGCAAATGTAAACTACTAGTATACAAATAAACATATAAAAGCAACAATAATTTATTGGGTGTGACAAGACTGAAATGCTGCTTGTATAATAACCTTCTCATTTAAAAAAATAAATATGGGAAAACAAGCATGGGCAAATGTTTGTCAACTGTGAACAGTTGTTTTCTTCCTCATTTTTGCCAATCTGACTTTTTAACTTCATCAATGCTCAAAGATGACAGAACATTCTCCAGATTGGTCATATCGATAACAGTAAATTTTTCAAGCTGGATAAGCAAAGGTCTCCTTACTGCTAACAGTGTGAGGAAGCAATGCTAGCTAAAATGAGATATGGTAAATATTTATGCAAAACTAACAGACCTTTACCCCACAGGGAGGCTGCAAGCATGGGAAAAAGCAGCTTCCCAGAACTCAGCATAGCGGATGTCTGGAGATCTCCCTAAGGGCTATAAAGTCTCTATATCTATAAGACATGCATGTTAGCCTCTTTGTAAATCCCAAACCTAGTAAAATTCTCAATACAATTATCTAATCTTTCTCTACCTAGAAACAATACTTTACTCAATAAAAGATTTAGTTGGTGGGCTTCTTTTTTAAACCAACAATCTGCCTACCTCTCTTCTAGATTTTTCTTCTAAATTTTCTGGGGTTACTAAGACAAAGAAAGAAAACAATTTATAACCAAAAAGGGTTAAAAAATAACATACCTAAATATCTCTTAAGCAATTTTTCTCTCCAAGATAAAAAGTGACTAAACTAAAATGATTCCTGCCACAGAATTTCAAAAAAAGGTCATTTACAAAGAAGAAATGAGATTAAAAAGTAACATTGTTTTTCACTTTGGCCCATATGGGGTGTGTGGGACCCCTATGGTCTCTCTTCTTCCTAGTTAGTGTCAAGCTGGAATGCAAGAAGATGGCCAGTGAGAAGACTGAAATGCAGCAACATGACATCATGGTGGGGACAGTTATGATGTCAGGGGAACGGGAAAGAGGACTTGTTAATCCTGACTCACCCAACCACTCTGGGGTAGGACTGAGCCCTCTTTGAGCCTCATCTTTCCCATCTGTAATTGGGCTGACTGGGATTACAGGCTCTCTCTCAGAAGGCTCTCCCAGCTCTTGAGAATAGTGAAACAGGGATGTTCCCTCTTCTCATGGGCATCTCTGTGGGGCCAGGGTCTCTAGGCATCTCCTATCTTCTCCTCTCACTGCACCCCTAGTCTCTGGGGAGATCGGAGGCAGCCCCTCCAGGTAGGGTCCCGCTTCCTCCTCTGGGCTCCTCCTCTGGGACCCCATGGGGTTCTGGGGCTCTGTATCCTGCTGTGATTCCCCCAGCATCACCCAGCACAGGGCTGGGCATCCACCTGCATGCCCAATGGGCTTTTCCTTTGCAGTACAAGATATCCTATAGGCTCAAAATTGAAATGCATAAACAGGTAACTGTGTTAGGGATAACGGTGTTCAGAGGGCAGGTGGAGATCTGGAAGCCATGGGAGGAACCCAGTGTGGGAAGTCTGGGACAAAGCTGACCCCGAGCATATGGGTCTTGCCTTGAAATCTCTGCAGAGGTCTCAGAGGGCTGATGTGGGATAAAGGAGACAGATTTCAGTCTCAAGAAAGAAAAATGATTCTCACATTTTGGAGACATCATCTTGTAGCTGGAGCCATCCAGAGGAGAGGCCGGCAGTGGGCAGGGGCCAGGTATCCCTATCGAGGAGGGTTCATAGCAAAGACTAGACAGTGAGATCAGGGAGGCTGTGGAGGTGACTCGTATTCCAGGAAGGGACTGGATGGATAGTCTTGAGGGTCCCTTTTAGCCCACAATCTCAAGTTTTGAGATGGACCGCAGGAGTCTGTTGCTGTTTTGAAGGTTTTCAGATTGATCCCAGTAGGACTGGCCAGAAGTTTCTGAGATTGTTCCTACATCCCTGAACTTGATCCCATGGTTCAGGCTGACTGCACCATTCCAAGATACACCTCAAGATTCTGTGACTGTCCTCAGGGTTCTGAGATTGACCCAACGGTATAATGCCAGGCACAAGGTCCTGGGATTCCCCAAACTTCTGAGTTTCACATGAAGGTTCTGAGACAGACCTCAAGTTCTAAGATTGATGACCCCTGTGTGCTGAGATGTGTCCCAAGGTTCTGAGGCTGTCCCCAAGCTTATGAGTGTGATCTGAAGGTTCTGAGATAAACCAAAACTTCTGAAATTGACTCCAGTGGTTCAATCCTGAAATCATAAGATTAACTGATGGTTCCTAAAGGGATGAGGAAGTCCTCAGATTCTGAGTTTGCTGGACTCTTAGATTTTGTCCATCAGAATATTAGAACCAACAGGTAGAGCCTTGGGTCAAGGATTCCAGGTGAGTGGGAAGAAGAAGGGGGATGGGCTGGGAGTATAGGGCACCTGGGGTACTCACCCTGGCATGCTTTCCCAGGTGTATGGACTATGTTGGTTCTGATGTAGGCAGGAAGAGGCTTATCTGCCTGGAGCACCATGTGGTCCCATAAGTGCACGCAACAGATCCCCTTATGGGGAGGATGACAATAGGTAGCGCGCAGGCCCTGGGAAACTGGTTCCACCCTCCTAAGGATGGGAGACACAAACCCCAGCCAAACAAACCAAGCACACCTGTAACTCAGGCAGAGGCAAAGCACAGGGTCACTGCCACACACCCCTTTCCCCACCCACAGGGGGAAAAGAAAAAAAAAAGTGTTTTAAGGCTCAGAAGATGCCTCTATAGCTATAAAAGACAAAACCTTTTTTCTTTAAATGGCAGAAAATATAAACCAAATGATAAAGATAACACTATAACAATGCAAATACAATATTATCTCCACTGCCACTTAAACACACACAGATTCTTGGTAAGAAAAAACTTCAGCCCAACTTACTTATATAATTTATGCTTCCAAAGGTCTGATTATCTACTATTAATATATAACATATATGAGATAGGCCTTAAACTTCTTAAAAGAACTTTAAAATAATTATGATGGAAAATGATCCATAAGCAACACAGATGAGGCATCAAAAAAGTCCAATGTTTACAGATGTGTATATATTTAAAGCAGTTAATAACAAGCCTAAACACAATGTTTAGGTTCACTCTTTAGAGCATATGAGACAACATTCCTCATGTAAGAAATCTGGAAAAGAAAATAGGTAAAGCAGGTGATTAAGAGTACAAAGAATAAGATGTAGTTATTAAATTATAATGTAAAGGCAACACTTTAATGGTACTGCTGAAGACAAAATCTACTTTCTGGGTTTCATCCAACTGATTGATCTAGATGAGTCAATAACCATAAGCAGGACTATGACAAGTAGTTTCAAAAAAGTGAGCATTGCAGTAATAATCCCAAGTCTTCTGTTTAGAAACTATGTCAGCTTAGGTATTAGTGAACCTCTCAGAGGCTCATTTTTCTCAGTTTTAAAACAGGGGCAGTATTAAGCTTAGTTGAAAGGTTAAAAAAGACAACGCACAGGAAGTACATAAAACAGTGTGCAGTACTTAATACGTACTCAATAAATGTAACATCCGGCCGGGCGCAGTGGCTCATGCCTGGAATCCCAGCATTTTGGGAGGCTGAGGCAGGCAGATCATCTGCGGTCAGGAGTTCGAGACCAGCCTGGCCAAATGGTGAAATCCCGTCTCTACTAAAAACACAAAAATTAGCCAGGCTTGGTGGTGGGTGCCTATAATCCCAGCTACTCGGGAGGCTGAGGCAGGAGAATCTCTTGAACCAGGGAGGCGGAGGTTCAAGTGAGCCAAGATCATGCCACTGCACTCCAGCCTGGGTGACAGAGCGAGATTCCATCTCAAAAAAATAAATAAATAAGAAAAATTAAATTTAAAAATAATATATATATTCCTTTCCTACATCCCAAGTATCTTGTATCTTGATAGGCCTAAATTTCACCTTTTTTTTTTTTTTTTTTTTTTGAGACGGAGTCTTGCTCTGTCGCCCAGGCCGCAATGGCGCGATCAGGGCTCACTGCAAGCTCCGCCTCCCGGGTTCATGCCATTCTCCTGCCTCAGGCTCCCGACTAGTTGGGACTTCAAGTAGTGACTAAAACAATGCCCAATCCTTAAAATGTTACTTCCTCTATTCAAAAGCAATAAACATCTAAAACTTCTTAGATTTCAACTTACACCAATGCCTTTTCCATTTTGGTCTAAATAGTTCACTGAAATATAACTAAACTGAAAAATAAAATAAAAAGGAAAACATAAAAAGACGGTATGTGATAGAAAGTAACCACAGTTTCTTTAATTTGGAAATAATATCAATTTAATAATTATTATTTCATTCCACAACTTCCCCCAAATACACATACTTCTCACCTTTTTTTTGAGACAAGAGTCTCGCTCTTTCGCACAGGCTGGAGTGCAGTGGCGCGATCTCAGCTCACTGCAAGCTCCGCCTCCTGGGTTGATGCCATTCTCCTGCCTCAGTCCCCCGAGTAGCTGGGACTACAGTCACCCACCACCGCGCCCGGCTAATTTTTTTGTATTTTTAGTAGAGACGGGGTTTCACTGTGGTCTTGATCTCCTGACCTCGTGATCCGCCCGCCTCGGCCTCCCAAAGTGCTGGGATTACAGGCGTCAGCCACCGCGCCCGGCCACATACTTCTCACTTTAATCTTCAGCACAGATGAATAAATATCACTCTATCAGGTAAATTTCTTCATTTTAAAATATAATTCAGCAGGTAGCAAGAGCTCAAAATAACAGCCAAGACAATGACCTACACAGAACAGGCATTCAATATTTACTGAGTAAATAAATGAACTAATGTTAATAAATACAGAACTGGACAAATTCTGAGTGATCGAAAGCAGATTTAAAAGTATACTGCCAATCCAAACTATCTAACCCATTTTGTGAAGAGATGTTCCACAGTCTGAATTGAAATAACTCTCTTAAATCTATTCCTCACTCGCAAACACATTTAATTATAAAAATAGTCTGAAATATAAAAGATAAGGAATTATTGTCACAGCAAGGGAAAAAAACTATCTTAGCCGCAGCTGCTAAAAATACATATGGATTCAAAATGATTTTACAAGCACAGACAAAAGTTCTAGGAAAACCTAGCTAATTCCTGAGGTTTAAACAATAATAGCTACTATAACTTCCTGACCTCTCTCTTACTATATGCTAAGTACTTACACACACTCTCATCATTTATTCTTCACGACAATTCTGCAAAGTAGGTTATTCTTCACGACAATTCTGCAAAGTTATTCCCATTTTTACGGATGAGAAAATTAAACTGCTAATGAGAGGTAAATTTGCCTAAGGTCTCCCAGCTAGTAACAGAACAAATCTAACACACCAAAACCCAGGCTCTTTTCTCTGTATCATCCTTCAGTTCCCTTCCACTGCTCCTCTCTTACAAGGGCTAAAATATATAAACAAACACACACACACACACACACACACACACACAATTAAGGGCTAAGATATCTTTTCCTTTAAAAGCTACTTTTTATCTCTGACAAAAATGATAGCTTCAAAAAAAAGTTGGCCAGGGAGTCAAAATCAATTTAATTACTATTACATATCCATATAGTATTTGACTTACTTTCTATATTTGGAAACAGAATTGTACCTTGTATCCTTTTAAGCTATAATTGTATGGTGAGAAGCTTCTCCTTTTTTACTGTTCACATCCAGGCAACACACCCAATTCACCTTTATAACTGTCTCAAGAATTCTAACCATGCAGGGATTCTTGGTAAATACAGTAACTACTATACAGACCTCAAACTTTCCCCCAAATTGTGCAACTAACAATTGCAACTAAAATGCAACCACAGTACAAGTATATTATCCTAACAAAGGTACAGGTTGGGTATCCCTTACCCAAAACGCTTGGGGCCAGAAGCGTTTCATCTTGAATTTTTTTGTATTTTGGAACATTTGCATATACATAGTAAGATATCTTGGGAATAGGACCCAAGTCTAAACACAGAATGCATTGTTTCACATACACTCTATATGCACAGCCTGAAGGGTTTTTTTTGTTTTTTATTTATTTATTTATTTATTTTGAGATGGAGTTTCACTCTTGCTTCCCAGGCTGGAGTGCAGTGGCATGATCTTGGCTCGCTTGAACCTCCACCTCCCTGGTTCAAGTGATTCTCCTGCCTCAGCCTCCTGAGTAGCTGGGATTACAGGCAGGCACCACCATGCCCAGCTAATTTTGTATTTTTAGTAGCGATGGGTTGTTTAGGCTGGTCTCGAACTCCTGACCTCAGGTGATCCACCCACTTCCGCCTCCCAAAGTGCTGGGATTACAGTCTTGAGCCACCGCGCCTGGCCCCTACCTGAAGGTAATTTTATACACTACTGTAAATAATTTTGTGCATGAAACAAAGTTTGTATTATGTACTTATGTGTAGAATTTTCCACTTGTGACACATGGCACCCAAAAAGTTTCAGATTTTGAAGCATTTCTGATTTTGGATTTTTGGATTAGAGCTACTCAACCCGTACTGACAAACTATTACCTCTAGAACGAATGTTCTCAATTGTGATACAACAACAGAAAAACAATATGACTCATGGCAAGTCAAAGTTATTCTTCATGGGCAAATTTTTATTTATTTATATTTTAAATAGACTATACTGTCCCAAATAACCAAAGCCAGAATCAACTCCACTGATTCTGAAAAACTGGTTTTTCCTTCCCAAGAAAAACTCAAAATTAAGTAATTTTATTTACAAGCCAATGATAGCTACTTTTCTACTGTAGTTCCTACATAGACTCTGAAATGAGACTAGCAATATAATGTAACTAGAAAAAACTAAAGCCATTTGGATATCTATAAAGACTACTGTAATATAAGTGTCTCTGTACGCAATGAAAGTAGTTAAGAAAATAAAATTAATTTGATAGTGGTGCTATACCAAAATATTTCCATCATGTTATATATAATAATTTAATTCCTAAGCTGCACAAATCCTCTTCTGCTACCTCACTGTCACCTGAAAATCTACAAACTGAAGAGAGTATATCTGTTTATTTTGTGTCCCACTGTTTATTACCTAACACCCCCCGAAAAAGAATGTCCTGTGAAACTGTAATCCTAGATCCATAACAGAATGCCTCATATTCCCTACAACCATGGAAATGACAAACTTACTGGTTATACTGAATGTTAATAAAATCTACGGCATCTTGAATCAAAATGGAGGCTTTCAGGCCCTCAAGACAAACTAACGTGAGCAGTTGAAAGTGGCATTAATGATTTCTACACTAAAATTAGATGAATTTCTTTACTTTTATATCATCTTAGAGATCATCTTAAAGATATGATAGATCCTTTCTCCGCAGAGCAAATGGCATGGGTGAACACAGGATTTTTAGAAATGATTTTGATGTTCTTCTCCAAAGAAAATAACATCACCGAGAGCTCCCAGAAGACTTGGAGCCATTAAGAGCTGGGATTCCTTTCAACTGGCATCATTCCAAGAGGCTCAGTGAGAAATGAAACCTCTGCAAATCAAATCTGTTGCAATGTTATTTTTTCCAGAGGTTAATTACCTGCTTCTGCTACACACACACACACACACACACACACACAGAGAGAGAGAGAGAGAGAGAGAGAGAGAGAGAGAGAAAAGGAGAGGCTGGAAAAGTAGATGACATTCTGTTGTAAGCCTCCTCCAAAAATACTCAAAATGAAATCAAAACAAGGTCGGGCTGTCAAATTCTAGATACACTCTATTAACATGCTCTGCTGCTTGATACCTGTCAGTCTATAGTACTATTACCTCAAACTATCAGACAGTAATAATTTACTATAAGAAGTCACACTTTCAGACTTTATCTCTTAAAAATACTTACTGAAATACTTGTTACTTAGTGAAATACTTGTAAGTGAAATTATAGTATCCAAAAACTGCTTCAAAATAATCCAGTGAGAAGGGGGGAAAGAAAACAGATAAACCAACATTGTCCATACATTGTTAACAGCTGAAGTAATGAAGGGAACATGGAGGTTAATGACACCATTCTCTGTACTTTATGTTTGAATTTCCCACTTTAAAAAAAAAAAAAAAAAAAAAAAAAAAAAAAAAAAAAAAAAACCTTTCATGGACTCCAAATAACCCATTTAACAAGCATTTACTGAACTTGTTGATGTAGACTATATTATTCTTCCAAATTATTTAACCTCTACTTTCCTTAAGAGGATTATACAGCCTTATCTGTTATCATGCAACTTGCAGTGCCACCTGTGGAAGGACTATATACATCCCTACCCCACTGACAGTGAGCTCTGACCATATGACTTGCTTTGGCCACGGACATGTGAGCTGATGTGATATACACCATGACTGAGTGAAAGCTTTAAGAGCCATTGTATGCCTGCATCTGTTTTTTTGCTCTTTCCCTCATCCACAATAATGGCACAGCCAGACAGGGGATGCTCCTTGAGCCAGGGTTCCAAAATAAGAAACGTGAAGCAATGCTGCAGTCAATCCACAGACAACAAGGTGTAACAAAAGCAAGAAGAAAAGCAGTGTTGCAAGCCACTGAAATTTCATAGTGTTGCTATAGCAGCATAACCTAGCAAAAGCTGACAGATACACTTACTATGGAGTAGGTGCAAAAAATAAAATTATAGGCTGGTATATTTTTTAAATGTTTCAGAAGATAAACCAAAAAAATTTAACTACTGTTACCTATGAGGAGAGGGTATGAAAACTAACAGGTGTGTAGGAATACTTTTTTAATACCATTATATATGATTTGAATTGTGTGTGTGTGTGTGTGTGTTTAACCCGAGCAGCAGCATCTGGGTAGTTGGATCATTTGGGCCGTTTATTTTTCTTCCTTCTGCTTTTCAGTATTGAAAAATAAAAATATAATAAGGCTACCGGTAATTACTTAAAAACGAAGAAGAACTATTCTTATAGCCTTGAAGAACTCAAGTATTAGCTAACAATTTAGCTTTAAATAAAGCCTCTCCCTGCCCCCATTCATTGTTAATTTTTTTAATGTCCAAGGCTAAATACTCTGTGTGTGTGTGTGTGTGTGTGTGTGTGTGTATATAGGAGTATGTCATATGCATTTCTATCAGTTTGCTCAATTTCAGGTTTCAGCAAAGCAATATAGTGTTTTGTATATGGATGGTACAGTTACTAATCTCAAAGGAAATTCTCACAATTTCATTATTTTAGTATGCTAGTTAAACTGGCAAAGAAGTTTGCTCTAGTCAGGGTTGTCCAAGAGAGAGAATACAGTCATGGGTTCTTAGCTTCTGTTTCTGGTTGGGCTAGTAAAGCCCCTTCCTCATCCCTCTTTTCCGTTTTATCACTAGAGACAGAAACTAGAAACCATGGCTTCAGGCTGCTGAAAGCCTAAAACGAAACAAAACAGAAGAACAACAGCAAAATAAGGCAGGTTGGACAAGCTTGCTAGGTGTCAAGTTTGGTAAATATGCCTTAACCAGTACTAGAGCAAGGAATCTATTAAGGAAACTCTTATAGGGTAAAATTATAAAGGAGCATTGAAAGAAGGGGAAAAAAAGGGGAAAAATTCTAATCATGACTCTTGTGATAAAACAACACTTGAATGGTTACAGAAATCAAGTTTGATAGAGTAACACTTCACTACATGAACATGTTTTAACTTCAAGACAGCAATATCTGAACATAGCAGTAACCTGCAAATGACTAAGAACATGTCTGCACTTTTCATCCCAGGATCTCAAAGCACTTCACAAACATTAATTTAATTCTCGTATCAGCTGAGAGGTAGTGATATAATAATACATCATTATAACCATCTATCCTGCCAATACAAAATATTTAAATACCTCTTCAGCAGCATTTGCCCTGAGAAGGTCTTGCTAAACAGTCAATAAAACAGGAAATAGGGTGACAGTGCATGTGCCACCAACAATCTCTGAAAAGATCAGACCTTCACCCACAAGAACCACTTCCTCTGAGTAAACCACAGAGACTGTACTGGGCAAACCACAACATATCAGCTTGTGTCTGGAACATAGGCAGATAACCCGTCTAAAATCTATGGAAGGATATGTCTAAGCACCTTCACAAGATTTCTTGTGTATTAAGTGTATTTGGGGTATCTGTTACTCTTCTGGACAACATATAGCCACTTTCTGCATTACAAGATCAATTTCAGGTATCAGTCCTTGAGAGGCTAATGAAGTCTCCAGTTTGTTGTTTTTTGTTTGTTTTGTTTTGTTTTGAGTCGGAGTCTTGCTCTGTCATCCAGGTAGGAATGTAGTGACGCAATCTTGGCTGACTGCAACCTCCATCTCCCGGGTTCAAGCGATTCTCCTGTCTTAGCCTCCTGAGTAGCTGGGATTACAGGCATGTGCCACCTGGTCCAGCTCATTTTTGTATTTTTAAAAGAGACAGGGTTTCACCATGCTGGCCAGGCTGGTCTTGAACTCCTGACCTCAAGTGATCTGCCCGCCTCGGCCTCCCAAAGTGCTGGGATTTACAGGCGTGAGCCACTGCACCTGGCCAGTTTTTCTACAACAAAATAATCTACATTTTTTTGAATCCACAAAAGATCTACAAAGTCCTCTTTGATCTTTTGAGTGTATGAATGTAAAATCAACATTTATATGTAATATTTGACAAAAACTGTAGTATCAGAGCATACCTTTAAATGACTCTAATGTGTTATATAACACCAAAAGAAAAAGCAGTGTGACAAGCAGCTAATTGAAAGCATTAACTAAAACCAGGCTTTCTTATATAGTTCCCGTTTCTGCATGAATTGTTACTTGCAGTTCAAGACAGGAAACCTACTTTTCATTGTCCAGTCGATTTGCTTGTCTCTAGACACTGAGAAGCCACCCAGGCCTGTCATGTGACTATGATCTCAAAAACCAGGACTCAGCATTTGAATTAGTAAAAGATCCTGTTTTGGTATGAATCTGAACTGCATTGGTGCATGCTAAGTCAAGAGGTAAAGTTAGTGTATTTTTTCTTTTACTAAAAGTCAACAATATATGCTCATGTAATTTAGACACAGCCTCTGTCCAGGCACTAGCTTCACAGGCTTCTATTGGAGTTAGAAGCTGCCTTACAGCGGTCTTTCCTATAAGACTATCTTGATGATTCCAGATATTCTAAGTTGAAAAAGTAAAATGCTCTAATTTGGCATGTTTGCAAATTTTAATATTACCAAAATACAAAATATTAATATTAGCAAAATACAAAACAAGGACATCTATTTCAATAATTTGAAACTAAATTAGTACCAAAGAAAATATGCTAATAAAATATTCAAAAGGTCTACAGTCTTATAGATTTTATAATAATCTAAAGATGCACTTTTTCTATTACTGTGTCTTGTCATTAACAATTCTTGTAAATACAACAGCAAGAAAGTAAAATATTTCAATTTTCACAATATCCAGTTTACTGAAAACAATACTGCTAAGCATTGCTATTTCACTAATATGTGGAAATAAGAGGAGACAAAACAATAAGGTAAAAATAAACCAAACAATGAGGAATGTTTTCACCTACAATTTAAGATAATGGACTGAAAAACCACTAGAAAAAATAAGAAACTTCCTGATGTATTTCATCATATTGCAACAAGATGATTTTCAATCAAAAGTGGGTAACATTATTTCTATACCCTACCCTTTTGTCAGAGAATTGATAACATTTGTTACACTGAGGGTACTCATATTTGAAAGAATCGCTTTGTAAAAAGCCTTTTAGAACAAGAGTAATTGCTTAATTAGTTGATTTAGTAATCATGCTGTTTGTATAAATCTGTTTCATTTGACTGTGACATATCTCGTATCCATTCTAAAGACTATCTAAAATAAAATTGAATCAACATGACCTTGAGAATCTCTTTACCCATATTTTTGCACTAGGAGGGCAACTGAGAAAAAAGCTAATAAAATATTAAGAGAAACAAGTTGATTTTTAGACAATGGATCAACAGAAAGCATACAGCTTGGCTAAGCAAAGAGTAAGGGAAGGGGACCGGAAAGCATAATGAATAACCGTCTGAAACATTTAGAATCATACCATACAAACATAAAATGGGAGGAGAGCATTATTTAGCCTGGTACAGCAAGTACATACAAGTAACAGGACAACTTAAAAGAAAAGTTAGACCTAAAGATCAGGAAAAACTTCCTGACAGCAAGATCTATCAGATTGTGCTTCAGTCTCCTGAGGAAGTGACAAAAGCTTTATCCTCAAGAGATATTTAAAATTAGAATGGGTAAGGTACTAGAAAGTATGCTGTAAGAGAAAAATTCAACTGATTTCATCAAGCTGGAGAGTTACTAAAAGAAAAAAGCACAGAAAAATACAGTACAGAGACAGACAATAATTTAAAACAAAAAAAAAAAATAAAATGGGGGACTTGAGAGCCAGAAAATCAAGGCTAAAATCTTGGATCTGTCCTTTCTAGTTGCATAATCTTGACTTAAACTGTATGAGTTAGTTTAAAGTGTAAATGACAGAAACATGATCTGCCCAGTACTGAATTGAAAATATTGTAAATGTTAAAGAATTATACTACCACAGGATATCATTACATACATAATGGTATTTTACTCAAAAGAAGGCAAAAATGTAATTTTGTTGATTTAAAAATTTTAATTCACATGGCACTATTCTGAAAACCTGTAATTATTATAAGGGAAAGGAGCACGTCTTCAAATAAAGCTCAAGAACATCATCAAAACCAAGTTTTCACAGAAGAGACCACAGGAAGTTAAGCTACTATTCCTGAAAATGTGTCATGGTCAATTTCTAGGAAACAAGAAATTATATAAGAAACATTTCTAATAATCTCAGACAACCATGATGCAAAAGAGTCCCTTCAATTCCCTGGGAACCAGTATGTTATCTTGCTGTTTCTGTGACCCATATCAGTTTGGGAAGCAATTCACTCCCACCTCTGGATGACATTTAGAAGAGGCAACCACATATGTATAATGAAATATTTTTCAACTCTTTTCCCTGGAATCGCAATGCTCCACAGAAAAATATATAAAATTCACCATTTACAGATTCCATGAATGTCCACCTCAAATTTCATTTCTTAAACTAAAAACTCAAACTTAGTTAAAACACAACAGCAACAACAAAAAAACCACTGGGCTCGATGGCTCAAGCCTATAATCCCAGCACTTTGGGAGGCCAAGGCGGGTGGATCACCTAAGGTCAGGAGTTCAAGACCAGCCTGGCCAATGTGGTGAAACCCTGTCTCTACTAAAAATACAAAACTTAGCCGGACGTGGTGGTGGGCGCCTGTAATCCCAGCTACTCAGGAGGCTGAGGCAGGAGAATCGCTTGAACCTGGGAGGCGGAGGTTGCAGTGAGGAGAGATCGCGCCACTGCACTCCACCTTGGGTGACAGAGCAAGACTCAAAAAAAAAAAAAAAAAACAAAAAGAACCCTACATGTTAACTCAATGATATATACATGTTAACAACTGGAAACCACCAATGTGTTAAGTGGTATTCCAAGGTTAACATATTTTTGTAATGATTTCAAATAAAGCTTCTCTTGTCACCTCACTGAATATAAGCGTCATATAAATGTACCATTAATCAGGAAGATTACAACACTGTACTTTCAAAAAAAGTTACTTTAGACTCTGCATGTTGACTCATGTAAAACTGTACAAGTGAATCGAGGCCGGGCGCGGTGGCTCAAGCCTGTAATCCCAGCACTTTGGGAGGCCGAGGCGGGCGGATCACGAGGTCAGGAGATCGAGACCATCCTGGCTGACACGGTGAAACCCCGTCTCTACTAAAAATACAAAAAATTAGCCGGGCGCGGTGGCGGGCGCCTGTAATCCCAGCTACTCCGGAGGCTGAGGCGGGAGAATGGCGGGAACCCGGGAGGCGGAGCTTGCAGTGAGCTGAGATCCGGCCACTGCACTCCAGCCCGGGCGACAGAGCGAGACTCCGTCTCAAAAAAAAAAAAAAAAAAAAACTGTACAAGTGAATCTACTATTGCATACTTTTATGACTCAAGATTTTATACTGAACTAAAAAGGCAAAGACAAAACTGAATACAAAACACTGTGATCTTTAGCCCCCATTTCAATTTTGTACTTATCGACTGGCTGACTTTACAAGAAAAGGTCACAAATAATTTTACCTTGCAGACAGATGATTCATGCAACGTTGAAAATAACATATAAACATGAGTAGCTCTTTTTTTTTAATCAAAAGCATTATATAGCAATTTTGACAGAAAAAAGTATCATTAATGAAAATGCTAATTGCTGGGTACAGGCATATAAAGTCACAGGTTTCCACACTCACTTAAAAAATTTGCTTAAGTTAAACAGCTTAAAGCTGAATTCAGTGCTTTAAAAAAATTAAATCAAAAACCTGTCTTTATCTATAAATCAAAAACTACAAAATTCATAAGCCCTAGACAAAACAAAGCCCATTTATTTCAAGGAAGAACCTTGTAACTTTCCTACCTGTACTGTCCCTGAAAATTCAATGTTATAGACACTGGCCTGAAATCATTTACTGAGTCTACTGAAAGGGCATTCTCTCCTCTCTACCTCTCAGAAGAAACTCCAATTGCTATAGGACCCCTAAATTATCAGGGATACAAGAAAGACATGTAGGAGGACTGGAAACAATTGGGATATATTTTAAGACTGAATGCAGCAATCAATGCAGACTATAAAGCAGCAATCAGACATTTCTACACTTGTCAAGTGCTCATTCTAAATGATGAAAACTACACGACTCCAGGGCTCATAAATTGCATAGAATTTTTTAAAAAGCTGTTTGGATATACTATATAGAAGTAATAGCTACCATGAACATAGTTTGAGTTCAAAGTTTTTTAAAAAGTTCGAGTTTTAGGTTTTAAGAAAAGGGGTGCAGACTGGGGAGTAAAAGATGAAGGGAAAGAGAAGACAGCAAGCAAAATGTGTTGATTTAACTGCAAAATAATAACAGGATGTAACAGAGTTCTGAGTATCCAAAGTGACCAATCAGAGCCTAAACATAGCTGAATTCCATCCCAGCCCCAGCACGTCCCTAACACAAGAATAAAACCCTTATCTTGTTCAGCCATGTGTCGCCTGCCACAAACTGCGAAACAGAACAACGCCCAAAACCAGCTAGTCTGATTTCAACTGAGGACAGACGGACTCTGTAGTCAGAAGCACCACAATGAAAGAACTCTAACTCACACAGCTGGCCTGGTGGTTCTGCACACTCTACGAAACAAAGCCATACCACATACAGCACTTCAAACTTGAAAGGATCTCTATCTAAAAAGCTACACTGGCGCTGTTAATTTTCCGATAGCTCTAGAATCAGCAAAATACACCTACAGTAAGAGTTAGACACTGCAAAAAAAGGATGAGGTACGGCTGAGAGAAAGCTAGAAACTATTATATACTCATAACTTTGTTAAGACACCTTGGCAGAGAAATACTACTAAACCAGTACCTCCAGATTTCACCACAACATATATTCAAATTAGGAACAATTACTATCTTAACAGCAAACGGATGCTTTATATTTACGAAATATATTTAAATGTGGTCAAATAGGAATAATTCTTAATAAAAAAAGACCCTAGTAAAAAAAATTCCTACGAAACAGGTCTCAGTAGTGCTTATTAATTGGCTTTCCAAGATTCTTTTCTTGAAAAAAAAAAAAAAATGTAAAATTAGGCAGCAGCACCTGAACCTGTTCAAAAACCATTAATGCCCAAACCAATCTGCAGATTAATCTTACAATATTCATTTTGTAATCTCTTGTGCCTAGCATAGTGCCTGGCCCAAAAAAAAAAAAAAAACCAAAACAGGCTTTCAACAATTTCATCCTTATTGAATGTTTATATGCCATCTAAGTTATAAAGAGGATAGAAGTCCCAAGATTCTATTTCCAAGATAACGAGAAGACAAGGAAAATCTCTGAGAAGCAATGCTGAAGAAAAATCATTACTTGAGGGCTTTTAACTCACTTGTGTGTGGAATGAGTTCGTTCTGTTTCTATAAATTAAACACCTCAGCATCGCAATGAAAACCAACATTACATTAGTTCCTACTAAGACTTTTGTTTACAGGCTCAACAGAAAGAGCCATAATTGAATGAACCAGGAAAACAATTATCCCCACACCCGTAAAAGTGACTTCTCAGAAGTGAAACACCTGAAATGGGAAAAATGGGGATAACCAGAAGAAAGCAAGATAAGCATTGTCAATACTTACAGTAAGTGTATTCTTGGAAAAGTTAAAAATTATTTCATTGAAAATGAAAACCCACTTTGAAAAATACACAAAGAGTAAATATAAATGCTTTAAATATTTAACGGACTCTTTTAAGTGAACATTCATGTGATGCTGGAAAGCATCAACAGGAAGAGGAAGTTCTGTTTCTGGAGTAGCTGTTATGGTATGATAATGGAATTTGGCCCTTTTAAAATCAACAAATGAGTCTTACAATTGGGTAAAACTCTTATTAGGAAATTAGACTACTTTGTGCAGAAGCACTATTGTTGCACTTTTCATCAAAGAGCTTTGACCCTCTAATTCAGTTACTTGATCTATTTTTTCATAATATAATAATTTGAAGATTAACTTAAAAGTAAAGCAAGCTGACATTTCGGACTGGCATGCAGTGTCATAATGAAATTGAGAAATGAAATGTGGTCAAGGAATCAATATGCTTTTTATCCCTTGCCCTATAAACAAAAGTAACTTAGGATAAGCAAACTGTACTTCAACCACACATGGTCTAGCTCCATTCGCCACACACCACCATGCAACACTGGTAAGTGCTTAAAGGACAGACACAGAACTCAACAAATTCAGCTGCGCGCTTATACTATGCTTACGGTTTATCTCTCTTAAACGCCAAGTGTTTCTGGAAGATGAAATATTTAAATACAAGAATTAAAAGCAAATCCCATGATTTACCCTCATTTCTTCAGCTCCTGGACATTGCTTCCAGCAAGAACCTGTGACTTACTGGTAATGTCAACATTCTGGAAAGTTATTAGATAATAATTAAACACTGTGCAGGTCAACATCTCAAAGAGAGCAGGTTCCCAGGTCACCATGCAGTAGGCTCAACATTAAGTTCACAGGTAGAAACTCCTAAAATGTAATTGTCTTGAGAACCTACTGCAGGATAGGGCTAAAGCTGAGAAATAACACACCAATACCAAGCCGACTTCAGGCACCGACCTTCACCCAAAATGACCTTCTCCTCTGATTTCCAGACGAGTACACAATCCTAATGCACACTACAGGCGGAAAACCACAATAATGGTTTTGCCTCCCCCTTCTCTGAGAATCGGGAGGGAAGTTTCTCTCCGGAAAAATTACATTTCCAAAAGCCAATCAACTGGATAAGTCGGCAGCAACCCCAGGCTAACTGCACTGCTCCGAAACAACCCTCTTTCCTCTGCCTGTCAACTTCGCTGGCCAAAGGCAATCTGACTCCCCTGCTAGGTCGGGCCCGATTCCGGGAGGCCGAGCGGAGGAGGAGTTCATACCAACCTGTCGGTGATAGTAGACTGTGTGCCACTCATTGGGGCCCTTGGCGAGAGGTCCTCCTTTTATCCAACTTGCATTTTACAGTAACACCTCCTCCCCACCCCCAGTGCTCTGGGATCAGGCCCAACTCCGTCAGGGACACAAAAGTCCAACTCAAAACTCCATTCAGTCATCTAGACCATCCGATTGGAAGGGGTCAACGGATGCGGGTTGGAGGAAAACAAGTTATCTCCCAAAACAAACTGAGAAAGCCAGGGAGCGAGTCAGTCCAGAGTGAGTCGAGCTAGCGAGAAATCCTCCAGAAGGCACAAGGAGAAACTTCCTCAGAGAGAGAAGTCCGCGCGCCGTGGGAAGGGGACCCGGGACTCCCGCCGGGGCTGGGGCGGGATCAGCTCTGGGACGGGTGTCGGCTCCTCCTCCGGAGTCTCGGGGCCTCGAACTCCCCGCCGCGGCAAGGGCCGGGGCCCTCCCTCCCAGCTCTCTATCTGGGGCTGCCGGCTGCTCCTGGCCGCAGCGTTGGCCGCGTCTCCGGCCGTCCCGCGCCGGGCTCGCGCGGTTCCATGTCCCGGGCCCGGGGCTCCTCCTCTGCTCGCCGCCCCCACCAGGCTCCCGGTGCTGGGACGAGCCGCGGGCGCCGGGGGAGGGGTCCCGCGGCCCGAGGTGACAGGGACCCGGGTCTCTCAGCGCCGCGGGCTGCTCCCCATCCCTTTGAGGCCCGGACTCTTCCGCAGTCGCCAGAGGCGGCGGCTCCTCCCCGACGCTCCCCGCGAGGGGCGGGAGATGCCCGTCCGGCCCGGCCTGGAAGCCCTGGTCCGGGAGGCGGAGGCGGAGGCGGCGGCTTCTCCCCGCGCAGGGCCGGCTCGCCGGGTTCTGGAGGCCCTCGCGGGAGCGCGCCCAGACAGCGGAGGAGGCCGGCGGCGGTGGGGGCCGCGCAACCGCGGGCGCGCGCGCGGGTTCCGGTTCCGGTTCTGGCTTCCCGGCCCTGGCCGCGTCCGGCGCGAGCTCGCGCTTCCCGTCCCCCGCCGACTTTTTTGGCCCCCTCCCCTCTGACTTCGGGAAGCCGCCTCACCCGGGATCCCTCCGCCGCTCAGAGCTGCGCTCCCGCCCTTGGAAGGACGCCTCCGCCGGAGCCCTGTTTGGGGGAGCGGAAAAGTAGTCCTGCGGGGTGGAGGGAGGTGGGACCCGTGCAGCCCTTGGGAGGCCCACCAACCGCCCGCGGCGCCAGGGCCCCTGAGTGCCGAGACGTTGTCTTTCGAGGCCAGTTTGTACTAAGTCTACTTTCACCAGAGACCTCCTGAGAGCGCCCCCCAGATCCCTAGGACATCGTGCCGGGAGGCTCTTTGGAAATTACCAGCCCCCCTTGTCCTGGAAACTTTTATTCCTTAAGGGAATGTACTCTCTCTCCTGTCTTCTGGCTGCAAGCGTTCTGCCAGTGTCCGGCCGGCGCCCCTCGCTGCCTCCGCAGGCCCCGCTCACCTGGGCACCTGCCGGCTCCGGGGGGAGAGCGCGGCGGGAGCGGGAGGCGCAGGGCTGAGGGAGAGCAGCTGGGGACTGCAGCCAGGGCTTCTCGGTATAAATATTACTTTTAGGCTGTTTTTGCCTTGGCAAAATGAAATGTGTTATTTGCCAAATTGAGAAGGCATGGTGCTTTGCATGGCGACTTAACAAGCGTGTTGTGGAAAGAAATGGGAGAAGAAAATGAAGTATATTTATCCAGTAAATAGCATTACGGTTCTCTCTGAAGGGTTCCAAACGTTTTTTCGTTTTTTCCCCCTACTGGGTAGAGAGATTTAGATACCCATCTAGTTTTATGATTGAATAATTCAGTATTATGGCAATTTAGGTACCACGTATAATGCAGTTCTTCAGTTCTGCCTGCAAACGTCTAAAGAGGCTATTCCCTTTATCCAACTATTTTCAGACTTTTGAGCGTAAACCTATGTTGGTGGCAAGGAATTTCAGCCATTTTGTGGAATCCAAGTAGCAAATCAAATCTAATAAACAGTGGATGTGGAGAGAGGAAACAATTACCTCTTAACAATGCTGTTGCAAAAAGTCATTCCACAACAGTTCATGAAAGGATCATTATCCCCGAATAGAGGCATGAGCTCACACTGACGTTAGTTAGAACGGGGGGGTGGAAAAAAAAAAAAAAAAGGAAAAGATAAACAGAGGCCAGAGACGACTCTTTATTGCTCGATTTTTTAGGTTCAAGGCACAGCCAGCTAATTTTGTAATGTTTATTTTTGGAAAGAATAGAAGCAGATTAGCCAAGGCACTTTCCTAATGATGAGACCAGGACACATTGCCACCTGCTGGTGTATCCTAGCATGACCATTCTACCCTGAAGACTTAAATTGAGTGTTTACATGTAACTGGAACGAATCCCATTCATCTCTCTCTCTCTATATATATACACACTGACCAAAATGCAAACCTTATTCCCAAACTTAACAAATCTTTCTTAAAAGTATTAAATATCTTATTTTCCCCATTCTAATAATGTTATAGTGTAAGTATCAAATTAATTGAACCCAATGACTCATCAAATCATGCATTTTAAAAATGAGTTCCTCTCTCCCCTTAATACTTGAGGGAAGCCTCAATACTTAAGCTTCAGGAATAAAACAAACTGGGAAAGTTTCCTAATTCACCTTCTCTTCCTTGCATACAAAACCTCTTGGCAAGCTGCTTTCAAGATCTTTCCAAACTTAAACAGACCCACGGTTCTAGCTGTGAGCAAAGAAGGCATTTTGCTGTGGGAAAGCTTCAGAAGATGGTAAGCAAAAGATTGAATTAAGCAGTGGTTATTCATTCCAGAACTAATTTTTTTTAATGATGAAAATCTCTATTGTCACCTACAAAGCATTGATGATTTAAAAAACAAACAAACAAAAAACCTGAAAGCCTCTTTAAAGCTGCTGGTAGCTCAACTGTTGTAAAGGCTGTAACTATAGGATGCCTTCAGAAAGTCAAGCCAGTCTAGGTAGAACACACTCCTCAGGGTCAGTATTACTTTACCTAGAAAAATGACATTGATGACCCAATCCACTGGACATGCTCTTTGAGGAGGTTTTCCAATGGGGATTATTCTAAACCACATTCTCATCCTCTTGTCCATTCTTTCAACATGCTTATTAAGGATCTACTATGCGTCCCAGACTGTTTTAGGCATTGGTAGTACAGTCCTTAGGGCCTCCAGCTGTCTTCAGATGATGTCTCTGATGTCAACTCACTTGACATCACCATTTTCAAGGCAAGTGTCCAAACAGGTGGCAGAACAAGAAACACATTGAGGTTCTTCCTCTCTCTTTTGGCAAACTGTTTTCTGTATGTCAATTGTTACCCCCCAAAATGACAAAATAGGGGGAATGATGGATAATGAACAGCAGATTAGAGATATTCACTAGTAAGTATGAATACGGGTCAACATTTCTACAGGTCAAAAGGCTGCTTTTAACTTCTTGGCAAAACCACCACAAAAATATAAAGACAGACTCTGGATTTATAAAAAGTTGTTTTACTTTTATAAAATTTAGTACAAATCTTATGGAAATATAAATCCTTCTTGAACAGTGTTCGTTATCATTACATAGTAATCCAGTGCAAATGAGTACTTCATTTTGTCCAAGTATACCACACATTCATTAGTCCTTCATTTACCTGTGGTTTCAAAACTTAGCATCATCTTAACTGCTGAGTCATCTTCAGTTCACATTGTTCTCTCCGAAGTTTTTTCATCGTTATTAGCAACAACATCAAGAAAAGCTGAAATGAGGGATTCCCTTCCCCTTACCAATTATTCAGATTTCTCACCATTCAAAAAAATCTACATACAGTCCCATGAAAGTGTCCCCAAAACAACAATATCTGCAGTCCCTTTATTTCTGAGGAGTAAGAGAGAAAAAGAATTGGTACCAGATTAAGCCTGTTCATTTGTCTGGTATGGAACAGGTTGCACTGTGCCAAAATTCAAGAGCCAGCTTTTTTTCTGTTTTTTTAAGCTTATGTGCCAAGCCACTCTTTTCTACGAGTCTTGCTAAAATCAGCATTCCCCAGCATCCTACTTTTGTTGGAAAGACCGCAATTTTGTTGGAAAGAAGCTCACCAGCTTTTTAGGGGCGCTCATCATAGGAAAAAAAAAAGTGGAGATTAAGAAAAAAAACAGGAAGTGGAGATGCTGTCAGATTATCTCAATGCCCAGCAAAACTCTTTAACCAAATGACATTCATTTTTAAAGACGCACTGTTAACATGCATTTAAAGTTACTGTTTCCTGAACAGTGATGACTTTACACCATTCCAACCACTCCCTCATGCCTGGTTTCTGTGGCCAAGACCATTTTCCATTTTCAAGACCACTCATGGCTGAGCATGGTGGCTCACACCTGTAATCCCAGCACTTTGGGAAGCCAAGGCGGGCAGGTCATGAAGTCAGGAGTTCGAGACCAGCCTGGCCAATATGGTGAAACCCCGTCTCTACTAAAAATACAAAAAGTAGCCAGGCATGGTGGCACACGCCTGTAGTCCCAGCAACTCGGGAGGCTGAGGCAGGAGAATCACTTGAACCCAGAAGGTGGAGGTTGCAGTAAGTTGAGATGACACCACTGCACTCCAGCCCAGGCGACAGAGCAAGACTCCATCTTTAAAAAAAAAAAACAAAAAACACTCATTACGTTAGATTACCAGTGGCCATGGAATGAACTGACACTTCCTACTGACCAGCCTTGACTCCAGTAGCACCATATGCTTGCTCACCCACCGAGCTAATCAAACACCATTGACTTAAATAACATGGTAAAAATAAATAATCAATAAATACATAAATAAATACTTCATGTTTTCATAAAAGCCCTACAAGAAAGACCTCCATTAATAAAATGCCACATAATGTCTCTATGAAATATACTACAGGGTATTTCATTCATTCACAATAGGTTTAAACTCAGGCAAAGAAGAAACAAGTAACCTATCCAAATGATCTGGCAAGTGAGTAGCAAAATTAGTTAAAAGAACCCAGGAATTCTTGATTCTTAACCCCTTGTTCTAAGCTTATATTCTTGCTTCTCTTGGAGACTGTCACACTAAGAATTTTTTTTTTTCCTTTCAAGACTGGCCTTGTTGTATTAGTTTGTTCATAGAGTGGTACCATTTTAGTACAAATAAGAAAAGCAGGAGTACTAAAAGGGAATGTATCTAAAATGAAAAAAAAAAAAATTGACCTCATCCCCCTGAGGCCAGTACACACTTTAAAGTCTTTGGTTCTAGTTTGCAATATGTACAGCAGAGCTGAAATCTAAACTGCCATCTCAAGCACAGTGGAATCCACATGATAAATCCCTATGGAATTTAGTCATAGCCTCAAATGCCTAGGAGATTAATGCACAAAAGCCCTGAGAACTGGCATAGTTTTCCTGGTAGGGCAGAACCCATATAACAGGACTCAGTAAATCTACCCACACTTCATTCATCTCAAATCCAAAGCCCTAACTCTACAGGTTTTGTGCAGAAAAGAGTTAACATAGCAGGCCTAAACTGCTATCCTTGGAGAGGCCTGATTACAGGGTTGGCCACTGGCCGGCATTTGGGAACTCAGATTTTGGAAAGGCTCCCACCATTAACTGATAAGACTGGCTTACTGTGTCTGAACTGTTTGTGCAAACAATATGGCTTATGCTGAACACCTGCTTTCCTTTTGAAAGTCTTGAATTTTGCTATCTGCCAGGGAAAGGCTGCCTAGGTGACCTGTCCTCGGTAAAAACCTTGGGCACTGAGTCTGTAATGACCTTGTCCAGTAGATAGCCCATTCACATGTTGTCACAAATCACTGCTAGGGGAACTAAGCACATCCTGTGTGATTCCATTGGGAGAGGACTCTGGAAACTTGTGCTTGCTTTACCCTAGACTTTGCCTCAGGTGCCTTTTCCTTTTACCGATTTTCCTTTGAATGTTTTCACTATAATAAATCAAAACTATGAGTAAGACTATATGCTGAGTCCACTGAGTCCTCCCAGAGAATTATGGAACCTGGCAGCGGTCTTGGGCACCTCTGGCACAGTTGGTATAGGAGGTTCAGTAAGTAACGCTCCCCCTCGCTGCCACAGTTTCACTCTCGCCCTCCTATGTCCCTCTGTTTAAGCGGCCCAATTCCCCGATCTAATGTTCAGAATCCCAAATGCGTGTCTCTTTCTGAAAGCCCCTCACTTTATAGTAAATGGGGTAAACTTAGATAAATAGATACATGAAAAGCAGAAATAAGTATTTATTGAAAGAGTTACTTCTCAAAGGAACAAAAAATAGCACTAATCTTTTTCCAGTTCCTTTCTAAACTGCCTGAACATCAAACCTCCCAGGGACAGGAGGACCCAGGGTCACCACAAATGAAAACAAATGCCAGTTGTACTCACTTCACAGTTCTGACTAATTCCCAACTACCATGGAGTATTCTCACTTTCGACAACTGTGCCACTGTAGAAGTTGGTGTTTTAATACTGATATATGCTCGGCTTGAAGACTGACCAAATTGATCAATAAATTTAGCCCTTTTTTGAAACCTAAGTTTGTTATAAGCATAATTCCATAACAGTCATATTTCCAATCTGGTTACCATGGCTGACTTAACCCAATCCATAATCTGGAGCAAGCCTTGGCTAGTGTATTTTGAGATGTCCGTTGTGTTTCAGCTGCCGTTCCTCACTCCGCCTGCTTCTCCAAGCATGGTACTTCTTGATGCTCTTCCTCCATGCAAAGCGCCAGATGCTAAACATGAAACACCAAGACACAGCATACATGGCTACTCCCCCAGCCTTCACAAACCACTTAGGCATGGGGGAGACCATTTCACAGAAAAGGAGGCGAGCTCCTACACCAATCCTCACTCCTGTGAACAGAGCCACAAAGAGGAAGTCCACTACATCTCCAGTGAAACTGTGATAGTGTCCTGTTTCCCGGAGAAACCAGCGCATCTGTAGCAAGGGATTGGTAAGCTCACTTCCAAAGAGGACTGCATTGACCTCTGTGCCAGATTCCCCAAGCACAAGGGCCATGATAATGCCCAAGATACTCAACGTGTGATGAGCCAGCATCAAGGCACCCTCAGACTGGAAGAAGATGCACCAGCCCAAGTCGAAGATGAAGTAGCCCAAGGTGAGACACAGGACATGAACTTGGAGAGGTGTATTGGGTGAGCCTGAAACAAACCAAGACGGAAGCAAATTGAGTGACTGGGAATTGTGCTACCTTGCACAGGGATCCTATGTTGTTGTCTTTCAAACCTTACTGAACACTAGAACAAAAACAATGGCAGGCATGTGCTTTTTAATGAGGGCCAAAGGAAGATTAAAATATAAAATCTAGGTCTTTATCAAACTAAATGATGTTCAGACCTCAGGAAATGCTGTTCTGATGAATCTGACTTCAATGAGTTTGCATCCTTCAGTGAACACAGGCAATAATCTGTGTCCTCTCCGTGGAACAGCATAAAATCCAATTATTTTGTTTCTTCAATTAAAATCCTACACTTTTTTTTTTTTTTTAAACGCCGCTGAAGATTTATTTCCAGACTCTTGGATAATTGTTTCCTGAATGTCAGATTTTTTTTTCTCAGCTTAATGGGTTACGTTATTGAACACTCAGTGGCCCTAACCTATCCTGAAAGTAGATTCCAGAGAGGGCCCCAGAAGTTAGTGTGTGCTCATGTCCAGGAACATAGGTTTTAAGGACCTGACATATTTGAAACCATTTAGAACCTTCATATAAAACACAAAGCTTTCATCGGTTTGACAGTTTTGGGGGAAAACTCAGAAATTCGATAAGAGAAGCTAAAGAAATATTTTAAAAAATTATATTCCAGGGGAGTTAAGGGCTGCATTGTGTCCCTCCTCCCCAAATTCATATGCTAAAGCCCTTAACCAGCAGTACCTCAGAATGTGAGTGTATTTGGAAACAGGGCCTTTAAAGAGGTAATCTAGTTAAAATGGGGTAACTAGAGTAATCCAATATGACTGTTATCCTTAAAAGAAGGGATTAGGACACAGATATGCATGCATACACACACACACACACACACACACACACACACACACACACACACACACACAGAGGGGTGACCATGGAAGGACACAGTGGGAGGGCAGCCATCTGCAAGCCAAGGACAGAGGCCTCAGAAGAAAGCAACCCTGCTAACAACTTGAACTTGGACTTGCAGCCTCTAGAATTTCAATAAAAATTGCATATTTATGAAAGTAACACTTGTACATCTGGTAACAAAAAGGATAAGGAATATCTCATCCTCTTAACATAGACATAGAAAGATGCTGTCTTTTGAGTAGAATTTTAAGAAAATAAACATGTGGTTAAGCCACCCACTCTATAGTACTGTGTTATGGTAGCCCCAACCAATTAATACAAGGGGGTAAAATTTTTGCATACATAGCTCACACCTGTAATCCCAGCACTTTGGGAGGCTGAGGTGGGTGGATCATGAGGTCAGGAGATGGAGACCATCCTGACTAACATGGTGAAACTCCATCTCTACTAAAAATACAAAAAAAATTAGCCGGGCGTGGGGGCGGGCACCTGTAGTCCCAGCTACTCGGGAGGCTGAGGCAGGAGAATGGCGCGAACCCAGGAGGCGGAGCTTGCAGTGAGCTGAGATTGAGCCACTGCACCCCAGCCTGGGCAACAGAGCAAGACTCCGTCTCAAAAAAAAAAAAAAAAAATGGCATACTTACGAAAGTAACACTTGTACATCTAGTAGCAAATAGGATAAGGAACATCTCATCCTCTTAACATAGACATGGAAAGATGCTGTCTTTTGAGTAGACAGTCAAGTAAAAGTTGCAAGTTGACAAAAATATGTATAATACAGTTCTATTTGTGTCTTTTGGAATATGTTGATACTGGCTTTATGGTTTTTATATTTCTGATTAAATTGTAACAAGCAATTTAAAATTTGTTTTAAAAGTAGAGAGTTATGAGAAGCAGAAACAAGTGACAAAACAATATCAGAGTTAACAATGAAGAAGAATGAGGATTCCAATACAAAATTATAATGGGAATTATTCTTCAATATTGTACAAATACTGTTTAAAAGTCCCATGCTTCTAAGACTACCCCCAAATCATAAATCCCTAAGGGAAAATCCCCTACCTACCTGGGTGGGTAAAAGGCCATGGGCCATCAATGAAGCCAATATAAGCGGAGAGGCCTATGGAGAGGACTCCATGGGTGAAGGTGACCAGCCGGCAGCTCCACTCATAGCTTCGGTGCTTATTCAGGTGGCAGAAAGAAATATAGAGCGAGAGCCAGCCACACAGGCTGCACAGCACCTGCAGACACAGAGCTAATGCCATCCTGTGATGAAAAGACCAAAACCAGAAAAACAAAGAATGCACCCTAAGAAAACAGCATTGGGTCATTTTGTGTATATGTCCTCATTTCTATTATAGAATAGTTCAAAATTATTGTCTTATCTTGTTTTCCTTATCTACACAGCCAAGAATCTTCTATTTAAGTATGGCTGTATTTATAATTCCAAGTTCCTCAGAGATAACATGTTAGCAACTGGTGAATGCTGTAAACTGGAAACCAGGAACCGCACTCTGAGCTGGTAGGCTGGCATCACATTTTATGATAAGTAAATGTCAATAATAACCCTCCAGTGATGACTGAGCTTGGGCAATAATACACAAATAATAAAGCACATGTATTAAATAATATCTTTACAGTTCAAAAACCCCAATGAAAAGCACTCATGAAAAAATAGAACACTGCCACTTTGGTTTCTGTGAGAGGTCACATGACACATGGCAGTTTAATGTGGTTTTAAGCTGATACTTAATTCAGCTGAGGTTTGGATTTGGGTCACAGGTTTATCAGTCAAAAACAAAACTTGGGATAAACTTAAATATAGAACTAAACAAAGAGTCCAGACATCTTGGAGGTTGGGGGAAAATCCTGGCTTTATTCAGTTCTGAAATCCAACCCAAAGATTTGCCAAGAGTGAAGCAGAAGGATTCTAAGGTTCAAGAGGTGGGGAGTTTTTACTGAGATCTAAAAATATACTTAAGGCAATTATTCAGTTAAAAATGAAATGACGCCAGAAAGCTGTACTGGTGACAAATACGTTAGGACAAGAACAGCTATATAACTGAGTCAATTTAGTCACACAGGACCAAAATCTAAAAATGAGCAAGATGTTGTTATTAGTATTCATTAGCTCCTCCATTGAAACGTACAAATAAAAAGTCAAAAACATATCAGATATCTGCTTCATCTCAGCAGAAATAGTCTGCATGGCTATGCTTATTGCTTAACCTTATTCTGACCAGTGAAATAATATCTGTGCAAGTCAAAACACAAGCCACTTCCCAAGAATGCTATCCAGAGAAGTGCTTCACGAAGGTCAAGGCCTGTACAGCTTTCATCTGAAATCAGATTTCCATTCAAGAAAACAGTACGTGTCCATAATAGACCTAGGTTCCAATTCTGTCTCGGCCCCTAGAGAGACTAGCCATAAGAGTGTGGGCAAATCACTTTAACCTCTAGAACCCCAGTATAAAAAAGAAAGAAAGAAAGAAAGAAAAGAAAATAAGGAGGAGGAGGAGAAGGAAGGAGAGGAAGGGAAAGGAAAGAAAGCGACTAGGACTGGAGAACTCTACAGTCCGGTCCAGTTCTGACATGGAGTTCTGAAATAAACTTTGTAAAATATCAAGGCCAATTCTCAGAGTAAGGGCCAGAAATACAAAGTGTCCCGCGTGAAGAGAACTGCCCTCCCCTATCTCCTTCTAAAGACCAGGGTCACTGGCCAGTAATGCGGATCAGCTCATTTGGATATGCCTATTAGTATTTTTAGAGTCCTCTTTTCTGAATCCTAATTCCTTGGCAGAACAGAGAAAACAGCAGCCCATTTACAAACACTTAAATAAAAGAACAGACATTCGTAAATGGCAGACACAACTCTATGACCTTGGGAACTCCCTGTGTGGGTTTCGGCTTTTTGCTCTTGGTTTTTGCCAAAGAATGGAAGGGCATTTGGAAGGCCATCGCCGCTCAAAGGTCCAAGGCTCCTCTCCTGGTTTCTCCCGTTCCAGGGCCAGGCTGGCGAGCAGGAGCCTTGGAGCTGGCGTGGCTGGCAGTGAGCGCGGGTCCCGGGGCCTCGCAGGGACGGCGATCGCATCTCCGCGCCGCGGTGCCTGCGACGCTCGGCCACGCCCGGACCAAGAGCCGGAGCCAGGCACCGTTATCCCTGCATCCGGCTGGCGCCGCAGCTTGGCGCAGGAAGGCCTCGGGCGCCCGAGGCAGGAGGAGGCCCGCTCCCCTTCGGAGGCCACCCCGGGCCCTCTGCCGCCTCCTTCCCCAGTGGGCCGCGCGGGCCCGGTGCCCACCCCGGCCGGGCGGTTCGCGCCGCGCGGTTACCTGGCGGAGCGTACCGGGAAGCCTCGGGCGCCTGGGCGCCCGCAGCTCCGGGCCCGGATCGCTGCAACAGGAAGCGGAGGAACCAGAGGGGGAGGACGAGGCTGTGACGGCGGCGGAGGAGGAGCCGGGGGTCTGGGGGCACCTGCTGGCTGGGCGGATGGAGCGCAGAGCCGAAGCCGGGCCACCGACGTTCCGAAAGCGCGCGGGAGGGTCCTCCTTCTCCGGCGGGGGAGTCAAGAGGGATCTGGCGGTGACGTGAGACCTGCAGGTCGCTGCTCTTGTTTAGCTGTTGTTGTTTGTTTAAATCATTATCCACTTCTCCCCTCCCCTCAATAGGACAGCTCATCCAATCAATTTATCGAGTACCTACTAAGTGCTTGCGGCCTGACTAGGCATTGTGGGGGATGTAAGACATCGTTCTCGCCCGTGTGCTTGAATTTAGGTCGTGAAACAGGAACTGATGAGCAGGAAAGGGCTCAGGCCTGAGAATTAGAAGTTACAGTATTCCAATGTCAGCCCTGTCACCAACTTGGCAGTAAAGCATAATAAGGCTTGAGAGTGAACCTTGCTTGGTATGTCTTTGGGCAAGTTACTTTTCTGTTGCCTCCCTTTCCTCGATTCTTAGAATGGGGATAGTAATAACACTTATCTCATAAGGTTATTTTGAGAATTTTTAAATATTACGTATGTAAAGTGCTTTGAACAATGACTGGCACATGGAAGTCACTACATAAATGCCAACTGTTGTATTTCACGTTGGGTAAATCCTTTTCTTCTCTGGTTCTATTTTAATACTGAGCAGAGTAAGTTTGAGGGATAAGAATGGAGGCTTGAATGGGATAAAGACGGTGTCTGCCTTGATTTATCAGGACAGGCAATCCTGGGTGCTGAGGAACCTAGACAATCTCAAAAGGAGAAGACCGTTAGCAGAGATGTGAGTGTTTAGACCATGCCCGGGGAATAGTAAATATTGTAGTTTTGGTCATTTATCTTACCAACCCTTCAAAGGCAAAGGCACTGGTTTCATCTTTGTTTCCGTAGGACCTAGCATGAGGCAGGTACAATAAATGTTTGTATGTTGAATTAATGTGAAATGAGTCTGGAAAACTATCTTGGAAGCATATCACAGTTCCTAAAGTGTGTTGATCATCTGTGCCACTTGGGAAGTGTTTTCAAATACCTTGTGCAGGCTGTACCTTGAATATTATGATTTAGTAGGTTTGGTATAGGGTTCAAGGATCTGTATTTTTTAAACCTGCCCAGAAGTCATTCAGATGATCACATTTGATAACCATTGCTGTTAGAGTCTTTAAATGCCTATGATGCCAGCCTAAGATGCCAGGCTGAGATACCTTATGTGGAAGCCCATGATGTTATTGAACAAGAGAATCATATTATCATGCTCTCCAAGCTCTTGCTACTCAAAGTGTGGTCTATGGACCAGCAAAATCTGCATCACCTTAGAGTTCATCAGAGACTCAGAATCTCAGAACCTAACCTCAGACCTACCAAACAACATCTGCATTTTAACAAGTTCCCCAGTGATTCTTATACACATTTGGGCCGTAGTTCTTAACCTTGATAGCATGGTAGAATCACTTGGGAACTATTTAAAATCCTAATACCCAGGCCACACTCTGAAAAAAGTAAATCAGAATCTCTGTGTTGATATCAATCATTTTAAAAGTTCCCTGGGTGATTCCAATGTGCAACCAAAGTTAAGAACCCCAGCTCTAGCAATACTCAATTAAAATCAGTGTAAGATGAATTGGAGAAGGCCTGTTACACATGTGTTGGGATAGACTGGATAACAGGTAATGATAGTCTGGATAAGTAAAACATGGAAGGATCCACTTCACTGAATGGAGAGTATGCAGAGCTCAACCTCTTCCCCCATTTGTTTTTGTTGCAGTATTTTTTTTTTCTAGCATCTGATTCTGGACTTTCTTCCTGCTGCCATCGTTTCCCACGAAAGAACAGAGTACTAAAGTCTTCAGGAGTCTAAAGGCTGAGGGGGCAAGGGAAAAGGGAAGGAGCCAGTTCTTCCTAAAATATTGGGCCTTTATCCTAGGGTGACGGGGATTCTAGGTTCAAGCTTCATGACCTGGGATTAAATTTTGTTGATGTACCTATCTTTGGCGACAATCCCTGTTCCACCGAATCAGATCCTTGTCAACGGTAGCATCCCCCAGAAATTCTGGGCTGTTAAGGAGAGCAGGGGATGGGAAGCTCTCTGCCAATTTAATAACAATGAGAATAATAATCACAAATAACACCTATATTGCTCTTATTAATGTACCAGGCATTGTTCCAAGCACTATATATATATACACACACACACACACACATTCATTTAATCCTCACAATTACATGGGATGGGACCTATTGTTATCTCCATTTTACAGGTGAGAAACTGAGTCACGGAGCGGTCAAGGCTTTCCCAAGGGGACACGGTTAGTAGGAGGCAGAGTAGGGTACAAACCCAGGCAATATGACTCTGGAGATCATGCCTGTATGGCAGATGCGCCTAACTGCGGTTAACCTTAAGTATACCCTGAGGATGACCCTGTGTGGCAGACGCACCTGAATGTGTGTCTAGTGTTCCAAGCGTGGCCAACCCAGAGATTCATTCCTTATCTATGAGGAACATCTGAGCCCCTGGCCCAGCCCTTGGAACATGGGCCATACAGGGGGCTAAGGCCCTTTGTTTCATGTGAAATGAATGTTGCCAGGTGGAGGTTGTTAGCGGGAGGGTGTTAGATGAAAGTGCTATATAAACTGCATGCTTTCTGCAGGCAGTGGTGGTTCTCCTGTCCAGCCTGTTGCCACTGGATCCCTCTTATGTAAGTTCCCCTCAACAAATCCTATGTCGCATTTGTTGGCTCTTGGTCTTTGGCCTCTTGAATCTGGTGCTATCCTTCCTGAAGTCAATAGGGATCTGGCATGACAATGCCCTTAACCACTGAGATATGCTGCCTCCACTTACCTAAAAATTCCTGCAGGTGTGCACTGTATTCTCCTGTATTCACAACTCCTATCTCAGTGAAGGGCGTTAAAAGTTTAGAGGGAAGAAGGGAACTTTGTATTTAAAAAACATAATTGCCTGTTATGTGCTAGTCACAATGTTAGCCACAGGGATACAGAAAAAAAAAAAAAAAAAAAAAAAGCCTCCACTGCAAGGAGGTCCCCCCACACAAGGAAGAGGCAGAAGAGTCAGTAAGTGAGCTATGGTGGGGGCACTCAGAGCACATGAGGAGCCCTGGCAACCTGGGAGCTCCGGCCAGGGTTCCCGCTTTGAGTCCTGGGGTTAATAAACTCAGTCTCTGAGTCAGACCAAAAGTCCTTACTTTGTCTTAGGGGCGCACAGCTGGGCCCACCCGTTTGAGTCAACTAAACATTAGAGTATGAAATACAATTTGAAATGCAGCAGCAACAATCTTTTTTTTATTTCTCCTTTGGCAATGACTGGTGGTCTCTGTTAGATTCTCTTGTCCCTAGTTAGATGCTGAGGCGGCGAACCAAGCTTCAGTTAAACTTCCCTGGAATTACAGATTTTACAGAATCATGCAGACATGAAATCATGCAATCACGCTCACTTTCAGGCTTGATTCTGCTCAGCAATGTCCAAGTCAGTTGGCAAGGAAAGCTACTGGAGTCTGAACAGGCTACAATTCTGTTTATTTCTTTCATAAAAAGTCATGGGCAAATGGATGAAAATCCAAGTTTTGGACAATGCAGAGGATCAGCTTTTAGCACTCACCTGAGCAGGATGTCAAGGCAGCCAGGACTTCTGTAGAAAAGGGTCAGCTCTGGCATCCATGAGCGCACAGGGGGGAATGCACACGTGCATGCGTATGTACTTGAAGTACTGCCAAAGGCTCATCTTGCTGTCTTTCTGCTACATACCCAGCCCCTTGAAATTAGATCTTTTCTTGAGAAAGTAAACATTACCAGTAGGCCTTCTCCCACTTCATGACATGAAATAGGAATTTTTAAAGCCCCAAACATCAGGGAGCGGTTAACTCTTGATTGTTAATATTTAGATTTCCTGTGTGGATATTATTATTTGCAACAAGTGTTTAGTCCCAATAGTTTTTCCCTATCAGTCATTACATTTTTGAAGGGCCTCTCTTTCCCATAGGTCAGCGTTTACCTCAGCAAGGGTAAGTATTTATTATTTATTTTGTTTTTTGAGATGGAGTCTCGCTCTGTCGCCTGGGCTGGAGTGCAGTGGCGCAATCTTGGCTCACTGCAAGCTCCAACGGTAACTATTTAAATTTGTATTAATCTAAGAAAAACCACAAGAATAGGTTCATTGCCTTTCAACCTCCTCACCAAAAGTCACAATGCATTCTGAAGCCATATATATATACACATACATATATAAAATATACATATATATGAGACAAATATGTATATTTGAGACAGGGTCTCACTCTGTTGTTCAGGCTGGAGTGCAGCAGCAGCATGATCATGGCTCACTGTGGCCTTGACTTCCTGGGCTCAATAGATCCTCCCATCTCAGGCTCTCCAGTAGCTGGGACTATAGGCGTGCACCACCAAGCCTGGCTAATATGTGATTATTAAATTATCCTCTGCCTTAACTATTTATTGCTTTATGTTGTGAGTAATGGATAATTGCCATTGAGGGTATCTGAAACATGAGACATCAGCCTCAATCCCCACCACTTAAGTGTTCAAATGACTTTACCTTAAACATTCACCATCCTCCCACTTACAATATCTCTTGCCTACTCTGCCCTCAAGGTAGTTCTGTCACAGAGAGTAACAACTCTGAATTCTTCAGGGCCCTGTAATAATGTGTGTCATCTTTAGCATCAGTTTGGGAAGTAATACACTTAATGTCCCAATTTGAAACATTTTCTGCCATCCCGTTTCATTCTATGCACTCACATGCCCCCCACAATGACATAAAGGCACAGAACAAGAATCTAAACCTCTTCTTATCAACAGTGGAATACTTTTCATAATCACTCTACACATTTATTTAGGAACAGTGAGATTCCTTTGAATCTCAACAGTTTCCTAGATATGCTGTCTTTTTTTTTTTCTTTTTTATTAAGTTACCATTTCTGGAATGGCTTCATGTTACATCTCTACACACTGGCCCACAAAAAAGGAGACTCTAGACATAATGTTCCCAAAGAAGTCAACAAAGATTCCCAGACCAGGCAGGGCATGGTGGCTCACACCTATAATCCCAGCACTTTGGGAGGCCAAAGTGGGTAGATCAGGAGGTCAGGAGTTCAGACCAGCCTGACCAACATGGTGAAACCCCATCTCTACTAAAAATACAAAAATTAGCTGGGCGTGCTGGTGGGCGCCTGTAATCCCAGCTACTTGGGAGGCTGAGGCAGGAGAATCACTTGAACCCAGGAGGCAGAGTTTGCAGTGAGCCGAGATCACACCACTACACTCCAGCCTGGGTGGGAGCGAGACTCTGTCTCCAAAAAAAAAAAAAAAAAAAAAAAGTTCCCAGCTCATATGGGAACTCTGGAAACTAGCACAGTATTTCACACTTTGGTATTTTCCCCCCCTTTTTTTTAAAGAAGATAAAATATTACAGAGACATTTTCAAAAATCACACCTGAGTTAAACGTTTTGCTGGAAAATTCCACATTAAGGAGTTAAGAACATAATGCAAAAAATGGGAAAGGGCTATATACAGGTACTTTGCCACCGTCATTATTGTGTGTTTGCTCTTGTATTCTTCCTTTTCTGCCACCAGGAGAAAGGAGAGGGGACAGGATAAAGAGAAACACAGAGAGGGAGGGAAAGAACAGGCACTCCTGAGCCCTAGGCAGACGTGGACAGACAGAAGGGCACCAGTGGGCAGCGCAACATGTCCAGAGCACCCACCAAGGGCAGCTCTTTTACGCCTTCTGCAAAAAGGAGGGGACCTGAAGGGCGCAATAATGAACGGATTTGGTTGTAGAAAAGGGGGTGAGGTTAAAAAGAAAATGGGGTGAGATGAAGATTCCGTCCAAAAACTTAGCTGTACAGAGAAAATATCAAGGCTTTGGTGGAGATATCAGATTCAAATCTTTTCACAGATTTTGGGATCAGTTCAGGGATTGTGGCCAAGTTCAGAGTCAAAACTATTATCTCCCCTTCTGGTGTTTGGCACTCCAGCCAAATGGTTGTCCCCAGAAGCCCACAGATGAGTTGGAGATTAACAGCAAGGAGTCTTTTCTCGGAAAGACCATTGCCACAGTGAAGCTGATTAAAATACTTGGAACTAGAAGGCAAGGGCATAGGCAAGGAAGGTGAAAACGGTAAGCTCCTAGGAAGGGCTATATATTTCAAGAGCAATGGGAGTCTGCACTTGGTTCAATCACAGTTTGGATCTTCGGAGGCCCTTGCTCCTGAAGAAGGCAAGAGTCTGGATTCATTGATAGTGGGGATTTTCTTGCACTCTTCAGAAAGCAATCTGTCTGTATATAGAAGGCATGATTCCCTTCCTTCCAGGCACAATACAGGGCCCAGTGGAGTTGGAGAAACTTTTTGGTTTCAGTGGAGGTAGGTGGGATGATTCCATCGGTACCAAGATCTGGAAGGAAGAAAGAAGTCAATCCTAAAGCTAGTAATGTGATGGCGTAAGATGGGAATGGGGAGTGACTGTTAGCAGGTATAGGGGTTTTTGGGGGGAGGGGTAATAAAACCATACTGGAATTACATAATGCTGATGGTTGCACAACCTTGTGAATATACTGAAAACCACTGAACTGCACACTTTAAAATGGTGAATTTTCTGGTATATGAATTATACCTCGAGCAATTTTTTAAAGCTGGTAATGTATATTATATGGTTCTCTCTCTCTCTGTCTCAGTAGGGGTAGGTGAGGAGCTCCAATGTTTTGGGCTATGCAACAATTGGCCAATAAGAGCTGGCTGCCTTGCTGAACTGCCTGGATTTGGACAGGTGGGTTCATCTTTTCTGGCGAACTTAGGTCTGTAACCTACACATCCCTGTTTTGTTCTGAATCAAGGCAGAATCTCTCTCTCTCACAAGGCATCAGCTCTGAGAACACTTTTTAGAGTAGATTCTTTGCCTCATGAACTGAAGCCTAGGAGGCTGCCTTCCTCACTGCGTCCCAGGTGGGAGTGGGAGACAGGAATTGGCACCACTTCCCTCTCTCCCTGTGTCAGCCATGCTTGAAGCCTAGGGTTTTCTTTGTGCCTAAGCTCTAGGCTCACATCAGAACCTCCTGAAAACTGGGTTCCTCGCATGAAGCCCAGCAAAGGACCTGGCCCTTTCTGACATGAGTGTTTGGAAATTTCCACCCTCAAAGTAAGGATGGAAATTTTGGCTTTGTTGACATCAGCTCCTTGCCAGGATGGCTCACTGACTGAAGCTTCTTTTTAAAATCCCTGCTCCCTAGGGATAAAGTCCAGTCTGGCTGTCGCTCTGTCCTCTCTCTACCACCCCATTCCTCTTTTCCAATCCTATCTATGACAAGCTTTCTTTCCCAAGGCATGGGCCCAGCTTCTCACATGTCCCTTGGCCCTGCTGGGATGTCTCTGCACCCTCCCCTCCACCTTACCCTGAAGAGTTAAAACTGGAGGCGGAGTTCACTGATGCTTTGGAGTTATTTTGAGATGCAGTGGGACTGCTGGCGTGGAGTCCTGAGCCAGGAGATGAAGGCCTGCTGTTGTTCCCAGGGGAACAGGATGACGTTACTGAGGATAAGGAGAGGCAAAAACAAGGGGAAAATAATACTGCTGGATCCCGAGACATTGGGACATAGCCCCTCAGATGCAAATTTCCTGGTGTAACCCCAAAGGGACCTCACCCTCTCCCTACCCACACCCACCTGACTACCTCCTGCCTCATTAGCATCAACTTCTGCCCACACCCAGAGGGGCTCTCATCCAAATGCTCTCTACAGCCCAGGCCCTGGAGAGTGGTGTGGCTGGTTCTGCAAGTCTAAGACTTGCCAAATGCAAGGACAGATGCCAAAATCATCCTACTCTGGGACACACCCAAGGCTGGGCACATGCAGCCCCGGACCAAGAGGCGGGAGAAGAAAAAGAACAAGAAGGAAGAGAGGAGGAAAGAAAGGCAGTGCATAGGGGAGAAAGAGAACTTGAGGCCACCATGAAAGATTGCCAGCTGCTTTAGTTCTCCTGACTCCACCAAGAAAAGGTGCATGGTTTTCTAGAAACTAGAGTAATGAACTGAGCTCATGGCTCATGCCTGTAAGCCCAACACTTTTGGGAGGCCGAGGCAGGAGGGCCGATTAAGCCCAGGAGTTCAAAACCAACCTGGGCAACATGGCGAAACCCAGTCTCTACAAAAAATACAAAAATTCGCCAGGTGTGATGACATGCACCTGTAGTCTCAGCTACTCAGGAGGCTGAGGCGGGAGGATCACTTGAGCCTGGGAGTTCGAGGTTGCAGTGAGCCATGATTGTGTCACTGCATTGCTTGGGCAACAGAGCAAGACCCTGTCTCAAAAAACAAAACAAAACGAAAACAAAAAGAGCAATGAACTGGGAGTGAGGGGACCTAAGCCCTGTCTTGGTCGCTGGCCATCCACTCAGCAGCTCTGTGGCTGCTGATTTGTTTCACCTTCCTGAAACTCATTTTCATCCTCTGTGAAGTGGCAGATTTTGTATCTGGATTAACTCTTGTGTTTGTGTTTCCCAAACTGTGTTCTATGAATAGGGTGACATATATTTTATTATCCAAACTAAGACCCTAAGACACTTTGAAAAGTAGAGGGGGCCGAGTGCAGTGGCTCACTCCTGTAATTCCAGCACTTTGGGAGGCCGAGGCGGGCGGATCACCTGAGGTCAGGAGTTCAAGACCAGCCTGACCAACATGGAGAAACCCTGTCTCTACTAAAAATACAAAAAATTAGCCGAGTGTGGTAGTGCACTCCTGTAATCCCAGCTACTGGGGAGGCTGAGGCAGGAGAATCGCTTGAACCCAGGAGGCAGAGGTTGCAGTGAGCTGAGATTGCGCCATTGCATTCCAGCCTGGGCAACAAGAGTGAAACTCTGTCTCAAAAAAAAAAAAAGAAAAAAAAGACAAAGATTAAAAAAAATAGAAAAGTGGAAGGAAGTACTATTGATAATTATGTCAGGACATGAAGCAGACCCTGGGACTATCCTGGCCACCCTGGGCATGTGATCATCCTGTCTAGTTCTTTGAAATAATCAGGTACTTTTTGAGGAATAGAGTATACTTTAGGAAGCCTTGCCTTCCTTGGGCCTTCCATACAGTTCATTTTGGAATGTTATGCACCTGAGTGCTTAGAAGTGCTGCAGTTAGAACAAAACAAAACAACAACAACAAAAAAATACGCTTGTTTAAACTGTGCATACTCACCATTTTCCAAATTTACTTGATCATAGAACCTTTTCCCAACACAGATTTTAATATCCTTTGAAATGCATTTAAGGGATCCTGACTTAGGTAGATACCTTTCAGTTCTAATATCCCATATTTTAAAAGAATTCTGGTGTTATTCAGAAATCTCATTTTAAAGCTCACCTGTTCCAGGCATGGTACTGTGGACAGGAGGGACAGAGAGGGGACCCAGAGACCCTGAGGGAGATACCTGAAAAACAACAGAAGCTTGTAAATGTCCATTTCTGCTCGCTTCTCCAACTTCAGACCATTCTCCAAAGACAGTAGGTCCCAGACTCTACAGAGACCAGGGCTTGGCTTCGTTGGTTATTTTTTAGCCCCAAACCTACATGCCATCCTCCTTTCTATGGGAAGGCCTCTGGACCACATACTGGCATCCAGAATCAGGTCCAGTCTGCTCCGGAAGTTTCCTGGTGTCGACACCAGGCCCCTCCAGCCCCTGACAATGTGTATTGCCTGATAAAGTTTCTTTGGCACTGCCAAGCCGAAGGCTGCCTTGCCTGAGAGCCCTGGAGGTGAGCAAGACAAACCTCCTGGGCCCTGCAGTGGCAGATACTGCTGGTTGCCTGCTGTTTTCTGGTCTCCATTGCTTTTTCCCTAAAAGAACCCTGCTTTTGCTTAGGACAGCAGGGTTGCTCAGCCTAGCAGCCTCTTTCGGGCTTTCCCACTCTGATAGATGAATGGAGCATGGACTCTCCAGAGGTAACCGGAGGTACTGAACTTTGGTCTCTGAAGATTTTTATTTTGCCCTGGAGACCTCATAGCATCATCAGCTCTGAGATTAGAAAGGGACCTGGGATAATTTTGTTTACCCTCCCATGTAATTCAGGACCCTCCTCCTCACTGTTACTATCCTAGAACAAGATGTAATAGAAAGAATAGACTTTGGAGCCCAACAAGTCTGGGAGTAAGACAACTCCACAACTATCTGTGTGACTTTGGGCAAGTTATCTAACCCCACTGAGATTTGGTTTTCTCATCTGTAAAATAGCAGCAGTACTTCCATTATATATTTTAATTAAGACATAATGAGATAATGTCTGTAAATCTTCCAACCCAACAGCTGGCAAAGAGTGTCCCGGCTTGTTAAATGCTAGTTCTCTCCCTTTCTGGAGGAAGAAGCTGTCAACTGCTGTATATTTCTAGATATTATTCAGCTCTTCTTTTGAGCTAAAATCTGTGTATCTTCACTGCCCCTTATTCTTCTCATGCTAACAGGGGAAGCTGTGACCAGGTGTTTGCAAAGGCTATTGAAAGGTAGTTCTGCTCTCTCCACTTTGGAAGATCCCATCCTAACATGATGCAGCATGTACTTATTTCCTCATTAATCGGAAATGGTTTCCCTGTTTTCATTTACTTTTCCTTATACAATGAGCCTCATCAGTAAGCTGGGGGCCTGTGAAGGGTGGAGACGGGTGTGGGGCACAGGTTGGGAGGGGTGGCAGAGTGGTAAGAGATGTTATCAATAATCTCCCTACTTCTTCTCCTCCTCTCCCTGCTGTCACACCCAAGACATGTGTTGTTGTTGTTGTGGTGGTGGTGGTTGTTGTTGTTGGTTTGAGATGGAGTCTCTCTCTGTCACCCAGGCTGGAGTGTAGTGGTGCTATCACGCACGGTTCACTGCAACCTCTGCCTCCTGGGTTCAAGTGATTCTTCTGTCTCAGCCTCCCAAGTAGATGGGATTACAGGCACCCGCCGCCACGCCCAGCTAATTTTTGTATTTTTAGTAGAGACAGAGTTTTGCCATGTTGGCCAGGCTGGTCTTGAACTCCTAACCTCAGGTGGTCCACCCACCTTGGCCTCCCAAAGTGCTGGGATTACAGGCGTGAGCCACCGCGCCTGGCTTTGTTGTTGTTTTTAAATAAATGATAATGTATTTGGTCATTGCGGCCAACTTGTTTCCTTCTGGAAACAGGCTAGGCATATGTAAACAGACATATATATGGTTCCCCTTTTTAATTTTCTAGATATATTGTAGCATTCTGCCCACACTGATCTGCACCATTTTGCCTTCCCACCTGCTAATCATTTTATTCCAGAAGCAGAAGAAACTAT
Organism: Chlorocebus sabaeus; assembly: GCF_047675955.1. Taxonomy (NCBI): domain Eukaryota; kingdom Metazoa; phylum Chordata; class Mammalia; order Primates; family Cercopithecidae; genus Chlorocebus; species Chlorocebus sabaeus. Next base: position 116,542,525 of record NC_132904.1, on the reverse strand, counting down.
GTCCTAGTCCCAAGGGACTGTCTCAATGAGACCTAAAGATAGGATCAGAAAATGTTCTCTCCCCTTTCCCTTCATGACATCACTAGTGTTAGTGTAACTATTTATTTAATGTCCTTCACTGACATTAGGCTGTAGACTTCAAGAGAGCAGGGTAACGCCTGTGTGGTTCACTGCCACACCCTCAGTGCTTTCTACAGTCCCTGGAACGTCACAGCTGCTCAGTAAATATGTGTTGAATGAAAGCTGATGAGGAATGGGACCCCTGCTTGGCTCCCTCGGCCCCCTCCATTTCTCATCATGTTGATGTCCTGGGTTGGTATTGAACCAAAGGGAGAATCTACTACTTCTCATCTGCTCTAAATAAAGTCCAATCTTGCAAGATTCCAGAGTTCCTATGACATGACCCAAGTTTCCTAACAAGGCCTACAATGCCCGACATAATCCAGCCCCGCCTACCACTCCAGCCTCCTCATTCACACCCGCACTGCCTGGTGTCCAGCCCATTCTGGCCTTCTATGCTTCTTTCCACCTACCCCACCCCACCACCAACCTGAGAACCTTTGTACATGCTATTTCCTCTACCTAGAATATTCTTCCCTGCCCTCACTCCTCCCTGCCTCCCCAGCTCAGACACTTTCCCTGTTAATATCAATGGTGACATTCATTCTTCTGGTGTCAGTGTAAACATCATTCCTCAGAGAAGCTCCTGACACTCTGGACTAGGTTAGGCACCTCATATACCTGTACCTCTTCTCTTAAGCCTTCATCACAAATAGCATTTGTTTAGTATCTGTTTTTCTGCTACACTGTGAGCAGGGATCACGTATGCTGTTCACCACTGGAGCCCCAGTACCAAACATATAGTAGGTGCTCAGTGAATGCTTAAGGAAGAAATAATGAGTGAATATTATCTTGCCTCCAACTTAGCATGTTCAATGATCCCTTACAGAGTTTAGGGTACTTCAGCATCCATGGCCCATTATGATCCCATACTCATCAGACCCTCTAATTTTAATCATGAACCCCTTGCTCTAGCCAGATTGAAATGCTTGCGATTTCCCAAATGCATCATGTTGTTTTATAATTCCATGCCTTCAGGCTGGGCGCGGTGGCTCACACCTGTAATCCTAGCACTTTGGGAAGCCAAGGCGGGCAGATCACTGAGGACAGGAGTTTGAGACCAGCCTGGCCAACATGGTGAAACCCCGTCTCTACTAAACATACAAAATTAGCCAGGCTTGGTGGTGGGTGCATGTAATCCCAGCTACTCAGGAGGCTGAGGCAGGAGAATTACTTGAACCCAGGAGGTGGAGGTTGCAGTGAGCCTAGATCGCACCATTGCACTCCAGCCTGGGCAAAAAGAGCAAAACTCTGTCTCAGAAAAATAAAAATAATAAAAATAAATAAAAAATAAAAAAATTTCATGCCTTCTCACAGGCTATTCCTTCTGCCTTGTACACTACTCTTGCTAATTACTAATCTATTCTCCAAACAAATTAGATATTCACCCTCCCGGGCCCCATTCTGATTTGGGCGTCTTTCCTCTTGGTTCCCAGGGCACTCCTATGGGGCTCATTCCTGCCCAACACTCCTCACATCTACTTGGTTGTAGTTTCTTGCCTTTTCTGCTACCTCCTTTTCAGTTTCTTCCCTGATCCTCTTCCTTTGCCCATCTCGCAAAAGCTGGTGGCATGGCCTTTGCTCTTTGCTTCCTCTACATAAACTCCATAGGCGAGTTCCTCCTCACCCAGGATTTCAACCACCACCTGCACACTTGTGACCCCCTAGTCCATGTCTCCATCCCAGCCTTCCAGTCTCACTTCCAGACTCATAATCTCAAGTGTCCAAGGACATTCCCACATGGGTGTCCTGCAGCCTCGCTGTACGTCATGATGACATGAGAACTGAAATCATCACTTCTTGCCACTCCCAAGCCATCTCCTCCTGGTTTGCTTGTTCCGTAAATGGCAATACCATCTACCCAGTCAACCCAGCCTGAACGCCAAGAGTCATCACAGAGGATTCCCTTTTCTTCTCCCTGCCCCCATCCAGCTTTCCATTCATTAACCAAGACCTTCTAATGATTTCTTGAATTCCTCCCCCCCTTCTCTTTCCTCCCTCCTGGGGTTGCTTTGCCCTCGGTCTTTCTCTACTGGCTACCTGCAGTCCCATCCTAACTGGCCTCCCTGAAACCCGTCTTGGGCCTCTCAAACCATCCTTTATCCTGCAGTCAGAGTGATCATTCGAAAAACGATCATGCCAATATCCTGTGAAAATCCTTCAGTGATTCCCCTAAACCTTCAGTTCCTTAGCATTGTGGACAATCCCTGCACAGTCTGACCTTTCTGATCTGTCCAGCCTCATCTGTCAACACTCCTCCTCATGGAACCACTTGCAGTTCTGTGAGCTTGCCACACTGTCCCTGCCCCTGGGAGAGCTCCACCCACATTTATTTGCCTCTCATTCCTCTTCGTCCTTTAGACTCAGCTCAGGTATTAATTATCTCCTTGGGGAAGCCTGTCCTAAACACCAGCTCCCAAGGCTGGTTAGCTGCTGCTCCTAAGTTCTCCTGAAGAAATGATCATGCTGTTTTCCATTCGTTTATTTACCTGCTCCTCTGCTAGGCAGTGAGGTCCTCTGGGACAGGGAACAAACAATATTTATCTTTGTATCCCCAGCACTTGGCACAATATATAGAAGGTAGTCGGTAGCTGGTTGGTGAAAGAATCAACAATGGTGTAGTTTTGGGAAAACAGCTGTGTCCCACCCTGACAAGGCTGCATTTCACCCATCTTACAGTGCTGAAAGACTGAAGGGCAACATCGTTCTCCCCAACTCCCTTAACCTTCAACCATCATCATCCCCAGAGAGGAAGCTTCCCACCCCCACCCTCCAGGTACCATTTCTCCCTGCATGGAGAAGGTATTTCCTGCCCCCTAAACTTCATAGTCTGCCTAGAACTTCAAGTTGTTCCCAGCCCTGGCTTCTCCCTTGAACTCCAGAGTCACAGATATAACTCCTTCATACTTACTCTCAGATGCCTTGTAGGTATGTCCAACTTAATATGACCAGCCCCAAATTCTTAGCTTTTTTCCTTGAACTTGCTCTTCCTGCAGTTTTCATCATCTCAAAAAAATGGCAGTGCTTTCCAACGCACTGCTCAGGCCAAAACCCTTTTAATCATCTTTGTTTCCTTTCTTGTATTCTGTATCTGAGCACATCATGCTGCTCCACTGTCAAAGTCTAGCCAGAATGCAACTGCTTCTCCTCACCTCCATGGCCACCACCCTAGGCCAAGCCTCCATCACACAGCCTGACCACTGTCATTCTCCTAACTGGTCTCCGGCTTCCAAACAGATGATTCCCCACATAGCAGCCCGTGTTAGCCAGCTCAGCCTTCTCTGGCTAGAGCTCTCCAATGGCTTCTCATTTTACCCAAACTGAAAGCCAGGGGCCTTTCAATGGCCTCCAAGACCTTGGGCGCTCTGCTTCTTGTTTCTTCTCTGACTTCTTCTCCTACTTTTGGTCCCCTTTCTCATTCTGTCCCCAGCCACATTGGTTGCCTTGCTGTTTCTTAAGCATACTGGATCTTTTCACTTGCTAGGCCCTCTGCCTAGAACATTCTTTCCCCTAGATATCCACATATTTAATTCCCTGACAACTCTAGGTCTCTGTTCACACACCCTTATCAGGGAGATCCTCTCTGACCTCCCTATTGAAAGAGCATCTCCCCGCTATCCCCTTCTATTCCCTCGCCCTTCTTTAGTGTTCTTTATACTATATTCTATACAGCATCTCTTTGCTTATTTATTTACTGGATGCTCCCCTTCTTCCCTGCAGCCACCACTTTCCCCTCCAAGCATCATGTCCCTCCAGTTCTTGGCAGACAGCTTGGTTCCTGGCCACTCACCAGCCGGGAATTGTAGACAGGTGGTTTGATGGGTGTGGCCACAGGGCAGTTGATTCGCTTCTCCTTTTGGCGTCGGTTGCAGAACCAGACTCTCACCACCTCCTTCTCCATGGACAACTGCTCTGCAATCATGGAGATCTCCTCCGAGCTGGGTTTTGGGTTCTATAGGGACCGAAAGGACAGAGTATGGTCAAGAAAAGGGACTCAGGGGTGGGGAACAGAGGTTCCAAAGAAACAGGATACAACTATACATGGATCAAAAGCTTTAGAGTCAGACCTAGGATGAAATACTGGCTTTTTCACTTACTATATGTCCTTAGGAAACTTTCTTAACCTCTCTGAGCCTGTCTTACCATCTATGAAATGAGAATAATCATGCCCACCACATAGGATTATTGTAGGAATTAAATGAGAAAATGTGTGTAAACTGCCAAGCACAGGGCCTGACACAAAGTAGGGTCTCCATAGATGTAGGCTGTCTTTCCTTTGTTCATGAGTTCAGAGGAGTCCATGCATGAGTTACGTGGGGCAGGCAGAGTCCCCAGAGCTGCTGCTGCTCCCTTCTGTGTTCTTCCTTATAATCTGATAATCTGATGTCCTTCTCCCTGTCATTTATTTTTTTTGTTTTTTTTGAGACGGAGTCTCGCTCTGTTGCCCAGGCTGGAGTGCAGTGGCATGATCTCCGCTCACTGCAATCTCCGCCTCCCAGGTTCAAGCATTTCTCTCTGCTTCAGCCTCCCGAGTAGCTGGGATTACAGTCATGTGCCACCACGCCCAGCTAATTTTTGTATTTTAAGTAGAGATGGGGTTTCACCATGTTGGGCAGGCTGGTCTTGAATGCCTGACCTCAGGTGATCCACCTGCCTCGGCCTCCCAAAGTGCTGGGATTACAGGCATGAGTCACCGCCGCCTGGCCTGCCTTGTCATTTCTTCCTGTCCTCCTGCCTCAAAGAGGAAATGAGAAAGCTAAAACACGTGGACCCATCAGGACTGTGGCACAGCAATACATGCTACATGGGTGCCACTCCCTTGTTCTGATCCCTTGCACCTGGTCTTTAGCCCCGGCCACTTTCCCCCACTCCTACACCCTCCCTTAACCTTGCCACTCTAGGAAGCCTAAAAAGAAGGAAAAGCCAGTTCTTGTCACTCGGCTAACTGGATGTGGGCACCAAATCTTTGAGCCAAATATGTGAGGAATCTGCCAGAGGGACAGCAGTCCTGGAGGCCTGGGGCCTTTGGAGATGTGTGGTACCCATGGCGGCTCTGGAGGCTGGGATCTAAGGGAGCCTGGCTAGGTGCTGGTTAGGCCACATCTGTTTCTCAGCTCGCACAGGGCTCACAGCTTCCACTGGCTCAAAAATATGCTTTTGCTACAAGTTCCAAAAAATGTAGGTGTATAACATGATGACAAGTATTTAAATGTACACAGAAAAGAAGAGTAGAAGGAAATGAGGTCAGATGGCATTTGGTGATGAGTATTCTTTTTCTTTCTACTTCCTTGTACTTTCCAAATTGCTTACAATAAGCATTTATTATATTTACAATTTGAAAAACATAAAATGTACTGCATAGAAAATAGAGAACTTATATACAATCCCCTGACTTTACACCCTTTACCTCAGCTGGATACGGAGATACTGTGTTCTGGGATCCTATAGCCCGTTCTTTAAATCTCCCAGTGAGAAAAACAAAGAGTCCTAAATAGATGTCAGGGCAAGAAGGGTCAGTGGAGGAGGAGGTTCCTGGAAGCTGAGATGGCGAGCAGCTTAGCACTCCAATACCTGGGGGCCTGGAGTGGGATAATGTGTTTTCTGATTGTGTCCCAGGGCAGGTCTGAGGTGCTGAGGGGCTGGTGCCAAGCAGCCTGTGCCATGTCTACTCCCCGTACCTGTATGAGGCAGCCCGCCCATGCCCACCCGAAGGTGCTGCTCACATCTTGAAACCTCTTCTCCAGAGTCAGGCGGATGTTGGTCTCGATGCTGGTCCGTTTCTTTCTCTTCCTTCCAAATACTTCACTGAGGCTGGGGTAGGAGCTGGGCGTGCTCACTGAGGGGTCTGACGGAGAGGACTCTGCGGAGGAGAGGACACAAAGGAGCAGAGGAAGCTCAGAGAAGGGGATGAGTGGCTGGTGCCTTCATGGATTTGAGGTCCAACAACCCTTCCCGATGGGCTCTGCAGTGGCATTTTCAGGGGCAATCCCCTCCCCCAGTAGGGAGCCCAGAACAGACCAAGAATCCCACTTCTTTTCGTTGCGCAGGGCAAAGGCCCTCCGTGGCCCTCCATTGTCCCCCATGGCCTTCTGTGGCCCTCCGTGACCCTCCGTGGCCCTCTGAGGCCCCCAGAGCAGTGTCTCCAGTGTTTGGGGTCATGGCTGAGGGATGCCCAGGCATCGGTGGCACATGTGGGTGTAAGTGGACACTGGCAGGACTCCTACGAGTAACGCTCGTGAGGCTGCTGTTTACAGATATGCCTGGATGTGAATACTGAGCGAAATGTGAAATGGGATTTGGAGCCAAAAGCAATGGCACTTCGTGGCAGACTGTTGGTGTTGGAGGCATTTTCGTGCCAGTGCAAATGTTTGAGCTAAGGCTGTAGGGGCCATAGGAGGGATATCCCCGAGGAAGGATTCAGGTATCTGATGAGGACTAGAAATGGTCACAGGGCCCTTCTCCAGAGATTCGAAGACTTTCGGATCATTTCGCTCATTTCAGTGCTTCCATAAAGGCTGTCTAAGGGGCAGCCTGTGGGGGGAGCTTCCTGCCCCCTCCCATGCTTGTGTGTAGAGGCCCTTCCGTGGGAGTAACAGCCCTGGCTGGCTGCCCCACCCTTTCCTCCCTCTCCAGTGTAACCACCAATCCACGTGAATCTACTGAATAGAGCCCAGCCCTGGAGACTGGCTCACTCCCTCTCTCTGCCTAGGCTGGCGGTTCTCAACCGGGGGGGACTCTGCATCACCACCCCTCCCCCTGGGACATTTGGCAATGTCTGGAGAGATTCTTGGCTGTTTCAACTGGGGGTGGATGCTACTGGCAACTAATGGGTAGGGACCAGGGATGCTCAAAACATCCTGCAATGCATAGGCCAGTCCCTGGTAACAAGAATGACCTGGCCCGGGATGTCCATAGTGCCAAGGTTGAGAAGCCCCATCCTATGCTAGTTCCTGCTGCCATACTCTTCCACTCAGTATTCCAAACGTGTGGTCCCTTGGCTTATACCCTTGATCTCCTGGAATACCTCCCAGCCACCACCCCTCACTGAGTCCTCCCACAAACCCCACGCCTGCTGTCAGGCTTTCCTGACCAACCTGGGTTGCAGTAAGTCCCTGTCTGCTGAAAACCTACTCGAGAACTAGCCAGGGAAAGACCCTGTGTCATGCCTGTGGTCTCCACCTCCCAGTGAGACCCTAGAGGCTCCATTGCTCTGTTTCCCCTGACCCAGACTTATTCCAGACAGCAATCTGCATAAGTGTGTTTGCTCTGCAGACCCAGACTTTGTCGCTGGCAAGTTGTTCTAAGGTCTACGCTGGGTGGGATGGGTAGGAATTGAATGGGGGCAAATCCTGATGGACACAGACCTAAATCCACATCCTTCTGAGGGCTTCTCAGTAGTCGAGCTGACACTTTCATCTACACTTGCCTGTGCCCTGTGTCTTGTTTCTCCATCGGCTCCAGTCTCAGGAGAAGAAAAGGGTGTTAGGTATCAACTCCCAAAAGCCCCAACATGACAAGTCACTGGCCCTTCCCTGCAGAGCCCTCCAGGGCCCCGGCATCCGTGTTTGTGAGGCCTACCTGCATCATTCAGCCACTTCTCCAGCAGGGGCTTGAGCTTGCACATGTTCTTGAAGCTCAGGTTGAGGGCCTCAAATCGCGAGATGGTGGTCTGGCTGAAGTCGTTGCCATACAGCTTTCCCATCGCCAGCCCCACATCTCCCTAAGCGTGGGGACCGAGGGGGAGGAACATGAGAGGCGGCCTCCTCTTGTTTGCCCACATCCTGCATGGTCCTAGCATCGATCACACAGCCAGCCTGAACCTTCGAGTGCTCACCCATGCTCAGCTGCTTTCCAAGTCTCCTCCCTCTAAGGTGAAGAATCGGTTTCTTTCTCTCCTTAGACTCTGAGTGGACCATGCCCATGTGCTCAGGAGAGCCAGCCCCTTTTAACCTCTCATTCTCCTCCACCAGCAACGTCCTCTATTTCCCTACCAATGGCAACTGTGCCCTATTCTCAGAGAACTCAGGGACACGATGAGCTGGCCCCAAATACCTCGAGCCTCTGGTCACTCTTGAAACCTGCACTTGGGAAGCCCAGTTTCCAGCCGCTCAGCTCAATTTCTTCTATCTTTTCCCCTAAAACCAAACCTGTGTGAAGCCCAGCTTAATGCGCCTCTGCTTGAAGGTCTTGGCAAACTTCTCCAGTTCCTCGAGGTCACTGGGCTCATCGGCCCCTCCAGAGCTGGGTAGATGCTTGGGCACCGGGAGATGCTGGGATGCTTCCAGGTGGGGTTCTAAAGAGGATCCTGGCGGCCCAGGGCGCCCAACTGCCTGATAGGAAACACGCCAAGCAGATCCACCACAAAGATCAATAAATAACAATTTCTGATTTTTGTTTTGTTTTGTTTTGTTTTGTTTTTTTACTAATAGACCCACTTAGAGGATGACAGATCCCTGGATACACCCTGGGTACATTTGAGTCCTATTTTTTTTCCAATGGCATGGAAGTAGAAATTGAAGTTTCTATGAATGTATAGCAAATAACTGGAATATCTGGGTAGAAACATCAGGAGTGCAGGATAGGGAGGTGGCCTGAGTTTAGCCTGTGACTCACTGTTTGAGTCTTAGCAGGTTACTTCCTCCTTTCAGTTTTCTACCATAAAAGGAGCTAGCAGGGTTGTTTACAAAGATTCCCAAAACAAATCACAGAACTGGACGAAGATAAGGTTGCTTGCTTTTTTTTTTTTTTCCCTCCTCCATAAAGCGGGTAACTGAGGTGTTGAACAGGCATTAACTGAAGATAACAGGGAATATCCAAGAACTCGTGGCCTTTATAGAACTTTCCTGAAATGTCAAACTCTTGTGCATCATTTTACTTTCTAAACCACCATTTTCTTTCATGAAAGTGTTTTGTTTTTAATCAAAGGTATTTTAATCAGTACCTTTATAAAATGCACATTGATCTCATTTGGGATGTTAGGGGATATTCTTTCTTCTTCTTTTTTCTTCTTCTTCTTCTTCTTCCTCTTCCTCTTCCTCTTCCTCTTCTTCTTCTTCTTCTTCTTCTCCTTCTCCTTCTCCTTCTCCTTCTTCTCCTTCTCCTTCTCCTTCTGTTTTTTTTTTTGAGACAGGATCTCACTCTGTCACCCAGGCTAGAGTGTAGTGGCACAATCACTGTTCACTGCAGCTTCAACCTCCTGGGCTCAAGCCATTCTCCTGCTTCAGCCTCCTAAACAGCTGGGACTACAGGCATGTGCCACCCTGCCTGGCTAACTTTTGTTTTTGCAGAGACAGGGCTTTATCATGTTGCCCAAGCTGGTCATGAATTCCTGGGCTCAAGCGATCTACCTGCCTTGGCCTTCCAAAGTGCTGGGACTACAAGCATGAGCCACTGTGCCCAGCCAGATATTCTTTCTTGAGCTTATTTTCATAGGAAAATGTACTCTTAAACCTAGAACCATGTTGTGCCCATTTGGGGTCAGGAATGAATCCAATCTTAAAGACATCTATCATTCCACAAGGATAGAGTGAAATCTGGGCTTTGGGGTCCAGGCACTGTGTGCAGCTCAAAGGGCTAAATCCACCTCTTCTTTCCCTTTTGATTTAGTTTGCATATACTAGGGTTAACATTACTTCTTCTCCCCTGGGATATTTGGGTTTACCATTCAGATAGGCAACCTTATCATGAAGAAGGTAAAAGGACCAGAGAGAAGTTTAGGAGTCTTTCCCCCAATGAAGGGTCTTTTGGTCTGAAACCATCATGAATTTGGTTCTTATTTTGCAGGGAAGGGGTGTGTGAGGAGAGTGTGGTATAGACCAGACCCTCAGGACAAAGCCCCAGTCCTCTTTGAACCCTCCTTTTATTTGTTCTTTCATTTGACAAAGACTTATGGGGCTCTCTGCTAGACCCTCTCCCTCCTCCTTTCATCTTGAATCCACTGGCAACCTGCACTGATTCAACTTCCCAAAACATCTCCTCAATCATCCCCTCTTCTTATTGCCACAACTCTTAAGCCAATCCTTTATGACCCCTCCCCTGGATGATCTTCATAATCTTCTGTGTGGTCTCTCTGCTACCAGTCTCTCCGTGCCAAAATATGATACGATATGAGAGTTGATCTTGAATATTCTAAGATCTCTTCCAGCTGTAAACCCACGCCAGGAGGAGGTGGAAGAGCCGCTCGTGGTGCTGGTGTTCACATTTCAACCACTAGATGGCGAGCTTCCCCTCCAGGTACTTTTAGTGGCCTCAGCCCTCTCTGAAGGCAGGGCTCTTGGTGAGCCACGGGGCTGTTAGCACAGAGATCTCTGCAGTCATTCCCAGCCATTTTGCCCAACCATCTCATGCAGCTGTGCAGGTTATTAACTGTGCAGGGGCACCCAGATCAGGAGAAGAATGGCAGCTAAGATACAGCTCATGCTGCTGTCGCCAATCTGTGCACCCTGGCATGAGACTGCAGCTAGCCAGAAGGAGAGATGCCTTTTTCCTAGTTGGAAAAAAGGTGCTGTGTGGAACCATGGCAGCTCTGCAAACAACCCCTCTCCCAGACCTCAGCCCACTGGCCTATATACGTGCCCACTGCGGGAGGCAATCTGGAACAGTGGCCCAGAGGTGAAAGGCACGGGCTTTGTGGGCTGGGACATCAGGTCTGTGGTATTTTAGTCTTCCCCTTGGCCCCTGAGAGCACCTAGGTAGAGTTCGTGGCCATCTTGGTGTGCCTGAGAAGTTAGCTGAGCCTGGCTCTCAGAGGAGCAATGCTGGGGCCTGTGCAGGGCTGGAGTTCGGTGCCTGGAGCATGAAGGAGGCTGGCCTGGGAGCTGGAATCTCTGGGTTCTAACTGTGGCCCCACCAGTGATACTTGGTAAATTGTCCCCTCCCTCCTTGCTGTAGCTTGGATTTCCCCTATGCCAACGGACAGTTCCCTGCTGTCCCCTCTCCCCAGAGGGATTAGTATCCTGTTAAAGGGGTAGGGGGGAAACTAGTGAGTTAAACTCGGTGAGAGCTGACACATTCCTAGAGGAAACAGGAAGAATGGGGTTGTTTACCTGGGATGTCAGTCCTGGCCCAGTCTGTGGGAGGAGGAGGCTGCTTTGTTGCTGTGGAAAGGGGAGGAGATTTGGCTGCAGACCTGAGTGAAAGGGGAGGGACAAAGGAACAGACAAATAAAATCCAGGCTATTTGAAAGACATGTGCTACAACTTCGGCACCATGATCACTGTCCCGACCCCCTGCCACCTGATCAGGTTCCTCCACCCACCTCAAGTCCCATGGAGAGGCCCTTCTAGCACTGCCAGGCATTGCCACATATAGGTGGAGGCAAATCAGATACAGGGATAAACAGACATGTAAACAGCAGTCCCCAAACCAGTCCTTCCACCTGCCCACCTGTCTGGAGAGGTGCAGAGGCTAAGGAGGGTCAAGAGGATCTACTCTGGGATCTGATTACCAGAGCGGAAGAAACCCAGGAAGGGAAGGGTTGCAGGGTGGCTGCTGAGAAGTCAAGCTGGGGCTGAGGATTTTGGCTTTCCCTGCAGGAGAAGCAGCTGGGATGGCTACAGAGGCCCAAGCAAATCTGTGAGGATGCCAGAGCAAGCAGATACGACCATGCAGCTCTAAAGGGCAGTGGGCCTTAGCCAGAGGCATGTGGCTAACCAGGACATTTTATACTTGGGAGGGAGGGCTGAGAAATGAGGGAAAGTCCAGGGCTGAGCCTCTGGAAACTCCCTTGAGCAGTATGTATTATACCTGCTTCTCCATCCTCCCCAGGAAAATTGTACATGAAGGGCTCTGCCTGGTTGGTGGCTCACTCTCCCAGCAGGAGTGGGGCCATCAAACCGCCAAAGCAGACAATGGGGTTGGTTACCCCAACTGCTTGTCACTCAACAGCACCTTGGGGTGTCTGTTTTCCCTAGGCTGTTCTGGGTCACAATGTACAGCATCTGCTGATGTTGACCTTTATGCTTTTCAGTCTAAAAAGTCAGGGCTTCATTGTTCATTATTAAAATACATGGGCAAGAAATCTCTTATAAGGAATCCCGAACTGGGAGTTGAGAGGCTTGGGTACTAATGGCAATTCTGACATGGCAGTTGAAATGGATACAACCTTTTCACATGCATTATTTCAAGTGACTCTCAATAATCTCATGAGGCAGAGTCTTGCTATTATCCCATTTTTACAGAAGAGGAAATGGAAGCTCAGAGAGGTTAGGTAACTTTTCCAAAAACACACAGTTAGTAAGTGACTTTTTGAAAAACCAATAAATTTTTCTGACTCCAAATTTGGAAGTGTCTTTCCACCATTGCATCATACACTGACCTAGTTGGTTATATGCCTGGGTCATTTTCATATCACTCTCCAGTCTTCTGAAAACAAATTAAACTGTTACCTTCCCTTTTCCATTCAAGGAGTATAATGTTTATTGTTTAACCAAAATAAACACTTAAAAATTCAAATAGGGGCCGGGCACGGTGGCTCAAGCCTGTAATCCCAGCACTTTGGGAGGCCGAGACGGGCGGATCACGAGGTCAGGAGATGGAAACTATCCTGGCTAACACGGTGAAACCCCATCTCTACTAAAAAATACAAAAAACTAGCCGGGCGAGGTGGTGGGCGCCTGTAGTCCCAGCTACTCGGGAAGCTGAGGCAAGAGAATGGCATAAACCCGGGAGGCGGAGCTTGCAGTGAGCTGAGATCTGGCCACTGCACTCCAGCCTGGGTGACAGAGCGAGACTCCGTCTCAAAAAAAAAAAAATTCAAATAGGGTCTCATTCATCACCATAGTATTCTGAGGTGCCTTGGAAACTAAGCATAGTGACTCATTCGTGCACGAGCTAAGGGCGGAAGGCAGAGTTGCATTTTGTTTGGATTCTGGATTTCCAAAGCCTCTACCTGGGATTTGCCACAGGAGAGAGTTTATGCTTCCTCAATCACTTTTTTTTTTTTCCCCCGGAGACAGAGTCTCTCTCTGTCACCCAGGCTGGAGGGCAGTGGTGCAATTTCGGCTCACTGCAACCTCTGCCTCCCAGGTTCAGGTGATTCTCTTGCCTCAGCCTCCCGAATAGCTGGGATTACAGGCTTGCACCACCACACCTGGCTAATTTTTGTATTTTTAGAGGAGACAGTTTTATCATGTTGGCCAGGCTGGTCTCAAACTTCTGGCCTCAGGTGATCTGCCCACCTCCTCCTCCCAACTTGCTGAGATTACAGGCATGAGCCACCGTGCCCAGCCAACCCTCCATCACTTTTGACTGGTGGAGATGGGAGTGGGACAGGCTGGTGGAGATGGGAGTGGGACAGGCAGCACAGTGTGATGGCCAAGAGTATGGGTCTCAGCTAAACGGTTCTGGAACTTCCCAGTAGGTCACCAGAGGCATAATAGGACTACCTACTGCACAAGGTTATTTTGAGGAATGTCAGAAAAATTACTCAGCAGAGCTCCTGGCACATCATGCTCAAGAAATGTTAGCTATTTATTAATAGTTCAATCTATTTGCTCTTGGCCAGGGAGAAGTTCTCTGGTTGTAATTTCCCTGCCAAAGAAAACCTGAACACCCTTTCTACAACCTGTGGGTGGCGCTGCTGCTCTCTCCAAATGGAATCACAGCCAGGCTTCCAGGCAGCAAGTCCGAATCTGTGTCCAGGAGAGATTTCCAAGGAATCGGGACTTGTCTGTACTGCATTTCCCAGGGCGCTTCCCCTCCCTGTACAGCACAGCTCTCCTCCACGCCTGCACCTTCCGTCTCCACTCACCACGAAATTGAGGAGGTGGGCCAGACCACCCAAGAGGAGGCTGGGAAGGGGAAGCAGAGAGGGAGACTAAGCCTGCAGGAGCATTGCCAGGGTCCCTTCCTCAGACTCTGGGGTGGATAAGTAGGTCTTAATAGCAGATGAGTGACTGACTGATGCATGCTCTCCAATTAGGCCCCCTCACCCAGCAAAAAGCAGCAGCAGCAGCAGCACTTGACTGGACTCGGTCTATGTGGAAAACCTCAGGGTTCTTACCTTGTTGCCCAGGCTGGGTCTGAGATAGCAGGAACTGGGATACAGACTGTAAGTGGCCGGGAACCAGCACAAGCTGCTGGAGCGGATGGAGGGAAGCCATGTCCTGCACGTGGAGAGATACACATACATCACAGAATTTACAAGCTGGGGACATCAGCCCCATCTGCCTGCCACACATCTGTCCCGGGGTCTCCAGATTGGAGACTGTGCAGGCTGACCTTGCTTTATGCCACTGTGTATCCCCAGTGCCTAGCAAATAGTAGGTACTCCATTAATGCTGGTATTGTTACAGCTTCTGCCCTCAGCCTAGGAGTCCTTACGACATATCGTTACTTAACCCTTACCTCCTGAGTTAATTTTTATATGTGTTAGTCCTGTCTCCCAACTAGACTGTAAAATGCCCTGAAGGCAAAGCCTGGGTATGACCCATCTCTCAAAGTTTATCCTAGAGATAACATGCAATCCCCAACAGTCCAATTCTTTTTTAATCTCATGCCACTTGATTATGCTAAAAGCCATGCCTCGGCTGTTTCCTGGGCCTGAATCTTTCCTGGAGGGTGTCCGGGTGGGAGTTGTGAGGTGGAACAAGCTATTCATTCTTAATAAAACCCATTTAGTTAAACACAAAGTCCAGGGTTTCTCCTACCAGCCCAGGACATAGGACTAATAATTCCGATGCTTGGGGGATCGGGGAGTCCTCTGCAGTGGAGACCCCAGAGCTCTGTGCCCCATGGGGTTGAGCTTAGGTTTGTGCACAGAGAGAAGACCTGAGAAGCCTTGCTGAATGGAAGGTGTAGGGACGGATCCACATTCTTATGTGTTTCCAGAAAGGAGCGGTTCTTTCTCCCCCAGGTGATTCCTGCTGAGAAGAGGCCTCATCACATGAGCGCCCTCCCGGACCTTGGCTGTTACTAGCTCAGACGCCTCTTTCTTCCCCCACCAGCAATCCATTCTAGTTTGGCTCTAACATAAAACCTTAGGGGAGGCAGAGTGGACCCACTGGGGACAGAAATGTCCTCTAACCCAGCAGCAGCTGTCAACCTAGGATTCCCCTGGATGTGGCTGGCAGACACCAGCAGCACGGCTGTTAGGTCCTTGGCTTTGGCAAGCCTGGCTCCTTTTTGTCCCCGAGAAGGAGAGGCCTACTTCTTCACATCCCTAGCCAGCCTCCACCTGTAAGAGGACTGTTTTAGAACCCCACTCACAGCCTCCAAATCTCTTTCCCACATTGCCTGCAGGGGGTTCTTTAGACTGATATGGGTTCACCGAGTACCAAGCATGGAAGTTGAACATTTCCCAGAGGGATTGAGTTAAACACACTGGCCCACTGTGAATATCAGGGTTACCTGACATGGGCTGGCATTTACCCCAGACATTTGGTTTCCGGACATCATGGCAGGTCCTTGACTCAGGTGGCATGGCCGATGGGAGAGGGTCTGCTGCAGGGAGTCACTGAGATCTTCGGTTTTAATCTGCAAGTGGAAGCAAGAGGAGAGTGTCAGTGCTGGATCCCATCAGGCAGTCAGAGATGGAAACAGCAGGAAGATCCAGGCAGGAAAGGAGTGACCAGCCTAGAGAGGAGAAAGCTAGCCCAAGGCCTACTGGGCTGCAGCTTACTTTTCCTGCGTGTGTGTGCCCTTCCAGCCAGGGCAGCTGGGCAGTGGCCTCTGTGAGTGGCCCTGAAATGACAAAAACAATGACAGTGTAGTGACTTTCAAAAATAGGGCTCGATGTAGGAATTTGAGACCAGCCTGGGCAGCATAGCAAGACTTCATCTCTAAACTTAAAAAAAAAAAAAAAAAAAATTAGCCAGGCATGGTGTTACATGCCTATAGTCCCAGCTAGTTGGGAGGCTGAGATGGGAGGATCATTCGAGCCCAGGAGTTTGAGGCTGCAGTGAGCTATGATCATGCCACTGCACTCCAGCCTGGGTGACATAGTGAGACCCCGTCTCTTAAAAAAAAAATGGATTAAATTCTTAGAAATTCTGAGATGATATTCTTTTTTTTCTTAGGAGGAAGAATGTTAAAATTTATTTAGGACAGGATAGTGATCCTAAACGGTATTCTTAAAACTCTTCACCTCACAGAGTAAAAAACTGGCAACCCTTTTCTGATCTCCCCCAAATTCTGTATTTTATTTAACTCAAGGGAATCTCATCTATGAAACCCCAAAGTCTGGGCACCACTGATCTGGAGGAGTCTCCCTTCCCATCTTGTTTGTCTCCACACCTCTCCATCGTCTGTGTCTGCCTCTGCAGCTGGCCCTCTTCACCTGTGTGACTTTGGTGACAGTCCTTGCCTGTCTTCCTACAGGTGAAGGCATGTCTCCCTCACAGCCAGTGCTGTAGTTACAGCCTGAGGGGCCCGTGGTGGTTTCCAAACTCTCTCCAGTCTCTACCACCCTGCAACGACAGCACTAACCGCCCACGCGTGGGCTTCCCAGGTGTCCCAGGGCAGGGCAGGAAGTGCTGCTTCTGCCCACTCCTCCTCCCATCCCAGGAAAACTACCCTCTTGCAGCTTTTCAGGAAGTCCCCTGGGAGGGTGTCCACGTGACTTTAAATTCATATAATGCGACGGGGGCCCAAGCTCTAGACCATACCTTGTAGAGATATTGGGAAGACACTCCTCAGCGGACATCTGGTTGTTCCCTATCCAGATAGAAACTCTTAGCCATAGAGATGCTGGCTTAAACCATTTCCTTGGTCTACACTGCGAATATCATTGACATCCTGGAATATCATCTGTTTGTGTTGTTTAACCTAAGTTAAGAGTTCAGACTAACAGCTAAACTTGTGCTTAATCCTTTCAGAAAAAAAAACGGTGCTTTGGATCACTAAAGAAAGAATTCCTTATAAACAGCTCTATTATAAAGACACATGCACATGTTATGTTCATCGCAACACTATTCACAATAGCAAAGACATGAAATCAACATAAATGCCCGTCGATGATAGATTGAGTAAAGAAAATGTGGTATATATACACCATGGAATACTATGCAGCCATAAAAAAGAATGAGATAATGTCCTTTGCAGGAACGTGGATGGAGCTAGAGGCCATTATCCTTAGCAAACTAATGCAGGAACAGAAAACCAGATACCACATGTTCTCGCTTACAAGTGTGAGCTAAATGATGAGAACACATGGATACATAGAGGGAAACAACACACACTGGGGCCTATTGGAGGGTAGAAGGTGAGAGGAGGGAGAAGATCAGGAAAAATAACTAATGGGTACTAAGCTTAATATGTGGGTGATGAAATAATCTGTACAACAAACTCCCATGATACAAGTTTACCTATATAACAAACCTGGACATATACCCCTGAACTTAAAATAAAAGTTAAATAAAATGAAAAAAGAATTCTCTTTAGTTGGACAATTAGGAAGATCCTACTGACATTAGAAACTGAGTAGGTAGCTAATGTCCTAAATATGGTGTCTTTCACATGGTGAAAACCCAATGAACATTAATTGAACAAAAGACATAAACAAAACCCATTTCTCTACAGCCTCCAATGAGGTACAGGGAAGAAAATGTTGAAGAGGCGCATTGAATGCTGACCTTGTTTCTAGCCCTAACTCTGACTCTAATTTACTATGTAATCTTCAGCCTCTATGGGACTCAGCCTCTATGGGACACAGTTTCCCCATCTACTGTATGATAGTTCAGGATTTTTCTCCCTATCTGTCAACAAATGGAATTACGAATTCCAATTCCCTAGTGCATTTGGTAGACCTGGCCTGTCGAGGTTGCTGCTGTGTTCTTAGATAAAGCAGATCTAAATAACACCAAGAAGCCCTGGTTGCACAGAAATTGGTAAGAAGATGGCTGTTTCAGGGACAGTCTTTGGAAATCGTTCCTCTCACTTAAGGAGACTATTATGGAACTTTGGAAGCAAAGAGAAGGAAGGGGGAGAGATGGGAAATAGCACTGTAGGGGCAGAGGGTTAGACATTCAGAAAACTCAAAACACATGGCTGCCTGGGCATTGTCTCTAAGAGCCCCACTTCTTTGCCCCATGCCCCTTCAGCTGTGCCCATCCACACTTGGCACCTCTAAGAAACTCTGGTGTCCTAGTTCTTCTCCCCAAAATTAGAGTTTCCACATCCTTAGATTCCAGGAAAACATGCGTTAGCAAGTTTTTAAAAACTAGAAATAGATGATAAACTACTTATTTCAAAATGACCACCACCACTACAACTTTAAGGTTTACTCTGAGAGGGGATTTTACTTAAGCCAGGCCTTTGTGGTCCCCACCTCTTCCCTGCATAACCTCCTCCTGCCCCCGGGCATCCGCCATCCCAGAGGGTACTGGGGAGGCAGGATGGAGGAAGGGGGACAGAGGGAGAACGTGGAGCACTGGAGGTAAAATCAAGCTGGTGGAACAGCCTCTGGCAGCTTGGCCCAGTTCCATCTCGGAGGCAAGTGGCAGGGCTCCTCTGTAGACTCATTATGCACAAGGGAGAGATAAGGAGAGGCAGCTATGACAGAGCTTGAAAACATGTGCTTTGCCTCCAACCTGGGCGCTATCTGTTAGAATCTGTGCCAGGTCTTCCTGCAACACTTAATTTCAGAAACCAGCGCCATCATAAAAGAAAACGCACCCTTTCATCTGCTTCCTGGATCAATTGCCCTTCAAACTCTTTGGGGGGCACTCCCGACCTCCCAGTTGTAAAAATGAAAGGTGTGATAGCAGAAAAGCCCTTTGGGTGTTAGTTTGGGGTTTTCTGACAATCCTCTGCATTATTTTTTTTTAATTTTTTGATTTTTTTTTTTTTTTTTTTTTGAGACAGAGTCTCGCTCTGTTGCCCAGGCTAGAGTACAGTAGCATGATCTCGGCTCACTGCAACCTCCTCCTCCCGGGTTCACGCCATTGTCCTGCCTCAGCCTCCCAAGTAGCTGGGACTACAGACGCCCACCACCACACCCGGCTAATTTTTTGTATTTTTAGTTGAGGTGGGGTTTCACCACGTTAGCCAGGATAGTCTCGAACTCCTGACCTCGTGATCTGCCCACCTCGGCCTCCCAAAGTGCTGGGATTACAGGCATGAGCCACAACGACTGGCCACATTATTATTTTCTGATTTGTTTGACTGACCTTTTACTCTTTTATAATTTTTATTTATTTATTTTTATTTATCTTCTTTACAGTTCCTTTGGATATGGAATATTTTATTTTTCATAATTCATTACCTTCTGGGTGTGAAGAGCTGATAGTAACCCCAAAAGAAGACAATCGTAAACAAACCAAATTGAAAGACAACAAAGGACACTGCTTTCTTGATGACAAGTTCTCAAATCTCAGCTTTGATCAGTGGTCTCTCTTAGCTGAGCTCAACAGGAAGGAGGAAGGGTACATTGACAATTCCCATGGCCTCCAACAGACATCTTTGACATTCTCAGGGATTCAGAAATGAAGAAAGTAAGAAATAAAGTCTTCTTGAATTTACAAAAATCCCTTTTTACAGCTGTTAAGGGGAAAAGGTTGGAACCTTTCCAGGCAACTGGGTGTTGGCTGTGGATCTGGAAGATGAGATAGAGAGACTTCTGTTGGATCCCATTGACTTCTAATGTGAGAACCGGAGGCAAATTGGACGAAAACCCAATTTCCCCCGTGCTTGTGAAAACCCAACCAAACCCACAGCCTGCCTGGAATCAAGAAGATCATCTCCAGGGTCTCTTTGGCAGTTCTTCTCACGCAAGTGGAGGGTTTCTCCAGACTTTACTTGGGATGGACACATCCCTGGAGACGCGGGCCACCACAGGGTGCTGTGCCCTGCCACAGCCACTAAGCAGCCTGTCCAGCTATCAGACAAGCTTTGTTGTTTAGGATCTTCTCCACCCACTGTGCTGTGCAAAGGTATTACACTGAGTCTTAGGCAGTGATCAGGGAGGTAAAAAGGTATTAGGGATGATTATCTTTTCTGATCCCAGTGAACTCTCTGACATCACTTAATTTAGAAAGCAGTAGTCTCATTCTGGAAGGAGAGAGCCCCTTCCAAGGAGGTGGAAGCCCTTTCTACAGCCCTCCTTGGCTTTACCATCATAGCCGGGAGGTGTGAGGAAAAGTGTTCACCCTTCCATCTCACAGCAGCTCAGAGAGCTTCAGAGATGGGTATAAACTCATATAGCAATATCCTGGCAAAACTCTGACAAGAGAGCGGTCTCCTGACCATCCTCTGGTGCTTTATCTACCAAAAATATTACACACATCCCAAGGGTAGGAGAGAGAATAGATCATCGGTGATGGAAAAGGTGGCGTTCTGGCCCAGACGTACCCCGGGACCTCCTTACTGACCATCTGTTTTGGGTTCATGGGATGGGGCATGGTGGGGCTGGGGTACTCACCTTTAACCCCCTCCCCATGACATTTTCACGTGGCCCTCTCTGGGGGAAGACAGCTCAACACTAATGAATATATCACTGGTGATGAAAATGATCAAAGCTGTTGTCCCAGTTGCATAACTCGTTTGTGGAAAGTGTTTCATAAACATTTCACAAGAAGGAGCGTTTCAAAGCGTGAACATCTCCCAACCTGCCTTCAATTACAGGCAAGATTTTTTTTTTCTTTCTCCCCCCTTCTACACTTCTCCTTAGCAGTGAGGAAGAGTTTCTGTTTTGGAACTGATATATAAAAGATTGGCAAATGCGTTCCTCATGAAAACATTTTAAAAATACATTCCAAGTGGTGGAATGGGGCAGATGGGTAACTTGTCTCAAGTGAACAGGGCTGAAAGTACCCCAAGAGATATCGGCTGCATTTTTGCTTGGGGGATTCTCCCATCTCCATGGCTCTTAGCTTTCCTTAGGAGTCCAAGGCTCCTGCCTCCTCAGATGCCTCTGGGAAGTGCTTGGAGAGATGACCTCATCCAGCCCCTGGACTCTAATCAAACCTATGCTATAGCAGCCTCGGTATGCCTTTGCCCATGCAAACTGAGATTATCACCCTGAGAGCATCAAACACACACACAAAGGAGGGATGGAAGAGAGGAGACATATGGCTCCTAGGAGGCTGGAACCACGTGGGGTTGCTACTGTTGAAAAGACGCTTTCCAAAAAGCCATCCTTATTTTTCCTGCTTGTCACTACTCTGGAAATGCAACAATCTTATCAGTCATGTTATTTAATGCTTTGTCTTCAGTTCTTAGGACATAGCATCGCTAGTGCTGACACGTGCATGAAAAACCCTATCATTTTAAACCCATAAAAGTTTTCTTCTGCCTCTGGAATATAAATCCCTGAATTCAGTTCTAAAAATGTTGGGAGGTGGCTGTGCCCTCATGGCAGACCCACCCTCACTGATGCTTCATGGTGCTCAGGACTTGAATCATTTTAACCAAAGCACTGCTGCGGAGCCCTCCTGAGGCACCTGCAGCATCCTCCCAGTGGGCAGCTGCTTTTGTCAACCTGATCCCCTCTGAGTCAGCATCTGCTGGTTCTTTTGGTGGCCTACCTGGTAGAAAAGAGGACAGAGCTACCCACTCTGGTTCTTTGACTAGAGAAAAGTATGACACAGAACTTTTGATATGCCCCCACAGAAGGCTGTTCTGCCCCTAAATAAGTGAAATGGCAGAAGGAGAAGGTGTGGGAGGGGGAAGAAATGCTAAGCATCAAATTCTGAGAACCGTTTCCAAGCCCAGTGGCTGTTCTTGGGAAGCGTCTAGTATATTAATGCAGTTCATCATCACACTGGGTCTTTTTTTGTTTGTTTTTAACATATTCCTGTGCTGCTTATCAGGGAAGGGCTTTGCTATCCCCAATGGGGATGATAAAAAAGACATCCAGCAAATAAGCACAAGGCTCAGAATCAATCGGGATCCTGACTTTGGGACCCATTCTTGCCTCCAACTAGTTGCATGACCTAATATTACGTTACTTCACTCATCTCTGTAGTCCTAGATTATTCCTTGAAAATGAAGAGAAATAGACCAGATGAAATCTACTTAAGAAATTTAGGCCAGGCGCAGTGGCTCATGCCTGTAATCCCAGTACTTTGGGAAGCCGAGGCGGCCAGATCACGAGGTCAGGAGATTGAGACCATCCTGGCTAACACGGTGAAACCCCGTCTCTACTAAACATACAAAAAATTAGCTGGGCATGGTGGTGGGTGCCTGTAATCCCAGCTACTCAGGAGGCTGAGGCAGGAGAATGGTGTGAACCCGGGAGGCAGAGCTTGCAGTAAGCCAAGGCTGTGCCCCTGCACTCCAGCCTGGGCTACAGAGAGAGACTCCATATCAAAAAAAAAAAAAAAAAAAGAAATTTATAATGTATAAAGAGAGAGTAGGAATACACTTATAAGCATATAAGTATGCTTACTATGTTACAAGACCCATTTTATAGATGAAAAGACTGAGGCTTAAAGACATTAAGAAATTTGCATAAAGTCACACTGCTGGTAAATAATGGAGCTGAGATTTCAGTCTAAGTCAGTCTGACTCCATACTTCTACACAATCCTCACTCTCTCTGTGTGTGATGGAATTATAGAATTATAGACTCTTCAAACTTGTTTGGTGTAGGTTGTACTAGGTGTATGGCAGAGATTCCACAATGTGTTGATTCCTTTCCTTCGCCATCAGAACTGGAAGGAAAAATAGACATCACCTGGTTCATTTTACAGATACGACTTCTGAAGCCAGAGAGGGAAAATAACTTGCTCAGGGAAACACAGCTAGAGCTGCAGTCAAGTTAGTCCTAAAGACCAAGCTAGGGCTGATTAGCACGGATCTGCTAACTCCCTATCCAGTGTCCAGTTCATTCTACTGCACTGCCGCGTGTCTCTGTCACCTGTTTTTATCACTCTCAAGTTGTTGCCTACTCTGGCTATTGTAATAACTCAGTTGTAGTCTTAATCCTGCTGTTCCCCTACAGAGATTTAGTTGCAGTCAAAAGAAAGAACCGTGAACCCCACTGACAGTTCTCAATGACTATGCAGGGCAAGGTTCAGAATCAGATAAACACACATCTGTTTGATATGGAAACATAATGCACTTGGCTTTGCAGCCAGCATCCTTGAGTCGCACATACACAGATTAACTACAAGGTGTGATATTTGCTCTTACCTCCTCCATTAGGACAAGAAGAGATGAAGAGGGGAAAAAGGTGGCTCAGGAAAGTCATGAAATCTCTGTCCCAGTGTGTATTTTACTATGGCGTACCAGATGAATCCAATAAAAGGAACTGCACATGCCCTGTCCTGAATGCACACACACACATGTGTACAGCACCAACTTATGATCACCAAGCACTACACAGATTCGTTACAGGAGCATCAGTTCAAGAAAGAGAAAAAATATTTTTTAAAGCACTATAGAGATGATAAACACTTTCAGACATACCATCATTTATTCTTCTTGATAATTCAATGAGGGATGTAATCTTACCAAACTGTTTTAACAGATACGGGAACCAAGGCTCAGAGAATTTAAGCAACATTCCCAACATCACACAGCTAGGAAGAGGAGAGTCTGACTCTCTACATGGTTATTTGGCCTCCAGAACCCTCCCTTCTGCCTGGACCATGCTGTGAGGCAGCTGCACTGGGCCTTCCACTCAGAATTCTGGGCTTCTGGAAGCTACTGAGAGGTGCTTATTCACTCTAGCCTCTTCTGTGTACTATGTTGCTTTTATGTATGGTGCACAGTTGGGATAAACATTTCCAGGCTACACTTACAAATGTAGTCTGGGATCTTTACACATATTTGTGGCCTAAATAGTTATCCAGAGTGAAGTTTTCAACAGGTCTGAATGGGAATCTCTTTAGCATTTCCTGAGTGAACCTGCAATTTGGAAGCTTGTCCTCGAAGGGCATTGGATAAATGAAGCAAATGGTTATCTCTGGTAATTTTCATTTTTTAGTCTTCCAGGAAACCTGAGGTCTTCCTTGTCTCTTGTACTCCTGTGGCACCCCAAATCAAGTGAGGCCGCCCCAGGTCTGTTTCAGCAGCAGCTGGAAAAGGTGGTCTTCTATGTGGCATGAACGAAACACAGTTTCCTGCCCTATAAAGTTTCCCTTTCCAGTTCAGTTTAGTTCAACAAATATTTACCAAGCACCTATTGTATACCAAAAGGCACTAGGGACACAAAGATGAATAGGAAGTCCCCAGGTTAATTGAGAGGCTGTGCAAGTCAGAGTCATCTCCTACAGAGCAGTACTTCTAACACTCAGAAGCAGGTATGAGGTGGCAAAGAAAAGGTTGCCATTCACTTCGTCAGAGAGGAGAACAGCTAGAGAAAAGGGAATGAGATGAGGAAGGCTCTCAGAAGAAAAGTCCTTCTGAGCAACCCTGAAGGATGAAGAAAAGTTTGCCAGGCAGAGAAAGCAAAGAAAGGCATCCCAAGAAGCGGAAGTGGAGGAAGCGGCTCCGTCCAAAGTTGCAGAGGGTGAAACGGCGCTTCCTCTTCCTGTTCAGGATTTACCAGCAATTTGGGACTGCTGCTGCAGTGAAGGGAGAGGACAGGTGGGTGAGCAGGCAGGGGCCCATGGCAGAAGACAAAAGAGTTCAGAAGGGACTCTGAGGGCATGGTGGAACTAAAGTAAAGGGGAGTGATTGCGATGAGATTTTAGTTTTAGTTCAGTTATCCTAACCGCCCTGTGGAACATGGATTTGAAGAGAGCACGACTGTAGTCAGGGCAGCCAGTTAAAAAGCTGTTTACTGCAATTGCCTAAGTAAGAACTCAAGAGGATGAGCCTAAGGCCCAAACAGCACAGATTGGAGAGCTTTTAGAATATAAAATGTATTTCCACCCCTAAAGGTTTCTCTATTATAACAAAGGGCTGTTTATTTCAGGAATTATCTGTTGAATGCCTCCAGGACCAGAACTAGCACAGAAAACAATCTGAAGGTCCCTAAGCCAAACTGTTAATCATAGATGCAGGGGAGAGCATTTGGGGTTCTAGAAGCCATATATTTCTGCAATGTTTGATTTTTAAAAGCTAATTCTTAGTATTAGATTAGGAAAGATGAAGACGAAAGTTAGTAAGCATTCAAAATGTCACGTATCTATATAGAATGTTACAGTTTACAAGATGACAAAGTTAGTTGTAGAGCTGCTTCTTTTGCCTGGTGAAAAGGGTGTCTTGAGAGGTTTAAAGGTACATTATCTAAATAATGTATGAACAGACATACACACATATATGAAAATATGCATATGTATGTCATACATACATGTACATATGTATATATTTAAAGCAACAACTTGGAATCGATCTCTTTGTCCACATTTTGTGTCACTGTCTTGCAGTAGGCAACACCTGGGGTGTGGCCCACAGACCTCGCTTGTACATCTCCATGATGTTCTGCAGTTTACAAAGCACTTTCGAACACATTTCTGTTGATTTTCAGAATACTTTCATGAGATTGAAAAGGCAGGTAATGTTATTCCTGCTTGTGGAAAACAGGGTCATAAATGGTAAGAGATCTGTCCAAGGCACATGTTGGCTAGCAGGAGAGCTGTGACTTGATAAAATTCAGCATGTCTTTCAAATGCCTAGGATTTTCTCAGGAATCCTTCCTAAATAAGTGGATTTTCAGTCACAGAAATCTATCCCTTGAAGCTCCAAAGCCTTTTATCTCAGTTTTGGATAGATATGTATTGGTTTCTTTTTGAATAGAGATCTTGCTAAAAGGTATCATATACATCCCTATTTTGCCTTAAAGCATACCTGAAAGATAATTTAGTCAATGACTCAGAGTCATAATTTCAAACTTGTTTTAAAAGCAACCATACCCTCAGGGATACTGATGTGTTTGACCTCTGTTGGCTGTAGCACTGGATGGCCCCAGACTGCCCTTTTTTCTTGTTTTTTGTTTTCTCTCTCTCTTTTTTTTTTCTTCAGCTCTGAGCTCTGCTTTTCCCAGTTTTTTTCTTCCTTTCTCACAATCAAGTTTATCTCTGCTTCTATTAGTATGCTTGCTTCTAGCAATCCCCTATTCCAGCTTGAATTTGCACTTTTATCTGCTAAGGGATAGAAAAACCAGATATTAAGCTCAGTATGACCATCTCTAAAATAAAAGTTTAAGGCTCTGAGAAAGGGCCTGGCTTGAAGTCTCATTTGCTTCCTTCTTACTGTCAGCTGTCTAAATAGGTTGGCTACTGGCTCTCTGGGTAAGTGAGGCAATGCAGCACTGCCATGAAGCTCTCTTCAACACTTGACTTGTGCTTTGGCTTAATTTGTATTAACTAGGTGCCTATCCTGTTACACCTATTAGCCAGGGACAAGGCTCTAAGCACAAGGGTTGGCTGAACCTACTCAATTGACAGTTTAAGATAAATTCTTTAAGGCTAGGGAGCAGCTACCAAATTTGTTACCAAAGGCTGAGGGGACTTGAGCCAAGGGGCTCTATCAGTGTATCTAAGTTTCCCTATGTATAAAAGGGAAATAATCTCTGATACATCCCCAGGTCTCAAGGGTTAGGGATGAATGTCTAGAAAACCTATTCCAGGGAGGGCTTTCCTTGTTTCTGTCACTAAAATGATCGAAGATACGAATTTTGCACACTTAATACCTGAGAGACCTATCTTGCTTACTGTGGCCTGCCTAGCACAGTGCATGATGTCCATCACTTAGTAAGTGCTTATTAATGGTACTAATGCATAAATACTTTTGACAGTCCTCGAATATAGGAAATTGAGTCTCAGAGAAGTCAAATGATTTCCCAAAGGCCATATAGCTAAGAAGTGCAGAGCTTGAATCTAGGCCTGACCAAATCCCCCAAATCAACCCTCTTCCACTGTATCATGTGACTTATAAAGTCATGCCAAACTAGGCTCATTTCCTTTCATATCAGGTTTTCAGAATGGGAGATCAGACAGATTGAAATATGTACATATGTATTTAGGTACTGTCCTGGAGGTCAAGATGGGCTGAGACAGGGTTGATTAAATATGGGTCACTGTGATCTAGGAGGGACATCTTCAGTGGCATGCCACAGGACCCCACTTGTGGTCCACTGTGGCTAAGAATATTATCAGTAACGTGGATGAAGATGTAGCATGCACACTTATTACATCTCTGCACGAGGAGCAGGGCCAGCTAATACTCTGTGCAGACATCAAGATTAAAAAAAAAAAAAAAGCTTGAACATATGGCAGGAAGGGAAGCAAGTCATAAGATAAAACATAGGAACAAATATAAAAATCCTTTACTTAGAAATATGTAAATTAACTGCACAAGTTGAGACAACAATTTATATGAAAAAAGACTTGAGACTCATTAACCGACTCAAAGAGCATGTAAGTTGACAGTGTGACATAATTACCTCTAAAAAAAAAAAAAAAACCCATAGGATAGGCGGTACTAAGAGAAGTAGAGCATCCGAATGGAGGGAGTTTCCCATACTGGACTGCATCGTTCCATGAGGGCAGGCCCCATTACTGCCTTATTTGCAGCTGGCGCAAGTAGAAATCAGGGCAAGAGAAAGGCATAGTACCTGCTCAATAAATACATTCAAATGGGTAAATGGATGGCTGGATGAACAAATAGTTGCACCGTGCTCTGGCCCGCCTGGATCTCATCTGAGCATTGAGTGTTATGCTGTACACTTGTGGGTCTCATACTTAAGGGGAGTGATTGGCAGACCAAAGCCATGCATGTAAAGGCAACAAGGCACAAACAAATTCAAGAAGTTCATCACAGCATTGTAAAATAAAGTATGGAAAGCAACCTAATATCTATCGATTGGGGAATGGAAAAGTAAGATTATGTTAAAGCAATAGAACAAGCCAGGTGCGGTGGCTCATACCTATAATCCCAGCCCTCTGGTAGGCCGAGGCAGGCAGATCACTTGAGGTCAGGAGTTCAAGACCACCATGGCCAACATGGCGAAACCCCATCTCTATTAAAAAAAAATACAAAAATGAGCTAGGCATGGTAGTGGGCACCTGTAATCCCAGCTACTGGGGAGGCTGAGACATGAGAACTGCTTGAACCCTGGGGGCGGAGGTTGCAGTGAGCCGAGATAGCACCACTGCACTCCAACCTGGGTGACAGAGCAAGACTCCATCTCAGAAGAAAACCAGAAAAACTCCCAAACAATAGAACATTATGTGGTCATTAACAAAAATCATATAACTCTATATGTACTGTCATGAAACAGCCTATACATATTTTAAAATGTAAAAAGTCACTAAAGAATACATGTAGTGTAATTGATATGTATGTGTGTAGGCATTTTTTAGACTCCACAGACATTTTTACATGTCCATTTGTAATATATATCTAGAGAAGCAGTCTTCTAGACATACATACACTACCCTGATAAAAGGAATTACCTCTGGGAAGAGGACTGAGCATGAACAGGGATAAAAATAATCTTCCTTTTTATCTCTATTATGAACTATTTTATAACAACAAAGTATTCATGTATTAAGTATATAACTGGTTTAAGGAAGGCAATCAGCAGCACAACATATGGAATCCTTTACAGACCTGGGATATTTACACAGAAAAGGGATGATTTCAGGGTGATGACTCTTCTCAGATATTGAAGGGCTGCCATGTAATTGGGACAGACACAGGCCCTGAAACAGAAGCGGGCAGAATGACCAAGATGGCGTCTAACATTTCAACCCACTCAGTCCTGGAGCAGGCTGGTAGCAAGTCTGAAAACCCAGGATGAGTTTTGACAGAGACTTGGGACCGCAGGCCATCTGACAGGGGTGTCAGCAGAATCTGTATATGAGGCATAGATTGTAGTGGCATCACTATTTCTTAGCCTTTTGAGGCTCATGATGAGTAAACTTTTTTTTTAGAGTCAGATACAGTTGTTTTATTTTGCCAAATAAGAATATTAAAGTAACTAACATCATTGACTCTGACCTTCGTTTCATTATGTGCACTAAATATTTTAACACCAAAAATGCAAAATCTTGAATGAGAGAAATGGAATATATTTAGTTCTGTACAACTGCACTCCATTTCTCCTTTTTAAATTTCACCAATGCAGGTGAAAACTGAGTCATAAGATGTTATATTATGAAAAAACAAACGTGTCAACACACAGGATTAAAGGGAGGAAGACAGCCCTGTGCCTGAGCAGCGGGCTCTATGGGATGCTGCTGAGAACAGGGGACAGACGGCCTCAAGGACCCATTAGCCCTCAGAGTCTGTGAGTTTCAGACTCACCCTGGGGCTAAAGTCTCAACCCAAATTTATCTCCACAGTTTATGAAAAAGAATGTTACAGTGATGTCATGTGTCACTGGATGTCCCCAGTCACACTGTTTCCATTCAAATGGCCAGGAGAGGGCAGCCCCAGGATGGCCACATTACTTCCTAAGGGGCGTTTAGTAAGAGCCCTGTTCTGGCTTGGGATAGTTAGCTGACCTAACTACCAACCTCAAACTGGGTTGGTCAGAGTCCTGCACACACTTCGGGTCCCTAGAGGCTAGGCCCTAGCACCCGACAACCACCGAGCCAACACTGGGATGCCTCTGCAAACAGCTCCCGGGCCCAGCCAGCAAGTGGTAGGGTTGGGCAATATTTACCAGAGCCGACTGGATGGAGCCCACTCCACACTCTATTTGCATAAAGCCAACAAGTTCACCTTCCTGGGAAAGGGGGGCAGGTTTTGTGGATCACTGGATGCAAGAAAAGACAACAGGGAGCAAAGCAGCCGGAAGAGCAGAGGAGATGGGCATTGGCGGCCCCCAGGAAGCGGGGTGATAGGCAGTGGAGAGGTTCAGCCCAATGATCCAACAGTGCATTTATTTACCTACTTAATTTATTTATTTAGTTTTGAGATGGAATCTTGCTCTTGTCACCCAGGCTGGAGTGCAGCGGCAAGGTCTCAGCTCACTGCAATCTCCGCCTCCCAGGTCCAAGTGGTTCTCCTGCCTCAGCCTCCCGACTAGCTGGGATTACAGGTACGCACCACCATGCCCCAGCTACTTTTTTGTATTTTTAGTAGAAGTGGGGTTTCACCATGTTGGCCAGGCTGGTCTCAAACTCCTGACCTCAAGTGACCCGCTTGCCTCCATGCACTTATTTAGAACACACTTACTGAATGCACCAGTAACGGAACAGCGCAGGAACTCTTCTACCACAAATACGATACAGAC
Organism: Chlorocebus sabaeus; assembly: GCF_047675955.1. Lineage (NCBI taxonomy): Eukaryota > Metazoa > Chordata > Mammalia > Primates > Cercopithecidae > Chlorocebus > Chlorocebus sabaeus. The sequence continues at coordinate 116,512,336 of NC_132904.1, read as the reverse complement.
CCTTTTCCCAAATATTCCACTGACTATTTGGGAGGGCAGACACACACACACACACACACACACACACACACACACACACACACGTGAAGCCTATTAAGGCACACAGGTGGAGGTAGTAGTGGTGGGGGGCAAGTTAGAGAATGAGGCATTTGAACTGAGTTTGAAAAGATGAACAGGAACCTGAGAGGGAGATGGGAAGTGGGGAGAAGGGAGGGGGCGGGGGCAGGCTAGGGTCAGGGCTCATGCAAACCAGAATCAAGATGCCTACTTCTCTGTTCCTCTCTGCTTTCGGGAGCTTCCATCATTCCAAGCAGGATTCTCGTTGCTTCCCACGTGGTACTTGGAAGTCCTTAGGACCCAGGGAAGGAGGGGAACTGGAGGCCTCTTATGCACTTGGATTCCCCAGATCCTCAGAGGCCTGCCTGTACCCCCACTGTGTCGCTGCTAGGTTGCCGCATCCTGGACAAAGTCACAAACCCCAGACGCTGCTGCGCCATACCTTGTTTTATGCCAAAAAAGCACCTGTCCCTCCCAGGTCACGTGGGCAAGGGCAGCCTCTATACAGTCTGGGAAGTGCCCTAATAGCCAGAAAGCTGCCCTCTTCCTGGCTGACAGGCCAACCTTAAGGGAGGCACCAAATCCTCGGAAAGGAAGTTGGTTCTGGTTCATGTCAGACACCTGGGGAGGGACTCCTCATCTTCAGGCAGCTTTACTGCTTCCCTCTCCCAGACAGAGCGGTTAGCCTTCTCTGGCTTGGCAGCTCTCGCCTTAGAGTCCAAGTTCAGCTTGATCACTCGTCTCAGCCACACTTGCAAAAGTCCCAGCCCAGAGCTAGGAGCACAGCTCTCCACCACTGGCCTCTGCAGGAACCCACGTTTACTCCCAGTGACTGGGTATCCACATCTTTCCAGGCTCAGTTTGCCAGCTACATAAGTGGCCCGCAAAACCCACTTCCAAGCCCTTGGATGAAACCATCCACAGTGATGGGCTGGGTTCAGTTTTAAAAAATTTCTTGTTAAGATCACACACTGAGATGTCATCAAGGGGGAAAATATACACATAAAAATCTTAATGTATAACTTGCGTTAAGCAAAGCCTATTGATGATATTTGGCTCTAACTGACCATAAAAATTCATTCTTTGTTCTCTGAAAAGATTCAGTCTAATATTTCTCTCTATTTTTTTTTTTTTGAAACCAAGTCTTTGTCACCCAGGCTGGAGTGCAGTGGTGGTATCTTGGCTCACTGCAACCTCCGCCTCTCAGGTTCAAGTGATTCTCATGCCTTACCCTCCAGAATAGCTGGGGTTACAGGTGCCCACCACCACGCCTGGCTAATTTTTATATTTTTAGTAGAGACGGGGTTTCGCCATGTTGGCCAGCCTGGTCTTGAACTCCTAGCCTCAAGTGATCTGCCGGCCTCAGCCTCCCAAAGTGCTGGGATTACAGGCATGAGCCACTGCACCCAGCCTAATATTTCTTTAAATGCACGTTCTCCAGTAAAGGAAAATAATATTTCAGTGACAAAACTTTGATTTGTATATAACATTTCAAAACCCACCCTGTTAGGTGTCGTGAAGCATGCCTGCGTTTGCCTGGCCCAGACTGAGTCTTACATGACTTTCTCATGATTGCTTTAGTAATGGCTGAGTCAGGCACAAGGACACAGGTAAGAACACTCAGAAGAAGGCCAGCAGTCGGGGGAATCTGAGCAGCACTGTCATCTGGAAAAGGAGGAACCAGAGGTCTTCAGAGCCTTCCAAGGGCAAAGCTAAGAAGAAGGGGTGAACTGGAGCCACATGGATATGAAATGGGGCAACTGGAACCAATATTGCTGCTAAATTGTTGCAATAGGAACAACTCACATTTATTGAGTGTCTACTGTGTCCAAGACACTTTACACTCAAGATCTCATTGAATCCTCCTCGTAACAGCATTATAAAGTTGATTCTATTTTTCCTCCCATTGAACAGAGAGAAAACTGAGGCTTGGAGAGCATAAGTCACTAGGTTACACAGATTCTCTTGGTGGAGCCAAGATTCAAGGCCAGGTCTGTGCAATGCCAGAGCTCAATCTGCAGCCACACTGTCCGCTACGGGACTGGAACCAGGGACACCCCACAGCAGTCCGTGCTGACGAAGTGTACAGGAGGAAATATGAGTAGATGCCAGTGCAGGGGAGGGGCTGCCAAGAAAGAAAAGCACAAGAGGATGTGAACTAAGTATCTTCAGCAGTTGGGAGCCAAGAGGGCTTTGGTGGAAAAGGGAGGGAAGTCTCAACATTTGAGCTGAACACAAGCAGCAGAAGTCCAGGAGGGTGTGGGGACCATGAGGGCAGCGGTGATCAGTGGGACAAGCTGGATTTGGAGATAACAGACCTGCAGTGAGCACAGCCCCTGTGATCCAGCAGGCACAGAATAAAAGGAATGGAGTAAGTCCCGGCTCAGGTACTAGGGTGCAGGCCACTCAACCATTTGAGCCTCAGTTATCTTCTTTGTTAAATGAGAGTAGTAATACCCGCTTCACACAGTCCTTGTGAGTGCACAAAAACCTATTGGCTTAGAGAAGGCCTCTGGAAGTTCTCAAGCAGAGAGGGACATAAAACTAGATGTGACCTGGTATCAGGTAAGAGCTATACAGGGACACAGAAAGAGCACCTGAGCCCCAGGGTGGCCTCGAAAGCCACTCAAGGGCCAGACTAGGGGGAAGGAAGTTGAAGGTGGAAAAAGTTTATTTTTAGCCAAGGCTGTGATTCTGGGAGAAGATGATTCTCTGGTTGGTTACCAGAGCTGCAGGCACAGCACTCTCTGACTTGGGGGCAAAGAGAAAGCCAGGGTCCGCCCCCTCCCTGCAGGCACACACAGGCAAACGCTGCCTCCTCCCTGGACCCTTCTCACGCACAGGCGCAGGGAGGCGGCTTCTCGAAGGGCCAGGGGAACCCTCTTTGGGTGGGAACCCTTCTCCACCCCACCCTTTACCTGGCAACCCTCCCTGAGCCTGCAGATACTATCTCTACCATCTCAGCTGGCAAGCCCCAGCCAGAAGAGGTCTGCGGGTGTTGGTATGACTGACAGGGCTTTGGAAACGTGGAAAAGTACTGGACACATGTCAAGTGAGGGGCTCTGGGTAACATTAGGTCATGTCTCATTTGCAGGAGTACACACACTCACACTCACTCACACACACACACTCTGTCTCTCTCTGTCCTCTTTCTCTCAAAAGCAGTCTGGTATGGTAGAAAGTTAGACAGGCCTGTCTTACATCTGAGCTCCACCTCGGGCAAGTTACTTAACCTCTCTGAGCTACAGTTTCCCCAGCTATATAATGGGAAGAATAATGCTTACCTCACCAGGCTGTTGTAAGGATTAATTAGGTAATCTTAAATAAGATATCACCGATGTAAAGTGCCTGGCACAGCACATCAACTTTGGTTTGAATTCTGGCTCTAAGCAAGTTGCTTGACCTCTCCTAGCCTCAGTTTCTTCATCTTTAAAATGGAAATATAACGTCTACTGCTCTGGGTGGCTGTAGGTTTAAATGAGATACTGCTTGCAAAGCATTCAGCCCAGTGCCTGTTATAAACTAAAGGCTCAATAAATAGTATTAACTTTCCCTGTTGTTGTTTGGGGCTAAATCCAGCTTCCCTTTCAAAAGCCTTGCTCCAAAGAAACGCCTGCTTGAAAAAGGGAAGACCTGGCCCTGCTTTAAGTCTTACCAGTGTCTGCATCCAACAAAGGCAACTCACTGAAATCTCCAGAGAGAAGCCACTTTTTGGCTTCTGCACAATCAGGTGAAGGACCTCGACCTTCTTCCCCCTCCTTCCTTCTCACTGTTCTCCACCCAACACCTGAGCCAAGAGGAACATTTGGTCTCCGCTACCCATCCAGAATGCATGCAAAGCTCATGCCAGTGCTGGGGCTGGAACCAGCGAGGCCCAAACCCCATGCTGCAGAGGGGTTTTTTGGTGGTGTTTGGACTGTCTGGTAGACCAGCAAGTACTAGGCACAGGCTTCTGGAGAACCCAGACGCTATTCCTGTTCCTCTGTGCTGTTCACCATGGGGCTCGCCACAGGGCTTGGTCCACCCAGTACTGGGGCTGCTGCCCAGGCTATGAACAGGAAACAGTTGACACCTGAGCCTCAGGCCAAAGCACCAAGCATGGCTGGCAAAAGAGGACAAATTCCCACCTCTCCAAAAACAAACACGTTTACCAACTGCTTCCCCGCCCATGCTTGCAGAGGGCGGTGGGGCTGAGATTGGGAGATGATGGATCCCAGAAAAAAGTTACCTTTCTAATAGTATCTGCAGCCCTCCAACCTGGTGCAAGTCTAGCTAAGCAACCACACAGGGAGAAGGGTGGTAGAGAAAATGACGGGTTCTCATTCATCAGAAAATAATAGGAGCTAATGTTTATTGGTGGATTATGGTATACCAGACATTATTCTAAGTACTTTATAGATCTTAACTCTATTAATTCTTACGCCATGCCTAGGAAGTAGATACTCTTACTGTTCTCCTCTTCACATGAGGAGTCAGAGGCCCAGAGGGGTCGACCAATACCGACAATGTGACCCAACCACGACATCACACGGCCTCCTCCCGAGACAAGCAGGCAGTGGGGAGAACCACAGACTCAGGAGTCTGGCAAGCCTGGCTGTAAACACAGACTCTCTGTGAGCAGTGTTATGATGAGAAAATTCCCTAACCTCTCAGTGCCTCAGTTTTCCCCTCTATGGAATAAGAATGATAATAACTACATCACAGGGTTGCTATAAATATTAAACAAAAGCAAGTATATAAACCCTTTTATACTCAGTGCCTGGCACACAGAGTTCAAGAAATACTGATTATTATAGTATCTTGACAACAATGGAGACATCACTTTGGAGAAGGGAGTTATTTAATTTTTTTTTATATATATACTTTAAGTTTACATGTGCAGAATGTGCAGGTTTGTTATGTAGGTATATACGTGCCATGGTGGTTTGCTGCACCCATCAACCCGTCATCTATATTAGGTATTTATCCTAATACTATCCCTCCCCTTGCTCTCCACCCCCCGACAGGCCCTTGTGTCCATGGAGAGTTATTTAATCTTGCCAATTATCTCCTGCCTGAACATTCTGCTCCATACCCACCTAATCACTCAGTCAGCCCAGCTCATTCCCCCGGAGTTGGCGCTGGTTTACACACCCCTTGCTCTGACATTTTTAGGAACTTTTCAGACCTGTCTCCCTCACTGGATAGATAGCAAGGAAGTTCTCTGAGGGCAGAGGCTGTATGCATTCTTTCTGGGGACGCCTTTTTCTGGTGTTGTATTTCTATGTGGAAGGTCTTCAGCCAACATCTGGCTCTGTCTCCTGGTAAGAGAAGTGACTTATCCCCTTGGTGGGTCAAAGTCAGTTGTTCTCACTGGGGATCACAGCTACTCTGGGAGATGTTTTCTGAGATCTGTGGTGTGGTTTCTCTGGCTGTCTTAATAATTAGGAGGCGTAGCTTGCATTTACTGGGCTGAGGGCAGGTATTCTAGACATCTTGCACTGCAGAAGACAGTATCAAACAAACACTTCTTTGCATCCCATACAACTTTTTATATGACTTTCAAGTGCCCCACCAGACATCTGTGTCGGTGAACAGCCTGCTTATAATCAGATAAGCCCAAAACCCAATTCTATTTTTTATGCAAACACAAAATATCTTTTGCACACTCTTAATATGCATTTTACCCAGGGATGCCATTTTCTGTGTTAATGGAGGAAAGATTAGATTTGGCTGGAGCTTTACGAAGAGTTGTTTAACATTTTGAAAGATCATGGCTTTTGAGCAGCCAGGACAGCATACCAATATCAGCCTGTACTTGTGTCTGTCACATTCATAGAGGCATGAGCGCCCTACTGTCTCATTAAACCTTTTAGGGGAATGTGTCTAAGGATATACTTGCTGAAATACACATTGTTTTATTATTAATTACTTTGCTTTTTCCTTTTTATTCAAATTAGACAATATTACTGATTTTTATTTATATATCTATTTTTTTCTTTTTTGTGACAGAGTCTCACTGTTGCCCATGCTGGAGTGCAGTGGTGTGATCTCAGCTCACGGCAACCTCCGCCTCCCAGATTCAAGCGATTCTTGTGTCTCAGCCTCCTGAGTAGCTGGGTCTACAGGCATGAGCCACTGCACCTGGCTAATTTTTTTTTTTGCATTTTTAGTAGAGATGGGGTTTTACCATGTTGGCCAGGCTGGTCTCAAACTCCTGACCTCAGGTGACCACCTGCCTCAGGCTGGGATTACAGGCGTGAGGCACCACACCTGGCCTGTTTTCTATGAATTTCACTCTAAGATATTAAAGAGGTTTTACAGGAGCCTCATTACAAGAGATACTGAGTCTGATAAAAATGAGAACATCAGGGTTAGAAGGAGGTTGGGGGTGTCGCTTGGCCCCGTATGGGCCCTCTATTCAGATCTGCCTGTTGACTAGGAGGGTGCTTTTTACAATTTTTTTATGGTTTTTTTTGTTTGTTTGAGACAGAGTCTGGCTCTATTGCCCAGGCTGGAGTGCAGTGGCACGATCTCGGCTCACTGTAACCTCTGCCTCCTGGGTTCAGGTGATTTTCCTGCTGCAGCTTCCCAAGTAGCTGGGATTACAGGCGTGTACCACCATGCCCAGCTAAATTTTTCGTATTTTTAGTAGCTAATTTTTTTGTATTTTGTATTTTTAGCTGTATTTTTAGTAATTTTCTGTATTTTTGTGGTTTTAGTATTTTCATTTTTGTATTTTGTATTTTTTGTATTTTAGCATTTTTTAGTAAAAATGCATATTTTTGTATTTTATATTTTTTGTAGAGATGGGGTTTCACCATGTTGGCCAGGCTGGTCTTGAACTCCTGACCTCAGGCGATCCACCCACCTCAGCCTCCCAAAGTGTTGGGATTTCAGGTGCGAGCCACTGTACCTGGCCAGGAGGGTGCTTTTATGTCTGTTTTCTGCCGGCTCTATCTGTGCCTGGTGGATGTGTTTAATTCTGCAGTGAGGTCTTAGAAAGCCCGTTGTGGCCAGGCATCAAAACCATACCTCCAACATAGCTCTATCTGTCAGGCTCCTGCATTGAAATTTCTGTTTTGATATTTTGGAGGGGAGAGAGAGGGTATTACAGACTGACCCTGTAAACCTGGCTGTACTGCTTAGGGTTGAGCAAAATGTGGCTTGTTGGCTCCTCATCCTCTTCTCTTTCTTAGCCTGCCCTGCCCTGCCTCGCCCCACCACCCTCGAACCTTGCATCCACCAGGAAGTACAGGACTGGAAGCTGGATCCTGGAGCAGAAGCAAGCAATCCTCAGGGGAACAAGAGTCTTTCAGCCCTCAGTTCTCATCCTCCCAAGGAGGTCTCGGAGCCCCCCTCCTGCATATTGGACCTACTACCCTGAGGCTCTATTCTCCTGGCATGGCTTTCTTAGGCTCTCTGAACCAGCCCCACTGACACGAGTGTAGTGCAGTGGCCTCCCTCTCTGTGGAGACCCTACATCTTCCCTACTGGGCTGGGAGCTCCTGTGGGCAGGCACCGTGATGTACTCTTCTCCGTCTTCCCAATAATCAGCTAAGTGCAGGTTTGTGGAACTAAACAATCCAACACGGCCTATTCATTCCCTCCCTTGCTCTCTCAGGCTCAGTGGCTTTGCAGCCTACTGTCCTGAGGCTGCTCCTGGGGGTGAGTACTTACTTTGCCATCACCGCAGACCCTCCATTGCCAGCTCCAGGGCTTGGCACTGCTGTCCCTGTGTCTCCCCCATTGGCCTCCCTGAAGAAGACTCTCCATCATTCTGGGTCCTCAGAAACCTTTCCGTACCTGAATCTTGTTGATTTTAAAGAAGACGCCCCATCGAGCCAATTAATTACAAGTCAATTTGTACTAGGAGCAGCCAGAGAACCGTGGCAGTTGGTTGGTCACATTCAAGAAAACAATGATGGAAAATCCCAGTTGACTTAAAACTAAATGCTACACTAGGACACACCGGGGCAACTCTTCAGAACTAGCTGGCGCAAGTGTCCAGAAACAGGCATGGGAGAGCCATTCGTGCAGGTGAGCTTAAATGCTGGCAAGTGTGGGGCTGAGAGGAAACCCCAGGCCACTGATTCTCAGCTCTTGGGGCAGGAAACGTAGGGACAAGCACAGCTGCCTCACTTCAGACTCTCTTCTGGCCTCACAGGACTTTTGGGAGGTCTTCAAGCCACACAATACTCAACAGCACACACAAAACACTGTCCTGATCTGCCTGGTGGAAACCCATGGCCCCGGATGATGAGGGCTCCAGAAGTTACCGGAACAGAGCAGGTGTGAGGCCTCCTAGGTATGCACTTGTCATTTTGGAACCCCCAATCCCCTTTAATCCAATTCTACCTCCCAGTGTTCTTCTGAAGTTAGCTGTTGGCCCAAAGAGCAGGGAATGGAGTGGAGAGACTCCAGGCGAGGACCGCTGTGCCAGGGCACTCAACCCTCCTTCCCTCTCAGAAGAGCCCTCCACTGGGGTCCTCCCACTGCCACTACCAGGCCCCTCTTTCCTTTCTCCTGCACTGCCTTTCCTAGCTCTCCCAGGCCACACTCACTCAAGTCCCCTTCCTCCACAAAAGCCTTCTCTTCACACGGCCTCCATCTTAAGCCAACACTTCCATGTCTTTATCACCCTATTCCTCGAAAGGGAATTCTACAATCCAAGTCTCCATCATTTCCTTAACTCCTACTCACCCCTCAGCTGCAGCAAGCTTGACATCCGCTCTCACTGTGGACCAGACAGACACCAGGTGAAGGCTATCCTTGCTTGCCTGACTGCCAAGTTCCTAGCCAACTTTTAGGCTTCAGACTCTACTGTGTTACCCCATATGCTCTGATACTGTTGGCTCTCCCCACCTTCATGAACATCTCTCCTTGGTGAGCGTGGCTCCCCTCCTATCCCTTTGACCTTCCTTCCTAGTTTCAGCTATAGGCATCCACTCAGCCTGTCCCTTAAGTGCCCTTCTCCAGGTCTGTTCTTGGTCCTCTTCCCACTCTGCACATCCTCCCCAGGTAACCCCGTTCCCTCTCATCACTCCATGTAATATGATTCAGTGGCAACTCCCCAATACACATCTTCAGTCCTGCCTGTCTCCTGAGCTCCAGATCCAAATTTCTTGCCATGCACTGGGAGCCCAGAGCTCATTCTCTACCCTTCCTTCTCCTCCCATCATCTGAATAAGTTTGTTCCACCTCCTGTCTTCTTGATGATGGGTTGTGGTCCTACCAAGGTTCAGCATCCCAAGCTAGAATTCTCAGCCATGTTTAACTCATCCCTCTTCTTTGCTGTCCATGCCCAATCTGTCACCAAAACTTCCTGATCTTATCTCAGAATTATCTCTTAAAGCTGGGTCTCTCCATGCCTACTGAAATAATAATAATAATAGCAAATATATAGTATACACGTTCAAGATACTTGTCTAAGAGGTACATACACATCATTTGACCCTCACAATAACCCTGTGAGACAGATATCACTATCCTCCCCACTTTACAGATGAAGGCATTGAGGCACATGGAGATTGGAGAACTTGCTCAAGGTCACATGGTCAGGTAGTGCTGGAGCCAGGATTCACAGCCAGGCAGCCAGGCTCTATGTTTGTGTACATAACTTTCTTTTTTTTTTTTGAGACAGAATCTCGCTCTTTCACCCAGGCTGGAGTGCAGTGGCCGGATCTCAGCTCACTGCAAGCTCCGCCTCCCAGGTTTATGCCACTCTCCTGCCTCAGCCTCCCGAGTAACTGGGACTACAGGTGCCCGCCACCTCACCCGGCTAGTTTTTTGTATTTTTTAGTAGAGACAGGGTTTCACCGTGTTAGCCAGGATGGTCTCGATCTCCTGTGATCCGCCCGTCTCGGCCTCCCAGAGTGCTAAATAACTTTCTTTCTTTCTCTTTCTTTCTTTCCTTTCTTTCCTTTCTTTTTTCTCTCTCTCTCTCTCCCTCTCTCTCTCTCGTTTTTTTGAGGTAGATTCTCACTCTGTCATCCAGGCTGGAGTGCAGTGGCACGATCTCAATTCACTACAACCTCCACCTCCCAGATTCAAGCAATTCTCCCTGCCTCAGCCTCCCGAGTAGCTGGGATTACAGGCACCTGCCACCACGCCCAGCTAATTTTTGTATTTTTAGTAGAGATGGAGTTTCGCCATGTTGGCCAGGCTGGTCTTAAATTCCTGACCTCAGGTCAGAGACCTGCCTAGGCCTCCCTAAGTGTTGGGATTACAGGTGTGAGCCACTGTGCCTGGCCTGTGTGCGCAACTTTCTTGCTCTGTCTGTGTCCTTCGCATTTCTGGCTACAGCAGCATTCCACTCGGCCTGTCTTGCATCAGTTTGTCACTCATCCTCCCTTCCCTTCTCACCCACACTCCCCTCCAATGCTCTTCTAGTAAATGAAACTAGTCATGCTTGAGAACACCTAGTAGCTCGTTACTGCCCACAGAACAAGCCCCAGACTTCTTTGCTAGAAGAAGACCTAAGACCTAAAACAGAGGTATTCGACATCTTCATAGCTTGGCCTAACCCACCAAGGGAGACAACTCACTATCCCCTAGGCCTGGAATATTCTTGCCAACCCTCTCTGCTAGTCGAAGCCCTACTCTTCCCTCACCACCCACTTCAGACACCATCTCTTCTGTAATATCCTTCGGTAAAGTTTAGCATTCTCATGTATCTCACAGAACACATCTTTGCAATTTATCTTCTTACAATGGACACCTCTCTATCCAGCGCTTAAGAATGGCTGCATATTCAAAGGTTGAACGGACAGTCCCAGATCCAGCCTGCTGGGTCCTTCTGTTTCAACCTCTAGATTTCAAATGATTCTTTTCACTGGCTCACATACAGTCCTAAAGGCTGGGAAAAGTCCATGTGACATAGTTCCCCTCACTCTCTATAGCTCAAAGGTAACGTTCTTCCTCATTTCTCTTCAATGGAAAAATAAAATAAAATGAAAATCGAGTGGAAGAGTCCAAATAATCAGCCAAAATATGGCAAGAGATAAGTAATGACACCGTCACATGCAGACAGTTTGGGGCCTCAGACAGCATCTCAGTCAAGCCTCTCCATTTTATTCATCAGGAAACAGAACCCCAGAAAGAAGAGGTTTGTATAAGGCAGCAACTAGTGAGGGACAGACAGCACCGGAACTCAGGACTTCTGAGTCCTTATCCAGGGCCTTAGCCTGTTGCTTCTCAGGTCTATCTCATCTGTCCTGGGTATGGAGGGTTGACCTTGTTTCTGGGTCCCTTGACCTTCCCACACGTATCCCCCAAACAGACTCAGTCTGCCTTCCTGGGACCAGGAAGTTAACAGGCTCAGTGTGGAAACTTCCCGATGAGCCATGAGCGTTCCTTGCTCATGCAACTTCAGGACTGTGGTTTACCCAGAATCTGGCTGTACCAACTGGCCTGGAGCCTTGCAACAGGAGCTTCACCCAGGGCAGTGGCTCTTTCTCTGCTCCCCTGTGTCTGCCAATCCCTTGTCTGTGTCAGATGCAGAGGCTGCTCCTACACAACCATTCATTCTTCCCCTCCCCACTCCCTCTACCTCCCATTTTCTCCCAGTTAGTCATGGTGAGGTCACACTCAATGTCTGGCTCCCAGGCCTCTCCCCAGGAATGATGTGTGGATGCAGGGAGCAGGGCGGGTGCAGCAAGGCCTCATGGGAAAAATGGACTTTGGAGTCAAAGAGATATGGTTCAAATCTTGGCTCAGCCAGTCAACCAATTGTGTGACCTTCATCAGGTTATTTAATCTTTCAAATCCTTCTCTGAAAAAGACGGGGCTGCCTGGGAGGCAGTTTTCTCACTTGTGAAATGAGGATTGTATCACCCACCTCACTGGTTTAGAGTGAGAATTAAAGGAGATTCAGTGCCAGGAGCGCCTTGCCCCGAGCCTGGCGGTCAGCAAGTTTTAGTTTGCTTCCCTTGCTGTGAAGTGTGAGGGTGTGACCCTCAAGTTGGGGCCTGGGAAGTCCTGGGTGCCCACCCACTGGCCTGCAGGTGAGCTGGCGTGAGTGTGAGCAGAGGAGAGCTCCAGCCTGAGTGTGTAAATGAACGTGACTGGGCAGAGTGTCTCTTCCTCCAAAATTCCCTCCACCCTCTTTAAAGGAAAGATCTGTCATGTCTGTTCTTGTCAGTGATGAGAATCCAAACCCCTCCCAGAAGAGGGAGGGGACAACCCACCCCACAAGGCTCATCCAAGGGAAACAAACTCCAGCAAGGCCCACTCCCAGCAGCAACCACCTGGTGGGGAAACCATACCCCAAAGATGTTCCAAGGGTCAGGGGCCTCCCAGGGTCAGAGGGGCTGCCCTCATCCTTCTCTCCAGCACAAGTGTGTCTCAAGCTTCTGACAGATCACATGGGCAGCTAAGCCCATGGGGCCTGTGAAGCTGGCCACCTCCCAGCAAGGCTGGCCTTGCCGTGTCTTGGTATGGAAGAGGCTCCTCCCCATGCATCTCATCCAAGGGGCTGGGGCCAGGAAAGGTGGGCCCTGGGCTGGGGAATCCTGAGTCCTCAGGGCAGAAAGCACAGGGCCCGGGCCACATCCCAACCTGTTTAGGATCAGGATCACAGAATCCATCAGGATGACAGAATCCTTGGGAATCTCCTCCATTTTCCTGCCCTTGAAGCAAACCTGGCCAAACTATCTCTGAGATAAGAACCTGTCTCACATTTAAAGACCTTGAGTGAGATGCTGACTCTACAGTCTCCCTCCCTTGGTAGTTTTTAATAAACTGCGTTGGCTGGAAGTCCTTCCTCTCTGTAGCTAACTTAGATCTCTCTTTAATTGGAGCCTATCTCTGTTTTAGGTCTCAGGTGTAAAGGGAGGGTAGCTGGCTTTCATTTGTTAGCAAACTCCCCAGCCTTCCTGATGAATAAAACTGCAGAATTTGCCTGCCTAAAAGGTGCTGGCTCAGGACTCAACATTATTCTTCTCTCTGACTGTGAAGAATGTACCCAGAATTAACAGCCTTTTAGGAAATATTAATACTGACTTCAGGCCAGGCACTGTGGCTCACACCTGTAATCCCAGCAGTTTGGCGGGCTGAGGAGAGAGGATTGCTTGAGCCCAGGAGTTCAAGACCAGCCTGGGCAAGGTGGCAAAACCCCATCTCTACAAAAAAACACAGAAAATTAGCCAAGCATGGTGGTGCATACTGTGATCTCAGCTACTTGGGAGGCTGAGGTGGGAGGATTGGTTGAGCCCCAGAGGTCAAGGTTGCAGTGAGCCGCGATTGCACCACTGCACTCCAGCCTGGGCAACAGAGTGATAGCCTGTCTTAAAAACAAAACAGTGACTTCAAATCACTCTGTAGATAAAGGAGGAGAAGAACCTATGTCTGCATTTGATCTCCAGCCCCCATCCTAGACTTCCATCTAAATCTGGACTCAGGATATCAGAATCTAGGGGAGGAATCCTAGTGATTATCCAATGCACCCCTTTCCCTTCCTTCTTGCCATCTCCCTTTCTATGTCACTCTTCTCTGACTAAAAATTCCTACTCATCCTTCAGAGACAGACTCAGATATCACCTCCTCCATGAAGCCTGCTCTGAGCTCCTGGGAAGAATTAACTGTTCCTATTTCTATTTGATTTTATGCTTTTTCCATACCTCTAGTAAAACATAAATGAGGTTGTATTGTAATTATCCACTTAAGAGTCAGTCTCTCCCTCTCCCTCTCTCTAAAGACATTCCACCCTGTCCTTATACTAGACTTTGAGCTCCTTCAAGGCAGAGATCATGCCCTAATTTTGTGTTCCCATACCTGGCATAGTGCAAGTACTCCCCCATTGCCAAATTTATGGAATGAATTAATTTTTCAGTTGAGAAAACTCAGACCAAAAATATTAAATAACTTGATCAAGGTTATACACCTAGTTAGTGGCAGAAATGGAACGAAAACCCAGGCTTTCTAACTTTGTGTTTAATTCTCACACTCCTCCCTCACTCTAGGACTTCCCATTACTGCTCCCTGCTTGGCTCCAGCTTAGCCTTTCTCCTCCCAACAAACTCTCCCACTCCCACCATCTGCTTCTGACATCACACCCTGTCCTACCTCCTACCCCGCCATCTTCCCATCAGCCTCCAAGGGTAAGTCCTCTCCCTCGGCTTCCCCCTTCTCTTTACACATGTACATCCATCTGTCCTGCGATCTTTCCAATACCACCTTTTTCTGCCCAAAGCCCTTCCTAACTAAGTCTAACCTCATTCAACTTGGTTTCCTGGCAAGGCACCAGGCGCATGTCTATTTGCCCCCGAGCCTGGTGACCTGCTCTTTTTTGAGCTATTTCTGCCTGTCTGTTTCCTGTTATGTTCTCTAGCTTCTTACTTTAAATCAGGAATTCTCTGTGGCAATCCAGGCACCTCATCCTTTGTGGCTCCAGAAATTCCTGTGTACACAGTCAATTCATGCAAACCCTCATCCAAGAGGCAACTCGGGCTACGCATTGACAGGAAAAGAGCTGTTGTCTTAGATTTCTGGACCACATCTGGCATAAAGTTTATCCTAAACAGGTGCTCCATTTGTTAGCCCTTGTTTGAGGGGGTACTGAAGAGACCCCAACACTGGCTCATGGGTTGGGGTGGGAGGTTGGGCTCAGGGTCCTTTGATCCTGAAAGCTGGGTGTTTATGAATAAACACCCCCAAACTGTACTTAATCTTGTCTTCCTCCATACCGGATAGTATAGGTGATGCCCAAAATTGATAGTATAAATGTTTCTTTCTGACCCAAGTTCTTACCTGCCTGTTGAAATCTAGGCCATTTCGATCATTTCCTAGAAAAGATAAAAATATATGTATGTTAGTTGGTAGCAGGTTTCAAAGAGACTGAAGGTTAGAAAAAAACTAGGATGTTGAGACGCATGTGGCTCTATTTTGAAAAAGAGCACCTGCTTCTCTTGTGGCTGGGATCCTCCTCCTCGACCTGTTTCCTGGAAACGTCTGGAAAGTCTCCTCCAGGGTGATGATAGCCGGGTAAAGGGTCACCTTGGAGGAGAGGCTGACTTGTCTGAGGTCGCACAGCCAATCAGAGTCTGTGGGGAGGACAGCTGGCCATGCCAACCGGAGAGCTCACTCCACCGCATGCTTCTATGCCCGGGCTTCCCCCTCAGATGGAAGCTGCTACATCCCTCCAAGGACCAAAGGACCAAGAAGAGACCAGCATGGATCCCAAAGGACTCCCTAGGACAGAAGTCATGCCACTAGCCCAGCCCTTCAGGAGAGATAACACCTAAAGTGTGTCAGCTAGACAGCTGTCTTTCTTGTTTTTTCACACCCTCAACTTTTACCATAAATGTTGGGTTGAAAAAGTAAATATGTGCTTAATAGAAATGTCTTTCGGTGGCTGGGCACAGTGGCTCACTCCTGTAATCCCAGCACTTTGGGAGGCCAAGGCAGGAGGATCACTTGAACTCAGGAGTTCAAGCCAGCCTGGGCAACACAGTGAGACTCCATTGCTACTAAAAATACAAAAAAAATTATCCAGGCATAATGGCACATGCCTGTAGGCAGGAGGATGGCTTCAGCCCAGGAGGTAGAGGCTGCAGCGAGTCCTGATCGTGCCACTGCACCCCAGCCTGGGTAACAGAATGAGACCCTGTCTCAAAAAATAAATAAATGCATAAATAAGAGGAAGAAAAGCAAAGATTTTGGTTCAGAAAAAGTCTAAAGTAGTGGAAAAATCACCCTACCAAGAGGAAGTCATAATTAATATTTTTGTATATTTTATGATCTTTTTTATAATTGTTTCTCTTCATGGATATATACCACTCTGTATAGACTTTTATCCCACTTTTTCCAGTGAGCATCATAAATATTTCTCCTGTGCTATTAAGGAACATCATAAATGCTTCTATGCTTATAAATATCATTTTTAATGGTTACATAATATTACATTAAATGGATATACCATGATTTGCTAAAACATATACCTATTATTAGCAGAATTGTTTTCACTCTTTGCTAAAATAAAACTTCCTATTCACATAGCTCTCCAGGACCAGAGCTGCCGCACAACCTTCCTTTGGGCCTCCTGTATTACTGGTTCTATAACAGCAAGGAAAATAGTCATTTATTAAATATAGTACACTCAGAGTCCAGCACTATGCAGCACATGCATATATATATATATTAATATGCAAATATACAATATACATATATATAATATGCAGAATGTTTGTGTGTGTATATATATGCATAATGTGCTCAAAGTACATTGGTTGAGCAAATGAGTAAACAAATTCAAAACGCTCAAGATAGCTTTGGAATAAAGTCCAGATTCCTTGGCACAACGTGGAATTCCCTATATGTCCTATCTCCTGCCTACCTTTTCTGCTCTTATGCCACTGACAATCCTATCTTACTTTTTCTCCCAGGTACCATGAGCTCCAGCCACACAAAGTACCACTTGCGTTCTAACAAACCACGCGCTCACGTTACCGGGCCTCTGTGCACTGCTCCCTTCCTTGCATGGAGTTAGTCCCTCTCCCCTCTGGAATCTGGGAGGCCTGTCTACTGGTTGCGTGGCACTCACTGTGTTACTCCCTCTTAGTATGTTTCCTTCTCCTGCTAGTCTATGAATTCCTTGAGAGCTGGACAGTGACACCCATTTTTTTTTTGTCCTCAGTGGCCACAAAATGACCACAGTTCCTAACATGGATCAGAGGCTCAAGAAACACCTGAGAGATGAATGAATAGGGTCTAAGAGAATTCCCTGGAGCTTTAACCCCTTTTCCTCAGCTGTGTCCTAAACAACCATGGGCAAATGCAACCCTTTCCTGTGTGGTCATGAAGTCATGACGCATCTCTGACAGCAGGTGGGCTGGCAAGGTGGGAGCAGAAGATGAAGAGTGGTGGGGTCCCGAGAAAGAGGAAGAGGTGAGATGCAAAATGATCTCTGAGCAAAGCCTGGTTTTGAGATCAGCTATGATGATATATAAGATCTGCTAGGGGAGCTGGGTGTAGTGGCTCAAGCCTTTAATCCCAGGTGAGTGGATCATTTGAGGTTAGGAGTTTGAGACCAGCCTGGCCAATATGGTGAAACCCCACCTCTACTAAAAATACAAAAATTAGCCAGGCGTGGTGGTGGGCACCTGTAGTTCCAGCTACTCGGGAGGGTGAGGCAGGAGAATCGCTTGAACCCTGGAGGCGGAGGTTGCAGTGAGCCGAGATCGCACGACTGCACTCCAGCCTGGGTGACAGAGTGAAACTCTGTCTAAAAGAAAAAAGAAAAAAAAAAAAAGATCTGCTAAGGGAGCTAAAGTTGGGAAGGACCCACAGCCACAATAGTTGTGTTGAAAGGGGTAGATGAAGGTAAAATTGCTTTATCTTAAAAAAAAAAAAATCCCTTTGTGACATTGTGATGTTGTGACATTGGGTTAATAAGAAGTAATGTTCAAAAACTTGACAAAAGAACACATTCGTTAATTCAACAAATATTTACTAAGCACAGTCTATGTGCAAGGCACTGTTCTAGGCACTGGGAATACAATCTTGGAGAAGATGGAAGTCACTGGCCTCATGGAGTTTCTTTTCTAGTTGAGAAGACATAAAAAAGAACTAAGCAAACAAAAATGCACTGTGCTTTCATTTACAGATAATTACTGTAGAGAACAAGAAGGCACTGTAAGGCTGTAGAGAGTATCTGAGGCTGATCAGAAACAGGATGACCGGGGAGGGCCACTCCAGGGAGGTGACATTTTCTCTGAACAAAGTGAGGACCCAGTCTTTCGAAGGCCTGAGGAAAGATCATTTCAGATGGAAAGACTGGATCCTGAGGCAAGGATAGGCTTGCATGCCGAGGGACAGTAATGAGGTCAGTATGGCTGGAGAGAAGAGTAGTGATGGAGAGTTGGCATGGGATCTGCTGGTCGGGTCGTGATGAAGGCTGCAATTTTCAATCCAAGGAAGATGGGTCAATCTGAGGGTTCTGAGCAGAGGAGTAACATGATTTGACTTAGGCCTTTACACCTGCAAGGGTAAGAGAGGAAGAAGGGAGACCAACTGGGAGGCTGCCGCAATGGCCCAAGTGGGAGGGCAGCGGGCTGGACAGGATGGTGGCAGTGGACACAGTGAGCAGGGCCAGGATGTACTTAAGTGGATAGCAGACACGGCTGGCTGATGCGGGGATGTGGAGGGCAGGGGAAAGAAAGGAATCAAGGATGATTCCTAGGGTTTGGGCTTCCTCGATGAAGGTGTGGTGGTGCCACTCACTGCAATGGGGTGACTTGGGGAAGAACTCAAGAGTTATGCTTGGCACATGCAAGGTTTGAGATGCCAATTAGATGTCGCAGAAGAGGTGGGGAAATGAGTTTGACTCAGGAGAAGTGTTCGGTCAGGAGGTATCAATTGGGTAGCCCTCAGCTAATGGGTGGTAGCTAAAGTCACAGCACCCAGTGAGGTCACAAAGGAACTGAGCCCAGATGAGGAATAAAAAAGGGGTCAAGGGTGGATGATGAGCAGGTGCCAGCAAAAAAGACTAAGAAACAGTGGGCAGTCAAATAGAAGAAAGACAGCACAAGTGTGCTGCCCTGGAGGGTAAGAGGAGAGGGGTTTTCAAGAAAGGAGACAATATGCATTTGAATGAGACCTAGAAGGTAAGAAAAATAGCATTATATAACAGTTTGACTTGGAGAGGGTCATCAGGTTTGCGGACAATTAAAAAATGTCTTCACTTTTGATTTCTGTAAATGCTATTATGATGTTGTTTGTGAGACCCATAACACGAAAAAGGTGTCTAAGCACAATTCAGAGATTAATTTGAAAAGTGACCAACACAAATCAACCATTTCTGTTGCCTGGAAGTTTTGCCGTGGCCCCCTTCTCAAGAGGCATCTCATCCTGAGGATGCACCTGCTCCACTTGGAGCGTGATGATGGAATTTCCCCTTCTCATCAAATTCATTCTTACCTGCAGGGGTATCTCTCATTTTCCTTGCTCCCAGGCACACTGAAGGGCAGGATTAGAGTGAGGCTCCCAGGGCCTCCCGGGAGACTGGCCCCTAGCGCTCCAGGAGGGCAGACAGTAGCACATGGCTCAGCCTTTGGCACTCAGGTAAGGCACTTCTTAGGAGACTTGGCCTTCCTCATGTCTCCGAGCCCATGTGTCTGGACGGAGACATAGGGATATAGTCTAATGGAAGCATTAGGTTCATATCTGGTGATGCTGTTGCTTCTCCCTCCAGATCTGGCTGAAGAGGAATCACCGCAGCCCTCATTTTACTGCCATGCTTGTTCCTGCTTTCCTTCCGTGGTCACTGGACTTGTTCCATGGAGCAGCTCTCCCCATCCAGCCTATAGGAAGGCCTGGAAGGTGGTTCCTGGGAACTGCAGACTGTGATTCAGCTCACGGGGCTCTGCTGTGGCCCCAGTGCTCCAGATTAAGGCAATTGGCCAGTCATTCCTAGAATGCTTAAATTTATTCATCTTTGAAACAGTACTGAAGGTACTCCTCTTTCCCAGAGAAAGGAAGAGATGCAATGATTATATTGTATTAAATATTGGTCCACGATCACCAGAAACTTTTCTACTCCTGTAAGATGCTCTGTGGAGGAGCAGCAGGGTATACTTAGAAAGAGTCCTGGACTGGAAGTCAGAAGACTGGGGTTCGAGCCTGAGCTCCATCGCCACCAAGCTATATGAATTTGGTCAAAGCAGGGACTTCCTGATGCCTCAGTGGTAAAACAAGGTCATGATTCTTGTTTCATTCCCTTCCCGGGAATACAGTGAGAATTGAGTGAGATAAGCTGATGGCTAGGCTTTTAAACTGCAGAGCTGGGTTCCAGACACCCTAGACTACTCCCCCAAAAAGTGGAGCCTGATCTTGTGTTAGGGACTTTGCATATGCTGTTCCCTCTGAAAGGCCCTTCTCTCCTCCTCTTCTACCTAGAAAATACTCACCCTTCAAGACCCAACTTAAATGTCATTCTCCAAGAAGCTTATCCAAAGGAAAACAAAGGATTTCTTCCTCTGTGTTTCTGTACCATTCATTCATTCATTGACAGGGTCTCACTCTGTTTTCCAGGCTGGAGTGCAGTGGTGCGATCTCAGCTTACTGCAACCTCTGCCTCCTGGGCACAAGCAATACTCCTACCTCAGCCTCCAGAGTAGCTGGGACTACAGGCATGTGCCACCATGCTCAGCTAATTTTTTAATTTTCTTTTTTGTGGATATGAGGTCTTATTATGTTACCCAGGCTGGTCTTGAACTCTGGGCCTCAAGCCTCAGCCTCCCAAAGTTCTGAGATTAAAGGCATGAGTCACTGCACCCAGCTCTTATCCCTTATAGCACATACCATGTTTTTTCTGTTTGTTTGTTTGTTGTTTTTTTTTTGAGATGGAGTCTCGCTCTGTCGCCCAGGCTGGAGTGCAGTGGCCAGATCTCAGCTCACTGCAAGCTCCGCTTCCTGGGTTTACGCCATTCTCCTGCCTCAGCCTCTCGAGTAGCTGGGACTATAGGTGCCCACCACCTCACCCAGCTAGTTTTTTGTATTTTTCAGTAGAGACAGGGTTTCACCATGTTAGCCAGGATGGTCTCGATCTCCTGACCTCATGATTCGCCCGTCTCGGCCTCCCAAAGTGCTGGGATTACAGGCTTGAGCCACCGTGCCCGGCCTACCATGTTTTTTAGAGTCAGTGGTTTATGTGTCTGTTTCCCTCATGAGATTGTGAGCTCCCAGAGGCCAGGGTTGTTATATCTTGTTCATCTTTGTGGCCCAAGTGTCTAAAACAGTGTCTGACACATAGTAGGTACTGAAGGATCATACGTTTAACAGATCCAAATCACTGAGAAACTGTGACATAAACTAATCTCCTATTCAGACCTAACAAACCACAGGCATCCCCATCCACAGAAACCTGAACATGTTCTATTTCCAAGCCCTGGCTCTGTCTTTGGAAGATGGCTGCCACTGCAGAAAAACCAGAACAGAACAGAACACATATGGCCAGCAGCATTATTTTCAGAGTCCAACACCGAAGTGTAACCTTGGAGGGGAAAACACCTTCCTGAGGCCACACATAGCCTCAGAGAACCTGAACCAGGACAACAGCTCAGATTTCTCAACTACCAAACTCACACAGTTTTTCCAATAAATCCAATGCATTGAGTGACACAGAAGAAAATTGAGTGTGGTTTTAGACCTTAATCAACAGCTTAGGCTAATAAAGACGATAGATGCGGATCAAATCTGGAAGCGATTCAAAGCAGAGAGCAGAAAGCAATACATAAAAGTAGACCACAGAATCAGGATTAGAAAATATTTGGTAGGCTCTAACAGGAGACCCAAACCAACAAGATAAAATGTAACAGGAATAAATACAAAGTCCCATATTTAGGCTAAAAAAATCAACTATATAAAATCAAAGATAGGGGAGGTGGAACTGTATGCTTAGAAATGGTTAAGATGGTAGACTGGGCGCGGTGGCTCATGCCTGTAATCCCAGCACTTTGGGAGGCCAAGGAGGTTCACAAGGTCAGAAGTTTGAGACCAGCCTGACCAACATGGTGAAACCCTGTCTCTACTAAAAATACAAAAATTAGCCAGGAGTGGTGGCATATGCCTGTAATCTCAGCTACTCAGGACGCTGAGGCAGGAGAATCTCTTGAACCTAGGAGGCAGAGGTTGCGGTGAACCAAGATTGTGCCATTGTACTCCAGCCTGGGCAACGGACCAAGACTCTGTCTCAAAAAAAAAAAAAAAAAAAAAAAGAAAGAAAAGAAAAGAAATGGTGAAGACGGTAAATTTTATGTTATGCATTTTTTACCATGATAGGAAAATATAAAAAAGTAAAACAAAAGTTTTCTTAGGGAATTCTATTTTGACAAATAATGTAAACTGGAAATCTGCTTTTCTACTTCATATTGGATAGTCAGCTAAAGTAGTCCAATTGCACAAAGATATGCCCCACTTTTAAGACCATCTGCTACAACGCAGAACCTGATAAAGACTGCTTTCAGCAATACCAATAACCAACCTCAAACTGGAACCAAGAATAGACATAATCATAGCTGATACATAAGGCGATTAAAAATTCGTGTGCATATTTTAAGATACTTTACCATCAAAATTGCCGTGAGAATTAAATGAGGGATTCATTTTGTTTTGTGTGATAATGATATTGTGCTTAAGAAGGAAAATGTCTTCATGTTTTAGAGATGCATATTCCCATATTTAGGACTGAAATGTTATAATGTTTGTAATTTAAAAGAAAATATTCCAGTAACGAGAATGGCAAGAATTTGATGGCTGCTGAGAAGGGGCGATGAGTGCATGGGGTTCATCGTATTAGTCTCTCCTTTTGTGTTTGTTTGAAAATGTCCAGAATAAAAAGATATTGTAAATAAATGTATAAATAAAATACTTCAGAAAAACAGAGGAAGCAAATATGGTGAGATGTTCATTATTAAATCTAGATGATGGGTATGTGGCTATTCATTAAAGCTTCTTTTCCTTTTTCTGTATGTCTGAAATTTTTCAAAATAAAAGTTGAAAAGGTTCATTGAGGGAACATTTGAAAGCACCTGGCCCTGTGCCTGGTGCAGTCAGTGCTGAAATAAATGTCAGTGGACTTTTCCTTCCTCCCCATATACTGGCCTGGAAGTGAAGTAGGCTTAGCCTGCAGCTCCAAAGAGCAGAACAATGGTAGAAGCTGTGGGGAAGCAGGTCTCCTCTCAGCATAAGAAAGAACTTTGTAAAAAGTGTACCTGTCTTACAGTGAAACCTGCAGCGTCACAGAGCTCCCCATCCTCAGGAATATTCGAGCGGAGGCTGCTTATTTCAGGGCTGTTACAGAAGTGATGTTTGAATTGATGCGGCAATTTGATAGCATCAAAGGGGATCTCAAGTGACCTCCCAAATTCCCTCCATCTGTTAAAGTCTTAGGATTCAATGCATTTGATTGAAACATACCAGGGCTTTTTTTTCCCCTCCCAGAATCTTGTCACTGTCTACAGCATCTGCAAAGAGAGGCACAGGGAAGACCAGAGAACTCTCTTCACTGTTTCCCTGGGTCCTGTTGGTTCTGCATACAAATAAAAGATTAAGTACACAGAAGGGAGGGGTGGGGCAGAAAGGGCTCACACAGGAAGTGGCAGAATTCCCTATCTGGAGGTCTTGGGAGCAAATAGATGAGATCTGTGCCAAGCAGGAAGGGCCAACAGCTGGGATATCTCCAGGCCTCTTTTGGTTCTCATGGACCCCCGGGAATCTCTGGGCCACAATGGCAAGAAAGTGGGAGAGGGCATATGCCTAGGCACCCTGGCTCATAAGGCTAGGAGGGACCGCAGAAGACCTCCCAGGCCTTTGGGAAGATGTGGTTTTATTATTCACCTTATTTTACAGGTGAGGAAACTGAGCTTGAGCCTGAACAAGGGTAAGTGCTTGCACAAAGTGAAAGAGCTTTTAAAGCATGCAGGTATGTGGGGAATGATCCTCAGGGGGAGGCAAAACAAAACAAAACAAAACAAATGTCTCCAACCCCAATGCACTGTGTTCTTCCATTCTTGGAATCTTTTCTTTTTTTTGAGACAGTGTCTCACTCTGTCATCCAGGCTGGAATGCAATGGTGTGATCATGGCTCACTGCAGCCTTGACCTCCCAGGCTCAAGCGATCCTCCCACCTCAGCCTTCCCAGTAGCTAGGACCACAGGTGTGCCACCACAACTGGCTAACTTAAAAAAAAAAAAAAAAAAAAAAAAAAACTGTAAAGACAGGGTCTCATTATGTTGTCCAGGCTAACCTGGAACTCCTGAGCTCAAGCAATCCTCCTGCCTCGGCCTCCCAAAGTGCTGGGATGACAGGAATGAGTCACCGTGCAAGGTTCTGGCATCCGTTAAACTCCTCAGACATCTGAGGACTCATCGAAGACCCAACTTAACCCCCCAACACCAGCATATCCCTGCTCCACACAGTGCCCAGGACTGTGCATCTGCACCACACAGCTCCCAGTGAGAAGCCAAGCTGCAGGTGGAGGGATTTGGGTTAAATATGAGAACATTTAGGTCCACAGAATTTGAATTAAGTGATCAAGAGGGTAAAAGGCACCCTAAAATTCTGGGGAGCCCCAGGATTCCAATACAATCTCCTTAGGCCAAGATGGTCATAATACCCAATGAAGTCCTGCAGAGAAAGTCCAAGGATCCTAATGGAGGAGGTGCCCAATGTCAAAAGCAGCCTCTGCCTCCACCTCTCCTCCCTTTGACATCCGTGGACACCGTGGACGCCGATCAACAGTGACCTGAGCTCCCTGGCCGAGCCCCTAACACCAGGAGCTGGGCAGGGGGCCCCTAGAAGGGTCCTGCTTTCCCAACTCCGAGCTGAGCCAACAGCCAACAGCCCAGCCTAGAAGGCTGATTTGCATAGCTTTGGCAGCCCTGGGATGTGAGTTTGCCTGGGGAGCAATTCTCTGGGTGAGGGAGGTGGAAGCCCGAGAACTGTTCAAGCAGGATTTTTCACTTCTGCCTGGTAAACAATGCAGAGAACATTCAGCAATGGGGCCGAGCCTCTCCCATTTCTGATTCTCTTCTCACCAGCTCCGCTTTCCAGTATAACCCAGTAAGACTTCCAGTGACACTCCAGGACCACTTGGCACCTTGCTGGCACTTCCTGGGAGAGCAACCATTCAGCTACTGGGACCTTGGAAGCGTTCCTGAGCAGCTAGCCACCAGAGCAAATGGAGAAGCTTCCAGCGTGGTCATTTAAACCAGCCTAGAACAAGTTTCTTCCAGGATGCCCCCACATTGTGCCTACCTTTTTTGGTACTTGAGATTCATCCAAGGAATTGGGAAGTGTGGCCTAATGGTCAGAGTTCTGTCTAGAAAACACACAGTAAACTGGGTTCTAGGGTCACTTTGGAGGCTGTTTCATGCTCAACTTTGGCAAGTGGCTTAATCTCGGTAGCCCTCCATTTCCTCTAAACATTATATTACAACAAAAAGGTGCTATCTCCATTCCTGCCACCTCCTTCTTAGGAGTGAGGAAATATCCAGGAGGAGCCTCAAAGCAATCCTTGAAGCCACCTGAAGAATAGGACCCAGGAGGCCCTGTGAGGGACTGTGGGAAGAGCACTGGTTTAGGAGTTGGGAGGTCTGAGTCTTATTTCTCCACTAGCTAGAAGTCCTGGGTCAAGCCAGGGTGTGGATAGCAAATGCAAAGGCGTAGTAGGTGTGCAAGCCATGCCCATCACTAATGGATCCTGGCTTTCCCTTTTTCTTCCCTAAACTCAGACATCACTAATGGATCCTGGCTTTCCCTTTTTCTTCCCTAAACTCAGACATTACTAATGGATCCTGGCTTTCCCTTTTTCTTCCCTAAACTCAGACATCACTAATGGATCCTGGCTTTCCCTTTTTCTTCCCTAAACTCAGACATCACTAATGGATCCTGGCTTTCCCTTTTTCTTCCCTAAACTCAGGGCTCACCGACCATTAGAGATGACCAGAATTAGTGCTCTTGAAGACACTCACTTGCTACTCCAAGACTGGATGATCTGTCAGGTTCTCTCCACCCCTGACAGTCTGTGGATTGGGGAGTTTTCATGGTTTAAAGCTCATACTTCTCTACGCAGAGAAGAGTCAACATGACCAACCTCAGGGCTTCCTTGTGATGTGGCCTATAGGGCATCCTGATGACTTTCCTGCACATGCACAGTCACGAAACCAAACCCCGAAGCCTGCTCTCCAGGCTGGTCCCACAGATACCAGGAGGCCAGGGCCACACCACAGCGGGCAGAGGGGCTCTGCTGCACACGCCTTTGCTATAGAGGAGCCCAGCATCCCCCCAGCTTCCCACTGCAATTTTTCATGTCATTTTTTGAGGTTCCTCACCAAGGTCTCCTTGCTCATTAGGAAATACAATCCACATTTCTTCTCGGTTTCAGCAATAGGTGGGGCCCTCTGGGCTTCCCATGCAACAGGAGATTCTTGCCTCAATCCCATCCCCTGTTGGCCACACACTGATGCTGCAGTGATGGAGCCAGGGGCAAAAGTGGCAGCATGGTCCGGGCTAAGCAGAAGGAGCATCCTGAGCGGACGGCATCGGGTTCCAGAAAAAAGTATCCAGGCACTCAGGCCACTGCTGCAAGGAACGGGGCCAGAAGATCCAAGTTCCCCATCAAACCCTTGACTCATAGTCCCCTGGCCTTGGAAAAATAGTAAAAGTCCAACTTCAAAGGAATTTAAATAAGAGCTCTGTTCTAGTTGCACCCAAAAACACATCTCAGAGAAACGCCCCACCCAGACGCTGTTTTTCTATCAGAGCTGTTTTGTGCTAGAGAGGAACCAGAGACTCCTAGTTCTGGACCCACCATTTACAGATAAGGAAACTGAGTCCCAGAAAGGACAAGCCATGTGCTAAAGGTCACGCAACCAGCAAAGAGCAATGCAGGGACAAAATCTCTGAGCTCCAATGCCCAGACTTGACTCTGTCCATGACAGCCCATGGGGTTCTTTTGACATTGATTCCAGACCAGCACCGCACCAGCCCTACCCCAGCCTTGCCAGAGGAAGGGGCTCAGAGAGGTTTAAGGTAAGTAAGAGTCCAAGGGGCTCTTTCCTAGTCCTCTCCCCCAGGCTGAGGAAAGTGGGGGTGAGAAGGGGTAGGGAGCGAAAGAGCAGGGGGAGCTACCAGAGGCGCAGGATTCGGTTGGGCGCTGGCTCTCACGCGGGCACAAAGATGTGCTCAGTGCAGCTCAGAGGGGTGCGTGTGGAGTGAGAAAGCTTACACCTAGAGATGCGATCTCACATTTGTAAAACAACTCACACGTTTGAAAACTGCTACAGATACTCTCATTTCATTCATTCCTCACAATGCGTCTTACACATCAGGAAACTGAAGCTGGAAGAGGTTATGTAACTTGCCCAAGGTCATTTGCTCCAGAGCTGGAGAGAAAGAACTCAGACCTCCAAGTTCTGGCCCCAAGGTCCATGTGCTGGCCACCAAAATGCATGGTTCATTTGCACCAAAATGCCTGGTTCAAATGCAGTTGTTCCTTCTTTTGCAGCATACTTTCATGTCCATTTCTTATTTGATCCTCACCCTGCCTGTGAGGTCTGCAGGGCCGGAATTACAGAAATCCTGTGTTACCACTGAATAAAGTGAGGCTCAGCGGGGTCAGGGCTTATCAGAGAGTGGAGAAACCATGTCCTTTCCATGACATGGTGTGATGCTGCCAGGGTCACACTCTCCCCTCCTCTCTGGACTGGTGTCCCCAGGGCTGGAGTGAAGGGGAAAGGTGCACTCAGAGGCCCTGAGAACAGAGCGAAAACCCTTGTGGAGGAGCCAGTGAGAGGCTAGAGCCATGGGACCCCAGGCCAGGGTCACAGAGAGCCCCTGAAAGTGAGAATTGAAGGGTATAGTGACCCCGAGACACAGCAGCAGCAGGTCACCTGGTGCTGGGCCACCTCTGAGGGAAGGGTGGTAGGGGGAGGGGAAGCTTTGTCCAAGGAAAGAACAAAAGAGCAGAGTGGAACGAAACAAAATCAAAGGACAGAGGACCTGTTTCTGAGGCAGGGAGAGGGTCCTAAGGTAACGTGGGTCTTGAACTCCTGCTGTGACCTTGGGAAAATAATCCCCCTTCTCTGACCCCGGTCTCCTCCCCTATAAAATAGGAAAATAGGACAAGATCAGAGAATTTTCAAACATTTTGGCAGCAGAACACTGTTTTCAAATAATAAGGATTAATTAGTAGCTGACATTTATTGAGCATTTACAACGCACCAAGCTTTGTAGTAAACATTTTATACACATGACAGTATTTAATCCTCACAACTACCCTATGAGTGGGTGTTCTTATTATCCCCATTTTACAGATGAGGAAACTTGAGGCTCAGAATGGTTAATTACTTCGCCTAAGGTTACTGATTAATAAATCACTGAGTAGAGACTCAAACCCACATCTGTCTACCAGCAAAGGCTGTCCGTACTACACCATGGTATCTCCAAAAGAAACCTTATATGAAGTTGCTGCAGAAACTCAAGGGGAAAAAAGGACTTTTAGGTCTTCTGGAACTATAACATCTAGTCTCAGTGAATCTGCCCCATCTCTTAGCACTGGGTCCTGGGAGGAGGCGGTGCTTCCACCAGCTCCCTCCCCTTCTTCCCGCCATGTTCCTACTTCCTAAGAAGCAAAGACAAACTTGAGTTAGGATCAACACGAGGAGCCCACAGTGGGTTAATGTGACAGATGCATCTCCCTGGGTGGCAGAGTGGGCTTCTTGTCGGGTGACAGTCACTGAAGCATGCTTCCAACTCGAGAGTCCTGGATGTGTGTGGACACAACAGTGTGCTGACCACGAGTGAATTCATAGGCAAGCCTTCCCGGGAAACAGGCCATATTCCTAACTGAGGCTCCCTGGAGTGGCTGGTGGTCACAGCACCCACCATGTGGACACTTTGTCCTCCTGATACTAATAATAGCAAATAGCATTATCATCCGGCAGGCGCTCTTCTAAGTGCTTTACAAATGTTGACTCGTGTAATCCTCACAGCAGCACTGTGAGGTAGAGACTATCATTACCCCTGTTTTATAAAGGAAGAAACTGAGCAGATAGCCTTTAAGTAACTACCCCAAGGTCAGAGGAGAGGAGCCCTTCTTAACACATTAGAGACACTCAGGGGTGCAGCAATTCACACTGCTCAAAGAGCCTTACAAATACTAACTGATGTGTGAAAGGATTAGAGTGTGTTCACAGATCCCAGCATCTCAGAGCTGGAAGTTGTTTTAGAGACCCTCAGATTCAGACCCTTCATCTTATGCACAAACTCGGGCCCAAAGAGGGACGGTAACTCAGGTGAGGTCGCAGGTTCGTGATAAAGATGAGTCCAGAATCCATCTGTCCTCACACTTCCTCGGCCAAACAAGAAAGTGCAGCGATTATTCCCCATTCTCGCTGAGAGACAACCTGAGATGATCAATCCAAGGTCACCAGAGGGAGGAAGGCATGAACTCAGCCCCAGAACTCACTCAGTGGTCCTTCCCATGAACTCAGATGTCCTCTGGACACCGAGGGGCTAAATGGAGCCCAGGCGCAGGAAGGGACAGAGACCCAGCCGGCCCTCCTGTGAGGCAGAAGTTATTACTCCCAGCCCAGCGCAGACTCCTCCAACCACCCCCAGCTCTCCGGGGCCCGTGGAGATGGGGTGGGAAGGGAGCCAGTCAAGTACACACCTCCCTTTGATAACTTGGAGCCCTGGAGCCGACATTTGCCAGCAGGCTTAACCCCTTTTGTCCATACTTCCCTCCTCAAGAAAACCTTAATCATCCTCATTTGAATTTCAAATGACCTCTCCCCCTCCCCACCCCAACAGGCTTTGAGGCAGGGATATGGAAATTCACCCTGCAGTATGGAAATCATCGCCCTATGCAAATTGGGTGCCGAGACCCCATCGTCATAGCAACCACCCAGTTTCCTCTCCTTTCCTCACCTCTCTGGGCTCTGGCTTAGATTTTTGTTCCTTTTTCCAGCCCAAGCAGCTGAAGGGAAGGCAAGCCCCCTACTGGGGCAGGTGGAGTGTCCCCAGCTGAGGTGCCCATTGGGGTCCAGATATGCCAGGCTACTGGCCCACACCTCTCTTACAAACCTGGACTGGGCACACCCAGGCAAGGCCAACCACTGGTTTTTCTGGCTGGGCTAAGCCAAGGGTGGGCTAGGCTGTGGTGGGGAAGACTGGGAGAGTCTGGGGGAGACCATGAGGCCCCCAGAGGTAGCAGGCAGGAAAGGAGACACATGGGGGGCTTTGGTGGTGCCAGTGGTAGGAGATGAAAGGCAATGCCTGGAACCTGTATGTAAAATGCCATGCAAATGAACACCTATTATTTTTTGAGTCAACAACAGCACTGATGCTTTTGGGAGATGCCTGCAGCTGTTTCCCATGCTCCTGGCTTGGCACAAAGGCCTGCCCTCCCTGAGTCTCCCAGGGATCTGCTGTTACCCCAGGAGCGCCCACCAGCAAGCTCACCAGTCCAGGGAGGGCCCAGATGGGCACTTTGAACTCTTGGTGTCTGAAGCCCAGAGGAATGAAACCTAGCCACTTATGAGGGCTCTGGTCACACATCCTGCCCTGTCCTGCCAGACCCCCAGGCTCCAGAAGCCCCTGCTGGGGTGACCTCATGACGCTTTCCTTTTAAGTACTCTCAGCTTGACTCTGGCCCTCTTCCTCCAAATCAAAGCCTGTGGGGAGTGGGGATGAGAGGAGGGGCTCCTCCCTTTCCGCTTCCCACTTCTTCGCCTCCTAGACAGTCCTAGGGGTGGGTCATCCTGCGCCAGTCCTTCCGGGGGGAAGTGGTCTCCACAGACCCATGACAAATGCTGGCCCCAAACTCCAACTTGTCATCTCCTCTGCAACTCCTGTAGTTTCACAAACTTCCTCAAGGACCCAATTCTGCCTTGAAAGAACAAACTCGACCAGCAAAGAGACTGCCTCTAGGTGCACCCCACACTCTGGGGTCTGCAATGTATGTCTGTTTGTCTATGCAGGTGCTTGGGGGCTGGGCTGGGACAGACTGTAGCTGCACGTCAGTTGCCTGGGCTCTGGCTGCTCCTCAAGGCCCTAAGACTTGTTCCAATTTGGTTGCTCATTTCTTTCTAAATTCTTTTTCCACTTTTTCAGGACTTTTCCACACTCAGGTGCTCATTGCCCTCCCTAATCATTTCTGGGAGAGGAAGGTGAGCCCAAGGTACAAAAAGGACTTACTCCCAGCTTGGGGCTGGGGGAGTCTGCAATTTTGGGTGCCTCCGTGAAGGGTTGAGGCCCAGAAAGCTGCAGTGGCCTGAGTCTCTGGATGCTGCTCAGTCTTCCAGTCTGCAGGGTAGGTGGGTATCATGCTACCCCGGCCAGCAAAGGACAGACTGGGACCTCCCTCTCCTGCTGGGTCCCCCATCATCATCCCCCAACATCTCCAGGGAGGGAGTGAGAGGAATGGTAAGGAGGTCATAAGAAGATGCACCAGGGTCAGGTGGAGGGAGTGAGAGGAACGGTGAGGAGGTCATAAGAAGATGCACCAGGGTCAGGTGGAGGGAGTGAGAGGAACGGTGAGGAGGTCATAAGAAGATGCACCAGGGTCAGCTGGAGCATTGCTCACGGAGGCCACAGGAAAGAGACTTTCTAATACACAGCACAAACTCCACTAAGGTAGTGCACCGCAAGGCATGAGCCACCGCGCCCGGACAGCTACCATTGTCTTATGTCCTCTGTCTGGTTCTCCATGTTGACTCCCAGTCTTCCTACCACGATCTTTAGGTAGAAAGTCCCCGCAGCGACCAAAGCTGGTCTGTGTACTGTGGAGGTCCGGGACCAGGTATAGACAAACAGTGATTATAAGAAGTTAGAAATGTTGGCTGGGTGCGGTGGCTCACACCTGTAATCCTAGCACTTTGGGAGGCTGAGGTGGGCGGATCACCTGAGGTCAGGAGTTCAAGACCAGCCTGGCCAACATGGTGAAACTCCATCTCCACTAAAAATACAAAAACTATCCAGGCATGGCACATGCCTGTAGTCCCAGCTACATGGGAGGCTAAGGCAGGAGAACTGCTTGAGCCCAGGAGGTGGAGGTTGCAGTGAGCCAAGATCGTGCCACTGCACTCCAGCCTGGGTGACAGAGCGAGACTCCATCTTAAAAAAAAAAAAAATTAGAAATGTTAATAGCACATCCAAGCACTCCATCAGTGGGCCTCCAGCTGAACTGTGTGTGAGCCCATTGGGTGCTGTTGAGTACGCATGGTAAGTGCAAGCTGCATGCTGTCGGGCACAGCACAGTAAGTCTGGATACGTGTCTGTGACAGGCTGGAAATATAAGCACTGGTCCTCCTCCCAGACTCTTTGAGAAGCAGTGCCCTGAGGAATGACTACACATCAGCTAAGGGAACTCTGGGTGGTAAAAGATGGCTCATGGATGCCTCCCGCACCAGGCTCCCTCTCCTTTTTCCCCTTTTACGTTGGACAGAAAAGGAGTCCATGTTCTACTGGGGGCTGCAAAGGTGGCAACAGGGGTCGAGGGGTGACCATTTCCTTAAGGAGATCTCCAAGAAGAGGGACTGGTGCCGGGCAGGGCTAGCCCAGCTCCTCATGGCTCATCTGAACCATACAATCCTGCCCCTCTGCTTACCCTAGTCCTGGGTGTTGGCTGCGGAATCTATGGATGAGAAAGTGTCTATAGTTGTAAGTCATGGTACAGATGTGAGCTGCTGCTGTGGCTGTTTTATTGGATAAAGTTCTATGAGTGCTGGAGGCAGAGAAGCAACTCCTGGCACCACAGGCTGTTCTTCTGCCATCTCTGGCACATGGAGCCACAGTCTAAGGCTGAATGGTGAATCAGTACCTACTAATTTCCCTGTCACAGAAAGGAGAAACAAGGTGGGGTGGGAGCCACTCTGAGAAGGGCAGAACAAGGCCGGGTGCGGAGGCTCATGCCTGTAATCCCAGCACTTTGGGAGGCCGATGCGGGTGGATCACTTGAGGTCAGGAGTTTGAGACCAGCCTGGCCAACATGGTGAAACCCCATCTCTACTAAAAATACAAAAACTAGCCGGGTGTAGTGGTGGGCGCCTGTAATCCCAGCTACTGAGGAGGCTGAGGCAGGAGAATCACTTAAACCTGGGAGGTGGAGGTTGCAGTGAGCCGAGATCGTGCCATTGTACTCCAGCCTGGGCAACAAAGCAAGACTCCATTTCAAAATAAATAAATAAATAAATAAATAAATAAATAAATAAATAGATAGATAGATAGATAGATAAATAAAAAAGGCAGAACAAGAGGTATGGGCTTATGCAGCAGCATGAGGGTCTTAGGTGAGAGATAAGAAAGGGACTTCCAGGCACTGAGGATGGCATCCTGTAGGAATAGGCAGCCAAGGCCAGGCGCAGTGGCTCACGCCTGTAATCCCAGCACTTTGGGAGCCCAAGGAGGATGGATCACGAGGTCAGGAGTTCAAGACCAGCCTGGCCAAAATGATGAAATCCTGTCTCTACTAAAAATGCAAAAAATTAGCTGGGAGTGTGGCACACACCTATAATCTCAGCTACTCGGGAGGCTGAGGCAGGAGAATTGCTTGAACCCGGGAGGCAGAGGTTGCAGTGAGCTGAGATCATGCCACTGTACTCCAGCCTGGGCAACAGAGCAAGACTCTGTCAAAAAAAAAAAAAAGGAAAAAAGAAAAAAGAAAAGGCAGCCAAGAGAAAATGTGGGATTGGTTTTCTTAGAGATATAAAATAGACAAAAAATAAGTCTCTAAGAAAGTAGCTTCTCTCATTTTCCAGGGATGGGTTTGAAATGTCTCCAAAAGAAGAGAGACATGGACAAGATGTCCTCTCAGGAATTCATAGCAGGAATATCAGGACCCCCTTGATGTCTGGGGGGCTACGGTTTCATTCCTCTCTTCCAGAGAGGTGAGGGATGGAGCCAGTACAGACAGAGGTGCAGACCCTAGAGGCCACCTAGCCCACCGCTTCATTGTATTCCTTCACTACCCATCTCCTTCTATTACAATGAGGAAATTCAAGTCCTGGGCACAAGTGCATGCAGGACTTAATGATGGACTTTGAAAATTATACACCATCACACAAATACAGTTCAGACTTGCTCTGTCATTTAATCATAAAAAGGGAGGGTGTGTGGATGTGTGTGTGTGTGCACGCGTACACACATGCTCACACATGTGCTTCATCTAGAGATGGTTGTCAGCTGCGCATGGTGGCTCACACATGTAATCTCAGAATTTTGGGAGGCCATGGTGGGAGGATTGCTTCAGGCCAGGAGTTCGAGACCAGCTTGGGCAACATAGCAAGATACCGGCTCTACAAAGAGATAATTTTTAAAAATTAGGCATAGTGGTGCACACCTGTAGTCCCAGTTACTCCAGAGGCTGAGACAGGAGGATCACTTGAGCATAGGAGTTCAAGGTTGTGGGGAGCTGTGATCACCCTACCATATTCTAGTGTAGGTGACAGAGTGAGACCCTGTCTTTTTTTTTTTTTTTTTTTTTGAAATAGAGTTTTGCTCTGTCTCCCAGGCTGGAGTGCAGTGGCGCGATCTCGGCTCACTGCACCTTCCGCCTCTTGGGTTCAAGCAATTCTCCTGCCTCAGTCCCCTGAGTAGCTGGGATTTCAGGTGCCCACCACCACATCCGGCTAATTTTTTGTATTTTTAGTGGAGACAGGGTTTCACCATCTTGGCCAGGCTGATCTTGAAGTCCTGACCTCGTGATCCACCCGCCTCAGCCCCCCAAAATGCTGGGATTACAGGTGTGAGCCACTGCGCCTGGCCGAGACCCTGTCCTGAAAGAATAAAATAAATAAAAATGGTTGTCAAGTACTTCCTAGATTTCTCCTGTCCTCTCTGCCATTTTAAGAATAGTTTTATTAATATTTGGACTGAAAAATCACACTCACCCCTAAAAGTCTTCTGCCCATTCCTACCTGGAACCTCACCTCTCAGTTGTCATTTCCAGCTTGTTTTCTTGGGGAGGCAGCAGGGTCTCATTCTTTCTTTAGGACCTTATGACAATCACTACCCTCCTGTGCCTCAGTTGTGCTTCCCTCTAAAATCATGTCCGTGCCTTCCGAAAGCCATGTGGAAAATCGCCAGGGTTAGGTGGGGAGACTTTCTGCAAAGGGTCCCCAGAGAGCTGACTCGCCTCTGAGGTCCTGCTGCAGGGTGGGGCTGACGTGAGTCATTCCTCCTCCTGGACAAGACAGTGAAGGCCAGGGAGGAAGGGCAACAGGAAGGGCTGACAAAGCCCAGTCCCCTCCCTCATCTCCAGCTTCCCCCTTTCCCCCCTGGGCTTCCCTCTTGGAGTCTTTCCTTCACAGATCTCTAAGCAGAGCAAAGGTGCCAAGGCACTTGCTCTATAGTCATCTGGGTTTGAAGCCCCACCCCCTGCCCCTGGCCCTACCCCTGCCAAATGACAACTGAGCCTAAGGGATATGGGGGTGGGGAGTTGGGGTGGGGTGGGAACTGCGGCTCCTTGGACTAGATTAGTCTATCTGTGGGGAACTTGGCTCCCCTCTGGCCCCTTTGTGCCATCCTCCATAATTTTGCTACCATTGTCTTGTCTTTTTTTTTTTTTTTTTTTGAGACCAACTCTCGCTCTGTCGCCCAGGCTGGAGTGCAGCAGCGCCATCTCGGCTCACTGCAACCTCCACCTCCTGCATTCAAGTGATTCTCCTGCCTTAGCCTCCCGAGTAGCTTGGATTACAGGCACGTACCATCACGCCTGGCTAATTTGTGTATTTTTAGTACCGATGGGATTTCACCATGTTGACCAGGCTGGTCTTGAACTCCTGACCTCAAGTGATGAGCCACCGTGCCCGGACAGTTACCACTGTCTTATGTCCTCTGTCCCTGGTTCTCCACATTGACTCCCAGTCTTCCTACCACCATCTTTAGGTAGAAAGTCACTAGAAAGACTCAGGCTTAGTTCTGTCATTCTCTAGGTATGGGAGCTTGGGAAAAGTAGCTAAGGTTCTTTCTCATCACCAGCCTTCATTTCTCCATCTGTGAAGTGGGCTAATAGTACTTACTCTCATAGAGTTGTTGTAAAGGCCAAATGCATGAAGTATTTGAGAACACCCTTACAGACATATGTTGTCACTGTTATCCAGGCAGTCATGAATTCCTGCACTAGAAGGACAACTCCTTGAGGACAGGGGTGCTCTTCATCTAAGCCCAGGATCTGCCACCAAGTCATCCTCCAAAGATGTCGGTTATGCAACTACAAGCTAAGTCAGAGAAGAGGATCAGAGCCCAAACAGAGAAGACAGCTGTGAGTGTCAGAGGAGAAAAGACTGAAAGGGAAGCTGGAAAGAAAGGAATGGGGAGAAAACCAGAAAAAAGGATGGAGAGAGAGAGAGAGCTCAGAGCTGAGGAAACCTGCACAAAAATGCAAGATGGAAACCGATGGAAAGAATTGTGAAAAGCAGAACTGTGCACACATCCTTTAAAATTCAGCCCTTAGAGATTATCTAGTCCAAACCCCGACTCTGTGGGGAGGAAAATAAAGGTCCATGTGGGGAAACGCTTGCCAAGATAATATGTAGGGAGCTAATGGCAGACCCAGAATAAGAGTCTGATAGAGTCAGACAAGGCCAAGTTTGATTTCTGGCTATAAGCTGTGTGATATTGGGTAAGTTCGTTTCTCACTCTGAGCTATGGTTTCCTCATCACTGAAAATGGGGTTAATCATGTCTCTATCTCATAGCCTTACTGTAAGAATTAAATGAGATGCTGTAAATAAAGTTGCCTACATGTGCCTGCTGTGGGAGGAGGCTCTGTGAATGTTATGGTCTCTCCCTCCTTCTTCCTGACCCTCTGTTCTTTCCTCCTTTGTGATTGAGGCAATGATGTGACCAGCATGGTCAAAAGTCACAGGGTTAGCCACATCTGTACTTGGGGGTTGTCAGTTACAGACCGGGGGGCTTTTGAAATGTGGGTAAGGCTATATTCTCATCAACCACCTAATTGAGAACAGAAAAAAATTGTTGTCAGCCTCAAGAGTGGAGAAAAGTCCCAACGCAGTGGCTCATGCCTGTAGTCCCAGCTACTTGGGAGGCAGAGGCAGGAGAATCCCTTGAGCCAGGAGTTCGAGGCTGCAGCGGCCATGACTGTACCACTGCACTCCAGCCTGGGCGACAGAGGGAGAAACTGTCTCAAAAAAAGAAGTGGAGGAAAAGTAACAACAGTTAAGGAAGCAATAGGTAGGAAGGACAGAAAAGCTGATAGTTCAGAAATCTAGAAAGAGGAAAGAATACCGAACAGGGGCTCTGAGCCTTGGCTGGTCCCTTGTGCTGCTGCAAAGACATTCTGAGCCCTTGGGCAGCTTATTCTTCATCTATGCCTCGGCTTCCTCACAGGCCAAAGGAAGGAAAAGATGTGCCACCCGGCCAGGTCTCCACCAGCCAGGAGGTCTGTGTCCGGCCCTGAGAATGCTCTCCTGGGCATTCCTGACCAGTGCAGATGGGGAAATTTACCTCCCTTTCCCAGTTCCTACCCCCAGTACCCCTTGGGGATTTCACACAGCAAAGGGGGTGCTTTCAGGGAGCCGGGTCTTTCTAACTCACCTTTGTTTATAGTTCCTTTAAAACCCAGAGACAAACCACCCCTTAATTCATGCACTACTAAGAAGGTGAATCTGCCTTTTAAAATCCAAAGGAAGCCATTAAACCAGGTTGGTAACCATTGTGACTCATAATAAGCTTTCTTCTGTAAAAAAATGAGTCAGAACGACTTTCCAGGAAGTTTGGTTACTTTAATTAGCCACCTCTTTCTTCTTGCCCTTAAACACATGCAGTAATTTGAAGATCACCTAAGTATTGATGCTACCAGCCAGGAGCCCTGAAGTGAAAGATCTACTGGTGGTGGTAAAGTTCCAGACATCACGGGCTCCTTGGAGCTGAACAGGCACCTGTGCAGAATCCTTTCCTAAATGGTGAAGGGAGCAAACCAACCTTCTGGGCTGACGCACTGGCCTGAGTAAAGTGGGGAATGAGCCAGAAGT
This sequence comes from Chlorocebus sabaeus, assembly GCF_047675955.1. Taxonomy (NCBI): domain Eukaryota; kingdom Metazoa; phylum Chordata; class Mammalia; order Primates; family Cercopithecidae; genus Chlorocebus; species Chlorocebus sabaeus. The sequence continues at coordinate 116,474,808 of NC_132904.1, read as the reverse complement.
ACTCAGCAGCGAAGCCCATCTGTATATTCCAGAATCTTAATGACGGTCACAGCTGCCATGTGCCAAGCACTGTTCTAAGGAATTGAGACACCATCTCAAATAACTCTCAATCCACTCTCTAAGTTGGGCATTAATTTTCACCCTTTACAAAAAGGACAAGGATAAATTTTCAGGTCATGCAGCCAGTAAGCAGTGGAGCTGCAAATTTTATCCCAGGTCTGTTTGATTCTAGATCCATACTCTTCAAAGGTCATCCGTTCCTACCTCTTAGGGAGGCAAAGTGGCTGGTCTAAGGTCATATATTGAATTGGCGGTATCCCTGGATAAGAGACAGATTCTGAAGGTCTTAGCCGATGTCTGGATTCTTTCTCTCTTAACCTACTTTATATATAGCTCCCAGATAGGAATCAGAATTTGCTCAGATTGACCATAACACACTAACCTTCCTAAGCCCCAACAGGATCTGAACTCCCTCCCTTTCCTGGTTCCTCTTTCAGGGTTCTGTGTGGCTCATTCTCACTCCTAACACTATTACCCTGACTTGGTCACAGTAACAGAACACCAGTGCAAGTTGGTTAGGTGTGGTCTTCTTCCCATGTGGACACTCCCTTAGCTGTGTCCCCACACACCTGGGCAATGGGCCCCAGGTAAACAGAGTTGGCTCCAGTCAGCCTGCTTCCAGAAAAGGGCAATCTAGCTTCTCTGGATCACGGCTCCTGGGCTGATTTTTCTCTAGGGAAGGGTGTCAGTGTGGGGACTGTATCTATCATTCTGTAGCTGAACTAAGTTTAAAGTCTTGCTCAGGTATTTGAGATAAAAGGGAATCTTCTTCTCAACTGGGAAGAACAGGTGCCCCTCTCCACAGACCCTTAGTAAAAGATACTCTGCTAAATAATCAATTGAAACATAAGTGTGACCGGCCCACATTCTCCTTGGTCTAGCTGCCTCTGTACATATGCACAGCAAACTAGAAAGATTGTAGTTTGATGTGTATTGCTACCTGTGCAAGGAAACACTGTTTCAGTATTAAACTGGGAAGCAGAAAAGTTTATGGCAAATGCATACTGTGGATGCCCTCCCTACCAAGACCCCCAATTATCTTGTCCCTGACAAGAATCTCATAGCTTCAAGAATGGAACTAGACTGCTGTAAAAGATTTGAAAAAGATTTTAGCTCTGGGGGACATTGATTCTCTTCCACTTCTAATTTCTATGTCTCTAATGATCCAGATGAAAGACTAATTGAGGTCTGGTTGGAATGCTATTAAAGTTATTTGGTGGTGTTACAATTTATACTCATCTTTAAGTTCTTTTTAATTATATGGAGCTTTCAAAGCAAGGCTTGGTCTATGGAGGTAAAAATAGAGAGCTATGAAACTTTCTTTTTTAATTCTTCTTTGTTCCTCTCACCCTTTTTTGACATGGTCCAGCCTCAAACTCCTAGGCTCAAGGAATCCTCCCACCCTGGCCTGCTGACTAGCTGGGACTACTGACATCCTTTCTCTTCTTTACAAAGCAAAGTCCTCTCCAGGCACCAAGTCTTCCTCTCTGAGCCCATTTGCCACCCACATGCACATTATTTGGAAGAGAAACGTTTGTACACAGGCCTCTTTGGTTAGTGCCTTAAGGAGCACTATCGAGGTATCTGGGGCTAAAAGGCCCTGGTTCCCATCTAAGAAAGACAGGTTCTGCCTCTGCCAGTCACAGCAGTTGGGAACACAGCTGCTCCCGAACCTTTTTGGTTTTGTTCTGTTTTAAAGTATCTGGTCTCTTCCTAGCCTAGTTCCAGAGGTTTTGTTCCACTGTGGACCAATATCTACTGTTCAAAGGCTCCAGAATCATATCCCATGTCCTCAGGGAATTCACTTAGTTCGTAAGACCTAGCTTTAGGGTCTGGTTGGCTGAAAGACCAAGCGAGAAGAGATACCAGTTGTTCAACAATTCCCAACAACTCTCTTCCCCCCACCCCCGCATTCCTGCTCCATCCCCTAGAAGAGAAGACCCTTACCTGGCTCCACCTGGCTGAGAGTGTTGCGAGCATCCGTGGAATCAGCTACATCCCCACTCATCTTGATATCTGCAGGGAAAACACAACTGATTTTAATAACAGGTCACAATTTTTCTTGCTATGACATATGTGGCTTTAACTAAATAGCAAAGATGAATGTGTAATTACAACAACCATCAGACTTTCAAATTCCTGATTCCCGAACATACAACCATTAGAATATTCATAAGCTTGGGGGCACGAATCCCCTCCTCCCATGCTCGCCTCCTCTCCTTGCCTTTCTCTTCCCCTTTCCCCGGTGCCACTGCAGGGTCTCTCACCTTTTGCATCATTCATGGCCACTTGCTTCTATTACCAGGACTCAGTTGGTAAAAATTTAACAAGGGGGTGGAGGGGACACTTCCCATTTCCAACACTCGTTTCCTTTGGGATCTGAGGAATTTATTTTATTTTTAAATAGTGAAAGAATTATCCCTCCCCGCCTGCCTCCCCAGCTCTGTTTCCCTTAATAACCCCATCCTGGAAGGTAAGAGTGCCCTTAAACCAAGGTTCACCCTTCTCACCTTTCTTCCCAGGTCCTGCCTGGGTTCTCTGGTCTCAGAGGTCAGCCCACTGTCTGGGGATCAAGCCCTAGCTCCTGTGTTGTTCTCCTTGGAGATCCTGTCCTTTGGGGATCCTTACCTTCTCTCCTACTCCTTCAACTGGCTCAGTGAGAAAGGGATGGCAGCGGGTCAGTGCCCCACAGAAACAGAATACCTACACCAAGCCCCTGGCTCAGTCCCCGAGTCCTACTGGTCCAGTGTCTCTGCCCTGCTTCATTTCAATAAATTAAACATTTACCCTTAACAGACAGCTGCCACCACCTATGTGGGAGGCCCCTAAGTCTCCTCTTGGGGTTAGCAGGGGAAAGAAAAGAGGCAACTTTGAACCAACTCACTCTCTCTCTGCTCCTCTCCTTATTAAACCACCCAAAGACTGAAGCCTTAAAGACAGAAGAATATTTTATTCAAATCATGTTGACCCCCGCACTCCCCCTTCTCTGGGGCAGCACTTTAACTCTTTCGAACCAGATAAAGTCTTGGTGAGCCAATTTGCATACTTGGCTCCCCAGCCAATCCCAGTCAAGCAGGCAGTCTTAATTTGCATCAGGTAATCAGGCAGTTGGCAGTCTGGATGCCCAGGTCTGGAGATGATCAGGATGAGGAAAAAGGGTAGACCTGTGCCCCAGGGAAAGAGGGGAGAAAACCTACTTTTCCTTTTTTGTGTGTGTGAGGAATAATGTGTGCGGCTCCGGCCGAGGTGTACACCACCTCCGGAGTGTGGCAGCTTCGATGCCTAAACAAGCCAGAGATGCGGGATCCAGAGATTTAGAGCCTAGAATACCCCAGAAGTAGGGGAGAAAGTAAGGCGTCACTGTGGTTTAAGGAATTTTTCAAGACCAGCCAAATTGAGGGAAGACTCCAAGGTAAACACTCAGAGCTCCATGGAACCCTCCCCAGACAATCTACACTGCACTCTGTGGTCAGTCACAGAGCTCTAAGGAAGACCTGCCAATTTACCCCACCCCGCCACCTCCTAGTGCATGGCGTTTAGGGAGGCATTTCTTGAGCCTCACCTCGATCCGCCCTGCTGCAGTCTCAAACTCTCTGTATAGCTTGCCACGCATGAATATGCAGAATAACTACTGTGGACCACCCAGACACGTTTGCAAAGGGCTTCTGCTGCCACTGGCCTTCTGTTCCAATGGAGAAATGGGCTGCCCCGTCCCACCCATTAAGTATTATCCACCTGGAGCTGGGCATTGCCTAACGCAGATCTGCTCAGCTCATACTTCACCGTGAGGGTTCTTCAACAGTGCTGAGAAGTGGCCCTGAGTCAGAGACTGCTGGAAAGGTGCAGAGGAAGTTCCCCCCACTGGTGGTTTCAATTTGCTTCATCAGCACCAGGATTCAGGGCATGGGATTTGGCATCAGACAAACCTGGATTAATCTCAGTGCCATCACTAACTAGCTGGGGGACCCTAGCCACACATATTCGAATGTGAATTTCCTCACCTGAAAATGAGAATAATGATACACACTTCCCAGGGTTTTTGTGAGGATTAAATGAAATACTGAATGAAAACTGCCAGGGAAAGAGTTTGGGCACAAAGTAAGCACCTAACAAATGAACTAATTAAACAGACATGTAGGCTTAGGTGCTAGTCCCCTTCCCTTCCTGCCTTCTTCTCATGTCCCTCCATTAATCCCTTGCCCCATTACAAGGAATAGCTTTGGTTTTCTGTCTCAGCCACCATTGTAATTTGTCCTTTATCTGGGAAACCATTAGGATTCTCCAAATTCTAACTTCATAGAATAAGTGCTCATGAGGATAGGAAAAAGTTAAGAAGCAGTGATGCTGGGAGGATGACCATAGTCTGTGAATCAACTGATTTCAAACTCCTGACATTTAAGAAGGTAATTCTTTAGCTAAACTGTAATCTTATGCCTAGAACCCAAATTCTCCTCCAACACCCATTCTCCATATCACCTTCATCAAATACACACAGAAGCTCTCATTCATCCTTTAAGTTAGCCTAAACTTTAGTCTTAATCATGCCTAAAAAATAACTTTTAAAGGCATCAACCCCCTCCCCTCCTCATCTGCCATGATGTCTACTCATCTGATGTATTCATTATGGGAGCAACAAGGTGGCACTTCAGGATTGGAGGGGCAGGGTGAGATGACCTGTCAAGCCTCTTCTTGAGTCCCATAGGATGCTAAGACACTGAGAACCTGTTCCTGTTGGGTAGGAGGCTCAGGCTGATGGGTGGGACGAGCTTTTGGGTCGCAGCCTAAAAATGGGCCAACACCGAAACTCCCTGAGACGCTGTAACCCTTCACCTGTCGGACAGCACTTGCCAGGGGTGAGTGAGAGAGGTGTGGGGTGGGGCCAGGCTCCTCTGTGTTATCTCAGCCAGAGACTGAGTAGGCTCCTTGCCATCACTCCCTTCCCTGGGGAGGCTCAGCTGCTCTGTGTAAGAGCCCAGACACCAGCTGCAGACCCTCACCTGCCCTACTCAGCACCATCACACCCTGAAGTTAGTCTTGGCTTGTCCAGGAGCGGCCCCTCCTTAGACATCTGAACTCCCGGGAGGAAAGCTCGAGAGGCAGCGTTCCCCCCAGGCTGCAGGCTGAGGGTCCTGGACCTCCTGGGACCAGGCTACTCTGGGAAAGCAGAAGCCACCTCTCTCCTAGCATCCATCTTCATGTTCTTGGAAGGACAGGAGCTCCCTCTGGCTCCTCCCTCACATACCTGCTGATGGTGGCGCTTCAACCGGGAGACTTCAAAGGACCCACCAGCCCCACTTCTGAGCCAGCCAAGGCTCCAACTCTCCACCAGAGGAGACTTCTCTCATTTCTTCTCAGTCCCACCATTAGGCCTTCCAACCCAAATGCTATTCCTGAGCTCCAACTGGCACCCGTCTGTGAGACTCAGCCCCTCTTTCCCAACCTTGGTGGGGAACAGCTCACAGTGAGGAGAAAGGCAAAGAAAGAGACACCTGGGGCAAAGCAGGTGTGCCCCCGCCAGCTGGCTTCCCACTGTTTTCCTTTGTCTCTTATCTGCCTCCCTAGCTGGCCGCCTCTGGCCTACTTCTCTGCCTGTTTTTAGTCAGGGAGCAGGGAGCCCTTCCTTGCCTCGGAGCCCCTGTGTCTTGTGACCTTCTGCCTGCTCAGGTCTTTGTGCTTCCAGGTGAGAGATGTTCTATAAAGTAAAAGGTGCAAAGGCTCCAGACAGACCTGAATCATGGCTCGTACCCAGGTTATCAGAGCAAGACAATGGGGTTGACTTGGGCTGGCCCCAGTGCGAGTGGAGCCTTTAGAGTGGGGGACCTGGGAGCAAGCCTATGCTCTAGTTTGTGTGCTCCTGTTCCTCCTCCTTCCCCCATCCAAACTCCTCCAGTAAATCAATTAAGGAGGAGACCCCAAGGGCCCAGCCCTGGGAATTCACAGGGGAAGCGCTGGGAATCAAGGTCAGTAGGATATAGGATTACCGTGGTGGGGAAAAGCGGGACTCAAAAGAGACCACATTTCTCAAAGAGGATCTTGGACTAAGGGACCCTAGAGAGGGACCCATAATGAGATATTCCATAGAGGGAAAGTGATCCTCCTTCACAGACCCCACAGCAGGGTGCGCACTGCAAGACCCTGCAAAGAAGATCTTGAACCATAAAGGCCACCAGAAGGACCCAGCAAAGAGAGCTGTCCAATAGAGACCCAGTCAGAGAGAGGGGACAGAAAGTCCCAAACTCAGAGACCTCTGCAGGTGCCACTGAAGGGGAACCCTCAGACACTACAGAGGGGCCAAGACCCGGAAACTGCACAGGGAGGCCAGGTAGCCCTGAGTGGGGAGTGGGCTGGGGAGGGAACAGGCAAATGGAGAGAGATGAATTGGGGAATCTACCCCAGTTATGTGGAGACCCCGCCTTGAGGAGTCACCGCACCTGGGGTTGAGCTCAGTCCCCCCATGTGTTGGGAATCCCTGCTCACAGGGACAGGGTGGAGAAGGTGTCTGGGCTTCTGAGAAGCATCAGCCAGGAGCTCACTCCCGGGAAGGCATAGGGGGCTTGGCCCTCTCTCCACCTCATCCTCTGGTGCTCTCTGCTCTCTGCTATATCCTCTGAGGCCCTGGGCTGCCTCCCTGCTGGGTCCCAACTGTCCCACCCCACCCCCCACTTCTGCAGAATGGGAGCCTCCAGTAGACAAGGAGGTGGAAAACCCCCAAGAAGTCTGTGATCTTGATGCTAAAAAACCTCCCATCCATTGCTAAGCCCACCTTTCTGAAGAGCCTTGCTCCCATTCAAACCCTGGCCTTCTCTGCGGGAAGTGAAGGGGAGAGCACCTACCCGGGACCTGCCCAAGGTATGCCCAGTTTAGAAACAGATTTTCCTCAGACTCTGGATGACGCCCAGTTGGATGGTTTCTTCCGCCTCACTTAGCCCTTCTGGCACGTCCTGGGGAGCCACTCAGCGCCAACATCTCACTGCCAGCCTGCCTCTCGCTCAGCCCTGCCAGGAAACAGCATCTGGGGAACTGGGCACTCAAGGTTCCTCCCTCCAGGCACTCACTGATGCTTGTTTTCAGGCTAGGGAGGCCTCAGACCTGCTCTGCTTCTTGGGGTGGGTCTGGAGAATTGCCTCCTCTCTACTCTCCCAGAAAGGAGACCAGGTAACAATATTTGCATCAACAGCCCCCAACTCCTAAAGAAAGATCACTGGGTCCTGCCCACTTTGAGAGTAAGTTGCTAGGTTAGAAATGGCCGGGTCAGGTACTGCTTTCTTCACCTGTTCTTTGCTCAGGCCCTGTGACCTCCAGAAGGCCCACCCTAACTCCAAGTCCCAAGCCAAGCCCAACCTGGCTGCCTGGCAGCTCCTACCTTAGCCCAGCTGTGGAAGGAGGAACAGCAAGGTGAATGGAGCGGCTGGGTTCACTCCATGCCCACCTCTCATTCATTCATGCAGGGAAGCCTGACTCCCGGCAAAGCATTTGCATCTCCTAGATTTCCACCCCTTAGGGAAGGAAGGCACGGGACATGGAACCTAGAGGATGTGTCTGTCACCATCCCCTCTCAAACACATGGGGTATGGCCCCTGCCCGGGGGGCACCTCTGTAATTGCCCTACCTCACCCACTTCTCCTAAGCCCCCCAACCACATAAATGTCTGCTTTGCCTCTATTTCACACAGATGCCCGGACACCAGCACCCGGCATGTGGACATACACATTTCCCTCACTTATGCACTCCCAGGTCCACACCCCTGAGTGAGTGAGTGAACCACCCATCCCTGCAACCTCCTGAGACTATGACAGTTCAGCACACCTACGTCCCACACAACTGCCACTCCCCAGACCGGGGGCTTCGAAGCCCTCCCGCCCTCCACCAGCCCCCACCCTTTTTCTTTTCCAGGGTTTCTTATTCCAGATCCCCTCCCTTTAGTCCGCAACACTGACCGGCGCCCACCCCAGGACAACCCGCTATCCACACCGCCCTCTCCTGGCCGCTGGGAAACAAGCCCCTCTCCCCGACCAGAACGCTGTCCCTCTCCTTCACCCCTGCCCACACGCAGTGACACCTGTCAGAGCTCATTCCCTCCGCCCCTCACCTGTGTGCATGGACTCCAGATTCACCATCCTGCCCCAAGCGGGGCCAAAGCCAGCGCCCCCCCAGGTCCCTCGCGACTGCCCCAGCTGGGCCCCCTGCGAAGCCAGGGTCTCCTTCCTCCAGCCCTCGGCCGCCGCCACCGCGGGAGCCGCTGCCGGAGCCGTCGCCGCCACTGTCGCGCGCTCCGCTGCTCCGGCCCAGGCAACACTCGGCGCCGCCAGGATTGCCACACTCCCCAGGTGAGCACGCGGCGCGGGGCGTGGGCCGGCGGCCACGCCCCCTGGCAGGAGCCCCGTGCCTGGCCCCGGGCCCATGCAAAGCAGCGATTTGCATACATGGAGTTGGGGACCTGGGGAGGGGGCCCGGGGGTGCTGCCGGGGCGGGTCTCGATCCTGCGGAACACCTGCCTGCTCCAACCCGGCCTAGCAGCACTTCCTAACCGCGCCCGGAATGGCGCGAACTCCTGGTCCTGCTCGCCCTTTTTAGGAAGCCCTGGCGTGTTCTCCAGCCTGAGCCCGAGCTTCCTTCTGGACAGATCCCGTAGTGTAAGCGCTGCAAAGAAGCTGGAGTGTTTGGAGAAGTCGGGGATCTGCTGGAAAGAATTCGATTTGGGAATCTCACCTCTCAACCGCTTATCAGCAGTGTGGCTGGGACAAGGTTCTTCACCTCCCGGAGCTCATTTAACTCATCTGTAAAACAGTGCAGGTGCTAATCGGGTTCTCGATGAGGCTGAGCAAGTGGCCAAGCTCACCTAGCCCCCATGGCATCCTCACAGCATTGTGGGATTTAGAGGGGGTGCAGCTTATTATTAGCACAGTTTCCAGGTGCACACAACTGCTTTCTGCTTGCCCCTCCCTGTCTCCTGCCCCAGGTCCCAGGTTGCTGTGAGGCTCTAGGAGAGGATGGATGTGGAAGTTACCAGTGCCCAGGCTTTTGGTGACAGCCACCTTCCAGAGCTGGGAAGTGACTTGCTCAAAGGTGCACACTTCCCTAGTGACATAGCCTAGCTGGAATGAGGTCTCTGGACTCCCACTCCAGTGCTCGTTGCAGCACCCACCATAGGCTCATCCCTTTCTCTTCCTCTCTTCAAGTCCCAGTAAGTGGTTCTGTCACCACAGGATGGCCTGCATGGAAGGCCAGATGGCTGTGTGCAGACAGGAGGGCAGAGCCTCGCTTTCCTTCCCAGACAGGACTCATGAACATGTCTTCGCCTTAGTCCCACGGGCTACTCCCCATGCACAGAACAGGTTTTGGGCTTTCCTGCCTCTACACCTTGTTTACAGTGTCCTTTCCCCCTGGCGCGCCCATCCCACCATGCACCCCAATCATTCCCACGATAACAACCAGCATTTCCTGTGTTTTCACTGTGTGCCAAGCACTGGGGTGACCAGCACTTGAGAGGCATCTCTCCTGCCTTCAGTTCTTGTTTAGTCCTCAAAACCTGTACATTGTACTATGATTACTGCCATTTTATAGATGGGGAAAATGAGGCTTAGAGAGTTTAAGTTCCACGTTTTGTGTTTTTTTTTTTTTCTTTTTTTTTTTTTTTTGAGATGGAGTCTCACTCTGTCACCTAGGCTGGAGTACAGTGGTGCGATCTCGGCTCACTGCAACCTCCCCCTCCTGGGTTCAAGCAATTCTCCTCAGCCTCTCGAGCAACTGGGACTACAGGCGCATGCCACCATGCCCAGCTAATTTTTGTGTTTTTAGTAGAAATGGGGTTTCACCATGTTAGCCAGGATGGTCTCGACCTCCTGACCTCGTGATCTGCCCACCTCAGCCTCCCAAAGTGCTGGGATGACAGACGTGAGCCACTGTGCCTGGCCTAAGTTCCATGTTCTTAACAGCCTTCGTGGCAGGTTCTGAGGGCCTTTTCTTAGCTTACCTCCTGGTTGGTAACTGATCAACTGTTTCATTCTATTGCCCCCACCCCAGCACCTAGAACAGGGCTAGGCACACAACAGGTATCAGAAAGTGTTCCGTGGGTGCAAGAGGATTAGGGCCCAGAGGATTAGGAAGCATTTAAGTGCTTCTTCAGATCCACATACGCCACCCTCCCCATTCAGGACGGACCACTCCCAGATGGACTTCCCCTCTCCATGCTCCTGAAAAGAAGGGAGGAGAGAAACTTCTTGTTTCTTCTGGATGAGGAAAGAGACCAGCAAGGGCTTATTGGACGCCCAAGGGTGTGCCTCTCAGGACACTCAGCCTCTGTTCCTTCCTTCCCTCCTCTTCAACCCTCCCCCAGCTCCCATCCCCTTCCCGCCCTTTCTTCTCCTCCCCAACTCTAGGTTTGGCCTCTTCCCTGAAGTCCATTTCTTACCTACAACTGCACTCACCTGCCACCATTCTGGAAAAATGCCTGCACACAGTTTATATACCCCTGTGTGCTTGTTATTTCCATATCTCGATTTGCATATTATTTGCATGGCCATGTGCACTGAGGGTCTCATTCTCTGACCACCTTATGTGGGGTCTGTTGCCCTTTTTCATGTGCAAAGTCACCTTTCTTCTCTGGGCTTTAGTTTTCCGAAAGTCAGAGAGGCCCATATTTGATAATTACGAAGGGCCTTCTGGCACCAGCAGTCTAGGATTCTGGGGTTCTGAGGGGAATGGGGAGATGGAGTTCTTGTGGGGATTGGGGTGGGAACTGAGGCACGGATAGGACCTTGGAGGCTCACAGTTGGAGGCTCACAGTTGGAGGCACAGCTTTGGGTTCTAAACTTGGGGTGTGGAGGTGGGAGGATGAACAGGTCGGAAGGGGCGAGTGGGGAGAGGATAGCAGATACTGCCTCATATTCATTCATTTACTCATTCACTCAGTAAATATAGATTGAGTGCTTCCTACATGCCAAGAGCTGTGCTCCATGCTTAACATACACCATCTTATTTTAGTCAGTGCCACTTTAGATGGAAGGTACAATTATTAGCCCTCTGTTACAGATGAGAAAACTGAGGTTCAGAGAAATAAATGCAGTTAGTAGACTACAGAGTTGGTATTTAGACCCAGGGCTGCTGACCCCAAAGCCAGTGATTTTAATCCTGCCCTCCAGTTTCTGAATCTAAGCTTCCCCTTCTCTTATCAGATAATGAGGTATAGGGAACTTAGATATCATTGAACCCCTCATTTGAGGGACCTGAGACCCACAAGCAAGGGGACTTTCCCTAGAAAACAGAACAAATATATGGTTCAGCAGAGACCTTTCTACTCTTTCTGTTCCTCCTTCATATGCCCTTCCTGATGCTCAGGAGGCTGGGGTGCTCTCCAAGTCCCATGTGTGTATGGGGGTGAGAACGGTGAGCAATCTCTGTTCTTTCTCTGACTTGCTAACTGATCACTTCAGTTAGATGAGCTTGGAACACAGAAAAACTCCTTCCTTCCTTCCTCCCTTCCTCCCTTCCTCCCTTCCTCCCTTCCTCCCTTCCTCCCTTCCTCCCTTCCTCCCTTCCTCCCTTCCTCCCTTCCTCCCTTCCTCCCTCGTAGTCTCCATGAAAACAGCTTTTTGAGCCTCAGGCTGGAGTGAGGTGGTGGGGAAAACGCCAACCCCCCTGAGCCTGATACTCCATGTCCCTGTTTAGCTTAGGAGAGGAAAAGCTGTGGGGAAGAGAGAGAGATAGGGGGTTGCCTGGAGGTTAGAAAGGAACAGAAGAAAGAAAGGGAAAAAGAGCCAGGACAGGAAATTTCTGTGCCTTTGGACATCAAAAGAGTTATATGCAAATAAAATGCAAATTAAATGCAAATCACCCTCCCTCTCTCCTTTACCCCACCTCTCTCAACAGCTGGAGGACTTTTTTCAGAGTAGCAGAAGCCTTACTCCGGGATGCTGTGGGTTTGAAACTGTCAACTCTGACCCCTCCCCAGGCCCTCCTGGGCCTCCTGGAGTGACATCTAACCCCCTTGGCTGCACCTCTAGGGAGTCACTAGCGCCCCAGGCTTCATTTCTGTTTGAACATATTATCAGCTTCTTTTGCTTCTAGGATAGAAGGTCCTAAGAGTCAAGCCTCCTTTCCAGACACAGCGGGTGGAAATGGTGCACAGGCCTGGGGAGGGTACTGTGTGGAGTGGGCCCGAGCCCCCTCCACACCTCAGCAGAGAAAAGGGACCTTCTTGGCTGTAGACCGTGGGCTCACTCCCATTTCCTGTCCTGTCAGCTGGATTGAGTTGTCAGGGCTAGGAGAAGGGCGGAGAGCGAGGCGTCCTGGAAGGCCACCAAGGAACAAGTCCCTTCTAGCCCTTTCCTTCTGCCAGATGGGCCACAGGGCCCAGAGCGTGGGGGTACAGGAGGGGTTCAGCTCCCTGTCCTTGGATCCATCAAAGAGAATGGATCCAAACTCAGATTCCCCATAAAAGCAGATGGAAGCGAGGGAGAGCCTAGGAAGGACTTCCAGGCCTGTTCTAAATTATAGTCAAAGTACATCTGAGGGCATCATAACCAGAAGGCTTTTGGTGGAAGTGGGGTTCGTGTCAGGGTGACACAATGCAAGGTGTCTTGGGAACCAGGATAAGGTAGCTGTGTCTGGGGAGGGTAGAGGGCAGCAGAGTCAGGATACAGAGCTATTCTCTGCTCTGATGTCTCTAATGCTGAATGCCCCCATCCCTGCCCAAGGGACATCTCCCCATACCCAGCCTTCACCCATATTGCGGGCAGTACACACAAATTCATTGTCCATTTTGCACTTAAAAGTTCAGAATCATGGACAATAGCAACATATATTTAATTTAAAGACAACGTAACAGCAACTCTGCTTCCAATCAACTTTTTTGACTTTGAGGCCGGTATTGGGCCTGAGCTGGTTCTAACTGCACCTTCGACAGAGCTCAGCCTCAGCCTCTGCCTTGGCCAGTCCTTTCCTGTCACCCCCGGCCCACCTCAACCCAGGTAACCCTCCCAGTCCACCTGCACGCTCAAGTCTAGGCCCAGCGCGCCCTCTTGTGGTCACAGGGGCATGTGACCCTGACTTTTGCACCTCTACTGGCAAGACCCTGGAGAGGTCCTTTCACCGGGCAGTGCCCATCCATGGCTGGGGGGGTGCACAAAGGAGGGCCCCAGGTCTAGGCAAGATGGAGATGTTGAATTTAAGTTCCAGACCACCATTGAGTCTTCTAGTCCCTGCTCCCCATCAAAGACCAGACCTCAGCCCAGAACACCAGTTGGAGTCAGCCAGCTTGGTTGTTTCTGCTCAGTCAATGCAGTGACAGGTGCTCCTGGCTTGTTGGGCTGTCCATCCTGTTGCTGGATATCTCTGCCAGTCAAAATGTCCTACCTTCTGCACTGCCCTTTGCAGTGATCCCCGTGGGATCAGTGGCCATTCATCCATTTACAGCTGTGTCGGGGACCCACTGGAGCTGCATGGGGCTAGGAGCTGGGAATGTAACGGACACTGTCCCTACCTTCAGGACGCCCACAGTCATTGATGCTTGTGGACCAGTGAGCAGGCAGGTCCCTCATCCTGTGGCATGTGCTCTAGAAGGAAAGCACAGTGTGTGAGGGGAACCTGCCATGGGGCACACCTTCCCCAAGTCTGGGAACATCGGGAAAGGCTTCTTGGAGGAAGAGACATCTAAGCTGCGATCCCCAGCTAAGAGGGAGAAAGCAAAAGGGAACAAACAGCATATCCCAGGAGGGGGCGTGGAGCATTTGCTGAGTCCCACTTAGTATAGACAAGGACTGAGTGTGAGAGGCGCAAAAGCAGGAGCCACGAGGGTGGTGATATTCACATGGGAAGAACCTGGAATCTGCCCTGACTTTGGTGAAAATAGTTCAACCATTTCAGTAACAGATGACGTGTGATACACATCCTAGCTGATTGCTGCGTAGCCTTGAGTAGCGATTCCAAGGTTGGAAAGTGCTGAGGAGGAGGATGCTGGCAAAAGTTGGTCTGTGAAGGAGCAGGGAGAAATAGGGCAGAGGTGGAGAGGGACCTGGTTTTGAGGTGTTTTTTATTTTGCTCTTGAGATGAGAAAGAATGTGAATTCTCCAGGGCCACTGGGAAGGAAGCAGGAAAGGGAGCGACGCTGGAGGAAGAGGGGATCGTTTCTCCCAGAGAGGAGGTCCGGAGGAGTCGGGAGAAAAGACACGCCGCCCTCAGGACAGGAGGGGACCTGGGAAGGTGGGTGCCGGTGCAGGCCAGGGAGTGGTAAAGAGGCTTCTCCTCTCAAGGCTTCTGCTTTCTGTGATATAGGAGGGGAGGGAGACGCCTCTCATCCTGCCTCTCCCTGCTTGGGAATCAGGACCTTGTCACAGGAAGCAGGGCTGGTGAGATAGTCGCCCCCAAGGGGGATGTGGACACCACCCTTGTGACTGCCTTTCCCTGGCTCCACTGAGAGCCCCTGAGGTCCGACCCTTCTCCATGGAGGTCTGCACTGAATCCCCACCAAGTGAGCCTGCACTTTCCACCCACTTTTACCCTCTTCCCTTCTACCACTGAACCTTCCAGGTCCCCAGCTGGGGCCACTGTGGTTATCAGTCAGGGTCTCTGCAGGAAAACAGAACCAACTTAACTCGGAGTGCCTCTAACGAAGGTGTTATTGACAGAGATGCCAGCAGGCCTAAGGGAACCAGCACCCAGAGAGGGGTGGCACAGTGAAGTGAGTGCAGAAGAGGCAACAGGAGGAGACAGTGGTATGGGAGCCCCGCAAGATCTGGAGCCTTGGAGGAATGAAGCCAGTGCCATAGGTGTGGTGCTGAGGCAGTGAGGAGTGGGGAACTGACGCCCCACTGCTGTCCTGTGCTCCCATCTGCAGTGCTTCTCATCGGCTGAAGCCAGACGGTGAGGGATCCCAGGTGAGGGCAGAGGAGGGTGGAGGGGAACGACCAGCTCAGCTGTCACCTGGCTACAGCCAGTAGCTGATACTGAGAATAAGCCCTGGAATGCTGTCGTGTTTCTCACTGGCCAAACAGCGAACATTTTATGACAATACCAAGCGACGGCAGGTGTGATGATTCATTTTATGTGCCAGTTTGGCCAGGCTCTCATACCCAGCTGTTTTGTCAAACATTAGCCTAGACGTTGCTGTGAAGGTATTTTATAGACGTGACTACCTTTATAATCAGCTGACTTTAAGTAAAAGATCACCCCTGTATTGTGGGTGGTCCTCATCCAATCAGCCGAAGGCCTAAAGAGCGAAAACGGAGGTTTCCTGAAGAAGGCATTCTACCTTGAGACTATAACACAGCAATCCCACCTGAGCTTCCAGCCTGCCGCCTGCCCTACAGATTTTGGACTCCAGGCTGGCCACAACATTAACTTTTGCCTCAGCTGCCAGACTGCTAGTTTGTTAGGATTTTGAGCTTGCCAGACCCCAACATCCAGCAAGCTAATTCCTTAAAATAAATATTTCTGTGTGTATGTATCTTACTGGTTGTTTCTCTGGAAATCCCTGGCTGATACCACAGGAATGTGAGAGAATGGGAACGTTCAGACATTGCTAGTTAAGTGTGTAAACTGGAACAGCGCCATCTGTAGGGTGATCTGACAGCATCTACAATGTTCACGCCTGTGACACAGACATTCCAGTTGCAGCATCTACAGTGTTCATGCCTGTAACACAGACATTCCAGTTACTTGCTTTTTCTTTTCTTTTTTTGTTTTTGAGATTGCGTCTTGCTCCATCACCCAGGCTGGAGTGCAGTGGTGCGACCTTGGCTCATTGCAGCTTCCGCCTCTCAGATTCAAGCAATTCTCCTGCCTCAGCCTCTCGAGTAGCTGGGATAACAGGCACCCACCACCACGCCGGCTAATTTTTGTATTTTTAGTAGAGACGGGGTTTTGCCATGCCGGTCAGGCTGGTCTTGAACTTCTGACCTCAGGTGATCTGCCCGCCTCGGCCTCCCAACGTGCTGGGATTAGAGTCAGTTGCCTGGTTTTTTCCATTCCTGCCTACAGCCTAGCTTGTAAGAGCAAGTCACAGTAAATAATTCGATTTTCCATCAGTAGCCAAACTGCCAATAGACCATTTGGGAGAATGTTAGGTGATGGGACACGGAACGCCAGTGTCAGGGAAGGCCTCAGAGATAACCGAGTGAGATCGTCTCTCTTATGGGATGTGTGTGACCCACCCACGGTCACGCAGAGCTGGGCCCTGGCGGGTGCCCATGCTCCGCACATACAACGCTGGCCTCGAGCCTTTGGTTCTTGAGAGCGGCACCTTGCCCTCCTTTTTTGCTGGAGTCCTTATCCCCTCATCCACCAGAGCCAGGTCCAATAAAGACCCTGGGGTCCCCCAGCTGTGGCCCACAGTTCCCCCACTGAAGGCCTCCCTTGGCTAACAAGCCTGAAGGGAGAGATGCCTGAAGAAAACCCACAGGAAGTCCACAGTGGGGTCCAGCCCAGCCCGGGTGAGGTTGTCCAGGGAACCAGGAACAACTCATCCTCCCAGCTTGCAGCAGCACCAGTGAGGGCTGGGTTGCTGGCCTCCCCGAGGGTGCTTTGCTTACCCTGGCAACGGGAAACCAGGAGCTTCTTCCTGCCAACGCTGGTCCCAGTGAAGCTTTGGACACACACCCCACCACCCCCTGCCCACCACACGTTCAGTGATTGCTACTACAGAGACTGGCCCAGCGGGTGCTCCACACTCCACACTCCTCCCCAGCCCACTGAAGCCCGGGTCCCCCTCCTGTAGGTGAGCTGTGCTCTCTGAGGTTCTGGCTGGCCAACCTCATAAAGCCATTTGGGTTGGGAGAGTGTGTGGAGTAAGAAGGACAGGGGTTGGATCCCAGTCCTGTTCTAACAAGATGTCTGGACTTGAACTTGGGCCGGTCGCACAATTTTATAAGGGAGCCACATCTATAAAATGTTATAGAATCACTACAAGGAGCCAATGGTCTCATTTATATGAAGGCACTTTGTAAACCCTAAAGTCTGCAGAGAAATGAGCACTGATATTACCTCTCCCAGGTAGTATCAGTTGCTACAAAGGCCTCCTGCGATGGGGAAGTCTTATCTCAGTGTTTCCCAAACAGCTGACCACCGACATCAATTTCAACAAGCTCCTAATGCACACTCAAATTTGCTTCAACAAGCTCCTAAGCTCTGATGCACACTCAAATTTGCTTCTCAGCAAAGAGGTGACTGTCATGGCAGGAGTTCAGGCGCTGTGACAGTGGGGCTGAGGCGGTTGGGCGAGCGCTTTGGAATGGTGGACTCCAGTCCTTGGATGTGGCCCTGTGGGAGGCGTCTACTTTGCAGAGTGTAAGGTCAGTCCAGAGTCTCAGGGAATCTTCTCGTCCCCATCCCCTGAGACTAAGAAGGAGCCCAAGGCAGCTGATGTCTGTAGTGATGGTGGTTTTTTTTGACATTGCTTTTTTAAAAAGCATTATTTTTGGTGACTTGGAAATCAGAAGGGAAGGCATACTGATTTGGGGACACCCCTTCCATCAAAAAAGGCACACAGGAGGTAGCAGGTGCCTTCTCCAAGTATCCCTCGCCTGCCTGGAGCAGTGGCTGGGGCTCGGGATGGTGGCCCTGGCAGAAAGGGAAGGAGAAAAAAGCCTGGGGGGTGACCAATGGGACAGCTCCCTCCTCATCCCCCAGCAAGGCTGAGCTAGTCCTTGAGAACAGGTTCAGAAGGGAGGCGTACTCACCTGAAAACGTTATCTCCCCGTGGACCCTCAGCTTAACCAAGGCCCAGCAAACCCAGCTCCCTCAACTCTCCGGCCTGCATGTAGGGGCAGTTGCAGCCTGTTCTGGGAGTTCCGGGAGCAGAGCAAAGGGGACCCCCCTGCAAACCCCTTCCCTCTCCAAGGCCTTTGAGGAAGGATCTGACTCTCCCCATCTTTTCCCCGAGAAAGTTGAGTCCCCTGGGGAACCCATGAGACTCTCCCAGCCCCTTAAACACTCCTGCCTCCACCTCACCAAATTGTTACCATCTTCCAGCCTCAACCCACACCCCAACTCTTCCAGAAAGCCTTTCCCAATACATGCGGCCTGCACATCCCTCGTCTGGAACCAGCCAGCACCCTGCCCAGCACTTCCTATTACAGCCTCTTCATGTTGAAAGATACTTGGGAAGTGAAGAGCCTTCCAGATGTCCAATTTCACTGCGTCAGGCTTGTAGCTGCAGGAATGTCTGCTTTTTTTCACTAATAGATACTAAGAATGGTTAACAGTGACCACTATGTGCTAGATGCTTGACATGCAAGAATTCACTTCGGTCTCTTAAGTAAGCTCCTTTTATAGCTAAGGGAGTGGAGGCACAGAGAGGTCAAGCAACTTGACCCATGGCTGCACAGCAGGTAAGCAGCTGAGCCCGGATCTGAAGTGGGGTTCCAATCTCCATCTCATCTCTTGCCTTTGCGCAGGCTATTTCTGACTGGCTTACTATGGTTGCAGCTATGTCTGTCTTCTTGTCTTGGGTGCAGAAGTTTTATCTCATCCTTCTCTAGTAATATCTTCCTTCTCCTCCTTCCTTCCTCAAATGGCTGAGCACACAGTAGGTGCTTTAGAAGTTGTTGTTAAGATAGCCCACTGCCACGGTATGGGGACACTTCTGACACCAGGTGGCAGCATTGGCCAAAAGTTTTCTCCAAACTCTGGGTCTTGCCAAATAAAAACTTAAAACGTTTATTTCTGGTAGAAATGATAAATACTTTGCATTAAAAATCTGGAATTCAAGTTTTCCTCATACTTCATGCTCCCTCCCTGCCCCAGAACCTTACAAAAATATTTCTGTATAGAGAGGGAAAGAGCTGGGGCCTGCTCTGGGAGGCAACGTCCAGGTGTCTGGGAAAGGCACTCGTGGTCTGTGGTCTGTGGTCTGTCTCAGCGGTGGGAGGTCTTCACTCGCCCCACAGGCAGCCTCAGAGCCAGAAATGAGAACTCGCTGTAATCCGGGACAGGGGCTGCATCGTGGGTCCCCAACAGCTCCTTCTTTGGGGATGGTGAGCCCCATGTTGGGGAGTAGGAAGGCACTGAGGGGCCAGCTCCTTCCAGATGTGTGCGTGGGGAAGGCAGTTGTGTCTGGGGAGGGGGGTGTCCAGCTGTAGACTCCTTTCAGGGTCTAAACATTTAAGGAGCTCAGCAGAAGAACCACAGGCCATCACATTTTGGTGGCTTGCAAGTGAACACTCCAGGGGAGATGCAGGAGGGAGGGGTGTAGACCTGGGGAGTCCCTCTCTCCCTCTCTGCCCATAAGGAAGGCACAGGGTGGGAGTGGGGGTGCCTTCATGAGACCCCCCTGCCACGCCACACCCCTTTCACAGTCATCTGTGATGGGGCCAGAGGGGTCCAGGCTCCAGGGCCAGGGGAGTGGGGAGGGAGAGAAATAAGGCCTCAGGTGGGGGATGCCACCCCCTCTAGTGGCTGGTGAAGAGCAGTGGGCCCAGAGCAGCCACCCTCCAGGTCCCTCCCACCCTAGCCTGGCTAGGGGTCCTCATCCCAGAGACACAGCTGCCTCTGGGGCACGTAGAAGTCGAAGCTGTAGCTCTTCTGGCAGCTGCGGATGCCACACTTGTAGGGTGTGGGCCGGTCGCGGCTGTGGCAGTACTTGAGCATGCAGGGGTACCAGGCCAGGCTCAGGCCATAGCGGCAGACACAGGGCTTCCCGCGATCTCCCACCTGCCCACAGCGAGGCAGCTCCACCTGCTCTGAGGCCTTGGGCAGAGCCTCAAACACAGAACTGTCCACACCTGGGGGAGAGAGGCAAGGATCAGGGAGGGAGGGAGGGAAGGAGCTCCCCTAGCCAGAGGCCGCTGACATTCCCCACTTGGTCTCCTCTGTCATCCAACAGGCATCTACAGACACCTCCATTTCCAAGCTTGCCATAGGACACAGAGGTAAGACCTGGGCACTAGGCTTCTCCTTGTTGGGCTCGCTGGAGAAACATTAAACGGGAATCACCTTCCTGTACGGCATCAACTGTGTGCCAGGGGCTCTGCTTACAGTACCTCCATCTATCACCCCATGGGCTAAGTATTGTCATCCCTGTTTCACTGATGAGAACATCAACCCAGAGAAGTTTAATGATCTGGCCAAGGGTTCAAGGCGTCCACGCGGCCACACTGTCACACAGCACTTTAAAAAATCACCATACTGGAGTGTGCCGAGATGGAGGCATGGCGAGACGGGGTTGGAAGTCAAGGAAGGCTTCTTAGAAAAGGTAACATCTGGCAGGGCACAGTGGCTCATGCCTGTAATCCCAGCACTTTAGGAGTCCAAGGCTGGTGGATCACCTGAGGCCAGGAGTTTGAGACCAGCCTGGCCAACACGGTGAAATCTCGTTTCTACTAAAAACACAAAAATTAGCTGGGTGTGGTGGCAGGTGCCTATTATCTCAGCTACTCTGGAGGCTGAGGCAGGAGAATTGCTGGAACCCGGGAGGTGGAGGCTGCAGTGAGACGAGGTCATGCCATTGCACTCTAGCCCGGGCGACAACGGCAAGACTCTGTCTCAAAAAAAAAAAAAAGTGACATCTGAGTAGGGCTAGTCAGAGAAGGGCCAGCAAAGCACACCCAGAGGGGCAGGTCAGATCAGGGTGGCCAGGGTTCCGGGCAAACGGGAAAGTGTACATATGAGGGGCGCTGGGGGGAGATGGAAGGGACCGGCCCTGGTTAGGCTCAGGGGCTCTACGGGAGTGGCCAGCTTCTGGGGGACGCTTACGTCAAGCTTGTGGCGTAGTCTGGGGTGCAGGCCATGGGGGAGGGTGTATGTGTGTGGAGGGCAAGACCAGAGCTCAGTTGGACATTTCTAAATCTGGGCCTGCCCTGGGAGGAGCCGGCATTTCTCCAGTGCTCAGCTGGCTGGCAGAAGGCACAGGGGCCTGGAGTTGGAATGGGGCCATTTCCCTCTCCCTCCACACAGAGGACCTGAGGGCTGTCCTGGGAAAGGTACCCAGAGAGGGGCCAGCGCTGAAGTCACAGAGCTCAGGAAGGCAGGGACCACGTAGCATGAGGGGAGCTCCCAAGGAGCTTGGGGCAGAGATGCCGGCAACAGGGAAGGCCCGAAGCTGACTTCTTAGAGGTGGCAGTGGAGGGGGGCAGGGTGTCCTTGTGCCCCACTCCCATGACAGAAGGTCCCATCTCTGTGTCCTAAGGGCAGGGATGAGGGGAAGTACCTGGGAACTTCCCTCCACAAGGCCTAACAGAGTCTGTGTGCCCTGCCTGGAGTAGGGCCCTTTCCTCTGACTGAATCTTCTCACTGAATATTCACACAGGCGCCACTTCCTCCAGGAAGCCTTCCCAGACCAACTGCAGCCTGGTTTGGGGGTCCCTCCCTGAACGCCTTTAGCTATCATGGTACTCTATCACACTTAACTCTGTGCACATCTACCCTGCTGGGGGACAGGAACTGAGTGTCTACATCTCTGTAGGTGGTCAGTAAATGTCTCCTGAACAAAGCAAAGGCTAATGATGAGACTTGGCTAATGATGAGACTCGGCTAATGATGCCCCTGACCTCCTCCACTGCTCTGTGCTATCTCCCCATCCCCTTCCCTCCACCCAGCAGCGGGCCATGCCCAGCTCCCAGCTGACCTTGCTCCAGCCAGAACCGGACGTCCTCCTGGCGGGTGAAGATGGCATCCACGGCCTCAGCACACACGTTGTGGAGATGGGGGCTCAGCAGGGCCCCCTGGCTGAAGTTGACAGCGACATCCATGTGCAGATGCTCCAGACCCCGAACCTCCTCCGCCTGCCGCACTGCCCGGGGATTTTTCTGTGTGTGGGAGAGAAGCCACTCCTACCTGGCTTCAGAATGCTCCCTGCCGGTCTTCCCCTGACCCTCCAGAGTCAGGCAAGCCCAGGCTGACTGCCTTTAGAACGCTGGCGCCTTCTGCAGGCTGGCAGCCCCGCCCCTCTCCAACTGGCAGTGAGACTGATGCCTAGAGTACAGTCGGGCCTTTTTAGCTTCTATCCAGAATGGACACTTCCCAAACTATGTGCTGGCTGCTAGGCTGACCTCTGGGGCCTGATGGTGAATGCTGAGGTGTGGATGGGAGGTGGAAGTGGGTGCCAGGCAAGCCGTGCCAGGGCTTATGACCTCTGGAATTTCCAACATCCAGGGAACCAAGTCCCTTTGGGAAAGCAGGCAAAGGGCAGGGGCGAGGAGGCCCCCAGGGCAGGCTCTGCTGGACACGCCAGGGAACTCAGATGAGGCTGGGGCAAGGCCCTGGGTCTAAGAAGACAGCAGGAGCAGGCCGGTAGCTTTGAGGGTCTTGAACACTTTACATATGTTAGCTCACTGAATTCGCCCATAACCCAGTTTCTCAATGAGAAAATTGTGGCTTTGAAAGTAACTTGTCCAATGTCACACCCAGCTAATGAGTGACGGAGGAGATGTGATGCCTGATCTGGCCTCAGAGCCCAAGCCCCTAGCCTGTCACACACGGGGAGGTGCTGGAACCAGACGGGAGAAATCTGAGAGCTGGGGTTCCGTTAGCGATCTGCAGGTCAGGTTTGGCCTGGGGCAAAATCAGGGGCTCAGGACTCTAGGGTGAATGGGGTACCAGGGATGAGGGCGGGTCACAGGCAGTGGGTCAAGGAACAGCATGAAGATGAGGAGCTGGGTGGGAAGCTAAGGTTGGGGGATCAGGGCTTAGAGCCAGGCCGGCTGCAGGGGTCAGGTCTGCAGGTCGGGATCTGAGCCAGGCGGGCCTGGTAGGGGACTCACCTGCCGGAGCTTGGCCATGGCCTCACTGGGGATGATCTCATTGTGCTGCAGCTGGGTGACAAAGCAGAGGGCCTGGAACTGACTCTGCCCCTTCTCCAGCTCCCCTAGGATCAGGGCCCGGAAGATCTTCACATCCTGAAGAAGGGCAGGAGGATGGGAGCAGCTGGAGGGTGCAGGAGCTTCCCACCGGCCCACCAGGTGTTCAGCTTGGCCCCTGAGAGGAAGCCTGGACACTGCCTGGCAACTGACACCTCCCTCCTGCTGGTCTAGGAATTTTTATCTTTTCCATTTAAACCCGTGACTTAAAAGAAAGAACACACCCTAAATGTTCCAAGCCTCCTGGAAAATTGACAAAGTGAACCACTAGAGTTTTTCTCAGCTGATGACTCCCCTCGGCGGAACCCCTTAACGTCACCCTGATCAGGGTGGGCCAGGGCCACTACAGCCACCTGACCAGGGCATCATGGAGGAGGGCTGGACTTTTCCAGTACTGACTCCAGAGTTCCTCTCTCTGACTGTTTTTTTTCTTTGTAATTCTAATGGCTAGAAATCGTAGTCATTTTTATTCAGTAGATTTGGGGAGAGGTCTCAAGATGCCCCTGGTGCTTCTGATCAGCCAGGCTCCTGGCCACTGACCTCTGAGTGAGTGGGGTGGTGGGGCCGGGACGGGGTGAGGGCAGAGTGGGAGGCCGGCTGCAGCTATTTCAGCCTTCCGGCCTGAGGGAGCTAGGATGCCTCGCCTCTTCCTTTCCCTCCCCACTTCCCCTTTCCCCCATGGGGTCGCTAATGGCACTGCCGCAGTCCAAGGGCTCCTTCCTGTTACTGACTCACTGTGTGAATGGGGGATCTGCAGGAGGATGGAGGCAGGAGAGCTGTAGGGTGGGCTAGGGCCCCCTTCCCTATCTGGCTGCTGGAGCCCTGCACACTGCCCACCTGCACCACTCACATGAGAACTGGCCCCTTGTCTTCTTACCCATCTCTGGGACTTGATTAACTCTGCTCCCAGTGAGAAGTTAGTGGGTCCCAGTCAGAAGTGGTCTACATCTGTCAAGACCCTCCTGTGGTGGGGGCACCCTGGCCTCAGTGACCATTCTCTGCTGGGAACCCTTGTGGCTCTGCACTGAGACTTAGAATGACAGCTCTGCGGATCATCTATCAATGCCCGGGCCCTGCCCCCCACCACATACTCACTGAGTGCTTGCTGTACACCCGCGAGAACAGAAGTGTCTCGGCAACAGGGTCTGAGCGGCCCCCTTGGAGTCCAATACAGGCAGCAAGGGACTCACAGCTCTGCCCCGAAGCTGCAATGTATTAGTGAGTCCTCCAGGCTTTCCCCTAACTTCTCTGATGTGTAAAATGGGGATGATCCCAGTTATGTGACAGGGTTGTGGTGAGGACTAGGTAAGTTATCTGGAAGATTCTCACATGGGGTAAGCGCTCGCTGGGATTACTCTTGTAGGTGACCAGCACGCCTCGTAGGTGGTCTGCAACAAACGAATGCATGCCATCTCATAAATGCCCGTGTACTTCTGCAGTCCCTCAACTCTACAGAGAAGTTTCTCTTACTTCCTTTTATTGTAAATGATCTCTGGAACAATGAGGTGTGGAAGTATAAGGGGAGGTTTTCCAGAAAGGGAAACTGAGGCTCAGCTGTTGAAGAAGGTTCCATTAGGTTCCTTATGACCCCAGAGACTTGTGAAGAAGGTGAATCAGAGCTCGGCTTAACCCCTGCTTCCTCTCAACAGGAAATCCCTTCTTGGTCATGATGCTGCAATCTTCTTGTCCTGCCAGCCTAGGCTATCTGATCTTCCCCTCACTCAGGTCGGCTGAGGAGAGATGGGAGGCTGCTCTGCCTGTAGCATATTCCATTCTGGGCTCAATTCCTGCCAGGTGAGACTTGATACCAGACTTCCCCTGCTAGAGCTTGAGCCAGGCCATGTCCCTGGCAGGATCCCCCAGGAAGGATCCAAAAACCACTTCCCTGGTATTTTCAGCTCTGACTCTTTGGAGAGTCAGATAGTTGGATATTCACAGCATCTTCTCCAATACCGCAGGTGCATCAAATACCCGGAAGTCTCAGGGTTGCTCAGGGGCCTCTTTGCTTGGTGACATCACCTGACTACCGTTGGCAAGAGAAGGTATTTGAACTCAGACCAGACTAGAGGATGAAAGAAATCTATTTGAGCTTTTTTCCTGCTTCTATATGAATAATGTCATCAATGACAATAACAAAATGCTATCAAAATGGGAAGTGACTGGGGGTGCAGAAAGGGAACGATAATTTCTCACTGAGAGGATTTCCTCTGTATCTCCTATTTGTATAGGAAAAAGAGTTATTGAACTTTATAACTAGAAGAGAAAAAGCATTGTTTCCATGGGTCAAAAGGATGTATGATCCTCTTTAAAATCCTTACAACAGGCGGTAGGAGCTATGATTGTTACCAAGCTTGGATTGGGTAACCTGCTCAAGGTCATGGACTAAGAGGAAACATAGCCAGGATCTTAACCCAGACAGTCTGACTTCAAAGCCTGAGCTCTCTTAACCAGAATGCATAATTGCCTCTTGGATCAGCTAGTCTCATCTCCTTGATGCTCAGCTAAAGAAACTGGAACTCGGGCACACAGAGGTTGTGGGGTCTGCGCTTGATGCCTGGGCTGGCCAGCAGCAGAGGTAGGATTAGGACCCGCTTCCCACCATGCCCATCTGGCGGCAGCCTGCCTTAAGTCAGCACACCTGCCTTGGGAATGTGGCAGCTCTGGCTCGTGGTTCTTGCAACTACCAAACAGCACGACACAAGTAAGAGGAGAAGAGGAGGCAGGAACACCCTTCTAACCCACCTGCCTGCCCTGCCAGGACTTCTTTTTTTTTTTTTTTTGAGACAGAGTCTCACTTTGTTGCCAGGCTGGAGTGCAGTGGTGCGATCTTGGATCACTGCAACCTCCGCCTCCCGTTCAAGCGATTCTCCTGCCTCAGCCTCCTGAGTAGCTAGGACTACAGGCGTGCGCACCACGCCCAGCTAATTTTTGCATTTTTAGTAGAGACAGGGTTTCTCCATGTTGGCCAGGATAGTCTCGATCTCCTGACCTCGTGATCCACCCGCCTCGGCCTCCAAAAGTGTTGGGATTACAGGCGTGAGCCACTGCGCCCGGCCCCCGCCAGGACTTTTAAAACCCCAAAATCTCCAGTCTCTCCTTCGTCTTCCTTTTTTTTTTTTTTTTTTTTTTGAGACGGCGTCTCATTCCATCACCCAGGCTGGAGTGCAGTGGTGCAATCTCAGCTCACTGCAACTTCTGCCTCCTAGGCTCAAGCAATTCTGCCTCAGCCTCTGGAGCAGCTGGGATTACAGACATGTGCCACCATGCCCGGCTAATTTTTGTATTTTGTAGAGACAGGGTTTTACCAGGTTGCCCAGGCTGGTATCAAACTCCTGACCTCAGGTGATCCGCCCACTTCAGCCTCCCAGAGTGCTGGGATTACAGGTGGGAGCCGCCGCACCCGGCCCTTTTGTCCTATTTCCCCAGAAAAGCACATTCTACTTGCTGATCCCTGAGAGGGAGCAGGCAGCCCTACTTTCTGGGTCTATTTGGTAACAGGGCTCCATCATCCTGACCAGCGTCCCTCCCACTTTCCACTCTTTGCACCTCAGACTCCCTGGCAAGGTTCTGGACCCCCCGCTTCCTCTAACATTCACAGGGAAGGGTGAAAGTCCCCTCAGACGCTAAGCCCAGGCCAGGCAGAAGCCTGGCTCCCAGCCTTCCTCCTTGCCCAGGAATCTGTTGGGATGATGCATTTCATGTGGCCTATCGCCTAAGCAGATGCTTAGCTGGGGAAGAGCCCACGACAGGGGCTGCAGGCAGGCTTCTGAGGCTCAGGACCCAGGCAAGGGCCCCCAAGATGGGAGGTTGTTATAAGGCTGCTTCTCCCACAAGCTTCCAGCAACCTCCAGCCTACCTGGAAGAACTGAAGCATACCACAACCAGGGCCAGGATCTGGGCCATCCAGAGGGTGTGGCAAGTACCCTGGGGAAATAGTGTTTGCCAGAGTCCTCCTCTGTAGTTGTTAGTAAGGAGTAGGTAAGCTCTAGGATAGCACAGAATTTAAGAACAAAGGCTCTGGAGCCAGTGTTAACCCATGTTCAGATCCTGGCTTTGCCTTTGCTGGCCACATAACCTTGAGGGGATTTACTTAACCTCTCTGTATCATAGTTTCCACATTGGCAAGATGAGTAAAACGACAATACCTACCTCGAGGGACTGTTACAGGGAATAAATGAGTGAAAGGTTTCAGAACATAGTGGGCTGAACTGTCAGTTTCTCTCGTTGCTGCAATTCCTGGCCCTATGTCTGCCTTGCTCCAACTGAAATCTACTCCACTCCTGAAGACCTGGGAGCCAAGATTTTTCTCCTCTAGATGTACCTACGGCCTAGACAGGTCAGGTGACTCCTCTGGGGCTTGCAAGCAATCAGCCAGTCAGTGGAGAGCACTGATTACCATGACCTGGTGCATGGCCTTCACAAGCACCTGGCAGGGGAGTGGCCCTGACCAAGACACAGATTCCTGTCTTCCAAGGGACTGTGGAGGCGGCTGACTTCTGACAACTCAAGTCAGCGCACAATAGGTCTGGGGTTGAGGTTTACTGCAAGTGCAACGGAGGTAAAGGGTGGCTGAGGGACTGCTTGTTGTCCCCTTAAGGTTGGGGCTGGGGGTGGCATGAGGGAGGGAAGACTTCACGCAGTGAGGGACGCCTCAGTGGCCCTTGATAGTTAAAGGATGGAGCACTTTCCAGTAATGAGGTGTTTACAGAAGACAGCAAAGTGTGAGCCTCCCAGTGCCCCCACCCAGTCATCCCTCCATGCTACTATCACCTGAGCGGCCCAATGCCCTTCAAAGGCTCCCTTTGTCCTCACCAGAAAGCCTACCCCCAGAGCCTGGCATCCCAGGTCCCTGCTCAC
Organism: Chlorocebus sabaeus; assembly: GCF_047675955.1. Lineage (NCBI taxonomy): Eukaryota > Metazoa > Chordata > Mammalia > Primates > Cercopithecidae > Chlorocebus > Chlorocebus sabaeus. The sequence goes on along the minus strand of NC_132904.1, from coordinate 116,447,104 downwards.
AGCAACTGTTGCACTTCCATGCACTGAACTGAAGAGCTTGCCGTTCCCAGAATGACCGATGCTGTGTCACCCCTAGGACTTTCTGTGAGCAGGTTCCTCTGCCAGGATGCCCTGTGCTCAGCTGTCTCAGCTGTGCCATGTGAGCAGGGCACAGCTCACAAGCGACCCTCCTCTGGCTGCCCTCCCAGTGCTGCCCTCACCAGCCCTTCTGCAGAGTTGGCCAATCCCAGTCCCTGCCTCTAGAGCACGAAACCCACTGTCTGCTCCCACTGTGTTTGTGCTGACCTCTTTACTTGTCTTTCTTTCCAGACTCAACTTCTTGAGCGTGGAAAAGTGTCTCTTGAAGTGCATCCCTACCCCCGGGAACACAGCAGGTGCCCAATAAACATCTGACAAGGAATACACGAAGGGTGAATGCACAACAGCATGGAAGAGTTCTCCGAGAAAAGTGGGAATGTACTGGGGGAGGAGGGAGAGGGTAGTGAGTGCTGATGAGGCTGGCAAGGGGCCAGGACACAAGCAGGACGCAGGGTCTGAGCACCCAGGCTGAGTGGCAGGCTTCCTCTTGTGTCTCCCTGGAAGTCATCGGTGGGTTTGAGCCTGGGGTGACACGAGGGACCTGTGGTTTGGAGCTGAATCAGACTCCGCCTGAGGTTGCGAGAGTGCCTTGGGTCTCAGTGCCCCAGGCAGATGGTCCCTGTCCTCATGGAGCATCTTCTGCCCAGGGAGTGAGTCATCCAGGCCCTCTGTGAACTGCCTCTGGCTCAAGAGCAGTGGCTCCAGCCTATTCACGTGGTGGCCCCGGGGTCTGTCGCACAGCTGGAGCTCAATGCTTAGTAGCTGGAGGAACAAATGAATGTTCTAGGGCCTCCATCAACCCACTGGCCTCCAACGTGCAGACACTCTTTCTTCTTGGCCTCGCCTGTAGCTGGGCTCCTGCAGGCTGGTAGTGCTACAGCTGCTATTTTGGCATCTAGAAGGTTTAGGGGATCATCTAGTTCATGGCCCAGTGAGATTCCGGCAAGGAAGTCACCTTCATGAGTCACACAGTGGCAGAGCCAGGGCCAGAAGCCCAGACCTCCTGACTCTGAGTCCGGCGATCTTCATGCTTCTCCAGGCTCCCCACTGTAGCCCTTGTCCAGATACTCAATTCCTCCCCATGCCCGTCCCAGCCATGCTGTCTGACGGATCCACCTGTGTCTCCAGAGGGAAGGCTGCTCTGGTTCAGCTGCACCAGGTGAATGCGCTGAGAGATGGCAGAGCACCGCTCTGGGAAGAGCACCCCTGGGCAGACCTCCTGTGCTCAGCACTGAGGGTGGGGAGGGAGCCCCCGGATCCCAGGGGATTGCGGGGCTGTCACACCAGCCCTGACTGGCTTTCAGACTCAGATAACATTGGGAAGAATGAAACAGGCTGTTTTGCCTCCGCCTCTGCCGCTGTTCCTGGGGGTTTATGTTACTCACGGCCGAGCCTAATCTGAACTGACGCACAGGCTCACACGGCTTTCCCATTCGCGCACGCTGTCCTCTTTCACAGACTCGCTGGGTCTCAGTCTCCTTCCCGCAAGGTCTCCCAGTGCCTCCTGTTCCACATTCCCATTCCCTCCACAGGCGCGCATCCTGGCCTGTCTCCTCCCTCACAGTCTCCCTGTTCCTGGCAGAGGCGGCTCCTCACCCTCTCTCCACAGTCCCCACATCCACCACCTTCTGAATTCCCCATCTCATGCTCTGCCTCAGGACACACCCTCCAATGCCCTCCTTACTTGCGGGATTCTCCTCACACGCCTCCTCCCTGACGCCGCTTCTCATAACATGTGCACACACACACACTCACACGTGTACACGCGTGCACACACAGGTACACACTCTCACTGCATGTCATCACCTCGCTCCAGCCTGCCAGGTCTCCTCTGGCACCCTGCCTTCCCACCACGGCCCCTGGCTGGCCCCACTCTCCAGGCACTCTTCCTCAGCCCCTCCCCAGAAAGCCCTGGTGGTTGGGAGGAGGCCCGCCTGCGAGGGAATGGAAAGCAAAGGGGGCCAGGGCAGCAGACCGCCCCTTCCCTCCACACCCTGCTTCCAGCCACCACTGTGACCCGTGCTGGTCACAGCCCAGGCTGCAGGTCATCGCTCTAGGGCCACACAAAGCCACTTGGACGTCCCCCCCCCCCCACTCTTCCAGCCCCCTTGCTCCTGGATAGCTGGCGCTCTCTCTTGGGAGTGTCCTCTGCCATCTTGGTCTCCTTCCTGTCACACCAGAGAGCGTGATTCTGGGGCCCAGGCTGAGCCAATCTAAATATTTATTCCTCTGCTCCTGGCTGGGGCTGCTTTATGGCTAGAGAAGGGGTTGGCTTTGCTGAGCTGGGGAGGGGAGAGGGGGTTTAGCCTGGAGACCCAGCCAGGAAGCGGCGCCTTCCACGGTGGAGCTAGAAGCACCCTGGCTGCTCTGCCTAGGCTTCTTGAGCAGGAACGGGGTGGATGGATTCCACCCAAAGCCAGGCCACGCACATCCCGAGGCCAGTGCCCAGCGACCTAGGCCGCCCCATGATGAGATGCCAGCATCCCCTCAGGGCTAGGCCTGGACAGAGGCTGCTTGTCACGGGGCATTAGCACAACCACTCACCCAGAGCAGTGCTCCTGCCCCAGCCCCTCCCCAGAGCAGTGCTCTGTCAGCCGAATCCCAAAGGTCACCAGTGTCCTGACTGCCGTGGGAACAATGTGAGGCTTTATGTGGATCAACTGCGCCCCACTGTGCCGCTGACTCAGGGCTCCTAAGACGGGGCTCCATGCTTCCCTCTCACCCGCATTCCCAGCCCTGACGCCTCCTGTGCTCCCTGCCCTTTATCTGAATCCCTAGTGGCAGCCACTTCAACACTTGCCAACTTCAAGGATGTCAGCTCCTCGTGATGCTTCGGTCCGTACAGCAGAAAAGCAGCAGCTGCAGCAACATGCTTAATGGTGGGGTAGAGGGACCTCTTGGCCTGCGGGCACCGGCACCTTGCTCCTCACATGCCCACGCGGGCCTCTGTTCTGTGAAGGGCCTCTCAGTCACTGTGCACACCGAGCCCCGAGCATCACACTGTTGTCTCTGGTGTACTGGCAAGGAGCCTGGGGCTCAGAGAGGTTAAGTGACTTGCCAAGTCACACAGCTGGTAAGTGGCAGGAAAAAACGTACACAGTGCTCACTAGTGTCTGTGCGATCTTTTCTTTTCTTTTCTTTGAGACGGAGTCTCACTCTGTTGCCCAGGCTGGAGTGCAGTGGCGAGATCTCGGCTCACTGCAACCTCTGTCTCCCCAGTTCAAGTGATTCTCCTGCCTCAGCCTCCAGAGTAGCTGAAATTATAGGCACAACCCCCCATGCCTGGCTAATTTTTGTATTTTTAGTAGGCACAGGGTTTCACCATGTTGATCAGGCTGGTCCCGAACTCCTGGCCTCAAGTAATCCACCTGCCTCGGCCTCCCAAAATGCTGGGATTATAGGCATGAGCCACCACACCTGGCCTTGGTGAGATATTTTCCAAACCCATGGCCCTCACCCAACTCCCCAAGAGGCCATGCAGGGGAGAGAGGAGTTGCAGGCATGGCCAGGTAGCCAGCACTCCATCCACTGGAGGTAAGAGCGTGGGGGAAGTGGTCCAGCCCACATCTGCCCAAACAAGGGTCTCTGTGGATTTGTTCGCCTGCACCAAGGTTTTTTCCAACCTCCTCCCCTCCACCTCCCTCCCCAGGGTTCTTTAGCCTACTGGAAGGAGCCCACTCATGGTACCACGGCAGACAGGCAGTCAGGATATACTGGAAGGAACCCTGGGTCCTAATCTCAGATTATCAGCTGCTTGATCTTGTCAGCCTCACTTGAGAGCTCCAGGCCTCAGCCCGCACATCTACACAGAGAGGCACCATCTGCCTCCTGCTGTCTGTGGCAGCGAGGATCAGATAAGGCCATGTGTGACATGAGGGACTGCTCACTGGGTGATCTCCAGACCCTATGCAATCCTCATTTCGAGGCTGGGCCCTCTGCCTGTAGAACAGGAGTCTGTCCTAAGTTTATCTCCCCCGCCTCTCTGTGCCTTGGGAAGCCTGGGAAGGAACTAACTCACTCTCCCCACCCGCTTCCCAGCAGGATACTCCATTATCACAGGTGGCAGTCTTTATGGCCTACCAGGACCTCTTGCTAGGACTCCACCTGGACATAGCATTCAGGAGTGGGAGATGCTGGCCAAACTCCAGGGAGGGGGTCTGAACCCTCAGGCAGGGTTGCCCATTCCTGATCTAAGGAGGAATTCCTCACACGCAGAGGAGGGACAGGTTTTAGAGCCCCATGTCAGTAAGCCTGGTCATTCCATCTGGCGACTTCTTGTAAATACCTGTGAGGAAATGCTCTGAGCTCCAGAAAAGTCTGGGCCTTACCCGAAAGCACCTCCATTGCCTTCTCCTCCCCAAGGAGACTTTCCATCCATCAGATGCCTCCACGCCAAATCTTAGGGGTGCTAACGCAGACAGGGTAGAGGCAGACTGGGCCCTGAAAGCTTCTCAGTCCCACATCTATGTGCTGTGATATCTCCTTGGGATAAACGTTCTTAGGTGGCAATGTGGACGTTGTACATTCCATATCTTCACTGACTACACCTCAAGGCTTCCCCTGTTGCTCCCCAACCCCCAGACCAGGCCCCCCAGCACAGGGACTCTAGCATTCTCTGGACTGTCCCTTCCTCTGGCTCCCACTCACTCATCAGTGCCCAGGGCAGGGCTCAAGCTTCCAACCTCCATGGGTCTTCGTCCCTTCAAAGTGGCCCTGAGCTGACCCGTAGAGCTGTACGTTCCCCTTATCTTGCTTATTTCCTCCAAGGCTCCAGCCGTGGGCCTTCAGGATCCCCTCTTTCCACACTTTTGGAGTCTGTGTCTCCTTATCCCCCCAGATGCTGGGAGGGGAAAGGGACCCCCACTGCCCACCACCCTGATGCCATCACACATGACCTTCTTCATATCTGTCAGCATCACCCTCCCCATCTGGTCAGCACCAAGCCAGGCAGCCTGGAGCGTGACTCATCCTGTTCCCAGCTTTTGGCCACTTGGACTTGGGGACAGAGGTGAAAGAGAAACTGGCAAGAACACCAGGTTCCAGGAGGTGGACCAGGAGGGCTGTCAAGCAGCCAGGTGAGAGACAGGGGACGGTGGCATGCCTGTGCTTAGAAATGCCAGTGATTATGTACATCCAGGGTTAATTACACCCATAGGATGTGGAGTATAAAGGAGACTGCTGCCCACCAAGGGTGCGCTGTGAATGTTTGTGTACCGAGGGCATACAGCATTAGGCCCGAAGCATATGTGCTGCTCAAAACACATTAGGATTAGTGTGGGTAAGATGACAGATTTCAAATATGTGACTGAGTTTGGGCCCCACCTTCATTTAGCCTGACCTGGCTCCTTCTCCAGGCCCCCTCCCCTCCCCTACAGCAATTGTGCCAGTGGTTCTCAAACTCTGCTGCACATTGGAATCATCTGGGTTCTTTTGTCACCCAGACTGGAGTGCAGTGGCGCAATCCTGGCTCACTGCAACCTATGCCTCCTGGATTCAGGCGATTTTCCTGCCTCAGCCTCCCGAGTAGCTGGGACTACAGGTGTATGCCACCATGTCCAGCTAATTTCTTTTCTTTTTTATTTTTCAGTAGAAATGGGGTTTTGCCATATTGGCCAGGCTGGTCTCAAACTGCTGACTTTGTGATCCGCCTGCCTCGGCTTCCCAAAGTGCTGATATTACATCACCTGGGTTCTTAAAAAAAAAAAACAGAACAAAAAAACAACTGCTGCCTGACTCCCACCCTGAGATATTCTGATTTCACTGGTAGGATACGCAGCCCAGGCACTGGGAGTTTTCAAAGCTCCCCAGGTGATTGTGAGGTGCGGCAAAGCTGGGAGCCACTGAGCTGTGGCATTCTTTCAGAGCTGTGGCTCAGTCAGCCCGATGGCCTTCACTCAGCCTCTGGGCAGGGCTTGCAGTCATGCATGATGGCCGTTTGATAGCTCCAAGCTACTGAGTCTACAAGCCTCACCTGGGCTCCAGGCTATGTGTCCTCCAGTTGACGACTGTGACTGCTTCACTGCCTCAAGGTCCAGGGTGGTAGTGTGGGAAAGAGTTAGACTGTTGGAACTCTAACTTGGGTACAGGCAAACGGGGGTGGGAAGCGCTGGAGAGAGGGGGCTGGATGGGGTTGGGAATCAGACAGAGGCCTTGGTCCCATCCCACACAGGTGAGGCTCACTGCTGCCCTGGGTGGGCTGTCAGGACAAGGATGGCTGCTCCTGCTCTGAGGGGCTGGCCAGCAATTTTGGAACTTCAAAGAGAAGGTTACGATGAAGAGCTCCAGGCTCCTCCAAGCTCAGTACTGGCTTTTCCACATGACCTTGGGTCTGTTGTTCAATGTCTTTGAGTCCAAGCTTAGCAGAGAGGGTCCTTGCTGAAATGCTGTGTGGGCCACAATTAGCAAAGCTAACGGCTCCTACATCTTGCACACTTAACACAGTATGAGTATGTCATAGGCACTACTAACCATGGGATATGTGCTATTATTTTCCCCATTTTACAGATGAAGAAATGAAGGCCTGGAGAGATCAAATAGGGTGCCCATATAGGTGAACCTGCTAATAAGTGGTAAACCAAGTCTGTCTCATTCAGTCTAGACTGTTTCTCCCCAAAGTGATCAAATGGCAAACGTCACTCTTCCCAAGTAGATTAGGACTTCTCCCAAACCATTGCAAATGAGTTTAGTACAAGAAACACAAAAGCATGACTTCCCAGGCTGGAGTGCAGTAGCACAACTGCAGCTCAGTGCAGCCTCAGCTCCTGGGCTCAAGTGATTTTCCTGCCTCAGCTTCCTTGGATAGCTGGGACTACAAGGCACACACCAGCGTGCTGTTAATTTTTTAATTTTTTGTAGAGACAAAAAATTTGTCTCGTTTGGCCTGAAGGTTTCATATTCCTGGTTTCAAGCGATATGCTTGCCTCAGTCTCCCCAAATCCTGGGATTGCAGATGTGAGCCACCACACCCAGCCCAAGTCTTTTTCTTACAGGAAAAATCATTCCTTCTAGACCGAACTTTCTTGTGGAAATCTGCCAAAGACTATGAGGCACGAGGCCTTGAGAACTGAGAGGTGACCCATCCTAGAAGGATTCGGACATAGAAGCTGCTGTGGCCAGTGCAGGCAGTGACTGAGTGGCCTGGGTGAGGGTAAGGCTATTCTTCCCCACACTGCACTCTCCAACTCCACCCCATCCTAGGCCAATGGAGAAGCCTGGAGTTAAAGGGACTTGGGAAAGCTGGTTTCCTTTCTGTATCTTCCACTCCCAATTCCCTCCCCTGCTGATGAAATTGGAGATGCCAGAGGTGGGTGTGAAATGGTAGCTTCTGGGTCAGAGGCTAACCTGAAAATCAGACTTCAGAAACCTGGGTGGAGGTCTGAACCACTGTATGGATTCAAATGAGGTGCTCACAATCTCCAAATGCATTTTCTAACTGGGCAGTCAGATGCCCAGCATACCCTCACTCCAATCCCCAACACCCCACCCCCGCCATCAGCCACTACTGCCATCACATCACAGCTACCCGGGCACTTCTTAGCCTCTCCCTTCAGGTCAGAGCAATAAAAACCTTCCAGCTGTAGCTAAAGGCTATAAAAGCTCAGTCCTACCCATTGCCTTTCACTGTCCTGGCCACAGCCAAGGAAGTCTCTCTGCAGGGTTCTAGTGCAGCCACAAGAAGACGTCCAGTGGGCAGGAGCGGGGGAGGCTCACAGCCTGGCCTGAGGCTAACTTTCAAGGACAAAGAGCTTGGATAGAAGATTAAATCCCCGATTCCTGATGGATCCAGCCACTAACATAGATTGTTCAGGAACAGAACACACTTGATAAAGTTCTCCTAAGGTTTAGGTGGGGAGGCAGGGTGGCGAAGCCGACCCTATCAGCTTCCCTCTCTCTCAATCTACATCTGAGTGCCTAGCTTAGGCCTGCTAAGTAAGGATGGGCTACAAAGTCTTCCCATTTGTGAACGCTCACTACCCCGCCCCCCACCTGCCTGCTTAAATCCAATGTCAGTGACGACTCAGTGGCCCTGGGGCAATCGGCGGTCAAGCCTCATCCCCCCGACCCCACCCACCTCTAGCGGTCAAGCCTAACCCCCCATCCCTGCTAACTATGGCAGTCTGGTTGGGTCCCTAACCGACTCCCCAAACTCTGCCACCTCTCCTCTAAAGCACCCTGTCTCTAAGAGGGAAGAAAGACAGGCAGCTTCAGCAAGGGTCCTCCGGGCCTGGGGCTCCCCCAGCTATCTAATCTGCTTCACCCCTGCACTCCTCCAGGGACAGAACCTCACAGGGCCTCTCTTTAGCTGGGGGAAGGAGACAGAACACTCCTTTTGAATACCTAAGACTCACCCACCCTCTTTTCCTCCAGCTTTCCTGCTCTGGGTCACTGTTAGTCACTCACCATCCTTCCAGGCCCATTTCCTGATAAACCCCTAGCCCCCTGGGTGCAAGGCCCTTCTTGTTCCCTCCACAACACACACCCCCCCCCCCCACACACACACACACCCCCACCCAGAGCGGGCTGGTCTCTAACTCCCTAACCCTAATCTGGGCCAAAATAGGGGGGTTGGCTCGCTTCTCTGCCAGGCAGAGTGAAGGGCAGCACTTCTCCCAGAGGGAGGGGGCCTCAGCTGGGGTCTCTCTCCAGGATCCTCCTGCTGCAAGCGCCCCAGCCTTCCCGACCAAAGAGGAGACAGGGCTTCTCCCGGCTTGAGAGAAACCAGAGGCAATCAGCTCTCTCCAGAAAAGTGAAACAGAGGAAGAGGTGACACAAGGACTCCAAAATGTCAGGGCTGGGAGGCTCCGCAGACCCCTCATTGCCCTGTACAGGGGTGAGAAGCCAGGCATAGGAGGAAAGAGACCTGCTTGCTCTAGGTCACACAGCGAGAACCCGCAGTGAGAGCCCACAGGGAGAACACTTCGCCTAGGGCTTTCCCACCAGAGAGCACAGGGGAATGACTCCAAGCAAGGAGTCCAGTCGTTACTAGGAGTTCTGAAGGAGGGTCAGCACCTGGGGGCTCTGGGAGCGCTGGAGGAGGGAGTGAGAAAGGGCAGCAGAGGGGTTCTTTGGGGAGAATGAAGGGGTGGGCGCTGGGGAGTGGGCAAAGAGGTGTAGAGAAAAGCCCGGCGTGACCTTGGGCCAGCCGCGTCTCCCTCGTGGGCCCGTCTTCCCTTCTGCAAGCAAGAGGGGCAGGCAAGAGGGCGCCTGGGATCCCGGGGGGCTCAGGCTTGAAGGTGCCACCCCGGCGAGTGAGGGCGCCTCACCTTCTTGAAGTCGGCGGTGAAGGAGACAAGGGTGCCGTCGGGCTTGCGCAGCTCGAGGCTGATGCTGTCGGCGTCGCTGTCCGCCTGCAGGCTCTCCTCGGTCACCTGGCCGTCCGGCAGCCGCACGCGGACCCGCAGCTCGGCCGGCGCACCCGTTCCCAGCAGCGGCGCGAGCAGCGGCAGCAGGAGCAACAGCGCGGGGAGCGCCGGGGGGACCCCGGGAAGGCGCATCCCCGGGAGCCACTGCAGTCCGCGGCCCCGGCGCGCCGCGTGGGGGCGGGGAGAGGCGTAGGCAAACTTCGCCCAAAGTTGGGGGCTAGTTCGGGGCGCTCCGGAGCCGCTCCGCTCGGGGCCTTGGCCGCGGGGTCGCCCGCGAGGTGGCACGAACGCACGTGGGTAGCGCTCGGCAGCGCGCCCCCGGAGGCCCCGAGGCGGAGACGACGCTGCCCCGGCCCGGCTCCGCGGCCCCGGGCTCCGGCGCTGCGAGCCTGTGTTTTGCACTTTTCATTCAATCCCACCCCCCGTCACTTCCTTCAGAAAACAGAAACCACCAGGACCCGCCTTAAAGAGACCGCGCACCTCGCGGCCCTTAAAGGGCCCGCGGCTGCTCCCCGCGCTCCGGCGTTGGCCGGGCAGGGGGCGGGGAGAGGGGGCCGCGGCTCCGCGGCTTTGTGCGAGCGGCGTCCTCGATCTCCCTCCCTCCCGGCCGCGCGGAGTCAGCGGCCCAGGCGGTGTCAGAAGTTTGCTCTCTGGGCAAATCCCTTCCTTCCAGCAGGGGCGGGACCGGTGATTCTTTCCCCGCCCTACACCCCACACTTTTTTTTTTTTTTTGGCTTGCTCTTGTGCCACGTGGATGAAATAATCGGGCTTGGATTTTTAGGGGTTTTGTTTGGTCTTTTAGTTTCTCTGACACAGCGAATTTCTAAAAAGCTTCTGCAAAATCAGACCTCGCTTCGCACTCTCCCTTTTCCCTGCCCCACCTTGGGAGGGTGGATCAGGGGTTCTCGCCCAGCTTTGCCACCGCCAGGTGTTAGACCTTGATGGGTCAGGTCACCCATGGGGACACGGCCCTCAGGTTTTGTGAGCCAGCCCCTGTGCCTCTTTCCTTTTCAGTCCTGCCTCCCGTGCTTCCCGCTTTCATCGTCTTTCCTCCGTCCTGCCCACCACCGCAGACCCTATTCTTTCTCTCTATCATAGACTGTGCAAATCCAGGGAAATGTTAGATTCCAGGTCACTCGGGAGAATTTCCAGGGACTCGGGACACTGGCGCTCAACGACAGTGGCTTTCCCACAAGCCACAAGGAAACATGCGTGCCCTGCGGTGCACCCCAACAATAAAGAGGGTGAAGACCGGGAGATCTGGATTGCTGCGTCCTCTGATTAGTTGTGGAATTTAGGCACGTTTTAAAAATTCTTTGGGCTTAAGTGTCCTCCTGTGTATGGTGGAAGCCGCTCAGACCTACACTGTCCTGCCAGTCCCAGGCAAGGGAAAAAGCCCCAGGAAGATGCTCAAAACCAGTTGTTCCCTGACTTCCATTTTCACTTCTATTGGGAACTTGATTGCTGATAGGTGAAAACTTCCTTCTCTGCAGCCTCCTTCCCTTCCAGGGCTTCCCCAGCACAGGGCCATGTGAACTGCAGGGTCCGGCTAGAATCGGCCTCTTGCTATCAGCCGGGGGCCCTTCGTACTACACACTCTCTGCTGCCTAGATTTAGGACTGAAGGGAATTTAAAAGACTATCAAGTCAGCCTTTTCCAAATTTGCCTTTCCTGAAGAATCACCTGGATGCTTGTTAGAAAATAGATTCCCAAATCTCTAAACCCATGGAATCAGATTCTAGGGAAAAGAACTGAGGATTAGCATTTTTGGCAAGGCCCACATGATGCTCGACATAAGTGGTTGACAGTGGGTATCTGGCAGATGTTTAAGCGTAGAGTGTCTGGGCCAGGAGCGGTGGCTCACGCCTGTAATCCTAGCACTTTGGGAGGCCGAGGCAGTCGGATTGCCTGAGCTCAGGAGTTCGAGACCAACCTGGGCAACACGGTAAAACCCTGTCTCTACTGTAATACAAAAGAAATTAGCTGGGTGTGGCGGCGTGTGCCTGTAATCCTAGCTACTCGGAAGGCTAGGGGTAGAAGAATTGCTTGAACCCAGGAGGCAGAGGTTGCAGTGAGCCGGGATTGCACCACTGCACTCCAGCCTGGGTGACAGAGGAAGACTCCATCTCTACAAAAAAAAAAAAAAAAGGCATAGAGCGTCTGAAGCAAGCAGCATCTTTCCTGGAGAACCTGGGTCCTAAGGATTTCATCTTCACATCAGGGAGATAAGGCAGGCTGTTAGGGAATAATTGGGTTAGCACAAGTATTGCTCCCCTAGGGACTCCCACTCTTAGCTGGCAACCCTTTAGACTAGAGATGCCCAGGGTCTTGAAATTGGCCCCCGCCTGACTGGATGCTGGATCTCCATGCACTCTTGAAGCTAGGTCTCCCACATGAGTCAGCCCACACAGTCATTAAGGGCCTCGCCCACATTGCCTAACTTCCCTTGTTTCAGGTCCTGTCCCCATCCGCCACCAGCTCTGCCCTCAACCATTTCCCAGGCTCTTACCCCTTCTCCTCTCACAACAGCCCAGAAGTGGATAAAGAAGCCCTGGATGTCGGATTTCTTGTTTAGGTCCCTGAGATTTGTCTCTGTTCACATTTTGGGTTTGGAAACAAGGATGGATGATCTCATCTCTTTCCCACCTCTTCCCCATAGTCAACTTCCTTCTCTACTTCAACCACAGATCAAACCAGATTTTTCTTTGAAAGTGATAGGGCATTTGAAATCTCACTCCATTACATGAGCCCTGCCTACCTCCGTCTCTATGCCTTCCTATTGATTTCACCTGACCACCTCTTCAAGCTGCAGGACAAAACTCAGGTTTCCCAGGAAGACTTTCTCGACTCCCCACCGACCTAGCCCTCTATTTTGCGCGCTATCTTCCACCTCTGGACTCCAACAATAGTCATTATTATAGCAGCTCCTCCCCCATTGTATTCTGATTATGTCTAGGTTCTGTGCCAAGCATTTTACATGGATCATCTTATTTAATTTTCATGGCATCCCTCCAAAGTAGGTTCTATTCTTAGGCTTTTTTTACTGACTAGGAAACCAAAGCTTAGAGAGGTTAGGCAACGTACCCAAGGTCACAAAAGCAGTAGAGCCAGCCGGGACTCAAACACAGGTCTGCCTGCCTGACCACAAAGCCCTTGCTTTGAACCGCAGTAGCCTCTGCCTGTTGGTAGCCCTCACTTTCTGCCAGTCCCATTCGGGGCTCACATCCTGCACTATCTTCTCCTGTTATCTAACGGTTTTGCGTGTGGCAATCCTGTATCCCCAGTGAGGCTGTCAGTTAGTTCAAACAGGCCAGCCCCGTGCTGGGAACAGAGAGCGTTTCCCTCAAACCATCCAGGCATAGAAGCATCCATTCATCTTAAATGTAAAGGCCCTCAGAGGAAGAGCTCTAACAAGCCTAATTACTCTGACTACAACCAAACAGCCCTCATTGTCAGAGAGTTCTTTATGTCTCATCGCAGGACCTCTGCCACACCATAAACCAATTTCCTTTTTTTTCTCATCTCTAGCCCTTGGAAAGCAGTAGCCAGTAGTGGTTCAGAAAATGGGCATCAGGATCTCAGTCCTGGAGCTTGGCCCCACTCATGAGCTGTGTATCAGTAAGCCCATTTCTTCAATTGTAAAATGGGCGCATACATTTCTCGAGCCTCACCGGGTTGCTTTGAAAATTCAATGAAATATTGTGCATAAAACATTTCGCAACGTGTTTGGCATATCGTACAGATCCAATAAATGGTGGTTACTATTTAATTCTGTTTATTCTTTCCCATTGTATCAAATACCAAACCTCTGATTATACAAGTCTCTCCCTCTCGCCCCCTGCCACGTGTGTACGCGTGAACATACACATATTCTTTCAGAAACATTTTTTTGGCTAGGCACAGTGGCTTACACCTGTAATCCCAACACTTTGGGAGGCCGAGGTGGGTGGATCGCCTGAGGTCAAGAGTTCGAGACCAACCTGTCCAACATGGCAAAACCTGTCTCTACTAAAATACAAAAATTAGCCGGGTGTGGTGGCGGGCGCCTGAATCCCAGCTTCTCAGGAGGCTGAGGCACAAGAATCGCTTGAACCCGGGAGGCAGAGGCTGCAGTGAGCTGAGATCGTGCCACTGCATTCCAGCCTGGGTAACAGAGCGAGTCAGTCTCAAAGAAAAAAATAGATAAAAAGAAAAGAAACCTTTTTTCCTCTCTATCCTCTTTAGGTATCTAAGTTTTATGGATTTTGAGACCTCTGAAACTGAGAAATGGATAGCAGCAAAACCTTGAGAGGCACCTCCCCTTTGCTTTTTGGTCTGAGTGTGTCTTAATTTGGGAGGAAGAGAAATACCACACTGTCTCCCAACCTGTGCCCAAGAAAACAGGTGCTGACAAGACCCTGCAGGAGGTGGAAAGGGAAACTGAACCAACGACCTTTACCAAGAGACAGGGAGAGAACCACCAGGTGCTTGTCTTTGCAAGAATGGAAGGATTTTTTTCTTCCCATGACTTTCTGTGAGTGGCTGTTTGGTTTGGGTTATGTTACAGCCTCTCTGTCCCTGGGCCCTTGCAGATAGAGTGGAGTATTTATGATTTGAGTTTGAGGGAGAACCAGAGATGGGGTGGGGGATCCCCTCTGCTTCTCAATGTCAATCGCAAAGCTCCAGACACTTCACTGCCAGCACAGAAGTACAAATTAGCTTTCCGCCATCACACAATTATGCAGTTCCATCCATCAAGGGTGTGGTGGGAAGGTGAATTGGAGAGACAGCTGGTGGGGATACTGAGTGGAAAGGGAAGAGAAGTAGAGATGGCTGGGGTAGGCATGGAGAAGCCATTCTTTCCAGGCAGAAAAACCAGGTAGAAGGGAAGTTGTCATGGAGATGGGCTGGATCCATGACTTTCTGGAAGGAAAAGGAAGCCTGGATGATCAGAGCTGCAAGTCAAGGCAGATCTCAGTCCATTGATTAGTCCATTGATTATGGTAGCTCTTCAGGTGCCTTTACTCTCTGCCTCTTGCTATAATTATTTCATAGTATTTGTGTTTGAAACCAGAGGCTACAAAAGAACCTAGGCCAGCTGCAAGTGGTGCTGCTCAGATTAGAAGCCTGGCGTTCTGAAGCCAGGACTCATCTCCTCCTTTGACACCACACAGAGCTCCATGTTGCCCGTTGACTCTTGAAAGTCCCAAACATAGCTGGGCACAATGGCTCACACCTGCAATCCCAAAATTTGGGAGGCTCAGGCGGGCGGATCAGGAGGTCAGGAGTTCGAGAGCAACCTGGCCAATATGGTGAAATCCCGTTTCTAACAAAAATACAAAAATTAGCTGGGCGTGGTGGCGTGTGCCTGTAGTCCCAGCTACTCAGGAGGCTGAGACAGGAGAATTGCGTGAACCCGGGAGGTGCAGGTTGCACTGAGCCAAGATCATGCTACTGCACTCTAGCCTGGGCAATAGAGCGAGACTCTGTCTCAAAACAAACAAACTAACTAACTAACCAACAGAAAAAAGTCCCAAACATAACCTCTTCTCCTGCATGCTAGTTCCTCCATGAGGCCTTCCCTGCTCCCCATCCCCAGACTCATGCATTCACTCGTTCATTCAGTCATCTAGCACGTGCAGAATGAGTCACCGTGCTACATGCTGTGGGCACAGCAGCGGAACAAGGCAGATGCAACAGTCATTTACCCTGAGAGGGAACATGCAGGAGAAGCAGGCTATAAAATCATGGCAAAACCAAATATTGTAATTATAATTGTTATAATGGAGAATTAGAGGAGAGTCTAGCCTAGACCAGGAGGCCTTCTTGGAAGGCTTTTCCAGGTGTACCTAATCTTAAAAGATGAATCAGCACTGACCAGCAAAGACAATGTTCCAGGCAAAGGAACATTGTCTTTGCTGGTCAGTGCTGATTCATCTTTTAAGGAACATTGTCTTTGCTGGTCAGTGCTGATTCATCTTTTAAGATTAGGCTACACCTGGAAAAGTGTATCCAGCTTGTGTATAGGACCTGAGTCTGGCGGGCTTCCCAGAGACATCACCAAGTAGCTAGGGCATGATGGGGGAGGAGAGTTGCTTGAAATCATGCAGGATAGTTTGGCAGGGCCCAAGAAACGCAGGACCTTGGAGGCAATGTTAGCACTGAGCTTGGCTTTGTTTTGTTTTTCTAAGAGCAATGGGCAGTCGTCGAAAGGTGTTATATAAGGGGGTGACATGATCAGACTTGGATTTTAAAAAGTTTGCTTGGGAAATGGATTGTGGCCATGACAAGTAGTGCCGGTGAGCGGGACGGTGGTGATGGCAGTAGGGGTGTGGAGAGGGGCTGGAATTCAGCAACATGTGGGAGTAGGATTTGATGTTTCTTTGGACCGGGGGCAAGTGAGCAGAAACAGTCAAGGGCAACTCCTGGTTCTGGCTTGCATAGGCGATGGCACCATGAATTAAGATTGGGAAGCTGGGGAGAAGCCCTGGGATTGCCTTTATGGTGGCTCTTCAGGTGCCTTTCACCTTCTGCCTCTTGCTATAATTATTTCACAGCATTTGTGTTTGAAACCAGAGGCTACAAAAGAACCTAGGCCAGCTGTAAGTGGTGCCGCTCAGATTAGAAGCCTGGCGTTCTGAAACCAGGGCTCATCTCCTCCTTTGACACCGCACAGAGCTCCACGTCACCGCCTTCGCTCACGGTCTTTGTATGCTGAACCTGGCTCCTCTTTGCGTCCACCTTATGACCAGCATGGTGCTTTGTACACAGAAGGTGCTCAATAATGACCTCTCTGTAGCCCTGTATACCTGGCACTGGGCTATGGGAGAGAGGATCTGAGACACAGTCCCTGCCCTCAAGAATCTTGTTGACCATGTGATCCAGGACCTTCCAGAGCAGGTTGGGCCACCTCATTTTAATGGAAGACCTCAGGTCCTTTTCAGATGCCAGCATTGCTCCCACCTTCTGGAGACTCAGACATCTGTCCCTGAGAGCACTTTGCCCCTCATGCCCTGGCAAGTCCATCATCAGGGCACACTCAGGGAGGCTTTAGAGAAGAGAGGTCTTGTTCACTGGTCTGGAGTGTCACTGCCCTCAGCCACAGAGACCTTCGCCGTACACCTGTGGCAAAAGGATGGGATCTGGCAGGATTTGTGTGCCTTGTGTTGATTATATTTTAATAGGTAAACACCCTTTCCTTTATGCAAATCCCCAAAGAAATTTATTACTTTAAAAAATCAGTTGGATTTTTAGCCTGGTGTTTCATTGCTCTTGAAAAATGTGCATGTTACGGCTTGGGATGGGACATCCTGCCTTTTCATCAGGGGGCTGAGTGTGAACACAGTTGAGCCTGGACAGGGGCCATTTCTGACCAGAGCCATCAGCTCGTCTCCCTTTTCCTGTCACAGTTACTATGCGCCTCCTTATCAAAACATCTGGCTTCTATCTGACTGATGGTATCGCCAAGGCTTAGGCTAGAGAGTCTAAGAAGGTTCTAGCATTATCCAGGGAGGGAGGCTCATGGCCTAGTTTCTTATCCAGTGGAAAAGGGAACACTGCCCTCTCCCAGGCTGGGGATCTCGGAGCCACCCTCACTATCATGACTTTTTAAAAAAAGATCTTTCATTTTTCTGAACAAATGGAAATATATACTATGTCTATTGAGAAAAAATGTGATAAAATATCTACATTTAGTGCATTTCCAATTAACATCCTAATGGAGCTTACACATTTTTAAAATGTACTTTATTTTTTTTAACAGTTTTAGGAGTCACAGCAAAATTGGGTGGAAAGTACAGCATTCCCATATACCCTTGGCCACTACATATTCACCCTCTTCACCATCAGCATCCCTGCCAGAGGGCTATGTTTGTTACAATCAATGAACTTGCAGTGACACTTTGTAATCAAACCAAAGTACACAGTTTACATGAGGGTTCATTCTTGGTTCTATACATTTGATGGGTTTTAACAAATGTATCCACCATTACAGGATCATATAGAAGGTTTCACTATGCTAAAAATCCCACCTTCCACCTATCCATGCCATTAGAAAGTGCATATAATGGTGTTAGGCCACTGGAGAGAAAATAAAACCTGATCAATATTGATTTCAGATTATCTTCTGGGCATTGTGGTTTTTATGAAGTTATCACTGTATGCCCTGTGTTTCCTGTCCTGCTTTTCTTAATATTATTTCCTACATGCATTTCCATATATTGACACAGTCCACACATCATTCTTTTTTTCTTTTTTCGAGACAGAGTCTTGCTCTGTCACCCAGGCTGGAGTACAGTGGCACAATCTCAGCTCACTGCAACCTCTGCCTTCTAGGTGCAAGCAATTCTTCTGCCTCAGCCTCCTGAGTAGCTGGGATCATAGGCACCTGCCACCATGCCCGGCTATTTTTTTGTATTTTTAGTAGAGACGGGGTTTCACCATGTTGGCCAGTCTGGTCTCAAACTCCTGACCTTGTGATCCGCCTGCCTTGCCCTCCCAAAGTGCTGGGATTACAGGTGTGAGCCACGGCGCCTGGCCAAAACTTCTTCTTACCTTCCATCATTCTTAATAAAGTTATAGAGCACACCATGGTGTAAACAGTTGACAGTGTACTCTAATCATTTGTTGGTTATCATTTTTCTTCTACACAATCTTGTAGAAAAGATTTAAAAGGAGACTACAAATGGTGATTCTGATGCTTTAAGAGGTTGAATGCTATTCACTTAAACTTTAATTCATGCCTTCAGCTGGGTTCCTCTCTAGCAGCCCCTGAGACAGAGTGTCCTATATATCTCTTTTCATGTCTGTGAAGGGAAAAGACCCCATAATGTCCCGAGGGGACTCAATTACTACTGTACAAACACAGGATCTGAGCTACCTTTCAATTAGAAAGTTCTTTCTCATGGACAACGCAAATGTCCTTGACTTGAATGTAAACTTTCCACTCTTTCCTGAGTGTGAACATTTTCTCTCATCTGCACATCGTGTGTGCAAATCAAAAGAGTATGATCCATATTAGGAGTTATTTGTATGTGATGATATTCTGCAGGAGAATGTTATAGACTTTTCATGAATTCTCATCAAATTCAAATAGCACAAACCTTTGAGGTAGGGTTATTCTGATTTGCATTTTATAGATGAGGAAAGAGGATGATTCAATCAATGCTCAGCTTTAAAATTTTTTTAAAAAGCATATTATATGTCTTCTATTTGGAATTTTAAGTTACTTCCTCCAAATAACCCACTTATTAAACACAAGGTGGTGAGAAATCATGTCCCTATTTATCATTTGCTTACTGTAAGCCTGGAACTTTGGACTCATTTTCTTACTTAATTCTTCTAATAACTCTGGGAAGTAGGAGACCAGAGTGGCTTTTAAACCCGAGACCTTGGGTGGTGATTGGGGGCAGGGAGGGGGTGAAGGGGACTGGCAAAGGCCATCAGGGATGAAGGCAGAGGGGTTGGGGATCTGGTTCTTGCCACTCACCTGAAACTGCTCTCTGATTTCCTGCAAATAACAGAGTGGAACGTGTGAAAGGGCTGTTGATGGCAACCGGGGAGGATATAGAGCAGGACCCATGCCTTGGGAGAAAGTGGGCTTGTAGTTTCCACCCTTCCCAGGCCCCTGATCTTGACATCTTGGCTCTGTTGTTAGCTAGCTGTGTGAAACTGAGCCAATGACAGCCTCCTCCTGACACCGATGAGTCTCTACTTCCTCCCATGATAAAGAGAGGATATTAGTACCTACTCTAGTCAGCTATGATGCGGACTAAATGTGATACAGTATACAATTAGGATGGTGCCTATACCAAGTGAACTGGGGGCCCAACAGAGAAACAAATACCCAGGCCTGGGCATGAAGCCAAGACAAGGGGGACCCAGGGCTCTGTGGCCATAGAAGGCTCTAGAGAGTGGGAGCAGGAGCTCAGACTTTGGAGCCAGATGGCCTGGGTATGCCCCTAGTTCTGCCACACTAGCTGTGTGACCTTGCTGCAAATCCCGGGCCTCACTTTTAGTGAAACGTTTTATTTATTTATTTATTATTTTTGAGATGGAGTCTTGCTCTGTCACCCAGGCTGGTGTGCGATGGTGCAATCTTGGCTCTGCAAAGATTGGCACTGCAATCTCTGCTTCCCAGGTTCAAGCGATTTTCCTGCCTCAGCCTCCCAAGTAGCTGGGACTACAGGCACAGGACACGATGCCCGGCTAATTTTTGCATTTTAGTAGAGATGGGGTTTTGCCATATTGGGCAGGCTGGTCTCGGACTCCTGACCTCAAATGATCTGCCCAACTCGGCCTCCCTAAGTGCTGGGATTACAGGTGTGAGCCACCACGCCCGGCCAAAACTTCTTCTTACCTTCCTTTTGCTGTCTTTCCTGGAGTGAGTCTGGATAGCCCTGGAGTGAGTATGGAGTGTCTATGACACTCTTGGGTCACCTCAGCTCTTCCTGCCACAAGACCCTCAGAACTCCAGCTCCAACCCTGCTACCCTACCTGCCTCTCGGTGCTCCCAAGAATGGACAAGAAACCCAAGAGCCAAACCCTGGCTTCCTGACCCAGGGATGGAGCCCTAGAAGCCCTTCCTTGGCCCAGACCCTCCTCCTTGTCTTTCCTGAACCTTTGTTCTGCTCCCTGCTGTTAACAATGATTCACAGATCAAAGGATGTCCCCAGCAGGGATCCTTAACCATGAATTTGCTTCAGGGTCCAGAACTCTTGGAAATTACAATATAAAAACACTTGTGTATATATTTGCATTTTTCTGGAAATAGAATTCTCAGGGATTCCTAACCTTTCTGGGTAGATTTGAGGTGGGAGAGGGCCTACATGGGGTTTCTTCTGTGTGGACTAAATTTCTCTTAGAATTGAGATAGCAGTTTACAAGTTCAGGAGAAAAAGTCTGATCCCAACCACAAAAAGAAGTGAAACAGAGAGGAAGAGCCCACCTCTTACCTAGGGGAAAATTCCTGGGGGAAGGCAGATCTTTTGCTCCTATTTTGTAGAATCATTCGTGGTCTCTTCATGTTCTGCTCCCTCATTCATCAATCAGCATTTATTATGTACCTACTGTGTGTCTTGCTTTACTCTGAGTCATACTGGATATACAAACATCAGTTCTTTAAAGTGTGGTCCTGCTTTAAAGGGTGCTTGTTAAAAATACAGGTTCCTGAACCTCAACCATGGAGGGCATTGCCTGGGAATCTGCATTTTAAACAGGCTCCTTGGGCTCATTAAATTAGGTTGACAGCCATTGATAGAGACCGGCGTCTCCTCCCAGGCACAGCCTTTGGCATTGGTATGCAGCAAAGTGCCTGCATCATGGTTGCCTCCAAGACAGTTGGTTGGACCAAGATCACGGTTCTGACCCTTCTGCAGGAGAGGGTAGTTCCCTCCCTCTCCCTGCCCTGGCTCACCCTGCCTCTCTTGAATGATGGGCCCTGTGAAGGGTGAGGGAGTGGAGGGGTTGCTGGCTGTCCCCTCCACTGCAGCTGTACTGGGGGCGCAGTCTTGGGCAGATTGTGAACCCCAAGGGTTCACAGTCCCAGCATGCGCTGCTCCATCCTGAGTTGGCGAAGATCTGAGAGTACCAATTAATGTTAAGGAGGCCCTCTTTGCCCAGGCCTGTCTTAAGGCTTGGCTAATTAACACTTCTTTGGTCCCTTGGGTCCCTAGAATGAGAGGTTTGCCGAGACCTGCAGGAAGTGACTGGTTTCATCCAAAAGGATCTTTCCACCTGTAGTAAGCATAGGGCCTGGAATGATAGTGGCTTGGGAAGTGGAACCTGGAACAGCAGTAGCTGGTGTTTCTTGATCAACCCACACGCATTAAATCCAGCATCATACTTAATACCCACTTGTGCTCCAGCAGCTAGAATGACTATTTCCCTCTTTTCGTAGAGGAGGAAAGTGAGGCCCGGGGTTTGGAGCAAGGTCACACAGCTAGTGTGGCAGAACTAGGGGCACACCCAGGCCATCTGGCTCCAAAGTCTGAGCTCCTGCTCCCACTCTCTAGAGCCTTCTATGGCCACAGAGCCCAGGGTCCCCCTTGTCTTGGCTTTATGCCCAGGCCTGGATATTTGCTTCTCTGTTGGGCCCGTAGAGTTGCTGGCAGTGGGAGACATTTGCAAGGTTGCAGCCCTGGGCTCCTTCTTCCCACTGTGCCTTTGGACCTGGTCATGGAGAGGTCCATGTTCCCAGAGAGGATGAGGCAATGGGGAGACGGGGTAGGGCAGGGACAGACCCTTCCCTTCTCCAGGGTCAGCAGCCTTGGGGAGAACCTACACCTTGTGTCCTCCTAGACAGTGCTGGCCTCCTTCTTTGCTGTGGACTCCTCTTACCTCTGAGGAGGGGATGGAGGTGGGCAGGGCGTGGGTGCAGCTGGCAGGGGCATTATAAACACATGGTCAGGATCTTGCCCCCTGGAGCCTGTCTCCAGCATGACTGTGGGGCAGCTTTGAACAAACTTCTGATTTCTAGGAACTGGTGGGCCTAGATGATAATCATTTCATGGTTATCAGTCAGCCTCTCCCACTTCTGGCTTGCTTACAGATGGGCAAATGGATCACGTAGTGAGGACTGTGGAATCAGTCCCAAGTCTGAATTGTGACTCTGTCACATTCTAGCTGTGTGGCCTTGGACAAGTGACTTAACCAACTTCTAAGACTGAAAGCTTCAGTTTTTTTTGGTCAGTAAAATGGCTGTAATGATTCCCATCTTGTTGGGTTGTTGTGGGACTTTAGAAAAGTACCGTATTCCACGCCCTGGGCTGCCCACCCTACTGCTCTGTCTCTTGGCCAAGGCCAGACATTCTGCTTCAGTTGGGCCTGTGGCAGAGCAGCCGGGCAGAGAGCAAAGTCCACACGGCCAGAGGCCTCGGCTGCACAGGAAGAGGCATCTAATAAGTGTTCTACAAATGGTAGCTGCTTTCATATGTGCTGGGGCCATTGGCAATACTGCCTCTTATTTATTTATTTTAGAGACAGGGTCTCGCTCTCTTTCCCAGGCTGGAGTGCAGGGGCTTGATCATAGCTCACTGTAACCTCGCCTCAAAGTTCTGGGTGCAGTGATCTTCCCACCTTGGTCTCCCAAAATGTTGAGATTATAGGCGTGAGCCACCACATCCAGCTGAGCCTCATATTTCTTAACTGGAGACAATGGAGACTGATTTGGGGTCACAAGTTGAGACCCCAGTGAGAGGGCACTGAAATCCAGGCAGGATTCAGGCTATCTGTGGCACTCCTGCAGGGAGTTCTGTTTGCCCAATTCCCTTCTCTCCCTGCTCCCCTCCCCAGGCCTGCCTCCAGTGTGCCCTCCCAGTTCCCCCTCCCACCCTCCACATCTGGATTCAACTAGCGAACAACAGGCTTTCTGTGAATGCCCCCACCTTCCTCTGCCCTCTGTCCTCTGCTACAGAACTTTGGCTCTCACTGGGGCAGATGGGGGCAGGTGGGGAAAATGGGTCAGGAAAGCTTTGAGCTCTGTTTCCCCAAACCTATAGGGTTGACTTAACTCTGCACCCCCTGCCCCGCTTGCCGTGATTCTCGGTGTTCTCTGTTGCTCAGGATCCACCAGGGAGCCTGAAGCCTAGTTCAGAGCTGGGGTCAGGAAGGAGACTGCAGTTCTCCACCCTCTACCCCAATCCCAGGCCAGAGAACACAGCCGCTCCTGTCTGCCAGAGAGAAGCCCTGCTGGGCTTCTAGAGGCCAGGCAGTAAATTGGAATGTGGCAGTCACAGTCAAGGCAGCTGTAACTCTCATTAAAGTGACATCAACCCCACCGCGGGAGGATGCTGTAAATCCAGGGAAAGGGGGCATTCATCCAGGGAGAACCGCAGAAGCAAAGAAAAAAACCCCATAAATAGAGGAGACGTGGTGTCTGGAACTAATGGTGGGGCCCAACCCAAGGCCGGGCTGAACTGGGGGTGGGGTGGGGAGGGAGCTAAAGGCTGGACGAGGGGGTGGAGGTCCGGAGCCAGGCCCTAGACGCCGGTGCAGTGCAGAGGCACAGCCAAGGCCCTCCCTGTAGCTGAATCTCCTCTGCCCTTTTTCTGCCCAGGCTCCTCGGCTGAGGCTGGCACTTGGGAGCAGAGTTGGCTTGTGTCCCTGGAGAAATGGCTGGGGAGGTGTCACTGTTTATCGGCTTTCCCAGGGTCAAGAGGAGCTCTTGCTTTGGCCATTAGGATTCTGTCAATTCTCAGAGGAGAAATCAGCCTTAGGTCAAACTAGAGCTGGTCACCTGGGTTCAAATCCAGACTCTGCTCCCTCTTCTAAGCTGTGGGCCTTGGGAGAGTACCTTCACTTTTGGAAGTCTCCGTTTTCCCCTATCAGAGGAGTGGAAGGATCCCCCATGCCATATAGACCTGGTGTGAACATCCAGGTAGATAAACATGGGGTAACATCTGGCTGTCTGTGGGTGCTGCTTGTCAATTGACTAAATGAATCAGCAAAGCCCTGCAACCCCAGAAGCTGGGATTTTTTCAGAGCACTTCCCTTCTGCCCAGGTCTGGGTTCGGCCACTAATTTGCTGAGATGCCTTGGGCAGGGGACCTAACTAGGGCTTTGGTTTTTTGTGGGTTTTCTTGGTTTTGTTTCTTGAAAGCGAAGCTGTTGTTGAGTGTGACTCTGGATGGGTGGATGGGGCTGCCTACGGTAGAAGCACTCCTTTGCTTGGGGTCTATGGAGTGTCCCGATCTCTAGGTCCCTGTGAACTCCAGGTGGGCTGCATTTGAATCTTCCCCTGGGGTCATTCTGAACTCCCTCCTCACCACCCATACCAGGAACCTACGACACTATATTGGGAGGCCCCCTCTCCTTTGCTCTCTGGCCCTGGTGGCAGTGTTGCTAGTGTCTACCCTGTTCTGAGGAAGGGTCAAGGCCAACCATGGTCTCCTGGGGTAGGAATGAAGGAGACAGAGTGGGCTGGAGAAGTCCTGCTGTGTTTCTCCCAGCCCTTGATTTGCAGTGTGCATCGGAATCTCCCAGAAGGCCTGTTAAATCACAGATTGCTGGGCTCCACACCAGGGTTGGGTTTCAGTACAGCCTGAGAATCTGCATTTCTAACAAGTTTTTGGGTGGCCCTGATGCTTCTGGGTTTGGGCTGCACTTTGAGAAAAATTACCCTTGAGTGATCTGCCGGACTCAGCTTCCTAGCCTGTGTTCTTGTGGACCTGCAGCTGAAGCAAATTGGTGGTGCAGGCAGACTCCAAGATGCCGGTGTGCAGGTGCTTAAGTCAGCTGGAGTCTCCAGGGCCATCATTCACTGCTGTGCAAAGAGCTGGTCGGCAGCCCTCCGTGAAACAGCAGTTCTTGGGAGTGCGACGCAGTCATCTATGTCTAACAAGCTCCCAGGGTGACTCGCGCGCACAGCCCTGTTTGGGAGCCATTGCCATAGAGGGTACTGGTATTAGAAATTCAGTTTCCTTTGTGGGCTCCTTCCTCCCACCTCCCTACCAAAAAGGATTAGAGAAAAAGGGAGTGAGGAGGGGGAAAGCAGGAATTAAATTGAGTGAAAGGGTCTAGGCGAAGAGAGAGGCACAGTCAATTGAAAGGAAAAGCAATAAAACCAGGCTCTGTAAACACCCAGAAATGATGCCCAAGGCTGGGCTTGGGAAAGAAAACACAGTTTACCTCTGGGGAGGGCCAGAGGGACACACGTGTGGGTAGAGGTAACCCTGCTGATTAAAGGATGCTTCTGGGCCATGCCTTCTTCCCTGCAAGCAGAGGCTGATGATGGATGAATGCCACAGCTGAGACCTCCCAAGGGGCAGGAGCAGGGACAGGAAGAGGGGCTGGGAGCAGGCGCAGGGAGAGGGCTGGGAGCTGGGGAGGGAGGCGGGCCACGAAGTTCACTGCTTCACCCCCAGCACGTGCTTAGCCAACAACAGAGGCACTCAGAGAAAACTCACCAGTGCCCTGGATCTGCCATCTCCTGTCTGGCACTTACCACGTTGCTTCAACCTCTGGAGAAAGCCAGGCCTGAGTCCAAATCCCCCCCCAAGGAAGTGTCTGCCCCACCCACTCCATCCTGTAAGCAGCGGCTTTCTCACCAGCCCTGGGAGCAGAGTGTTCCAATGCCCCCTGGGTGGGCCACGGCTGTGGTGCCTGTTTCCTCACCTCACAGGAGGACACACGGCCTGAGAAGGACTAAACTTACAGGACACAGGAAAGAATAGCTAGAATTAGGGCTGCCTTAGACTCTATGACCCGCATAGTTACCATCGCAGAATAATGCCACAGGTTGCAGAGCCTTTCACAGTTTGCATGATGGCATTACATCCCCTCCACAACTCCGTAAGAAAGGTAGAGAAGTTATTAGATCCCATTTAAAAATGAGAAAGAAGGCTGGGCATGGTGGCTCACACCTGTAATCCCAGCACTTCGGGAGGCCGAGGTGGGCAGATTGCTTGAGCCTAGGAGTTTGATAACAGCCTGGGCAACATGGTGAAGCCCTGTCTCTACCAAACAAACAAACAGACCAAAAAACAAAATTAGCTGGGTGCGATGGCAAGCATCTGTGGTCCCAGCTACTCGAGTGGCTGAGATGGGAGAAACACTGGAGCCCAGGAGGTTGAGGCTGCAGTGAGCTGAGATCGCACCACTGCTCTCCAGCCTGGGTGGCAGAGTGAGACCCTGTCTCAAAAATAAAAATGAAAGAGCTGAGGGTAAGAGAAATGAAAAGACTTGTCCCAATCCATGCATCTAAGTAAGAGTTTGGGCCCAAACAGGAACCTCAGCCTCTCATTCCCTGTTGGCCTCTCTATTGGAGTCAATTTAGCTAACTTCTTGAGACTGATATTAGGTTTGCGGTGGTGGGGAGAGATGAGAGTTTGTGATGGGTGCCTGGAAGCTGAGGCCAAAGCATCCTTTGGGATGGAGGTGCTTACTGCCTCAGCTGCCCAGAGTGTTGGCTGGGAAGCTCTGTCCCTCTGAAATTGTCCTCAGTTGAAGGGAGATGCTTACAGTTATGGCCCCTCTTGAGGTTGCAGATGATGGATGAATGTGACAGCTGACACCTCCCAGGGGGCAGGAGCAGGGCTGGCAGTGGGGAGGGAAGCAGGCCAGGAGGGCCACTGCTTCAGCCCTAGCACATGGTTAACCACGTTGCACCCAGTGACATGTTGTGCCCAGTGATACCTTGCACCCAATGACATGTTGGTGAGGGTTACAAAG
This sequence comes from Chlorocebus sabaeus, assembly GCF_047675955.1. NCBI lineage: Eukaryota > Metazoa > Chordata > Mammalia > Primates > Cercopithecidae > Chlorocebus > Chlorocebus sabaeus. Next base: position 116,420,519 of record NC_132904.1, on the reverse strand, counting down.
GCGTGGCCCTCTTGCCTTAATGTGGGATATCTCTGCAGAGACCCCCAGCCCCAGAGTCCCCATGGGGTTGGCAAAGGTCTTGGTTGCAGCTTCACAGCCAACATCCATTACTGTTCAGAAAAGGTTAAAGAAGTTGTCAAGACCAAATAGTATCTGGCAAAGCTGGGACTCTAGCGCAGGCCAACACTGACTTTGAGAGCACAGGTTCTACTCTCTCCCCACTGCATAAAGGGTGGGGAGTCCCTGACCCTGACCTGTGGGGTCTAGGGTGGAAAGAAGCTGGCTGGCCAAGGACTTGCCTGTGGTGTTCGAGTAGTCATGTAAACACCCATGAGAAGGGTATTCACACGTGGGGTGCACATGGGTGGAGTAAGGAAGCGGGGAAGGGTGGCCACATGTGGCAACCTTTGCTGGCCAAGGAGGCAGAGGCACCTCTGGTGGAAGAAGACCTTGGGGTCTGCCAGCAGCAGCCGTGAGGCATACCTGAACCCTCTCCCCGCACAGGCCCCATGCAGTGGGCACTGCTGGCTCTGAGCCTCCCTTGGGCACACAAAGAAGGTTTACCTTTGCCCAAGCTGGTTGGCAAGACCCAGGCCCCATCCTGTCCCAGTGAAGGGTGAGGACTCTGGACTTCCCTGGCTCTGTGTGCTCCATCTGGTCCCAACACAGCGGAGGAATGACCCCTGCCTGGCTCTGGGGCCGCTCTGGTGGTAGTGAAGGTGAGTTCAAAGTCAGCAGCGTGCTGCCACAGCCGCAAGCTGGCATCGTAGCTCCTCTCTCAGGCCCCAGCCCTGGAGCACTCTGGAGCCGATCATGGGAGGAGGATCTTTCCTGAACTTTTGTCTCTGGAGGCCCCAAGCCAGTTCTACCATTGGTGTGTCCAGTCGTAGAGGGGCGCCTGGTTCCAGTCCTCCCCTGGGGGGCAATGCCCCGGGACCACAGCTGGGGAAGGGCAGCAGGTCTGGAAACAAGCCAGCGTGCCCCGTCTGGTGCTGGCGGACTCTCCTGCATGAACTGGCAGCTCCGTCAAGCTTTGGCATCAATTCCAAAAGTGGAGCACTGGGGCTTGTCCTGTCACCTGGAGATTCTGAGCATGTATGTACAGTTCACAGAAGTAGAAACAAAAGTAACCCTTTTATCTCCTCAGAGGAAGCTGGCCCTTCCACGGAGAACAGGAGCTGGAGGTGATGTAACCTTCCTTGAGAAGATACCTTTCTGGGTAGGAGGCAGCTGTCTAGACGTAACACCCACTGAATACACCCTAGCAAATCAGGAATCCCTTTTTCCTTAAAATACTCAACGGGACCGGGCGCAGTGGCTCAAGCCTGTAATCCCAGCACTTTGGGAGGCCGAGACGGGCAGATCACGAGGTCAGGAGATCGAGACCATCCTGGCTAACACGGTGAAACCCATCTCTACTAAAAACTACAAAAAACTAGCCGGGCGAGGTGGCGGCGCCTGTAGTCCCAGCTACTCGGGAGGCTGAGGCAGGAGAATGGCGTGAACCTGGGAGGCGGAGCTTGCAGTGAGCTGAGATCTGGCCACTGCACTCCAGCCTGGGCGACAGAGCGAGACACCGTCTCAAAAAAAAAAAAAAAAAAAAAAAATACTCAACCGGTGTGTGCAGAACTTCCCCTTGCCTCGGCAACTGGGAGGAATGCCTTGAAATGGCAGCGTGGGTCAGGAGCTGGGACTCAGGGTCTGTGTGCCAGGTCGGCCATCTGCAGGAAGGAGCAGCAGCAAGAATCTCTAGTGAGCAGGGCCCTGCTTTCCTCACCCGGTGGGGAACGTCTTTCAGCCGCGGGAGGAGGTTATTTGTGACTGCCGTCTTTTTCTCTTCTCTTCTTTAAAAAAAAAAAAAAAAAAATCTTTGTGAGAAAAACCCCACCGTTCCGCTTGTTTTCTCCAAGCCGTTTTGTTAGTTGAGGTGTTTGCGTGCTGAGCAACACACACTAATATTTTCCTCCTCGGCAAAACATTAATTATCCCACCCAGGAAACTTTCTCTTGGATGTTTTTTCTTTACCGCCCTCTAAGCTGTTGGGCACCAGATGATTCCTGTATTCCCCATCATCTCAGCAAGCTGACTGTAATGTTTAAGGAGAGAGAGGCCTCCTTGGCTGGGTGCAGACCCTCCTTTGTGCTCTGTGGCACCCAGTAGTCAGGACGCAGCACCCAGGAGAGCTCCTGTCCCCCTGCTTCTCACTCTATGTGCGAACCATCTGTTTACATCTCTTGTCATCTCCCACGAGGCTGTGAACGTTCTCATGTCTATATTCCCGACACCCAGGACAGTGCCTGGCACAGAGTAGTGGCCCTACAAATGTTTGCTGCACAAGCACATAAATGAATGAAAATGAAGATGGAATAATAGACATGCAGTAGGAGGAGTCATGGTTCAAATCAGCCCCCTGGTTGGGTGCCCCCCAGCCTCCATCTCTTGCCTGTTCATGGAGGGAGAAGTTGTAAACGCAAGTTGGGTCCTTTGCTCTCCCTAGCACTTGGGAAGCCCCATCCTCTCTCCCTACCTGAGGCCATTCTCAGCTGCCAGCCAGCCGGCATGTTCACGGGGAGCCCAGTTTCCTCCTCCCTGGTCTCCCCTTGGTTGAGAGGAAGATGGGACAGCAGGGAGAATTCAGAACTTTGGAGTCTGGAAATTGGGGAGGCTCCAGGGAACAAATGCAGAGCTCGACAGCACCTTAGCAATCACTGGAGCCAGCTCCTCCCCTCCTCCCACTTCAGAGACAAGCCTCCCAGATGGCTGAGATGTCTGGTTCATGGTCACCTACAGGTGAGAAGCAGAGCTGGGATTCAGGCCATGGGCAGTTGTCAAGAAACAAGGGCCTCCGAATTAATTCTGAGTACAGGGCCTTTCTAGTCCCTCCTGCTACTGTGTTCTGTGCCACAGTGAGGAGGGCATGGCCTCGCTGTCTCCTCGTGTGCAGCACAAACTTCTTTCATCTACCTTTCAGCTTATTTGGTCCCCACAGTGCTCTTCTGAAGTAGGCACAGTGATGATTTCTCCATTTTGCAGATGAGGAAATTGTGGTGCAGAAAGCGTAACGGAGTTGCTGAAGGTAGCAGAGCTGTCCAGCGGTAGAGTTAGGGCTGCAGTCCTGCGTCCAGAGCCTGTGCCTGCACCCACCATGTGCTCTCTCCAGGTCAGATCTCTCTGCCCCTTCCCACCAGGAGCCTGAGCATCTGATTCGACTTGGCTCCAACAGAGATACCAGATGTCCTGTGAGTCAAGATCCCAGCCCAGGATCCCTCTTTCCCAGCTATGGCCAGGACTCTGCAGACAGCAGGCCTCTCCATGAAGGCTCAGAGCTTTCATCCCTAGGCCCAGGGGCTGAAGGGCTGGCGAGTCTTTGTTTGCTGAGATTAAAGCCCTTTTCCAACTGGAGAAAATTTAAAAGGAAATCTCCCTGTTGCGTTTGTCCTGCTCAGTTTTGGAAAGTGGACAGGTAGCCCATGAGAGGGTTCTCATTCAGCCCCTGCCTACCCCTACCAACCCCTTCTTTGGTCCTAAAACCAAGTGAGCTATTCTCTAGCAAGAGTGAGACACTGGGCACTGGCTTGGTCTACTTTAGGAAGGTATGAGCAATCTAGCCACTTCCCTCCCCATTCTGCAGCCTGTACTGTCCCCTGTGTGTGCTTTAGAGAAAAGCAATGGTATGACTATTCCATGCAAACGTATTTTCTCAAAGACATGACTTTTGTACTGTAAGCCGTTTCCATCTAGGACCTATTTCTGTGGGATGGTCTGAGGGTGAAGCTAAGGAGAGAAGGCATATGTGAATTTATTTTGTTTATCTGAACATCTGTGTTTGCCTGGCCCCACCCCTATAATGTAAGCTAAAATGCTATATCATAGGTTTATGTATGTACCTATAATGCCAAAGGTCATGGTTGAATCCTGTGACTAGGTAGAGTTTACCTGTCAATTGGCTAAATCGGAGACCTGTAAGTCTCACAGTCAAGGAGATTCTGCAGCACAAATGGTTGGCCCAGGGGTCGTTGGCCTGTATGCATCACTGCACTGCTCATAAATCTCATGGCTCCCCACTGGTAAATGTTGAGTCCACCTTCCTCAGCCTGTATTCAAGGCCTGCCATCACTTCCCCCTGCCAGACTGGCCTTCAGGTCCTGTGCCTTGGCAGGTGAGCTTTTCTCCCGCCCTCCCTTTTCTCTCTCTCTCTCTCTTCCTCCTTCCCTCCCTGTCTCCCTTTCTTCCTCCCTTTAAAGAGCACCAGACACTGTTTTAAGTGCTGGGGACACAGTCACTAAGTGCAGTGGACAAGACACAGGAGGTCTTAGCTTACATTGTAGAGGTGGAGACAGATGAAAACAGATATTCAAATAAACAAGATAAATTCAGATAAGGGCTATGAATACGGTCAAACAAGATGATGTGCTACAGCAGGGGTTCCCCCACCGCTCATGGTCCTCGACATTAGATGCTCAAAGGATGTGAACCCTATTGTGAATTGCACACTCCTTATGAGAATCTAATTCCTGATGATCTGAGGTGATAGTTTCATCTTGAAACCATGCGCTTCCTGCCCTCCCATCCGTGGAAACATTGTCTTTCATGAAACTGGTTCCTGGTGCTAGAGAACTTTGTGGGTAGGAGTGAGGCTGGATTCTCCCTACCCCCACGGCCTCCACAGGTAAATGCTGCCCATTGGTCAAGGCCTGCCCACGTGTCACCCCATCCAGGAATCCTGGCTGCCTTCTCACCTTGGCAGTGTTCTCTCCACCACTGGACTCCAGAGCACTTTATTCCGCTCCCTTGCAGGGTGTGGAGCGGCTTGTAGCACAGTCCGCAGTCATCCTTGCTGCTGGGCTCTAAGCTCCTTAAGGGCGGAGAAAGCACTTCTTTCAGTGCCTGCCTCCCACTTCCCCGGCACTTGCCTGGCGCAGAGTAGCTGCTTCGTAAGAGTTTGCTGAGAAAATGTGCAAGGATCTTTCCTACCTCAGAGGGCAAAGAGGAGTCGGGGCCCAGCCCCAGGGTCATCTGCTGAGAAGAAGCCAGTTTTCTCCTTGGAGAGGGACAGAGGAAGGGATATAGTTGAATGGGAGAATTTATGCCCAGGGCAGGAGGTGGTGGGTGGGTTCAATTCACCAAGGTAATCCTGTTGGACAGGAACACCTCACACTCTTCTAACCCTTTACAGACTTTGCTTTGATGAGAGGCCTAGGAAGAGTGTCATGCCCCTTCCTTGGCTTGGGGAAGTCTGGGCCTGTGTAGGGGCGTGGGGTGAGGTGGGGTCGGTGTGCATTGTGCCAGGGTGTATGGCTCAGAGGATGTATGCTGTGGGGTGTTTGTGAGGTGTCTGTGACTGTGGTCCTGGAACTGTGGGCAGAGGATGTGTGAGAGAACAAGTGAGTGTGTATGTGAATGTGGTGGTGAGGTGCACGCAGGGTGGCTGGTTTGTGTAGTGTCTTTGTGTGTTTGGAGGCTGAGTGGTGGGCTGCTGGTCGGGGGGGAGGTGTGTGTATCTGTGGTACAACCCATGGGGTTGGGGGACAGGGAAGGGTGGAGCAGCAGTGGCCTGGGCCCTGGGGGGCCAGCATCCCTGGTGTTAAGGCTCAGAAAACCATACCCGCAAAGATGGTACTTTGACACGCTGAACTGAAGAAGCAGCCTCCTGGTCTCTCCGACCTACCTCCCACAAAACCCCGTCTCTCCCAAAGCACAGCATGAGGCTGTCTTCTGAAGCTCCCATATGGAACTGGAAACTGGACTCCCAGGGAGGAACAGAATTGCCTTCGATCCCTTTCCTGAAATTTCATTCATCAGAGGAGATGAAAAGTCCTACCACAGAGGAAGCGACTGATCAGTAAACACCACATCTAGAGCCCAGACTGTGTTTCAAACTATTGTTTGTTCTCTGGTCCCATTCAGTTTCCAAAGAGAATCATTCACAAGATAATGCTTGCCTCCTGGGTCCATTCATCCCCCACCATAAAATTATTTATGCCTATAACCCCATGTCTCCTTCCACTATAAAGAAGGGTTTACAAGCACCTGGACCTCTCTGGGTTATTGGGTAATCATTCTCCTGCCACTCCTCTGTGCTATGCATGTTAAATAATATCCGTTTGCCTCTTTTTTCTATTAATCTGCTTTTTGTCAGCTCTGTTTCTGCAAACCTTCAGGGGGTGAAGGAGGAAGCTTTCCTTCTTTGCCCCTACACTGGCAACTGGGACTTCACTTTCCCAGCTGGTAGCTGGGGCCTTAGAGAGGACCCCACAACTGGAAGTCATCACAGCTCTTTCCCCACCCTGCTGGCCTGTGGGGGATGCTGTTGCGTCTTCAGCTCCCCTCTGACTGTGGTCCCTCTGTTTTGAAGGCCTAGCCTCAAGCCCCATCCCCACTCTCTTTCCTACTACCAAGAGCAGACACCAAAATATTTCTGCGTTTCCTCTGGAAAAATCCTGGGAGGTCTGTTTATGGCTGTAGCAAAGCGGCACACATCTGTGCACAGTTGAGCTGGGACAGCTGGAAACTCAGGCACTGGAGTTTGCCGGAATTCAGAGCGCGTTGTGCACACAGTGCCTGCCCCCCACCTACCCACCCAATGTGCCTCCCCATCTCTGCACGAGTGTCCCACCAGAGTCAGTTCTTGTTTCTATAAATAACCCTTCCCTGGCCCTGCACAAACACACTCCCATATGCAGACACACTCCTGCACACAGCCGATTTCAGTAGGACACACAGAGACAGAGACAGGGTCACACGGCACATAGATAAGCCAGCACCTACAGAGAACAAACTCAAGCATGGTTCCTTAGTTTTAGGGGCCCACAGATACACACAGGCACCCTCCCGCTCCACTGGGGCACACCCTTGACCTGTCACCCACCAGTAACACCTACATACATCAGCAGACACGCAGGACAACGCATGCTGACTCAGCACACCCACACATAAACATGCAACACGCACAGAAGGTATGATTCATCTCCAGCCACCTACAGAAACCCACTCCCAGCCCGTTGGGGCCCGCCACCTAACCTCAGGCAAGGACTACCCTCCACTGGGAGACCTGGGGACTCCTGAGCCTGGGAATGTCCCTGTTCTTTCCCATTGCCTGCCCTGTCCCTGACCCTGGCTGCCCTCTCAACTCTACCATGTGCCCCTCTGTCAGGCAGGCCAGGGAACCTGAGTTCCCCCAGTCCTGACCTGCCTCTTCCCTGCCTTCTGTTTCTGTACCCCACATCTTTCCAGAAGCCTAGAAGGCTCTAGGGCTACGTGTCTCATGGCCCTCCCTGCTGCCAGGAACTCCTCTGTCCCAGTGGCTAACACCCCTTCTGCCTCCCTCAATCCTTCAGGGCTGCTCTTGGATCTGAAGTCTCTTCTTCCTCAGCCCCAGGTCCCCCAGATTCCCGCAAGGCTCCCTGATGGGGAAAGAAATATATTCTTTAGGACAGATCGGGGTGGAGCAGGCAGACAAAGGGAGACAAGAAGAAGGGGAGAGAGAAAGTGAAAGGAAACAAAATGAACAGATATTTCCTAGGGCCTAGGAAGGAAGGAGGGGCAGATTGAGTGCAGCTGTAGGATGCCCAGGGCAGCAGGTGTCTGTGGGGAGCAGGGACAGAGCTGGGCCACCTCAGTCCCCCTTGCTTTGCTGGGCACCCATTTTAAGGGCTTGCCTGGCCCACATGAGGACAAAGCCTCTCTAGCAATGTATCCCAAACTCCTGATCTTCTCAGGCCAGACCAGGATTCTCCAGGGCTCTTGGAGTGGGGAGTTCTAGGCCTCCTCTTTAGCCCCCTCCATCCATAATTTCCAACCTCAAAAACCTTCCCAATCCCCCTTGGGGCTCTTCCTTTGGATAGCAGCCCAGTCTGCACGCAGCCCCTGCCTCCCCTCAGCTCTTCCCACCCCCCGCTTCTTTCCAAGCTGGAACATCGCAGCTATTCTCAGCTTTCTGTCCATATTCTATGGATATTCATGGAATTTTTTTAAACCCAATCTTGGGTTAGGAACACCCTCCAAACTCTACTGGAAGCCTCAAAGCATTTTCCTTCATATTTATGAGATCCGGGGCATGTTTCTTTAAGTCTTTGCACCTTGGTTTCCTCAATGTAACATGGAAACACCCAGCTACTAGCACGGCTGTGAGCTTGGTCTCTGCCGAGCACCCAGCCCAGGGCCTGATATTTAGCAAGGGGCCCTTGATAAATGTAAATTCCCTTCTCCTTCCCCTACTTTTCCCTTTTACTTTGCTACACACTATTTAAGCCCGGGGAGATCAAACTGACCCCATTGCCCTGGGACAAAGGAATGATGGCCGCAATTCAAGAGCAAAGTACAGGAGTTTTTGATTAACTCATAAACACTCCCGACTTCCAGCAGCCCAGCTGCTGTGGGGTGGGGTGGGGAAGGGAGGGGAAGTTGTTGAGGGGACATGCAGGAAAGAGATTAGGAAATTCAGAACAGGAGGACCCAAGGGCAGGGGAATGCTGAGGCCAAGGCCTTCTCCCACCACCTGCCTCCTGCGGGAGTTTCCACAGCTCGGGGCAGAGCCATTTGGAGGTCCTGCACCCACTCTGCCCATGCCTGTCCTTCAGGCTCCGTGAGAAGGCTGGACTCCTTCTGGGACTTCAGAGTCTTGGATGCTCCCCTCCTGTGTTCCCGCCTCCCTTCCCCCACTCCTGGGATGTGTCAGATGTGTGTTTTCTCCTGGACTCAGCTGAAGCAAGATCAGCCCAGCTTTCGAGGGGAGGAGCTTCCACACTCTAGGTCAAGGCTACCGCGGACCAGGGACTTGACCAGACAGCAGAGAGCACAGGGTGGGGTGTGGGGTGGGAGGACAGAGCGCAGAGAGCACTGGGCTCCCTTCAGAATCCCAGGGGTACTCACATTCAGAGGGTCCCCTAGGAATCACAGAGCCCCCCTCTGCCTCCATGCCAAAGGGATCCCAACTCATCCCAGGAAGAAGCCCAAATCTTTGTGCCATGGGGACCAAACATTCCACATAGTGGCTGTCCTTATGGTTTGTATGGTCATTCTGATTTCTAAAGCGAACTTTTCCCACATATCTAATGGTTCCTGTAGGTTCCAAGGAGTTAGTCATGACATCAAGTAAGCAGTTTGTTTCCCCTGAGGATGAGCCAAATTTTGGGAAGATTCTCAGCTGCCTGTCTCCACCCTCCTTCATCCAGCTCACCACCCCGACCCTGTCCTCCTCCTTACCCGGACACGTGGGAAAATGCCCTGTTAGCCCTTCCAGTCATGTGAATGAGGCCACGATTCAAAGGCAGTGGGCAAGAAGGAGGCCACAGGGAGTGGCCAGAAAGAACCAGCCCTTTGTGCTAGACAGGGGTCCTTGGGGGATGAGTGCATTTTTGGCGTATTTAGAAAGACTTCTTTTTTATAATGAGCAGCAGAGGAGGAAAGGGGAGGGAGGGAGAGGCAGAGAGGCCAAGGCAGGACTTGGGAAAAGAGGCTGGAGCAGGGGTGAGGGCTGGGAAGGGAGGTTACAAGAGTGAAAGGAGAAACAGGCAGGAGCCAAAGGGTAAGAAGTGGGGACAGAGAGGGAGAAGCAGGATGGTTCTTAAGACAGATGGAGATAGTGATGACACAGGTGCCTTCCACCACGCCCAGCTAATTTTTGTATTTTTAGTAGAGACAGGGTTTCACCATGTTGGCCAGGCTCATCTCAAAATCCTGACCTCAGGTGATCCTCCTGCCTCAGCCTCCCAAAGTGCTGAGATTATAGGCATGAGCCACCATGCCCGGCTGTCATCCTGATTTCTAACCTAAATCTTTTCTGCATATCTCATAGCCAGAGTTCTGGTTGGCGGCCCAGGAAACACCTCTCCCCCTCAGTCCTTTGCAGAGTAGATATCAATGATGGCTCTCCGGAGCCTCCATTCTCTCCCCAGCCTGTTTTCCATTTGGCATGCTGCATGGTGAGTTCTCCATTCACAGGCTTGTTTTCCCAGGCACTGCCTTTACTGGCCTCAGAAAGCCTGACACCTGGCCCTGGCTGGAATACTCAGGTTCGTGTATTTACAAACATGGTTAGCGCATCAGCTATGTGCCCGGAGTGTGCAAGGACCTGGGGAACCAGACATAGTCCCTCTCTCATGGAGCTAACCTAGCTGGGGAAATGGATGAGTGAATCAATGATTACACTGCATGATGATGGGGATGATGGCGGGAGCCATGGAACACAGTGGGGCTCTAGAGTGAGAGGTCTAGGGAGGTGGGGAAGGGGGTGGCAAATCCAGGAGGGCCTCTTGGAGGACATGGGAACATACTGAGTCCTGAAGAAAGACAGATCCTCAATCTGTATCAAATTCTAGTGGGTTCAGGCTTGCTAGTCTCTTTTCCCCACTCTTACCACCCATTTTTGGGAAAAATAACAACAATTCATCAATCATTAATTCATCAGAAGAATACTTATTGCCTACGTAACATGCCAGGCATTGTGCTAGTGGCTAGAAATTCAACGATGGTGAAGACCTAGTCACTGCCTCCCTGAAGCTCCCAGCCAAGTGAGAGAGCTGACAAGCAGGCAAGCAATGAGCTGCTGGAGACCACATGGAGTCTGTGCCAGGGCTCTCTGAGTGCACAGAACCCCCTGTGAGCATCCAGCCCTCTCACTTGACACTCCGTCCCTGCACCCGAGGAAGAGGAGCCATCCTTGCCATTTTACAGAGGCTGCTGGCTTGCCCAAGGTTCTAGGGCAAGTACCTAGGGGACCCGCCACTTCTCCTCAGTTCTCAGACTTGAAGCCCCTGCTCTTGCGTCCTCCTAGCCTGCTCTTGCAGGAGAAAGAGGCTGAATGAAGGTGGGCTTGTTGCCTGGGAGCTGACTACTCACGAGCAGGCTTCTGGGTGACCCTGCGGAAAGTTGGAACAATGTCCTTCCTCCCAGGCTGCAGGACAAAGATCTGGTTCCCTTGCTTCTCTGGCTTCTCCCAGTAGGTGGGGCTGTGGGAAAGGCTGGGAAGGTCAAGGGCCCCTGGAGTACTCTAGGTCCCTGGGCTTAGCCTGGCAGAATGGTCCTCCTCTACTTCCTACCTTCTCTCTCCTCCCGCCACATCCTCCCCAGCCTCCTTACCTTCCACCTCCTGCTCCTCCTCCTCCTCATCATCTTTCCTGTGTCGTCCTCATCTCCTTCCCCATTACGTCTCTTTCTCCAGTTTTCTTCCTCTTCCTCCTCTCCCCTTCCCTTCCTTTCCATTTTCTCCCCCACCTCCCCTCTTCCCTCCTCCTCTTTCTCCTTTTCTCCTACGAACTAATTGCTTAAGGGGTGAAGACCAGGTCGACTTGTGAAAACCCTGATCCATCGCCATGGTGATGCTAATTCAAACTGAGTTCAAAGGAAATTGTTCCAGTTAAAACTAACAAGCTGGAGCCGGGGGCCCCAGGAAGGACCAGTGCCAGGAGGAGCAAGCCCTGCACCCAGAAAACTAGCAAAAACAAGCCCACGGGTCACTTACACTCCACCCCTCTGTGCCCTCTCTGCAACCTTCAGATGGGCCCAACTAAAAGGGAACCTGAGAGGTCATTGCAAGGAGCCCCCTGCCTCCGGGCCAGCTCCACCCAAACCACTTCAAACAACTGAGCGGCCTGCACCTCCTCTGCGGTAAAGCCCTCTACTACCGTCACTGCACAGTCTCCCTCATGCTAGGGTGCTGGGCTTTAAGCACCCATGGTTTTGGAGACTTCTTCACGGTTTACACTAACACTTCCCATTGCTTGTTAATACGTGTGGATTTGAAAGTACCAAGAGGAAAGGAACAAGAATGACTGAGGCACCTGCTCCCTACCTAGGTGCTGTCCTAAGACTTCACGCAACCCACTAATGCCATTATTATCTCCACTTGGTGAGTTTCCAAGGACGAGAAAGCTCCCAGTGGAAGAAAACTGCTTAGAGCTTGATTTGAGCTCCATTAAATCAGGCTGGTTTAGTTTGACCTCCACTAGGTCAGGAATGACAGGGTAGGCCTTGAATTGGGGGGAGATGGCTCAAAACTGGAAAGAGGAAGGGTCTTGGTTCCAAAGTTCAAGTGAGTTGTCTTCTGTGCTTTGAGTTAACGCGATTGCACTTCCTTCCCTGGCCCCCATAGCATCCTGCCTGTACCAACTCCCAGCTCAGCACAGGCCACTTTCAGTCCAGTGGCTGAAGATGGTTCCTCTCCATTATATGGGCAAGGACCATGACTTCTTTGTCCGTAACCCAGGACCTGGCTCAGAGTGGGCTCTGGCTGTTGATTACATGTCTGAATGCTGAATGCTGAATGGAAACACGAGTCCCTTGGGAGCTGGAAGATCTGAGGTCCCCCAGGGCAAGAGAACCCCAGAAGCCCGGTTTGGTGAGCTTAGTCTAATGGATGCACCTGAGGGTGGCAGGAGGAGAATGTCCTGGAGGACCTCGTGGTGCTGATGTGGTGGCAGGGGCCAGCCCAGGGACCCTCTTCCTTAGCATCTCTCACCTCTGCCTCATTCCCTCTCAGCATCCCTTTTTTGGTTGTTGTTTTAAATCCTGAGATATCTAGTGATCCTTCCAGGTACTAATGAGACACTAGTCTAGCAGCAAAAGAAATTCCTTGAAGGCGAAGACCATGTCTGAGCTTCTATGGTGACCCTGCAATACAAAGGGTAGCGCTACGGAGCTCGTGGGAGAGCATCACAGGTACATGAGTGAGTGATCTGGGGTTAAAGTGCAGTGCTACGGAGCTCATGGGAGAGCTTCAGGTACATCAGTGAGTGATCTGGGGTCTGGGCGCCCATAGGAGGGGCTCCGGGAGCCTGCAGGTTTCAGATAGGGTCTTTCCTCAGATGTGCCGTGAGATCTTGGGAAATCTCCTTACCTCTTTGTTCCTGGGTTACTTCACGCGTAACAGAGGATGCTCATGGATGAGCCATCCTGCTCCTCCAGACACATCAAGAGCAGAGTCATGCAGCTATGATGCGTGATCACAGCTCCTCCAGCATCAAGGACCTCAGTACCTCCCTCCCCTCCAGGGATGGGGACCTCTGGTGGTGACTGAGGCTCATGCCTGACTCTCTGGGACCATCCGCTGCCCCTCCGTCCCCTCATTTCCAACCCCCCATCACCCGCCCCTCCAGAGGTAGATGTGTCTGGATGACTGAGGTGAAATCCAGCCAGAAGGGAGGAAGTGACTCAGCCCTGGTTGGGATGGGGGCACTGGAGAAGGCCCAGGGCCAGCCTCCCACTGCCAGGACAGCTTGCGCTGCTTTGTACTCAACCCCAGCCTTTCATCCCGGCATCTTAAAGCCCCTTTCAAGCTGGAAGCAGTCCTGGGAGCTGGGTCATTGTCTCAATTAACAGGAGAAAGCTGGGGCCCAGGCTGGGTGGAGGCAACTTTCCCTTGAATTAGGCCTTGAGTCAGATGCCCAGGAAACCCAGGACTTCCTCGCAAGCCAATCCCCCCAGGCTCCTGCCCCAAGCTCTGGGCTGCAGGGGCCCGTTGCAGAGGAAGTGAGAGCTGTGTCCTTGTCTGTCGCTCCCTGCAGAGGAGATCAGGGTCCTGCACAGGACCCCAAGGGTGTATCAGCTGGGCTGAAATTTCCCAGAGGGCCATTCAGTGGGTCCTCCTGACATTGTTGTTACTTGTGGGGATCCTGCATAGGCTGTGCATGTCCAAGGGGAGAAAGGGGAACAAGGTGAGTGAACAGAGTCTAGTAATAGACCCAGCCAGCCTTGGGGACCCCGAGCTGTTACAGCCAGCACACACCACTGAGTTTCTCTCCCTGTCACTGTTAAAATACTCATCTGGGCCAGGCACGGTGGCTCACGCCTGTAATCCCAGCACTTTGGGAGGCCGGGGCGGGCGTTCGAGACCAGCCTGACCAACATGGGGAAACCCTGTCTCTACTAAAAATACAAAATTAGCTGGGCGTGGTGGCACATGCCTGTAATCCCAGCTACTCAGGAGGCTGAAGCAGGAGAATTGCTTGAACCTGGGAGGCGGAGGTTGCGGTGAGCCGAGATTGTGCCATTGCACTCCAGCCTGGGCAACAAGAGCGAAACTCCATCTCAAAAAAAAAAAAAAAAAAGGTCTGTAAATCATCTGTAGCCAATCATCTAATAACTGCTGAGGCTCTTGTGTACCTGGCCTGAAGCAAACAGATCACAGTTCTAAATCCTGGCTCAGCTGCTGCCTGGCTGTGCAATCTTGGGTAATTGCTTTAACTTCTCGGAACTTCAAGTGCCTCGAAGCTCCTTGGCTCAGTGTCTACAATATAGGAGATCCCATCCCCACTAATATTGCATGGAAGATGAGAATTACAGAGCACAGGGCCTGGCGGAAATCTTCTTCACTTCTCTTAAGGAACAGTGCACAGAGAAGTCGTGGAATGCTTCAGGTCACACAGCCAGGAGTTGGATGCAGGTTGCCATGTCCGTTCCTGCCCTTCTAGGCTTGGATGAGGCAGCTCCTCGCTTGCTGAGTCAGAAAGGAGAAAAGCTGGAATAAGAAGGAGTGTGAGGGTGGGGTGTCGTGGGGAAGTTGGCGGCAGAAGAAAATCCAAGATATTGCGCAAAGAAGAGTGGGGGTGGGGGAGGGTCTGATTTAATGAGGCAGCAAGGAGGAGAGGGGCTGGCTCCCCAAACAGAGACTGCCCGCCCCCGTGGTGATGCTCCATGTGGTGGGGATCAAAGCAGCCCAGGGAACACGGCAACAGTGTTGGGCCACTAACACTGGAGCTTCCCCAGGGCCTGCTTGATGTAGCTGCCTCTGTTTCCTTCCCAGCTCATCACCCACGCTTATTTCTGAAGAGGACTGTTCCAGCCCAATTGCTTTCTCCACGCCTCCAGCTTAGGTTGCTGACTCAGTCCACTGAATTGATGTCCAGGGGCACCTGTGGCTGCAGACTGTCCGTCTCATCAATGCCCAGCTTCCCTCTCTGGCCCTTGGTGGCTACCACCATCTCCACCTCCTTTTGTTCTCTTGCAGAGCTCTGGGCTCAGCTCAGCTTATTTTCTCAACAACCTCAGACTCAGTTTTGCCCTTGGCCTTGGCATTGGTCAGTGAAGTGAGTGCAGTGGGCCTGGCCCTTTCCCCTCCCTGGACCTTTTCAAATCTCAGTTGTGGGTTGACATCTCCAGGCCCTCCACTAGCCTCCCTAACTGTGAGACCCCTCTTTCTCAACTGCTGTTTCTGCAGTGTGCTGTTGAGAGGCCCAGCTCAGGCCAGAAGGCCCAGGCCTGTCTCAGGTTTACCCATCCACAGGGCTTTGGTTCTGGCACAGAACGAAGCTAAGGGTGAGGAGATCAGCATGGCTAAATAGAGGCAACTGAGAGTCCTCTGGGCAAATCTGGAGGAAGCATTAGGGTGGTGATGGGTGGAAAGGATTCTTAAGAGGGAGGGGAAACTGGGCCTGGTATCAAAATCATAAGGAGAAAAGAATGTGACCTTTCTTCTGGGGTTTGTGAATGCTGGAGAATGGTTTCCTCAATGTGACTTCTAAGATGGTTATCTGAGGGTCTCAAACTCTTTCCCCTTAGGGCTTTTCTACCTCCCACTGGGCACATCCCCCAGTCCTCTCTCCTCCAGCCTCTGGCTCAACATTTCACTTGAGCTTTTTGAGGTCTTTGGATGGGTATTAATTCCCTTGCTTCTCAGAGGAAAAAAAAGGAGACTTAGAGAGATCTGGTGATTTACTCAGAGACTCACAGCAGTAATGTTAGAGCCAGGAAACTAACCAGGTCCACCTGGCTCCAGAGCCTATGCTGGTTCCATTACACCCTCATACAGATGTCTGTCGGGGGGAGTGTGTATGTGTGTGCATGCATGTGTGCACATGTGTGTGCGTGCAGTTTCTGTATCGAGTATGTGATTTCCCAGAAATCTTTAGAGAATTGTTTGCTGGCCTCTCTTCCCTCCCCCACCTCCCTCCCTCCCTCCCTCCCTCCCCACCTCCCTCCCTCCCCCACCTCCCTCCCTCCCTCCCTGTGTCCCTCCCTCCCTCGCTCCCTTCCTTCCTTCCTTCCTTCCTTCCTTCCTTCCTTCCTTCCTTCCTTCCTTCCTTCCTTCCTTCCTTCCTTCCTTCCTTCCTTCCTTCTCTTCCCCTTCCTCCTCTTCTCTCTCTCCCTAGATTATGCAGTGAGCTGTCTTTGTCCATGATGTGGTTTCTTTCCAAGCTTTAGAGAATCAGAAGTGCTAGCCTTTGTCTCTCTGCAGCTTCAGGAACTCCAGCTTCTAGCCCTGTCTGGAGAAGAGGAAAGTGGTTTTAGAACTCTCAGCTGGTGTAGTAGCAGTCTCAGTACCAATATGGCTTCTAGGTGAAATATATATATGTCTTAAAGGAGTAAAGGGGAGAAGCCAGGAGGGTCAGAGCACCTGTGTTCTAGGCTTTACTTGGCCTTTTAATCAATTATATGACCTTGGACAAGTCTCCGAATTTTAGCTTCCTTATTGTGTGATGGAGACAACAATACTCTCGGCCTCCTAAAGTTGGCTTAGAAGACACAGTGTGCACGAACACATTGGGGAAACTACAAAGGATCAAGTCATTCATAAATGTCAACTGGGGGAATAGAACTATTGGAAGCATCCCCCACTAGTGTTTCAATGGGACATCATGAGAATAGCATATGCTCCATACCCCTGTCAGAGACAGGACCTAGTTGGATGGATCATTCTCTGTGATAATTCTTATGGTAGAATGAATTCACAGGTGGCCTCCCTACCTTTCATCCAGGGGATGTTAGGAATTAGTCTGACTGCAATTAGTCATTCCAGATGTTTAAAACACTGAACAATCGACATGGTGACACTTCTACTGTAAGCCAAGCTCAGGAGCGAGTGATGCTCCTTAGATGAATTAGTGCTGGGGCTATTGTTTTACAAGGGGCAGCGTCAAAAACAAGCTCAGAAAGATAGCCCTTCTTCATAAGAGACCAGATAATTGATGCTGAGAAAAAAATAGTGCTCACCATGGATGGAGACAGGCTTGCTTCTAGGCTACTAAGGGCATTGACCACAGCTCTCTCATGGGAGACTGAAGGGTTTCCATCATACTGATGCCAGCTAGGCCATCAATAAGGGGGCTTTCTGTGGGAAGGGATGGGGCAGGGACACTGGTTCAGGGAACCAGAAAGAAGGGACTTTAGGAAAAAGATAGGAAGTGAAAGAGAGAGACAAAGAGGTCTGGAGAAGAACGGGACAGAAGTCTATCTCAAGGTCAGTGTCGGGTGGGCTCCTTTCTTTGTTGGTTCTTGGAAGTTAAAAAGTGAACTTTCCACCTGTGTATTGCTCTTAAGATCTACCTACTCCTCAAGTGTAATGAACCAATGAGCCTTGCATATCTCCATTTCACTTCTCTCTATTTGACCTGGGACACGTTCTCCAGGAAGAAGGTGTTCAGAAAAGCACAGAACTCTTTCCCCAGTTTGTTTTGGGGGATTTCTCTGAGTCGAATGGAGGAGGTCTGGACTCTGATGGGTGGCCGTGTTGAGTCACCATGGTTACTGGCATCAGAAGAGGGCTCCAGGGGCCAGCAGTGGAGATGGCCACCCTGCCCCAGTGTGAGAGACTGAATTTCCTGAGGGTCGTTCACAAGTTAGCAAAAAATAACTTTTAAGAAACCTGAGTAATAACATATTCTCAGGGTCTAGATACAAATATTTCTGTTTGCCCATTCTGGCTATAGATATTAATACTTGGGTTGGAAATAGACCCAACAGGTCATCTTGTCCATCCTCCTGCCTCAGGCAGGACTAACTTGATATATGTTTGTCTTATTCTTCCCCTACATTTCCAGGGATCAAAATACTATATATTCCTCCACTCATCCATCCATCCATCCATCCATCCATCCTTTATTGAAACTTGAGTAGGACAGGGGATCTCTCCTTTAACAACTCATGGTATAGTCTTTTCAGAGATTCCAATCCCTAACCAGCAGGAATAATTTCTAATGTCTAAACTAAATGTCTAATCTAATCCAGTGTCTAATTTCTAACATCTCATCTAATGTCATTTTGTAAATAAAAGATAAAACAGGTTCATTCATTCATTCATTCATTCATGCATGCACGAATGCATGCATTCATTCCACAAATATGTCTGAGTG
Source organism: Chlorocebus sabaeus (assembly GCF_047675955.1). Taxonomy (NCBI): domain Eukaryota; kingdom Metazoa; phylum Chordata; class Mammalia; order Primates; family Cercopithecidae; genus Chlorocebus; species Chlorocebus sabaeus. The sequence goes on along the minus strand of NC_132904.1, from coordinate 116,402,454 downwards.
TGTTGTCTGTTCCAAGTGAATTGGAAAGCGCCCCTTTGTTTTGGATATGCCACTTACCTTTCATGTTCACTAGGTACATCCTAAGACTGGGACCTCAACCAGCATTGAAAATGCGGTCAAGAAAAGCTCATGTGTAACTACATATTTGGACAAAATGGAGTTCCTACAACTCCTTCCATTTAAGGATCTCAAAATATCTAAGAGCATGATCATTGCCCAGAGGGGGCGATTGTGCGTTGAGGGTTTCATCCCAGCTGGCATAGGGTCGGCTCCAGAATTCCTAATTCTTTGCCATGAAACTGTTTCCAGAGGAGCAAGTAAGCAAGGCTGGATTCTTTTGCCTCTGTCTGAACCTGCTCCCCAGCCCTTCCCTTGGGTTCGCTCCCCTCTTCCCCTTTCTTGGGTCCTTTCAGCTTCCATACCTTCTTGAAGCAAAAGGGGGAGAAGGTGGGCTGAGAGTGGGACAGAAATAGCCCCTTGAACTCTCAGTCTCTCCTGATTCATCAAAGCGGGGAAGCTGGTTGCTGGAATGAGTGGGGGCGGAGAAGAGAGGAAGAGAGGGCTCTGCAGGCTGGGAATAATCCAGAGCCCTCGTTAATGTCTGACACCTCCAATAAAAGCTGTAGATTCCCAAAAGCGATTTTTGAAAATCCTCAACTCTTTGAAGCTTGGTGTTTAACTGCCACTCCTTCCACGGGCTTAATAGGAAACCAAGCCCCTTGGCTTGCACAAAGGGCGTCACCTGGGGTAACGCCCCTTTTCCAAGCATTTGAGATCCTCGTACAGGGACCCTTGAGTCTTCTTGCAGCTGGGCATGACATGGAGGCCTCAGTCCTTGCAGAATGAAGGGCAGCTTTCCCCAAGGCTTGTGGCTATGATGAAAGCTGAGGTTTATTGGCTGGAGTGGGTCAGAGCTGTGCAAGGGAGCAGGGGCAAGACTTGGAAGGCAGAAGGTGGATGGAGTACAGAAATGTGGTTACATCCAAGCAGTTATTTTTCTAGACAGACTTCTTTTTTTTTAAACTCTCTTTCTCCATTTAACTGAAAAAGTGGAACATATACATATTCTAAAATAGGAATATAATGAAAAGCAAGTCCCTCTTTACCGGAAGTCACTTGTCTCTCAACCTGGAGGCAACTACTATTAATAGAATTTGGGTATCATTCAGAAATTTCTTATGCTTTACATGTACCTTCTTTTCTTGGGCATAAACAGGAACATAGTATCTCCACTGTTCCATATACGACTTGTTTGTAACAATATATTTATGTAACATAAATCGGCTGCATTTGTATACACATATAAATCTACTTCATTCTTTGCCTGGTGTTATACAGTATGGGTACCACAATTTATTTGCTCCATCCCCTGATGATAGACATTTAGGTTGCTTTCAGTCTTTGTTATTACAAACAAAGCTGCAATGAACAGTCTTGTACAAAGACATCTGTGCTAATATAACTGAGGGGTAGATTTCTAGAAGAGAAATTGCTGCATTTGAGATATGTGCCTCGAGCTTGCCAGGCATTGCTTCGGTTGTTTTCTGACTAGCTAAGATTGTATATAAAGTGGTGGAAGAATTGGTTGTCAACTCTCCATCCCTGCTCCCCACATCCTACTTCCTATCCCTTACAAGAGTGGGATACAATGATGGGGCTAACTCCCCCGGTAGGGTGACTGAAAATCATGTTTGATGGGCTTTGGAAGAACAAAGAGAGGTTTTTGTTTTCAGAATGACCCACCCTCCTAACGATTGTGCTCAGGCTGAGCACTACCTGAGTCCCTGAGCAGAGCTGAAATGAAGAGGGCCTGTGAGGGCCAGTGGCGTCAGCTGGCCTCCTCCACAGAGCAGAACCACTAGCCCCTTCCTGGGAAACTCCATGGGCTCCCCAATTTCTGCTCACAAAACTGCAATAATGCTGCAGTCACTTATGTTGTGGTTTTAACTTTCCAAAGCCTTTTGCAGTCGACGTTTCATTCCATTTCAGCTGGGAGGGAGGCCAAACAGCGACTGTTAGATGAAAAGATTGAGACCCAGAGAGGCTGTGTGATGATGGTGAGTGGTCGTGAAAATGTACTGGCTCAAGTGTGAGGAGTCTAGGGTTCAAGCCCAGCACTGAGGTCAGTTAGCTGTGTATCCCTAGGCTTCTGCTGACATGTTTGGACAGGATGGTCACCACGTCCCTCACCATCCAGGGTGTGATCTGATGACTGTTCAAGTCCTATAGTTGACTTGGAGACAAATGGGCCATAACCATTCTCCACTGGCTGGCTGCTGAGGATTGGTTGAGCCAGATGTTGGGTCGCCCATCATATGATGGCTCCAGGCAGTGCCACTGTCCTGATGTGGCTCCTGTCTGGGCAGCAGAGGGTCTCTCTTTCCTTTGAGTGCTGGAGCATGCTCTCAGATGGCTCCGGGGGCAATTCCTGTGGAGGGTGTTGTACTGCCGGCAGGGAGACAGCAGAGGCTGGAGCAGATGGGATTGGCCCAGGCTGCTAGGGAAGAGGACCCCCCATGCAACCCCCTTCAGAAGCACTGTGGGAAGAACCCCTCCGCCCCATTAATGCCCCTATAATTTATGCCATCTGCCCCCACAAAATCAACCCATCTCCAGTGTCTGGTTCTCCAGATGGCCTTGGGGGTCTAATTAAAGCCAGGCCCCTTGCTGGCCTTATCCTCTCATACTGGTCTGTTAATAGCCTTCAGCCATCCTGGCTCCAGGCCCCCTTAACTCCTTCATCCCCAGCTTCCTCCTCCTCCCCAGGATCTCTGTTCTGTGCCCTTTCAACGTCCTGGACTAGGTTCACACAGAGGAGGCCCACCCCAAAGTCAAGTGTGATTTCTTGGGAGAATCACTAGCTTGGGATCAGGAAGACTGTGGCCACCACTGACTTGCTGAGTGTCTTTGGGACAGTCATTTGACCTTGCCCCCATTTCCCTATTTTTGGCAAGTAACAATTCTATTGCAAGAAAGAGCTTGCAAGATGTTTTTTACCTACATGGTCTCACTGAAGCTCCCAAAAGGAGGTAATTAACCCCCTTCTAACAACTCTCACAGGGGGACGTTCACGGCAGCATGGGCTGCGGAGAAGAGGAAGCGACACAGAGGTCCGCAGTTACCAAGTCAGATTCGGGAAGGGCCCCATGCAGGTGGCACGAGCCCCCTTCTCCAGGCAGGTCAAGGCCCCCCATGGGAGGGCATGGGATCTCCCCACAGCTCTGTCGCCGTGACTCCTGACACAGGACAGTGTGGGGGAACTTGGGGGAGGCAGATAGGAGGCCACATGAAAAGCAGCACTTCTGTTCCACGCCACTCCGCCGAACCCCACAGGGCAGGGGGTGTGGGTCAGTGACAGCCCTCACGCTTCCCAGAGGAGTCAGAGCCTGTCCCCGCTGAAGACAAGACAGGCACAGACAGGCCACACAGGAGCAGGAGGGCTGCAGCCAGTCCCACAGGAGGAAGGGCTGCGCCAAAGGTAGCCTGGGCCTCGGGTGGTTCAGCAGTGGCGTGGAGACACCCTGTGGTGAGATCGAGGAACCACAGTTTGGTTTCCCGCGACAGGGGATGCGGCAAAAAACCCAGAACCAGCGTTGAGTTCCCACCTGTGTAGGATACAGACTTTCCACAGAGGCCTCCTTTCCCCATCCCAGTGCTCTGGGAGGGTGACATGCCAATGCCCAGACTCCGCCACCATCTACCTTCTAGCTCTCCCACTTGCCAGCTGTGTGATTGTGGCAACTTACATTCATGACCTCTTGGAACCTCAGTTTTCTTGCCTGTGAGATGGGCTACTTCGTAGGGTTTTTGCAGGGATGGGGGCAAGTACTTGCCCAAGGGCCTGGCATGTAATAAGAGCCAAACAAAGTTGGCCACTGCTAGAGAGGCTGCATCTTGTCCAGTGTCACATAGTTAGTAAGGGACTGGTGCAGCAGGGATTGAATCTAGGTTTCTGCAACGCTGCCTCATGGGAAGCAGGGGAGTTGACTGTTGAGTGTCCCCACCCAAAGGCCAATTTATTTCTGAGATGGAGAAGGTATAGTTAGAGCTCACCTCAGGTGGGGCAAGAGAGAGATGACTGGCCACATCTGACTTTCTGGCAAGCCCAGCTGCAGCCAATGAGAGAGCAGGCCCTCCCACAGGTGGGAAGAGGTGTTGGTGCTGCCTCTCCTGCTTCCTTCTCTGCCTCTTCCCCTTCCTTCTTCCATGACCAAGCACCTGGCGTAGAGATGGACTGTTTCCCTTCCATTTTGTTTAATTTATTTTTATAGAGATAGGGTCCGCTGTGTTGCCCAGGCTGGTCTTGAACTCCTGGGTTCAACTGATCCTCCCGCCTCAACCTCCTGAGTAGCCGTGACTACAGGAACACACCACCATGCCCTGCTCATTAAAAACAAAAACAAAAAACAAAACAATCAAAGTATTTTTCTTTTTTCTTTTTTTTTTTTTGAGAGATGGGGGTCTCATCATGTTACTCAGGCTGGTCTTGAAATCCTGGCCTCAAGCGATCCTCCTGTCTCAGCCTCCCAAAGCACTGGGATTACAGTCGTGAACCGCCATGCCCAGCTCTCCCTTCCGTTTTAAAGAGGAGATCATAGGCTTGGAGAACCCAAGTGACTTGGGCAAGACTGAACTGACAAAGAGCAGAGTCGAAACTGGGCTGGAGGTCGCATTCCTCCATCTGTGACCCCAAACACTGCTCCAACCACCATCTCCAGGGTGGGGCTTGGGCCCTTGCGCCTGGCCTAGCTAGGCCGAGCAGTGATAGAACATGAAGGACGGGGTGCACTCTTTCCTAGGGTGTTCGTATGACCAGCTCAGAGGATGGTCCCCACTGGCCAGTGGTCTGACACTGCTGTCCTGCTGGACATATGCACATAGCAGGCAATGCAGGCATTGCTTAGTCCTCGGCTCTTAAACGTCTGGGCCAAATCCCAGCTGCAGCCAATACTGCCTCTGTGGAGTCAGAGAGTCTTCCCCAGGATCTTGTCTACCTTACCACCTGCCCTGCGCCACAGGTTTGCTGAAGGCACTGATTTAGGCTGAGAGCTCATTATGAGGGACAAGCTAGGTGTTATGTGTTGGGTGAGGGTAAAGTTACTAAGCTGTGTGTTGTGTGGGGGAGGTTGGCAACAAGAGCTGACATTCATTGTGCCTGTGGCAGTGTGCCTGCTATAACCCCCACAGCCGCCCTATGAGATAGATGCCACCATTCCTTCAATTTTACAGATGAGAAAACTGAGGCAGAAAGTAAAGAAACTGGCCCAAGGTCACACAGTCAGAACATGGCAGAGCCAGGATTTGAACCCAGGCCATCTGACTCCATAGCCTGTGCTCACCACCATTGCCCCTGACAGCCTGCATAAAGGATAGGGCAGTTGGGTTCGACAGAAAGTAGGGTAATGGGGTCCGCGAAGGGACAGTTGGGGCAGGGAAGGGGACTCCAGGTTCCGATGAGCAGTTGGGGCAGGCTGTGAGGAAAACCAGTGTGTTGGCGGCTCCTTGTGAGAGGCAGAGAGCCTCGGTCAGAGGGTTAGAGGTTGTGCCCTCTCCCCGAGAACAGAGCACTACCTGCGGGCAAGGTACCCCGGTGTGCCAAGAATGGGTTACAAGTGTGTGGTCAAGACAGAAATCTCCCCTGCCCCGCCCGACCCTCCAGAGGGTCCAGGGGCTCCCGGGGCATCTGTGGCCCCCATCCCCCAGCCCCGCCTCTGGCTGAGAGCAGCCATCGCCTTACTTCACTGTGCCATGGGACAGCGTTGTTTCCTGCGAGCCGCGCTGTGAGAAAGCCAGGGAGCTCTGCCTGGGGGCAGCCCCGACTGCAGGTCGCCCAGTGCCCGCGTCCTCCCAGGCACAGGAGCTCGGCACTGTGGGCGCTACCTCCACAGGCGTGGCCGCCTCTGCCGCTCCCGGTGCCAGGCACAGGCAGCCCATTTCCGCCTAGTGCTGCTCTGCTATTGGCAGTGGGGTTAGGCCTGACCGTCAGGGTGGGTTCTTCGTTCACCAAGCTCAGGGAATCCCCCGAGAAGCTCATTCGATCCATTCGGCACCCCGGCCCCTGCTGCCTTCCACAGGCTGCACTATCCTGGAGAGGGGACCCCCGCGGATTCCAGATCCCTCGTGAGGATGCTGGAAATAGTAATGCCCACCGCAGAGGGCACCTGTGAGCATTAAATGGGCTGGTCTGCGCATCCCGCAAGCCTTTGCTGAGTGCCTGCTCTGTGCCAGGCAGTGCTTGGTGTGGGGATGGGAAATGAACTAATAAACACAGTGCCCACGCTCAAAGAGGGGAAGTGGCCGGGCCAGGGAAACGCACCCAGAGACAGAAACCGGGATATGCAATGAACAGGGCTTGGCACAAAGCCCAGCACGGAGCACGCCGCCCGCACACACTCCCTGGACCTCCCTTTAGAGCCAGAACGGCCTGGCCGGACGGGGAGTTTCACCACGGCCCTGTGCCGCCCGCAGGGAGCCCGAGGGCAGACGTAAAGCCCATGCTGGCGTTGGCCATGAAACAGGCCTTTATGGGGAGCGGAAGCAGTCATCAAAGCCCAGCGAGCCGGGGCAGGCCAGGGAACGCTGAGAGCCCGGGCGCCGCGCGCTTCCCACCGCCCCCAGGGCCCCGGCCGTCGCGCCTACCGGCCTGGCCACAAGGGGGGCGCGCTCCGGCTGCGCGCCTCGACCGCGCCCGTCCACGCGCCTCTGGGGTAGCTCCCCATGTCCCACTCCGCGCCGCGGACCGCCTACCTTCCGCGTCCCTCTCCCTGTCCCCTCCTCGACCGCTCAGCGCCCCGACTGCGCCCCCTCGGCGCCCCCTTTGCCAGGTCTTTCGCTAGCATCCTGCCCGCATTCGCGGCGGAGAGGACGACACAGCTTGTGCAGCGTTTCAGCTTGAGCTGGCTCACCTGATGCGCTTCCTAAGCTAGGCGCGTGTGCGGATGCCGCTTGACTGAGTCGCGGGGAACGACCGTCGCTCACGCACTAAGCGCCCTCTACACGCTGGACTCGGGCCAGACTTTGCAGGGCTTTGGAGCGTCTCTCTCCAGGCCTGAGTCTCTCTCCTGAAGGGACTTAGGTTGGGCACGGTGTGAAGGAGGGAGGTGGTGGCGAGAGGGAATTTATGTTCGGAAAGATCCCTCTGGCTGCTGGGTGGCGGGTGACTTGGAGTGAGCTGGAGTTGCCCTACGGAGAGCTGTCAGGAGACTCCCGAGAAGTCCAGGAGGCGATGGTGAAACATGGTCGCACAAGTGCGAACTCCAATGCGTTACACATATATGTGGGATTCGGGCGTCGGTCCAGCCCCTCCCTACTCCCTGAAGCCGCCCCAGGCCATCACTTGTTGGATTGCAGACCCTCTCCCTTCGCAGAGATCCCTTCCCCACCCCAGGGTGTTCCTGGCCTGAGGCTCCCACCAGATGTGCCACATCATGGGTAAGCTGTGACCATCACCAGTAGCACTATGTCCACAGCCAATGTAGAGACGTCCAGTCGGGTGCCTGCCTGGACCCCACATCAGGCCCTCAAAAGGGAGTAGCCCCCGAAAGTGTGTATGTGGGGGCTGGGGTCGCCACAATCCGTAGTTCCTTCATTGATTTCAGACCCCGAAGCTTGCTTCTGTCTGTAGAATCAGAGGCAGTCTGTCTTCGGGGTACTGATTCCTGATAAACAAACTTCCAGGAGACTGAAAAAGAAAGCCTAACGTCAATGTAGTATGTAAGGTTCTCACAGAGCTGTTGTGAGACAACCTCACAAATATTTGGCAGACACACACACGTGCTAGGACGGTGCCTGTGCCAAGCATGTTAGCCGTGACTGTGATGAATGGAAAGAGTGTCCGGTGTGCGGGTCTGCCAAATAAGGTGCTTCTCTGGGATGCTGACTAGGTCTCCAGGCACCTCAGTGGGCTTGGATTCAGAACAAATGATGGTTCATCCATCCTTGTGAAGTGTCACCGGAAGTCATCAGGGAGGCCCCCTGAAGTTCCCTGTCCTCCAACAGAACATGCCTCGCTGGTGCCTAAAGTGTCCCTGTTCACCAGATATGCGGTAAGGCTCCCCCAGGAACTGTGGGATCGCATGGAAACAGTCCCTCTCTTTGTCTGGCTTTCTGCCCAAAATCACTTTTTGATGACCACAGTCGTTCTCCAAACAGGGCTCAAACGCTTGGCCTTCTTATTTCTAGTTACGATCACAGACCAGTCCTGCCTCTCTGTGTACACCCTCGTTGCTGTGACTAGGACGTTTCCACATCTTTTCAGCTTCAAATTTATGGATAGTCTCTTGGGCCACCTCTATACCCTTCCTGTGTGGGTTTGACTACCCAGTTTAACTCTTGGAGAATTACTCCGGAGGCTTCCCTCTGCCCCAGTTGCTGGCAATAACTGCTGTGCCTATGTGGCCAGGTTCACCATCCGCCGCCCTCACCAGGCACTGATAACAACTGGGAGGACTCATATTTGTGAAGTTTAGTTTACAAAGCATGTATACTCTTCTGTTTGATCTTCAGAACAATACCATACTACTGTGAATTACCATTCAACTACACACCTAAGAAACTGACGTTTAGAGTGATAATTAGAATTGTATCGGGTCTCCTAATGATTATGCAGCAGATTCAGGAAAAAACTCAACACTCATGACCCAAGATCCTGTTTACAGTACCTCCCTCTGCCTTCCCAGTACAATTGGTAATCAACTGCCCGCTATGGCCAGGGTGCTACTGGTGGCATCACTATTCCTACCATGGGTCTTACCCAGCATCTGTGTGGCCAGCAGCCACCATCATGCCCCATCAGTTGTACTGGCAACAGAAGAAAACGGCAAGTGCAGTTTGTGAATGGACAGTTAGTAAAGTGTTCACACTTCACACAAGATCCAGGGTAAATCTGTTTGAGGGGTGAGAAGAGAGAGGAAGATGGAGGCATTTCAAGATAGAAAAAATCAGAGGATCACCTGCCTCCATCAATCAACGATAGCAAGACTTGGATACTAAAGTTGATTATTAGCCACAAGACTTTGGGTCAGTCACACTGGTTCTCTGGGCCTCAGTTTCCTACTGTGTGAAAGGGACAATAAAGTTCTGGCTTTCAGTAATGGAAGAATAGATTTTTTGTACTAACCCTTCCTCCTTCCTTCTCCTCTCCCTAAGCAGCCACCACCAGCACAGACATGGAATCAACCTAAATGCCCATCAATGACAGATTGGACAAAGAAAATGTGGTACATATACACCATGGAATACTATGCAGTCATAAAAAATAACAAGATCATGTCTTTTGTGGGAACATGGATGGAGCAGAAGGCTATTTTCCTTCACAAACTAATGCAGGAACAGGAAACGAAACACTGCATGTTCTGACTTCTAAGTGGGAACTAAATGATGAGAATTTATTAACACGAAGGAAGGAACAGACACTGGGGTCTACCTGGGAGGAAGGGTGGGAAGAGGAAGAGGATCAGAAAAGATAACTATTGGGTACGGGGCTTAATACCTGGGTTATGAAATAATATGTACAACAAACCCGCATGACACATGTTTACCTATGTAACAAATCTTCACATGTTCCTAAAATAAACGTTAAAAAAAGAAAAAATTACCTTCAAAGAAATATGACAGAATCTGGAGTCTCTAGTACATATCATTCATAATGTCCAGTATCTAATCAGAACTCACAGACAAGCAAAGAAACAGAACATGGCCCATATTCAACTAAAAAGCATTCAATTGACCCCAACCCTGAGATGATCCAGCTGTTGCAATTAGCAAAGATTTTAAAGCAGCTCTTATAAATATTTGAGAATGTTAAAAAAAATATGGATTATGAATGAACAGATGGCAAATATCAGCAGAAAAATATATCCTATAATAAAAGAACCAAATGGAAATTCTAGAATCAAAAATGACCGCACAAAAAAATAAAAAATTTACTTGATGGGTTTAACATCAGATTGGAGGTGGCAGGAAAAAGAGTTAGTGAACTTGTAGATAGACCAATAAAAATAATCCTATCCCAAGGACAAACAAAAAAATTTTTAAAGAATAATGAAGAGCACTTCAAAGGTCTGTGGGATATCAAGCAGTCTGAGATGAATGTCACTGGAGTTAAAGAAGGAAAGGAGGAGAAAGAGAAGGAGTAAGACAAATGTTTAAAGAAATAATGACCCAAACTTCATAAATTAGGTGAAGGACATTAATTTAGCAATTAAAGAAACTCAGTGAACCCCAGCCAAGGTAAGTACATAGAAAACCATACCTAAGCACCTGATGTTCAAGCTGCTGACATCCAAAGATAAAGATAATACATTGAAAGCATCCAGAGAAGAACGATGTTACAGATCATGACCAGCTTCTCAACACAGTGGAGCAGCATCTTTAAAATGCTGAAAGGAAAAAGCAAAACAAAACCCTGCCAAGCCAGAATTCTATATTCAGCAAAATGTTTTTAAACATGAAGACAAAGTAAATACATTTTAAGATAAAAATGAAGAGAATTCATTAGAAGCACAACTACACTACAAAAAATGTTAAAGGAAGTTTTTCAGGCTGAAGGGAAATGGCACCAGATGGTAGCTCAGATTTGCCGGAAAAATAAAGTCCATCAGACATGATAAATATGTGGGTAAATATAAAAGATGACACACATATCATATTTTCTTATCGTAAATCTTTAAAAGACATATGGCTGTTTAAAGAAAAAATTGTAACACTGTAGCGAGGAGTTTATAACCTATGTAAGTTAATATACATGAAAAAAGCAGAGCAAAGTATGGGGGTAAATTTAAGTGGAATTATTCCTGCTGCAAGATTCCTATATTTTATGTAAAGTATAATATTAACTGTAAGTACATTGTGGTAAGTTAAGACGCATGTTATAATACCTGGGACAACACCTAAAATGCAAAGAAAAATAGATAAGAAAGGTAATAGAGGAATCAAATAAAATAGTTAGAAATACTTGATTAATTTCTTTTCTTTTCTTTTTTCTTTTTCTTTTTTTTTCTTTTCCAGACAGAGTCTCGCTCTGTCACCCAGGCTGGAGTGCAGTGACATGATCTTGGCTCACTGCAACCTGCGCCTTGTGGGTTCAAGCAGTTCTCTGCTACAGCCTCCCGAGTAGCTGGGATTACAAGTGCCCACCACCACACCCAGCTAATTTTTTTGTATGTTTAGTAGAGACGGGGTTTCATCATCTTGGCCAGGCTGGTCTTGAAATCCTGCCCTCATGATCCACCCACCTTGGCCTCCCAAAGTGCTGGGATTACAGGCATGAGCCGCTGCGCCCAGCCGATTAATTTCAAATAAGTCAGGAAAGGAAGAACAAATGAATGATAGAACATGTGAAATAAATAGAAAACAAATAGGAAATGACAGAGCTAAACTCAAATTTATTTATATTACATCAAATGTGATTTGACAAATTATTGATAAAATGATGAATTAAACACTTTAATTAAAAGGAGTAGACTGTCAAAATGGACAAAGAAGCAGGACCTAGGTATATGTTGACTGTATGAGATGCATATTAAATACGAAAAACACGAACAGGTTGAAAGTAAAAGGAAGAATAAAGATATACCATTCATGATGGTTAGTTTTATGTGTCATCTTGGCTTGGTTATAGTATACGGTTATTCAATTAAACACTCATCTAGGTGTTGGTATGAAGGTTATGTTGTAGATATGATTAACATCTATAATCAGTTGACTTAAAGTAAAGGATATTATCCTTAATAATCTGAGTAGGTTTCATCCAATCAGTTGAAAGACCTTAAGAGCAACATTGAGGTTTCCCAAAGAAAGAAATTCTGCCTGTGGACTGACTATAGCCTCAGCTCCTGCTGGAGAGTTTCCAACCTGCCAGCCTACCATTCTGTACAGATTTCAGACTTGCCAGCCCCTTCAGTCACATCAGCCAATTCCTTGAAATTCTCTGTCTCTGAACACATACACACACACACACACACACACACACACACACCCCTATGTATCTACAGAAATATAAATATTCAGTAGGTTCCGTTTCTCTGGTAGAACACTGACTGATGATACACTATTCAAATAGAACTCATCGAAAAGATAGAGTTACTAAATTAATATCAGACAGACTGAATTTCAAGACAAAGAGTATTACCAGAAATTAAAGGGATATTTCATAATGATAAAAGGATAAATATATTAAGGAAGCATAATACTTAGAAATATGTACTAAAATCTAATAATAATTAGTCATAATTATTACAATCTGTACTAAATCTAACAGGGCTTCAGAATGAAGCAAAAACTGATAGAACAAAATCAATAGAAAAATTTACAATTACAGTTGCAGATTTTATCTACAACTCAGATATTGATAGCATAATTAGACAAGAATTCATTTAGAATACAGAATATTTGAATGACACTATTGACCTCCTTGACTAAAGTGACATTTATAGAATACTATACATAATAACTGCTGAATACACAGTTTCCCTACAAGTGTCCATGGAATATTCACCAAAATGGATAATATGCTGGGTAAAATAACAAGTCTCAATAAATTTTAAAAGATTGAAATATTATAAAGTGTTTTCTAACAAAGATGGAATTAAATTTAAAATTAATAAGATTTTTAGAAATTAAATAACATTTTGATATGATGTATTTTCATTATTTAGTTCAAAATACTTTAAAATTTCCCTTTTTTATTCTTGAGTTATTTGAAGCTGTATTATTTAATTTCAGTGAATCCAACAATATATAAAAGGGTTATATATCTGACTAAATTAGCTTTATCCATTTTATATTTGTAAATCTGTTATTATAATTAATCTCTTCTACAGAATAAGGGAGATTCATGTTATTATTTCAATAAATGCCCAAAAAGCATTTGACAAAACTCCAATCATTCATGATAAAAACTCTGAGAAAACTAGAAAAGTGACTTTCTTAATCTGACAAAGGGCATCTATGAAAAACCTACAGCTAAAATCATCTTTACTGGTGAAAAACTGAACACTTTTCCCATAGATCAGGAAAAAGACCAGATGTCTACTTTCACTATTTGCATTTAACAATGTACTGGAGATCATGGCCACTGCAATAAGGCAAGACAAATAAAGACATAAATACAGAAAATCAAGTAAAACAGTATGTATTCACAAATGACATGATAGTTTATGTGGCTAAAAACCTTATTAGGACAAATAAGTGAATTTAGTAAGGTTGGAGGATACCAGGTTGATATATACAAATACATTGCATTTCTACATATTAGCAATTGGAAAAATAATTCGAAAAGGAAAAATTCCAATTACAATACCATTATAAATAACAAAATAGTTAAACGTTCTTTAACAGAAAGTATACAAGAACTATGCACTGTAAATTACAAGACATTGCCAAGTGAAATTAAAGAAGACATAAATAAATGGAGGGATAAGCCATATTTATGAGTGAGAAGATGTAATTTTTGCCAAATTAATCGAAAGAGTTAATGTAGTTCCAATCATAATCCTAGAAGGCTTTGCTGATAGCATTTTACAGGCTTATTGTGAAAATATATAGAAGTACAAAGGACCCAAGGTATCCTGAAAAAGAAACAAAACAAAGCTGAAGGATTTATGCTAGATTACTTTAAAACTTATAAAACTACAGCAATCCAGACAGTGTTGTATTGACATATATAGACAAGTGAATCAGTGAAACACAACAGAAATTCTAGAAATGGGCTTACTCTTTCATAGTTAATCAATTTTGGACACAGGTGCTAAAGCAATTCTATAGCGAAAAGAACATTTTTCAACAAGTGGTGCTTAAAAAATTGGACATCTTTATTCTGAAGAAAATGAACCTTGACCCTTGAACCTTATGCCATATATCAAAAAATTAATTAGAATTGGATCATAGATCTAAATATAGCAGCTTAAAATATACGTTTTTTTAAAAGTAAGCATAGAATAATATTTTTAAGACTCAAAGGTAGGCAGAGATGTCTTGAATGGAACCCAGAAATCAATAGTCATTAAAGAAAAAAATAATATGTTAGACTTCATTAAAATAAAAAAAACAAATTTTGCTCATCAAGAAGCATTTCTGCTTTCAGCATGATAGAGTAACAGCAGCTAGATTTACCTTGCCACTTTAAACAACTAGAAAACTGGACAAAATATGTGAAAAAAAATGTTTTACAGACATTAAATAATAGTCAGTATAGGGCTGTGATCCTTAAGAGAAGGGGAACAAATGAAGAGAGCCCTACAATTGCTTTGGCTTATTTCCTGGAGGCAGTTTCCAGGTCACAGAGCAGGGGGAGAGAAGCAAAATAGACCTGGTAGTCTCACTGAATTGAGGAGAAAGTTGCAGTTCAGGGAAGCTAAGGTGCTTGAACTTGCAGGGCAGAGTACCACAGAGGAGAAAGGTTCACAGAAACAGACAGAAGTCTGAGATCTTCATAGGTGTCCCCTGAGTCTTTAACTGGCTACTTGGATTTATAATCTGTGAGAGTGAATGACCCAAAGCTGAAGAATCACCAAAGAATGGGCAGAATTGTATAGTGGTGAAGTCTGGGTTTTTAGTATACCCGTCACCCAAATAGCATATAATGTACCCAATAGGTAGTTTTTCATCCCTCATCCCCTCATCCCCCTTCCACCCTCCTGCCTTCTGAGTCACTAATGTCCATTTAACGAAAAACTACTTATAACCCTAAAGCTCTTGACATAATAATAATAATAAAAGAGTGGACAGAACAGTTTCTGGAGCTTATATGGAACTTAGAATTTGTGTTCCTACCAGCCAGAGTTGAGAGATCATATAATACATGGGACATTAGATAGAATGTTAGAAGGGTATTGGCTTAGTACTAGGTTAAATTAATTCTAATCTAAAGGCGGCAATGGGCCCACTTTAATTACAAAGCTTAATCATAAGGTTTGCAAGGATCCAACTTAACTTATGCACCAGAATAAAGTCCAGTACTACTTTCAAAAACACAAAAAGTCCAGCACCCAGTGATATAAAATTGGGAATGCCCAACATCTAATTAAAATTTCTAGACACAAAAATAATGAGGGAATATGACCCATATTCAGGAGATAAATCAACCAATCAAAAACAGATATAATAACATTAGCAAACAAGAATGTTAAAAAAGTTATTATAAATATGATTCATAAGTTAGAGAAGCTAGAGGAACGCATGAACTTAATGAGAGAGAAATGAGTACTAAAAAGACTCAAATGGAACTTTTAAAAATGAAAGTATCTGAAATAAAAAATACAGTGAATGGGATTAGTGGAATATCAGACATTGCAAGAAAAAAAGGATTGATGAGCTTGAAGATTGAGCAATATAAATTATACAAAATAAAACACATAGAGAAAAATTCTGAGTTAAAAAATGAACTTCAATGACCTGTGGAGCAATGTAATTGGAATTATAAGGGGATGATGGGAGGGGGAAAAATAGAAAAAAATGATTTCAAAAATTTATTACTCAAATGTTCCCAAATCCAATAAAAAGTATAAATCCACAGATCTAAAAAGTTCAATGAACCCAAGTAGAGTAAAAATAAAGAAAATGACATCAAGGTATATTTTAATGAAATATCTGAAAATCAATGATAAAGAAAAAAATCTCAAAAGTAGGCAGAGGAAAAAAGACATCATGTACAGAGCACAAAGATAAGAATGGTAATAGAGTTCTCATTAAAAAAAAAAAAAAAAAGACAGCCAGAAGATAAAGGTGTGACATCTTTAAAGTACTGCAAGAAGGATAGCAAACAAAAAACAACCCCTGTGTCCTAGAATTCTATAGCAAGTCAAATATCTTTCATAAATGAAGATAAAACAAAGGCCTTTCAGACAAACAGAAACTGAGAAAATTCACTGCCAGTAGAACTGCACTACAAAAAAATATATATATATACTTAGAGGAAGGTCTCAGACAGAAGAAAGACAATACCATATGAGAATCTGACTCTACCCAAAGGAGTGAAGGACACTGGAAATGATTGAAAGATATACAGGTAAATATAAAAATTTTTTCCTTACTCAAAAGTTTAAAAAATTTAATTGAATATTTGAAACAACAATAACAGCATAGTATTTTGGCTTTGTAACAGATGTAGAAGTAAAATTCTATGACAACAATATCACAAAGGATGAGAAGGAAATATAAATTGGCCTGTATATTGTTATAAAGCTTTTATACCAGGAGTTGGTCAATTATGGCCTGTAAGTTAAATCAGCTATCCACATGTTATTCGATAGCCCATGACCTAAGAATGGTTTTTACACTTTTAAATGGTTGAGAAAAAAACCAAAAGATAAATAATATTTTGTGACATGTGAAAATTATATGAAATTCAAATTTCAGTGTTTGTAAACATTTTATTGGAATACAGATCATTCATTTATGGATAAGCTTTTGCTTCAATGGTGGAGTTGAGTAGTTGCAACAGAGACTGCATGACCCAAAAAGTGTGAGATATTTAATGTCTGATACTTTATGAAAAAAGTTTACTGACCCCTGTTTTAAAATATGTGAAATGGTAAAGATTATTTGAAGGTAGATGTGGTAAGCTAAAGGTGTATATTGTAAAGTCTAGAGCAATCACTAAAAATAAAATAAAGAGAAACAGCTGATATACCACAAATGGAGATAAAAAGGAATCATAAAAAGTCCTTACTTACTTCCAAATAAGGCAGAAAAGAGGGACAAAAGGAACACAGAACAAATTGAGCTAATAACAAATAGCAAGAAGGTAGGTTTTTACCCAGGAATAGTGATAATTACATTAAGTGTAAATGGTCTAAACACTTTAATTAAATAGCAGAGTTTGTCATATTGGATTAAAAAAAGGAAGATTCAACTACAATGTTATTTATAGGAAATTCAATGTAATTGTAAACACATAAATAGATTAAAATTAAAATGATGGCAAAAATATGCCATGCAAACACTAATGAAAAGATATTTGGGAGACTATATAAATATTGATCAAAGTAGACTTTGAATATTACAAAGAACAAAGAAATATTTCCTAATAAAAACGAGGTAAAATAATCAATAGGACAAAAATCTGAAATGTTTATGCATTTAATAACAGAGCTTGAAACTATATGAAGCAAAAACTGATCTGAAAAGAGAAATAGATATGTTCACAATTATCGTTGAAGGTTTTAACACTCTTCTCTCAGTAACTGATAAAACAAGTCAAAAGAATATCAGTTAGGGCATAAAATATTTGAACGACAACATCAAATAACTTGACCTAATTGACATTTTACAGAGTACTGAATCCAACAAAGCAGAACATACATTCTTTTCAATTGTACAAGTAAGATCTACCAAGATAGACAATATTCTGGAACAGGTCTCAAGATTTAAGAAGTGTGGAATCATAGAAAATACGTTCTCTGACACTAGTGAAATAAAATCAGACATCAATAAGCAAAATATATCTAGAAAATCCCCTAAATATTTGGAAATTGGACAGCAGATTTCTAAATAAACCAAATCAAAAGGATAATTAGAAAATGTTTTGAACTGAATAAAAAAGCATAAAGGGCCCTCTCTCTTCTGCCACTATGCAAGACACGCCTTGCTTCCCCTTCATCTTTTGCCATGATTGTAAGTTTCCTGAGGCCTCATAAGCCATGTGGAACTCTTTGGGTTGCAGTCCATACTCCTGTGCAAATGCTTCATTGGCCAAAATTGCCACTGCAGCACCATCTAGGTAGGACTAAGAGGAAGTGGAAATAATTCTCCACACCCAGTACCACCTTGATCGTATGATTTCAGACTAGGAGCTCCTTGTATGTGAGAAGAAAGGCCAATATGCTTGCTGGTCAGTGGATTATCTTTTTTGTAATACCTACAGTTGTAAATCACACATACTTCCCACTTGAGGACTGAACCTCTATTAAGAACTTAAGTGTTGTCAGTCACTACTTGGCATCTAAGAATCTCAAAAAGTTGTTATTGCAAAGAATCACCAATTTGCCTATGGAGATGCATAAGTCATCTTCTGGGGACTTCTAAGGAGTGAGTCCAAAAGGTGATTCTTATCCTAGTACAAAAAAGATTCTACTATAGATGAAAAAAGCATGCAAATAATATATCAAAGTTTCTTGGATGTAGCTAAATCAATGCTTAGATAGAAACATACAGTATTATATGCTTTTATTAGAAAAATATGTTCTAAAATCAATCACCTGAGCTACTGCCAAAAGAAACCAGACAAGAAAGAGAAAATTAAATCCAATTTAACCCCATGAAGGAAATAAAAAGATGAAAACAGAAATCAGTGAAATATTAAAAAATGAGAGAAAAAGAAAAATCCATGAAGTATCAAATGTATCATTTGGGAAGTATTTAAATTGCTTCCTATTAACCAAGTAGGTGAGAGAGAAATTCCCACCCTAGGGTTACGGGGATAACACAACGCCTGACACCAGATGAAACTGACAACAGTTTTTTAGTTACATATACTCATAGCCAGCGGGAAGAGGACACCACATCTCATGCAGGGGTGTTGCACTTGGGAACAGAGCTGGACAATCACATGGGGGTTGTATTTGTGAGCAGAGAACAACCAGAGGCTGTGGGGGGCAGGTTGTAGCACTAAGAGAATGGGGTGCCCCATGGTTCCTGCAGGAGGCTGTGGTTGGCTTGTTTAACTGCACCTCATTCTCTTTATTAAGAGGATTTGGCTAGGGGATAGGAGCAGAGTGGAATGAAGAACTTGGGGCTAGGCTAGATGAGGCCCTCCTGTTTTCATCAGATGTCAAGGTAGCACATAATATTGAACCTTAATTTTAGTCCTTATACCACAGAAAAGATCAATACAATTGATAAAACTCTAACCTGACTGATCAAGAAAAAAAGAGAGAAGACACAAATTACCAATATCAGGAATGAAAGCAAGGATGTCACTATAGATCTTACAAATGTTGAAAAAAACCTAAGGAGATATTATAAACAACTACACGCCAATAAATTCAACAACTTAGATGATAAAATGGACATAATCTTTGAAACACAAACTGTGAAGGTCATTCAATAAGAAATAACTTGAGTATCTTATATCTGTTAAAAGAATTACATTCATAGTTTTAAAAAAGTGAAACCTTTTTCATAAAGAAAACTCTAGGATCAAGTGGTTTCACTAGTGCATTCTACCCCCAGGTGTATTGGTAAATGTTTTACACCTGGCACTCTAGAAAAAACAACAACCTGTTTTGTAGCATCTGCCAGTTTCCATAGTGTAAATATTCCCACTATGGTCAATTTCTTGCTACCAATGTGATGTCACTCATCATGGAGATAAAAAGATGTGCACATAAATATATATGCACAAATATATATAAAGATAATGCCACATAAACGAAATCATAAATACCCTAATGGCATTGATATTAATAAAATGTAGCAAAAATATTTAAGATATGATGAGTATTCATTCCGTATGTATTACTTTTGTTTTTAACATAATTTAATTTTTAATACTGGCTATATTTAACAACTGGCTTACAAAATTTCTGAGAATTTGAAAGTACATTGTCATGAGACAGTACAAGCCATTTCTGGGATGCTAAACATTTTTTAAAAATACCAGTTCTACAAAAACTGTTGCAAAAAAGAGAAGGGGAGAAAACATTTCTAAACAGAATTTTAGCAGAAAAAAAATCAGCGATATATAAAAATAATAATAAAGTATGACCAAATGGGATTTATCCTAGGAATTCAAGGTTGGCTTAACATTCAAAAGTCACTTTTTTTAAATTTTAAAATCTTTATTTATTTATTTTATTTAAATAGCTTTTGGGGTACAAGTGGTTTTTGGTTACATGGATGAATTCTATAGTGGTGAATTCTTAGATTTTAGTGCACCCATCACCTGAGCAGTATAACTGTAACCAATATGAAGTCTTTTATCCCTCACCTCACTCCCAACCTCCCCACCCACAAATCCGCAAAGTTCATTATATCACTCTGTACATCTTTGCATCCTCATTGCTTAGCTCCCGCTTACAAGTGAGGATACACGGTATTTGGTTTTCCATTCCTGAGTTACTTCTCTTAGAATAATGGCCTCCAGCTCCATCCAAATTGCTGCAAAAGACATTATTTATTCCCTTTTTATGGCTGAGTAGTATTCCACAGTTTATGTACATCACATTTTCTTTATCCACTCATTGGTCTATGGGCACTTAGGTTGGTTCCATGTCTTTGTAATTGCAAATTGTGCTGCTATAAACGTGAGTGTGCCTGCATGCATGTGTGTGTCTTTTTTGTATAATGACTTCTTTTTCTCTGGGTAGTTATGCAGTAGTAGTGTTGCTGGATTGAATGGTAGTTCTACTTTTAGTTTCAAAAGTCAATTTATGTGCAACTTGAATGAAACTTGGAGACATTGTGCTGAGTAAAATAAGCAGTCGTAATAGGACAAATAGTGTATGATTCCATTTATATGAGATATTTAAAGTAGTCAAAATCATGAAAACAGAAAGTAGAATGGTGGTTTTGTCGAGTTGGGAAGGGAGAATGGGGAGTTGTTGTTTGATGTGTGTAGAGTTTTAGTTTTGTAAGATGAAAAACTTCTAGAGATCTGTTATACAACAATGTGAATGTAGTTAACACTACTGAACTGTATACTTAAAAATGATAAAGGGTAAATGTTATGTGTTTTTAACCATAAGTTTTAAAAAGTCAATCTATAATTTATCATATGTGGTAGTCATAATATCTATGTCCTAATCCACAGAACTTGTGAATATGCTACTTTACGTAGCAAAAGATGTTTTGCAGATATGATTAAGTTAAGGATTTTGAGATGAGAGATTATTCTGGATTATCAGGGTAGGTCCAATGTAATCACAAAGGTCCTTGTACCTAAAAGAGGGAGGCAGGAGAGTCAGAGTCAGACAAAAAGATGTGTCATGACAGAAGCAGAGATTGGAGTGTTACAAATGCTGGCTTTGAAGATGGAAAAAAGCCATGAGCCAGGGAACATGTGCAGCCTCTCTAAGCTGGAAAAGACAAAGAAACAAGTTATCTTCTACAGCCTTCAGAAAAGATGCAGCCCTGTCAACACCTTGAGTTTAGCCCATTTTGGGCTTCTGACCTCCAGAACTATTAGATCATAAATTTGTGTTGTTTTAAGCCACTACGTTTGTTATGGCAGCAATAGAAAATGAATGTACCATATAAAGAGACCTAAAAAGGAAAAAGCAATGATCATGTCAGTAGATTAAGAGAAAGTTTTTGACAAAATTCAACACAGATTCATGATAAAATCTTAGCAAATTAGGGATACAAGGGAACTTACACAATCTGGAAAAGAGCATCTATTTAAAAATATCCTACAATTGACATTATACTTAGTAGTGAAAAATGGAATGTTTTTCCTCTCAGATTAGGAACAAAGCAAATAAGTCTGTTATAACAACTTCTATTCAACAGTGTACTGGAGGTCCTAGCCAGTGCGAGAATTCAAGAAAAAGAAAAAAGACACAGATGAGAAGGTTCATAATTGTTTTTATTTACAAACAACATAATTTTCTTTCTTTTCTTTTTTTTTTTTTTTTTTTTTTGAGATGGAGTCTCACTCTGTTGCCCAGGCTGGAGTCCAGTGGCATGATCTCTGCTCACTGCAAGCTCTGCCTCCTGGGTTCACACCATTCTCCTGCCTCAGCCTCCCTAGTAGCTGGGACTACAGGTGCCCGCCACCACTCCTGGCTAATTTTTTTTTTTGCATTTCTAGTAGAGATAAGGTTTCACCGTGTTAGCCAGGATGGTCTTGATCTCCTGACCTTGTGATCCGCCCACCTCAGCCTCCTAAAGTGCTGGGATTACAGGTGTGAGCCATCACGCCTGGCCATAAGCAACATAATTTTCTATCTAGAAAATCGTAGGGAATCCACAAGCAAACTAAGACACTACAGTTAATAAATGAGTTTAGCAATGTTGCAGGATAGAGGTTCAATATACAAAAATTAATTATTATTATTATTATTTTTGAGAGGGAGCCTCCCTCTGTCACCCAGGTTGGAGTGCAGTGGCACAATCATGGCTTATTGTAGCCTTGAGGTCCTGGGCTCAAGCAATCCTCCCACCTTAGCCTCCTACATAGTTGTGACCACAGGTATGTGCCACCACACCTGACTGACTTTTTTATTTTTCAATTTTTTGTAGAGACAAGGTCTTGCTACATTACTGAGGCTGTTCTCAAACTCCTGGCCTCAAGCTGGAGTTGCCACCTTGGCCTCCTAATATGTTAGGATTACAAGCATGAGCCACTGTGCCTGGCCTAATTGTATTTCTATGTACTAGAAACTAACAGTTGGGATTTAAATGGAAAATAACATTTATGATGGCACAAAAACATGAAATACTTAGGAATAAATTAGCTGAAATTTGTGTAGTGCACTAAAAACTACAAAACTGCTGAGAGAAGTTAAAGATCTAAATAGAGAAATATACCATGTTCATGGTAGGTATTGATATTATTAAGACTTGATATTGTTAAGCTGTCAATTCTCCCCAAATTGATCTTCAGATTTAATGAACTCTCAGTCAAAATCACAGCAGATTTTTAAAGACTTTTGTAATCCGATCCTAAAGTTCATATGGAAACACCATGGATCATAATAGGTACAAAAATTATGAAAAACAAAGACCAAGCTTGGAGGACTTACTACCTGATTTTTAAGACTTACAACAAAGTTATAGTAATTAGATAGTGTGTCTTATGGAATAAAGTAAACATTTAGATCACTGAACAGAATAGAGAGTCCAGAAATAGATTTATATATTGTAGATAATTGATTTTTCACAAAGGTGCTAAGGCAATTCAATGGGGGAAATGATAGTTTTTTCAACAAATGGTGCTAAAACAATTGGGTATCCATATACAATTTTAAAAATGGTCCTTATCTCACATCATAAACAACAATTAACTTGAAATAGTGGATCTAAGATTTAAAAACTTTATAACCTATTACGCATAACAGCTCTATCTATACCAACCCCAAACTGAGGTAAACACCAAAATTTCTTAGATAGGACATAGAAAGCGCAAATCTTAAAGAAAAAAAAAAATCGATATATCAGACTTCCTTAAAAAAAAAACAAACCCTGCTTTTCATATTTATTTATTTATTTATTTATTTATTTATCGAGACACAGTCTTGCCCTGTCACCCAGGCTGGAGTGCAGTGGCATGATCTCGGCTCACTGCAACCTCCACCTCCTGGGTTCAAGGGATTCTCCTGCCTCAGACTCCTGAGTAGCTAGGATTACTGGTGCCCAAGACCATGCCTGGCTAATTTTTGTATTTTTTTTTTTTTTTTTAGTAGAGATGGGGATTCAACATGTCGGCCAGGCTAGTCTCAAACTCCTGACCTCAGGTGATCTGCCTGCGTCAGCCTCCCAAAGTACTGGGATTACCGGTGTGAGCCACCGTGTCTGGCCAAAACTTGCTTTTTAAAAGACATGGTTAAGAAGATTAAAAAGGTATGCTATAATGGCGCAGAAACTATTTGTGAAACATGTATCTAACAAAGGACTTGGATTCAAAATATCTTTTAAAAAGCTCTTCCTACTCAGTCAGAAGACAAACAACCTGATTAAAAACTGAGCAAAAGATATGGAGAGACATTTCGCTAATAAAGGGAAGCAAGTGGCACATAAGCACATGAAAAGAAGCTTAACATTATTAGTCACTAGATAAGCTCACTTTAAAACCACACTGAGATACCACTGTACAATCACTAGAATGGTTAAAATTTATAAAGACTGAATATATGATGTGTTGGCAGGATGAGAAGTAACTGGAAGTCTTACAATTTGTTGGTGGGAATGCAAAATAGCATAGCCACTATGGAAAAGAGTTTAAGGGCAGCCAGAGAGAAAGGTTGGGTTATCCACAAAAGGAAGCCCATCAGACTAACAGTGGATCTCTCTGCAGAAACCCTACAAGCCAGAAGAGAGTGGGGGCCAATATTCAACATTCTTAAAGAAAAGAATTTTCAACCCAGGATTTCATATCCAGCCAAACTAAGCTTCATAAGTGAAGGAGAAATAAAATCCTTTACAGACAAGCAAATGCTAAGAGATTTTGTCACCACCAGGCCTGCCTTAAAAGAGCTCCTGAAGGAAGCCCTAAATATGGAAAGGAAAAACTGGTACCAGCCACTGCAAAAACATACCAAATTGTAAAGACCATCAACAGTATGAAGAAACTGCATCAGCTAACAGGCAAAATAGCCAGCTAGCATCATAATGACAGGATCAAATTCACACATAACAACATTAACCTTAAATGTAAACAGGCTAAATGGCCCAATTTAAAGACACAGACTGGCAAACTGGATAAAGAGTCAAGACCCAATGGTGTGCTGTATTCAGGAGACCCATCTCATATGCAAAAACACACAAAGACTCAAAATAAAGGGATGGAGGAATATTTGCCAAGTAAATAGAAAGCAAAAAAAGCAGGGGTTGCAATCCTAGTCTCTGATAAAACAGACTTTAAGCCAAAAAAGATCAAAAGAGACAAAGAAGGATGTTACATAATGGTAAAGGGATCAATGCAACAAGAAGAGCTAACTATCCTAAATATATATGCACCTAATACAGGAGCATCCAGCTTCATAAAGCAAGTTCCTGGAGACCTACAAAGAGACTTAGACTCCCACACAATAATAATGGGAGACTTTAACACCACACTGTCAATATTAGACAGATTAACCAGACAGAAAATTAACAAGTATATTCAGGACTTGAACTCAGCTCTGGACCAAGCGGACCTAATAGATAGCTACAGAACTCTCCACCCCAAATCAACAGAATATACATTCTTCTTAGCACCATATCACACTTATTCTAAAATTGACCACATAATTGGAAGTAAAACACTTCTCAGCAAATGCAAAAGAACAGAAGTCATAACAAACAGTCTCTCAGACCACAGTGCAATTAAATAGAACTCAGGATTGAGAAACTCACTCAAAACTGCACAACTACATGGAAATGGAACAAACTGCTCCTGAATGACTACTGTGTAAACAATGAAATTAAGGCAGAAATAAATTAGTTCTTTGAAACAAATGAGAACAAAGACACAATGTACCAGAATCTCTGGGACACAGCTAAAGCAGTGTTTAGGGGGAAATTTATAGCACTAAATGCCCACAGAAGAAAACAGGAAAGATCTAAACTCGACACCCTAACAACACAATTAAAAGAACTAGAGAAGCAAGAGCAAACAAATTCAAAAGCTAGCAGAAGACAAGAAAACTAAGCTCAGAGCATAACTGAAGGAGATAGAGACACAAAAAACCCTACAAAAAATCAATGAATCCAGGAACTTGTTTTTTGAAA
This sequence comes from Chlorocebus sabaeus, assembly GCF_047675955.1. Classification (NCBI taxonomy): domain Eukaryota; kingdom Metazoa; phylum Chordata; class Mammalia; order Primates; family Cercopithecidae; genus Chlorocebus; species Chlorocebus sabaeus. Next base: position 116,377,086 of record NC_132904.1, on the reverse strand, counting down.
AGATTGACGAAATAGGTAGACCACTAGCCAGACTAATAAAGAAAAAAAGAGAGAAGAATCAAATAGACACAATAAAAAAGATAAAGGGGATATAACCACTGATCCCACAGAAATACAAACTTACCATCAGAGAATACTATAATCACCTCTATGCAAATAAGCTAGAAAATCTAGAAGAAATGGATACATTCCTGGACACATACACCCTCCTAAGGGGGAAGAAGTCCAATCCCTGAATAGACCAATAACAAGTTCTGAAGTTGAGGCAGTAATGAATAGCCTACCAACCAAAAGAAGCCCAGAACCAGATGCATTCACAGCTGAATTCTACCAGAGGTACAAAGAGGAGCTGGTACTATTCCTTCTGAAACTATTCCAAACAACAGAAAAAGAACTCCTCCCTAACTTAGTCTATGAGGCCAGTATCATCCTGATGCCAAAACCTGGCACAGACACAACAAAAAAAGAAAACTTCAGGCCAATATCCCTGATGAACATTGATGCAAAATCCTCAGTAAAATACTGGCAAACCGAATCCAGCAGCACATCAAAAAGCTTATCCACCATGATCAAGTCAGCTTCTTCCCTGGGATGCAAGACTGGTTCAACATATGCAAATCAACAAACGTAATCCATAATATAAACAGAACCAATGACAAAACCACATGATTATCTCAATAGATGCAGAAAAGGCCTTTGATAAAATGCAACACCACTTCATGCTAAAAACGATCAATAAACTAGATATTGATGGAACATATCTCAAAATAATAAGAGTTATTTAAGACAAATCCACAGCCAATATCATACTGAATGGGCAAAAGCTGGAAGCATTCCCTTTGAAAACTGGCACAAGACAAGGATGCCCTTTCTCACCACTCCTATTCAGCATAATATTGGAAGTTCTGGCCAGGGCAATCAGGCAAGAGGAAGAAATAAAGTGTATTCAAATAGGAAGAGAGGAAGTCAAATTGTCTCTGTTTGCAGATGAATGATTGCATGTTTAGAAAACCCCATCATCTCAGCCCCAAATCTCCTTAAGCTGATAAGCAACTTCAGCAATGTCTCAGGACACAAAATCAATGTGCAAAAATCACAAGCATTCCTATACACTAATAATAGACAGAGAGCCAAATCATGGGTGAACTCCCATTCACAATTTCTACAAAGGGAATAAAGTACCTAGGAATACAACTTACAAGGGATGTGAAGGACCTCTTCAAGGAGAACTACAAACCACTGCTCAAGTAAATAAGAGAAGAGACAAACAAACAAATCCATGCTTATAGATAGGAAGAATCAGTATCATGAAAATGGCCATACTGCTCAAAGTAATTTATAGATTCAATGCTATCCCCATCAAGCTATCATTGATTTTCTTCACAGAATTAGGAAAAAAACTACTTTAAATTTTATATGGAACCTAAAAAAAAGCCTGTATAGCCAAGACAATCCTAAGCAAAAAGAATAAAGCTGGAGGCATCACGCTACCCAACTTCAAACTATACTACAAGGCTACAGTAACCAAAACAGCATGGTACTGGTACCAAAGGAGATATACAGACCAATGGAACAGAACAGAGGCCTCAGAAATAACACCATGCATCTACAACCATCTGATCTTTGACAAATCTGACAAAACAAGCAATGGAGAAAGGATTTCTTATTTAATAAATGGTGTTGGGAAAACTGGCTAGCCATATGCAGACAACTGAAACTAGACCCCTTCCTTACACCTTATACAAAAATTAATTCAAGATGGATTAAAGACTTAAACATAAGACCTGAAGCCATAAAAACCCTGAAGAAAACGTAGGCAATACTATTCAGGACGTAGGCATGGGCAAGGACTTCATGACTAAAACACAAAAAGTTATGGCCACAAAAACCAAAATTGGCAAATCAGATCTAATTAAACTGAAGAGCTTCTGCACAGCAAAAGAAACTATCATTAGAGTGAACAGGCAACCTACAGAATGGGAGAAGATTTTTGCAATCTCTGCATCTGACAAAGGGCTAATATCCAGAATCTACAAAAATTTAAACAGATTTACAAGCAAAACAAATAACTCCATCAAAAAGTGGGTGAAGGATATGAACAGACACTTCTCAAAAGAAGACATTTATGTGGCCAACAAACATGAACAAAATCTCATCATCACTAGTCATTAGAGAAATGCAAATCAAAACCACAATGAGACACCATCTCACACCAGTTAGAATGGCGATCATTAAAAAGTCAGGAAACAGGCCAGGCGCGGTGGCTCACGCCTGTAATCCCAGCACTTTGGGAGGCCGAGGCAGGCGGATCACGAGGTCAGGAGATCGAGACCATCCTGGTGAACATGGTGAAACCCCGTCTCTACTGAAAATACAAAAAAATTAGCCGGGCATGGTGGTGGGTGCCTGTAGTCCCAGCTACTAGGGAGGCTGAGGCAGGAGAATGGCGTGAACCCGGGAGGGGGAGCTTGCAGTGAGTTGAGATCATGCCACTGCACTCCAGCCTGGGCAACAAAGCGACACTCCATCTCAAAAAAAAAAAAAAAAAAAAAAGTCAGAAAACAACAGATGCTGGAGAGGATATGGAGAAATAGGAGTGCTTTTACACTGTTGGTGGGAGTGTAAATTAGTTCAACCGTTGTGGAAGACAGTGTGGCAATTCCTCAAGGATGTAGAACCAGAAATACCATTTGACCAAGCAATCCCATTACTGGGTATATACCCAAAGGATTATAAATCATTCTACTACAAAGACACATGCACACGTATGTTTATTGCAGCACTGTTCACAATAGCAAAGATTTGGAACCAACCCAAATGCCCATCAGTGATAGACTGAATAAAGAAAATGTGGCACATATACACCATGAAATACTATGCAGCCCTAAAAAAGATGAGTTCATGTCCTTTACAGGGACATGGATGAAGCTGGAAACCATTATTCTCAGCAAACTAACACAGGGACAGAAAACTAAACACTGCTTGTTCTCACTCATAAGTGGGTGTTGAACAATGAGATCACATGGACACAGAGAGGGGAACATCATACACTGGGGCCTGTCAAGGGGTGGGGGGTTAGGGGAGGGATAGCATTAGGAGAAATACCTAGTGCAGATGACAAGTTGATGGGTGCAGCAAACCACCGTGACACGTGTATACCTATGTAACAAACCTGCACGTTCTACGCATGTATCCCAGAACTTAAAGTATTAAAATAAAAGATGGGAAAAAAAGTGAAAGATATTCTCATTATATGACCCAGTGAACCCACTTCTAGATATTTACCCAGAAGAAACGAAAATAAACACACAAGGACATTTATGTAATTATGCATAACAAACAGCTCTATCTATACCAACCCCAAATTGAATCGAACAGCAAATGTCCATCAAGTGGTGAATTAATAAATACATCATGGAATATATTTACAATGAAATACTATTCAACATTCAAATGGAACTACTTATACAGGCAGCAACATGGGTGAATCTCAAAAACATTATGCTAAGTGAAAAAAGCGAGAAATGAAAGATTACATACTGCAAGTTTCCAGTCATATGAAATTCTAGGAAAGGCAAAACTATCATGCCAGAAAGCAGATTAGTGATTTCCAGGGGCTAGGGGTAGGAGATTTACTATCAGGGAGTACAAGGTGTCTTTTTGGAGTGAGAGCAATGTTCTATATTGTGCTTCTTGTGGTGGTTACATGACTGTATACATATTTGTCAAAAACCCATTGATTGGAACACTGAAAATTGGTGAATTTTATATAAATTATGTCTTTTTTTAAAACAGAGTCTCACTGTGTGGCCCAGGCTGGAGTGCAGTGGTGCGAACTCGGCTCGCTGCAACCTCCGCCTCCCAGGGCGATTCTCCTGCCTCGGCCTTCTGAGTAGCTGGGACTACAGGCGCCCGCCACCACACCCAGCTAATATTTTATATTTTTAGCAGAGATGGGGTTTCACTGTGTTAGCCAGGATGATCTTGATCTCCTGACCTCATGATCTGCCCACCTCAGCCTCCCAAAGTGCTGGGATTACAGACGTGAGCCACCCCCGCTGGCCTTAAATTATGTCTCAATAAATCTAAAAGGACATCATTAAGAAAAGTAATAGACAAACCACAGATCCGAAGAAGATATTCAGAAAACATATATCTGATGGACTTGTTACTAGAACATACAAAGAGCTCTTACGATCCAATAATAAAAAGACAAGCAACTGTGTTAAAAATGGGCAAAATACTATTTTTTTCTTTTTGACAGAGAGGGTCTTGCTCTGTTGCCCAGGCTGGAGTGTAGTGGCGCAATCCTGGCTCACTGCAACCTCTGCCTCCCTGGCTCAAGCCATCCTCCTGCCTCCCAAGTAGCTGGGACTGCAGGCATGTGTCACTATGCCCAGCTAACAAAAAAATAAGCCAAAGACTTAAACAGATACTTCACAAAAGAAGATATATGAATGCCAATGAGCACATGAAACATTGCTTAAACATCATTAGTCATTAAGAAGCACAGAGTACAACTACAGTGTGATACTACTACATATACCTGCTAGAATGGCTACGATTTAAAAGTCTTACAACAACTGCATGTTAATGAGATCACAGAGCACCTGAAATGCATGTACTTTGTGGTGGGAATGCAGAATAGTGCAACCACTTTGGAAAAAGGTTTGACTGTTTCTCAAAAGGTTAAACTTACACCTACTGTTGATGTGACAATTCCACTCTTAGGTATTTATCCAGGGGAAATGAAAACATGCCCACAAAAACAAATGTTCATAGCAGCTTTATTCACAACAGTCAGGCACAGGAAATGCTCATCAACAGGAAATCACTAGGTAAATTCTGATGCGTCCATACAGTGAATCCTAGTCAGCAACTTCAAAGAAAGAAACCACGATTCATGCATCCAGACAAATGGGTCCCAGAGATATTATGCTAAGAGAAAGAAGCAAGGCACTAAGGAATGAAGACCATGTGAGTCCACTGATGTGAAGTTGTAGATTAGCTAAAACTAATCTGTAGCTAGAAATTGGATTAGTTGGGGATGGAGGGGAGTGGTAGGATTGACTGGGAAGAAATATGAGAGAATTTCCAGTGAGATGGCAGTGTACCATATTATAATAGGGATGTGGTTTGCTTGGATATAAACATTTTATCAACATTGTAGAGCTACTATTTGCACATTTTAATGTGTGCAAGTTTTCCCAAAAAATAGTAATGTCAAAAAACAATAAAAATTGAGTGGGTGAAAATATAGTGAAAGGAGAATGGCGTGACATGCTCATTGTGGAAGCGGGGTGATGGATACGTAAGGATTGAAATTATACTATTGTGTTTACATTGTGTGTTTTTGAAGTTTTCCATAATAAAAAGTGAAATAAAACAAAAGGGAAGAAAAGGATAATTATACTTCACAGGGCTGTTTTGCATTCATACCGACAATGCTGGGGACGGGGTTCTGCCGGCTGTGAAGTGTATTTTGACATAGCTTCTCCATGTGATCTGCTTCCCCCTCTCATTGACTCACTCTGGCTCTTGCTGTCTGCTGCATTCTCACCTTCCTGCCACTCCTGTTTCATTTCTCTTTCCCTCTCACCTAGCTTTCTTCTTGTCCTCCCCCTCCATTGCCTTTGGTCCGTTGATGGTTAGATTAGCCCTGGGGCTCAGAGACTGCAGTCCCAGCTTCCGGGGAGACCATGAGGGAGGGGCTCAGGACAGACACCCCAAGGCATTGCTTCCTGCCCTTTCTCCTTGGTGCTTGCTCACCCCCCAACTCTGCCACCCTATGTCTCCCCAGGGTGAGGCAGGCAGGGCTCTTGCCTCATTGTCATCTGAGCGCCAGCACATCTGTAACAGGATGGACAGGCTGCTGTTGTCCCGACACGTCTCCTCCACCTGGCTTCCTTGAAAACTGTCAGATTAGAGGAAATTTGAGCCGGGTTCGCAGGCCTGCACCCTGGCTGGCCTCCCTGCTGGAGCTGCCCTGCCCCCGGCAGCCTTCCCCCTCAACCCTTCACCTTCCATCAGACTTGGCCTCACTGCCGCAGCAGTCAGCATCCCACAACTCTTGCACCCTGATCTGTTCTTGTCAAGACCAGCTGAGAGCCTGGCAGTCCTCTGGAAACCTTGGGCTTTGGGGCAGTACCCACGAGTTGCCTGCAGTATGCGCTGGCTTTGTTCTGTTTTAACCACCCGTGAACTCGAGACGCTTATTGGGCACCACTGTTTGCTGGGCACTGTGTTAGACTCTGTGACTACAGAGATGGCCTGGACTTATGGCCTGCTGGTGGAAGTGGTGTAAACAGATGATTCCAACACAGTGGGGCAAGGCAGGCCCTGGGAAACTGAGTGAAGTTGCAGGGGCACATGGAGGGGTCACTCAGCCTGGACTGGGGCGGGGAGGTCAGGCAGCCGTTCTTGGAAGAAATGCCAACTAAGCTGAGACCCGCAGAGGGTGGAGAGGCACCGGAACAGCACGTGGGGCAGCCCGAGGGGCACACTCGCTTTCTGGGAGTTGCAGATGGTTCAGTCTGGTTCGGCTTTGTGTGTGAGGGGAGGGTCTCATCAAGAGGTGAGGCGTGGAGAGGCTAGCAGTTCCCCACACAGCCAGAAGGCTGCCACACCCAGCCTCCCTGCCCGGATGATGAGGACTCCAAAGTGGGCCCCCACCCAGCCCTTCCTGGAGCAGCACACGGCTCCAGCAGGATGGCACTGAGTTGGTGCTTGAGTGTCCCCTCACTCTGTCCCCTTCTTCCCTCCCATTCCTCTCTCCCTAGAGCCTCAGGCCAGGCAGTGACCTAGGCAGAGCTGGGTCAGCTCCTTCTGAGCCATCCACACCTCCCATCTCTGCAGGGTCAGGCTGCCTCCTCCTGCTCCGTGGGCCTCCCCCGAGTGCTCTGCTCTGGGTCACATTTGGGTTGTGGCTCCAGCTCTGGTTCTCGTCTTGGGCTCAGTCGTGTCCCCAGGCGAGCCCATACACAGGGAGCCGGGCCTTGCCTGGGAGAGGAGAACAGCTTCTGACCACAGAGCCTCCTCCTGGGGCGGGAATCTCCCCCATTCTGAGCTCAGGAGGCCAGGGTAGGCACAAGGGCTGCCATGTGGAATGAGACAGCTCTGGGGCCCCTCAGGAGTGGAGGCTGGAAGAACATGAAGGGCATGGAAAGAACTTTTAGAGACAGCTCAGAAGTAGCTGTTGGGCTCAATTTCATTAGCACACCTGGCTCAGGAGGAAAAAAATTTGCAGCACAGTTCAAGGGATTACAGGGAGAGTTCTGGAGTCAGAGTACATGGAGTTCCAAACCCAGTTCTGCTAGTTATTCACCTTGTGACCTTGGGCAAGTCACTGAAACTCTGTGTGTCTCAGTTGCTTCATATTTAAAATAGGAGGAGTACCCCCTTCGTACTCTTAGGGGAGGATTGATTGAGATGAGCATGTTGAGGGTCTAGCACAGTGCCTGACACATGGTTAGTGCTTCATGAAAATGGTAATAATGCTATTTGTTGTCATTATTCTCTCCAATTTCTCTGATGGACAGAGGAGTGACCCTTGCCCATCACACACTTGGGGGGTGTCTCCCAGGGGTTTTTCCCCTCCATTCATTGGATGAGAACCTGCAAGAAGCAGGGTATGCCTCACCATCCTCATTTAGGAGGGAAGACACGGGTTTTGGAGCTGAGAGACCTGGCTTCATCGATTAACAGTCGAGTGACCGAGGGCAAATTGCTCAACTTCTCAGTCTTAATTTCTTCATCAGTAAAATAAGGATTATGTTCCTCAGGGGTTAGTAGTGAAGTTCAGACAGCATGAATAGATGGTACAGGGCTGAGCCCGGCTCAGCTGTGTGGCCTTGGGCAATTGCTTTACCTCTCTGGGCCTCTATTTCCTTACCTATACCATGTACCATGGAATTAGGGGTACTCCTATATGAAGTACTTGGCATAGAGTATGCCCTCAACAAAGAATAGTAGCCAGCCTTGTTATTCTGATAGTGGCAATGACGATGAAGAAGGGAAGAAGCTCAGGGTCTGGGAGGGAACTGGCTGAGTCTGGATGTTCCTTGGGAGTCAGTGCTACTGCAGCCTCAGGATAAGAGGTGCATCTTCTTTTCCCTAATGCCTTCCTGAATTGGGGCAGGTTCATATTCAGTGTGTGTGGAAGGAGTGGGGAAGAAAGACGTCTTCCGAGGTCTGAGGAAGACAATTTGCAGTTGATACTGCAACAAGGAACAAGTCCAGGGCACAAGCTTCTCTCTGATTGGCCCCATGTAAGCTCTGGGCCTCCGAGGCTGACACTCCACTATGCCCAGGGGCAGGGCCGGGGAGCGCTGCTGGGCCATCCCCACCACGCCTGTTCAATTTGCTCTTCGATTTTTTTTTTCTCTTATTTTTCACAATTCTGGGGAAATTAGTGTCTAGAATTCAAATAGCAAGGAGAAAACTCAGAGGTCATCCAATTCGTTTCCTACCACAAATAACCTCCCCACAAGTCCTGTAAAATAGTTGATGTGATTTGGGCAAGACAGGCACCCTGCTGTCTAACTTCAATCCCTCTAGCTGCCTGTTAGACGATTCCCCGTCCCCTCTGACTTTGCCCTCTAAAGGGATGGAGAGAAACTGACCAGTGCCTCCATCCAAATAACCCTCTCTAGGTGAAGAAGGGTATGATGAAAACACCCCTTCTCAGGCTAAATAATCCCAGTGCCTTTAACCCTTTCCTCTCAGGTCCTGTTTTCCAAGTCTTTAATTATTTTCACTGCCCTTCTCTGCATTTTAGGATGCAACCCTATAATCATAGAATTTCAGGGCTGGAAGGTACCTAGGAGATGACATGGAGGAGAGCCAGGAGCAGACAATTAGAAGCCTCGCCCGCCCCAGCTGCTGGAGCAGGAAGAAAGCCCTGGCAATTCCTCTTCACCAGGCCGTCTCCAGTCCTTCTCCAGCAGAGAAAATTCTGCTCACTTTCCCTCAAAGTGAAACATTCAACAAAAATGTACTGAATAGTTCTTGGGAGCCAGGCACAGTCTCGGCATTTTCACAATTTCTCACCTTCCCTAATCCCCCAACGGTCCTACCAGGGAGCTAGGATCAGTCTCATTTCGTAGGCAAGGAGACTAGCTCAGGGAGATTAAGTAACTTGTCCAAATTCACATATCAAGAAAGTTCTGGGGCTCCTCCCCCCCAGCTCTGGCTGCACCCACAGCCAGCCAGTCCCTCAGGCCCCAGTGAAGTTCTTATCCCATGGAGAAACCCTGACAAAGTTCTGGGCATCCAGGGCTGGGCTGTAGCAGGACTCAGTCAGGATCCTGCAGAGAAACAGAGCCAATAGGACCTATAGTTACATGAAGAGATTTGTTTCCAGGAATTGGCTCATGAGATTGTTGGGGCTGACAGGTCCGAAATCCAGAGGGCAGGCAGGAGTTGATACTGCAATCTTGGGGCAGAATTTCTTCTTCTCTGAGAAACCTCGGTTTTTAACTTATAGAGCCTTCCCACTGATCAAATGCTGTATACCCACATTATTGAGGATAATCTCCTTTATTTAAAGTCAATGGACTGTAGATGACTTCACTTTCACAGCAACACCCAGATTAGTGTTTGATTAAATGACTGGGTGCTGTAGCTTAGCCAACTTGACACAGGCAAGTATCTATCACAGCATTGTTTATGGGTGTTGATGGGTGGGGGGGCACAGGGTATCCAAGGGATCTGATCCAGTGGGCATTTTCCACAGAGTCCTAAGCCAGTATTGGGAAGGTGGCAGGGTACTTGAGGACCTCCCCATTATGCAAGAGTCCTAGGTCAATTTGTACTACAAGACCCAGACCTGATCACCTTTCCCTAGGGATGCCCTGTCTTGACTCTGCTCAACTGAGAGCTACAGTTAGGACCCAGTGTCTTCTCAGGGGATAAAAGTCTTGGAAGTGTAGCAGGACAAGCTGCAGACAAAACCCCTCAGACACTGAGTTAAGGAAGGAAGGGCTTTATTTGGCTGGGAGCTTCAGCAAGACTCACGTCTCCAACAACCGAGCTCCCTGAGTGAGCAATTCCTGTCCCTTTTAAGGGTTCACAACTCTAAGGGGGTGTGCGTGAGAGGGTTGTGATTGATTGAACAAGCAGGGGATACGTGACTGAGGGATGCATGCACCAGTAATTAGAACGGAACAGGACAGGACAGGGATCTTCACAGTGCTTTTCTATACAATGTCTGGAATCTATAGATAACATAACCGATTAGGTCAGGGGTCGATCTTTAACTACCAGGCCCAGGGTGTGGTGCTGGGCTGTCTGCTTGTGGATTTCATTTCTGCCTTTTAACTTCTTCTTTTTTTGGAGGCAGAAATTGAGCATAAGAAAATATGAGGGGTGATCTCCTCCCTTAGAAGGAACCAAGGGCAGGAGCAAGAGGACCGTTGCTTGAATCCGAAGGGACCCAGTGAGCTAACAGCCCTTGAGGGTGAGGACAGTATCTTCTTATTCTCTGTACACTAGGACTGGGACCATGCCTGGCCCCCTGGAGAGGTGCCACAAATGTCTTTTCCTTTCCCTTCTCCTCCCATCCCAGGTAGGGTGCCTGGAACATTCCGGGCAGGTAGAAATCAGTCCTGCTTTTGAAGGGCTTCCGAGAAAGGAATTTATGATCACAGGAACAGTACTACTCAATCTATAGAGTTCTTCCTAATATATAATCTAAATCCTTCCAATTTCAGGACAAATTCTGTTGTATTAGGATAGCAGGCATGAGAAAATTAGACTTTAGAAATTTTATTATTGCTATAAAGTTTTGAACCGCCATAGGCTTTTTGCTGCTGTCTGTAGCTAGAGGTACAAAAAGACGACAAGGGCACCAAGAAGTCAAAAGAGACTGGGCACGGTGGCTCACGCCTGTGATCCCAGCACTTTGGGAGGCCTAGGCCAGTGGATCACTTGAGGTCAGGAGTTCAAGACCAGCCTGGCCAACATAGTGAAACCCGTCTCTACCAAAAAATACAAAAATTAGCTGGGTGTGGTGGCACGGGCATGTAGTCCCAGGCATCGGGAGACTGAGGCAGGAGAATCGCTTGAACCTGGGAGGTGGAAGCTGCAGTGAGAGGAGGTCACACTAAGGTACTCCAGCCACGGCAATAGAGTGAGACCCTGTCTCAAAAAAAAAAAAAAGAAGTCAAAAGAACCATGTAAGCATTAAGACTGGATCAAACTCTTCTCCTCACAGAAACAATTATCTCGTACCTTCCCTTTTGCAGGGCCAGAGGCTCAGTTCCTTAACTCCAATTGCACAGTACACTTTCATTTATAGAGTATTTATGTTAGACTCAAAGAAGAACTTCCCACAGCAAGCGGTCCTAAAGCTTGAAATGAATGGCTGAAGGAAGCTATGAAATCTTTTTTCTTGCAGGCCTTTTAAATAATATATAGTTCTTTAAAAGATACATCAAAGACTTTCTTGATATAGCCTTGCCCAGGGGCGAGGGGATGGACCAGCTGACCACTCCCTCCCAACCCTGGGATTCCAACGAAGCCTGAGAAGTTTTCTCCTTTTAAGGGGTTTCCTCTTTCATCTGAAGCTGATTGGTGACAGAATCAGGTGTTCCCAGGCCACACAGTAGGTAAGTGAAGGCGGCTCCACCTGCTGAATCAAGGGAGGTTGCCAGGAAGGGAACATCTTTGAGGTGCCTCATGGGAGGAGCCTGGGAGGAGGCTTGGGGTTGGCCTGTGGGTGCGTGTGGGAGGAGGGACTCCGGGGGGGCTTTCAGGCATGCCTGGTCTGACAGGGCCAAGCAGGAAGAGATAGAAGTTGCCTCTGCTCCATAGGAATCCTTCTCTGGAAGCCACACCTGCCAACTCTTCTTACCTTCTAAAGCTTACAAGGGATGAGGTAGGGGCAGGCAGCCAGTCGCATCTCACCACCACCTGGTATAGGGAGAAATGCTGTAGCAGGAAGACTTTAAGCTAGACCACAGGGAGAACAGGATGAGATGTGGGAGGAGTGACTGGAGTGGGAGGTTTCATGGGCTCCCTTTCTTTCAAGGCCTTTAAAAGTGAAGAGACCTCTCTGCCACAGCAGTGCAGATGATGGCCTTTGGGGGCTTTTTGCCAAGTTGCACAGGACACATGGGCTCTCAGGGCCATTAGGAAATGCCCTCTTATGGAACCTATGCAACTGAGTTTGAGACTGGAGAGGGGCAGGACCCCAGCAGATGGGGTTGCCTGTAGTCAGGTCCTGAGCAAGGGCCTGGGGAGCTTTGGGAGCAATCATCTTCCTGTGAGGTGTGCTGTACCCATCCAGACCTCAGTGCTTCAGGGGTGGGAATCCTCTTCTTTGGTTCAGCTCCAGGAGGGATGTTGGGGTGGTGGGACAAGGGCTTGGGGACCAGCCCTGAAGGGACAATGGTTTGCTTCTTTTCAGCTCCTGGCTTCTGGGATCTCCAGGAGACTCTACCTTCTGCTAGGCATTTGGGTAGAGCAGTCCCTCAAGGGAGGAGGGGCCCTGCACCCTGGCCTAGGAGAACCAAAAGACCAGTCAACCAACACCCACTGAGAATTCAGCTGAATAAATATCTGCTGAGTCAAGTCAAACACTGTCTCTGTGTAGCCAGGGAGGCCACTTATGTGCATGGAAAACGAGCCATGCTCATCCTGGTTGGAGAGACGGGTCTCTCTCAGCACATGCTGGTTCCTCCCTCCTCTGAGCAACCCAAGGCCCTCACACATATTTCTCTCATTCACTGTTCATTTCAAACTCAAGTGATTTGCTTACTGATCTCTTCTCCCATTAAACTATGAACTCCCCAAGGGCATGATCTGGGACTCCTTCTTGTCCGTATGATCAGTCCCTTGCCTAACCCTGGCCCATGGTAGGATGCTCAATGAGTATGTGTGAATGAATGAATAATTAACAACACCAGGTGGGCTGAGCTAAATGCTTCCTAAGTAGGACAGACAGGGATAGATAGATGTTACAGGGGTTGAATAGGGGCAGTGGTCACTGGGCTTGGGTTAGGGAAAGCCTCCTGGAAGAGAAATTCGCCTCATCTTTCCTTTGCCTTGAATCTCTTGAACCTGTTCCCCTGACATCCTCCAGCATCCATCTTTCTATCCTCCGTCTTATAAGATGTCTTCCACTTTGATCATCCACTAGTCCTCCAGCGATGCATTGGAGCAGGCTCACACTGGCTCGGGAGAGCTGACTGTGTGCATCTCTTTCCAGTGCTCTTCACACTGGTAGCTTGAGACTGACTAGGGTGAAATTTTCAAATGCTACAAACCAGTGCTTTTTTGCCTGAAAGAGTCCATTCCTAAACTTTTATCAGCACACTCTTGCAATCCACTCACTCACCTAGTTACTGCCTATCTGAGATCTCCTTCCTTCCTTACTCTTCCCTTCTCTTTCCTCTCTCCTTCCCATGTATCATCCTTTCTCTCTCCTTCCCTTCTTTTTTAAATTCTTTGACACAATTCTTCAACTATGTGTCCATCCATCCATTTTCTAATTCATATTCATCTAGCTTTTACTTATTTCATTCACCCATCCATCTACCCATCCATCCATTCATCCATTTGTTCATCATCCAACCACCCACTTATCCATTATCTACCCATCTTATCCATCTGTTAATTTATTTCCCCATTCATATTCATCTAGCTTTAACTTCCATCCATCCATCCATCCATCCATCCATCCATCCATCCATCCATCCGTCTGTCCATTCACGCACCCACAAATATTATCTGAACATCTACTCTGTGTCAGCCTATTCCTAAGGCTCAGAATCTTTCCCCAGATTTCTGGAAGATGGGTGCATGAACTCTAAGAACTAGCAGAGGCCCTCCAGGGTGCCCCCAGGCTCATCCAGCATTGATGTTGAACTGTAACCAGAACCAGATGACTTTCCTCTCCTGTTTCTTCGTGTTCTCTCTGTTCTTTTCTCCTCACCGCCTGTTCTCTCCAGGTTAGGGAAACACTATCAGGGAAAGTGGGAGGGATATGTCCCAATCCAGTAGGCCAGGACAGGACTTGCCTCTCTCCTTCTCCCTCCATACCACAGGCAAGAGCCCAGAGAGATTGGGCCTGGCATTTTGAGAAAGTGTTCCCCTCCCCAGAAGGCCCAATGAGCTCTAAGCCAATTCACCAGTGAGTTCAAACAAGAGGGGGCTCCTTTGGGGCCCACAGACAGAGACCTCAGGCAAGAGGAGAATCCCCGTCATGAAGCCAGGACTCCTCACGCCAACACCACCCCACATACATTCTCTCAGAACTGAACTGCTTTGTGAGCTGAGCTTATTTCTGCCCTTGCTCCCAGGGGCTGTTTTTGCAAAGGATTAGCTGCTCAGCCTGGTGAGGCAAAGGGGCGGGGGCTTCCTAGCTTGACCTGGATTGGAGGGGAAGGAAGGGAAACCCACTCTCCTCCACACAGCCCAGAACCTGCCATGCCAGCCTCACCTACTGTCTGCTCTGCCCTGCCCAGCCTGGCCTTGGAGAGGCACAGCCCTTTCCTTGGGGGTTTGCAGGCTTCCCAGGACCAGGCCAGTGGGTTAGAGCCCAGAAGTGACTGTGGAGCATGTTCCACAAGAGCTGAGGGTCCCTGGTGTTTCGCAGGGGCTAGGGAGAGGAGGGGATGAAGTTTGTTTTTCTCATTTTTCTTCCTGAGGTCTGTATTTATATGATAGTCATATTTGAACAGGTGACTTCTGAGATTATCTGAATCTCATACTTTGCTGGCCTCTTTTTGGAGGGCATTGCCTGTGGCCTGACCCAGAGAGGATGGGCAGATGTTTTCTGAGTCACACAGCAGACCAAGTGTGGAGACAGGTGAGAGTCAAGTGTTTGGGCTCTGAGGACCCAACCACCTGGCTTGGCATTGCTTGGATTCCCCTCATTGTTGTGCCTCGGTCCTTTGAATCCACACAGGGTCTGACCTGCTCTGATAGCAATAATCTAAAGTCTATATGTATCTTGTTAGGGTCAATGGGAGAGGACAGACTCTCAGAAGCCATCTTCCGGTGAGATATTCAGGTGACTCCATGACCCCTCAGCTGAAGAAGGGGCTTTGGCTTCTAAAAGGCTTAGGGTTCAAATCTCAGCTCTGCCACTTGACTTAGGCCAGTGAGTTATCTTCTTAAAGGCCCAGTTTTCTCATCTACTAAAAGGGGGTAATTGAACAGGTTTTAGGGAAGCTCGAATGAGCTCGTATATATGCAATACCTAGAAAAGTGCCTGGAGGTTGGCAAGTAGGGTTCAATAATCAGTAGCCAAATCAAACGGAACCCATCCTTCCCCCTTAAGGTGAAAAGCAGCGTTACAGTCCCAGGGTGGACAATCTTTCCTCTGAAACTCAGGCCTGCAAATTACAAGGCTATTTGACTTGTGTGACCCAGTTAACAGCCCTGTGTCCCTTAGGCCTCTGCAGACACCTCACCTTCTGCCCCAGGGGCCTCTGGGCGCAGTGAAGCCTGCCCACCTGTGAAGACAGAGACTCCCGCCTCCCTGGATGAGAAGCAAGTGCGTCAGAGGGAAGCAGCCCAACTGGTTGCTGAGTTGTGGAAAATAATTAAGCTGGGGGAGAAAAAAACACTTCTTTTAAAAATCAGGTTAGGGATGAATGTGTAGGGCGTGGTTCCTGTGTAATTATCTGCTCTGCTGGCTGCGGGGCTGCCTGCTTCTCCTGGCCCGCTGTGTCAGGATTGTGCCTGTTGCTCCTCCCCTCCTCCCGCTCCTCCCCTCCTCCCACTCCTCCTCCTCCGTCTACTCCCCCTCCTCCTCCTCACAGGTGTGTCTCTAGGCCCTGTGGCTGCCTGCCCCACTCCCTGCCGAGACGCCAGCCAGAAAGGCCACCTATCCTGAACTCCAGCAAGCCTGAAACAGATCAGCCAAGCACCCTGAGATGGAAGCTGCAGATGCCTCCAGGAGCAACGGGTCGAGCCCAGAAGCCAGGGATGCCCGGAGCCCGTCGGGTCCCAATGGCAGCCTGGAGAATGGCACCAAGGCTGACGGCAAGGATGCCAAGACCACCAACGGGCACGGCGGGGAGGCAGCTGAGGGCAAGAGCCTGGGCAGTGCCCTGAAGCCAGGGGAAGGGAGGAGCGCCCTGTTCGCGGGCAATGAGTGGCGGCGACCCATCATCCAGTTTGTCGAGTCCGGGGACGACAAGAACTCCAACTACTTCAGCATGGACTCTATGGAAGGCAAGAGGTCGCCGTACGCAGGGCTCCAGCTGGGGGCTGCCAAGAAGCCACCCGTTACCTTTGCCGAAAAGGGCGAGCTGCGCAAGTCCGTTTTCTCAGAGTCCCGGAAGCCCGCAGTGTCCATCATGGAGCCCGGGGAGACCCGGCGGAACAGCTACCCCCGGGCAGACACGGGCCTTTTTTCACGGTCCAAGTCCGGCTCCGAGGAGGTGCTGTGCGACTCCTGCATCGGCAACAAGCAGAAGGCGGTCAAGTCCTGCCTGGTGTGCCAGGCCTCCTTCTGCGAGCTGCACCTCAAGCCCCACCTGGAGGGCGCCGCCTTCCGAGACCACCAGCTGCTCGAGCCCATCCGGGACTTTGAGGCCCGCAAGTGTCCCGTGCATGGCAAGACGATGGAGCTCTTTTGCCAGACTGACCAGACCTGCATCTGCTACCTTTGCATGTTCCAAGAGCACAAGAATCATAGCACCGTGACGGTGGAGGAGGCCAAGGCCGAGAAGGAGGTAAATGCTGGGACCCCTCCTGCTCCTCCAGGCCTGTCCTCTCTCACCCCACCCCTCCGACCTTCATCTCCACTGGGGCTTCCTCGGGTTTGGGGCTTACGTTTCTGCTGTCCTTGGCTCTTTTAGAAAACATTTCTTTCCCCTCATACCCCCTGTCCCCCCAATCCCACCTGGGGATCAGAGGTGGCTCCCCAATCCCCTAATGTCTCAGGAGACCGGGACATTTTCTAGATGAGCAGATGGAGACTCAGAAAAGACTGGGGGCCTGACCGCAGTCACAGGATAAATTCAAGTCAGGTCAGAGAGTATGACCCGATGGCACAGAACTCACTCCTGGGCGCTGTGCCTGGCTGGGGTGCTTCTTTCTTCTTCTTCTCCTTCTCCCTCTTCCTCTTCTTCCGCTTCTTCTTCTTCTTCTTTTTTTTTTTTTGATTTGAAGAAGAGATAATTCCTCTAACCTGAGTGGGTCTGGCCCCTGGGGAATGGGTTGTGGGTGAGGAAACATACGAGAAGAGAGAAGTTTGGTCCACTGAAAAGTCCTTTCTTTTGTCTTTGTAGTTTTTATTTGTGGTACAGTGGTTGCTTGTTCTAGCTAATCCCCAGCTGGTCTCTTGACTTCCTCCACAGCCTCCTTTATCCTTCTCTCAGCTGGGCCCTGTGTTTTGCATGTGTGGTTGTGTGTAGACACACCTATTCCTGCAGGCGGACACTGTTGGGGAAGTTTGGAGTTTGTGTGTGGATGGCGTGTACATGTACAGCTAGTCCCTGACTTAGGATGGTTTGATTTATGATGGTGTGAAAGTGCTATGCTTTCAGTACAGTATTCCATAAAACTCAACACTTTATTACAAAATAGACTTTGTAGTAGAAGATTTTTGCCAAACTGTTGGCTAATGTAAGTGTTCTGAACAAGTTTAAGGCAAGCTAGGTTAAGCTATGATGCTTGGTAGGCTAGGTGTATTAAAAGCATTTTTGACCTATCACATTTTCAACTTACAATGGATTTATTGGTAAATAGCCCCACACAAGTTGAGGAGCATCTGTATATGTGTTTATTTTATGTGCACGTGGGTGTTTTTGTGCCTTTGTGGATGTTTGCATGTATTCGTATATGTGATACGTAAGTGTGTTTGCATGAGTTCTATGTGCCTGTGCCTGTACTTCTATGGGGAAGAGCAGAGGCAAGTGCAGGCCTGTGGATGTAGCATACCTGGGGAAGGTGATTTGGGCAAAGGACCCAGCTGTGGCCACTGCCCTTTGCCCCACAGATGTCGGGTTCACTCTTCCCTAAGGTACACAGCTTCCTGCTGTGGGTGGCCTTCCTGGGGCAAACCTTCCTGACCTCCAAAGCAGTGAACTCCACTTTCCTGAAGAGCTTCTGCACGTCTCAGATCTGGACAGCACAGGATTCCTCCTTGCCCAGGCTTCCTGACCAGGAGGAGCTGGTTGATTACTCTCTCCTTTCATCTCTCACCCACACCCCTGGACAGAAAGGGCTGAGGTAGGGAGGGGAATGTACTCACAGATCCCTTCCAGAAGCTTGTGTGGTCCAGGAAGATGTTTCCAGCTTCCCCCTGACCCCAGTGTGGCCTCAGGCTTCATACTGAGAGATATAGATGGGACAGGGGCCATGAAAGTCACTCTAGGGAGCTTACTTGGGAGGTTAGACAGAATAAGAGGCAATCATCCTCATCACAGCAACTGAGAAATTGCAGAGCCTCAGACAAGGTTTTAGGAAATGTGACTGAGTTCCAGTCCCAGTTTTTGCCTCTAACTAACTGTAAGACTGTGAATAAGTCCTTTCCATTCTCAGTCTCAGTTTCCCAAGGAGTGAGGCTAGATTGTTGGTTTTCAAATTACCCCACAGAGCCATAGCATTCTTAGAAATGTCTTTGAGGCCTCAGGATGAGGAGGGGGCAAAGAGGTGTCAAGAAGGCGGAGGGTTCAGGTTCCCACCTCGACTACAAGCAAAATATTGATCATCTTCTATGTAGGATTTGGCCTCAAATTTGGACTGAACCAAGGATATCTCTGCTTAAGCCTGGGTACCCCTGGAAGAGGTGGTTCTAGTGGGCAGGAAGGTCTTGGGCAGCCCCGTCTGGTTGTGCCAGGAGCTCAGAGTTCAGAGTTCAGGTTCCGGTATGGGGGCCGCTGAGGGACTCATAGTTCTTTTCTGAGGGAGAGCTCATGATGTAGGTCGGGAGGCAGGGCTCATACACACAGACAGGACTGGGGAGCACCCGCCCAGTTACGCAGAGTGGCTATCAGTCAACATCAAGCTGCAGTGGACAGAATGCCAGGCCAACAGAGTATTCCCTCACCTTGCAAATAGGGACACAGGCATAGAGGAAGGAAGGGGCCTGTCCAAGGTCCTTGTTTGAGGAGGAAGCCCCCTAAGCCCTCTTCCAGTGTTTGAGAATGCCTCAGGGAAGGGGCCCCAAGGGGATGGGATTGGGATATGTGTGCTTTAGGAGAAAATGCCTGGTCCCCTAAAGTGACCGTGATGGTGGGAGCTTCAGGTAGCCTGCACGTGTGTGTGCACACGCATGTGCACCTGCAGCATAGGGCTAGGCAGGGAGAAGTGGAGCCAGGCAGCCAGGAGACTGAGCTGGGCACCCAGACTGTCTCGGCCTGGCTCTGCTGGAATGTCAGAGGTGGGGGACATTGGCACAGAGCAGGTTTAGTGGGTAGATGGGCCAAAGTGAATGAGAATGCCAGTCCTGGCATCCTTTTGAGGCATCTCCTGCAGACCCAAACATCAGCCCACACATAGCTGTTTGCAAGCAGCCTTGTTCAGAACCTGTTCTGCAGGCCAGTGGTGAAGGCCCAGGTGACATAGCCTCAGACCTGCCTTGGTTGGTTGTGTGAGGCTAAGATGACACCCAGCGCTGTGGGTGCCCGTCTCCTGGGCCTCAGCTCTACCTACAGACTCTGAGCAGAGTCTCTGTTAGAAAAAGATCGCTTGGTGCGACAATATGACAGCACCTTTCTCTAGTGGTCCCTGGGTCAGCATGTTTCCAATTCTACCCCGAATGTCACAATAGATCCCACACATGTCCTCCTGTCTTCCCCTCTGCCACTGGACACTTCCCAGGCTAGGTTGGGTGGGTGGGATTGAAATGTACACATACATCCCTGTCATGGTCTTCCTACTGCCTATCTCAAGCTTCAGCAGGCCAGGATGTTAAAATCTCCTGGGTGGCTGGCTGGCTGCTCTTGGGTGGCCTTGCGCTGACATGGGTCTGGCCTGCTCTGGGGTGGCAGCACGACGAGGCATGTGTGGAGGTCACTCAGCCAGGAGCATTGCTTTGGAGAGGCTCAGCCTCACGCCTCCTCCACTCTCTCAACCCCACCATTTGGTTCAGTTCAGTTCTCTCACCATATCGTGGCTTTGTTTCTCATCTCGTTGCCCAATTCTTCCACAAAAGCTGAGCCACTGGTTGCTGGGCATGGGTAGCCACCGGTCCTTGCGTTTTTGAGCAGCACTGGTCTGCCCAGAAAGCTCTTTGGGATTCGGGAAGGGGAGCTGGGCTAAAGGCCAGGGTGCCCTGGAGGGGCTGGGCTCACTTTCCCTGGAGTCCTTGGTGACTTTGGGGGAGAGTGCTTGCTCTGGGACGGGGTGGGTGAGAAAGGAGGCAGGGTGACCTCTCTGGGTGCTAAGGGGGAAACAACAACATAAAAGAGGCTTGGAGACAGGAAGCAGGGGAGCAAAGTGACAGGCAGGCAGGATACAATCCAGTGTCTATGGCACACACCTGAGTGCCAGTGCCTGGCCCAGCATGTCCTACCTGTAGATGAAGAAACAAGCTCAAAGTCGTCAAGAGACTTACACAAGTTACAGCACTCAAGATTGACAGAGCTGGGATTCCTCTCCGCTATTTTAAGCCTTTTTGTTCCTGTAGGATCGGAAGGGTCTTCTTGAGATCACCGAGTCCAGTGGCCAGCAATCCCCAGACCACAATCAGCTGGTGAATTGTTGAAACAAAAATTCCCAGTCCTTACCCAAGGAGGTATTTTAAAGGTCTCCCTAGAGAATTCTAATATGTAGCTGGGTTGGGAATCGGAGATCTAGTCCAATTTCACCACAAGGAAACCAAGGCTCAGGGAGGGGAGGTTCCCACTATGCCTGTGTCCCCATCTGCAAGGTGAAGGAGACCGAGGGGGCTGCTCACACTCCGTGGGCCTGGCATTCCGTCCTCTTCCCCACTGTTGGCATGGAGACAGCCAGGGTGACACCTTCCTTGCCCCGTCTCACCCCTCCCCTGACCTGAGGCTGTGAGGAAGCAAAAGGAACAGTAAATCCC
This sequence comes from Chlorocebus sabaeus, assembly GCF_047675955.1. Lineage (NCBI taxonomy): Eukaryota > Metazoa > Chordata > Mammalia > Primates > Cercopithecidae > Chlorocebus > Chlorocebus sabaeus. The sequence goes on along the minus strand of NC_132904.1, from coordinate 116,356,097 downwards.
AGTTAAGCAGACTAACTGATCCCAGGCTGTTTGACGTCCGGGTGGAAATGGGGAAATCTATCCAGCATTTCAGATTCTTATCCAGATAATTACCATTTGTCTGGGAGTACAAATCTGGCAATTAACTGGCTCATTTGGCAAATGTCACAGCCGACAGGCCTTATAGTGAATTCAGGCCAGGGGAAGATCATGGCCAGTCCTCTCCTCCCTGGAGGCAGTGCAGGTTCACCTATCCAGGTGGGTGCTCAGGTGTGTCTCCACCTGAAGACCACGTCCAGGTTGAGGCGCTGCTAGCTGCTGCACCACCCGTCTGCTCTCAGGAAAGCCTCTGCTCACCCAAGGCTGAAGGATTTCAAGGCTGGGTGGCCCATGCAGGGCCCGATCCTGGCATCAGAGAGCAAGAGGCAACCAGACAGGTGTGGGAGAAGGGAACAAAGGAGTCATTTAGGGACAGGTCTGGGCAGGGAGGAATGAAGCGGAGAGTAGGAAGTCAGGAGGGAGGTGTGGGCAGGGCGAGACTGTGGGGATCAGAGGCCCTGTCAGCCATCAGGGCCTTTAACCACTTTCTGAAGGAAGAGGGAGAGAGGGAGAGAGAAAGCTGGGGCCTCAGGACAATGGGGAGGGTGTGGGGAGGGAATTGGGAGGGAAGCGGGGGCAAGAGGAAAGACGTGGAACTGCCAAAGTGGGCCATCTGCGAGGTGAAGGGAGCATGGGGGGGGGGGGCTTAGGTCAGCAGGAGTGAAGGGGAAGGACAATGCCACAGAAGGCACACAGGACAGCCCGGTGCCACCACCTCTAGATGCGCCTCTTAAGGCACAGAATAGGATCTGAGCCCTATTGTTGCAGCTTGGCCTTACTGCTTTCCACCTGTGAGAACTCAGGCAAGCTATGTAATCTTTCTAGGCCTCAGTTTTCACACCTGTGAAATGGGGCGGGGAGGGGAGGGATGATGCCACTTACCTCCACAGGAGGCTTTTGCTGGTTAAAGGAGAAAAGTCCTGGCACATAGTAGATGCTCAGTAATCAACACTCCCTTCTTTCTCTCTACTAGTGTTGAAGGAGAGCCCAGCGTCTTTTCAACCTTCCCATGTTATATTACTTCCTATACAGGAAAAATTGCCAAGAGCTGAACAGACACGAGGTACACCCCTAGGTCTCACCCCAAATGCTCCTCCCCTGACAGGGTAGGACTCATCCCAGAGGTGATAAAGGAGCGTTCTAGCAGCACAGAGTTCCCAGTCCAAGGGGACTCCAAGAACCCGCTGTGTCCCGCCAGTCTGGTCTTAGAAGACATGCTGTGGGAACAAGGCCCCTTCCCAGCCTATGTCCAACTTCTTCAGTGCCCCAAAGAAATAGAAGGCCAAATCTCTCCTCCACCCTGACCGACGCTTCCACCCACAGCTGCAGACAGTCTCCCCTTCTGACCCTGCCCTCACAGGTTTCCACGTCATCCGCCAACACCTCTGGCTCTGCTCTCCACCCCTCGGTGCTCAGCTAGCCCTGTTGCCCTCTTCCCTGGCTCCCTTACACAGGATGGACTCCGGGGGGACTGGCATCACCCTGCCCTTGGCCTAGACACTTCTTTGTTCTAATCCCCATTGAATTCTGCATCCCTGAACTCGATCTCCTTCGTCTGTCTTGGCCAGTGAATCCATGCTCACCTGGGGAGACCTTTCCTCCTCTGCAGCCATAACCATGCAGCCCTCACCTTCTCTGGTCAGACCTTCTTCCACTTGCAGGTGGTTAGTCCACCCTCATCCCCTTTTAATCTCCTTCATTTCTGCCAGTGTCCTCTAATCTTCAATTATCCACGAGCTACGCTTCCGTCTTGCATTCAGCCCAGTGTCTTGACCTCGCCAGCCTCTCTGCACTCCCTGCTGTTCACTCTGTGTCTGGACAGTGTACACATTCCATCTGGATCCCAATCCAACAGCATACACTGTCCTCACCACTGAACACTACCAACACCTCACCCGATCACACCTGCCGCGCTCCTCACTTGCCAATGCCGGCGCACCTGCCCACCACACTGCACACACTGCTGCGAGCATGGTGTGAGTGAATGCACCTGGCCTGGCCCCTGGTCCATGGAAGGTTCCCACACAACAGTGACGATGGGGACCATTGCTCAGACGGTGCTCACGCTGTGCCAGATGCTTTCTGGGAGCTTCACTCCCAATCCCAGGGCATCCCACAGCTTCCCTGGGAGGCAGGTTCTCTTCCTGCCCACCATGGACCAGACAAGGCTACTGAGGCACAGAGAAGCTAGGCAACTTTCAGAGGCACTTGCTGTCCTGTGCTCCCGGTGAGCTCCCTCTGAGCCCACCATTGCTCATTTCGTGGAAGGGCTGCCCATCCCCTATTTGGGACAGGACTTTTACGAGCGCTGGGCCCTGGCCTGTGGTGGGAGGGATTGTGCTTTTGTTCTCTGCTTTCCTTTCCATCAGACCTTGTTCTGGGGGTGGTAAGGTGGGGTGAGGAACCCGGGGGCCAACTCCTCCGTCGCTGAGCTGGGTCAGGAGGTTGGGGGCCTCCAGCTATTCCCCGACCTCGGTCTTCACTCAGGGGTTCTCCAGGGTGAGAAAGGTGCCTGGGATAGAACCCCAGTCTTGGTTCTCTTGGACTCTTCCTCACAGCTCAGATCTGCTTGCCAGGTCCAGCCTCCTCGGAGGCCTTTGGGGCCGTGGGATCTGCCAGCCTGTGTTTCCTGGGCTCTTGGGCTCTGCATCCTCAGAGTGTGACGGTCTAGTTTCTGCCCTTACAGTGGGCCTCCTTTCTGTTTTCCGCTCTCTCACCATCTTATTTAGTGACTGCTGGCTTCTCTCCAGCCTTTTTTTCCAGAGATAGGGCCAAATCTCCATCCTCATCTCCTTAGGTCCCCTTTTCCATCTCTGGTAATGGTATTTTCCATGCTATGGCATTTCCAGCCCATTGCTGGTGGGGCAAATGCTACTGAGAACAACTCTGAATCTCCCTGCCTGGAGAGCCCAGGAATGTGGTGGTGGGGGCGGGGAGGCCAGGGATTCAAGGACTGTCTGGAAAGCTCTGTGGCTCTTGCCCCATGGCTTCCCCACCCTCTGGGCACCTTTTCCAAGAAGGCCAGGGAAACTCTGTCTGCCATTGGATCCCCTTCCCTGGGTGCCTGCAGCAGGTCCGCTGTTAGCCCTCCCTTGGCCTGGTGGGGCGTTCAGAAGTTGTGTCGTGTGGTGATGCACGTGCCCAGGTGCTCATGACTCCTGGCTGCTGGAACTCACATTCCTAGAGGTTTGTGGCTTCCTCACCTTGACTATTCTTTTGGGCTCCTCAAGGAGATGACCAGAGAAAGGGGTGGGACTCTGCATTCAAAACCCAGTGGTAGTGGGGAAATCTGGAGCAATCCAAGGCTCCCTTGGATGCTTTGTTCTGTCAGGTGGAGATCATTCACCTATTGTCCATGCTGGAAGGGGCTTTGAGAGTCCTACAGGGCAGCCCAGCAGAACAGAGGCTTGGCTGGATGGGACTGGCCTTAGCGTCATGCCTCTCCTTTTGTCTCTATTGTGGCCACTTTTCAGAGAAGGGCACTTCCCCAAATGGAAGGTGAATATGGGAGTGAAAGCTAATGTCCCAGCACACTACTGATACAACCTTTTCCTAAACCACCCCAGACCCCAACAGTCTGTGTCCTCTTCCTGAGCAGGGGTCCCTGCAACCCCTTCTTCCACTCTACACTGCCTTCTTCTCTAGCCTTCTCCTTCCCCAGAGCCCCTGGGTAAAAGTCCCTGTCTTGCCAAAACTGCAGAATGCCTTCCCTTTCCCATAAACAGGTTTTATAGCTGTGCCTGCCCAGACGGAGTCCACGCCAGAGGCAACCCTGGCTGCTGCTTGCAACACAGCCCTACGTCATGCCATAGAAACGCTGCACACTGTTACTGCCATGAGACACTCCCTGGGCTGGGCTGGGCTGAGCTGGGCTGGGTCCCCTTCCTTTCTCTTCCCAGTGTCTGCAGGTCCACTGAAAGGGGCAAGCACCCTGTAAATGAGTTCCCTCCTGCTCATGCTGGGTGGAGGAGACAAACAGAGGTTTAGCCCTTAAAAAGACAAGGCTAGAATGTCCAGCCCTAGTGGCCTGAGAATATAGCAAGATGGTATTTAACTTACTGCTAGATCCTTGGCGACTGGCATGGTGCCTGGCATATCTGAGGTCCTGATGAATGTTTGCTGAATGAAGAGCTGAATAGATGAGTGATGAGCCCTGGCTGCCAGTGTGCCCCCTGGGTGGACCCGCTCCCTTGTTCTCTGGTTCTCTTCCATCTCCTCCCCCTAACTTCTCCAATCCTGGCTCTTTCTCTGCAGACAGAGCTGTCACTGCAAAAGGAGCAGCTGCAGCTCAAGATCATTGAGATTGAGGATGAAGCTGAGAAGTGGCAGAAGGAGAAGGACCGCATCAAGGTGAGCGCCCCCAAGCTCACCTTGCTGCTCCCTTACCCCACCAGGCCTGCCTGGAAAGAGGCAGGCCTTGGCTCCCATTTGAGTCTCAGGCACACATAGACATCCCACATGTGTTTCTTCTGGCTTCTCCCACTTCCTCTGGCATTCTCACTGACTGCCCTTCTCAGTCTGAGCCAGGCACTCAGGTGGGATCCTCTCTGTGACCTAATACCCATTTCATATTATCCCAGCAAGTAAAGACCCTAGTGTGTCTTCTGATGTTCTCCAATGTCTGTTCTGCCCACCAGACTCCCCAGCCACCAAATACACGCCATTTCTTCTCTACTTATGCCATTGTGGCTAAATATGTGTCTGCCGTGGTTTGGGTAATTGCAAACTACAATCTGAAATCACTGCCTGCTTGACCGTGACTACATACACAGCTGGCATACACATTAATTTTCTGAATACACATTTCTACATATACATTCATTTTCTGAAGGATGTTTGGTTCTGGTTAGAGTTTCAGGGAGCATATTGTGACCCATGGGAGAACTTGGGGTCCCACAGGGAATGATGGCTCATATCAACTCACAAAGAGGAAGGAGCCACGATAGGAATGTGGGCTGTGAACAAACCTGGCTATCCCTATCAGTAGGTGGCATCCCTCAGTGATGCCTTTGAATGAGATTCTTGGCTAAACAGACTTGCCAGGTTAGGGCAGTGGGAATGCCCTGACCCTGTGCTAGAAATTTAAAGACATACCCAACTAGGGAGATTTCTTTCCCTAACTAAAGCCCTGCCTAATCCCTTCCCTGACTTTGGACCTCTAGAGCTTCACCACCAATGAGAAGGCCATCCTGGAGCAGAACTTCCGGGACCTGGTGCGGGACCTGGAGAAGCAAAAGGAGGAAGTGAGGGCTGCGCTGGAGCAGCGGGAGCAGGATGCTGTGGACCAAGTGAAGGTGATCGTGGATGCTCTGGATGAGAGGGCCAAGGTGCTGAATGAAGACAAGCAGACCCGGGAGCAGCTGCACAGCATCAGCGACTCTGTGTTGTTTCTTCAGGTAACAAGCCACTCCTCTGTCACTCAAGCCCTCAATTTCCCCATGCACTTTTCGAGACCCCCCTCCATCATCCATCCATCCACCTATCCACTTATCTACCTATTCATCTATCCATTCATTCACCATCCAACCATCCAACCATCCATCCATTCATCCATCTATCCAAGCGCCATTCTCTCTGTTTAATTTTTTTAATCCAATCCATTTCTCTACCTACTCTCAAGATGGCACACAAATATCACCTTTTATGAACTTCAGTTGATATATGCTAGCAGTGCCGTAGGCTCAGTAGGAAAGAGTTCTGAGATCAGTGAATCGGGTAGAGGGGTGGTGGCGTAGGAGTGCTGCCTATTTGTTATCTTGGATCTAGTCCATTTGTCTATTCATCCATTCATCCTTCCATCTGCTAGAGTGTTTTGGATACCACTGCATGCCCAGTACTCTATTAGGTGCTGTGGCGAATAGAGAAGTACAAGACATGGTTTCTGCCCCCAAGCAACTGCAATCCAGCTGGGAAGATAAGACATGTACAATTAGAGAACAATATAGAAAAGTGTATAATTAAATGATAAAGCATATGGCTTAGGAGATAAGTGCCTGTAGAAGCTCAGAGAAGGGCAGGCGGGCTAGAGGAAGCTAAGACAGCTTTGTGGAGGAGGTGGAGTTTCAACTGGGTCTTGGCGGCCGGTTAGGATTTGAGAGGGAGGACAGAGTCTTCGGTGAGGAGGAAGGGAAATGAGAAGTGCAAAGGCAGCACTGAGCATGGCATGTAAAGGTAGAAATACCACTGTGGGCCGGGCGCAGTGGCTCACATCTGTAATCCCAGCACTTTGGGAGGGTAAGGCGGGTGGATCACCTGAGATCGGGAGTTCGAGACCAGTCTGGCCAACATGATGAAACCCCATCTCTACTACAAAAAACAAAAAAACAAAACAAAACGAAACAAAAAAAATTAGCCAGGCATGGTGGACTTACCTGTAATCCCAGCTACTCAGGAGGCTGAGGCAGGAGAATTGCCTGAACTTGAAAGATGGAGGTTGCAGTGAATGAAGATCGTGCCACTGCACTCCAGCCTGGGTGACAGAGTGAGACTTCGCCAAGAAAGAAAGAAAGAAGGAAAGAAGGAAAGAAGGAAAGGAAGGAAGGAAGGAAGGAAGGAAGGAAGGAAGGAAGGAAGGAAGGAAGGAAGGAAGGAGAAAGGAGGAGGGCAGGCAGGGAGGGAGGCAGGGAGGGAGGCAGGGAGGGAGGCAGGGAGGGAGGAAAGAAGGAAAGAAAGGAAGAAACAAAGAAAGAAAGAAATACCACCATGGCTGACCCTGAATACCATAGTCATTCCTTGCATTTCTTTAGTGCGTTCACTCCCAGTCTTCACAGCTTGTGTCCCTCTCACAAACCCTATGAGGTAAACAGATGCACCCACTTTAGTGGTGGGAGTCGTGGAGTCACACATCTGAATGCCAGTGCCATCAGGGGTGTTAGCATCCAGTGAGTTTTAGCTGAACCTTTTCACCTTACAGAAGAAACAAATATCCAGTGAGGAAGAGTGGGGCTTGCAGCACTGAGACCCCCAGCTGCACTGTGAGAGCCCCTGGCAGAGAAGAGTCCTCATAGCTCATGAAGACCCAGGCAGTTAATGGTTTTTTCCTTTCTTGGTAGGAATTTGGTGCATTGATGAGCAATTACTCTCTCCCCCCACCCCTGCCCACCTATCATGTCCTGCTGGAGGGGGAGGGCCTGGGACAGTCGCTAGGCAACTTCAAGGACGACCTGCTCAATGTATGCATGCGCCACGTTGAGAAGATGTGCAAGGCGGACCTGAGCCGTAACTTCATTGAGAGGAACAACATGGAGAACGGTAGGTCCCCTCTCGTGGCTGGGCCCCAAGGCCATGGACGTTTCTGTCCCAAATCAATTCCTGCTGCCTGACATGGGCTGGCGTCCGGTGAGCTTATTCTCGTTGTTCCTACCCACCCACCCACCCTTCCTCAGGCTGTTTGGACTAGGATACAGGGATTCTAACCCTCCCCCTCCTTTGAACTTGCTGCCAAAGTTATGCAGCTATAGCAAGAGGCCTCCAGAGCAGGGACATCCTGGGCACTGGCTGCACAAATGCCTCCTCTCTGTGGGTTGTCCATCAAACTCAGACTGGTTTTGTTCAGATCTACATCTAATTGCCGGGCCCCGCCCAGCAGCTGTGTGGATCCTGCCCCTAGTACGGGCCAGACTCCAGACTGGTGGCTTTGCAGACTCTAGCAGACGTGACCTAGAACTGCAGCCATGCCTGGAGGGAGGACTTGCCTGTCATCGTGGCCATGCTGAGCAGTGCTGAGCCCAGAGGCTGGACTTGGCCTGGTGGGCTGGGCTGGGGATGGTGGGACAGTGTCTCTGTGACTCACCAGCTCCCCTGAAGTCAGCTCTTCTTCTGAGTCATGCTGTCCCCTCAGAGGTCAACTGAATCATCTCACAGAAAACCTCTGAACCTGAGAAACAACATTGTTAAGTCCTTTTCCACCCAGTCCCTTTAGGGCCTGAAGCCTGGGCACTTTCCCCAAGGCCCCACCCGACGTCCCAGGTGTTGCACGGGGCCTTGAGAGTACAGCCTTATTAATGAATGCTAGACGTGAATACCCCAAAGGAAAGGACCCCTGATTGCTCTCCAGACACAGCATATGATTCTTTGGGAGAGGAGAAGGGGATGAGGGGGATAGGAGTGTGTGGAAGGGTTGGGGTTCAGGAGGCCATTTGTGCACCTTGGTGATGGCAGTATCACACAGTGTCCCTGTGAAATGTGGGGGACATTCAATCACACCCAAGGACAGATAAGCCATTTCAGCAAGACAATCATTTGGCTTCAAACGGCACTCAGATCCCGAAATCCTCCTTCTAATGACAATAGTGATGATGCTAATGGTGATGGTGGCAGCTGACAATGATTGAGTGCTCCTTCGATGCTGGGCATTTCGCTGAGCTCCTCATGCACATTACCTTATTTTCCCTGCGGGGTGTACTGCATTTTACAGGCGAGAAGGCTGAGGCTCAGAGACGCATCCTTTCATAGGGCGCACAGCTTGGTAGGGGGTACGGCGGGGTTGAACACTCTGCTATTCAGTCTCCCATGCCCTCTCATCTGAGAAGCTGCAGCTGCCGGTGGCTGCAACAGTGGGGTTGAGGAGTGTGATAATCATCAGCCCTGGGGTACAAACCCGCAGGGGAGCCCCTCCGGTGAGGTCTGGCCAGGCCTGGGGGGATGGCCTAGACTGGGGTGGAGTGAGCCTTGCAGAAACTGTTCAGCCTCCTGGCGGCTCAATGTCCCATTTCTAGGTCACAATGCTGGCCCTGTACAGGTGTGGCCCTGCGTCCTGTATGAGGTGTGTGGTGAGGTGGCAAGCGGGAGCAGGGATAGGCACTGCTGATTCAGTGGCCCACACCTGTGCCTGGGGCCGTGGGGGCGGCTCCTCTGCCTCTATGTTGTTTTGTTGTGTGGCTGCTGTGTGGATGCTGGGAGTGTGTCTGCTCTAGGAGGTGGTGGCCAGTGAGTCAGACAGTGGAGTGACCATCCACTCCTCCCTGATGCCAGCTTGCCCACCAGACCAGGAACTCGTCCACACCTCAAAGGCCCCTGTGCTAGGAGACACCAGGCCACTTCATCCTGGGCTCTGTGGGGCACAGGGCTGGGCTAACACCTAGCAGGGCGTTTGTTTATTCTTTGAGTATCTACTGTGCACCAGAGCACAGACAGGCGCAGGTGATGAAGATGAAGAATGAGGCTCTCAGGCACATTCCTCCTCTTGCTCAGGAGAGAGAGAGAGGGAAGGACAGGGAAAGTAGAACACGGGGAAGTTGCAAGAGAAAGGAATGGACTGGATGTGGCTGAGGGAAGTCAAGTGTCAAGCAGCAGATCTGTTTGAGTTAGGGGATTCTGCAGGTGAGTGGCCCCCGCCATAGCAACTCACTCCACTGCCTGGATCCCTGGGCCTTGGAGGCCAACATTGGGACCTCATCCCCTCACCTTAGGCTGCCAGCAGTGGCTGGGACTGAACCCGGAAGTAGAGGGCCAGGGCTCAATACCCAACTCTGCCCTTATTGGCATGTGACGTTGGGCAAGCTGCTTCTCTTACTTCCTGAGTCTCAATTTCCTTATCTGTCTCAGGGGGATGTAACCACAGTTGATGTATGGATCAAATAAGAAATGGGCATTGAAGCACCTTGTAAAGGTGAAGTGCTCGGAAGTGCTGTGCACACGATCTTATTCACAAGGGCTCCGTCCGAGAGGGTGGATGGCTCTTTGCAGACACCCTCTCCATCAAGAACTCAGGAACCGAGCAAATGCCGGTCAGGGCGTCATATTCTCGGAGGCTGTGGAAACTTGGCTCTCCCTGGGACATAGAGGGTGGGCTATGGGGTGACTCATCTGAGCCCCCAAAGTCCCCAGTGGGCTGCCTCCTCCTTCCCACCTGGTTCCTCTGCTGACCCGACCCTCTCCTTCCTAGGTGGTGACCATCGCTACGTGAACAACTACACGAACAGCTTCGGGGGTGAGTGGAGTGCACCGGACACCATGAAGAGATACTCCATGTACCTGACACCCAAAGGTAAGAGGGAGCCCTCTCACCTTAGACCCAGCATCTCTCCTGCTGCCCAGGGGACCCGCAAAGTCCATGCAGTGACTCTTAGCCAGGTTCCTTCTGGGTGGGGGTGATGGTATGTCCAGTTTGCCTGGGAAAGTCCTGGCATCTGCATGTTGTCCTGATGTGATTATGAACAGCGTCTGCGTTAGCTCTCAGAAGCGTCCTGGTTCGAACGAGAAGTTACCTGGTGCCAGCTCCTCAGAGGCAATCCTCCTCGGCCACACAGGCAGCCCCTCTGCCCTCCTTGCCCTCTCACTTCTAGCCCACACCTCTGCTTCTCTTTCTTTCCGGAGGTCTCCTGGGCTCCCTTCTGCCAGGCTGGTGCTGTGTTTTGCTTTGGCTCAGGTTTTGTAGGGGCTGAGCCCTCTGAGATGGCTGCCGACCCCAGGACCATTCTGCTCCCCTAGGCGGGGAGAGCAGTGCCTCTTCTTCTGAGTTTCCTGGCTCTGCACCCTGGCTCCCTTGGCCCTCCCTCCCAGGCCCTGGACAGTCCCAGCCTGCAAGGTGCTGGCCTAGCATAGACCAGTGCCTGCCTGTCCTTGTCCTGTGGTGGCCTCTCATTCTTGGGCGCCAGCAACAAACCACAGCAATATCCGTTACATAAGGGCGGGTGTGCTGACCCTCGGACCATGAGGGTGTGTGCCTGTGCGTGTGGGAGAGTGGGACTGGGGGAGGAGGGAGGCATGGGGAAGGCACAGGGGCTGGGGAGGGGGAAGCCTCCAGGAGCTAATCAGTAATTCACACATGTCTTACACACACACACACACACACACACACACAATGGGAGAGGCTTGGGGGATTTGGAGAGATGAGCTCAACAGAAAAGCACCTGTGTCGCCCCACCCAGTTTGAAAACAACCCCTGGGCTTCTTGGTTGTTGGGCTCTCCCTCCTCTGACATTCCTGGTGTGGGCCAGGCCCCAGCCAGCCAGCCTGCCTCCTCCCTGCCCAGGGTGCTGTGCCTTTGGGCAAGTTCTGGGAGAGGATAAGCTGTTCTAACCAGTCAGCCCCAGCACCCCTCTCCTTAGAAACCCCACCAGGCCTCACCCCAGCCCTGTCCCTCCTGTCTCTCCCTACCATCCATGGACCAGGCCCCGGGGTGTCATCGAGTGCCCTGATGGGCTCCTGTGGGTCTCTCCTGCTCTGTAGGAGACTGAGGGCCTGGTGTGAGCCTCCTGCAGGTGTGGGAGGGGGTGGAGGGAACAACAGCACCCACTATGATGCCACCTTGAGGGCTTAGGGCCTGGGGGATCTTGGGCAGGCCTCAGTACCCGTATCTGAAGAGAGGGGAGGTTGTGCTCACATGCTGGGAGACTTCCCAGCTCTGTTGCTGTGAGTCAGTCTATGATGTCTGTGATGGAAGAAGCAGGTTCCCCCAGCATCCCTGCCCAAGCACTGTGGGTAGCCTGTGCTGAGGATGGGAGGGACAGGAACTCTGCTCTCTGGGAGCTCCCAGGCTCAGGGTGGAGGTGTGGGGAGGACACCAAGGAGTCACCAAGGAGATGAAAGAAACAAGGCCCCTAAAGGGTCTGGGTCCTGAGTCTGGGAGCTTTGAGGTCAGTGGGATTGACAGTGGCTGTGACTCCTTCCCAGGAGGGGTGAGTTTCCGGGAACCTGTGCTCAGTAGAGGGGCATGACTGCGATGGGCAGAGGGCATCAGGGACCACAGGCATAAAGGCTTACAGGAAGGACTGGCAGGGCCAGAACTGGGGGTGTGGTGTTATCTGAGGGTCAGGTGGGGAGGGACAGAGGTAACAGAGGACCAGAATACACATGGAGAGCTCATTGTTTTCAGCTAGGTATCAGTAGGGTTATCAGTCCCCACTGCTTCCTCACAAGGCTATTGTGAGAGCCCAGGTGTGCGGAAAGGAAAGCACTTGTGAAGTGAGGCTCTGATCTCCCACCGCTTCTGCCCCCGTGGTTGCTGTGGCCTCTCCGGGTTTATGCTGATGCTCTCCTCACGGTTACTAACAGAGCCCTTGTACTCTTCAAAAGCATGCCAATTTTGGTGATAAATTAGTTGATTGCCTTATGTCAGACCCAAAGGACCTCTCTCAATGGTGGAATCCAGGTCCTGTGATGGGCACTTGGGCAACTTTTTGGTGGCAAGGAGTCCTGCATGAGACCGTTTTCTGCAATGACAGCCCCCATCATCTGCTTCACAGGTGGGGCCCGGACATCATACCAGCCCTCATCTCCTGGCCGCTTCACCAAGGAGACCACCCAGAAGAATTTCAACAATCTCTATGGCACCAAAGGTAAGTGGTGGCTCAACTTGAGGGTGCACAGGGTTCATGTGGGGCTGTGCAGGCAGGAGGGACATAGAGGTGGGGCCAGGGGGCACGGGGTTCAGACCCCAGTGTGAGATGAATGTGGGAAGCTGGGATGGGTGGGGGGCCCAGACACGGGTGGAGAGGGGTCCTACCTACCAAGCTTAAAGTGTGTGTGTGTGTGTGTGTGTGTGTGTGTGTGTGTGTACATGCATGCAGGACACAGGCTGGAGGAAAAATAGCCAGGAATCTCGGCATCCCTGGAGATCCTTGAGTCCATGTGCTCTTCTGATTCCTGAGGAAGGATTTAGGGAAAACTGGGGCTGAGCAGCCACCTTGGGCTTAAGTGTGGGGAAGCCCCCCAGCCAGTATGAGGGCGCGAGGGCCCACAGAGAATCTACTGATTTGCGTACTTCTGCAGTGAAAAGTCGTACAGTGGTTAGTTGTTAGCTTGGCTGTGACTGGAAAGGAAGGCATGGCAGGAAATGGGACTGGCCCTGTTGCTCCAGGAGGTGAGGCGAGTGAGCAGCATCTTAAGACCTAGATGAGATGAAATGGGGGTGGGGACAGGGATTCCCTAGGGGGAGCTGCTAAGTTCAGGGTCTCCTTCTGTCCTCGGAGCAAAGGGGCTCCGAGGGGACCATTTGCTCAAGGGCAGGGCCATCCCACTCAATGAGACCTGGTTCTGGGAGCCCTTAGTTCTGTCCTGGGGGCTCCTGGTCACATGCCAGTCATGCACGGGGAAGGAGGGGACTGGGTCAGCCCCCGCCCCAGACATAGCACTGGAGGACTCTTCTGTGAGGACAAGACCCATGGAGACTGGAGGGTCAGGGGCACCACAGCAATACCTGGGCCTCTACATCCAGGATTGAATTCACAGCCGTGACCAGTGGCACTCCCTCCTCCACATATGCAGTAGACCATGGGCACCTTGAGGACAGAACTGTGTCTGTCCTGTTTGCTGCTACAGGCCCAGAGCTCAAAAGTAGGAAGGGGTCAGGAAGCAGTCATTGAGAGACTAAAGGCATGAGTGAACAGAAGGGCAAGGTGTCTGGCCTCGCAGAGCCCTGGCTGGACGTGCTCACTGAGGTCTTGCTACAGAAGCTGCCTGGGATCCCTGTGGGAGGGCTTTGCACAGGGGCAGGTGGCCAGCCCCAGCCATCTCTGACCCCTGAGCCCAAAAGTCAGCCCCCAGCCCTCCCCACAAGCAGCCAAGGGGTGAGCTTGACTAAGGAGGTCACTGATGTTTCAAGCCTGGCAGATGGGGGTGCTGGAGAAGTATGCATCACCCACGGGGGCTCTGAGACCCCCACTCCAGTGCCTTCTGAGTGCCCTAGCAGCTCCTCCCACCCCCTTCCCATTGCCTTCTTTGGACTATGGGACATGCCTGCACATAGGCACGTGCTAGCCTATTCAACTTGGCAACTATCAACTGTCTCATCCCCAAGTTTTAGGATGTGTTTGTATTTATTTGTTCATTGGTTCATGCGTTCTGTCCATCAGCCGTACAATGAGCACCTTCCAGGAACCAGGCTCTGGGCCAGGCGCCAGGTGTGATGCAGGGGCCAGACAGGCACATTCCTAGTTCATGTGAGCTCACTGCGGGAGACAGACAATTGAACATATAGTTGCCACCCAGAGGGTAGGGGGTACAGGATGATGTGGGGATGGGGCTGAGGCACATGCAGACATTGGGGAGGTGCCATGTAAGCTGACACTTGAAGACCCCACCCTTGAATCGCTGAAGGTGGGGAGCAGGAGAAGTGTCCTAGGCAGAGGACAGGGTCTGGGTACATAGCCTGGGGCAGGAGAGAAGCTGGAGTGTCTCAGACACTGAGACTTAGCCTGGTTTGAATGTCCAGTGGTGGAGGGAGGGCAGAGGCGAAGCCAAGAAGTGGGAGATGGTGGGTATGTGGCGGGGATTGGGGAGAGCAACTCACCACAGCCATGGGCTGCGCTTGGGACGTTGCGCCTTATTCTGAGGACAGTGGCCTTTAGGTAGGGCAGGGACCGGACTACGCTTTATGTTTTAGAAAGATAGCTATGGTGGCAGAAGGATGGGGGTGAGGTATCACTGGGATCACAAGTGGCATCCTGGGTTAAGTTGTGGCCGGCGGCTGGAGAGTCACAGACCTGGCTGTGTCCTGGTCCTGCCTCCTCTCTCCCTCCCAGCTGTGGGGGCCTGACAGCCCTTCTTTGCCCTGCCAGGTAACTACACCTCCCGGGTCTGGGAGTACTCCTCCAGCATTCAGAGCTCTGACAATGACCTGCCTGTCGTCCAAGGCAGCTCCTCCTTCTCCCTGAAAGGTGAGCTTGCCCACCCTGGCCCCTGCTTTCCTCCACAGCTGCCCCACACCTCCCAAACCCTGCTTGGGTCTCTTCCCTGAGCTGCTAGTTCCTCCTTCACCTCGCTGTCCAGTGACCACAGCCTTTCACTGGACAGAGATCTGGCCCAAGACAGACCCTGCTTATTTCTTGAGGACCTCAGCTTCCAGTTCATGGCCTGTGTTTTCCCAGGCCTCCCTGCAGGCTGATGGCTGACACTGAGAGTGCCTTCACTGTTCTGTGAACCAGAGCTCCTTTCTGGTCTGTCTGGGCTGAGGTGGAGGGAGTCAGGGCGGCCCCGCCTTAGACTAGCATCTTTGCAACCAAGCTCAGAGAGCACACCTGCTTTGGGCCTCTCGGGCTTGCCATCCTAACCCTGGGTGGTGGCCACACTGACAAATTCCTGCCTCTCTCTAGGCCCTAGTCTCTGGCTAGTGAAACAGGGGAGAGGCCACAGAGCCAGGGAGAAAAAACGTGAATTTGGGTTTGGGAGTCCGGCAGCACCTGGTTTGGAATCCTGACTGCTGCTTATAAGCTGTGCAACTCAGGCAAACTGCTGAGCTCATAAATACAGGGGCCAGATGAGAGCCCGGGAGCTGCCGCCATGGTCTTTGCTGAAAATGAGGACAGGAGTGGGGGCTGGGCTACATCAGCGTTTCCCAAGGCTTGTTTCACCGCTCTGTAGTCTTTACCTACATGCTGCAACAACAGCTCTCAGTGGTCAGGACGTGGAGGACACACCATATCCCCTGCACCTGACCTCTCTGATCCTCAGGGTGCTGCTTCTCCTACTGCAGAGTTTATTTAACTCCCAGCGTTGGCTGGCTCTAGGGTCCTGTGGCCATGGGGCACCTGCCAGCATCCTGCAGAGCCAATCCTGCAGGCGCCCCTTTGGGAAAGGCAGGACCAGACGACCCTAAGGCCCCCCAAGACTGATCTTCTTTTCTGGCACTCTGTCCCCCGCCTGCCTGTGGTGCTCTCCAGCACTCTGACAAGGGAGAGTGGTCGATGCCTCCTGTCCCCTGGGGCTGGGGGCATCCCAAGGGGACAAGCTTGAACCAGACCCCAGCTATGGGCCCCTGGCCCTCATGTATCTCCTGAAAGATCCCAGGGACAGCTCTAATGGCTGTGGTGGGAGTAACCCTGTCTCTCTTCTGGCACCCCGAACATCTGGCCTGGAAGTCAAGATCAGCAAATTGGGTGGGCTCAGGAGAGGGATAGGGGCTCTGCAGGGCAGACAGATCCCTGAGCAGTGGCCTCTGAGGCCTCGTCACTCAGCTGTCCCTTCTGGCCCAGAGTCCTACACTATACCCAGGGCAGGGATTCTTGGAGCTGCCGGCAAGATGAAGGAGACAGGACTATGGGTGGAGGGTCCCAGCCTGCAGAAGCCCCGGGCATGTCCTAGCCCTGATCCGGGCCTGGGGAGCTCCAGGACTTGCCTTAGCCTGTTTGGCTTCTAGCAGGTGCCTTTCTGCTCTCTGCTCAAGCCTGGACCACAGAGCACCTGGCAGGGGAGGTGGCCGCCCTCAGGTGTGATTCAGAGCAGCCCCCAGCATGAGGGGTGGGTCCTTTTGGCCCCTCGTGGGACCAGCACTGTGCCACTAATGCCTCTCTCTCTCCCAGCAGGCACTGGGAAAACCCCCTATCAGTTCACCACCTTGGGACAGGCCACTGCAGAGTTTTCCAAACCACTGGGTCGCAGTGGGCTGTCTAAAAATCATCCCGGTACCTGCCCCTTTTCCCATTCCTCCCCTTTCCTCTCCCACAGCGGGGCAGGTGGGACACGGCGGGCTCTCTGCCACTTCTAGGGTGTGCCGGTCCCTTCTCCCCAGAGCTCCCTGGAGAGGGATGCATGCCCCACCTGCCACCCCAGCACACTCTATCTGGACTTCTGCCTGCTGCACAAGGCGGGTGACTTGGGACACCCTAACCCCACCCCTGTTTCCATTCTCCCCTCTCTCGTGGCTGGCATGGGATTTTCTTTCCGGGAACTGAGAGATGAGGCCTGAATTACCCCTCTTAATCTCCACTCAGGATCCCTGGAATGCCCCCCTTCCAAGGCTGCCCCCACCCCCAGATGCAGGAAGAGACCCAGGTTCTTTGCTCTGTCTCCTCCCCCTCCTCCTTGCTCAGTGCCAACCTGGGAAGGGCCAGCCCAACAGGCAGCCTGGCAGTGCTCGTCATGAGCCTGACCTGCTCATCCTCGCTTAGAGCAGGGCAGGACAGGGGCTTCCCCAAGACACACCACAGCCTCTCACTGGACAGAGATCTGGCCCGGGATAGACCCTGCTTATTTCTTGAGGGCCTCAGCATCCAGGTCATGGCCTGTGTCTTCCCAGGCCTCCCTGCAGGCTGATGGCTGACACTGAGAGTGCCTTCACTGTGCTGTGAACCAGAGCTCCTTTCTGGTCTGTCTGGGCTGAGGTGGAGGGAGTCAGGGCAGCCCCGCCTTAGACTAGCATCTTTGCAACCAAGCTCAGAGAGCACACCTGCTCTGGGCCTCTCGGACTTGCTGTCCTAACCCTGGGTGGCGGCCACACTGACACATTCCTGCCCCTCTCTAGGCCCTAGTCTCTGGCTAGTGAAACAGGGGAGAGGCCACAGAGCCGGGGAGAGAAAACACGAATTTGGGTTTTGGAGTCTGGCAGTACCTGGTTTGGAATCCTGACTGCTGCTTATAAGCTGTGCAACTCAGGCAAACTGCTGAGCTCATAGCTCATGGATACAGGGGCCAGGCTCAGTGAGGAGACGTCTACAAAGTCCCTTCTACGGTGCTTGGCACAAGTGGGGCTCCGTGAATGGGAAGCATCGTCCAAACAGCGCAGGGGAGTCCAAGTGAGCGCTTCCTGCCAGGAAACTCTGGCAGGTCATGCTTATGCGTGGTGCTCCTGGTTTCTGGGAAGGGGAGGGCCCGTGGTGTAAACCTCCGGGGAAGGTGAGTGGAAATCCCTGCAGAGCAGTGTGATGCTGCACTGGATGTGGGTGCAACACTCCCCTGCTGCCTGGTCCAGCCCACCTGGCCAGCTCCTCCTCCTCCTGTTTGCTTTGCTGCCTCCTCCCTTTGGCCAGCCTCCCCAGGAATGTCGGTTGCGGCGCCCTGGCTGCTGCACTAACGCCTCTTCAGGCGGCTGCATTGGGTAATGGGCTGGATGATGCTTGGTGGTCACTTTGGAGAAGGCAGCTGTGCCGCTCCGGCCCCGGGGGCCCCGGACCACCAGCGGTGCTCCCTTTGACTTGAGTCTCTTGTCTTCCCAGGCTATCCTTCCCTCATGCGGAGCCAAAGCCCCAAGGCCCAGCCCCAGACTTGGAAATCTGGCAAGCAGACTATGCTGGTAAGGGAAGTGCTGCCAGGAGGGCCTGGGCACATCCAGACACCTGGGCACTGAAGGGGGCTCCCTGGGGGCAACAGGTTCCAGGGCCTGTGGGAGATGATGACTTCTCTGGGCCATGGGGTAGAGAAGGAGGCAGCAGTGGCCTGAATACCTGCACAGCAGAGGGTAGTAGAGAGCCAGGGCTAATGGGCAGGGGACTGGCTAAGCACACACTGTCTGGACCTCAGTTTTCTGATCTATAAAGTGGGCAGCCTTGGGGTTTTTATTTGGCGAATGCTTGTTGGATGCCTATGCTGGTGGAATGACAGCTTGGGTTCTGCCAGCTTTGGGATTGTAAAACAGCCCAGCAGGAGGACAGGCCTCCTCCTAGAGATGGGTCCCACCTCCCTGGGGCAGTTCTCCAGTGCTGACAGCATAGAGGCCATTGGGGTGATAGTGTGGGGGTGGGAGAGGCTGGGAAGTTGGGAATAGATATATTTAGGTTCAGTATCTAATGACCCCAGGCCAGGGATATCAGAAGAGCAGCAAGACAGGGAAGCATGGCTTTGGGGTCCAGGCCACCTGCTGACTGTGGGGTCCTGGATAAGTTAGATACCCTCTCTGAGACACTTTCTTGCTTTTTATGATGTGGGGACTGAGATAACATCCAGTGCCCGTTAGATCTGACATAGCTGACCCTGACTGAGAGCTCAGTGATCAGGGACTATAGTTCACATGCAGAGCCCCCATGTGCCTGAATGCCTTGCTCCTGAAGGTCCATTCTAGGCCCTGCTACAGGAAGTCAGCCAGCTGCCGTGGCAAGTGGGTGGCATCAGGAGCTCTGCTGGAACCAGGGCCGGAGCCCTTGGCTCTTGCTGTCCTTGCAATTGGAGGTCAGAGCAGGAGAGGTGATTTGCCCTGGACCACAAAGAATGGCTGGGGATAGTTTAATTGGAGAGAATCTTTAATTGCTGGCGATGGGAGCTAAGTGATCGTGTGTGTAATTTGGAGCTGGGCCCAGGGGCATTGCAACAGCAGGACTGCAGAAAGCAGATATGGGGAGATAAAAGAAGGTTTCCGTTCTAGACTCAGTCCTTCCCCTCCCTACTACATACTTTTCCACCCTCTCAGAACCTGGGACCCTGAAGAGAAGGCTCATCAGCACTTTGAGGCCCCTGGCAGGGCAGGGTTCTGGTGTCCAGCAAGCAGCCAGCGCTGGGAGAGTGGAGGCAGGTGCTGGGGTGCAGAGAGGCTGAGCTGGGAATCAGTTTCCCTGGGGGCAGGCCCCAGCTGTCTCATTGACTTGCTGTGTGACCTTGCCTGAGGAAGAATGATTCCTTTGTGCCTCAGTTTTCCCATCTGTAATTAGGATGATTTCCTAGCTCTTCCAACTGCCATATGTGCTGTGACCTCAAGCCAGGGAGGGGAAGGGAGGGTGAGGGGAGCAGTCTGCCCTGATGCCCACCTACCACTCTGGGCTTTTAACCAGACAATGCCGTTCATCGACCTGCAACCCATATTATTGACCCAGTCTTCCTCAAAGAAAGGCTTCAGCCATTTCCAAATCTATTCACTTTGCCCTGTGAATTGCTTGGGGTCCCGGCTGGCCCCTGGGGGTCCGGAGACCTAGTCCAGGCCCTGCTCTGCCAGTAATTAGCTGTTCTTTCCCCTCCCTGGGTCCCAGTTTCTTCCTTTGTTTAATAGGTGGTTTAAGCAAGGTCTGAGCATCCCTCAGGCCCACAAGTCCTGCTGTGGACCAGGCATAGGCAAGGAGCTGACCAGGAGGTGCCAGTTCTGTGGCAGACAGGGCCAAGGGCAGTGCACCCTTGGGGTGTGTGTATGAGGGGCAAATGATGTCTCCTGTATTGGGATCCGCAGGGCATGGGGGTGGGCTTAGCCTCTGACCCAGCTCAGGGACAAATCCTCTTCCTGAGACCCTCCAGGGACTGATGGTGCTCGCATGGGTGAGCAGCAGCTAAGCCGTGCTCTTCCACTCCATCCTGGAGGGCTGCCTCCTCAGGGCCCTGATGAAGTGATCTGGGCAGGGTGGGGCACGCTGATTTCATGAAATTACTGGGAGATACAATACCTGGAGAAGGCTGGGAGAGCTGTCACTGGACTCTCTCCAGAGATGCTCCCTGAATACCAATGGCTGGGGGAGGAGGAGCAGGACGAGAGAGGCAAAGGGCTGTGGGGAGCCTGGGACTGTGTTGGGTTGGGGCAGTTGTTTACCCTCTCTGCACCCCCTCTGTAAGGAAGATTTATGCAGAGAGAGCCAAAGAAAATCCTGGAAGCCCTCGCCATAAGAGAAGTGATGCCGAGAACTGGGGGCTGGGGGTGTGGGTTTTGGAGGCAGCCTGCTGGGACTTGGATTCCGGCTCCTTGCTTACCAGCTGAGTGACCTTGGGCAAGTTGCCTAGCTTCTCTGTGTCTTGGTTTGCTCAACTATAAAATGAATATGATAATAGTAATCTATGTAATTGGGTGGTTGTAAAAATTAAATGAGTGCATCCGCATATAGCCCTCGGCACAGTGCTATGAAGTTCCGTGGAGTAGAAAGTGTTATATAAATAGCAGCTGTGGTAGCGCTGGAGGAACCTCCTGAGCTGTGGAGAGAAATTTCGACCAGTGTGATGGGGGGCTGAGGTTCAAGCTCACCCGCTAACTATGGGAATGGACTCCAATTAGGATTCAAACCTGTAAATCCTGACATTAGGGACCAGCACCTGATCACAGGGTAGGTAGATCTTGCAGATCAGGCCAAAAGGCTCCTAGAATTGTCGGGGCTTGGATCACTGCTACCTCCTGGGGCAGGTTAGGATAGGGTGGATCTAGCTAGCGGGCTCATCTGTCATCTGGCCTTCCTGACCACTCTTGTTTTCCCCACAGTCTCACTACCGGCCATTCTACGTCAACAAAGGCAACGGGATTGGGTCCAACGAAGCCCCATGAGCTCCTGGCGGAAGGAATGAGGCGCCACACCCCTGCTCTTCCTTCTGACCCTGCTGCTCTTGCCTTCTAAGCTACTGTGCTTGTCTGGGTGGAAGGGAGCCTGGTCCTGCACCTGCCCTCTGCAGCCCTCTACCAGCCTCTCGGGGAGGTTCCGGCCTCTCCAACTTCCCCACTGGCCACACTCCATTCAGACTCCTTTCCTGCCTCATGACCTCAGGTGGTCAACATCATTCCTGTGCTCAGAGGCCAACGCATCACGGGGTGAGATAGGTGGGGCCTGCCCTAACCCACCACCCTCCTCCTCTCGGGCTGGATCTGGGGGCTAGCAGTGAGTACCCGCACGGTGTCAGCCTGCCTCTCCCGCCCACGCCCTGCTGTCTCCAGGCCTATAGACCTTTCTCTCCAAGGCCCCATCCCCCAGTGTTGCCAGCAGGTACCTGGACAACACAGTCACACATCTCCCTTTCATATGGCCCACCTCCTGCTTCCCAGAGGACTGGCCCTACGTGTTCTCTCTAGTCCTACCTATCAGTGTCCAGCGTGGCAGAACCTGCAGCCCTGGACCACTGCAGACGGAAACCTCTCAGTGTCTTGACATCGCCCTACCCAGGCAGTGGGTCTCCACCACAGCCACTTTGAGTCTGTGGTCCCTGGAGGGTGGCTTCTCCTGACTGGCAGGATGACCTTAGCCAAGATATTCCTCTCTTCCCTCTTCTGGGATAAATAATTCCCTTAACACGATATGATCCACCCATGAAAATAGCTACTGGCCCAGCTACCATTTCCCAGCTGCTGTACCATTTGCCTGTAGAATTTCATTCAGTTTATAATTTGGCATTCTCTCTGGCGATGGAGAGTGTGGCTGGGCTGGCTGCAAGGGATGCCTCACACACTGTCCCCACCCTTAGCCACTGCCCCGTCAGAGGCTGCCTCCTCCTTCTGATTACCACCCATGTTGCATATCAAGGTGCCCAGGGATTGGAGACGAGACAAAACCAGGAGCAGCACAGTGGGGCCCTCTCCCGTCTCAACAGCCCCAGGCCTGTGGGGACTCTGGAAGGATGGGTCAGCTTGCAGGGGTCGGGGAGGGAGACATCCAGCTTGGGCTTTCCCCTTTGGAATAAACCATTGATGTGTCACTTCTCTTGTATTGAATGACCATTTCCCTGAGGGTCCCCAGGGGAACAGGCTGCATTCTTCTGAATGCACTTTTTCCCTCTGATGAGGACAGAGTCATCTTCCTGCTCTCCTCTTGCAGATGTGGCTCCTTTGAATCTCCCTTCACCTCCCTCACCCTGTCTGGGACACAGGGGTGCAGTGCAGGAGCCTGGGCCTTAGGGAGGCAGGCCTTGGCTGACAATGAACACAGAGAATGATGGTGGGTTGTGGGCCTGGGGATACGCTCAATACCTTCTGCCATGCTCAGACCTTCTGGCCAGCCCACCCCAGAGTTCCCAGGGGGAGAAAGGCCCAGGAGTGGCTGGGAGCCTGTAACCCCCAGCACTCTGGTGCTCAGACACAGGCTGGAGTGGAAGCCCACTGGAGGCTTCAGACCTGAGGGCCTTCTCAGTGCACAGAGGGCCTTCTCGGAAGGGGAGCTCACCTCTGAGGCTGGCAGGAGAGTCAGGCTCCTGAGGACAGCACCATCCTGGGCTTGGGGGATGGAGGAGAGGGAAAAGGCCATCCAGTCCCTGGAAACCCAGAGAGCCCTGGAAGGACAGTCAGGGAAGGCTTCCTGGAAGAGGTGAGCAAGCCAGAAGGAGGCATGGTGGTAGAGAGGGAAGAGGGTGCCAAACAACCACATTCTTTTCCCTGGTGTGGCAGGGACACCTGCGCCCCTCTGTTCTCACTGTTCTTCCTCACTCTGCTCCCCACCAGGGGCCAGGTGACACGAGGGGAGCAGTCCCTCTGTCCTAGTGAGAGTCCCTAAGTGAGCTGGCTGCCGGTCCATTGTGGAGGGACAGCACTCTTCCTTCCTCCTTTCTGCCTTCCTGGGCTAGGGAGCTTTGGGAACCAAGCAGCCATGCGTGCCAGGAAGGGGCTCTTGGGAATGAGAAAGGGAGGGAGAAGTGGCTGAGAAGAGAGAGACAGAGGAGACAAGAGGGTAAGGGTGAGAAAAGAAAGGAGGGAGAAGGGGCCAAGTGAGTCCGTGGAGGACCGTCCAGCACTGTCAGGAAGATGGACCACAAGTCGGACCTGTATGCTTGGCCACCTGCATGGTGCTCTCCCTTGGGAGCTGGGACTGCAGAGTGTCCCTGGGGTCAGCTGCCGCTCCCTACAGCCCCTGCCCTGGGTGCTGGTTCCCTCAATCTCTCTTCTGAGAAGCATCCCTACCTGGTGCCCCAGCAGGTCCACCTCTGTGGGCACCGTGCCCTGCAGCCTCCTGGCCCTTCTTGAGGACCCTGGGGTTGTGATAAGGGCCCATTCCTGGGCTCCAGAGGTGCCTGGACTCTCAGAAAGACCCTGGCCACAAGAGGCTCACAGTTCTCCAGGCCCTGCCCTAAGCCCACCAGCTCCAGAGGAAGGGAACTGGATGGGACCCAGGTCTGGCTAAATTCCCCTGTGGGGGCAGCTGGGCCCTTGCCTGTCCTGTGCCTGGACCGCATCAGGGGCTGCACCTGCTGCACAGAGGCTGGCTGGTGGGACGTTGGGAAGACCGCTGTGTTGGGAGGCCCAGGGCTGTGCTGGGAACTGGGTGGGGACGTCGCCAAGCATCATACTCTCCCCATCAATCCCCACCAGGTCCATTATCGTCTGAGCTGTGATTATAAAGCAATCAGGGAAATCCTTTCTTCTCAGTTCTTGAGAATGCCTCTGTCCCCAGCATGAGTGAGAATAGGAGGATTACTCCAGGCCTCGAGTGGCTCAGGGGAGGGGAGAGAAAGGAGGGGGGCAAGGCTCTATGTCCACTTCTGTTCCTCTCAGACCGAGGCAGTGTCCTGGCCCATGCTCCCCTGTCTCCTGCCCTCTCCCAGCTCTGGGCGTTGGGCGATTCTCAGAGGTGTGGGTAGCCTGCTGGCAGATAAGTGAGGAGGGAGGCAGCAGAGGGGCTCAGCAGGGAGCTCTGGCTGGGTAGTTGGGAGCCCTGAGTCTCATCCAGGCTCTGTCGCTTGGCTGTGTGATCTGGGCAAACTGCTTGCCCTTTCTGGGTCTGACCTTCTTGATCTACAAAATGAGGTGTATTCATTGGGTCCTTTCTGGGGTTCTTGCCCAGCTCCAACAGCCTGTGAGTTGGAGACCACAGCGAAAGGAGAGTTGGAAGGGACAGGAACATTGAGCTTGGTCCCAGGTTGGGAATCCACCATCAGGCCTGGGCCGATAGCCAGGCAGGTTGGACTCCCAAATCCCCAAGGCTCCCTGTACCCAGTCCCCTGCCTCTCCTTTCCTTTAGACCCTGTCAGGGCCAAGGGTCCCCATCTGAGAAGCCTTCTCTGTCCAGGAGGGAGGGAGGAAGACTGGAGACCCAGGAGCTTCTGAGCTCTGCTCTGGGCCTCAGGACCTGCTGGAATGTGGACTCGATGATAGCAGGGATTATTCCATCATGGTGTCCTAGAACAGTGCTTGGCACATGGACGAGCCTTGGAGGCTAAGAAGCAGTTAACTGGGAGGAGGAAGTGGGAGAGGAAGGTGAAAAAATCAAAAGGGGAGCTGGAAGACATCCAATGAGGGGTGCCTGGTGCATTTCATTGTGTGGAGAGCTGAGGCATGGGTTTCTGAGGGCAGTGCTTGGAGCTGCAGCCACACTCTCAGGGCCAGAATCCTGGCTGCACTGCCCATCAGCTGTAAGCCCAGGGCCAAGCTGCCCACTCTGTCTGAGCTTCAGTGCAGGTACTGCAAAGTACCTGGCTTAGCAAGGGCCCAACAGTTGAGAGATTATGTTATGATTATTGTGGAATTAACAACAAAGATAATGACGACATTTCAACCTGGGATGAAGCTTGATTTCCCCTCTTTTTGGCCTTCTACACTTGGTGGAGAGTCACAGGGTGGAAGCTGCTGGGCCCAGCCCTAGGACCCGCACCAGGGCTCCTGCAGTTCTGGGGTACGGCCGGCAGGTGACAGCATTTCACTGCAGTGAGTGGGCGCCAAACTCCTGCTCCAGCCCGGGCCGTCAGGACTGGGTCCCAGGGCCCTTCCACAAGGTGAGCGTCTCTCTCTCTCCTCCTTCTCCCACTTCTATATTGGCTGACTAGACCCTTCTGTCCTAGCCTGTAGAATATGTGACCCCAGGAAAGCAGTCCCCTGGTCTGAGTAGGAGATAGGGGCTTACTGCTCACCCCACCAGACCTTGCCTGAGTTGGCATGGAATTCTGCAGAAGGGGCAGGCTCCCCTTATGTGGGCCCCACCTTTGGGTTCCCTCTGCAGGTAGCTGGCCTGAGGAGGGGGCTGGGTGGGCACAGCAGGTTCAGTTCTGTAGCCCCCAAAGAGGACTTGCATGAGTCAGACAGGGCTCTACACAAGGCAGCTCTTGGTGAAGAGTGAGACAGAAAGCCAGAGTCCTCAAAGTCCAAGGGAGAGGAGACACTGAGAGGCTGCGAACTGCAGAGCTGCCTGACTCTTGTCCCCCTGCCATGTCCTAGCTATGACATGGGGACCTTTGTCCCTGCCTCCTGATGGACCATGGAGAGAGGTCAGAAGGATAACAAGTGGGACCCCAGGAATGCCTGTCCAGAGGGGTGGGGGCTGGATGGCTGAGGCAGGGCCAGCTCGTATCCCACCTGCCTTTCCCACCAAACCCTCAAATCACCTCCCAAGAGTGTCCCAGGCAGTTTTATCTTTCTGAGTATTGACTATTAAGTTTGAAAATGAACTGTTGTTCAGCCACAGAAACAAGGGAGATAAACACTAATTGCTTGGTGAAGGTGCCAACTCCTGGCTCCTAATTCATCACCTAGCCAAGACGAGGCTAAGAAGAGGCAAAGGAGTGGGGAGGGGGTGAGGAAACTTGGGAACCAACAGACTCTCTTGCAAGACATGGCAGTGGATGGATGACCTCAACCCAGGGGATAAGGATGGTGCCCGGGATCCCTGAAGCTCCCCAGGAAGGACAGGGAGCCAGGTGAGGGAGGGAGGAGAGGTCTTTGACTGGGCTTATCATTTTCAATACATTCATCCCAAGTGGACATATAATGTGTTCCCTTGTTGGCCTTGAGGTTGGCTCTGATTAGCAAATTCTGTATTTCTCTGAGGTTGGTTCCATTATCATGTTAAGATCCTCAACTGACTGAATTGAGGGGCTGCAAGCCTTGTTACTGATTGGTAACTTGCAGGATTCAGGTCTGGCTGTGGAAGGTGGAGCCCTGAGAGCTTGTCTGAAAAGGAGGCGCCATATTCTTTGAGGGTGAGGTGTGGGTCTTTGATGATTCAGGTGTGGACCTGCCTGGAGCGGGGACTGCACTAGGTGTCCTGATGGCAAGACTGGGGGCATTGCATAGGCCCAGGGGAGAGAGAGGAGCACAGATATCTGATGAGGAGCAGGAATGGAGTTGTGGCTTGGGGGAGGCCTGCATTCATTCAGATCTTTGTGTTGGATGAAGATCTAAGCACAAGATACAGGAGACACAAGCTGCCGCTCTGCATGAATTCGCAAGACTGGGCCTGTGAGCTGATCCAGAAGGTGATTGGAGTGTGCAGGGCCCAAAACAGGGTGACGAGGAGGCGTGTCCCCTGAGGAGGGGTCAGCTGTGCTGGGAGTGGGTTGAGAAGATCTGGGGGGACCAGAGGGATCTGACTTGGACAGTGAGTTTTGCGTGTGTGAGAAAGGCAGGGCTGGATCACGCCGTACTACATAGGGGCTGAGCTTTACCGTAAACATAGGGCCACCCCCATGGGAGAGTGAGTAATCAGATCAGTGCTCTAAGAAGAGGACTCAGGAATGAACCGAGGTGAAGCAAGAGTAGAGGCCCAGGTGCGCTATGCCGGTGACTTGAGATATTGTTGATGGGACCAACTGTGGCAGGTGGAGATGCTGGTGGCATTGCAGGTGCAGGAGCAAGCAAAGACACAAGCAGGTTGTGCAGAGGATGCAGGGGTTTAGGAAACGGGTGAGAGCTGAGGGCCAGTGGGTGGAGGAGGGGAGTTAGAGAGTAGGTCCTGGTTGCAGGAGTGCTAATGCCAGAGAGGGAGGCTGCAGCACGGCTGCCATGGACTGAGGGGGAGGGATCCGCCATGAGGTGGGTGTGGAAGCAGGGAATACCCTTGGGGGGTGACACAGTCCCAGAGATAATCCTCTGTCTGTGCCTCTCTGAGGGAGGCAATGTGCCACTCTGTACCTGAATCCTGACTTGGCCGGGTCAATAGAAGAAGCTACTTACACTTCCTTACCCTCAGTTTTCTCATCTGCCGAATAGGGCTAATCATAGTGACCGTATGGGTTTGTAGGAGGATCAAATGAAAGGGGGCAAGTAAGTGTCGCCACAGTGCCTGGTGCATCATCACTTGATAAATTGGTGCCCGATGCACGGTGGAGAGCAGGACAGAGGGTCCTTTCCCTGCCTCAGGCCCTTCTTCTCTGACTGCTGCTTTTGTTGCTGGTGGTGATGGCAGAATCTAATCCCTGGCGTTTCAGGGAGGGCCTGCTTAGCTCCTCGAGGCCACCTGGCTCTGGTTCCTGGGTCCCTCCTTCCCTGGTGGCCATGCAGCCATGGGTCCTCTGGGCTACGTCTGGCAGGAAAGCCAGACCGCAGGAGGAGTGGAGGCTAGTGCTTCTCCTCCCAGTGCAGACCGGCCGCTACATGCATGGGTGGCTGGGGTAATTAATTTACACATTTTATCCTGCTTAAACTAATAAGCTTCTCTAGCTTCCTCCACTGAGCCTGAGCCTTCGAGCTGGGCCTGCCAGAAACATTATCCTGCCCCCTGGGAAGTCTGATGGGGCTTATAGTTGTCCTGTGGGCTCGGGCCAAGGCTCCCAGGCCCTGTGTCCACACTTCTGAGGCTGCTGATTTTGGCTGCTCCTAGCCTGCTGGTCCAGGTATGCCACAGAGGTACCTTAAGATGCCAATCAACACTGCACATCCTGATGGAAACGCAGGACTTGGGAGCCCATCCTTCCAGCCCCCTGCCCGGCAGCCTCCTGCTCCTGCAGTAGCCGGGCGTGGCTCAGAGATGCCTGGGAACACAAAGACCTCCTCCATGTAGCGAAAAAGAAGTCTCTAAGAAAGGTTGTGGAGTGAAGATAGTGACGTGCTATCTTGTGTGTGTGAATAATGTGTGACATAGCCGCTATTTTCTTGAGAAAGGAAGAAATGCACATCCACATTTGCTTGCATGAGGATAAAGCCTCCTGGATGGGTATACAAGGGACAAGGGACTGGCTGCTCCTAGGAAGGAGCTGGAGAGCTGCCAGGCAGGGTGAGAGGGAGACTTTTCCCATGGACCCCTTTGTACCTCTTGAGTCTTGAAGGCTGTGAATGTATCACATGTTCAAAATGCATCAACTGTTGGGAAATAAACACAAACACGATGGAAACCCCATCTGTGCAGCACATGTTTATTGGGTGCCCCTTTGTGCCTGGGAGCAAGGGTGTGAGAGAGCAGGTCATGGTCACACCTTTCAAAAGAGTGAGGGGAGAGGAAGAGAGGTATGTCTGTGATTATAATCATCATTGGTGAGTTCAATGCCAGAGGAAGCCTGGAATCCCCCGGGCTCACAGAGGAATCCAAGTGGGTAGTTAGAAAGAGCTTCCTGGAGGAGGAGATTCTTGAGCTGTTTTGAAGGTAGCATAAGAGTTGACTGGATGGAGAAGGGAGGGAAGGGTTGGATGAGATTGAAGTGTGGGTTTCTATTCTGATTGCCAAAACCTGTGGTGCCTTTGGGTGTTAGTCTTCCCATTCATAACACAGGAAACCTTGGTTCAGGGAGCCAGGCAGGAAAGTAGTTCCAGCCTCTAGAATTTCAGCCCTCACCTACCCCTCTGAAGCCGCTGTGGGCACTCTGGTTCTGTGTGGGCTGCTGCTTCCCAGAGAGGTGCTCTCGCTAGCTGAGGACAGCCGGCCAGCCCCTTCCGGCTGCTTCCCCTACTTGTGGATTCGTCTTGTATTCTCGGATTCCAAATCCTGCAGGATTTAATATCCACTCTGTAATCTACTGGCACCAATAGGCATTATCTAACTAAACCTTAAATTGAAAATGCTAGGCTTCTATTTTCCCCACGCCGTCGGGAGAAGTCGGGACTCTCTTCGTCCAATGTAATTTACTCTTGCACTAATTAAAGTGCGTCACTCTGCTGTCCTTGAAGGCACACAGCCTGCCCCCGACAAGGAATGCAGCCGGGGTGGACAAGGCAAAGCAGGGGCCGGGCTGGCCAATCTAGGGCTGCAAGATGGTTCCTGCATCCATCCCAAGTGTCTCTTGCTTTAAGGCCATTTCATTTCCTGAGAGATGGAGAGTTCACTTGTTGTAATATTCATTCATTCATTCTCTCACTCATTCACTCCCTCCCTCCCTCCTGCATTTATTAAGCACTCAAGGCAGGCACAGAAATAAAAGCTGCTAAACATATGATCAGGCTTTTCTCTCCAGCCCCTCCCCTGATGTCATGAGGGTTTCACAGGATGCAGGTTCCTAGGCCACCAGCTCACAGAGGAACCCAGGGATGGGGAGCAAGAATAGCTAATGTGGCCCGGCGCAGTGGCTCACGCCTGTAATCCCAGCACTTTGGGAGGCCGAGGCGGGTGGATCACGAGGTCAGGAGATCGAGACCATCCTGGCTAACATGGTGAAACCCTGTCTCTAGTAAAAAAATACAAAAAATTAGCCGGATGTGGTGGTGGGCGCCTGTAGTCCCAGCTACTTGGGAGGCTGAGGCAGGAGAATGGCGTGACCCGGGAGGTGGAGCTTGCAGTGAGTACAGACTGTGTGCCACTGTACTCCAACCTGGGCAACAGAGCTAGACTCTACCTCAAAAAAAAAAAAAAGCTAATGTTACAGATGCTTCCTTGCACCCAACATTATTTAAAGAACTCTGTTTTTTTAAAAAATGAAACTTATTTTGAGATCATTGTAGATTCACATGCAGTTGTAAGAAATAATAGAGATCCAGTGCGCCCTTTGCCTAGTTTCCCCCAATATTAACACCTTGCAAAACTATAGTATAAGATCATGACCAGGAAATTGACGTTGACACAGTCAAGATACAGACTGTTCCGTCACCACAAGGAGAGATCCTGTTGTCCCTTTATAGGCACTTCCCCTTTTCCTTTTTTTCTGACCCCTGGCAACCATGAATCTCTGTTTCTATAATTTTGTCATTTTAAGAACGTCACAGAATCATTTAACCTTTTGGGATAGGCTTGAATAACTCATTTAATGTTTTTTTTTTTTTTTTTTTGACGGAGTCTTACTCTGTCGCCAGGCTGGAGTGCAGTGGTGCGATCTCGGCTCACTGCAACCTCCACCTCCCAGGTTCAAGCGATTCTCCTGCCTCGGCCTCCTGAGTAGCTGGGACCACAGGCGCACATGACCATGTCTGACTAATTTCTGTAGTTTTAGTAGAGATGGGTTTCACCATGTTGGCCAGGATGGTCTCAATCTCCTGAACACCCACCTCGGCCTCCCAAAGTGCTGGGATTACAGGCATGAGCCACTGTGCCCGGCCTCATTTAATTCTTGTAACAACCTGATGAGCAAGGTCAGCATCAGTGTCCTCATTTTACAGACATATAAGTTGAGGCCAGGGCAGTGAAGTAACTTGTAGAGACAGGATTTAAGCTCAGTTTGTCCTGACAGCAAACCAGGCTCTGAAGTCTCTCCAATGTAACACTGACTTGCAGGCACTGCTTGAACTGATGGCCCTCGATCCTCCATGTGTCAGGTTGAATTCCCTCTGCTTCCAAAACACAGCTGGGGGCTTGGCTCTGGAATGCTAAGGTCTCAGTCCTGGAGGCTGGAGAGGGCAGTCCTAGCTTGTCCTACCCAGCCTGAATTCTCAAGTGCAGGCCATGGTGCAGGGACCCAGAGATGACACTTCCTGGAGACAGAGGTGAAGCCCTAGCTGTCTGCAGGGGTTGGCCGGGACTCAGTGCTCACTCCTGTCTCAGTGGGGGTGGCGGAGGCTCATACGGTGATGTGCTCCTTCTCCCCAGTGCTCTCCAAGGCTGTTCAGGCCTCACAGCCCGGAATTGGAGTCTCAGATACTGTGGTCAGGTCAGCTATGGGGCCATGACGGGTCAGCTCCGAAGTAGTGTCACTTGCAGAGCTAACCAAGCGTGAGATTGCTCAGATGGCTGGAATAAGCGAGTCCCCTGTGCATTCCCTCTCCCTTCAACCAGCCACAGGCTCCTTTAGCTCTCACTTAGGTCCTGCTCCTGCCATAATATCACCTGACACTGATGAGGTCACAAAACCAGTACCCATGGGTCCCACTCACTGTTGACAAGGGCCTCATCTCCCAGTGGGAAGCCTCAGTCCCTGGTCCCTGGAGAGGGGAGCTGGTTCTCTCTGCATCCAGTGGGAGAGCCTGAATAGACCTGCAGGAGGTGGGTGCTCCCAGCCTCATCCGGGGGTCAGATGAGCCAGGGCTGGGGCTCTGCCTGTGTGTATGAGTGGGGGATGGGAGAGGACTTCTGCATACTAGAGTTGGAGTCAGTGGCATTGATGCTGGCCCCTAGGCATCAGGGATTCTCTGCAGGGCAGAACCAGGGCCAATGGGAAGGAGTTATGATGGGAGATGGGTGGTTTTTGCTCAACAACAGTGAGATTTTTTGTAGTAAATAGTAGAATCCAACAGCAGAGCAGACTGCTTTGTGAGATAGTGAGATCCTCATCAGTGAAGGTATTCATTCATTTATTTAACACACATTCATTGCCTACCTTGGCTCTTGGCACTAGAGTTCCACAGATGTGGGTTCAAGTTCCAGTTCTGCCACTTAGGATTCCGTGATCCACAGCGAATTCCTTGTGTCTCAGTTGCCTCACTTGTAAACATGAGTAATAACAGTTCTTTACCTATCTCAGTGGGAAGGTTGAACAACTCCAAGCTCCATGCCTCACACAGGTAAAGACACGGAGCCTTGAATGTACTATTTCACAGGTGTAATTACCTCTATCCTGCAAGTGAGTTAAATAGCACATTCTCCATTACTAAATGTCTGAGTGGGAATCTGAATCCAATTCAGTCTAATTCCAAGTCATTCTCTTCCCTCTGAACCATAAGGCTGGGCTCAGTTAGGTATTCAAATCTGAGCTATGGGACTTGTATCTAGAATATATAAAGAACACTTACAACTCAATAATAAAAAAGACCAAAAACTCAATTAGAATATGGGCAAAGGATCTGAATATACATTTCTCCATGGAAGGCATATGAATGACCAAAAAGCAAATGAAAAGATGCTGCACATCATCAGGCATCAGGGAAACACAAATCAAAACCACAAGGAAATGCCACTTCACACCCGGTAAGACGGGGATAACTAAAGACAGACAATAGCCAGCGCGAGGCTGTGGGGAAACCGGAGCCCTCATACACGGTTGTGTGGGAGTGTAAAATGGAGCAGCCACGCTGCAACACAGCCTGGCAGTTCCTCAAATGGCTAAACAGAGAGTCACCATATGACCCAGAAATTCCATTCCTAGGCTGATACTCAAGAGAATTGAAAACATACATCCACGCAAAACTTGTACAAAAATGTTCAGAGCAGCATTACTGATAACAGCTGAAAATAAGAAACAACCCAAATATTCATCAACTAATGAATGGAGAAACAAAATATGGTCTATCCATACAATGGAATATTATTCAGCCATAGAAAGAAATGAAGCGCCGACACACGCTACAACATGAATTAACCTTGAAAACATGATGATAAGTTGCTGGGTGCAGTGGCACGTGCCTGTGGTCCCAGGTACTCTGGAGGCTGAGGTGGGAGGATCACTTGATCCCAGGAGTTCAAGGCCACAGTGTGCTACAGTGGGCTATGAGTAGCCACTGTACTCCAATCCAGCCTGGACAATATAGCACAGCCCCATCTCTAAATAAATAAAAATAAATCATAAAATTTAAAAAACAAGATTTAAAATGTATTCCACTTATTACATAATTCAATTTATATGAAAGTCCAGAATAAATTTGTAGAGAGAGAAAGTAGAGTGGTGTTTGCTTAGGGTTGGGGGTTACGGTGTGGGGTAGGGGAATTGAGGAGTAATACCTAAATGGTAGAGGGTTTCTTTTTGAGATAATGAAAATGTTCTAAAATCGGCTCTGGTTATGGTTGCACATATTCGAGAATATACTAACAACCATTGAATTGTATAATTTAAATGCGTGAATTGTATGGTATGTAAATTATATCTCAACAAAGCTGTTAAAAAAGAGAGAAAGAAAAATAAACCTATAAAAAACGTGATGATGCACACCTGTAGTTCCAGCTACTCAGAAGGCTGAGACGGGAGGATCACTTAGCTTAGGAGTGCAAGACCAGCCTAGGTTTTTTTCTAAGACCCCCATCTTGGAAAAAAAAAAAAACATCTGAGGCTGTGAGAGAAGTGGCCAAGGTGTGGGTGGAGATAAGAGTCTGGGGAATCTCAGCACACAGGTGCAGGGGAGACTATGAGGATGCATGACCTTGCTTAGGAAGAATTTCCCAAGTGGGAAGATGGATGGAACCTGGAGGAATGCCTTCTAGAGGAATAGGCACTGCTTGGGTGTACCCCTGGGTGGGGTTGGAGAGAGGAGGCTGCACCAGTGTCCTCTGGTAGCACTCACAGCCCAGCAGGAAAGGGCACATCAGTGTTGGGATGGGGGGTTCCGATCATGGCTGGGCAGGTGCCCCATCCGCCTCCCAGACCACCCACACGATCCCATGGAGATGAACAGCACTCGACCCATTCCGTGTCTCCCAGGAACACAGGACTGGAGGGGCAGAGCCAGGTCTGGACCTGGGTGGTTGCTACCTCTCTGGCCTTGGTCTCCATATCAATGGTATGAAGGTGGCAGTTTCTCCCTCACCGTGTTGCGCGCTGTGAAAGTGGAAGTTGTGTTGAAAGCACACAGTAAGTGTGCAGATGGGGGCCAGAATTCATCGTAGCTGGCCTTGGTTGTCACTTCAACTGTGGGTAGTTGAGCAGCATTACTGTTCCCATTTCACAGATGAAGAAACAGAGAGGCTGTGTGCATTGGTGACTTTCTAAAGGACACATTGTGAACAGAGATAGGACGGGACCCTGCTCCAACCGTGTGCCCACCAGGTCATCCTTGTTGCCTCACGCCTGATAACCGAGCAGGGCTGGAAAAGCGCTGTCAACAAATGACTTATTTTCGCCTTTAGGACAAACTTCTGCATATGTAGGCCTGGTGGCATTCCTTCTCACCTTACAGGTGAGAAAACTGAGTCGAGGGACACACCTGAGGTCCCACCTCTGACAGTGACAGGCCAGAACTGTAACTTTCCTTCATCCAAACCTGGTACCTACATGACTCAAGCAAGGGAAAGGTCAGGGCACCCCTGCCTCCCACTGGCCTTAGAGCAGCCACACCCATGATCCTGAGCCTTTTGGACTCCGAGATGCAGCAGATCAAAGGCCTTGTGATAAAAGTGGAGACTTAGGTAGGTACTGTGGATGGGGAGGGCATGCAGGTTGGGGTATGGGTCTAGGGGCTTGCAGACTCCATGTCGTCGCCTGCAAAGCCAGTGTGAGTAACCAGGCAGCCCTTTCTGTGGATGCTCTACCTCTCCCGGAGGCTGTTGTGGGATGAAGGAAACTGGAGCTTCTCTGCCCAGGGAAGGTGGCTGCATTTCAAGCGGGAATCGTACAAGCACTCTTGATAAACAGCAGGTAACCCCACTTCCAGCAGCTAACAGGATTAATCTAAATGCACACAGACGCAGCTGGGCAAAATCAAAACACAGAACCCAGGTTAAATCATACCACTTAACGGGAGCCCTCAGAGCCTCAGAGCGCGTCACCTGACTGGTGCCCGGCGTGGGGTGGGGATGTGGGAGGAGGCCGTGTGCGCTGATGCTTGCTTTTGAGGGGCTGTGGGAGCCCTGCTGCAGCGTAGGGGCCAAGGGAGCCCTGGGGCTGGGCTGCGGGACCAGTCAATGGCGCGTCGGAAGGTCAGGTGTTCAGGTCCCCATGGCGGGGAGCAGGGCCGTCTCTGAGGGCTTGGAGTGGCAGGTGGGGTGGTCAGCCTGGAAGGCCGCAGCAGCTTCACGCTCTGGGAAAGTGGGAGAGGCCTTCAAGTGCTCCTGTTGACTCCCACTCCCACTCAATCAGCCCTGTCCAATGAGGGGTCCCATCCCAGGGACGTTCACAGGAAGGAGAGAAGCCAGGGCTTTGGGTAGTTCTGGCATCCCGGGGCTTGTTGTGGCCTCCACAGGGAGAAACAGAGGGAACACCACACCCAGACTGCCGCAGCCCCTCCC
Source organism: Chlorocebus sabaeus (assembly GCF_047675955.1). NCBI lineage: Eukaryota > Metazoa > Chordata > Mammalia > Primates > Cercopithecidae > Chlorocebus > Chlorocebus sabaeus. Next base: position 116,320,770 of record NC_132904.1, on the reverse strand, counting down.
CACTCCAGCCATTATCAGCTGCTTTTACAGTTGAGGACGCTGAGGCACAGCCAGTTTTCAGGTCACGCTCTTTGCGCTGCCCCCAAGCTTCCTCCCAAATCAAGGCTCTGGTGAGAAGCAAGTTCCCTGTCCTGCACCTGTCTTGGGCTCAGGTCAGTTCCACCCAAGATCACAGCAGAGCCTCGTTCCTCCCCAGGGCCCGGGGCCATCATCTGTGGGGTCCTCCATGAACACTCTGTGTGGGGTCAGCTGCCGTGGGCTGGGGAAAAGGAGAGTGGTCATGGGAATCACTTCCCAGGCTCCTCAAATGGGGCGAGAGCTGGGAGTTCATCACTGTCACCTCTTGGCCTCCAGAGTGGCCAGCAAGCCAGCGGGTGACCCCTTTTTCCTTGGACCTCAGGAATGATGGTAACAATTGCTAATGTTTACTGAGCACTTTTTCACCACTAGGACCTTAGCTAAGCCCTTTGAATCCACAATGTCCTCGAATGCACCCAGCAACTTTAGGAGCTGAGCATTGAATGTGGCATGATCTCCATTATACTGAGGAGGTTCTGAGGTCACACACTGGGAGCCAAACCTGGACCCCAAAGTCCTATGATGTCACCTTCCTAGGATTCAGCTCCATTCCCAGGCCCTTCAGGAAAGGGTAATGGGAAGGGAACAGGTAGTGTCTGGAATCACAAGACTTGATCTCAGGTTCCTGCTCCTTCCCACTAGCTGGTTCTATGGCCCTGGGAGCAGGGGCCATAATCTTTGAACTCTTTGAACTCTTTACTCTTTGAACCTGAAATTCCTGGTTTGTAAAACAAACACGGAGAAAAATCTTTGCCTTACCTGCACTGCTGCGTTGTGGGAATCAAATGAGAAAAATATACGACCGTGGTTTTCATGCTGTGAGGTGCCACATAAATGTGAGTTATTACACCACGCCCCAGAGCAGGCATGTTCCTGGCTCTGTGTGATTTTTTTTGTTGTTGTTAAAACCGTTAGGAACGATAATTACTTAATAATGATCCTATTCCTAATCCATGCACCTCTGCATGGGGACGTCATTGCCTCGGCATTGAGACATCATTGGTCTCTGCCCAGGGCCCAAGAGCAGGCGATAGTGCTCCCTATTTTGCAGTGGGGTAAACAGGCCTCCAGCATGAGCAAAGGGATGTCCAGAGTTCCTTAGCCCTCCAGGGTGACGTTCTGGGCTTAGAATCTGGGATTGGAGCCTTCCCCCTCCTGCTGTGAGGGCTCCCAGGCTGCCCTGAGAGTGATTTACGGCAGGAATCTGCAGTGAGTGCTGTGTCAGCGCTCCCCGCTCCCACCTTCCTGCTCTGTCTCCACCCCTCTTTATCTGCCTTCTCCCCATTTCTCCTGTGCTGCCACTCACCTCCCACAGCTCTGTCTTCCCTGGTTGCCCCTAGGCTGATCGGAGCCTAATTTCAGCTCCTTTCTGGGGCTGAGGAGCTCACGCTGAGCTGTCAAGAGCGGCTGGGGAATTTAAGCAGGAGGCCCATGGGGGAAAGCGGGGAGGGAGGAGTCCCTGTCCTTTGTCCCAGGCCATCAGCCCTGCGGCCCTTCAGGTCCTCTTTCTGGAAAGGGTCAAAAGGGTACCTGAGGCAGAAACGTCAAGTCACCTCTTTGCATTCATGTAACCTGTGTGTGGCAGAACCTGCATTTGAGCCTAAGTCTGTGGAATGCCCAGGCCCACGAGTGTGTCCAACACCCAGGATCATTAAAGCCTGGCACCAGGGCTGTGGGCAGAGCTGCCCCCTCAGGCCATGCAGACCCCTTCACAGAGATCCTGGTGCTTTGCCACAGCATCTCAGATTCCAAGTCCTCCTGGGAAGGAAATTCGGGGGGAGTGTGCCAGGGCCAGGAGGGCAGGAGCAGACACCAGAACCTCCTTTCTGAGCTTTGATCCGGGCTGGTAAGGTGCCAGACCAAGGGCTTCTGGGGAGGTGTTGAACAGAGCCTGTGAGTGGGCACTGCCCAGGCAAACAGCATGTCACCAAATAGTGAAAACCAAACAGTTGAATATTCAACTCATGAAAGCCAAGGATTTGTTGTATTGCTAACTTATTTTTTAACATGCATAAAATGGAAACTCAGAGAGACTCTTTAACTTGTCCAAGGTAACACAGCACCCTCCTGGCACAGAAGCTAGGGTGTGGGTCACTCTCTGGCCAGTTGCTGGCTATGCTTTCCCTCCTTCCTCACCCCTTCCAGCATCCAGAATCCCAGGAGGCTGATCTGCTCTTGGCTTCAGGGGTGGGCCAAATTCACAGTGATCACACTCAAGGCCACTGCTCAGCCTCCCTCCCTGGCTGCTCAGGGCCATGTGCTGCTCCTCCCTCTACACCCAGGATGCTCGTGGCCTGGGGAGGCTGGCGAGGACCTGAAATCACTATCACAACTCTCGTTTCTGGGACCAGAGGGTCAAGTGGGTACTTTGGAGGCACTGGTGGGTACAGAAGGAACTTGGGGAGCTGGAACAGGACTCTGAGATTTAAGGTGCTCCGGGGAGAGCAGGTACAGAATGGGAAGGGCAGCTGTGATCTTTGGGTCACCAGTCCCTGCCTCTCAACCCTTCTGTTGGCCTTCCCCTAAATTCAGGGACAATGAAACACTAGGGCACTGGGCCAGCGGGGCCACTTGACTCTCTGAGGCCGGATCCTCCTGTGCTGACTCTGACAAGCCCAGCGGAGGAGGCGGCACTGGCAGATTTTCCATCCTGTGGACAAACTTGTTATTTACGTTGATTGGCGCGTGATTTACAGCTAATTTGTTAATCAACCACAGCCTATGCAACCTGGGTGAGCCTGCTTCTCCCTAATGATCCACCAAGATCCTGTTCTGAGAGGCTGGCCCAGGCAGGCTGTGGGAAACCGAGGGTGGTGATGTGGGCCTGGGATGGGTGCATCTCACACCCAGGAATGCCCATCAACCCTCACTGCCTCCATATGAAGCTGCTTCCTCTGGCTCTCCTGGATTTTCACCACGCCCTCCCTCACCCCATACCCATACCTTAAGGCCACTCTTACTCTAGGACAGCAGTTACCGGGCGCCTTGGGCATCTCATCTCACCCCTGTGGGCCTCAGTTTCCCCATTTTTTGGTAGCTTACAGATCTCTGAGTGAGGAAGATGGGTAATTTCCATGAAAGCACCATACTAGTCAGGGTGGTGTTAGAGCTGGCATTTATGGGCTCACGAGAGTGGAGCGTTAAACCTTCAGTGATTTTGTGAGCTGGTTGATAAACATAGCCATTATTAGAAATTACATTATATAAACTACAATTAAATAAGTCATATTAAACATCAAGGTAATAAATACTCAGAACTCATTGCTTCCTAATTATTTTACTGCATTTTATTATCTATGTTCGAGATTATTTCCATCTCTGGTATCTGTCTGGTGGAGAGGCGGTATGATGCCACGCCAGCAAGCATCTCTTCCCAGTGCCACACTCAATGATGTCAGCTTGAAATGAGCCAGGCTAGGAATATTCACAACATGGAATTGACAAAGACTCTAAATCATTCATTGTTCTGTTCTTTATCCAGACTTTAAAAAGCGATGGAGAAGCTGGGCACGGTGGTTCACACCTGTAATCTCAGCACTTTGGGAGGCTGAGGTGGGCGGATCACCTGAGGTCAGGAGTTTGAGACCAGCCTGCTAACATGGCGAAATGCTGTCTCTACCAAAAATATAAAAATTAGCCAGGTGTGGTGGCTCATGCCTGTAATCCCAGCTACTCAGGAGGCTGAGGCAGGAGAATTGCTTGAACCCGGGAGGTGGAGGTTGCAGTGAGCCGAGATCGCACTACTGCACTCCAGCCTGGGTGACAGAGCTAGACTCCATTTCAAAAAAAAAAAAAAAAAAAAAAAAGGGATGGAGACTATCTTAATGATGCAGATTAAACTTAAAAGTGTGCTGTGTCTGTGACTATTACACATCTACGAAAAATGAGGAAATATTCTTGCAGTAAGTGAAAACTAGTATCTGATGCCACAATGAAGTCACTCACATGATTGATGAACAAGGGAAGTTTCAACAAATAGTTCTGTCATTTCACTTTTTTTCTTTTTTTTTTTTGAGACAGAGTTTTGCTCTTGTTGCCCAGGCTGGAGTGCAATAGCATGATCTTGGCTCACTGCAACCTCTGCCTCCTGGGTTCAAGCAATTCTTCTGCCTCAGCCTCCCGAGTAGCTGGGATTACAGGCGCCTGCCACCATGCCAGGCTAAATTTTTTTTTTTTCATTTTTAGTAGAAATGAGTTTTCACCATGTCGGTCAGGCTCGTCTTGAAATCCTGACCTTGTGACCTGCCCGCCTCGGCCTCCCAAAGTGCTGGGATTACAGGTGTGAGCCACCGCGCCCAGCCCATTTCACTTTTTTTTTCTTTTAACCCATTAATGTAAATGAAAATATCAATCAACATCCCTGTGGGAATTACACTGGCTTGTCAATTGCGATCATAGACTGGCTGCAAATACAGGAGTTCTGCCAAAATCAACTAAAGCATTCTGTGAGAATCAGTTGTTTATACGTAATTTATGATAAAGGATAGTATATATTTTATTATTATTTGTAAGATATATGCCACACATTCTTTAGACCTGTAAAATTACACACATACATACACATGTTTTTCCCGAGGAACCAGTTGTTAAAGATTTGCCAGCGCACCACCGACTGCACTCATGGGAGAGACCATTATTCTTTTCCTCTTGAGCCCCTGCTTCAGCTCTAGGACTTGTATGATGTCAGCTCTTAATGGCTCACCCAGATATTGGGGAAGGAGCTAGAACTTGTACTTCTCATCATCCTTTCCAGCCCCCACCAGAGGAAGACTATTTCTAGCTGCAAGGAGGCATATCCCCCTGGGGTCCCAGCAAATAAACTGTCTTTAGGACACTTCCCTGGGCAGAGAGCAGAAGGAACCAGAACCCTGGAACTTGCCTGTGAAGCTCCGGGGCGTCTCCATCTTTGCTTGACTCCATCCAGAGTCTGAGCCCTGGCATCACCTTGGGTGGGTGCACCATGCCCTCTGGTCTGGACTTTGATAAGAGCCTCCTAACCGGCCTCCCTGCTTCTATTCTTGCCTGCTTTACAACGTGTTCTCCGTTCTCCACGTGCTCCCAGAGGGATCCTTTTTTTTCTTTTTTTAATTTTAAAAATTGTTTATTTTTTTAAATAGAGATGAGGTCTCACTCTGTTGCCCAGGCTGGAGTGCAGTGGTGCAAACACGGCTCATTATAGCCTCCTACCCCTGGGCTTCAGTGATCCTCCTACCTCAGCCTCCTGGGTAGCGGGACCACAGGCATGCACCACCATGCTCCGTTTCAGAGGGATCCTTTTAAAACCTAAATCAGGCCGGGTACGGTGGCTCACGCCTGTAATCCCAGCACTTGGGGAGGCTGAGATGGGCAGATCGCGAGGTCAGGAGATCAAGACCATCCTGGCTAACGTGGTGAAACCCTGTCTGTAGTAAAAATACAAAATATTAGCCGGGCATGGTGGCACGCGCCTGTAGTCCCAGCTCCTCGGGAGGCTGAGGCAGGAGAATCACTTGAACCCAGGAGGCAGAGCTTGCAGTGAATTGAGATCACACCACTGCACTCCAGCCTGGGTGACAGAGCGAGACTTTGTCTCAAAAAACAAAACAAAACAAAACAACAACAACAAAACAAAAAAACTAAATCAGATTGTGCCACTCCTCAGCCAGAAACCCTGCAAAAGCCCCCCCGGGGGTCCCCTCAGGCCTTGGGCTACCTCATCCCCATGTCTTAGGGCTCTGCCCTTCTCTCTGCTCCCTCTCTGCGCCAGCCACACTGGCCTCTGCAGTTCCAGGCATCTCCCCTCAGAGTCTTTGCTCTGGCTGTGTCCTTGGTCTGGAATAATCTTCACCCAAATACCTGCTTGGCTCATTCCCCCACCTCCTTCAAATCTTCACTCAAATCTCACCTCCCTACAGAGGTCTGTCTTCAATTCCCTTCAACACTGTCCCTGACCCACACCCCAAAGCACCTAAGCACCCAATGCTGATCTACTTTCTGTTTGTTCTTAGTCTTTCTCACCTCATAATAGACTAATGTTCTTATTATCTTTGCAATGGAATCTGAGTTCCATGAGGGCAAGGATTTTCGTCTATTTCATTCACTGATACACCCATACTCCCAAAGCCGGGCACGTGCTGGGTGTCAGTAAATATTTTTGAAGAAATGCTTTGGGGAAGGAAGGGCAGCTTCTAGAAAGGAGCATGTGTGGAAGAGCAGGAAACACTTCCTTTCTCTATTGGTGCTGGGGTGGGAGGAGGCCAGCCTGCTCAGCCGGTTTCCCAGCTCCTCTCCTGCTCAGAGCCTCTGGGGCCCTGTATTAGTCAAGGCTCTCTAGAGAGACAGAACCAATGGGATGTGTGTATATATATGTATTAAGAAAGAGATTTATTCTAAGGAATTAGCTCATGCAATTTTGGGGGTCAACAAATCCCAAGACCTGCAGCCAGCAGGCTCGAGACGAGGAAAAGCTGACGTTCCAGTTCGAGTGAAGAAAATACCGACGTCCCAGCTTGAAGACAGGCTGGAAGAATTCCCTCCTAATTTTGGGAGGGTCAGCATTTTTGTTCTATTCAGGACTTCAACTGATTGGATAAGGGCCACTTAGATTAGGGAGGGCCATGTGCCTTCTTTAGTCCAGTAATTCGAACGTTAATCTCATTGAGAAACACCCTCGCAGATGCACAGAATAATGATTGACCAAAAATCTGAGCACCTTGTGGCTGAGTAGAGTTGACGTAAAATTCACCACTGCAAGTGCTTTGCCTGGCCCAGCCCTCACAGAGCAGGCTCAGGGACAGGTGATCTTTCACCAAGGAACCGTGCTCTATCGAGGTGGCCTGTAAACACCACTCTTTCTCTTCTCCTGCTCTCCATGGGCCTGGAACCTGGGTAGAAGGAGAGGGAAGGTGGCCTAGAATGACCTTTGAGGCCTTGGCTCAGCCTTTGTTTTCTCATCTGTAATATGAACTTAAAACAATATCCCTTATCTCACAGTCATAAGGCTGAAATGAGAAAATGCTTTGGCAAACAGAATGCATTTTGCAAGCCTGAGGTATTAATCTTGCAAGCTACTCACTCCTACACGTCTCTGGCAAGTGTCTATCCACAACAAGGAAAGGGTTAAACCTGCCTTCTTATTTGTAAAGTTTCTCATGTCCCTAGGAGGAGCAAAGAACAAGGCTTATAAATAGGACCAGGGTCTTTGCAAACAACAGTAGCAACAACACATTTGTCTGAGAGGCTAGGTTGAGAATTGGTGCTTGCTCCATCTTGTGCCCTAGAGACAATCCTCGGACTGCTGAACTTCTCCACTCTCATGGCATTGCCCATCAGGAGGGATTGCAGTTCTGAACATGATGGATCAGATGCAATATCAGAGGAGCTTCCTGTCTGCAGGCCTGTCCCAGGTGAGTTCTGCGCAGGTATATCTGAAAGCCAGAGGATGAATGGGAGACCCAAGGTCCTAAATGCTCAAAGAATGTATGTTTTCAGTGGTGCTTCCCACTATCCTCAGCACATCATCCCTTCCTCCCGGCCCTGTGGGGTTGGGAAGCAGAAATGAGAAGGCACTTTCCTTTCTCCAGACCTTTTTTTCTGGCTCCTCCACTCAGTCACTGGCAGAGCCAAAGTTCAGGTAGAAACTTGTCCAGCTGGATTGCCAGAACACCAATGCCATCCGCTGCCCACCTGTGAAAGCTGCCTGGCAAGATGGAGCATGGATGCCTGTCCCATGACACCGGGTGACGAGAGGCACAGGGTGTTCCCAGCACAGGGGCCTTTCACGGAGACAGATGACTGATAGAAACCTGCATTGATTGGGGCAGGGAAGTGTCTGTCCTCCTGTCCCTGCCAATAGCAGAGAGCATGGACTCACCCCATCCTTGTTCTCTGGGAGAACCACACCCCAATACCCATCCTCGGATACTGTCTGTGTTGGGGCTTCACTTCAGAGGTGGATATGAAGCTGCTTGGTTTCATCTCACAGTTGAGGTGAGGCTGATTCATTCATTCGATAGTTATTTATTGAGAGCCTATTCTCTGCCTGTGTATTGGCACTGTTTTCAATCTGGGAATCCAAGAACAAACAACATAGACAAGGTCCCTTCTGTAATAGAACTTACATTCTAGTTGGGGAAACAACAGCACACATATGAACACGTGTAAAGAGGAGGAAAATGGCCCAGATCCGGGCTTTGGATGTATCACTGACTAGCTGTGTGACCTTGGGCAAGTAATTTAACTGTTGTCAACCTCAGTTTTCTCATATTTAAAGTCAGGAGGATAATAACAACATTGATGTCATGGGGTTGTTGTGAGAATTATTTGAAAGTATATGAAGTACACAACAGAGTTCTTGGCTCACACTAGACGTCCCCATGCACACATGTACCCATTATTGTTATTGCTGTTGTTATAGTTAATATCACTTACCTAGAAACGGAATCAGAAGAGACCAAAAGGCCATATTCTTTCTTTCAGTAAAGTGACACCCAGGAAGGGGTGAGCCAAAAGCCATGTCTGTACGGCATCACAAGCTTTTAGTTGGTAAAACATCAATTCAGCCAACTCCTTGAGTGTTTGGTCAACAAAGGCTTTAACAACTGACTTTTTTTTTTTTTTTTCTCATTAGTGGGATCAGGTGGTTGTTTGAATTAGATGAACCAATTGATTCTTCTAATTGAATGAATCAATTCATTGTTCTAATGTCATGGTGACCCAAACTAAGATTGGTTACAGTTTTATCTAAGGCCCTGGGTACTTTCTCTTTCACGATGAGCCTTTTGTCCTGGTTCTGTCGTAGTTTTATAGCTGTTAAAAACGTGTGATTGAGTGTGAGGATGCACGTATGTGCATGTGTGTACATACACACATATATACACAAAAGACACGCCAACCCATCACTATCCCTGCTAAGTTGAGACCAAGAGAATGCAAACTTTATATTTTGCCAACAGCTTTTACCTCTTCTCGGCCAGTTTTTTTTTTTTTTTTTTTTTTTTTTCCAGAGCAGAAGCCAAAGAGCCAAATGGCATAGTCTGAATGTGGTCACTTTCCTGCCAGCCACTGGGCCAGACTCTGGCTGTTGGCACAGGGTTCTGCTGCCCGTTGTGAGATAGCATCAGCTCTGCCTGGCATGGAAAAGGGAGAGTTGGCATTGTCAGCCTGTAGGTGCTTGTGGGGAGGAGGTAGAGGATGTTGGTTACTGGCAGGCAAACCTGTTGCCACTGAAACTTGGCACGTCTGGGTGGCTTCAGCAGTCCAGACAGAGAATTAGCAGGGAGGAAGAGCTCCACAGAAGTGCCCATCTGGCTCCTTGGTACTGTCCATGGAAAGAGATTTCTTCCTTGGTAGAGAACTTGGTACCTTGGAGAGGCAAATCTGTTCATAGTGGGGTAAGTCCATAAGTCTAACCATAATCCGAGGATGACTCTGACCCATCATCTAGGAGAGGACTCCTAGGGTTCTTTTTGCCCTGTGTGTGGGGAATACACACACACACACACACACACACACACACACACATTTCAGATGGAATTTTGCTCTTGTTGCCCAGGCTGGAGTGCAGTGGTGCCATCTCGGCTCACTGCAACCTCTGCCTCCCTGGTTCAAATGATTCGTCTGTCCCAACCTCCCAAGTAGCTGGGACTATAGGCTCACGCCACCATGCCCGGCTAATTTTTATATTTTTTAGTAGAGATGGGGTTTCACCATGTTGGCCAGGCTGGTCTCGAACTGCTGACCTCAAAGTGATCCGCCCACCTTGGCCTTCCAAAGTGCTGGGATCACAGGCATGAGCCACCTTGCCCGGCCCTGGGACTTATATTTTCTAAGTGTTTCCTGTAGAAGCAATAAATGCGGCTTCTGAGCTCTTGGAAATTGGTGAGCTGGTAATGTCTTGACAATTGCTCCTGTCTGCTCTGGGAGCATCATCTTCCATTGTCACCCCAAGTCCTTGATGGAGTCCATAAGGGCTCTGCTTCCCTGGCCAGGAGACAGGCTGCATACCCAAGCACCTTTCCTTCCACAGGCAGACAGCCTGAGAGCACTGCCTGAGGAGCCAGGAGACCAGGATCCCAGGGTCAACACTGCCTTTTACAAGCTGTGGGACAGAGACAAGTTGCTTAACTTCCTCAGGCCTCAGTTCCCAGCTGCCCTACCTAAAGTGGTGAGGATTAAACGAAATACTACAGGTGGAAGCAAACTGTAAAAAAAAAACTTCAAACACATGCAAGGGGTTACATTAAGCTCTCCACACAACCCTCCCACCAGATGAGCTCCCTGGGACGACTTTTTCATCCTGTCTTGTTAGAAAGCTGCTTACTTGGATAAAGCCCTCAGGAGATGCAAGATGTTCATCCCGAGGGAACCTCCACTCCCTCCTGGCCTGTCCGCCTGATCCCTAGATTTTTCTCCACCCTGAACCTCTCAGCCTTCTCCAAAGCTAGTCCCTGAGCAAGCGCAGACTTGAGCAGGGGAAGGGAGAGCCAGAACAACTACAGAAAGAAAAGAGTAGGGATTCTCTTTCTATTCCTTTCTTGGTTTCCTGTTCTGAGCTGGGTGAGCAGCCTGATTTATTTTTGACAAATGCATCTGCATTATGAATTATGTTGGGGATGGAATTGTTACATTACATCAAAGTTAATTTTCGACTTCTGTTCAGGGCGCCATAAATAATCAACTCCAGGATAAGGTTATGGACTGAAGTCGCCCAAATTATGCTAATGAGGATGATTAAACTTTAGAATTCTAAGTTTCTGTAAGAATAACAATCAGTTAGCATTTACATTTCTGCCATGCCCGAGGATCTGCTGCTTTCTCTGAAGCTGCTATTAAATATAAATAATAATACCATTTTTTAAAGTCAAGTTGAGCCCTTTGGGGCATATTCTATTCTCTTTCCTGGTGCTCAGCTTCTGCAGATGTGTCTGAGGCAACCAGAGAAGGAAGGGAGGGTGGCACAGAGTCCACAGAAACTGCATTTGCATTTGCCTTAGAACTGCAAAGGGATTTTCAAGTTCTAACAGAGACAATAATTAAATTTTGCCTTGGTCCATTTGGTGAGGAATGCCAGGAAGCCCTGTTGAGCTTTAGAAGTGCTACCCTCAGTGAGCCGGCAATGATTTCCAAGGGATTTTGAATTTAGGATGGGGTAGCAATTCCTAGCCTTTTCTGCTGAGATGCTGTGTGTCTTTGGGTCCATTGCATTCACTTTATGTGCTCTGTTGTCCCTCCACAGGCTCTGGGGACCTTATAGAGGATGCTGCTGAATTCCCTAGCTTGGCTTACAGAGGAGCAAAAAGATTCCGTTGATTTCCAGCCTCATGTTTAGCCACCTGTTATCAAAGCCTGCCCCGAGAGATGTTCATCTCCTGATGTCTATGTGGGGCCCAGGTGGCTGCAATCAAAATGACAGGTCAGCTCAGAGGTTAGGTTGCTGGCTGAGTGGCTATTGTTTATCCCAGTTTCAATTTCATCGTCATGACAACCCACACAAGTCATTGTCCCAGCCGATGCCTCTGCGTGACGGAGTGTGAGGAACGTGCTTCGTCCCAGCTCGCTCTGCCTGATGGACGAAGAGCCGTCTCTGCTCTCGGGTGGCTGCTCCTTTCTTTCCTCCACGTGTTCACAGTGTTCTTATTTTCTCCACCACTTACCCAGAAATTGTTTCTGAAAAGTGTCTCATTTCAACTGAATTTGGCGCAGAGCGATTGGGAACATTGCTCGGCTGGGATTTGCTCTCTCTCCTCAGCAGTTTTGCAGGCCTTATCTCACTCCTGTGGGCTTCCAGAACTGCTGGGACCCCTGGCTGAGATCAAGTGGGGGGCAGTAGATGGGAACCTGCCTGTTTCACACTCGGATCATCCAAGGGAAGACACGAACGTTCTGCACACACAACATAGTATAAGCACAAAATTTGCCTTAATGTGTCTTCCAAGCTATGCGGGACCCCTTCCTTGAAAATTTCAAGAGACAGATGGCTGGTGTTTCTGTTGTGCTCCATGGCTCTGAGAAATCCTGTGTCTGTGTAGGGCTGTTGAGATGCCAGCTCTGGATGGTAACATCGGTGAGCCTGGAAGGCCTTGCCTTGGAAGCATGGGGCCTGTGTCTACTGAGCTTCTCTTTTGGGTCCTCCAGCACTTGATGATTCTGAGAACACATGTTCCTTTACTTTAGGGAGCAGCCTCAAAAATGGACCCTTCTTCTTCACTCTGGCATGGTGGTGATTCTGTTGGGAGGCGCCTTGGGCCAGATATATCCTGTTCTGGAGGCTCACGGGCAGTCCCAGCACTGAGAGAAACCCTGCCTGGCCCGACAAGCCTTCTCCTGAGAGTGGCTTCTCCTGTGGCTACAGGATCATCTATGTTGGTCAAACGGATGGTACAAGATGTTTTAAAAAGATATTGGGATTGGTTTGACTGAAAGAGAGGCTGTGAAGGACTGGGGTGCTCATTAAGAGTCTCAGAATCAAGGAAGGTTGTTATGGAGACAGGCTGATCACTGCTGTGGGAAATGCTGGGGTGAGGCAGGTGGATCACTGCTGTGGGAAATGCTGATCTGAGGCCCATATGCATGGCCCCTGTTGTCATGGTGGGGGTGGTGGGGAGACACAGAGTTGAGCCAGGCAATGGGAAAGGGCAGAAAGCAGATGTGGGAGTCGAGAGCCGGGGCTGAGCCAGCAGAACTGGGAGCAGGAGCGCTGTTAGAAAGTGGTTTGATCTGGGGCTCAAGCCGACTGAGTTGGTCAACACTAAGAGCCAGCAGGCTTCACCTTCTTCATCTTTATTCATTCAACAGACATTTTTGGAGTATTTACTACATGCCAGGTGCTATTCTAGGCACTCATCAGTGAGTGGTCAGTGAAACAGACAAAAATCCCAACCCCAATAGGGTTTTACCTTCTAGTGGAGCAGCCAGGCAATAAGCAGATCACTTAGACACTCAGGATGTCAGATGGTTCCAAGTTCTGGCGAGGGGCATAGGAATGGTGGGGGTGCTACAATTTAAAACAGAGGGGGCAGGTTAGCCTTTGTGAGATGATGCTCCAGCAAAGAACTAACTGGGAGAGGGCTGGGGTCATGGGGACACCTAGGAGAAGATCAAGGCAGAAGGAGCAGCTAGGGCAGCACCCATGCGCCTGGTGTGTTGGAGACCAGGGAGGGGCCTGTAAGACTGGAATGGGGTGATTGAGAGGTGACCGCAGGGATGAGGTCTGAGGTGTCAGAAGCCAGAGCACGCTGGGCCTTGCAATCTTTGTAAGGGCTTTCTAGGCGGAATGGGAGGTCTCAGGCAGGATGGAACAGAAGAGGGATATCATCTGCAGGCTCTTACAGGATCCCTCCGGCTGCTGTGCTGAGAATATGTTAAATTTGAGATGATCTGCTTAGATTAAGTCCTGACTCTGTCATTGTCACTGGACCAAGAAGGTCTACATGACTACCAGACTATCTCAACTCTCAACACTAGGATTTGAACATCTTTAGGAAAATGTTGAATTGAATGTGTCACAAATTTGTCAAAATGAGCAAACTTATAAAGACGCAGACTCAGCTCAAAGTGAATATGACCTTGCCCCACTGCCCTCCCTGGCATTAAGGACACCAACCACTGCCAACTCCAACCCCTGGCTCCCACCCTAGTCAAATTCTCCCAGGTCCCTGGAGCTTTTCTTGGACTTCAGGGCCTCACAGCCACGGACTGTGGGCTGGCCATGCAGCTCTCCACTCCACCGCGAGGGGGCCTTGTTCAGTCCACTGCACCACCCACCACCATCGGCTAGCTTCCCGCAGCCTCTGCTTTCCCCTCCTGCCCACCGGTGGCTCTCCAGGGAGCGTCCTCTGCAGGCCCTCTTCCGAACTGAAGGAATCTGCCTAAAACCTCCTGGTGCCTAACTCAGATCTGCTCAAGCTCCAGCAACTCCAGCTCCCTGACACTAGCTGGGCTTCCACGACCTCTTGGAGCATGCCAGCCCCAGAGATTAGCAGCACCTATCATCTCCCTGGTTTTCTTGGGAGTTTTCATTTAAGACCTGCCCATTAGACCTAAGAATGCTCCTCATTGCTTCTCCCATGATCCCCAAACCAGGAAGGTTGGTGATAAGCCCCAGGGGCGTGTCACTCTTCGGGGGCCTCCCTCTCTAGGAGGAGGAAGGTACAGGAGGTAGAATAGTTCACACTCCTTCCTGGTGGTCCAGCAGATTGGCCATGGGGGTCTCAATGTTGTGAGAGGGGCTGGGACTATGCGCCCCTCACAGTCCTTCCCGCTTCAACATTTACATCGTCTGTGTGATGTCACTTGTTGGTGTCCAATGAATGGGAACTGATTGTCTTGTTTGGCCGGGATGGGTCTGGAGGTGTCTTTAGGGACACTCCTAACTGAGTTTTTTCCACACCACTGACAACCATGCTTTGTGAGTTACCAACTGAGGAGAGATCTGAGCTGGCAGAATCAAAGGACATGGGTTTAGGAAAGGATCCAAATTACATTGAGGGCGGTCCCACTGCTGTTCCAAACAGTCAAATACCCCCTTTTGATTGAATAGGTTTGTTATTAAAAATGCATTTAAAAAAATGAAATCGAAAGCAAATCCCTTCAAATAAAATTTCAGCCTTGTCTTAAATCCAGGGGTTTCTTTGAAAGTTCCATCTTCTCACACTTTGCACAGAGCTATGCTGGAGAGATCATAGCCCTCTGTCCCCTGAGCATGATGAACCAGGAAGGTAGATATCAATCAGGTTTCCTGAAATCTGTGCAGAATGCTCCTTAGTTATTTTCTGGATACTGACATGTGCGAGGTGATCGCCTAAATTGTATTGCATGTCACTCCACAGAAATTCTCATATCCCTTAAGGACTGAAGCTTGAACTGATATGGAACCTGTGACTCAGGAGCAGTTGCCTGCTAGTCCCTTTGGGGCTTCTGCTCCTTTGTCCATTGCATCCTCTAAACTCAGCCCACCTGGTTACTTCACATCTGTTGGCAGATTGACTCCCTCCCTCCAGACCATTTTCAATAAGAAGATCTTCCTTATTTGACTAGGAACAAATACCATGTGGCTTCCCTATGACCTGTACGCTGCCTTGATCTTCTACCCTTGGAAGAAACAGGAGGAATGAGAGAATTATGTCAGCCAGGACAGCGTTAACTTTAATCCTACTTAATTCCAGCTCCACAATGAAAGCCTCACTTTGAGACTTGATTGAGGTGAGTTTAGGTCAAATAAGAGGAGGTTTCATTCAGTCACATCGTCATTTATTCAGCCAGCATTCACAGAGCCAGGCATAGAGCTTGGAGCTGGGAGTCAGAGGAACAATACTTGGTCCCTGCTCTTCAGAGAGACAAACAGAAACAAATAGGAAATAACTGCAACATAGGAAATCAATTCTGAAGTGAAAGGAGGCAGGCGCCCATGCTGGGGAGAGTCACTGATGGACAGTTGTAGCTTTCAGGGAGGGGACACAGGGGCAAGGAGAAAGCAGAAGAAACTGACTCGAGTTGGATTTTAAAGGCTGAGTAATAAACTCATAAAAGTAAAATTATGGGGCTGGGCGCAGTGGCTCATGCCTGTAATCCCAGCACTTTGGTATGTTGAAAGGGGCAGATCACCTGAGGTCAGGAGTTTGAAAACAACCTGGCCAACATGGTGAAACCCCATCTCTCCTAAAAATACAAAAAAAAAAAAAAAAAAAAAAAAAAAAAAAAAAATGGCCAGACGTGAGAGCGCACACCTGTAGTCCCAGCTACTCAGGAGGCTGAGGCAAGAGAATCAGGTGAACCTGGGTGGTGGAGGTTGGCAGTGAGGCAAGATTGTGCCACTGCACTCCAGCCTGAGTGAATGAACAAGACTCTGTTTCAATCTCTCTCTCTCTATATATATATCTATATCTATATCTATATATGTGCGTGTGTGTGTATATATATGTGTGTGTGTGTGTGTGTATATATATATATAAAGTAAAATTAGGAGTTCATGACCTCCTGGAGAGATGACTAGCAGGAATTGCAAATGGATTCTGAAAGGATTTGGAGAGTGTGGATATTATGGGACGAAGCCTAGACTTGCACCTGGAGATGAACGTTCAAGCTGTGTTTGCCAGGATGTCATCCTTGGCAAATCACTCAACATCTCTGTGTCTTAACTTCCTCATCTGTACAGTGGGAAATACAAAAATGCCTGCCCTGCTTATCTCATGGAGCTGCTGGGAGGATCAAAAGTACCAGTGTATGTGAACATGCCAGAAATCAGTTAAGTGTGAGGCATGTAAAAGCATTTTAAAGCATTATGTTTGGAAATAATTTCAAGTTTACAAAAAGTTGCAAAATGAAAGATAGTACAAAGAATATTCATATTCACTTTATCCAGATTTACTTATTGTTTATAGTTTAACCCATGTATTATTTATTCTTATTCTCTGTCTCATATATATGTATATATATACTATATGAACATGTGGTTATACATGTATGTTTATACATAATTTTTTCCTGAACCATTTTTATATTACATATATTATGGCTCTTTACCCCTGAATACTTAACAGTGTGTTTTTCCTAAGAATAAGAATATTATATGCCACAGTATAGTTAACAATTTTATACATTTACATGTATAAATCCATCACCCATATTACAAATTTTTTGCTTGGTCTAATAATACTCTTCAAAGCATTCTCCCTTCTAGTGCAGGATTCAGTCTAGGGGGTCAGATACTGCATTTGGTTTTCAAGTTTTTTTAGCCTCTTTTAATCTGAAATATCCCACAGCCTTTCTTTGTCCTGTGCAATGTTGATATTTGTAAAGAATACAGTGCTTCCATTTTTGCGTTCATCTACTGTTTCTTCATTTTTAATCTGGGGTTGTGCTAACCTCCCAACTCCGGCATTCTCTCTACTTTTACTAGTTGGACCTCAGAATTCTACTGCAACCAAGAGCTTTCCCTTCTTTTCTCTTTCTGTCTTTTTCTCCTTCTTTCTTTCTCTTTCTTTCTTCCTTCCTTCCTTCTTTCTTTCTTTTGCACTCATTTACACAGCAACCAGGGAGCTCCTGGGATGAAAAGACAAGCCTTGTCTACAGGGCACGGACACAGTCATGTCTGGTGGATGGGGAGTGAGGGGAGCAGATAACACAGAGAGTGACAGGGCACTCACAGAGAACTCACCTGAGTGGGCAAGCCGGACCCAGCCCCTGTCCCCGCCGTTCATACGGGAGTGTGGATACTTCACCTCTTCCTGACCCAGCCCCTTGGTGGCATATATGTGTTTGTGAGAAAGGGGTCTCTGCATGCCCATGAACTGAAGTATGTGTGACACGAGGCTGTTCAGAAATCCTTGCTGTGTGACAACCCTGACTGACTGAGAAGAAACACCCTCCTTGTTCACAAAATCAGAGTTACTGGATGAATTGGCAGAGATTCCTGCTAAGGCGGGGTCCGCAGCTATGCTTGGGGTAGAAGCAAGGGACCAAGGGGATGGGTCAATGGAGCAGCGACTTTCCTGGGCTTTGAAAGCTCCTGCATGGCCATCAGGGATGGGAGTCTTGGTGGAGGCCTCCCCACTCCAGTGCAAGGGAGCAGGTGGGCCCAGCTTGGCAAACCGAAGAGCGCTGTGGAACAGCTGTGTGGCTAGCTGGATAACATTTTAGGTGCCAACCTCGTGTTGCTTTCTGTGCTGTGAGCATTTCCCCTCTCACTTAGCAGGAATGACATCCTGAGTTGCAGCTTTCCCAGTAGTGGCAAAATCTAGGGAGCCCTTCTGTTCACTAACTTTGGACTTCACTACTGTGGTGATGGGCTTGGTGGTGGCAAGATACTAGCAATAGAATAGAGTCCAAGAGGTGATGCCTTGGGCCTGGGACTTTGGTGGTAGGAAGAGAGAGCAAGGCTAGGGTAGGTCTGTGAAAGCATGGGACTTCCCTGAAGTCTCAGGGATAGATGGGAGCAGTGACTCCCTAAAACCCTGGACTTTAAGCTGGACATGGTGGCTCATGCCTATAATCCCAGTAATTTGAGCCTAGGCAGGAGGATCGCTTGAGCCCAGGAGTTTGAGATGAGCCTGGGCAACATAGGGAGACCCCCATCTCTACAAAAATTAAAATAAGATAAAATTAGCTGGGCATAGTGCTGCAAGCCTGTGGTCCCAGCTACTTGAGAGACTGAGGTGGGAAGATCACTTGGAGCCCAGAAGTTGAAAGATACTGTGAGCCATGATGGCACCACTACGCTCCGGCCTGAGCAACAGAGTGAGACCCTGTCTCAAAAAGAAAAAAGAAAAAAGGCCTGTTCTTTCCACCACTACACAGCTGAGGGCTTGGGGCATCAGAATTTAGGCATTAAGGTTAACAGAATCACCATTTTAACTTCTGGCTGCAGAAGCCTGTGACATTCAGGTTGCACTTGTCCACAGAATCACCGCAGAGACGGGTACCCGCCCCTCCCCACATGCAGCTGTCCCTTGCAGCCGGCCTGACAGATGGCCAGTTTGCATCGTATTAATTGGCATTTGTTCCTTGGCTCCTGTGTGCCTATCTTATGCCCTTTACTCTTGTGCTTGCTACATCCCTGAAGGAAGTGGTGGTCTCTTCCCTTTTCCTGTGTTCACGCAGATGTGCCTCTGAACTCCAGGGACAATCGGGCCCCGGGGTTCACAGATGCAGTTTTGCTCATCACCTCTCGTGACCGGTGTTCAGACTGGGGCCTGTGATCTTGATTCCCAAGCTGCCTGAACACCCTGAGCAAGGGAGCTAGGAAATGGGGTACTTGGCTCCTGTATCCCCTCCCCTGGGAGACCTCCCTGACCCCCCTATCGAAACAGCCCCCCCAACTGTCTTGCCTTCTTACCCTGACTTAGTTTCCCTCATGGCACTTTTCACTCCCATATTTTACGGTTTGTTTGTTTATTGTCTGTCTTTGCCATTTGAATTGAGCTCTACCAAGGCAGGGGTTTGTCAGTTTTGTCACTGCCAATTGTCCAGTGCCTAGAATAGTGCCTGGCACATAGCAGGCCCTCAGCAGATATTTGTGTTTGTTGAATGAATAAACGTCACGCTGCTGCTGCTAATGACGCCAATGGTGAAAAGTTCCTGGACCCTTCTCAGCACCCATAGCCAGAAACAAAGACATTCAGGCATTTGGCCTTCTCAGTATCCAAAAAATTGATGCAAAGGTGTCCTGTGATTTGGAATTCACCTAGAAGGGGCCCTTCTCCTGTTCTTGCCTGGTTCTAACTCCCTGGAGGAGGGGGCTTCTTAGGAGAAAACGCGGTGAGCAGGGCCTGGGAGTTCCAGAGCGCTTGTCAGTGTTCTGGAGAGGACAGGCTCAATGCCTCACTGGACTGGGCTGGTCTCAGCCTCGGTGTCCCTCTGCTGCCCCTCTCTCAATGGTGAGGCGTGCATTGCTTCTGAGCCCAGGCCAAGAGAATTAGTATTCCTATCTCAATGCTCAGAGACTGTTTCAAGCTATGCTTGCTGGTAACGAGGCCGTGATCTTGCCCCCAGTTCTAAGAACTGGTCATGTGTCTTAGCACCTGTGCCCAAACCTTGTGCTTGGTGTGGCACATGTAGTTAAGGTGGTACCTGCCTCCCTCCATAACTCTGTCTCCAGGATGCCTAGGGGCTGGATGCTCCCCCTCTGCATCCCAGCACCTAGGCTAGGCCCCTGCTCCCTGCTGGGTATAGGACAGCATAGGAAACAGTGTCAGAGGCGTTGTGTGGAAGGAGCAAAGCCATGGGTTCAAATCCTCTCTTCCTAGCCGATAGTCCTTGAGCAAATCTGTATTAACTCCCCTGAGCCCATCTTGCAGAATTGTTGGGAAGAAGAAAAGAGAAATATATATATATATTTAAAAAGGCTAAACAGTAGTTCTTCTTACTATTAGTAAGTAACTGACTTCCTTGATGCTGGATGGCTTGCCTGCTCTTGTCTCCTGGGCTCCACGTCCCAGGTCTGTCCCCCTCCCACGGGGCTTGCAGCCCTTCCAGCCTTCCACCTCCCACCCACACCACCACGGGCTCCTCACCCCAGACTCTTGCCCTCCTCCTGAGGCTCTTTTGTTTTTTAACAAAAACTCACTCAAGCTTCTGCAAGAGACAGAGTGTGCAGTAATTCCTAAAGGATGTTGCTGTGGTTATTTACCTTGGTTCATAAAGAAGGGCAATGAACGGTCAGCCCATTCATGAGCTGGAAGTACTATGATATAAAAGAAAGCAAAAATAGCAAATGAGTTTTCATTGATAGGACCTCACACTAGTGTTTGGGGTCCTAGTGCGCTGCTCAAACTTTGCTTTCCTAAGGAAGATAAAGCAGCTGAGCCAAAAATAACTAGACCTCCAGGTCTAACAAAGGGACTTAACAGCAAAAGGCTGCAAGGCATACCAGGGCGGGTCAGGGGTGGGGGTTCGCCCAGACTCAGGTAGCAAGGTCCACACTGCAAAGAACTTGGAAACAATGCTGACTAAAAGTCAGTCTGTTTTTCTTTAATCACTATTCCCTGGAAATTCTAAACAATATCAGTGATAAAATTCTTCTTCCCAAAAAGTCTTTTGTTGGTGTAAGTTCTAAATAATTGCAACAGTTACAATTGAGTATGGATTTTATATATATATATATAAACTTCAAACTGGCACACTTTTACTTTTTTTTTTTTTTGAGACAGGTCTCACTTTGTCACCCAGGCTGGAGTGCAATGGTACTATCAACTTCCTGGGCTCAAGTGATCCTCCGGCCTAAGCTCCCTAAATAGCTGAGACTACAGTGCACCACCACGCCTGGCTAATTTTTGGTATTTTTTATAGAGACAGGGTTTCGCCATGTTGCCCAGGCTGGTCTCGAACTCCTGAGCTCAAGTGATCCATCTGCCTCAGCTTCCCAGTGCTGGGACTACAGGTGTAAGCCACTGTGCCTGGTCCACACTTTAATAACTTATTCTTTAATAAACATTATATGCACGTCGAAGTTAATTCAGAGAATTTCCAGTTGTTTGGAGGGCCTCTGACAGACATGGACTTATCTATACGGGATTGTTCTGAGAGTCAGTTCATAATTATCTGGAGTTGAGCTCCATTCGGGTGTCGCTTGTCCCTAACTCTTGGGGTAATACATACTTCTGCATTTAAACAGTAGACTCTCAATCAACAATGACAGCAGCTAATTTTCAAGAAGCAGCACATCTTGAGTTACATTAAACATCAATTCTGTCGTTCGGTGGGACCACTTGGGATTTTTTATTTTTATTTTATTTTAATCTTTTTTTTCGAGACAGGGTCTCACTCCAACGCCCAGGTTAGAGTGCAGTGGCACAATTTCAGCTCACTGCAACCTCTGCCTCCTGGGTTCAAGTGATTCTCCTGCCTCAGCCTCCTGAGTAGCTGGGATTACAGGTGCGCACCACCATGCCTAATTTTTGTATCTCTAGTAGAGATGGGGTTTCACCATGTTGGCCAGGCTGGTCTTGAACTCCTGACCTCAAGTGATCCACCTGCCTCGGCCTCCCAAAGTGCTGGGATTACAGGCGTGAGCCACCACACCCGGCCTGGAATTTTTATTTCTGCTTGAAATATAAAACAATAAAACAAAGTGGAAACCATGAAGTATAATATTTTTGTTTGGTAGTTGCAAGTTTCAATTCATACATGAAATATTTTACTTAATATTTGACTTAGTTTAAATATCTTTAAAATATTATATTTATTATTTCTTTATATTATCTCTATAATATCTTTAAAATCATATTTTTAAAATTAAAATGTATTATTCTTTTAAAGGTATTAATTGCTAATCGTTTTAAAGCTAAAAAATGAAGCCAAAGAAAGATAAAATATAACATCATTGGCACAATTTAGTATTTGCCTAAATTGTGCCATTTGCAAATGTTTGAGTTTTATTAAAATTCACTTATTAATTACTAGACAATTATTTACCTAAAGTATTTTTTTAATCTTTTATTGGAATGATTATATATATGAGGTTCAATAAAAGAACATTTCCACTGTTTGTGTTTCATTTCTGGCCATTATTAATATTTGTTTCATTCCATGGTTATTACTGAAAATAATTTTGTTGAATAGAGGAAAGGGTTTTACAAAAAATCTACTCTGAGTGTGGAATGTGCTAGAACACCACTGACTATGCCAGTGGGAGGCGACTCCTGCTTCTGGTGTCCTGGCTCTGAGTACAAGGACCCAGTAAGCACAGGCTGTGCTCTGATGGGTGGGAGGGCTTGGAGGAAGCTTTCTGGGGGGTTAAGCCTTGCCATGAAGTGCGATGGCTGTGGTGAACACACTCCCTGGGTGGAAACTGCACTAAGACTCTGGTTAAAATATAGTTTCAGCTGCAGTAATGCTATAACAAACTCCAAAACAGCAGTGACTTTTACAAAACAGAAATATATGTCTCTCTCCTATAACAGGATTGGTGCAGCTGCTCCCTCGTACAGGAACCCGGGCCCCTTCTACCTTATTACTCTGGCATCCTGGGATTTGGCCTTATTCAGTGGTTTAAGGTGCCTTACCACCAGGGCTGCATTCCAGCCAGTGGGCAGGGTGATGGGGAAGAGGAGGGCATGCCCCTTTCCATAGCCCTGATTCGTAACTTGTATACATTTTGCTCACATCCCATGTGGCATCCCTTTGGCACAACTTAGTTGTATGGCCCCATTTAGCTGCAAGGGAGGCTAGGAAGGTGTTTTCTTTATTTTGGGCTGCTGTGTGTCCAGCTAAAAATTCTATTGCCACAGAGGAGAGAAAAATGAGTATTTGGGAACAACCAGAGATTTCTTCCACAGAAGTGTGACTTTCCTCTTTTCTGTAACTACAGTTGTTGGTCTAGCAGTGGCCCCAGAAGGCACTGACATCATATCCACCTGGTGACATCCATCCAGAGGGAAACCGCTCCAACATTTGAAGAGCCTGCCTGGGGGCCAGGTAGAGGATGAAGGAGATGAGAAATTTGGGCAACATCTTTTTTCTTTTTTTTTGCCTGGCTGGCCCCCAAAATGGTATTTTTCTCATTTTAAGCAACTTGGTGTTTGTACATTCAATTCAGCAGACTCAAGTGGATGAATTAAGGGGAATGGGAATAAACCAGTGTTTCCCAAGTTCACCGTAAGACTCATCCTGGGTGTTTTTTAAGTGTGCATCTTGGAGTCCATCCTGGGCATTCTGATTCAATGGTCTGAAACGGGACCCAGGAGTCTGCAGGTTTAACAAATTGCCCATGTGATTTTTAATCAGGCAAATTTATGAACTCCCGTGCTGTTTCCCCAGCGTATCCAGAGCCTGCCCGAACATGGAGATTAATCGCAAGGATATTCACGATAACATCTAGATCAGGAGCTACGGCACAGGTTGGGGGAGCATGGGAGACTGGGTGAGGTGGGGAGGTCAGGGTCCAGTGGTGCTCTCAGGGCATGGCTCTCTGAGGTCTCACAGCAGCCAGAGTTCATGGCTCTTCCCTCCAGACTCTGCCACCAGCAGGACTCATCTGCTCTCAGGGGATCTCCATTCAATTCTCCCACTCCCACCAACTGCTTTATTATTTCCTGTTTCCATTGAGAGAGAGCCCGATTGGCTGAAATAACTGCTGTTGAGTAAATTACCTCCTGCACCCAGTCATTTCTCAGGCCTCTGGTCAGCCTGAGTTGGCTGCCCATGGCTCAAGGTGCCCATCTCCCTGTCCAGCCAGTCACAGGGTTCTAAACAGGAGAGGGGATGAAATCCTGCCTTGGTGAATAAGACCATGCCTGGTCCCACCCTGAGAGACAGCGTGATGAAGCATGGGAACATGGTACAGCCATGGAGGCACCGGCGGGGCTGGGTTTCAGGCGCCCACAGCTGTGATGCTGCACTCTGCCAAGTGGCCTCTCCCTGTGCTCTAGCAGGGCCTCACCATGCAGCTTCCCTTGCCTTCCAAGCACACTGGCGAGGTAGGGGATCCACACAGCAGATGCGGAAGAGTTAATCCAATAGAAGAGATTATTATCACAGGTCCTTCTACTGCACTTAGGAAATGTGCATTATTTAATCTCCCTAGCTGTTGAGGAGGATATCTGAGGATCAATGGAGGGGAAAGTGAACATGAAGGATTTTCTTGCCTGCTACCCATCTTGTCACCCCAGGGGAGCTGCTTCCTCCCTCTGACAGTCAGGCAGCGGGGAAGCCAGGCCGTAAACCAGGGCCTGCTTGGGCTCTGGTCCTGCCCTCCAAGCACCTTGTGCCACTTCTGAGGTTGGCAACAAGTGGCAGCCCCCTCCTCTCAGCAGGTGAGAGGGGCAAGCTGTCCTTCCCAGCCCATTAACACAGCACACACAGAGCGAGGTTAATGGACTCGAGACGGAGCTAGCAGGAGAGGGAGAGCCCTAGGGGAGCACACAGCCCACCTTCTGTCTCTTAGGCCACTCTCTCCTCTTCCCAGCTCTGGGCACATTCACACAGTGGCCATCTGGGCACCTCAGCCTCAAAGACACACAGGGAGGTGGGGCAGGGGGCAGAGGGGCAGAGAAGCAAGGGGGTCATTGGTCTCCAGCACTCTCACCCACAGGTCCCTGAGGGATGGCAGCTGTCAGCTCAGTTAAGGGAGTCATTAGGACAGAAAATCAGCTTTTATGCCCACTCAGGTTGTGTGATTGAACTGTGGGTGCAGACAGAGACAGGCTGCAAATCTCTGTGGCGCTGGAGCCTCTGTGTTTGCTAGACGAGGCCCCAAAAGGGCAAGAGAGAAGAGAGGCATCCACATGGTGTGGGTGTTGTTCCCATCAGCCTAGCTCCTTGGAACCATCATTTACTCCGAAGTGGAAGGAAACAGCTCCAAGAGATGCAGATGGGTCTGAGGTCTGCCAGCACATCAGATGCAGATTAAATTCGAGGTAGGAGGTGAGAAAGTTCCCCATTTTCAGGGAGGATATGAGGTCAGCGGGTGCAAATTTCACAGATGAAAATGACACATTTCATAAACCGAGTTCTGGGTGGATTTTCACACCCATTGATTTGAAAAACAGTCAAAGCTGCTCAGATTACTTTCTTCTGATGAGGTAAGAGGGACACCCTCCCAGCAGTACCACTTTACTGCAACTTGTTGGGCAGTGGCAGTGGTGCACTGTTCAAAGTTCTGCATGGTCCACGGCTCAGATGTGAGAACCTCCCAGAATGGCCTTCCTCTTCCTCCCCAAGCTCATTCTCCTACAGTGGGGTATGCACAGAGTGTGCGTGCACACATGCAACACACTAAGAACAATTCAACTGTCTCACACATACTCAGGTTCACTTCTGATGTGCAGGACAAGTTGTTTCAGAAGCAATTCAGGTTGGATACTGGGAAGGACTTCCCAAACAGTTACGAGACAAGGACAGCTGTTACGGGGGGAGCTACAGGATCCTTTGCCCTGAAAAGGTTTATAAATAAGATTGCCAGAAACACCATCTAAGATAAGTAGCCCTAATAACTCACCTTTCCAAAGGACTTGGCAAGGTATTTTCACGCCCCTCCTCATGTGTTTCTGGCAGGCAGTCACATTTCACTACACTCATTTTCACAGAGGAAGAAAATAGGCTTAGTCATCCAATGAATTGACAAGGTCACACAACACCAACTGAAGAGCTGGGCCCACAGCTGAGGTCTCTGGATGCCTATTCCGGTGCTCCATGCACCTGATACTGCATCTGGCATTGGAGGAGAGCTGCCCTGGACGCCTCTGGAAGGTCCTGCTCAGCAGAGAGGATAAGAAACTTGTCTCAGGGCTGCCCCATCCTTTTCATGTCCTTATTCTTAGTCCAGGGTCCTCTCACCAAAATAGATTAAATCCAGGCTCGAGCTGTGTGTCTGGAGCCACCACTGGCCTTCTGAAATTCTTCTTGGTGTGGGGCCAAGTGGATAAAGGAGGACCCTGCAGGGCTGACGGCATCATCAAGCAGGAGCGGCAGTTCGTCTGCTTCCTCCCAGTTACTGCAAGTTCTTCCCAGGCTCCCTTCCGTTTCCCAGCAGATGCTAAATGGAGAAGAGGAAAAACGTGCCCTCCAATGCTTGGTTCATGGGGATATTCCCGTCTTTGGGTTTGGAGAGATTCGAATTTGAAAGGAGTGGGGGTTATGCGTATGTGTCTGTGCGTACATGTGTGGTTTGGGAACAGACAACTTCTGCTTCCTAATAAAAAAAACTAAAGCTTGAAAGGGATTTGTTAAATCAACTAAAGTGGGCCCTTGGGGTCTCCATCTCTCTTCTGCACAAACCCTTGCCCAGTGTGTAAATGAATGAGGACCGCATGGATTTGACTTCACTGAGAAATGGCACTGGCTTATAAAATCCGGCGAGAAACATCATCAAGAGCCAGGTTTGTTTTCATCTCTCTGTCCACACACTCCCAGCAGCTTGTTCTAGCTGCTGCAGCCTCCAGGCAGTGGGGCGTTTGCATGTTTGGGTGAGAGAAGGAGGAAGAAAAGTCACACTCACCAATTGACCAAGCCCAGGCCATGTGGGTGCTTGGAAGAACTGAGACTCATCGCTTTATTTACCAAAAAGGGGCTGGGTCCTGCTCCCCAGATGTAAGGATTCAGCCAGGGAAATGGAGCGGGAGGTACATGCTTGGATCCCCAATGCAGGGCTTCAAAGCAATAGGGAGAGTAACTTTGTCTTCCTTTCCATCTCTCCAGTCTTACTCTTAGGGCCTGATTACCGATGTGACGTACAGGATGATGCTGGTCTAGAAAACATTCCCCTCAAAGGAAGGCCATGGTCTTTGTGGGGAGGAATCAGTAGGGGGCCAGGGGGCACACTCTTGGTGTGCACTGGGGGGATCTGGTAAAGACCTCCTAAAACCCTTGGAATCTCCTGAGTGATAAAGGTCTCTGGCATGCTAATGAGGTGACTCTGAAGAGTGAGTTCAGCCACCAATGGCCAATGATTCACTCAATCATGCCTGTGAAATGAAACCATCAGAAAAACCCCTAAGCCACAGAGTTTGGAGAGCTTGCAGGTGGGTGAACAGGTTGAGGTGCTGCAAAGGTGACATGTCTCGAGAGGGCGTGGAAACTCTGCTCCTCCCCACCCCCCACTCTGTGTACCTTGCCCTACACGTCTCTTCCATTTGGTTGCACCTGAGTCGTACCCTTTATAATAAACTGGTATGTGCTTGGTAATTTGGCGTGAACTAATTACTGAACCCAAGAGGGGGCCCTGAGAACTCCTGACTGGTGGTGGGTGGGTCAGAAGTATGGGTGGTCCCCAGGACTAGTGACTGGCATCTGAAGTGAAGGCAGACTTGTGGGACGGAGGCCGTAAAGCAGTGGAGTCTCATGTGAACTCTGGGCAGTTCGTGTCCAGAAGGACTGAATTGTAGGATACCCATTTGTGCTGGAGAATTGCAGAATGGGTTTGGTGGCAGAAGCGGTGGGAGAGAGGGAGAGGGAGAGGGAGAAAGAGAGCACTCTCCTGTCTCTTCTCATAAGGATGCTAATGCTATTGGATCAGGGTCCTACGCTCATGACCTCATATAAGCTTATTTACCTCCTTAAAGGCCCTGTCTCCAAATGCAATCATACTGGGGCTTGGAGCTTCAACAGATGACTTCTGTAGGAACACACACACTCAGTCTATGGCAGGCAGGGAGCTGGGGTGATGAGACTTGGGTCTGACCGGGCCCCTTCTTGCTTTGCAGGGACTTCAGAGGGAGAGCCAGCTCCCTCCGCACGGCAGAGGGTCTCTGCCTTCTAGAGGGAAACAAACATGCCCTCTGCCGCGTCCAGGTGTCCAGGCCACATGGTCCCAGTCCACCCTCAAATGCTCTCAGTCACATCTTCCAGCTTAGGGGAGAGAAGGCTTGGCAACCCTCTTTCCCCTGTAGCCTCCAGCCCTGTTTCCCAAGCCTTGTTCTAAGGGGAAAGCGGAAGCGCAGACAAGTCACACAGCTTGTCCAGGCTCACACAGCATCTGGTGGCTGTTTCTGGGAACAAGAACGTATGTCTCCTCTTTCCTGGGAAAGTGTTAAAGCTACCACAGGCCCGGCGGCTTCTTCCCTCTCTAGGAGAGCACGGGGTGTCCTGGCGCCACACCCTACTTTCTCTCCCTGACTGCTTTTTTGTCTGACAGTGGGCCTGGTGCCTGTGTGCCGTGAACTTTGCAAGGGCCTCCAGAAATGTTGGAGACCTGAAAAAAGAATCGATTGGCTCCAAGATTCAAAAAGGGAACTTCAAAATCAAAATTAATAAATGACTACATGTCTACAAAGCATGCCAACTAGTCAACTGCCACTTAACTCCTACTTGTATCCAAATTATAATTAGTGTAGAATATGTCTGCAGTTTAAGAAGACTGATATGCTCTGGGCCTCCAGATATCAGACTGAATAGCATACGGAGGTCATGAAGAGACGCTGGCCCTCCTCGTCTCTGCCTCTGACTCAGAAAACTCAAGAGGGATGGGAAGGATAACCTCTCCCTGGGGAGGGGCTCAGCTGCACTCCCGATCCAGGGGTCCCGGACCACCCCCTCCATGCAACTTTAAATAACTCCCATTCTTTGTCTTTCGGGGCAATGTTTCAAAACTACAGTTGATCCAAACATCACTTGGGGTTGGCTTTAGGGCAGGGTCACACCTGAATACCCCTAGGTTGAGCCTCCAAGTTTCCTGGGCTCCATCTGTGTGTGGATGACTAAAAGGACCACCAAGACAGTGAAAAGTCCATGTTTACTCAACAAGATCCAACAAATATTTGTGCCAGGCTTTATTTATGTTAAATGCAGGGCATCCCAAAGGGAGCAAGCTTACCCCCATCCTTCATGAAGCTTGTGTCTAATAGAGGATAACTGCCAGCATTTGGGCCATAACCTTTTCTCATTTGATTCTCACAAAAACCCTGGGAGGAGACAGGGCGGGTGTTAGTTTGGTTTCATCTCTTTTTTTTTTGGTTCAGAAGACGGGGATCTGAGAAGCCATTCCAGGTGTCTAAAGTGGCAGCTGAAGAGCCAGGAATGAACCCCCCAGCTCCTGTCTCCACATTTCCCGATTCCATCAGGCTTCCCAGCCATGGTTGCTGCGGGCTGCCCAGACACTAACGAGAAGCGTCTGGGTGAGCTGCTGTCTAAGGCCGCTGGCTTCAGGACCTCCCTCAGCTTCAGCTGAGCCCTGTGTCCAGTGAGGCAGGGGTGGCTGCCGCCCACTGCAGTGCACAGCGAGCTCTTCTGTGAACCTCCTAAGCTATCTGGAACTAATTAGCTATTTATTTCAGCCAATTCATTATGTTCTCTTTGAACCACGCTTCCCTTTACCCAGAAAAGCTGCCCTGGAATTTGTTTGAGTGTTGCAGGCGAAATGTGCTTGCAGGCTGCATTCCGGAGCCAGCTTCGTGCTTTTCCCCTTGGCTGCCACGTCTCTCTCCCATCCCTCCCTCCGCTGGGCCTCCTCTGTCACTGCAGCCTTCAGCTGGGGATGGATGGGAGCAGCCTGCAGCTCTGTCCCGAAGCACAGGTCCTGCCTGTCCTGTCTTCCAAGGTGCTAAATCACCCCCCTGCCTCCACCCCCAGGGCCTGCCGCAGCCTCTATCTCCTGCATCAACGCGTCCCCGCAGTGCTCCATCAGGGCTCTGGGCTCTGCAGCAAATCCTTTGTCTCCAGCTTCAATCCCTCCCGACGCCCCGTTCAATCATCCTCAGGGCCAGTGCCGGGCTTAGCTCTGCTCTGACCCTCCCTGTTGGTTCTGCCACCTGATGGCCCTGCCCTGGTCCCGCCGTCTGCTCCAGCAGCCCCCCTCGCCCCCAGCCACCCCAGATGAAAGCCCACCACTTCCTGCTGCCCCTCTGCTTGTTCCCCAGCCACCCTCCCTTGCACCACATTCTACCACCCAATGTGCTTGACTGGGCCTGTGCAAGCCACTTTCTGAAACTGATTGAGGCCGGGAGGAAAGCACAGTGGAAAGATGGGAGGGATCACAGGGGTGTGCTCCTCCTCCCTGCCCCCAGACGCTGCGGGCGCTGGCCAAGGTGGGATGACCTGGCCAAGCCGGCTGGGAACACCCTGGAAACCATGGGCTACTGCTCCTCTCAACCTCTCCCAGCCCCAAATAGGCAAGCACCAGAAAATGCAGTTTCACCACAGGACACCCCCTCTCTCTAGCTTAGTAGCCCCAGCGTGGAGCTGCACCACAGGACCTGGGTTGAGATGTTGTGATTTTCAGAACATATCATTAGCCACTCCCCAAGATGGTGGCCTGGGCCCACAGGTTCCCTGGGAATCCAGTTGCTGTGGCAACAGGAAAGCGTCCCAGGGAGGCAGGGCGAGGGGGCCTGGAGAGTGCAAAGGGATGTGAAATTTGGTCACTGAGGCTCTCTGTGGTGTTTCTGCCTGGGGCCCGGAGGCCTTTGTGCCCTCCTTCCCCCAGCTCAAGAGAAGTGGCCTTTCCAGAGCACAGGTGGGCAGCCATCCTGTGGTGGGAACAGGGGACACCCAAGGCTGTTTTCTTTTTAGCAGAAATGGCAGGGGAGCCGTAGAAATGGTACCACTGGAAATTCGATCTGTCATCTTGGGGATGTAGGGGTCCCCAACATCCCCTTTCTGTGGGATGTGGTGTACAGAAATAGAATTATTATCCCCTAATTCCAAACCTGTGACCCATCTGTCTGGTCAGAGCTCACCTGTGGCAGTGTTTCCAAGGCCATCTAATGGGAAAGGCTTTATCTTAGAGCTCACAACCTCTGAGTTAGGGTATTCAGACTCATTCACGAGTGTCCTAAACCATTCCGTTACCTAGTTATGCTTTCTGACTGTGATACTTCTTAGGGAAATGAGCTCCCTGTACCAGCTGCCCGGAGGAGCAGTTCCCTCTGATCTGTCCCATGACCATTTGACGCAGGTTTTGAAGGACTCCCTGAGCATCAATGTTTTGGGATTTGGTGAACTGCTCTCCAGCTGACTGTTTCAACCCTCATGATGTTACACTTTTTTTTTTTTTTTTTTTTTTTTTAAGACAAAGCCTGGCTCTATCGCCCAGGCTGGAGTGCAGTAGCACGATCTTGGCTCACTGCAACTTCTGACTCTCGGGTTCAAGCCATCCTCCCACCTCAGCCTTCTGAGTAGCTGGGACTACAGGCACGTGTCATCACCACACCTGGCTAATTTTCTTGTATTATCATCATTATTATTTTTGTAGAGATGGGGTTACACCGTGTTGCCTAGACTGGTCTCAAACTAGTGAGCTCAAGTGATCCACTTGCCTCGGCCTCCCAAAGTGCTGGGATTACAGGCATTGAGCCACTGTGCTTGGCCGATGTTACACAATTTAATTTCAAGAATGAATATTTTAGAGTGCCTGCTGCTTCCATACGACTTTAAAATATGATCTTATTTATTCCTCGGGACCCTGTGAGGTAGAAATTATAATCCCTATTTCAAAGATGAGGAAACCAACTCAGAGGAGGGTTGACTTGTCCACCCAGCTAGCACAGGCAAGGTTAGGATCTGAACCCAGGTCTGAAGGTTACTCGCAGTCCTTTCCCTGAGGAGGCTCAGCTACTTCCAACCCTATTGGTCCTGGAAGGGCAAATACAAGTTTAAAATAAGAAACTTAATTCTCCCTGCTGAAAATAAGAGAAGAGACTTCTCCCCCTCTTTCTTTTCATATCAGAATTTCTATAAATCTTTATAATGGTGAAATAAGCCTCTTGAGAGTCAGGCATGGTTCAAGTAACTGGGAGCCATTTTTTGAAATCCTAACATCAAAGGAGACAGTGCCCCATCTCTCCCAGTTCTTGTGAGAGAGTAAGAGCCTAACTTTGTTGGGTCTCCTGCTTCAATCTGCAAAACCAACTCGTGTCATAAGGATGAGAAGCTTGTTTTTCCTCTAGATAAAGCCAATAAGCTAACAGATGGTCACTCTAATTACCAGGTGAAGTTAGGACGAGCTATGTGTTACAAATGGGGATGTTATAAAAGTTGCCAGCACCAAAATGGAGTCACTTATGTCACATGCTTAACCAAACGGAGTTGAGGGAGGCCATGAAGAAGCTGTCACACACAAATCTCTGTAACAGGACTGTCACAAGAACTTCCTCAAGATTGCAGTGTTCCAGCTAAGCCACTCGCACAAGGACACTCACCTTGCAACGGCTGTCTCCACCGATGAACAAAGGCCGGCTCCTACCATGAACTTGTGACCTGTGACCTTTGTTTCAAAGTGGCTTGTGTGGACTTCTTCTCTGTGTCTTTAAAAGACTCCCCTTTGCCCTGACCCCTCTGGATGCGCCTGTGGTCTGTTATAACGCACATAGTCCAGATTGCAATCCTCTGCTATTCCCAAGTAAACTCATTTGTTCTGGAGAGCCTGTCTTTCTGCATTTCTTTTTAGGTTGAAGTTTTCGGGCCCTCTTCCTTGAGGACTAGTTTCTGTTTATCTTGAAAACGTGTATGCAGTGGATTGTATCTACCTGGCTATATAAGAGTTGAGATTGCATTTTGCATTCTGTCTCTGTAATCTCTCAGCAGATTGCCTGTGATGTACATCACATCCTGGTTTAATGCTTACTCAATGATAAAACAGTTTTCTGTCTCTACTACCTTTGAGGAGAGGTTTTCTAGGTTGAGAGAAGGTTTTGTTTTTTTAATTATATTTCCCCAACATTCTCCCTGGCCTCTACTTGCTTTCCAGCTGCAGATTCTGGGTCTTCTGAGTGTGTCTTTCTCACCCCTGCCTCCTCTAAGACCCAACTTCCACTGACCTCCGGTTCCGATCTCTCTGGGGTGTGGCCTCTGTTCTGAATTCTGCCTTACTGGTGTGTTCATTAGACATCAGATCATGTTAAGGGGTGTCCCTCCGTGCCTTCTTAGGGAACTCTTGGGCCATCCAACATTCTGATGGAGACTTCAGCAGCCATAGCTTTCATAGCTTTTTAGCCCACAGAGCTGCCCTTATGTCATTCACCTTTTCAAAAATGTTCAAGATCTGGGAGGTAAAGTCACAGCTTGGTCATATGGGGACACTACAGTGTACTCAGCCTCCCTTTCAGCTGTATCTTCTGCTGCTCTTCCAATCCATTTCCCTATTCCCCAGGTCCCTCAGTCCACTCAGTATAGGACTGATTCAACAGGGCCTCACTTCATTCCCTCCAGTCTGGAGTGTTTCCTCTTCTGCTCCTCCCCTTGGCAAGTTCTACCAGGGCTACCAAGGTCTTCCTCCTGGAAGCCTTCTCACTGGGAAGACCCGCTTCTGTACCTTGGGCCCTCACCTCCGTGTTTTGTCTGGTCAGAGCTTTCCCCCAGGTCTGCATCATGTGTGCTGTAGTAGACAGTTCTTTGAGGACAGGACTCTTCTCTTTTTGCTTCACGTTCCCCACCTACACCAAGCCCAGGCTCATAGCTGGCTCCCTGCATTCACTTTCAGGCTGGACCATCCTTGGTGACGGGTAGCTTCTACAATCTCTAGCTGTGAGGGCCAGGGTTTCCCAAAGACGAGGAGCTGCACGGCTTTACATTTCTTCCTCCTCTGCTGTTTGGGGGTCACTGACCCTTTCTCAGCTAATCGGTGGGTGGAAATGTAGCCGTCCCACTTGGGCCACCCAGTGCACAAGGCCTTCTTGCTCCCCTTCTCTCTCCAGAGTAATAAACAGAGTCGTTACCAGGTGCCTCTCACAGCCTCCAGTGCTGGCAGGTTATTTATATGCAAATTTGCCTGTCTGTAGTTGTGGAGGCTCATAAACATGATAACAGCAGCTTCTGTAGGGGCTGGGACGTGATGGAGGGCGGGGAGAGGCCCTCTAGCTTCTGCGGGAGAAGTTAATATGGGATTAGCCACAACCAATTAGATGGTATCAAACCCAAAGGGATCCAACGGTTTAGCTAAACTGAAGATTGGGCTGAATGAGGGGGGCTGCTGCCGTCAGGAGGGCCTCAGGCACTGGCAGACCCCTTCACCAGGAAGCCAGGCTTCTGGCAGTGTCTCCAGTCCCAGAGGCCTTGGAAAGGAAGGGCCAGGAGAGGGAGGGCATCACCCTGAGTTTCCCACAGGGCCCACATCCTGGCGGGAAGCCTGCTGGTTGGGGTGGGGCTTGGGTGGGAGTGCAGCTGAGGCCAGCAAGCAGTTCTGCCAACTTCTCTGCCCAGTAACTGTGACTCATCCTCTGGGACTCCCCTGCATGTCACCTCCCCTGGAAAGTCTTGTTTCCCCTGTCTGGATCTGATGAAGTCCCGCAGGACTTCATCCATGCCTCCCGTGTGTCACCCATTACACTCTATGTCTGTCTCCCCTCTAGACTGAGACTGCTTGAAGGCTATACAACATTGCTTCATTGGTCTTTGACTCTGCAGGGCATGGTACGGTGATCAGTGCAAAATAAATGATCAGTAAGAGTCTTTTTGAGAGGATGGAAAAGAAACACAAAGAAGCCAAGATTTGTACTGCTTTTGTGGTCTTGGGTAAATTCTTTCACTTTTTGAGACTCAATTTCCTTATTTGCAAAAAGGGGATAACATTTTCTCGTCTGACTGTCTATGCACTGCCATCGTAAAGCTTGGCCCTTAAGTTGGCTACATTTCTCTTGCTAGGAACTGCTTCCCTTCCCATCCCTCCAGGACATCAGGCCACGGGGCAGATATTCTCTTGTCTCTCAGAGGAGTCTGTTCCTGGGGATGGTAATTAAGTAAGATAAATTCGACAATCAGGAAAGCAGAGGTTCCTGCATAATGGAGAGCAGGGAAGGAGAGGAGAGTTGTTTGGCAGAAGGGGAAGGAGAATGAGCCTCCGTCTCTGGAGGCACCTTTTTATTTTTACTGCATCCCTAAGCAATAGCAGGAAGTAGGGGAGGAACAGTGATGAAGAAGGTAAAGAGGAGCTATGAGCCTGGAGTCAGGGGTGGCGGCACTAGTCTGCTTCCTGGCCCAGTCAACAGGTAGGAACTAGCACCTGCTGTGCCCTTGGCCTTCGCTAGGCAGCTGCCCTAGAAGAGGGGACAAGGGTGAGGCTGCAGAGAGAGTGGCTGCTGCCCTCAATTTACTTACAACTGAGGGGGCCACCGCCAGGTCCCCTAGATTTTGCTCTAGGAATCCTTCCCTGTTGACCCCGTGGGCATCAGTCCACTTCATACTCCTGCCAGTGTGCTGTGACAGTGCATTCTGTTTCATCTGGTGCTCCAGCCAGTCCTCACAGGCTCAGGCTGGAAGGAGTTGGGCAGATAATCAGGTTCAAAGCACTAGTTTTACCAACGAGGAAAATGAGGCTGGAGATCATGTGGGATGGGCTCTGTCTCACACCCCTCTTTGTGGCCCAGCCCAGCCCTCTGAGTCCATGCTGGAGGCTGGAGCCTGCTCTGAAGATTTCTCATCAGTGCAAAAGGTGGTCCGCTCCCTTGACACTCTCACTGGCCAGTGCCCAGGCAGGAGAGGCCAACGGGGCACTTGGCAGCAGGGTTGCCACTCGATTTCTTTCTCTCCCTCAAGGGTTGTCAAGGTGCCAGTTCCTGGCTGGGGTGGGAGTCACAGCTGTTTGTGGCTGAGATCTATGGGGACTTTCTCTACCAAGAGAGAAAGAGAGAATGCATCCTCTCTTCTATTTAGTGACTAGTTGCACCACCCACTTCCCCATCGGTCCATCTGGAAACCCACAAGCCATTCTCCACTCCTTCCTCTCTTCACCTCCACAACAATCACCCCCCAAGTCCTGGGGACCTTAGCCTCTCTTGAGCCCCCATACACCACATAAACTCTCTGAATTTGGTCATACCTCTCCTTAATTCTTAACCTCAACACTCCCTGGCTAGTCCCAGGCCTTCTAAAACAAAGAGGCAGGAAGGCCTGTCAACTTCTTTTTTTTTTTTTCCTTCAAAACACACAAAAACATTGTCAGCTCCCCCTGTGGCAAAGAAAGCCCAAGTCTCAAAGACATAAAAGCCTGGCTCCCTTCCTCGGGTGGGAGTGAGGAGGAGATAGAGCTGAAATACCTTTCATTCTTTAGCAGGAGCCTACAATGGAGAAAGCAAGATACAGCTAGTCTCTCTCAATAGGCTATTTGGCCACATTACATTCTTAGTAAACCTCTCTGCTACATTTCTGTTAAAACAAATCCCATCATGTTTCCTCCCTGCCTAAGATCTTTCAATGGCTCCCCATTGCCCTCTGGATAAAACCCAAGCTTCCAGCCACATAACACACGTTAGGATCTGGCCAGGGCTTATTCCGCTGGCCCTGGGATTACTGCTCCCTTCCCTCTCTCTGCTGTGACCAAACCAATCTAGAAGTCAACCATGTGTTTAAGGCACAGAATGCTCTCTCTCGTTCTCTCTCGGTTCCTCGGACACACTATTCCTTCAGCCTAGAATACCCTCCATCCTTTGTTTCAGCTCCTCTTCGTCATTCAAGATTCAGAGGGTGGGCCTGGTGAAACAGTGGGGGCTCAGTAAGTGTTAAGTGAGTTCCACTCTCTGAGATGCCCAAGAAATCTGAGATGAGCCCCATAGTTGTATCCAGGGCACCCTATAGCTGCTTTATCCTTGAAAGTGTTGGTATTAGCCCAAATATCAGGACTAGCTCATTTCTTTTTATGAGACTCATAGTTTCCTATGCTATCTTTAAAATAATTTGGTGGAGAAAGTGTCAATGCAGAGGGAATCAGGTCAGGAGCCTTTGTTCCTAGTGAGGAAAAAAGTGGCTCTCTCCTGTTCTCTCTCACATTAGTGTTTCCAGTGAGAACCATTATCTAAGCCCAGGGGTCTCTCTTGACCCCTGAGGGAGGATTTTCCCAACTCCCAGGATCACATTGAAGTTCCTGACCCTGAAGAGCATCAGATCTAGGGCAAAGCATAACCCAGAGAGAGCTACTGGAACAGTATTTGTGCCTCCAGATACCTAGCCCCAAGTGTGGCTGTCCAAGAAGCAGAACGAGTGAGCAGTTTCCAGAATTCTTTTCACCATTCTTGTCCTGCAACCCAACCCACACCTAAGCCATGAGGGGCCCGAGAAAGAAGCAGCCAGGGAACACCCCCTGGGAGGGCTTTGCAGGCCATCCTGATTCAGCACAGCCCATTAGCCAGGTGGACCAGAATCCCTGGGAGAGGCCCCTTGGGGTACAGCACACAGAGGGTCATTCCAGAAGGACACACTGTGGCTGTCGAGCATGGGATCCTTCTTCCTCAAGTGCTCACGGGGGTTCATTGCATCCTCTTTTTCTTGACCCGTTTCTTGACCATCCTAAACAATGGACCATGGCTGAGGATGGTCTGGGTAAGTGTGACCCCAGCTCCTAGAGCAATGTGTGAGGTTCCTCATAGATGAGCTGCACCGGGGCCTTTTATGTCCTGCTTCAATGCCGGTGGAGAGACCTTGCTGCCTACCACATTATGGAGCTTGTCACTGCCTGGGAAGGAGCAGCTCCATTTGTCCTCAGTGACAACCTCTCAGTCCCCGGCACCACAATAAAGTTAGCTTGGGTGGTCAGAGGGTCTCTGGGACAGCATTCCATCATGAACACATCCTTGGAACTGCTGGGAAAAGAGGGTGGGAACTCTGAACTTGAGTGCTTGAGTAGCTGAGGCGTGTGGCAGGAGCCCAGGATGGGAGAGCAGGCACTTTCAGGTTGGCATGCTCACAGCACCCTCCCCAGGAAGCACTCCTGGGCAGGTCCACCAGACACCCCATTTCCCCATCAGAACCTCCTGGAACAATGGTTTCAATGGCATTCCCATCCTCTCAGCTACCAGTGCCCAAAACCTTGGAGTCAATCTTCTTTCTCGATAGGTCTCCATATCAGTTTGCCACTGGGTCATTTCCATTTCTCCTGAGCCATATGTTTAGTTTGAGGCCATTTTCTGGGTTGACACCCTAGAGGGACTTCAGACTCCAGACTCTGGATCCTCTGGTCTACTTTTCATGCAAATGCCCACATGAATCTTCCTTGCATTTTGCTGTCATCATGAGTCTCCCACACTCAAAAACCTTCCATGACTACCTCCCTCCTTGCGCAATGAATCAAATGTGCTATCTAATTCTTTCTTGCCTATTCATCCTAATATTCTTACCCTGGTCACCAATGACCTTCACATTGGCAAATCAACGGCCTCTTTTCAGTCTTCATCCTACGTGATGTTTCCTGAAGTTCTCCTCTCCTTGGATTTCCTTGGAAACACTTGTTCTCATTTCTCTTCCTGTCTCTTGACCAGCTCCTGCTCAGTTTCTCAGGTCACTCCTGCTTTTTACATTTTTGCCCAACTTAAATATTGTTGTTTCCCAATTTCTCATCCTTGGAGCTTTCTCCTGCCTCTGTGTGTCTCTTCTTGGGTGATCTCATTCAACTCTAGAGCTGCAGGCACTGCCTCTTTGCTGTTGATTTATAAATCTACATCTTTAGTGATCTCCAAAGAGGCATGTGCCAGATGATTTCTTGGGGTATGAGAAGAAAATATCACACTTATTTTTATCTAAAAAGTAAGGAAAAAATAATCTTTACAAGTATTTAATATACATATTGGCACAGATATTAATTATGAACAAATATAAATATATTGGGGTTTATGTGCTCAAAAATATTATGCTGACAAGGGTCCATAATGTATTTTGAGGGGTGTATGGCGGAGATTCCTA
This sequence comes from Chlorocebus sabaeus, assembly GCF_047675955.1. Taxonomy (NCBI): domain Eukaryota; kingdom Metazoa; phylum Chordata; class Mammalia; order Primates; family Cercopithecidae; genus Chlorocebus; species Chlorocebus sabaeus. The sequence goes on along the minus strand of NC_132904.1, from coordinate 116,282,181 downwards.
ACCATCCCTTCTCCTCTTCTTTCATAGTGATGAAATAAACCGGGTACGTGGCTGCCTGGAATGATGACTACACTGCCCTGCCTCCCTTTCAGCTGGATGCACCCTTATGATGAGTTTCTGGGATGTGAGCAGCAGCAGTGTGTGCATGTCTTAGCATTATGTCCCCAAAGGGAAGGAGCTTGGTCTCCCTTGCCCAATGCACCCTTTCTTCTGGTTGGTGTGTAGGTGGCAGTGAGGCATCTTGGACTATGCACATGAAACCAGATGGAGGAACCTGGGCCTTGACCCCTCAGAGCATTATGTCAGCCCTTATGCTTGTGATTCCTTATGCTGATCAGAGAGCGGATCCTTATCTCATTTAAGTCACTGTTATTTTGGGGTTTTGTAACAGCAGCTGAGTCTGTAGCCTATCAAATATAAGATACGTGCATTACCTTGGTCTAGATTTCTCTTCTGGGCTTTCAACCCATATATACACCTGGCGTCTGTGAGCACAAGATGTCTGAGGCAGAGCTCTGTATATCCCCCCTCCCACCACAATCTGCTCCTCCCTTAACCCTGTTTGGGCTCATTGCATCCCTTTCACTGCAGCAGGGCTCCCTGAGGACTTCTGGCTGAGATACAGAGCTCGGCTGCTTGCATGCTTGCAGGGCTGGGGGCCTTCAGGGTGTTAATCTTCATCAAATCATATCCCCCAAGTTGGTTTATGGAGGCAGAAAGAAGTTATTTTTGTCTTCCAGGGAATCTTCAAGGGAGGCTGAGGGGGACAATGAATGGAAGGAGGTATCAGGGTCATGGGGGGAATGGGTAGTAGGAGTCCCTGACCTGATCTCTTGGACTTCCCTGGGGCTCTGACACGGAGAGGATGGAGGCCTGAGGCTGATGGGTCTCACTGTAGACTTTGGACACTAGCTGGGCTGCCTCAGCCTTGGGTAACCAGGCAGGACAGAAGTGCAGAGTGGGCTCTTCTTCCTGCCGTAGAGCCCGCCCAGCTCTGGCATGTAAAGATGAGCATCAGAAGATAGCATCTTTGGTGTGAACACTGGTGTTTCATGATTGGAGACCATTGTAGGGCAAACCAGGAAGGGCAGAAATGATGCAATAAAGGCATATAGCAAGATTGCATTTCCCAGCACCCTTGTAGCTAGATGAGACCATCAATCTGAGTTATGGCCAAAGGAGAGTAGGCAGAAGTGATGTGCTCCACTCCTAGGCCTGGCCTGCATCTCGTCCAGTTCCATTTCCATACTCTTTCATTTGCTGACTGGCTAATGCTGGGTTGATGTTCAAGTTACAGGATGGTGGCAGCCTAGGTCTCTGGTACTACTAAGAGGAGAACCTCCCAGGAGAGTTGTCCAACCAGGAACATCCCAAATATATGTTATGAGCAGAAATTAATTTTTATTATGTCAAGACACTGAGATTTTTGGGGTCATTTGTTACAGCAGCTACCATTTATTTTCCTAACTAATAGAGTTCTCTAGTGACTTTGTGAGTGAAGGACAGTGACTAAGGGGAGGTGAGGCAGACAGTGAAGGCATTGTGTATTGACTGGAGCTGGCAGGCAGAGGTCCAAGTGTGTGTATGAGGTTCCCTTTAGGGACATCTGGGAGATGAGATCTCATTGACCCCTGGGTCCAGATGACCCTTCTCCACAAGAGATTTGTGCTTTCCCTTTCTGTGGGCTCTGTACAGACACTTATAAAAGTCCATGCATTTCTCTGTCTCTCTCCCTCTCTCCTTCTCTCTCTCTAATATGTATATATACTATATATAAATGTATATATGAAATATACATTCTGTATACATATACATTTCCATATACATTTTTAAAAACAATTTACACTTAAAAAACAAACAAACTCATTTAATTTCTTGGAAGCTTGCCCTTTGAAATTATAAACTGCATGGGCTTTTATAAAAATTAAACCTTTTCAGCTGGGCATGGTGTCTCATACCTGTAATCCCAGTACTTTGGGAGACCGAGGTGGGAGGATCACCTGAGGGTAGGAGTTCGAGACCAGCCTGGCCAACATGGTAAAACCCCCACCTCTACTAAAAATAAAAAAACTAGCCGGGTGTGGTGGCACGCTCCTGTAGCCCCAGCTACTTGGGAGGCTGAGGCAGGAGAAACGCTTGAAGCTGGGAGGTGGAGGTTTCAATGAGCCGAGATTACACCACTGCATTCCAGCCTGGGCGAAAGAGCAAGACTCCATCAAAAATAAAATATAAAATAAAATAAAATAAAGTAAAATAACTTTTTCTTTTAAGATAATTGTAGATTCATAGGCAGTTGGAACAAATAATACAGAAAGATCCCATGTGCCCTTTACCCAGCTTCTCTGATAGTAACATCTTGCAAAACTGTAGTACAGCATCAACCAGGTTACTGACGTTGATACAATTCAGATACAGAACATTTCCAGGCCCACAAATGTCCCTCGTGCTGCCTTTGTGTAGCCACACCCACCTCTCTCCCATTCCCCTCTCTATTCCTAGCAACCCCTAATCTGTTCTGCATTTCTACAATTTTATCTCTTCAGGAATGTCATATAAATGGAATCATACAGCCCAGCTAGAGACCATTGTAGGGAAAACCAGGTAACCTTTTGGGATTGACTTTCATCACTCAGCATAATTCTCCAAATTGTTGCATCTACCCAGAGCTTGTTCCCTTTTTATTGCTGAGAAATATTTCATGAAATGGACTTACCACAGTTTGTTTAACTATTCACTGATTGAGGGACATCTGCACTGTTGCTAGGTTTTGGCTATTATGAATGAAGCTGCGATAGCATTCATGTATAGGTTTTTGTGTGAACAGAGTTTTTATTTCTCTGGGATAAATGCCCAGGAGTTCAATTATAGGTTATGTGATAGTTGCAGTTTTAGTTTAGTTTAGCTTTTTTTCTCCTTTAACGAAACTGCCAAACTGTTTACCAGAGTGGCTATATCATTTTACAATCCCACCAGTGATATATGAGTACAGTTTTTCTGTGTCTTTGAAAGCATTTGGTATTGGTACTATTGTTTATTTTACCCATTCCAATAGGTATGTTGTAGCATCTTATTGTTATTGGTTCTGATTTGTATTTCCCTAATGGCTAATGATGTTGATCATCTTTTCATGTGCTTATTTGCCATTAATATATCTTCTTTGGTGAAATATCTCTCCGTGTCTTTGCTCATGTTCTAATTGAATTGTTTGCTTTTTTTTTTTTTTTTAAACCACAATGTAATCAAGAACTCAATTTAGTCAAGGTGACATTTAATTTGATTGTTTGCTTTTTTTTTACTATTGAGTTTTGAGAATTCTTTATATATTCTAGATGCTAGTCTTTTGTCTGATATGTGGTTTGCAGATATTTTTCCCACTCTTGTAGCTTGTCTTTTCACCCTCCTAACAGCGTCTTTCCTGGAGAAAAAGTTTTTAATTTTGGTGAAGTTCAATGTATTGATTTTTCTTTTTATGGGCTGTGCTTTTGGTGTTAAGTCTAAGAGCTTCTTGCTTAACCCTAGATCCTAGAGATTTTCTTCTGTGTTATTTCCTAAACTTTTTATATTTTTACACTTTTCATTTAAGTCCCTAATCCATTTTGAGTAAATTACTGTAAAAACTGCGTTAAGTCCATGATCCATTTTGAGCTAATGATGGTACAAACCGTTTGACTTAGTTCAAGGTGGGTTTTTCTTTTCTTTTTCTTTTTTTTTTTTGGCCTGTGGATGCCAATTGCTCCAGCACAATTTGCTAAAAAGTTTATCTTTACTCCATTTAATTTCTTTTACATTTTTGTGAAAATCAGTTGGGGAAATATGTGTGGGTCTAATTATGGGTTCTCTATTTGTTTTATATATCTAGATATGTATGACTCTCCAAATACCACACAGTCTTAATTATTGTAGCTATATAGTAAATCTTAAAATTGGGTAGGCTGATTCTTCCCACTTTATTTTTCAAAATTGTTTTTGTTGGAAAGAATTGAATCTTTACTATGCTGCGTTTTCCAATCCATGAACACCACATGGCTTTCCGTTTACTTGGATCTTTGATTTCTTTCATCAGCATTATGTACTTTTCAACATATAAGTCCTATGCATGTTTTGTTGGATTTACAGTTAAGTAATTAATTTTTTGAGTGACCAAAAATAGTATTGTATTTTTAAATTTTGGTGTTAAGTTTGATGTTTAACTTTAGTATGCAGTCGGTCTTCTGTAACTAAACCTGTCAACTGTTGGTTCTTTGGTGGATGCTCTTTATCAACTTGAGAAACTTCCCCTTCATTTCTATTTTTCTGAGAGTTTTTAAAACAGATATTGAATTTTATCAGATGCTTTTCTGCATTGATTGATATAATTATGCGATTTTTCTTCTTTAGTTTGTTAATATGGTAGATTACATTGATTGATTGTCAAAACACTGAACCAATTTTGCATCTGTAGAATATGCTCTATTTGTGGTATAATATATAATTCCTTCTATATGTTGCCAAATTAAATTTGCTAATATTTTGTTAAGGAATTTTACAACTACTTATGAAGAATATTGGCCTATAGTTTGTTATTTTTATCCTGTATCTGATTTTGATATCAGGATAATCTGAACTTTGAAAGATAAATTGGGAGCTGGGTGTGGTGGCTCATGCCTATAATCCCAGCAATTTGGGAGGCGGAGGCAGGTGGATCACTTGAGGTAAGGAGTTCAAGACCAGTCTGGCCAACATTGTGAAACCCTGTCTCTACTAAAAATACAAAAATTAGCTAGGCATGGTGGCACAGGCCTGTAGTCCCAGCTACTCAGGAGGCTGAAGCAGGAGAATCACTTGAATCTGAGAGGCGGAGGTTGCAGTGAGCTGAGATTGCACCACTGTACTCCAGCCTGCATGACAGAGTAAGACTCCATCTCAAAAAAAAAAAAAAAGAAAAAAGAAAAAGAAAAACTGGAAAGTATGCCTTCCTCATTTATTTTCTGGAAGAGATTGTATAGAACTGGTATTAATTCTTGCTTAAACATTTGGTAGAATTATCCAGTGAAGCCATCTTAGCATTGAGATTTCTTTTTTTGGGAGTTTTAAAATTGTGAACTCAACTTCCTTGATAGTTATAGAACTATCCAAATGAAATTCCATTTCTTATTGATTGAGTTGTGGTAGCTTGTGTTTTCCAAGAAATTGAGCCATTCTGTCTAAGTTGTCAAATTTATGTGTGTGGAACTGTTGTGGAGTACCTCATTATTCTTTTGATGTCTATAGGGTCTCTACTAATAGCTCCTGTTTCATTTCTGATATTGGCAATTTGTGATTTATCTCTCTCTCCCTCTCTTTTTGTCAAAGTACCAGCTCTTTGTTTCATTGATTTTCTGTATTATTTTTCTCTTTTCATTGTTACTGATTCTGCTCCTATCTGCATTATTCTCATTTTTCTTCTTCCTTGGGGTTTATTTTGCTTTTCTTTTTCTAGATTCTTGAATCAGAGGTTAGATTATTGATTCGAGACTTTTCCTATTTTGTAGTATATGCTTTTAGTGCTATGCATTTTCCTCTCAGTGGTGCTTTGACTGCATCCCACAAGTTTTTATATACTGTAGCTCCATTTTCATTCACTTCAATGTATTTTTAAAAAATTTACCTTAAGGCTGGGTATGGTGGCTCATGCCTATGATCCCAGCACTTTGGGAGGCCGAGACAGGCAGATTGCTTGAGCTCAGGAGTTCGAGACTGGTCTGGGCAACATGACAAAACTCCATCTCTATAAAAGTACAAAAATTAGCTGGGCATGGTTGTGTATGCCTGTAGTCCCAGCTACTCAAGAGGCTAAGTTCAGGGGATTGCTTGAGCCCAGGAGGTGGAGGCTGTAGTGAGCTGAGATTGTGCCAAAACAAAAAACAAAACAAAAAAACCCACAACCATTTACCTCAAGATATCCTTCTTGGCCCATGTATTATTTGAAGTGTGTTGTTTAGTTTCCAAATGTTTGAAGATTTTCCTATTATCTGTTTTTATTTCTATTTTGATTTCATCATGGTTGGAAAACACACTGCATGAGTTTAACTCTTTTAAATTATGTTCTAATTAATTCTGTTAACTTCATCCTATGGGCTAGAATATGATCTATCTTGATATATACTCTATGGTCACTTGGAAAAAAATGTGTTTTCTATTGTTGCTAATTGAAATGATCTATAAATGTAGATTTACATCAGTTTACTCTTCCTTATTTATAAGATAGTTGTGTTAAATACTTTCTCTTCATACATTTAGAACCACATTAGACAGTGTGATAATCTTTGCTTCAATCATAAAACATAATTTACAAAACTCAAGAGAAAAAGGAAAGCCTATCTACCCATAGTTTTGCTTACTATGCTCTTTCTTTCTTCCTGGCTTTCTTAAAAGAAGAATAAGATTTCTTCTTTCATCTTTTCCTTTCTTTTTAGAGGACTTCCTTTAGCCATTCTTTTAGGGTAGGTCTGCTTATAACAAATTCTTTTAGTTTTTCTTTATTTGAGAATGTCTTGATTTCTCCTTTGTTCCTGAAAAATAACTTTTGCTATATTATTCTGGGTTGCAGTTCTTTTCTTCCAGCACTTGAAAAATATTGCCCTATTTCCTTCTGGCCTCCATTGTTTCTGATGAGAAATCTGCTATAATTAAAATTGTTTTACCCTATAGGTAAAGTAGCTCTTTTTTCTTGCCACTTTCAATATTTTTCGTTTTGTCTTTAGTTTTCAGAAGTTTACTTGTGATGTGTTGTCATGTGGATTTCCTTGAGTTTATCCTGTTTGGAGTTCTTGAATATGTAGGTTGATGTTTCTTGCTTAATTTGGGAAGTTTTCAACCATTATTTCTTTGAGTACTTTTCAGCCTTGTCTACTTTCTTCTCTCCTTCTGAAACTTTGATGACTTGAATGTTAGATTTTTTTTGTATAGTCCCACAGGTCCCTGAGGCTCTGTAAATTTTCCTTGTTTGTTTCAATCTATTTTGTGTGTGTTTCATAATGGGCAATTTCTGTCTTCCAGTTTATCAATTCATTCCCCTGTCCCCTGCATTCTTCTGTTGGGTCTACCCATTGAGCTTTCTATTTTGGTTACTGTATTTTTCTGTTCAAAAATTTTCATTTGGTTCTTCTTTTTATCTTCTATTTCTTTGCTGACACTTTCTATTTTTTCATTTGTTTTAAGTATGTTGATAATTGCTCATTAAAGCATTTTCATCATGACTACTTTAAAATCCTTGTCCTATAATTCTAACATATCTATTATCTCAGTGTTGGCATTTGTTGATTATCTTTTTTCCTTTCAGTTTGAGATTATCCTGGATCTTGGTATAATAAGCGATTTCAATTGAAACCTGGACATTTTCGTATTATGAGATTCTGGATATTAAACTTTCTGTTTCTCTGAGGTAGACGTCCAGGTTCCCACTCAGTCTTTGTTGATGTCTGATTTGGGATGGAAGTAGGGAAGGTTCCTTGTCTTGCTAGGCAGGGACAGAATTTCCAGGTCCCCAGCGGGTCTCCATTGACACCATGGTGGGTATGGTCTTTTTACTAACAGGTAACAGTAACAGTTATGACTCACCACTAGACCTCCTCTGGCACCTTTTCCCTAGAGGGAAAGGCACTTTTTTACTGTTGGGTAGGAATGGAAGTCCATGCTTCCCAGGTCGCCTCCAATAACATTGCATGATGATTCTGGGGGCTTGCTACTGCTTGGCAGAATTAGTCTAAGCTCTCTACATGGACTTCTCTGACACAACTTCAGCAACTTCAGGGGTGTTGAGGGGCCTCCTTACAGCCTCACAGCATTGAAGTCTAGGGTCCTCACTTGGTCTTTGCTGACATGAGTGGATGTGGGAGCTACAGTTTTTTCTGTGGTGTTTGACTGAAGTGGAGCTGTTATTGTATAAAAGTTATCTGTCTTCTGTCTTACTGGAGAGAGTAGACTTTTGTTGGGGCATTTATTTTTCTGTACCTGTTGGCATTTTCAGGTTGCCAGCTTCTTCAGCTAAAAGTTAGGGATATACGAGGCAGAAAAACAACCCCAGGTAGCTCCCCACTATGTCATTCCTAAGATTCTGAGGTCCTTCTCAAGGCTGTTGATATGATATGGCTTGAGTGTTTGTCCCCGCCAAATCTCATGCTGAAATGTGATTCCCAATGTTGGAGGCAGGGCCTGGTGGGAGGTGATTGGGTCATGGAGACAGATCCCTCATGCATGGTTTAACATCATCCCCATGGTGATAAGGGAGTTCTCACTCAATTATTTCACATGAGATCAGGTTGTTTAAAAGCCTGGGACCTCCCTGATCCCAGTCTCTTGCTCCCACTCTCATCATGTGCTGTGCCTGCTCCCCTTCACTTTCTGCCATGATTGGAAGCTTCCAGAGGCCCTCACCAGAAGCAAATGTTGGACCCACACTTTCTGTGCAGCCTGCAGAACTGTGAGCCAAAGTAAACCAGTTTTCCTTATAAATTACCCAGTCTTGGGTATTTCTTCATAGCAATGCAACAATGAGTTAATAAAAAAATTGGTACTAAGGAGTAGGGTGCTGTTATAAAGATACCAGAAAATGTAGAAGTGGCTTTGGAACTAGGAAATGAGCAGAGACTAGGAGAGTTTGGAGGGCTCCCAAGAAGACAGGGAGATGAGGAAAGGTTTGGAACTTCTTAGAGACTTGTTAAATGTTGTGACCAAAATGCTGATGGAAATATGGACAGTGAAGGGTAGGATGATGACTTCTCAGATGCAAATGAGGAAATTATTGGGAAATGGAGCAAAGTTCACCCATGTTACACCTTAGCAAAGAGCTTGGCTGCAATGTGTCCAGGCCCTAGGGATCTGTGGAAGTTTGAACCTAAGAATGATGAGACAGGGTACCTGGCAGAGGAAATTTCCAATCAGCAAAGCATTCAAGAATTGTCCCAGCTGTTTCTTACAGCCTATGACCAGATATGGGAACAAAGAAAAGACTTAGAGTTGGAACTTGTATTTAAAAGGGAAGCGAAGCATAAAACTTTGGAAAATTTGCAGGCTGGCCATGTTGCAGAGAAAGAAAAAGTGTTTTCAAGAGAGATATACAGGTGGGTTGCAGAGCAACACTTGCTAGAGAGAGTTGTGTGACTAAAAGACAGCCAAATGTTAATATCCAAGACAATGGGAAAAAGGTCTTGAAAGCATTTCAGAAATCTTTGAGGCAGCCCCTCCCATCACCAGAGGCTAGGAGGAAAGGATGGCTTTGTGGGCCAGGCCCAGGGCCCTGCTATCCTGTGCAGCTTCAAGACACCACTCCATGAATCCCAGCCACTGTAGCTACAGCTGTGGCTCAAAGGACCCCAGGTACAGCTCAAGCCACTGCTCCAGAGGGCACAAGTCATAAGCCTTGGCAGCTTCCCTATGGTGTTAAATCTGCAGTTGCACAGAATGCAAGTATGAAGGAGGCTCGGCAGATCCCCGCTAGATTTCAGAGTTGTATTGGACAGCCTGGGTGTCTAGGCAGAAACTTGCTGTAAAGGCAGAGCCCCTAGAGAGATACTCTCCATGGGCAATGCCAAGGGGAAATGTGGAGTTGGAGCCTCCGCACAGAGTCCCCAATAGGGCACTGCCTAGTGGAGGTGTGGGAAGGAGGCAGCTGCCCTCCAGACCTGAGAATGGTAGATCCACTGAGAGCTTGCATCCTGAGCTTAGAAAAGCCGCAGGCATTCAACTTCAACCCACGAGATCAGCCATGAGGCTACACCCTACAAAGTCACAGGGGTGACACTGCCCAAAGTCTTGGGAGACACTCCCTTACACCAGTATGCTCTGGATGTGGGACATGGAGTTAAAGGAGAAGATTTTGGAGCTTTAGCATTAATGATGGCCCTGTTGGGTTTCAGACATGTAGGGGGCCTGTTGCCCCTTTCTTTTGGCTAATTTTTCTCTTTTGGAATTAGAATGCATACCCAATTTCTCTTTTGGAGTTAGATTGTATACCATTGTATCTTGGAAGTAAATAACTTTTGTTTTTTAATCTCACAGGCTATTAGATGGAAGGCATTCATCTCCAGATGAGACTTTGGACTTGGGACTTTGGAGTTAATGCTGGAAGGAGTTAATACATTGGGGCAACTATTGAAAAGGCATGATTGTATTTTGAAATGTGAGAAGGACATGAGATTTGGGAGGTAGGTGGGTGAAATGATATGATTTGGATGTTTGTCCCCTCCAAATCGCATGTTGAAATGTGCGTCCTTGTGTTGGAGGTGAGGTCTGGTGGGAGGTGACTGGATCATGAGGGTGAATTCCTCATGAATAATATAGTTAGTTCACAAGACATCTGGTTGTTTGAAAGTCTGGGACCTCCCCTCTTTTGCTTTCTTGCTCCTGCTCTCACAATGTCATGTGCCTCCTCCCCATTTGCCTTCTGTTAGGATTGGAAGCTTCCTGAGGGCCTTGCAAGAAGCAGTTGCTGGCACTATGCTTCCTGTACAGCCTGTAGAATTGCAAGTCAAAATAAATCACTTTTCTTCATAAATTACGCAGCCTCGAGTATTTCTTCATAACAATGCAAGAACAATGCAAGAACAAGCTAATACAGCTGTCTTCTTCTTCCCATCTTGCAGGTCTTTTAATGCTGGTTTTATATATAATGTACAGGGTTTTCAGTGGTACTTAGTGAGAGGAATAGGGAGAAGTATATCTACTCTATCTTCTCCAAAGCAAAAGTCTCCCTATTATATTTTTAACAGCTTAATTGAGGCATACCTCATATGCCAAACAATTCATACCCTTAAAATGTACAATTTAAAGAATTTCAGTGTATTCATAGAGTCATGCAAAGATCACTACAATCAGTTTTAGACATTTTCTTCAGGCCCAAAAGAAATTCCATACCTTTAGCCATTACCCCACGTACCTCCTCACCCCACACTCCAGCTTTAGGCAACTACTAATCTACTTTCTATGTCTATGGATTTGTCTATTCTGGACATTTCATTTAAAAGGAATCATACATTATGTGATCCATTGTGACTGATTTCTTTCACTTAGCATAATTTTTTCAAGGTTTATCCATGTCGTAACATGTATCAGTACTTCATTTCTTTTTATTACTGAATAATATTCCATTATATGGATATATCACATTTTATTTGTTCATTCATCAGTTGATGAACATTCATCAGTTGTTTACACATTTTGGCTCTTATGAATAATGCTGCTATGAACCCTTCTGAATAAGCATTTTTGGACATATGCTTTCAATTCTCTTGCATAAATACTTCAGAGTGGAATTTCCAGATTGTATTGTAACTTTGTCTAACCATTTGATGAACGACCAGACAGCTTTTCCAAGTGGCTGCACCATTTTACACTCCCACCAGCAATATACAAGGGTTACAATTTCTCCATATCCTTGCAAACACTTGTTACTATCTTTCTTTTTGGTTATAGTCATCTCAGTGGGTGTGAAGTTGTATCTGGTTGTGGTTTTCATTTGTATTTTTCTGATGACTAATGATACTGAGCATCTTTTGATATGCTTATTAGCCATATATGTATATCTTCTTTGGAGAACTGTATATTTGGAGCCTTTGCCCATTTTAAAATTGGGTCATTTGTCTTTTTATTATTGAGTCGTAATGGCTCTTTATATACTCCAGATACAAGTCCCTTGTCAGATACATAATTTGCAGAGTTTCTTGTATTCTGTGGGTTATCTTTGTACTTTCTTGTTGGTGTCATTTGAAGTACAAAAGTTTTAAATTGTTGATGTCTAATGTATCTGCTTTTTTCATTTGTTGTTTGTTCTAGGAACCATTGTCTAACCCAAGGTCACAAATATTTATGCTAATGTTTTCTTCTGAGTCTTAGAGTTTTAGCTCTTATGTTTATATCTTTAATCCATTTTAATTTTTGTATATGGTGTGAGGTAGTGATCTGACTTCATTCTTTTGCATGTGGATATCCAGTTGTTCCAGTACCATTTGTTGAAAAGACTATTCTTTTGCCATTGAATTATCTTAGAACCCTTGTTATGGACCTTAAATGTGAGGGTTTATTTCTGTATTCTCAATTCTATTCCATTGATTGATATCCTCTTATTATATTTTAAACCCCTGAGGACAGAAGTCATGCCATATTCATCTTCATATCTCTCAGCTCTTAAGGGTCTGGGTAAAGGTAGGTAAGTCTAGGTGTATTAGTTGGCTGGGGCTGCCACAACAAAATAGCACAGAATGAGTGGCTTAAACAACATAAATTTATTTTCTCATAGTTCTGGAGGCTGGAAATCCAAGATCAAGATGTTAGCAATGTTGGTTTCTCCTGAGGCCTCTCTCTTGGGCTTGGAAACGGTCACCTTCTTGCTGTGTCTTCACATGGCCTTTCTTCTGTGTGCACTTATTCCTGGTGTTTCTACCTCTTCTCTTAAGAACACCAGTCTTATTGGACTAGAGCCACACCCTGTGACTTCATTTTACCTTCATGAGCTCTCTAAAGCCCCTGTTTCCAAATATAGTCACATTGGGGGTTAGGGCTTCGACATATGAATTTGGGGCTAGTGGGGCAGCAGGCACAGTTCAGTCTATAACATTGGGTAATATCTGTTGAACTGATTAGAGGCCAGGAGCGCTTGCCCTCAGCTGTGAGGCTGCACAGCTGAGCATCAGTGACTTGCAATGCCCCAGCATAGTCATTGGCAAGTAGAGGCCAGTCTGAGAAGTTAACCTGACTTTCTCAAGTCAGCTGAGGGCTGGCAGGTAGGAGAAGGCTGTGTGAGTGGCGGTTGTGAGGGAGAAGTCGACATGACAGGGTCCTCTGAGAGGATGGAGAGACATGTGCATGTGTGTGCTGCATGTGCCCCAGTGGAGACAGTGTGCAGGGAAACACTCCCAGGCACCTGGGAATGCTGAGAGGGTCTGGTGACAGCTGTTTTCCCTACAGTGATTTCTGCCTGCTGTTGCCAAACAATTGGTGTGAACATTCTTAGGGCAGACAAATCAGGCCAAGCCTAGCAGAGGCAGGACACACACAGGGAGGCCGCTTTGCTGAGAGACGCTAATAGTGGAAGGATACCCAGCATCTCTGTTGCACACCTGAGTTTCTCTTAGGCTGTTACACATTATCCATTCTTTGCTCTACCATAGGCCTGGGGTGGTGGAGTGAGAAAATACCTCACTGAGATGCAGCTTCACTGTCTTCATAAGAGAGATGTGAAATGCTCAACCCATGGACTTGTAGAGAACCTTAACATCCAGTCTCGATGGCGAGAACAAAAGGGATGGGGAGGGGAGGTTGGTGGGGATGGGGTAAGCTGGGCCTGAGTAGAGGAAACAATAGGAGTGATCATGGGTAAGGAGCCTCCAATGCCTCCCAAACTGGAAGGAAGGTTGTGTTATTATTCCTGGTGGAGGCCCAGACAGCATTCTTGCAATGCAAAAGCATCAGAAGGCTCAGGAGCAAACAATCATAATAGTTTTCATTGATCAAGCCTTTAATCTCACTCACTGCCTTTAGGAAGTTCAAGTCAGGGGTGGGAATGGAGTTAGGCAGGAGGGAGGGCTGGGGAAGTTAACTGAGAACTCAGCTCTGCTCAGCCCATTGCCAGTGGAGAACAGGCATGATCTGGGCACCGGGCTTATATGGACATCAAAGCCAGTTTTCCTCTTCATCATTCAGATGCACTGGTTAATGCCACCCGCTCTGGGCTGTAGATATAGGGGGCAGGCCTGGAGATTCAGAGGCTGAAATGGATTAAAAGAACCTGAGTTTACCATCCCTGCCTCCTTAGGGGAGCTTGGGAGCTTTCTCAGACCAATTTCTTCCTCCCTCCCATGCTGCAGTGTTGAGGTGTTTACAATTTTCTCCTAATTAACAGGCCTCAGCTGTGGAAAGGCATTTTGGACACCTGGGTCCTTCTTCCCCACCTCCTTGTCTTCCTCCTGGTACATGGCTTGGGGCACAGGCCCTGAGGATGCCATCTGACACGTTTGTAGGACTCTCTGTCTTCTACCACATGTAATGTCTGTACCAAGCCCCACAGCAAACCTGCATGTGAGGCACAGAGAGCCCAGGTCATAGGCCTTAATGACACAGAGTAAATTGGTTAAGGCCACCAGAACCAAAGCTCAGGAGTTTGGATGTTCACTTGCTTTTTCCAGTATACCTCATTCCCGAAATAGAATAACTACTCAAGTGACTCCTCCCGCATTGTGTCTCATCACCCTTTCCCTTCACGTCCCCCATCCATGGTGTGTAGCAGGAGTTTCTAAGGGTGGTGGGGGTGGTTTACTGGAGACAGCCCTCTTGCAAACCTTTCCTTAGGGGCCTGGAATTTAAAGTAGAGCTTCTCCAGCTTGGAGGCCCCTCCAAAACTGGAACAATCTGAGCATCAAAAAGACTATGAAGTAGAATTTATTGTAAGTCATTGAACAAATATCCAGCAGAGTATGACAATAAGAGATAGATAGACAAAAACCGGATGAGAAGAGAGAGGGAAACTCATTTACCATCATTGAAGGTGATTATTGAACCAGTTCCTTATTCAGGAAATTAGTAATTAAAAAGAAAGAACCAGGCATTTGCCTGTCCTTTTCAGGAGGCAATGTAGTTAATTCCTGTTGATAACAGAAAACTCCTCTTTGTGAAAAACACTAGTCAATAAATATGGACATAATGGTAGAATTAGAAAAACAATCATTTTGTTATATTGAAAGAAATAATTGATTAAGGCAAAGATCATCAATAAAGGTTCAGTGCATCAAGTGAAAAGTTATTGGAGAATAAGATATTCTAGGAGCCAATGTATTGTTTCACAGGTTACTTGCTGACTGTCAAAGGGAAAAATGAACCTTTTCAAGGGCCAGATATGGCAGGGGCCACCTTAACCAAGTGATAACGATTAATGGGACAGCCTGGCATTATGTGCCTTTGGATGTGATGCAATATGTAGTTTATAGCATCACCTGTGAAGTTGTACTACTTATCTATTGACACATATATTAGTCTTTTTAGACTGTCGTAACAAAATACCATAGACTGTGGGCTTAAATAACAGAAATTTATTTTCTTATAGTTATGTAGTCTGGGATGTCCAAGATCAAGGTGCCAGCCAATTTGGTTTCTGGTGTGGGCTCTCTTTCTGGCTTGCAAATGCCACCTTCTCCCTGTATCCTCACGGAGCAGAGAGAGAGAGAGACAGAGAGACAGAGAGAGAGAAGATAGATAGATAGATAGATAGATAGAGAGATAGATAGATAGATAGAAATCTTCCGTTTCCTATAAGCCCACAGTTTCTTTCAAATTAGGGCTTGTCTTAGTCTGTTTTTTTGTTGCTAATAAGAAATACCTGATTCTGGGTAACTTATAAAGGAAAAGGGGTTGTATGGCTTACAATTATAATGGCTGGAAAGTTCAAAATTGGGCATCTTCATCTGGTGAGGGACTTAGGCTGCTTTAACTTATGGGAGGATGAAAGGGAGTTGGTGTGTGCAGAGATCACATGGCAAGAGGGGAAGCAAGAGTGAGAGGGGGAAGGTGCCAGGTTCTTTTAAACAACCAGATCTCATGGGAACTACTAGAGTGAGAGTTCACTCATCCCAAGAGATCACATTAATCTATTAATGAGGTATCTGCCCCCATGACCCAAATACCTCCCCTTAGGCCCCTCCTTCAATGCTGGAGATCAAATTTCAACATGGGGTTTGGAGGGGACAAACATCCAAACCATAGCAGGGCCTCACCCTTATGACCTCATTTAGGCTTGTTTACCTCCTAAAGACCCTATCTTCAAATACAGTCACTTGGGGATTAGGACTTCAATATATTAATTTAGGGGAGGGGCACAAGTTATTTCATAGCTAAGTAGAGCAAATGCCCCAAAACTTAGTGGCTTAAAACAACAAATATTTATTACCTCAGAGTTTCTGTGGGTCAGAAATACAGGCACAGCTCAGCAAGGTGCTTTTGGCTCCAGGTCTCTCAGGAGGTTGTAGTCGAGTTGTCAGCTGCAGCTGAGGTCTCATCTGCAGGCTCGACTGGGGTATTTTGGGGAGATGTGCTTCCAAGCTCATGCACATGGCTGTTGGTAGGCCTCAGTACCCTGCTAGTTGAGCCTCTCCCTGGGCTGCTGCTTCTCCCAGGTCTAGAGATCCAAGAGAACATGAGAGAGAACATGTGAGACAAAAGCCACAGTGTTTTAGTAACCTAATCTCAGAACTGACATCCCATTACTTCTGCCATATTCTATTCATTAGAAGCCCGTTGCAGAATCCAGTCCACATTCCTCTAGAGTAACAATGTGAATACCCTTGAGGTGGGATCGCTGGGGCTGTTGTAGAGGCGGCCTGCTACAGAACATTCTTACCAAAAATCTTTAACTCTAATTGAATCAAGCTCAAGATCTAATGTCCAGTTTATAGGAATTACAGGGAGTAAAGTGACAAATTAAATAGCACCACAAGGAAGTGATCAGACAAGCCTGGAAAGTAGGACATTCTACAAGACGACCAGCTTGATTAAAGAAAAAAAAAAAGTCAATAGTATGACCAAATAAAGGGGTGAGGAGACTGGTTTAGGTAGAAGAGACTAAACAGACATAACAATCAAATGAAATGCATGCCCTTTGATTGAAGTCTGGCATTACAAAATAACTGTAAAAGATATTTCTGAGACAATTACAGAAGTTTGGGGACTAGATATTAGATGATGTTAGGAAATTATTGTTAATTTTTGTTAGGTATGATAATGGTGTTTTGGTTATGGTAAAGACTGTCCTTATTTTTAAAAGAAACAGTTTGAAATACTTAGGTATGTAGAGCCTTGATGTCTGCAACTTACACCCAAGTGGTCTAGAAAAACACAGAGATAAAGCAAAAATGTTAATTGTAGATTGTGAGTATATGGGCTATTAATGTGTTATTATTTGAGCTTTCCTATATGCCTGCATTTTTGGTAGTAAAAAATTGAGAAGGGAGAAAAAGTCAGGCTTCTAACCACAACTATCCAACCCTCAGAGATGAACTTCAACACCTTTGTTAGGCTCATGAAAAATGTCCTCAACTTTTTTTTTTTTTAGACACTTAGTGCTTGCTTGTGTCTTTCTTCATGCTCCATCTTATTCTGGAAAAGATTTGAGGTGACTCCTGCCCTCCTTACCACCTTCCTGGGAGCATCAGGAGCCTAGAGGAGGAAGAGGAGGGAGCTGGCTTCCCAGTTTTCTCTCAGGGCTGGCCTGTGTGTGGGTCTCTGGTTACGCGGAGGCAAATAACTGGTGAACACTCAAACAGACCTGATCTGATTCCTGGCATTGCTGCTTGCATGGATGCTGGGCAAGTCTCTTAACTGTTCTGAGTCTCAGGTGCCTCAGGTATCCAAGAGGAGAGTAATCTGCCTCAGGGTGGAGGGGGAATGGAAGCTACGATGTGGGGAAGCTCTACGCAACTGTGGCTCTTGGAACACTGGCTGGTCTGTCCATGAGATCCAGGAATGTGAGGGTCTCAGGTCCTGGAATCCCAAATGCTCTCTGTTGGAACTCAGGCAGGGCAGAAAGACCCTGAGGGTTCCCTGAGAAGAAAAGGAGGAAGTGGGCTGGACAGTAACTCCCACCCTCAGAGGACACAGAAGGAGCCAGGAAGGAGGGATATTCAATCAGCAGGTGCTATGGGGACTTTGGGCCCTGCTGGATTGTGTGTGAGTTCCAAGGCAGAACACAGCCCAAGAAGTGGCTCTTCTCATTTCCTTTCTTACCTGTACCTTTCCTAGTGAATCAGTCACTCAGAAACAGCTCCACAGCCTTTTCCACTCGTATAGCCTGGGATCAAAGCCGATATCCCTCTGCTGTCTGCCTGCTCCCCTCTTGTTTATGAGTCCAGCTGCTGCGAGGGGGTGGCTTGGCTGAGTGACAGAAGATCACTCAGAAGGCTTCCAATCCCAGCCACCTGCCTGTCACTGTATCCTGAACAAAGCCCCTCTCTTGCGATGGGAAGCTCGATGGCCTGCAGGATTATCTGCAGAAGGAAGGAGCCAGTGAGATGCACTCATACGTTCATCCGTTCAAAACGCCAGGAGGTGAACTTGGCTCTCTGAGACCCCAGCCAGAGTGGTCACTAGCCTGGCCGGGGTCTGAGAGAGGCTGCTAAATGAGACTGTCAGATTCCCTGGCTTTGCCCATAATCTAGAAATTCACAAGCTGCAGAATCACAAACGAATGGAGCCTGGGGCTTTGTTTTCAGCTGATGGGGGAGGGATGAGCTGAGCCAAGGTGAGCCAACTCAGTCAAGGAGAGCCACATGGAATCATCAGAGAAAGAAATGGAGAGGACTGGCGATCCCTCTTTGGGAAGTCAAAAGGTCTCAGGGCACCTCTGAATGGTGTGGCCCAGAGGGCGGGACCAGACTCAGCCTCTCTTGGAGCATGCGGAGCTCTGAACACTGGGGATCGGAGAGGTGTCTGAAAGACTCCTCTGACCACAAAGCCTACGATTCCACCGGTCGCATGCTATACCTTTTGAGTCAGGCGTCACCCTTCAAAACAGCAAATATCCTGAAAAGAGTAAGTAGTGAAGCCACTAACCTAGTCCCTCAACAGAACACTGTACATCAGCAAATAATGTATTATTTGAGCTCCTTCTGCTCAGCCAGGCCCGGTGCTGGGCTCTGGGGACACAGAGAGTGAGATAGAGCTCCTCTCCTGGCATTGCAGTCTGTGGTGAGCCAGCAGGTAAACAAGCAATTACAATGCAGTGCGATAAAGGCTGCTGTAGAAATAGGAACCCGCTTTCTGCTTGGCTCTGCAGCAGCCTGGGGCTGAAGTCAGGTGCGGAGAGTGTGGATGGGGAGAGAGAAGGAGGCAGGCTGCAGAGGGGTTAAAGGGTCTAGGCACTAGCTGGGCCATTTTACCTCTCCCCTGAGGGCCAGCGAGGGACAAGCTGAGGCTGTGCAGGAGCTCAGGAAGCCAGAAGGACTAGCCTTTAGGCCAGCCTCCTGCACCATGTGGCCTACAGCAAGTCACTTCTCTCTGACCCCATCTGTTCAAGGAAAGGTGGGATGAAGAGGCCACTATGGTGGCGTTCTCGGACCTGCCATAACAGAGGTTCTTAAACTCTGGTATGTATCAGAATTGCCTGGGGTTCCCTGGCCAACCTCAGACTTACCCAATCCCTGTCTATAGGGACAGGGCCTGGGCAAGTCATTACCAAAACCCCTCCCCAGTGAGAGCTGAGGATCAGTGCTCGGGAAAGCAGCAGGGATAGGAATGAGGAGGGAACACCAGGGCACATGGAAGCTTTCTCCAAACCTCTGAAATCCCAGGACTTCTTTGAACGTATCCAGAGTTCAAAGGAGTCCCCTAAGGGAATTCAGAGCCTCCTACTGATGGATTAAATGAGATAATGCTACCAAGCATGGAGCATAAGTCAAAGCTGAATAAATATGCATCTTCCCCCTCTCACTCCAGTGAGTCTCTCGCTGAGTGGCTGAGTCAGAAAAGGATAGTATAAGAAATGTGGCAAAACACCATCAAATATCTTCCAAGAAATAAGTGGGAGGGAGTGGGGGAAGTTTGCAAGACTTCTTTTGAGGTCTCTAGACTTTTCTTCTTCCAGGCCAGTGACAAAACTGGTTGGCCTGTCTGGGGTGAAGGAGCCTTAGATGGAATGAGCTGTCCACTATCAGCAAGATGGAGGGGCATCAAAGACTCTGCCAGACCAAAACTGGAGGTCTCGGTAGGAGCGTGGGTCACCCAGAGGAGAACAGACTTCTGGCTCCTCCAGAACTTGGATGGACAAAGTAGACAGGGAATGTCCCAGCAGGGCTGCCAGCCAGGGCCATTCTGTTGCTGTCTAGATAAGGACAGCCCATCAGTGCTAGGCTTGTTCTGCGATGAGAGCTGGATTAGAGCTCAGGCTCCCTTGAGAATCTCCCAGCATCAGTCCTGACACTGACCAGCTGGATCCAGGCTGGGCTTTCAACGAATCCTAGGCAGGGATCAGGACAGCAGCTTCAGGAGGACTTCGGGGTGGGGTGAAGTGGGGTGAGGTGGGGTGGGGAGGCAGGAGCAGCAGCAGAGGGAAGAGATGGCAGAGGGTGGGAGGAGGGGCAGGGTCAGGAAGCAGATTGGGTTCTCTCAGTATGCCCCGTTCCTCTCTTTCTGTCCGTGGTCTTGTTGTTCCATGGACCCCACCTGGCCCTGCCCCCATTTCCACCCCCGCACTTGCCTGCATTGTTTGCTCCCTTTGAATACTGTCCCTTTCCTGCTTCTGCCAATTCAAATCTCGTCTCTCCTTGAGTGCCATGTCCTCAGTGATGCTTTCCCAGACAACTTCAGCCCTTTCCTTCATTTCAGAAAGGTAGGTTGGTTGGTTTGTTTGCTTGTTTTTACTACTAGGGGCCAGAATATGAGATGAAGGATCCAAGATTCTTTTCTTCAAGGAACTCAGTCTAAAGCAGGTGGGTGACTGATATGTAAATAAACAAACAAAATTAAGACACACAGGTGGGACACAAAGGGACTGAAGGACTGAGGGGCTGTCTGGGGTGCCAGGAGACACGTTGCATAAGAGGACAGTGACGTGGAGCAGTCCAGGGAGGTTGGGGTGCTCTGAAGGCAGTTCCAGGTGAGGATGCCTGGTGGGGAGAGGCAGGAGCTCATCTGCTGAAGGGGTAGGTGGCAGGTGGGGAGTGAGGACTGGGGGAAGGCAAACTGCTGGAGCATAGGAAAGGGATGATGAGGGAGGGAGGTGGCACCTGCATCCCTTCTGTAGCTCTGGCAGCTCCAGGGGCACCTGGCACACGAGGGCACTCAGTCTGTGCTGGGTGCTGCAGACTCCTATGCCCCACTGAATCTGCCTCCTCATCCAGCTCCCCAGGCTGCGGCCACCCTCTCCTCCCTACCTCCACACCACCTCACCTGACCCTTTAGTCACACAGTGTCCTGAGCACACAGATGGGATTTGACAATCACTCTTGAGAGAGTCTCCCTAATCCCCTTCCCATTCCTTCGTATATCTTCACTATAACCCTGAGACTGAGTGAATGAGTCTCCGTCCGTGTAAGACGTGTCAGTCAGGGAGCCTGCCTGGCTCAGACCCCTTCTAAGAGAAACTGCACCCCCATTGCCTAAGCTCAGAGCCATTGCTGCAGGGGCAGCCCTCGCTGACTGAGTTTTATATCACGTGACTCCTCCAGCTCTGGCCGCATCTATTCAGTCAAGAATTCGCTTCAAAGGTTCTGCCCAAATGGAGAGGCCAGGCCATTTAGCATCTTGTTCTTGAGAAGCTGAACTGGGAAATCCAGAAAGCATCAGGCAGGGAGCCCAGAAGTAGAAGCAAAAGCCGGCATGGACAGCAAAGGCCTTGATGTGGAGTCTGGGCCCCCACGGGTCAAAAGCCACCATTACCATTATGGATGAGAAAGAGATGCTGGGAGGCAGAAGAGGGCTCAGGAGAGGATGAGGGTGTGAGCAGGCAGTGGGGAGAAGCAGAGAGAGCTGCAGGGACTCTGAGAGCAGCTGAGCTGCATGGGGAACACAGGAAAGGGACAATGCAGTCAGGTCCTACTCTAAGATCCGCATCATATTGATTCATTTAATCCTCACAACCAGCCCTGGGGAGGAGTTATTCCCCCATTTTACAGATGAGGAAACTGAGGTACAGGGGATTTAATGTCTTTCCCAAGCTCACACAGCTAGAGAGTGGCAGAGCCGGGAGTTGAACCCCACAGCAAACCTGGGCTGCGTCGTGGGTCTCAGCGGAGAACTAGATAGGCTAGGCTTCCCAACAACCCTTAGGTTTTCTGTCTGGGAGCTTGGCCCCACTGTTAGAATTTCTGTGGGATTCTGTCCCCCTTATTTATTGTTCTATGTCTCCTTAAAATGCCGCCCCCATCCCCACATTTATACTGGAGCTTATCTAAGGAAGATGTTGTCCTTTGTGTAAGTGATTTATCATTCAGGCTCCATTCAGTTGGGAACTAACATGAAATATTTATTTAAACATTTTTTCTTATGCCACTTTTTCAACTGTACTCTGTTGAATCTCCCTTTTCTGTCCCTTGACAATGTCTTGGGCAGATTCTATGACTTAGTTTTGATTATTAAATAAATTGAGTTTGAGATTCCGATCTTGCATGGGACTGAAACTCACCTTTCCTTGCATAGGACACCCTGTGGCCTGTGGCCTGGAGTGGGCAGGAGGTGGTCTCCTCCTCCCCATTTCCCCAGGAGTGAAGAGCGGGGGTGAGGGAACATCTTCCCTCTGGCATGCCGGCTCTCCCTCCCTCCTGGAGGCTCCCACAGTGTGCAGCTGAGAAGAGGGAGGGGAAGTACCTTGTACTACCAGGGCATTGAGGTCTTCTCGATTGGGTGTTGCTGCTTCTCAGGCTAATGCTAATCAGCGTTAGTGAGCCCCCAAAGTGGGAGGGTCTATTCCAGCTCAACTCTTTCCAGCCTCTTTAAGTGGGGGGATTGTGGAGAACCCAAGAGGGTCCCCTGGCCTCACAGGTTCCCCTCTTAGGTGGGTTATCAGCAAAGTGGCCTAAGCCACAACCTTCTGCAGGGTCTCTTAAGCCATAGAAAACTCATCCATACTTCACCACATCAACAAGGGGCGTGCAGGCCCTTTCCCTCGTTCACGTCGGTTTAAGGCATCTCATCAAGTCTGCTGCCTAAGCAAATGGCCTACTGCTGTGGAATGGGGTGGTCTCTGAATTCCCTCCCCACAGGTTTCTCCAGTCTCTAAATGAGTCTTGATATGGTTTGGCTCTGTGTCCCCACCCAAATCTCATCTCGGATTGTAATCCCTACATGTCCTGGGAGGGTCCTGTAATCTCCAAATGTCCAGGGAGGGAGGTGATTGGATCGTGGGAGTGGTTTCCCCCATGCTGTTCTCTTGATGGTGAGTGAATTCTCTGGAGGTCTGATGGTTTCATAACGGGCTTTCCCTCTTAGCTCTCTCTTCTCCCTCCTGCCACCATGTGAAGAAGGTCCTTGCTTCCACTTCGCCTTCCGCCATGATTGTAAATTTCCTGAGGCCTCCCCAGCTATGCGGAACTGTGAGTCAATTAAACCTATTTCCTTTATAAATTACCCAGTCTCAAGTATTTCTTTATAGCAGTGTGAAAATGGACTAATACAAGGCTCTTTGTGCTGCAACTCCTCCCCTAGGCCTCTGGGCCATGTATCAGCAGACAAAGCAAGAAGCCATGGCATTTGGTCTAGCCTCTTAGTAAGCCACAAGCAGTGGTCAAGGCCCAATTGTTTTATGGTATAGGATTTTTGATGCTTTTTTTTTCAGCTTTGGGTCCTAGTTATCTACTCTAGGGTAGCCAAAAAAGGTAGATGCACAGCCCAAATATCCAAGATCACTGCCCCCAGAGGGAGCCAGATGCTTAAGGACCAACTCACTCCTCACAGCACAGGGATGGCCCTGGCTCACCCTTTGATTGGGTTCACGTCTCCCTGCCCCTACTGAGGGAAGAATGGTCCTGATTTCCCACCCTCCTCAGATGAGCAGGCCTGGACAGGTCAGGGGGTTCTGAATAGGCCACACCCCTCAGGTGTGCCCATCGCTCTTGCTGCCCAGGAGCCCTGACTTCTCTTTTTCCCTGCCCCTGCCTGACACTTCTCTTCTAGATCCTTCTTCGAGTGTACCACTAGGACCGCCTTTTGTTCTTGGCCTCCCGGGACATTCCTCCCACCCTTTAATCCACACCCCCATTGCTTTCCAGAGCTCCCTGCTGCCCCGCTCCCTGGGCTGCTCTTCTCTCCTCCAGCCCTGGTTCCCTCAGACAAACTGGGCTCATCCAACCCAGGAAAACTCCTGGAGCACTCAGGCTCCATCATGCCAGTTCCATTTTGGAGACTCCGACCTGAGAGACCAAAAGTGGGCAGGGGAGAGGGTGCCTCATGCACTGTGGCTCCTGGCCAGAGCTCACACTCCATCGTGCTGGGTGATGGGTCCTTTCCGCGAATCCACCAGAGGCCCTACTTGCTGGAACTGAGCTCACTCTCTCTCTCGCACAAACATGCACACAGACACAGAGGAACCAGTGCACAGGGAGGTTGTAGACAGGGAGAAAATTATAAGGTTCATTTAGAAAGCAGTAAAGAGGGGATTTCAATTTCCTTTCAAAATCACAACACGATTATTCTTCCACGGTGACTTCTGCAGGAACACTGGGATTCTCTCTGCTCTTGGACCCAGTGCACTGGCATTGGGGGAGGCTGATGGGGAGAGATTAGGTGGGGGCGTCACATGTAAGTGAGATGACTTCACGGAGGGAGTGGGTTGTGGGAGCGAGGCATGGAAGGCTGTGTGTGTGGGAGGGGTCAGGGAAAAGGTGGAGCTATGGCAACTGTGTGGGTGGACTCAGGGATGGAAGATGACAAGATGGGCCCTCACACCTCATGTGCGTGTCTGCGTGCATGTCAGGGGCTGGACCAGGGCCATGCCAGCAAGGTACTTTGGGCACAAAGTTAAGGAGGTATAGCTCTCAGGTTTGTGTAAGTGGGTACTATTTGCACAGGATGTTGGCTGGGTTCTGTGCCATTTTTTGGGGGCCATTATTTTATCTACTGTACCTCATGATTGCCCCCTCCTCTCCTCTTCCATCTGCCACCATGAGTGCTAAAAACAAACACTAGAAGTGCATCTGGAAGAGGAAAGGTAATGGGTGAGCAAACATCTGTACATTTGTCAATGAAGAGAGAAGAGGAAGTGGGTTTAAGTAACAAATAGAGGGGATTAATGTAGATATCACAAAGCACTTACGTTGAGGACTTTTGAGCAGAATTACGGAGGAAGACCCTCAGCTGAAAGGCAAAGAATATATTATAGTTGCATGGAGAATGGTGCTGACTGCAGAGCCAAACAGACTTGGGTTTGAAGCCTGGCAACTGCTACTTTTTGACTGTGTGACCTTGAGCAAGCCACTGGATTTCCCTGGGCCTCATCTATAAAATGTTGATAAAAATATGAACTGCATGGGGTTATCATGAGGCATAATGAGCTAGGTTAGAAAGCGCTGAGATTCTCATGAGATCATTAAACACGGTCCTGCCCCAACAGGGGTGGTGGGAGGAAGCGATCTTGGAATAAGGTGTGAGCTCCTTGAAGATGGGCTGAGCCTGCACCTGTGGAGGCCCTGGGTGGCTGTGCAACCAGCTTTTGCTGTTGGATGAATTCAGAGCTGGACTGCCCTTTGGCAGGACCTCCTGTCTCTGGCTTCTGAAGATCAGCTATTAAAGCTGTGGTCTGGGGAAGAGTTCCTGCAGAAGATCCAGATAAATCACATGACCTCCGTGCTACCCTGTGGAGCTAAAGAGCAGGTTGGGGCCGCTGGCTTGGGGCCCTGGAGTGGGAGGGACTCCTGACAGTTCAGGACGAGGCAGTGGAGAAACACCCGACCCCTTTGCGACTACACAGGCTGGCTCTGCTCGATGTCGATACGCTTAATGATTTGTGACGTGATTGATATAGGAAGCAAACTTGCTATATTCCATCTGTTGAAAAGGAAATGGTAGCAGAGTAGCACATTCCAGGGAAAATCAGGATGCTGAGTGGAGCGCGCTGGTGGGGCACTGGGCTGGGGTCAGGGAGTAAGAGGACAGAACCCAGCAAGATTCAGCCTGTGTCCACCCGGGCAGCCTGGACACATGGAACCAGAAAAAGACCAGACAACAGGAAGAGCGTGAGGTGGAGGATCTGGGAACTATTCAGAAATTAGGGGCCCAGGGGACTGGAAGCCCTCACTTCCCTCTGTGCCTGCTCCTGCAGGGCTTGGGGCAATTGGAGAACACCTCTGTGCTTTTGCCCCTGTAGCAGACATAGACAGTGCCCTCCTAGGACCCACATATTCCCCTCACCACTTCTCTGCACCTGGCTTTACTTCTGCCTGCTCTGCTGGTCAAAGCTTGCATCTGCAGCCTTCAGAGGATTGCTCTGGGGCACCTGAGGCCACCACAGCTGGATGTGCCTGGGCATTTACCACCCGCTCTCCTTCCCCCATCACTGTAGGGTTCAGGGATAGGAAAGTCCAGTGCCTTTGCCTTAAGATGGGAAAAGACTCTCTGTGATGTAATTCACACGCCAGGGCTTTCCATGGGTTCAAGCTGAGGCTGCGACTTCCCTGAAATCACAGCCTTTCTTGTTTTCTTCCCCTTCCTTGTTCAGGAGGGGCCCACTACTGGCCCACTACCTAGTTGGTTCCTCCATGTAGCATTCCTAAGATGAATACCTTCTCCATCTATCTTTTGCTCAGGATCTGCTTCTAGGGAATCCAATCTCAGATGGCTCCTAAGCAAATTCAGAAGAAGATAATAGACAGCGACAGCACACGTGCTTTTTTTATTTTTAAATTTTAGAGATAGGGTCTTGCTCTGTCACCTAGGCTGAAGTGCAGTGGCACCATCATAGCTCACTGCAGCCTCAGATGCCTGGACTCAGGCAATCCTCCTGCCTCCGGAGTAGCTTGGACTACAGGCACGCACAGACATGTCTGGCTAAATTTTTTTTTTTTTGTAGAGAGAGGGTCTCTCTGAGTTGCTTAGGTTGGTCTCAAATTCCTGGCCTCAGGTGATCTCCAGCCCCAGACTCCCAAAATGCTAGGATATGAGCCACTCACAGATATGAGCCACTGTGCCCAGCCAGTACGCACACTCTTTAGTTTATATCAGTTATATAGCATGACCACCTGACCAGCATGGTCAGGTCCCAAGTATCCGTGCCAGTGGCTGGAGACAGCGAGGCTGATAATCCCAAACTATGTAGGAAGCGTAAGCTCATGTGCTTGTGCTCGCCCCAGGCATGGCTCTGTGAGGGTTTCTGTGGCTTCCCACCCCGGTCCCACTTTCTGCCTCTTCTTGCTAAAAGTGGACTTGTTTTCCTGTGTCTGCTTTGCTCGGACAAACACGACAGTGAGCTAGCATTCCCTGAGCAGCACCGTCTGATGGCCGGAGTACAGGCAAAGCTTGCTGAATTAAGGAATGTTCAAAGTAATGTAGTCTGGCCATCTGGGTTTTGCTTAGAAACCTGAAGTGCTGAGGGACTCAACCTGGATAGTCCAGAGAGAATCTGCCACAGACAGATAATTGAGAATTCACTGTAAATGCAAACAGGTTCTTAGGACACAGCATTTTTTGCTGTGTCCTAAGACTTCTGTGGCTCAGACTTCTTGAATAGGAAAGAAAAAAGATGTCTTCTTTCCAGAATACTTTCCTACTCAGGCACAGAGGATGAATGACTCATTTGTTCACCCGCAGGATAAACACCTGCTAAGCATCCATTGTATATGCTTCTGCTGTTCCGACTGCCCAGCCTCCGGTCACCCAGTGCAAGGTTGCTGCTCTCCAGTCTCTCTCTGAAGAAATCCCCTTTCCCTTCCTTGTAGGAGGCCTTGACTCTCGCTCCAGGGGTAGGAGTGTGATCAGGCCTGGCCAATCGGAGCACTGTATCTCCT
The DNA here is from genome assembly GCF_047675955.1 of Chlorocebus sabaeus. Lineage (NCBI taxonomy): Eukaryota > Metazoa > Chordata > Mammalia > Primates > Cercopithecidae > Chlorocebus > Chlorocebus sabaeus. Next base: position 116,254,753 of record NC_132904.1, on the reverse strand, counting down.
AGGCTCTATCTTCCTTCAAGGATGGACATATGACAAATTTGGACCAGTGAGAGTGGCTTTGAGTTTTTGTTTGACTCCAGGAGAAGCAAAACTCTAACTTCAACCTGCTGGACATTAATTGGTGAGGATATGGGTCTGGAAGTCTGATCAACCACAGGGAATTGGAGAAGAAACCAAAACATGGAAGAAAGATGCAACAAACAGAGCAAGACCACGCATGTACTGATGACACTGAGCCCCTGAACACAGCTGTGCCAGGAGTCAGACCCTGGCATTTTCAGATCTATGAATCAATGCACTTCTTTTCACATGGGATAGTTTGGGTTCTTTTGTTACTTTTAAACAAAATTGGGCAGAAGTTAGTTCCAGGAGTGGAACGTGCAAGTGGCAAGTCACACGTATGTTGTTGGCTGAGTGGAGTGGAGGTGTCAGGTGGTGAGGACTCAGACCCTGGCTGAAAGGTTGGAGCTCTTGCTAAACAGAAGTGACCTTCAGTAAGGTCCTATTATAAAGTGACAAGCTTAGGTTGAAACTGGCTGGTTTGAAAGCAGGTGGCATTTACGTTAAGCTTTACTGAGAGAGGCACTTCTTGCCTATGACCTGAAATTCACAGCAGCCAGAAGTATGGAGGAATGCAGCATTGGAAAGCTAAAGGACCTTTTCCAACCTAAAATTAGTGTGCAAAAGACAGGAAAGTAAGCAACCTGGGGACACACTGATCCCCTGGACCATGCCCAAGCACCTCCTGTCATCAGCTCCCCGCTCAATGCAGGGGATATGGCTGGAGTCAAGGAGACAAGAAATCCCCTCCCCTCCCCCAGACATTGTTTCAAATTGCCTCCTGGAGGTGGAGTCTCAGATGGAGGCCAGTAAGCTGTTGGCTGGAGGAAGGGCAGAGCACTGCCCAGGTTGCACATCAAAGTCAATGGCTCAGTAAGGACTGGGGCTTCAGGTCCTAACCCACGGGGAAGGCTGACACCAACAGCCTGCTAAAGATCTGAGAGAATTATTCTACAAGAGAAACACCAAATCCGCCAAAAAACCTGTCTAAGATGCCCATCACTTACTCAAAGATCTGAGAGAAGTTTTCTACAAGAGAAACACCAAATCCGTCCAATAATCTAAGAAGCCCACCATTTAAGGCAATCAATCCGCGTGTCCCCACTACCCCATCCAGTAGAGAGCTGCTTCCCAGAAGTTGCATCTTCCCTGTTGCCCATCCCCATTGAGGGCTTGGGAGAGACAGTGGGCAAGGGAGCTCTCCCAGAAAATACGCTGAAGAACAAAGAACCTTGCTTCCTGCCAGGCACTGGGAGTGCTGTGCTGTGGGCTGGTGCCCTCTGTGCAAATCTCCTTTGATTTAAGTTATTCTGCTCCTCCTCTACCATTCTGTGCTGTTGACATTTCAGGGGACAGGGACATGGTGTTAATTGTATAGGCTGGTGCAAAAGTAATTGCGGTTTTTGCCATTGAACGTAATGGCAATGCAGCCATTACATTTGCACCAACCAAATATCATCTAAACAATGGTGGCCTGGCCATAAGGGGCCACATTTGGAACTGGCCAAGAAAAAGGCATATTTTGGGGGGCAGAATTATAACATGTTTAATGCATGAGTTCTGGAAGCCGACTGCTTCCTTGGTTTCCTCACTTTTTTACCTCATAGCCATGGGATCTTGAGCAAGTTACTTCACATCTTTGTGCCTGCATTTTCTGTTAGATAAAAGGGATTAGTAGTGATGTCTATGCATTTTGGATTGTCTCTCTTTGGCTGCCGTCTTGCTGTTGCCTGGGCAGGAGATGGAAGCCGAGTGCAGGGGAGAGGTGGGGTGAGGCCAGGAGTGGTTGACATCATGTGAACCCCAGACTCAATTGTGCCTCAATTCGGCCTATGCCTTCTTGGCCACTTTTATGGAGAATACATATTCTGTGTACTTAAGAGAGTCTGATGGAGTTTTTATCACTTGCAATAAAAAAAGGCTAGCTGATATACCAACTGTGTGTGTTAACCACTGTATATACAGCCTTGGCTCTCAGGAGCTCTCAGCATAGTGGGAAGACAGACATGTAACGCAGCGTGGAGAGAATTGAGATAAGAGAGGTCGAGGGGGCCATGAACACACAGATGAAGAGTCTCTAATACAGATATTGGGATCCTAGAAAGATTCCTGGAATAGGTAACATCTTGGCTGAGTCCTAAAGGAATGGTCAGAGCCAGCGGAAGAGGGCAGGGGAGAGAGAGTGCACAATCCTAGGTCCATCTCCCAGTCACTGGAGATTTCAAGGATGGGCTGGAAAACCACTTGCTGGGAATGTTGGATGGAGGATTTATGCCTTGACCAGGAGGTTAAAGCAAATTCTTTCAGGGCTCCGCTGTGGTTCCTGCCCCAAGGGGACGTTGACATTTACGGCCTTATCACAACCTGGCCTTTGGCTTCAGAATGTGTTTTGTTTGGCCCGAGCATGTGTTTTGTTTGGCCCACACCATATTTCAAATTTTTTTGATTTGCTGTCGATACTTAAAATTGAGACAGTTTACAGAACAGCTTGAATTTTTGGCTTATCTTGAAAAATCAGGAGGCCTGATTGCACTGGACACTGCCAATCATGCAGGAATGTGGGCCCTGAAGGATGGTGCTCCTCTTACACAAGACTTGTGTGTTCCTGGGTCCACCCCAGTCCCCACCCCTCCCTCTTATCTCACCGTGGGCCCACTTCAACCACTTACTTACCTTCCCTTGTAGGCCCCTGTAGGAATTTGAAGTTGGGAACCCCATTTTAGAGGAAGGATTCACTGGATATGGATTAGGCTGTATGTGCCAGTGGATGATGCCCTAGAGGATGAAATCAACCTGAGTGCACGACTGCCCCTCTCTGGTTCCTTTTCCACTGGTGCTGGTGGACGTGGCTTAGGTAGGAAGAGCAGACTCTGAGGCTTGGGTTTAGGCACTGGGAGCAGGAGGAGGGGTTGGGGCTTATCTGTTTTTATGGCTTTCCAGGCTGCCTGGTCTAGCAATGGTGCTGTCACATGATAGTGTCCAGCTCTGAACAGAGTTCTGCAGTGGGTTGAGGACAAAACTATGGATGATAAAAACATATTTCTTTGTCTTGCTTTTCCTCCTTTGTATCCATTCCATCTCTTTAAGGATTCTCCTTGGGGATAGTTTTCAGTTATTCCTGGAGAGCCAGAATGGAGTCCATCATAATAGCATCTGTGTGTGTGTGTGTATGTGTGTGTGTGTATTCTTCTTTTAACATTTTTTTTTGACATTTGTTCTTTTAATTCCAAATGTGGGTTAGATTTAAATGTTATTAATTTAAAGGTGTTTCTCTAAATCCAAAATTAAGGTTGTTTATAACAGTCTTATACGTGGCCTTTCCCCAACTCGACTGAGGTATAATTTATAGACCTATTTTATGTGCGTAGAGCTCAGTGAGTTTTGAGAAATGTTTTCCCTTATGTAACCACCACCACAATCAAGATATAAACATTTCCATTACCCCCTGGCTTCCCTGGCGCTCGTCCTACTCAATCTCCCCACGACTCATGGTCCCAGGCAATCACTGATGTGCTTTCTTGTCACTGTAGATTAGATTTCTCTTTTCTAGAGTTTTATAAAAATGAAATCATTTACTATATACTCTTTTGTGTCTGTCTTCTTTTACTTGGTGTATTTTTTTTTTTTTGAAATTCATCCATTTTGTTGCATTTAGTAGTTTGTTCCTTTTTCTCCTGAGTAATATTCCATTGATTGTATAGCTACGCTAGGATTTATTTCTCCATTCACCTGCTAATGATGGGCATTGGGGTTGCTTCCAGCTGGGGGTATTACAAATAAACTTGCTATGAACATTCATGTATGGGTCTTCATGTAGACATATGTTTTCGCTTCTCTTGGGTAAATATCTAGCAGTGGAATTGTTAGGTCTTAAGATAAGTGTTATGTTTAACATTTTAAGAATCGGCCTATTTTGCCAAAGTGATTTTTGCACCATTTTCTGCTCCCACCAGGAACGTAGGAGAATCCACCTAAAGGAGCCATGCAGGACGTACACAGTGTTCCCCATCCTTGCCAACACTTGTAATTTTGTTCTTTAAAATTTTATCCCATCTAATGAGCGGATAGAGGTGTCTAATTGTAGTTTTAATTTGCATTTCCCTGACGACTAATGATGTTGAACGTCTTTTCATGTACTTATTGGCTATTTGTATATCTTTTTGTGCATCGTAGCATCTTAATACCGACTCTCCCAACTTCTAAGAGCCAATAGAAGATTATACAGAAAATTAATACACAGTCTAGCAAATCAGTTCTATGAAAAGGACTGATAAAAAGCTGCTGGAGAGCTCACGTCCAATCTCCGAGCTGGAAGTGGAATGCTGGGATTCTGTCATTTTTTTCCAGAACTAAGCAGCTGGGGAAAGTGACAGGCAGGATTCAGACTGGTTCCTGTGATGCAGATGGTTCAGGGCTTGGCTGGAGGCTGCCTTCCCTGCAGGCCAGGCACCTGTGGGGTGGAGGCTGGATAGAGTGGCAGACCTGCAGATGCATCTCCTTTCATTAGGTTTTCTTGCTCCTGGGTATAAGTTCTGAGCCTGTCTGGGTATAAGCCTTACTCCTGGGTATAAGTTCTGAGCCTGCCTAAGTCCACTGAAGCCAGCTTTGCCCTTGGCTGCAGACTCAGTATAGAACGGGTCCTGACCTTCTGTCTCCCCATTGTGATGGGGCTGGGGCTGAGGTACAAACATGCCCAGATCTCTCTACTGGCTGTGGCCCCGTGCAGTGGGAAAGTGGGAGAAGAGGATGTGTGAACTGATGGCTGGACCAAGTTGAGCGAGGTTTCTGCCGTTGGGTGTGGAGACATAACCTTGACATCACTCAGCCTGCTGGCATCATGGTTTTGACTCAGCCTGGATGACCTGTTTGACCTGAACTGGTCAGCTCCATCAAGTGACCAGTCTGCTCCATCTGAAAACTGCTTTGATTGATTGATTTTTTTTTTCAATGACTAGGACTTTTGTCTGACTGCATCAATGAAAGTGAAATTTGGCTTCAGGAAGACTCAACTTAAGTGTGGAATGTCTTGTTCCCTTTGTCAGATCGGCTTATCTTCTACTCCAAGAACTCATGGATTTGTCATACATATCAAAGTACTGGAGTCTTCTGCCACTAATTGGCTGTATTCTCAACATGAAACAATCAAAATGGTGTTGCTTTTGGAATGTTCTGAAGCCTGGGCTTAGTCACAGCTCTGTCTATAAGCCGTGTGACCTTGGGCAAGTCACTCTTTAGACTTCAGCTTCCTCTGTAACATGAGGGCAGTAAAATTTGCCCAACAGTGTTTTGATGATTAAATTTGACAATGGACATAAGATTGAGGTGTGTTTGTCATTTTTAATGGTGCTGGGCTTCAAGCCTCTGCCTCTGAAAATGGAGTAGGCTGGACTGGGTCACCTCCCAGGCCTCACCCTTCTCTTTCCTGTATGACTCTGGGGAACACAGCTATGCTTTTATCCAAATCACAGAGTAACTTTTCTTCACAGCATGCTACTGAGTCTCAAGAGAGGAGGACACACTATGGTACTGAACCCCCAAAATCCAGATATCTGTAAGTAAGAAGAAATTTTAGCCTTTAATGATAGCTAATTTAACACATACAAAGTGCTACCCCTGGGCTAAACTACTTTCTTCTTCCTGCCACCTCTTCAGGCAGCAGCAACATCAAATGGACCTATTTGCTCAAGCAAATCCCCTATCAAGACAAAGGCAAGTCTTGGATTCAGTGGTTGCCTCTGTCACAAGGAAGTACCTTGTGGCACCTCAGTTTCCCTTTCATACCAGGAATTCTTCAGGCCTTGCTCATTCCCTCCCAGGTGGCAGAGCTGTGAGTTATCCTCTCCAATGCCCTCTGAAGCCCTCCAATGGGAGTTGGCAGTATGAGTGGCAAGAATTATTAATTAGTGAAAATATGTATAATCACATAATTGGAGTGTATAATTGATGCTTCACTGCTGCAGGCAGAAATGGAGGGATACAGAGATGAAAGCTAGGAAGAAGGAGGCTGCCATAGATCCCAACTGCTGTAAATGTAGGAGAAACGCAGAGAGTGTAGCACTCGTCGTACCCTGCAAAACATGGATGGAATAAAGGTCGTGTGCTGGGGAACCAAACAGCACAAATAAACAGTGGATGAACAGGCCCTTAGTACTTGTAGCCGACGTAAGTAAAGCTGCTTTCCCCAGGAGACCGCTTTGTGCCCACATTTTGAGGCTGCTGTGTATTTCTCTCTCTCTCTTTTTTAACAGCAGCATCAGATTTCTAATGAAAGAGCTCAGCCGATCATCATCGCTGCAGTAGCAGAGAAGAAATGATAACAATCTCACATGTAGCCCGGCTTCCTGAGCTGCCCCCTTGGATTTGCATATCTTTGAGTCCTCAGTGCTCTGTCAACACCCAAGCAGAGCTTCCATTCCCTCTCCGGTCCCAAGGTCCTGGGTTTTTATACATGAGTCATGACATCTGGGATCTATTTGTTTCAGGGCTCATTTGTTGGAAAAGGAGGAATAAGGTAGTGACTGAAGAGTGTCAATATACTTCTGAGAGTATATTGCACTCAGATTTTCGTCTACCTGATTGAGGATGTGGAAGGAGGGTAATCAGGGGGATGGGAAGCTGAGGCAGGATGGGACAGAAAACAGGTGTGGATGATTCTTGGAAGAGGGATACGATAATAACAACAACAATAACAACAGCAAACATTCCCGTGTGCTGGTTGTTGAGGCCAATGTCAGGCTCTGTGCTGGAGGTGTGTGGTCTGCACAACTCATGGAGTTGTCACACACCTCTGTGCTCTGTGAGGTGGGTGCTGGAATTATCCTCATTTTATAGTGAAGGAAATGAAGCCAAGGGAAGAGAAGTCACTTGCCCAAGGTCACCCAGCTGATAGATGATGGAGCCAGGCCTCCAATCCAGGTCTTCCTCCAAAGCCCATGTTCCGTAACCCACCTGCTCTACTCTTCCTGGCATACGGTATTATCAGTTCTGCTGCCACCACCACTGCCACTGTAGCCACCTCCACCTGTGTTTGTGCTTCCTGCATGAGCTCCTACCAACCCCACAGGCTTGCTGTCAAGATCAAATGAGCTGATACTTATTAAGTACCTTGAACAATAGTTGGTCCTTTATAAGCATGGATGAATGCTAGTTGTTATTTTTTTTCTAACGTGCTGTTATTTTTTATCTGTGGCAAAACTCTGCTGGGTGCTTTAGAACCACACAGGTGAGGCCAGGCGCGGTGGCTCAAGCCTATAATCCCAGCACTTTGGGAGGTCGAGACGGGCTGATCACGAGGTCAGGAGATCGAGACCATCCTGGCTAACCCGGTGAAACCCCTGTCTCTACTAAGAAATACAAAAAACTAGCCGGGCGAGGTGGCAGGCGCCTGTAGTCCCAGCTACTCGGGAGCCTGAGGCAGGAGAATGGCATGAACCCGGGAGGCAGAGCTTGCAGTGAGCCGAGATCCAGCCACTGCACTCCAGCCTGGGCAACAGAGCGAGACTCTATCTCAAAAAAAAAAAAAAAAAAAAGAACCACACAGGTGAAACAGACAAGTACTCACCCTCTTGGGATCTTACACTGGGAGAGAGGACAGACACAGAAAGAGAGGACAATGTCATGTTTGATACACATCAACTGCATGGCTCACAGTAAAGTCCAGCATGAGGAGTGACCAACCCTGCTTGAGTTGAAGGAGGGCTTCATGGAAGAGATAAGGTATGACCTAAGGCTGAAGGAAGGGCTGGGTTTTTAAATTTTAAGATGCTGTGCGTGAGGCCAAAGCACAGGTGGAAATCATGACCAGAATGTCAGTGTCTCCCTCTACTCTGCACCAGGCACTGAGGATACAGCAGTTACAGAAGCTTTGTAGAAGAGTGCCTGGCACAGAGTAGAGTCTGAGCAGCCATATGTTGAAAGAATAAATAAGAAAAAGGAATGTTAATAGGAAATCGTGACAGGATAAGATCAGCAGACTGATTTGGCCAGAGTAGAGAGTGGGTGGTGGGGACTGAAGGAGAGAAGGGGGACGCAGCATTTAAGCAGATCTTGAAGAATAAGTCAGATTTGGCAGATGTATAGAGATGAAGGAACTGCAGTAGGCCTGGTGTGGCTTCAGATGAATGCCTGGAACAACAGGTGGGAAGTTCATGATGTTTCAACCTGGCATGTTTTTCCCACCCTTGACACCTGGAATAGAGGAGGTGGAATGGGAGTAGGAGCCTGCTTCAGAGCAGAGCTCAGTTCCCCAGGCTGGTCTGGAGCACAGAAATAGCAACGGCAGCATGCGGACACCTGGTTCCCTTACCCTGCATCCCATCAGTATGCACGTCCCCGTCACGACGTGCAGTCCACAATATTCATCTGCTTCAGTTGATGGCAGCATCTCCACCGTGACACAGGCTGGTCTCAGCTAACTCCTTGCACTGACTGCTTGGCATCTTTAGTCTAAGCAACTGCTCAGTGGACTCAGTGTTCCTGCTTTGCGATAGCCTGTTGGGGATTGTGCAAGAATGGTCTGTGCGTTTCTCAGTAAGTGTTAGAACTGCTCATGTGCATCCCCAGCTCCCAAGTTGGACCTTTTGCTCTTGGAGGAGGAGGGTCTGTTCTCAATTTTCTCTGCTACTTCTCTGCAGCAGGCCTGAAATAAGTGATACTGAGCAATTGATTGGAAAAAAGAAAGTTCCCGTGGTTACGGTGCACCCAAGCTAATGCTTTCAAATTGAGTGTGGGTAAACTTGGAGAGTGTGGGTTAGACTTTGGAGCGGAGTCATCTATGAGTTGATCCCAGTGACACATATAGAAGATTAAATGTTGGGGTAAGGAGTGATAAAAGTAGAAAACATAGTGACATTTTCCTATTACTTTCTCAGATGAGACTTTGTCTTAGGAGGTTGTATGGGGGTAGAAGAAAAATTATTTGAAGCTGACAGATCTGAATTTAGTGTCTGTTACTTAAAAGTTGATTGATTTCTGCAAAATTCCTTTAACCCAGTGGTTTTCAGTTGGAGGTGATTTCACACCCAGAAGACATTTGGCAATGTCTAGGGACACATTTAGTTGTCACAATTGTGTGTGTGTGTGGGGGGTGGCAGTTACTGCTGTCATCTAGTGGGTAGAGGTCAGGAATGCTGCTAAATGTCCTACGAGGCACAGCCAGCACCCGCTCAACAAAGAATCATCTGAACCAACATGTCAGCTAAGGCTAAGAAGCCCTGCTAACCGTATTGAGCCTCTGTTTCCTCATCTGCAAATTGGGGGTGAAGAGCAGCAAGTTGCTGTAGTGGGGGGTGATCCCTGGCACATCATAGACCCTCCACACAGTTCCTTCTGGTCCCCTGTCAATGCACTTCTTTCTGGGTGTGGAGAAGTTGGGGAGAATGCAAAAGTGTTACCAGGCTAATTATAGGTCAGGGAGTGACATTCTGAAGGAACATGAAAAGAACTGGGATTCTTTAGCCTGAAGAAGAAAGGTGGGTTAAAGGTGATTTAATAATAGTGTGAAAGCCTAAGAAGGGTTATTATTTAGGGGAAGATAATCCACTGCTCTCCATCTTCACTGAGGAATGAAAACGATCCCTGAGCAGGGTGGAATCGGGCTGGATACGAGACAGGACTTCCTGCCTGTGGAGGTCATCTGAAGAAAGAGGCTTGATGGCTTCGTGTGTGTGGGAGGAGCTGTAGACATGGCGGAGGTTTGTGTGTGTAGGGAAGCATAATGCTGAGGACAGCTCCGTCTCTGCCCTTAATTAATTCATAGATTAGTTTGGGGTATGTGGGGAGTGATGCAAATGCCACAGGCAAAGGGCTCCAGGAGGCCAAAGGTTTAGGGGATAAGAGAAGGAGGAGGAGGAGAGGCAGGATTTGAAATGGATCCTGAAGATAAGTCAAATGTGGGCAGATGAAGAGCAGAACCACGGGTCAGGGGAGGTGGATGGGAGATGGGAAGACGTGGCTGTGTTGGAGGAGCAGTGGTGAACCCTCCAGGAGGTCTGGGCCAGATCATGGGTGCCAGGGAATGCCAGGTGAGGGGTTGTCCTGTGTTCAATGGGGCAGGGGTCTGGGCATTACACTTTCTGGAGGCTGTGTAGTTTGGGCTGGAGGCAGCCTGTGGGGCAAGAAGGGCAGCTGAGAACTGCGGCCTGATGACTTAAGTCACAAGAGAGAGGTGACGAGGGTGGCAGCAGCGGGGGGGTGAGTGCGGTGGGCACATTCTCTCTGGGGCCTGATTTCCTGGGTGGGTCACCGGTCTTTGGTAGGCAGGTTGCTCCAGTTAGGCAGGTTGGCTCCAAGCTGGGCCACCCGCTGCTCCCAGCACCCTGGAGCCCATCTGGAGTGTGGGATCCTTTCCTCTCCACTCTGGAAACCTGGAGCATGGCTGGCCGCCCTGACTGCCACCGACAGCTCTGCCACTGCATGGGCTCTGCTTGTGGGGGTGTGTGAGGCCCGTTCCGGCTGCCCTGGGTACCTGTTCTCCCTAGATGTTTCCTCTGTGCTTCCTGCCGTTGCCTGTGTGGTGCTGGGGCCAGCTGGGCTGCCCTCCTCAGTGGTGATGCTGGTGGAAAGGGAGTGTAGGAGTAAAGGCAGGAGCCGGGGGGTAGGGCCTGGGGACGAAGAACCATCCAGGCTTAGTAGGGCTGCTGACAAAGTCCCCCATCCTTGCCTGCCACATCTGTCTCAGAGTCTACACAGACCCCTCTGCCACTGGTAGTGCCAAGTCCCTCCAGGGCTGCTCCTGCAGCCCACAGCCTGCGGCAACAGGCAAAACAGACTGCTCGGAGCAGTGGCTGCTGCTTCCCAGGGTCCCTCGGAGCACCAGGAGCAGCACAAATTGGCAGCCGGCACAGCCCCGGGCAGGAAGCTCCTGCAGGGGGACTCGCGGAGGCCTGGGTGAGAAGGGAGGGCTGTAGTGAAAGGCCTGTGGATTAGGGTGGCCCTGAGGGAGGACTTTCTGGTCCTACATGAAGTTTGGTGCAGTGCAGCGTCCCCACCACCAGACGGTGCATGGGCGCCTACTGGGGACCGTGGCAAACACAGATATTCCCAGGCCCAGCCACACCTGGGAGTCAGGATTTGGGGGCATTGGGCTGAGCTCCACCTACCCTCATGTCCAGGAGGCCGAGCCCTTTGTCCCCTCAGAGGACATCCCTTCAGAGGCACTCTTCTCTGACATGGGACAGCAGCTGCGGATGGTTGCTGGAGGCAGCCTGACGTGCCTCTGTGTTAGGAAGATTGGGGTTTGTTCTGGCTCTGTGATATTAGTTCTGGGACTATTGTCAAGGTGCAAAATTGTACCAAGCTTCATTTTCTTTATGCGTAAATGAAGCTGTCAGTACCTATTCTATAGGATTACTTTGAGGATCAGTGAAATAATGTAGTGTCTCTACATGGTTGGTTTTTAACAATTAATATTCTTTCCTTTTCTGTGCCCCAGGGCCAGGACTCCAGTGAGCCCAACCTGGTGTTTTCCAGTGTTTTCAGGAGGCATTCATTCTCAGGGGCCCACCTGGGCTTGTGGAAGCCCGAGAGTGTGCATATCCTTGAATTTTGCATCCTGGGTGCCTTACTTGCTCACCCTGGACCCAGCCCTGCCCTGCTTTTGAGCAATTCGTAGTCTTGGTTTAACAAAGTGTGGAGAGGACCCTCAAGGATCTCAGAACCTATTGGATGAGGCAGGAAAGTAAAAAGACACAGCGTGTGCCATGTGGTCAGCAGAGATGAGGGTTAGTCTGGGAGGACTGGGACCTGGGGCGGCCTCTAACCCAAACGGAGGAGGGGGCCAAGATTATCAAATTAAGGGAGACAGAGAGGCGGCTGAGAAGGTGACAGCAGAGCCGAGACGAGCGGATTAACCAGCAGGAGTTAACTAGCATCACAGACTCTCCTGTAATGGGATCCCAGCCCGGTTAATCTCCACCATGGGGAGGATATTTGGCCTGTGCCCACTCTGAGAGCCTATGGTTATGCCCATAGGATGCCAACCACTTGTACAGAGAGCACAAAGCTCAGCAGATGCTTCCAAGGCTCAGAGGGCTGGCCTCGCACTGGTGCTGACCCACATTAGCTAGCACGCGGCAGTCCCTGGGTGGTCTGGGAAGATCCCCACCAAGGGGCAAATCCCCCTAGTCACCCTACGGCAAGCCCATTAGCTTCTTGTTCCTCAGGGAGTGAAGGCACTGTGATTGTGAGTCATGCCACTCCCCAATTATTTTGAAAGGAAGCTTCCTTAATGAAGCAGGAGAATTACAGAGCAGCACCAGCGTTGGGGAAACATGCTCAGCTTCCAGCAGTCATTCCCACTCGCCTCCTTTCTCTTCGCTCGAGGTGCATATGACAGGAGCTTCCAAACAGCTTAAGTACGGGAAACTCTGGGAGTGTATGTCTGTATCTGAGCGACTTTCATCTCTCCATAGGTTCAGTCTGTCTGCAAAGCCTCCCTTGTCAGCAGCTGGCGAGACAGCTCAACAATAGAATGATGCTTGTTTCACAGCTTCCAACTGAGCTCCCTTGCCAAGCTCTCTCCCTCCAGCATAGAGAGGTGCATCTGCAATAGACCTGAGGGCTGGTGTGGGGTCCTCAGCAATGTTTTTTCAGCTTGATGCTCAGCCCAGAAAGAGCCTCTCCTCTCCACCTGCTGCCACAGAGCCCACCACCACCTCTGGCTGCAACCTTGTAGAAATTCCAGCTAGCTCCGGGGGAAATCTCTGGGCTGGTGATAAATACAAAGTTGGGCAGAGCTGCCTGGGAATGGGGAGATTGTAGAAAATGACTTCTGGAGTTCTCTCCAGATTTCCGAGATTGGGACAGTTGTTCCCAGGGGCTTTGAAGTCTCTTGCTGTTTTGCGTCATTTTCTTTCTATAGCAATGATCAGATTCTTCAGGGCTGGAAAGACTTTGAAGGCCATCTGGTCCACTCTCATTTCCCTCCACTGCCTTCTTCTCTCCCCATTCCATGTTTAAATCTCCTCTACATGTTGGGCAACGTTTCACTTATACCCTTACAGCTACAGGATGCTCAGTGAGTCTCAAGGTTCCTGGCTTTTCTTCTGTTGAGCTGGAATCTGTCCACACTGGGTTGATAACCACTGGCTCTGCTTTTACCCCATTGAGCACCAGGACGGAGTCTCAGCTTTCCCCCCACCAACAGCCTGGCTCCTGCTGAAAGGCGACTAGCATGAAACCCCAAGGCTTTTCCTCCAGGAGAACAAGCCTGACTTCCTCAGACTGCTCCTCACAGGCACAGTTTTAAGTCCCTTTGATTGGAAACGAACATTTGAAATCCATCTCGATTCAGACTTCCTCCTTCTGGGGGACTTAGTAGACAATATGACAGCTCCGAGTCCAGCATGTTGGTTTATAAAGGTGACATCATAGCTCCTGCCCCCAAAGTATGTCATTTAGCCCTGAAAGTCTTGTCTGGCTGGTGGTGTTCAGACCCATGGGAATCAGTCAGCTGCTGGAGCACTCACTGACCAGAAGCCCAGGCTTCGAGGGAGGTATGAAGGAGGAAGAGGCCTGAGCCAGCTTGTGTGGGGCCCTCAGATTAAGGCAGGCTGGAAGAAACACCAGAAAGAGACTTAACGACGTTCACAAAGGCTACAGTGAAGCATATGCAGATGCTGGGGCTTGCCCAGGTGGCCTGTGCAGAGGCTTCCAGAGAAAGCTGGGTCAACGTGCAAGAGAAAGCAGAGAGCAAGAGGAAGAAGAGCTTCCTAATGGCAGAAGTGGAAGCCAGAGATTCAGTAGTGTGAAGGACGCTGAAAAGGCAGAGGGGGTGAAAAGGCTGCAAGTGTGTGGGTGGGGTGGGGTTAATAGAAAAATATAGAGGTGAGGTGGAGAACTTACCAGCACTGAAACTCTAGGGTGGGCTTTTCCAGAGGAGGAGATAAGACTTGTGCCTAGAAAAACATATTATTAGGAAGAACACTCATTTTTATTTCGTCTTTTTTAAAATCTTTTTGTGGAGAAAGGAGTCTCACTATGTTGCCCAGGCAGGTCTCGAACTCCTGGGCTCAAGCTATCCTCCCACCTCTGCCTTTCTAAATGCTGGGATTACAGGCACGAGCCACTGGACCTTTTGTCTTCCAAATGGGACATGGTTGAATCCCCAGGGACATTGTCCTCAAAACAGAGCAAGCCACTGAGATGTGAGCTTGGTGGAGCCCACCCTGCATTCTGGGTTCTTTGTCCAGTGTGTACAGATATGTCTGGCCACCAACACTTTCACTGATGCCAAGACAAGAAATGTTTTCAAGGGTTCCCAGATAGCCTTACCAGGAAATCACTGTTGGCAAGAGAATCAACCAGTCTTTTCAGGTGACAGTGGCTGATAGGTTGACTTTCACATAGAACAACAGGAAGAATTACAGGCCAGGAGAGGCCTCCGCTTGGGCCACCTGTTTGCTGATGAAGCAGCAGCAGAGCAAGCTACCTTCACTCCATGGAAATACGACGCACACCTGTTGGCTCTCAGGTCCTTTCCAGAGAGACCAGCTCTTTGGGGAGCTGCCTGCCAGCACGAGAGCATTCCAATTCCTTCCCTCCACCTCTGTGCCTGATTTCCAATTTGTTGGTTTTTTCCATTTCATTTCCCTCCTGCTCACCTTTCCTCCCTGCAGGATCATTTGGAGCTTTGATTTCCTTTTGTCAGAGTGAGCATTTCCTTCCTATCACACTGTCCCTCTCTGCCCCTACTCCCATGACTTTGTTTAATTCAGCTGCTTTCTGCACCTGGCTCTGCCTCACAGCCATGGGGAAGGAGGGATTACAGCCAGAAAGCGCGCTTCACCTCCCTCCACATGACGCTCATCTCTGCTAATAACAGGAAGAAATGAGCTTTAATGACTGACACCGCTGTGCCTGGACTGGGGACTTGGAAAAGGCTCCATGCTGTCCCTGGGGGTCTGCCCAGTATCTTGTCAACAGGATGCTGGGAGAGCCCCAGAACCCCTGGCTGCTGGAGGTCCCATCCTCTCTCCCTTTGCCTCCAGGCAGGATAGCCCCACAGCCACTTGACATACTTGACATGGATGAAGGATGTGGGGGATGGAGGGGGGAACAAGTGGTAGCCTCTCTAAGACCTGCAGAAAAGGAAATCCTATGATCTGTCTTCCATGTTCCCAGTTCTGGGACCCTCCTGTGGGAATTAATTGCTGTAACCTAAACTTTGCCCACTGTAGTTTTAAATGAGTTTGCCGTCAGATGTGAGTAATCTGGCTGTCTTATCTTTCACTCCACTGACCTCCAGGGTTGGCTTGACAGGTCAGGTGGGGGTACTTATCTCCTTCCCGACTTTATCCATCTCACTCAGGTCTTCGGTTCAGGCTCCACAACTGGTTGATGCTGTTTTCCTGTTAGTGTCTCCTTTTCATCATGCACGATCCTCCATAGTGATGGAATGGAGACAGCTTCTCAGAGAAAGCACAGCTTTGGAAGGTAAGTAACTTTTGGATGGTGAGACCATCAGACCAATTTGACTAGGCCAAGACTCTGATCAATATTCTTAAACCTATGTAACACTGCCACAGAGATTTCAAAGGAGGAAGGGTCCTGGACCGCCCATTCATCCATTCTCAATGAATTATTCATTTGACCAGCGCTTTCTGACTTTCTAGCTTCAGCCAGACACAGTACAAGGGACAGGGGAGACTGAGATGAAGAACACTTGGTGCTTCTTCCCAAGGCCCTTGCAGTCTCGGAGAAGACAGATGTATACTCACACCGATGCATACGTTACAGCACTGCGTGATGATGCTATACATGCACAAAGCGCTCGGGAGCAGAGCCGCTGTCCCTGGAGCTCAGGGAAGGCATCATACGAGAGATGACTTTAGAACTCGGCTTTTAAAGGAAACACAGGATCTCTGCAGCAGTCAAGAAGGGGAAGAGAAGACTTGGTGTTAAAAACTCATGGGTTCAGGACATACTGCCACATTATATGGCACGTTGGCATATTGAATATTTTAAGCTGGAGGAATTTGAGAAAACAGCAGAAGCAGGAAGTTCCCCTGAAGCGGTCATAAACTTTGGGAAGGACTCTCTGACCTCCTGAAGCAGGTCATAAGACCCTCATGTGAGAGTTGCCCTTCCTGTAGCTGGAGGAAAGGGGCATCCTTATCTCTCAAGACAAAAGGAGACAGAGAGGAATCCAGAAAAACAAGCCTCGCTAAGCTTCCCCAGTTCACCACACTTACCTTGTACTCTTTGCCCTGTGATATTTCTCCATGACTTTCCCCTCTTATCAAGCCTACTATTAAAACACTCCCATTTAACTGTTTCTTCAGGTCCTTATTTCCTTATGAAGGCTCTCCCGTCACATAAAACTTGTATTAAATAAATTTGTAAGCTTTTTGTCTTGTTAATCTGTCTTTTGTTACATAGGCCCCAGTCATACATTCAGGAGGTGTATTAGTCTGATCTCACACTGCTAATAAAGACTGGGTAATTTATAAGGAAAAAGAAGTTTAATGGGCTCATAGTTTTACATGGCTGAGGAGGCCTCACAATTATGGTGGAAGGCAAGGAAGGAGCAAATATACATCCTACATGGCTGCAGACTAGAGAGAATGAGAGCTAAGAGAAAGGGGAAACCCCTTATAGAACCATCAGATCTCCTAAGACTTATTCACTACCACAGAACAGTGGAAACTGTCCCCATGATGCAATTACCTCCCACCAGGTCCCTCTCACAACATGTAGGAATTATGGGAACTACAATTCAAGATGAGATTTGGGTGTGGACACAGCCAAACCATACCAGGAAGATAGAGGGAAAAGAAGTTTTTTCCTCCCCTATAATAGTTTAGGGCAGCAAGTCAACTTCAATCACTTTTGATCGTGTTTACCTCAATGCAAAGAGGACCACGTGTGAAATGTTTATGAAATTACAAAATATGTCATCAATTCTTTCAATCAGGTGATAATATCTTCAGCATACCCAGCTCTGTGCTCTGGGTACCTTGCATGTGGCATTAGCTGCTATTCATAAAAACTGGGGGTGTCAGGCCACATAGAAAGCCCAGGTCATTTGTATCTGGAGTCAGGCAAACCGTCCACCCCTCACTGAGGCTGATGCAGAAACCTTCCCGGAAAAGGGCTCTGCTTATTGTCTGAGTCTCGAATTCCCAGGGGTACCATCTGTGTTCTAGCTCAAGTTTTAGAGACAAGGAGAACATAAATCCATCCAACTACGGAGCCAGGGGAGTTCTGATTTTGGTGTTTCCTCTTTAATCAATAGCATTAGGCTTTTCTATGGAAAGGTCTTAATTTGATAATCTCCCAGAGGAGTCATTGGTTTGACGTGGACATATTACACAGCTTCCTGACTACCACGGAGACAGGGTCGGCTTCCCAGAGGAATGGGGATTCTGCTTTCTTTACTTTTCCTTTGTATCAAAAGCCAGGAAGGAGCTTGGTTTTCATCATAACTTCAAAGGTAAGATCTGGGACAAATCCTGGTAAGTTACCCTTCTGTCCCTGGAAAGACCACACAAGGCTGTTGGTGGGCCACCATAGCCAGGCAGAAATAGTGTCTACTGCCAAAGAGAATCCATGATTTTCTTGTCAGAAGAGTCTGATATATCACCCTTGGTTACATTTCAATAATTCAAGCTGCAGTTTGGGTTATTCCTTCACATTCAGACCTGGCAGACCTATCACTGAGGAGTTAGAAAGACAGCCCCCAAGACTAGGGAGGGTGTTCTGGGTGGGGTGGCTGTTGCCTGCTGGCATCGTTGCTGAAGAGCGAAGGAGTCCATATTCTCAAGCTGCAGCTCAAAGGAGGAATGGCCGGGTGGTGTTCATTCAGCTCTCTGTACCAACGACCTCTTCCCTGAGAGGCCTTCCCTGATCACATACCCACAGTGTCCCCAGTCCTACTGACCTGTTTTATTTTCTTCATAGCACTGTGATATGGTTTGGATGTTTGTCCCACCCAAATCTCATGTTGATATGTGATCCTGAATGTAGGAGGTGGGGCCTGCTGGGAGGTGTTTTGGTCATGGGGGACAGATCTCTCATGGCTTGGTACTGTCCTGTGAGATCTGGTTGTTTACAAGAGTGTGGTACCTCCCTGAAACCCCTTACTCTCACTCTTCTCCATGTGACACATGGGGTCTGCCTTTGCCTTTCACCATGATTGAAAGCTCCCTGAGGCCTCCCCAGAAGCTGGACAGATGCTGGCACCATGATGTACAGCCTGCAGAACCGTGAGCCAAATAAACCTCTTTTCCTTATAAATTATTCAACCTCAGGTATTTCTTTATAGCAGTGCAAGAATGGCCTAACACATGCTGCTAGCTAAAATCATTTTATCAATATCCATTTTCCCCACTGGAATGTCAGCTTCCCTAGGGCAGCAACACTGCTTTGTTTGTTGCTATATCCTCTGTCATATTAAATGTGCTGACTTAATATGTGAATGAACAGTTGATAACAGAATATGAAAAGCTTTTGCCTAGACTCTGAAGTATAAACTAGATACATATTTTCCTGAACTCATAGTTATAAGACCAAGTCCTAGTCATTTCTAGATCGATGTTTTAGTCGAACCTTTGATCTCACCAAGCCTTGTTTTCTCATCTGTGAAATGCAACCTTACTTTACAGGGTTACTGTGAAGATTACACAAGATAATATATGTGGAAAACCCTTCCTAAATTCTAAAAACTGTCTAGACATAAAGTGTAGTAGATATCTCATATTTACCTATTCATCGTTTTTTCCACTGGGGATCCACCAGTCCCCAAGGTTCTACTTGGCCTGTCAATCACAACATCAGACCATGGAGACAGGCATATGACCCAGACCAGGACAGTCCTCCCCTCCCTTGGGACAGTGATTGGTCCAAGAACCGAGCACATGATCCAAATAAGGTCAACTAGAGTTCTTCCCTGAAATATATATTAATGCTAAGAGAACAAAAATCTATGAATTGAGTTGAAAGCCATGTTCCCTGTCACAAGGGAGGAGAAAAACAGTCCTTCTGCAGATGAAGCAGAGAAACAAACAGAAATGAGATGAGAGATCAATTTCTGATGGTCTCAAGTCCTAGTTATAGCTGCTGGTTATTGGATAGCTGAAGGTCTTTCTTCACTCTCCAAATAGTTCGTTTTTTTCCCCACTATGTAAGCCAACATTTTCTTAATTGGTTTGAGCTGGTTTTTAGTCCTATGCAACTGAAAAGTTATTCCAGGTCCTTCACTTATGTGTTCATTTATTAATTTAGTCATTAATATATCTAACCAAGATTTATTGAATGTGGGACGTCATTGTTGTATAATAAAGAATTTAACTGATTCTTGATCCCTGGGAAGGAGCCTC
This sequence comes from Chlorocebus sabaeus, assembly GCF_047675955.1. Classification (NCBI taxonomy): domain Eukaryota; kingdom Metazoa; phylum Chordata; class Mammalia; order Primates; family Cercopithecidae; genus Chlorocebus; species Chlorocebus sabaeus. Next base: position 116,235,377 of record NC_132904.1, on the reverse strand, counting down.
GAAACCCTTGCAGTTTCCCGAGTGATAGAAGTGTCTTTGTTATTCGTGTGGGCCCTTGGAACACACCTGAGTTTCTGCTAAGGAGATGACTCAAGATGAGGCTGGTCATGCCAGAAAGGCCAACTGTGTGTTTATAGGGTTGGAGCTTTCAGCCAGGTGATATCAGCTTGACCTCCTCCAGGTAGGGGAGCTGAGATTAATTTCAGTCACATGGTTAACGATTCAATCAATCACGCCTATGTAATGAAACCCCAGCAAAAACTCTGGGCACCAAAGCTCAGTGGAGCTTCCTCGTTGGTGAACACATCAGTGTGTTGGTGATGTGTCCTGATTCCATGAGGAAAGGACGTGAAAGCTTTGCATTTGCCCTGTGTGTCTCTTCCTTTGGTTGGTCCTGATTTGTATCTTTCATAAGGAAACTGCGGTTTTAAGTATGCTTAAAAGTCCAGAGCTCTGTGACTCAACCTAGTGAATCCTAAAACCTGAGGAGGTTGGGGGAACTCCTGAATTTGTAGCCCGTTGGTGAGAAGTGCAGGTGGCCTGGGGATCCCCAAGCTTGCAGCTGGCATCTGAAATGAAGGCAGTCTTGTTGGGGACTGAGCCCTTAGTCTGTGGAGTCTGCGTCAAGTAGTGAGTGCTGGAATTGCATTACAGTATTGTAGCCATGATATAAACGACTCAGTCATTCCACTCTAGGTATTTATTTACCTAAGAGAAAGGGAAACAGCATTTTTCATCAGGTGAAAAAGGCTTGTAGAAGGATGCTCACAGCAGCTTAATTTTAATAGTCCAAATCTGAAAACAGCTCAAAATAGGTGAATAGATGAATAAATTATGGTATATGCAATCAATAGAACACTATACATTAATAAAAAGGAATTAATAAAACATGCAGTAACATGGATTAATCTCAAAATAATTATGCTGAGTGAAAGAAGCCACACACAAAAGACACATATGTACCGTAAAAGATACATATGCACCATATGTTTTCATTTACATGAAACTCCAGGAAACACAAAGTGATCTATAGTGGCAGACAACAGGTCAGTGGTTGCCAGCAGAGGACGGGTTGGGAGGGGTGGGAGGGACGGTGCCGGTGCGGGAGAGGGCAACTTTTTGGGGGTGGTGATGATGTTCACTATTTTGGTTGTGGTGATACTTTCACAGGTGTATATAAATGCCAAATCTTATCAAACTATACATTTTAAATATGTGCAGTTTATTGTATGTCAATCATACCTCAACAAAACTGTTACACGTAACACCATGGTAGGTCCTCTGAAAGGGCTGGGAGGTTTCCTCCAATATCTCACCAGTAACTCAGACACATCATATCCAAAATGGAGTCTCTTTTCTGACCTACCTCCAATTTGCTTTTGCTCTTGAAATTTGCTCCCCTGGTGAGGGAACTACCGTCTACCCAGAACCCAGAAAACTGAGAGGCATCTTGGACATTTTACTCTTTTTCCACCAACAGCCGACTGGAAATTAAGTTCTGGTGATTCTCCTTCCTCAATGTCTCTTAATCCAGCCTCTCCTTTCCAGCCTAGTTTAGGTCATTATTTCCCCACATTTAAACTCTTGCAATAGCCTCCTGACTACTGATTTATCAGTTTCCAGACAACTTGCCCCCCCACCAACTCCCATCCTCCCTTTTAAGCCCCACCCATAATATCCATCCTTTATACTTTTACCAAAGGCAAACCTTTGTAGAACCCATGTATGATCTCAGAGGTGCCTTAATACACATTGTTTTCTTCCAGATATAAAATAAAAACTAAAATATTCTCTTTTCTCTTTGTCTAAATAATCCCTTCCCTAAACATTGATTCTTTTTCGAGGTGGGGGTCTTGTTATGTTGCCCAGGCTGGTCTTGAACTCCTGGGCTCAAGCGATCCTCCCGCCTTGGCCTCCCAAAGTGCTGGGATTGCAGTCACGAGCCACTGCACCCGACTAAACATTGTTTCTTTGTGGAAACATTCCTAGCCCCAGTCTAATTATGTCTCCCTGCTAGCACCCTGAACTCCTCCTTTGCAGTCGTTTGTGCTCTGATAAATGCTAAATTAATTTTTAATTTGTCTGTCTTCCCACCAGACTGTACACTTTATAAAAGAAAGCACTATGTCTATTTTGTTAACCACCATTCCCAGTGCTTTGCATAGTATGTGGTATACAACAAGAGTTCCAGAAATATTGGACCTTTCAAGTTTGTTAGGGCCAATAGGCAAATTATAGGTGCTGTAAAGCATGGCCCCAATAAAACACTACAGTTGACTGAAGGAGGAAGGAGAGGGATCTGACTGTGGTTGAGGAAGGGTTTTGAGAAGGAAAAGGTGAAGGGAGTTGGGCCAGCCTTTTCCTATGGTAAGAATAAACAATATTAAGGCAAGTGCAAGAAACTCTGTAGTGAATATGGAGGCGAGAGCAGTCCACTTTGCCCAGATTATACATTTACAGAATGAAAAGACTAGCTAGAAGGATGGCTTAAAATGCCTTGAGGCCAGAGCTTGGAGGGTATTAAATATCCAATTATTTGGTGGCCAGGGAAAGCCATTGAGGATCTTTGAACAGGTGAAAGACTTGGTCAGCTGTGCTGCTGCTACTGCTGCTTCTCTTCTCCTCCTACCCTTTCACCTGCACTGCACCATCTTTTTTGGTGGGAGGAATCATGGTAGCAATGGAGCATAACCTAGATTGGAAGGGAACAGAAGCTGGAGTTGGACCACCATCACTTGGACTATTGTCCAAGTACTTGGGTGTTAGTCTTGAAAACAAAGGAGCTGAGGCAGGTGTGAGAGATGTGGTGGAAACAAACTTCACAGGACCTGGCATCTAATTACTTAGGGGGATGAAGGAAAGAGAACACTCAAAGATGAATTGGTGCTTTCAACCCTGGTTTACCCAGAGGATGGTGGTATCTTTACTGTCATCAAAGAGCTGGTTGGGTGGGGAGTCCAGACTGAGTCGGAGAGGGGAGGGGGGAGGAATTAGGATGAATTTGACTTTTATAGCTAGATGAGTGTAATTCCTGGCATTCGTTGATCAAGAAAGTCCGGGGGCTTCTTCCCTGCTATGCTCAGTCCTCCAGGAGCCTCTGTCAGTCAAGTGGATGGGAGATCCGTCTTTACTAAGAGATCTTTTTCTCCCTAATAAATAACAATGCTAAATTACAAGTGTGTGGGGGAGGATCAGGACGTGGCTCCTCAATCCTGCTATTGTGTTCGCGCTCTGGGTAATTAGTGTCTGATAGTTTTAAACAGATGGGTCTCTCTGGCAGCAGGGATTACAGCTTGAAATCAATCCTGAACAAATATTATATTAATTTCTCAACTCCCTCTCTCTGTGGACAAAACCGGTTCTTTTCCTCCGAACACTGTAATGATGAGAACATTAATATTGGATCATTTAGAGATGAAACGGAAGTGGTAGAGGAGAAAGAATGAACAGGACTTCACAGGAGCTGAGGAGGAGGCAGATGCTAAAAGTTTCATGTGGTTCAATGCAGACAGGAAGCAGGAAAAGGAAATTCTGAGAGCACACAGGGCAGGTGTCTGGGGCTGGTGGTGGGTAGCTGTTCAGGGTTCCAGCGCTCCCCAAATGTTCAGCCTTAGCTTGAGGTTGGCACCTGCTTTGACAACACCAAGGGCTGTGTCAGGCAGGCTGGGCAGTCTCTGATGCTTATTTCATCTCAGAGAGGAGACCAATTCCACATAAATAGGTCTGCAGGGGGCCTGGCTAGACTTCTGACTTTCCAATCAAACCAGGCAGTCTACAATTCAAAAACAAACCAGGCTGCCTGGAGTGAGCCTGCAGCCTCCCCACTGCCACCCGGGAAGCATAACCCCTTCTCCTGGACTGTTAAAAGGGACTCCCCCACCTACAACCATACCCCTATTTAAGGGCTGCAGCGAAAGCCCAAGCTCAGTTCCCAGCCTTGGGGAAGAGCTGGGCCTGGAAATGCTTAAATGTGCAGGCAGCTCTTGATTATAAATGCTAATGTTATTCTGAACCAGCTCTCTTTAGCCCTGTAGGATTTTTATTTTACTTCTATCAGGCCTTACCTACCTAATCATGCATGGGTCAGGTTGACATTAAAACATGAAAATGAGCAGCAACTGTGGCATCGAGAAAAGAGCACAGGACGTGGAGTTGGTCCTGTTCTGCTAATGAGTCTCCATGTCTGAGCATTTCAGTTTCCCTGGTCCTCAAATGGGAACTGTGTCACCCCTCCCCAACAGCACTGTCAAGAAGATCAATGACAATGATGGATGCAAAAGTATCTAATGATCGGTTTAAAAAAACACAAAAAACAAAAAACCCAAGCCCAAGTGGGATTATGAAAATGGTGTTGCCTTCTGTGCACGGGATTCCTGGGGATGCAAGTCTGCGAGAGAAAACCCACCTGCAGGTGAACGTGGAATGTGGATGCAGGTGATACTATTGCAAAGCCCTGTAGGGAGGCTGGGCTGATGGAGTTTTGTGTATAGGGGAGGGAAGACCACTGAAAGAGGCAAGAAGTGTGATAGGATTGGGAGGGTGTTAAGAACTGTGAAGGGTCTGGTATTTTACCCTACTCACACGCTAATAGATTAGCCTGCCATAGTTACATGGATGCTGACAGAATACATGAAACTCCTGGGTCAGAGACAAAGGACTTCATTACTCACAGCAATAGCAGCAACCAGAGTCTCAACATTGGTACAGTTCCCCAAGCCCCAATTCCTACAGGGTGACTGGAAGTCGGCCAGGTGATGCCTGTGCATCTAGTGGGGAATTCCGAGCTTAGGGAACCTGAATCTTTTATGATGGGAAGAAAGCCAGCCTGACGCTTGCCTTTTGCCTCGGAAGGAGACATTATCTTTATTATACTGGACACTTAACTAATTTTCTCTTTGCTCAGGAGAGACATTACCTCTCTAATCCAAAGCTGTTTGGAATTTTTTCAAATCTTTTAAGTTCTGCTTCCTTTTTAATTAAAAATTCTATTTTAAGTTATTTCTCTCTGCTTGCATTTTACTATATAAGCATTCGAGAGAAGCCAAGCCATGCCTTCAATACTTTGTAGACATTTCTTCAGCCAAATATGCTACTTCATTGCTCGTAAGTTCTACCTTCCACAAAACACTAGGACATGAACACAATTCAGCCAAGTTCTTTGCCGCTTTCTAACCAGAACTGCCTTTCCTTCAGTTTCCAATAATA